>NC_091685.1:30482500-31828750 GCF_041296265.1 Equus caballus
ACTATGCTTAACATATACCTTCAAACAAGACCATTAAGTTTCATCCTCTTCTGAAAGCCAGTAGCTTGCTTGCAAAATTATTGTGGCAATGTACATAAAGAGGGGAAAAAGGAAGAAACACCCTAGGCCTGTGTTGTGTTTAGTTCCCCACAACTTTCAAAACTTGGAATGCAGGTTTACCTTAATAAATTCAATTTCAGCAAAGAATTTGGAAAAATAAGAACTTACAAGTACTACACAGACCATCAAGTGATCACTAATTAGTCTACATTTTGTTATTCCTACTGGCCCAATTAAACCCGGAAATAACTAGCTGTGTGATATAAAATCTACTGATTGGGTCACTGAGTTGGCCACTGTCCCTTGGAAGGAGATCAAGAAAATTTTGTTTGGTAAGGTAAAGGACCTGGATAAGAATCTCAACTCTGCCACTACTTAAGCCATGTGACCCCAAAGCAAGTTACTTAACCTGTCTGAGGATGTTTCGTTACTGGCTGGAGCATGTATATCAAAAATGATATTTATAAAGCAGCTAGCATGCGGCAGATTTCAGGAAATCAAAGCTATCATTTCTATCTTAACTGAAAAAGTTAGTTTACTATCTAGTTGGCTGCGTACTAAAAAGATAAGTGCCCTAAAATCTTTTACCTCAAAGCTTACACCCAGTAAATTCCTCTAAGGAATTGTAGGCAGTAAATAAAAAACTGAACCCTTTTCTTCCAGATTTTTACCAACACCAAAAGCAAACTTCATTTTTATATTTATCAACCACTTTGCTCTTGTTCTATTGGAAGTCTATTCCACGGGAAATTAAAAAAATCGTAGGCTTTTGTTTCAAATCATTACATCTGGACGACAGGAAATATTGAGTATTTACTACAAAATACTTTGATGGAAATTACAAAACGCAGTTGTTTATCAGCAGTGTGATAATTTGAGGAGCCCTCTCAATTCAAACTATTGTTACACACATAACGATAGTACTGTTTGTATAACCTAAGAACCTTCAAATAACAGGTTGTTTTAACTCAAATGCTTGGAATAACACTGCAACTTTCGATGAACAACTAGTTGGTACATTTAAAGCCAATTAAAGACGAATTTCAAAGCCAGCTTTGGAGTGTCAAGAGACATCTTAAGTCCCGGTCTTCACCTCTTACAACTTTTCCTTTAAAAATACACGTACAAACTGCATATTATATACTCCGGGGAGCGGAAAGAGCCAACCCACATTACATAAGGGATTGATTTTGACTTGGACCAACTGGTCTCTACATGGCCCGTTTTGCTTTAAAAGAATTTGCAAGGTCTAGTTCTGCGCGTGCCACTTCGCACCCCTCTAGAGCTCGACCAAGTGCTCACTTCCTAGAAGACGGGAATACGGGACAAACAGGCTCCAGCACGAGCCTGATAAAGTCCGGGCCCTGAGGACCAACTCGGCACGGCGAGGCAACTTCCCCGCCTGCAGGTGACGGCCGCGCAGCCCCGGCACGACCTGGCCAAGAGGCACCTTTTCTCCGGCAGACCTCAAAAGATTTTAAAAAAAAAAAGGGGGGGGGAGGGAGCGGGAAGGAGCGGAGTCGACCCACCCCGTGCCCCGCCTGCACACGCGCGCACTTTTGTTGCACCCTCTGCTCTCAGAGAATCTCCGATTCAAACGTCCTGGCTACGCATTAGCTGAGTTCCCCTCCCGGAGGGTATTAAATTGGGCGGGAGCTCCCGCGAACTCTGACCTGGCGCCTCCGCGAAGGCTCAGGACCAAGGGGGGGGGGCGGGGGGTCGGCGCCCGCCTTCTCAAGAAGGCCGCCCGCCGGGGCTTCCTGTGCTCTAACACGCTCCCCCGGGGCGGCACCCCCGAGCGGTGGTCTCATGCCCTCCCGCCGCCGGTCCCCTCCGGGCAGCCCGGGGCCTGCCCCCGGGACTTCCTCCTCGCGGCTCCGCTAGGCCCGGGACCCGGCGGCGCGCGCGGCTCGGCTCGCAGGCCCCGCCAGGCCGGCGGGCGGCGAAGACCGCTACGGCCCATTCCCGCCGCCATTTTCCGGCGACCGTCGCCGCCGCGTAGGGGGGACGATCCCGGAGGAGGAGACTGCGCAGGGGCGCACCGGCCTCCACCGCAGGGCAGGGGCAGCGTCCCCTGGCGCCGGGGATCCTCAGGATCTTCGAAGCCTCCCCTCGAAGGCCACCCCGTCCCGAGTCTGGGTCTCCTGCCAGGTCTCACCATTGGTCCCTCGCCTCACCCCCGATCCCCGCGCTTCTACTTACGCGGAAGAATCCCGCGTCCATCTTGCTGCCTCGCTCGGAGATCGCTCCCTATCCCAGGGTGCACCGCGCCGCCGCGACGGAGGGCGGGACCGGCCGGGAAAGCCGAGCGCCGCGACGCAGCGCGCGCCGCTCCGCCCGCCCCGCAGCCGACACGAGGCCGCGCCTGCTCAGTGAGGTGAGCGCCCGCCACGCCTGCGCACGCGCGTCCAGGGGGCGGGCTGCTGCCGGGCTCCGAGGCTTCCCAATAGCCAGTCAGGGAGGAGAGCCTTGCGATCGCAGCCAATGGGAGCAAGAGAGAGAGAGAGCCGTCGGGTCGCCCCGCCCTGCGAATCCTTTTGTGGCGCTGGCCCGGCCTTGTTCGCGCGGCCTGACTTGAGCCATCCTCCGACCCGTAGCGGAGGAGGCCTCCCGCCCTGGGGGTGCCATGGAGCGATGGAAGAGAAAGGCTGTTTACTCAGAGCGCTGCTTGGGAGGGGGCTCGCGCGCAGGAGAGAAGTCTGCGGCCTTCCCTGTCGTTCCAGAAGTTGTGATTGTGTTGGTGTTACGAGTTTACCGGTTATTAGATCGGCTCTAACGTGGTCGAGTTGTGCCCTTTGAATGAAATGTGCCTTCTGGCCCAGTGCCCCCATCTCCACGCAGCGCAAGGGTGTTGGGAAGAGGCTGCAAATGTCCGTGAGAGGAGTTTCGGTTTCCGCTGCCCGGCAGCCGCGCTAACGGGCAGGAAGCCGGGGAGAGGCCGCGGCCCGGCAGGGCTCCGGCAGAAGCAGCGGGCCCCCGGACCCCTGGGCGCCCTGCCCCGGCCGCGAGGCCTCCTGCACGGGGGACGTCCCACCGAGCTCCCCCGAGCCTGCTTCCTCGGAGGCGGCGTGTGTCCGTGGCCATCTTTTGTAAAGTGCCCGCCCACGCAGACCCTCGTCGCCCTCTCCTGCTCTTTCTTCAGGGCCCTCACCACACCTGAAACTGTTTTTCTCTCGTGTCTCTAAATGCAGACTCTGCTGACGACTTGCGTATCTCTTCAGCTCAGACTTCTCTCCCCGACTTCAAACTCCTGAAAACTTAACAAACTTAACGTGACCAGAACATGAACTTCTGCTTCCTCCCCTCTCTCCCTACGCCCATCCCACCTCCAAATCCGACCTGCGCCTCCCGAAGTCTTCCCTGCCTCAGTCCATGGCAATATCTTCCCTTTTGCTTAGGACCCAAGCCTTGGTGTTATTCTTGAATCCTCTTTCTTTTACTTTCTCTTACTTCCAAATCATCAAGAAACCCGCTCTGCTGAATCCTGGTTCAAGGCACCATCGTGTCTTCTCCTGACTTCTGCGCTGGCCTCTTTCCTGGTCTCCCTGCTTCTACTCTTGCCGCTCAGCATCCATCCTAAATGCAGCAGAGTGATGCTATTAGAAAACCTGAGACACCGCTCTTAAGCTCACAACCTTCTGAGAGCCCCTTCTTGTTCTCAGAGCAAAGGCCAAAATCCCACCAGATGCCCCCACATTTCTTCTTTGATCTCATCTGCTAGTACCCTAACACTGCTCAGTGCTTAAACTTCTAAGCTTGCTCTTGATTCAAGTCTTCTGTGCTGGTCCTAACTTCTGCCTGGAGTACTGGCCCCCTAGATAGATACTTGGCAGATTTCAAGTTTTCACTCAAATGTCACCTACTCAGTGAGGCCTACCCTGACTGCCCCGTTGGAAGTTGCTCACACACTCTTTGTGTACCCAGGTGGTTCTTGATCTACTCTCTTTTTTCCCTAGCATTTATCACCTAATATTTATCTTTTTTTTTTTTTTTGAGGAAGATTAGCCCTGAGCTATAACATCTGCCGCCAATCCTCCTCTTTTTTGCTGACAAAGACTGGCCCTGAGCTATCATCTGTGTCCATCGTCCTCTACTTTATATGTGGGATGCCTGCCACAGCATGGCTTGTCAGGTGGTGCCATATGTGCACCTGGGATCCAAACCAGCGAACCCTGAGCCGCCAAAGTGGAATGTGTGAACTTAATTGCTGCGCCACTGGGCTGGCCCCTGTTTATTTTTACCATTTGTGTTTTGTCTGTTCCCCACACTAGAATGTAAGCTCCCTGAAGTCAGGGCATTTTGTCTGTTTTGTTTGCTGATGTGTCCCTAGCACCTAGAACAGTGTCTCGCCCGTAGTATAGGCTCAATAAAGTTTGCTGAATGAAAGCTTTGTCAGAGGGTCAAAGTTGGGGAAGTGGCTGGCTTCTACAGAACAAGCCGCTTAACCAGATGGAACTATGAAATCACAGTACCCCACATCTCACCATCAGTCGTTCCATTTTATCCTTCCTTCACTGTCTCCAACCTTTTGCTGCCAATTCTATAAATGCTGGTTTTTCCTTGAGGTTCTGTCATTGACCCTTTTCTATTTTACCTTGGCAACGGTGGCCTATCTGTTCTTTCTTGGTTTCAGTATGTTTTCATCTCCCAAACCTATAGATCTCAATCACAGGTTTGCCCCAGACCTATATTTTCAACTTCCCCTGACATTCACTTGGATGTCCTGAGCTTCCATCCAGTCGTAATCTTTTTGCTGGTGGAGAGTCTTGCCTCAATGTTGATGGCTGCTGACCAATCAGGGTGGTGGTTGCTGAAGGTTCGGGTCGCTGTGGCAATTTCTTAAAATAAGACAACAATGAAGTTTGCCACATCGGTTGACTCTTCCTTTCACGAACAATTTCTCTGTAACATGCAATGCTGTTTGATAGCATTTTACCCACAGTCCAACTTCTTTTTTTTTCCTTTGAGGCAGATTAGCCCTGAGCGAACATCTGTCACCAATCCTCCTCTTTTTTGCTGAGGAAGATTGGCCCTGAGCTAACATCCATGCCCATCTTCCTCTATATGTGGGATGCCTACCACATCATGGCTTGCCAAGCAGTGCGTAGGTCTGTACCTGGGATCCAAACCAGCGAACCCCGGGCCACCAAAGTGGAATGTGGGAATGTAACTGCTGTGCCACCCGGCTGGCCCCTAGAACTTCTTACGAAATTAGTCTCAATCCTCTCAAACCCTGCCACTGCTTTATCAATTAAGTTTATGTAATAATCTAAATCCTTTGTTGTCATTTCAACAATCTTCACAGCATCTTCACAACGAGTAGATCCCATCTCATGGAACCACTCTTTGCTCATCCATGAGAAGTAACTCCTCAGCCATTAAAGTTTTATTGTGAGATTGCAGTCACATCTTCACATCTTCAGGCTCCACTTAGAATTCTAGTTCTCTTGCTATTTCCACCACATCTTCAGTTACTTCCTCCACTGAAGTCTTGAAGCCCTCAGAGTCATCCATGAGGGTTGGAATCAACTTCTTCCAAACCCCTGTTAATGCTGATATTTTTTTCAACTTCTTCCCATGAATCATGAATGTTCTTAATGGCATCTAGAATGGTGAATCCTTCCCAGAGGGTTTTTCAATTTACTTTGCCCAGATTCATCAGAGAAATCACTGTCTATGGCAGCTAAAGCCTTATGAAATGGGTATCTTAAATAATAAGACTTGAAAATTGAGATTACTCCTTGATCCATGGGCTGCAGAATGGATGTTGGGTTGACAGGCCTGAAAACAGCATTAATCTCATAGTACAGCTCCATCAGAGTTCTTGGGTGACCAGTGCCTTGTCAATGAGCAGTCATATTTTGAAAGGAATTTTTTTTTCTGAGCAGTAGGTTTCAACAGTGGGGTTAAAATATTCAGTAAACCGTGTTGTAAACAGATGAGCCATCACCCAGGCTTCCTTGTTCCGTTTATAGAGCACAGGCAGAGTAGATTTAGCCCAATTCTTAAGGGCCTTGGGATTTTCTGAATGGTAAGTGAACATTGCCTTCAAATTAAGGTCACCAGCTGTGTGAGCCCCTAACAAGAGAGTCAGCCTGTCCTTTGAAGATTTGGAGCCAGACGTTGACTTCTCCTCTCTACCTATGAAACTCCTAGATAGCATCTTCTTCTACATTGAAAATCTGTTTAGTGTAGCTGCCCTCATGAATTATCTGAGCTAGACCTTTTGGAGAACTTGCTGCAGCTTCTGCATCAGCACTTGCTGCTTCCCCTTGCACTTTTAGGTTATGGAGATGGCTTCTTTCCTTAAACCTCATGAGCCAACTTCTACTCACTTCAAACTTTTCTTCTGCAACTTCCTTACCTCTCTCAACCTTCATAGAATTGAAGACAGGCCCTTGCTCTGGATTAGTCTTTGGCTTAGGGGAATGCTGTGGCTGGTGTTATCTATCCAGACCACGAACTTTCTCCATAGCAACATTATAGCTGTTTTGCTTTCTTATCATTTGTGTGTTCACTAGAGTAATTTCCTTCAAGAACTTTCCCTTTGCGTTCACAAGTTGGCTAACTGGCTCAAGAGGCCTAGCTTTTGGTGTATCTCAGCTTTCGACATGCCTTCCTCATTAAATTTAATCATTTCTAGCTTTTGATTTAAAGTGAGAGACGTGTGGCTCTTCCTTTCACTTGAACACTTAGAGGCCATTGTAGGGTTATGAATTGGCCTACTTTAGATATTGTTGTGTCTCAGGGAATGGGGGGTGCCTGAGGAGAGGGAGAGAGATGGGGAATGGCTGGTCGGTGGAGCAGTCAGAACACACGCAGCATTTATTGATTAATTTCATCTGATATGGGCACAGTTCATTGTGCCCCAAACAATTACAATAGTAACATCAAAGATCACTATCACAGATCACCATAACAAATATAATGGTGCCTGAAAAACTAAGTACAAATTTACCAAGCAAGCTATGGACTAAAATAATCCTACAGCTGAGATGAAATGACTGATGGATAAAAGCTGGTGCATTTTGCTCTGGAAGGTGTCTTTGAGAACATCAGCGAGTGTTCATCTATTGCTGAATAACAAATGACTCCCAAAATTTAACAACTTAAAACAACAAACATTTGTTATCTCAGACCATTTCTGTGCATCAGGAATCTGGAGTGGCTTATTTGGGTGATTCTGGCTCAAGGTCTCTCAAGAGGATACAGTCAAGGTATTGGCCTAGACTACAGTCAACTGGGACTGGAAGATCTGTTTTCAGGAAAACTGATTCACATGGTTATTGGCAAGAGGCCGCAGTTCCTTGCCAGGTTGACCTCTCCATAGGGTTGCTTGGATGTCATCATGACATGGCAGCTGGCTTCCCCCAGAGAAAATGATCCCAAAGAGAACAAGACAGAAGCCACAATGTCTTTTATGACCTAACCTCAGAAGTCATACACACTATCCTGTTGGTGACACAGGTTACCCTAGTCCGTGTTGGACAGGACTCTCTAGGGATGTGAATACTAATAGGTAAGGATCATTGGGGGCCCCCTTTGAGGCTGGCTACCACAGTATTTATAAACTGAAACTATGTAAGTTCGGGAGCTTGTATACTTCCACATTTAGAAGGGACTCCGTTCTTTCTCTCCCCTTGGGACCTGTGCATATGTCTGTCCCCTTGGGCTGAAATCACTGTTCCCTCCTTTCCAGCCTTGCTGTGCCCTCCTCCCCTTGCCTGCCTGCCTTTAACTCTTTAGTTGGCCAGTTCTGATTCTTCCTTTGGGATTTAGTTTAGATGTGACTTCTTCCAGGAAACGTTTTTTGGTTAGTGGAACTTAGTACTTACCATCTGATTGTCTTTTAGAGAGTTTCTGAGCCCCCTAAAACCTGGGCCCAGATCTCCCCAAACAGGATTCCCATATTCCATCTATGCTCTCCTAGCATATTTTCCACTATATTATAATTACATATGTACAATAATTAAATATATCGATTACATATATGAGTGTATATGTGTACCCATCTCTACTCCTGTCCCCCACAAGAAACACTTTGAAGATGAGAACTGTCTCTCTCCTCTCTTTATCCTCAGTAGATGTGCAAGAAATATACATTTTGGCCAAACGCACAAGAGTTGAGTGTTAAAAACAGCATTCTGCCAAAGCTGAAGATTTCTATCATAGGATAAGCTTTTGGGAGATAAGAATAAACTTTTAGGGGCTGGCCTGGTGGTGCAGCAGCTAAGTTCTCATGTTCCACTTCTCGGCCCAGGGTTCACCCGTTTGGATCCCGGGTGTGGACATGGCACCGCTTAGCAAAAAAAGCCATGCTGTGGTAGGCGTCCCACATATAAAGTAGAGGAAGATGGGCATGGATGTTAGCTCAGGGCCAATCTTCCTCAGCAAAAAGAAGAGGATTGGCAGTAGTTAGCTCAGGGCTAATCTTCCTCAAAAAAAAAGAATAAACTTTTATCAATAAAGTATGAAATTTTAACAAGTATGGATATAACAAGTCTTATTATTAGAACTTTTAGTGGTCAAATTAAGTCTTGCATTATAGTACAGGAATAATAGTTTCTCAGCACTAGAGTGTTGTTCCTATAGTCACTATACTTCACATTTTTTTTTTTTTTTTCAAGCAGACTTTCAGTATATATTTATTGACTAAACCACATTACTATAATGCTAGATGAGATGCACGTAGATGTTACAATTACACACTATATTGAAGTTCACATTAACAGCTGGAGAAATCAAGTCAACTCATTAACAAGGTCTTATATATTCTTTTTTTTTTTTTTTTTTTATTAATGTTATGATAGATTACAACCTTGTGAGATTTCAGTTGTACATTTTTGTTAGTCATGTTGTGGGTACACCACTTCCCCCTCCGTACCCTCCCCCCACCCCCCCTTTTCCCTGGTAACCACCAATCAGATCTCCTTCTCAATATACTAA
Organism: Equus caballus; assembly: GCF_041296265.1. Taxonomy (NCBI): domain Eukaryota; kingdom Metazoa; phylum Chordata; class Mammalia; order Perissodactyla; family Equidae; genus Equus; species Equus caballus. The sequence goes on from NC_091685.1 coordinate 30,491,507, forward strand.
TTTCCACCTATGAGTGGAGTCATATAGAGTTCGTCTTTCTCTGACTGACTTATTTCGCTTAACATAATACCCTCGAGGTCCATCCACATTGTTGTGAATGGGCCAATTTCGTCTTTTTTTATGGCTGAGTAGTATTCCATTGTGTATATATACCACATCTTCTTTATCCAATCATTAGTTTCTGGGCATGTAGGCTGGTTCCACGTCTTGGCTATTGTAAATAATGCTGCAATGAACATAGGGGTGCAACGGACTCTTGAGATATCTGATATCAGGTTCTTAGGATAGATACCCAGTAATGGGATGGCTGGGTCATAGGGTATTTCTATTTTTAACTTTTTGAGAAATCTCCATACTGTTTTCCATAGTGGCTGTACCAGTTTGCATTCCCACCAACAGTATACTTCACATTTTTTATACTAGATGCTTTACGATTCCTGAATTCCTCATGGCCTTCTCCATATTTATTCCATTCTCAATGATAATTGCATGACACTTTTATTTACTGCTTTCCCATACTATACATAATCAGATTCACTATGAGGTTAACTATATGAAGGCCAGAAATATCTTGGCAATAAAGGAAAATAAAAGCTCAGTTGAATTTATCATTAACACATCAAACTGTCAGATTTGTAGTTGCTTTTGGCATATATGAATATCAAATATATAAGACATAGAAGTAGCAATCTGGGATTCTCTGAATCTCACACTTTCGTAGTCTAATAACAAGAGTCACTAGATGGCGCTCTTCCCTCTCAGGATAACATACGTCTTCGATTGGCTAGGACTTGTTACTAGAAATACGTAGAGTTGTCCCCGCTTACCACTTAACAGCAAGGGATAATTCCAAGACCCCCAGTGGATGCCTGGAACCATGGATAGCACCGAATCCTATACATATATACTATGTTTTGTCCTATACATAATATCTATGATAAAGTTTAATTTACAAATTAAGCACAGTAAGAGATTAACAACTAAAAATAGAACAATTATAACAATATACTGTAATAAATGTTACAGTAGATCTTAGCAATCTCAGCATACAATTTTTTTTCTTTCCTTATTAAGTTGAGAACTTTCACCTTTTCACTTAAAGGAAGCACTTTCTGGCTTTTTTTTGGCACATCCAAATTGCCAGCATCACTCCTCTTGTGCTTTGGGGCCATGATGGAATAAAATAAGGGTTACTTGAACACAAGCACTGGGATATGATGACAGTCAACCTGATAACCCAGATGGCTACTAAGTGACTAATGGGTGGGTAGATATGCTGGACAAAGGGATGATTCACCTCCCAGGAAGGAGCCAGACTGTGTGAGATTTCATCACGCTATTCAGAACAACGTACAACTGGTAACTTATGAATTGTTTATTTCTGGCATTTTCCGTTTAATATTTTCAGACCACAGGTAACCACAGGTAACAGCAACCATGGAAAGTGAAACCGTGGATGAGGGGGACTACCGTAAACTCTCGCAAGGACATGTGGTTCCATGGGTTGTTTTTTACTGAGCCCTTACTATGTGCTCAGCATAGTGCTCTTAGATATAGTAAGGGTTACAAAGGAAGTTTAAGACAGTCCTCAGGCAGCAACAGACATGAAAGAAAAATGTAACTGCCTGCTTTGCTTTCCATCCCATAGAAAGTCCCCCAGAGATTTTGTATTCAGGTGTTGTGTTGGCATGTTTCTAAGATAAGGGCTGAAAGAGCAGGAGTAATGCCCATCAGGTGGGGAATGAGGAGCCATAATTGGGAGAATTCCCTTCTCCTGTCTGTGTTCTCTTGTGTTTAGATGAGAGTATCTTTCTTTTATGTGGGTCCTCATAATAATAGCATTTACCTTTGGAGGGCATATGTTATGTCAGGCTATATGTTAATGCTTTAAACACATTAGATAATTCAATCCTCATAATAATACCTAGAAGGTTGTAATGGGCTGAATTGTGTCCCCCTCCCAAATTCATATGTTGAAGTTCTACCCCCAGTGCCTTATGATGTGACTGTATTTGGGACTAGGGTCTTTAAAGGGGTAATTAAATTAAAATGAGGTCATTAGGTGGGCCCTAATCCAATATTAGGGACACCAATATGGTTGTGTCCTTATAAAAGGAGGATATTCGGATGCAAACAAACACAGAGGGAAGACTGCGTGAAGACTCAGGGAGAAGACGGCCGTCAACAAGCAAAGGCAAGAAGCTTTGGAAGAAACCTGATACCGAACTTCTTAATCTCAAGTTCTTGTGCCTGACATGCACAGTAAGCCGATCACTGAGACATGTGCTTGGAGATGGAGAAAGGTTTATTCAAACTGGCCAAAAGAAGCAGGCAGGAGGATAGGTTCTCTCAAATGCGCCTTAACAAGAGAAGAAAGCAGGCGGTGTTATGAAGCTAAGGGGCTTGGCAGGAGGAGTTTTAGAGAAACAAAGGAGCAATCATACTTCTTTTTCTCTAGATAAACCCTTGGGCAATCTGACTTCTGGGCTCAACTGCAGCTAGGGGCTGGTTATCTGGTGATCCTTGAAGGCATTCTTTTTCTTCTGCAAAACAAGCTCATAGGGGCCGCCCAGTGGCGCAGCAGTTAAGTGCGCACGTTCTGCTTCGGTGGCCCGGAGTTTGCTGTTTCAGATCCTGGGTGTGGACATGGCATCGCTTGGCAAGCCATTCTGTGGTAGGTGTCCCACATATAAAGTAGAGGAAGATGGGCACGGATGTTAGCTCAGGGCCAGTCTTCCTCAGCAAAAAGAGGAGAATTGGCAGCAGATGTTAGCTCAGAGATAATCTTCCTAAAAAAAAAAAAAACTAAAACAAAAACCAAGCTCATAAATCCTTGTGACCCTTGAGTTACCACTCAGGTTAAACAAGAAAACAACAAATTAACAAGATTAACTTCTTTTCATCTATGTCTGTATTGGGAACAAGGTGAAAGGTAATCCTGTTCTTATTGAATATTTACAGTAACCCTCAGGTACCCAGCTTCAAACCAACCCTGCCAACACCTTGATCTTGGACTTCTAGCCTCCAGAATTGTGAGAAAATAACTTTCTGTTGTTTAAATCACCTAGTCTGTGGTACATTGTTCTGGCAGCCCTGGCAAACTAATACATGGGTATTATCCCCATTTTAGAGATGAGTAAATTGAGGCCGAGGAAGGAGAATTTAGTTGCCTAAAATCACGCAGCCAGCATACAATAAAATTCACTCTCAGAATTTGGTCCATTTGCTGAGGGTTGAGACCACAACATTACAAATGGCTTGACATCCACGTGGGTGTTAAACAAATGGCTGGAGGAGGGAATGAAGACAGATCTTATTCTACTGGTGAAAGAGCAAACCAGCCTTCCTTAATCTGGCCAGTGAATGCCCCTCAGTCTGCGCCCAACCCAGGGGAGAGGAAGGGAAAGCCAGAGAGGCCTGAGTCACTTTTCCTCACCTTTAGGCCCAGGACCATTCTGGAAGTGGTGGCCATAACTGGTCAGGGATTCAAATCATTCCTGACCTCATTTAATTTCTTTTTTTTGAGGAAGATTAGCCCTGAGCTAACACCTGCCACCAATCCTCCTCTTTTTGCTGAGGAAGACTGGCCCTGAGCTAACATCTGTGCCCATCTTCCTCTACTTTATATGTGGGACGCCTGCCACAGCATGGCTTGCCAAGCAGTGCATAGGTCTACACCCAGGATCCGAACTGGTGAACGCTGGGCCGTCAAAGCAGAACATGGGAACTTAACCACCGAGCCAACTGGCCAGCCCCCTGACTTCATTTAAAAGGAGCAACAACTCTTGTTACTCTAAGTGGTCTTCCCTTTTTCTCTTTATCTTTCACACCCAAATTCCCCAGCTGGGCAGGGTCCTTATCACATTGTCTTGTGAATGTAGGGCTGGCTAGAGACCAGATACAAGGAATCAGTTGAAAAATATAAAATTGGATCACACACCTTACCTTCAGGCCCTGTGGAATTACTGAGGGGTTGTGGTCCAGTGACCTACGGGCAATAGATAAGGACCCTTAGGCCAGCTGTAGAGTGTATAAGGATGGGAATTACGGCTTGAACTCCCAGTTCTAGCTCATAATGGCTGCTTACATCCCAGGGAGGGTCACCATATCTTTTTTTTTTCTTGAGGAAGATTAGCCCTGAGCTAACATCTGCTGCCAATCCTCCTCTTTTTGCTGAGGAAGACTGGCCCTGAGCTAACATCCATGCCCATCTTCCTCTACTTTATATGTGGGATGCCTACCACAGCATGGCCTGCCAAGTGGTGCCATGTCTGCACCAGCGAACCCCGGGCTGCCGAAGTGGAACATGTGCACTTAACTGCTGAGCCACCGGACCGGCCCCTATATCTTATCAACAAATTGGGGTTGTCTAACCTACAAGTCAAACCTACAACCAGATGAGTGGAGTGCTAGAGCCAGCCTGTGCATGAATCATATCAAGAATCAACATACTAGGGTTCACTAGTTGCATATAACCAACCATATACAGCAAGGCTGTGAACAGCACCAGCCCTAGGGAAACCATTCACAGAAAGGGAGCCCCTTTCTTTGTACTACAGCGTGCAGGAAGTCTGAGCTTTCATAGCCCCACGACGCCTGCTCCCACAGAGCGCCTGTCATTCCTCCACTCTTTTCTTTTCAAAAATGGAGATGAAATAAAGGTATTTTCTGGTAAATAAAAGCTGAATGGATCTGTCACCAGCAGACCCTCACCCCAAGAAATTCTGAAGAAAGTTCTAGAGGCAGAAAGGAAAGGATAGTGGTCGGAAATTTAGATCTATAGGAAGAAAGAACATTGGGAATGGCAAATAAGTGGATGGATATTTAAAAAGCTAACTTTTTGTTCTTTTAAAAAATTATTTAAATGGCAATTGACTTTAAAGCAAAAATAACAGTGTAATTTAGGGTTTTTAAACGTATGTAGATGTGAGATATGTTCCAACCATAGTGCAAAGGACAGTAGCGGTGGAAGGGGAATTGTACCGTTGTAATGATGCCAATCTTCTCCAAACTGACTTGTTTTTATCTTCCATTAAATTCCAATAAAAATCCGTGCAGAATTTTTGAGAAACTTGTAGGCTTATTCCATAGTTTTCATAAAGTTAAATGTCCAAGAATAGCCAAGACAGTGCTGAAGAGAAAGTCAGGGTGAGAGGCCTTGTCCCACTGTATTCATTAAGAAAATATAGGGGTCGGCCCAGTGGCGCAACAGTTAAGTGCACATGTTCCGCTTTGGTGGCCCAGGGTTCGCTGGTTCGGATCCTGGGTGCGGACATGGCACCGCTTGGCAAAAGCCATGCTGTGGTAGGCATCCCACATATAAAGTAGAGGAAGATGGGCACGGATGTTAGTTCAGGGCCAGGCTTCCTCAGCAAAAAGAGGAGGATTGGCAGCAGTTAGCTCAGGGCTAATCTTCCTCAAAAAAAAAAAAAGAAAGAAAGAAAAAAGAGAAAATGTAGGGGCAGGTCTGGTGGTGTAGTGGTTAAGTTCACGTGCTCCACTTTAGCAGCCCAGGGTTCGCAGTTTTGGATTCCAGGCATGGACCTACACACCCTCATTAAGCCATGCTGTGGCGGCATCCCACATACAAAATAGAGGAAGATTGGCACAGACATTAGCTCAATGACAATCTTCCTCAAGCAAAAAGAGGAAGATTGGCAACAGATGTTAGCTCAGGGCCAATCTTCCTCACCAAAAAAAAAAGGAAAGGAAAGGAAATAAAAAAGAAAACATAGTATCTATGCAGAGATACAAACTCACCAAAGAAGTACAATAGCATAGAAAAAGATCCATGGGTACATGAAAACTTAATATAAGGCAGTGATGGCACTGTTGATTCTGGGGAAAGGTAAGTGGCAATGAGACAATTGGTCATGCATGAATAAAAAATGAAATTGGATCCATACCTCACCCTATACGCAAAAGTCAATTCTCAGTGATTGAAGACTTACAAGTGAAAGGCAAAACTTAAAAAAGAAAGAAAGAAAGAAAGCTTCCAGAGAATATCTTTAAGGCCTAGGAATAGGGAAGATTTTCTTAAACAAGATATAAAGTGCTAGCCATAAAAAAAAAATTGATAAATTTGACTACATTAAATTAAAAACATTTGTTCATCAGAAGATACCACCACAAAGACAGTAAAAAGACAAGTCGCAAACTGGGAGAAGACATTTGCAACAATGTTGCTATAGCTGAGAAAAAGTTAGTATCTAGAATATATTCTTACTGTAAATATTCAACAAGATTATCTTTGACCTTGTTATGAAAAGAAGTTAATCTGGTCAATTTGCTATTTACCTGAGGGGTATCTCAAGGGTCACAAGGATTTACGAGGTTGTTTTACAGAAGAAAAAGAATGCCTTCAAGGATCACCAGATAACCAGCCCCCAGCTGCCTTGACCCCAGAGGTCAGATTGCCGAGGGGCTTCTCTGGAGTGAAAGAAATGTGGATTACCCCTTTGTTTCTCCAAAACTCCTCCTGCCAAGCCCCTTAGCTCTACAAACCCCCTACTTTCTTCTCTTGTTAAGGCATATTTGAGAGAACCTGTCCTCTGGCCCACCTTCCGTTTTGGCCAATTCGAATAAGCCTTTCTCCATCTCTAAGCACCTGTCTCAGTGACTGGCTTACTGTGCATCGGGCACACAAACTGGAGACTAAGACAGCTGGTATCACTATCACAGACAAGAGAAACCCAATGGAAAGATTAGCAAAGACTTGACCAGCATTTCAAAGAAGAAGCTATCAACAAGTGCCAAGATGCTGAACCTCGCCAGGAATCTGGGAAGTACCAGCTAAGATCACAAGATACCAATTTACATCTACTAGACTATTGAAAATTAGGAAGTCTGGTCATACAAAGTCTTGTTGAAGATGTGGCTCAACCAGAACTGTCATATATTGTTTGCAGGAGAGTAAATTGGTACACACGCTTTGGAAAACAATTTGGCATTATGGAATAAAATTAATGATGTGCCAACTTCATGACCCAGCATTGCCACTCTAAACTCTTGCATGCGTAGACCAAGAAACACATATGAAATATTTGTAGCAATATTATTCCTACTGGAAAAAATTAGATATAATGGAAATGTCCATAACTTGGATAATAGATAGATTGTAATATGTTTTAAAAGTGGAATATTATGCAGAAGGAAATAGAATTAAGTACAGCTACATGCGACAAAATAGATGAAACTTAGAAATATAAAATTGAATGAAAAAAACAAGTTGTAGAACACTTTGTGTGGTATGAGCTCATGTATTAAAAGCTGAAAAAAAACTAGAAAAACTAACGTATTATTTTAGGGGAGCATACATTTATGATAAAATTATTTTACTTATTTATTTTAAAGATTGGCACCTGAGCTAACAACTGTTGCCAATCTTCTTTTTCTTTTTTTGCTTTTTCTCCCCAAATCCCCCCAGTACATAGTTGTATATTTTTCAGTTGTGGGTCCTTCTACTGGTGGCATATGGGACGCCGCCTCAACATGGCCTGATGAGTGGTGCCTTGTCCGCGCCCAGGATCTGAACCCGCAAAACCCTGGGCCGCCGAAGTGGAGTGCGTGAACTTAACCACTCAGCCACGGGCCCTAAAATTATTTTTTAAATGAGGAACATGTAGGAAAGTGGTTCCCTCGTGAGGGACAGGACGGAGGGTGAGATAGAGAGCACAGAAGTAGATTATTAAGCAGTGTTAGTAACGCTCCAACTCTTCAGTTGAGTTGGGGCATGTTCAGAGCTATTTTTAAAAATGCTACATATTTTTTTTGGTGTTTTACAAATATAACACAATATGGGGGAGAAAAACTTCTAGCCGTGTGGTTAGATTGTTGACAAAACAACTTCTTAAGAACTGGAACACAAAAAGACAATGGAGTCATATTTTCAAAGTGTTGAAGGGAAAGAACGTTGAAACCAGAATTTTATCTGTAGTTACACTGTCATTTAAGTATTAGAGTAAAATAAATATTTATTCAAGGCCTCAGAAATGTTGCCACATAAGGACCGTCTTTGAAATCACTCCTGAAGTAAGTATAAAGCAAGAAGAGAACTGAGTCCAGGACAAAGCAAGGAGCTATGAGGAGCAAAGGTGAATAAATAACTTAATAAACTTCCTTAGTGTCTAAATAAATTGTGATCTCCCCATCCAACAAAAAAAAGTTATGGACTCTAGAACTAAAACTCTTTGTACTCTTATCTGGTAATCAGAGAAATGCAAATTAAAACAATTGGCTAATAGTTTACATCCACAATACTGCCAAAAATTAGAAACTCAATGTAATTCAAAGGACTGGTAGGAAGGGAGGAAACAGGATTTTCCACAAATTGCCGTTGGAGGAATAAGTTATGTGTACTTTTTCCCTGGAAGGCCTTTTGGTTGTACTTAGTCAAATTAAGTATATCTATGTTTGTCCTATGACTCAGCGATTCTACTCCTGAGTATGTTAACCATCCCACTTCCCCCCGCACCCCCAAAATACCAAAAAGGCCTCTCACCCAGATCCATAAGGTATATGTCTGCGAAAGTTGATTTCACGTTGTGTATGTGGTTGGAACTGGAGGCAAACTGTGTGTCCATCATTAAGGAGATGGATGAGAAAAATGTGGCATTTCGTGGACCTCTGTGCAGTGGTCAGAAATAATGCACTGGATTTACACTCAGCAATATGGTTAGAGCTTTAAAAATATGTTCAGTGAGAAAAGTAAGAAACAAAATATCTGTATCACATTTATGTAAAATTTATGAAAATTCAAAACATTTATTCTTAACACTGCTGTATATATATATATTTTTAAAGATTTTATTTGTTTCCTTTTTCTCCCCAAAGCCCCCCAGTACATAGCTGTATATTCTTCGTTGTGGGTCCTTCTAGTTGTGGCATGTGGGATGCTGCCTCAGCGTGGTTTGATGAGCAGCGCCATCAACGTTCGAACCAACAAAACACTGGGCCACCTGCAGCGGAGCCCGCGAACTTAACCACTCGGCCACGGGGCCAGCCCTGTATATTTTTTGAAGACACATTCATTCAATCGTGTATTCAATGAGTATTTTTTTTAATACTTACTATGTGTCAGTTACCACTCGACATTGGGATTATAGCAGCAAACAAAACAAAATTCTAGTTTTTCTGGAATTTATATTTTACTAGAAGGAGACAGATAATAAGGAAAAATAAATGAGGAGGGCAGGGTGGTCATGGGGGAGATGTGCTGTTTCATAAAGGGCGGCCAGGGAAGTCCCCGCTGGTAAGGTGACCTTTGAGCCGAGGCCTACTTTCAGAGGAGGAGCAAAGTTGTGGCTATGCGGGGGAAGAGAATTCCAGCAAAGAGAACAGTAGGTACAAAGGTCCTGAGGTGGGAGTGTGTTTGGCATGTTCTAGAAACATTAAGGAGGCCAGCATGTGGCTGGAGTAGGGTGAGAGAGGGAGTTACAGGAAGTGAAGGAAGTTGTGGTGGGCGCAGTCGGCATTTATGATTTTCCTTAGACTGAAAGGAGAATCAATTAGAGGCTTTTTAGCAGAAGAGTGAAATGATCTGGCTCAGTTTTTTTTATTGGGGTCATAATAGTTTATAGCATTGCAAAATTTCAGTTGCACCTTATTGTCAGTCACCGTATATACGTGTCCCTTCACCCTTTATGCCCACGCCCCACGCCCCTTCCCCTCTGGTAACCACTAATCTGTTCTCTTTGTCCTTGTATTTGTTTATCTTCTACATATGAGTGAAATCATATGGTGTTTGTCTTTCTCTGTCTGGCTTATTTCGCTTAACATAATACCCTCAAATTGCACCCATGTTGTTGCAAATGGGACGATTTTGTCTTTTTTATGACTGAGTACTATTCCATTATATATATACCACATCTTCTTTATCTATTCATCAGTCAATGGGCACTTAGTTTGCTTCCATGTCTTTTTCTTTTTTTGAGGAAGATTAGACTAGAACAGATGGTGACTAGAATAGGGTGGTAGAAGAGATGTGAAAGGCTAGTCTTCAAAGGAAAAAAAGAAAAGCTTCAAGAGAATATCTTTAAGGACTAGGCATAGGGAAAACTTCTTTAAACAAGATATTTTACAAAGTGCTACCCATAAAAGAAACAAATTGATAAATCTGACTATATTCAAGTAAAGACATTTGTTCATCAGAAGATACCACAAAGAGAGTAAAAACACAATTTGAAACTGGGATATAGAATTTAAAAATAGAGCAGACAGGGGCTGGCCCCGTGGCCGAGTGGTTAAGTCCGTGCGCTCCGCTGCAGGCGGCCCAGTGTTTCGTTGGTTCGAATCCTGGGCACGGAAATGGCACTGCTCATCAAACCACGCTGAGGCAGCATCCCACATGCTACAACTAGAAGGACCCACAATGAAGAATATACAACTATGTACTGGGGGGCTTTGGGGAGAAAAAGGAAAAAATAAAATCTTTAAAAAAAAAAATAGAGCAGACAATTTACTAATGGATGGGTGTGAGGGAAATGGAGGAATCGAGGATGTTGCTGAAGGTTTTGGCCTGAGCAACTGGAAGAATGGAGTTGCTTTTCTCTGGGTGGGAAAGACTGGGAGAGGAGTAGCTTTAGGTGGAAAAAACAAGAGTTTGCTTTGGGCCGTGTTTGAGATGCCTGTTACACGTCCAAGTGGAGATCTCAAGTGGTCTCTTGGCCGTTTACGTCTAGAATTCAAGGAGAGGTCTGATGACACACATTTGGGAGTTGCAGCATATAGGTGGTGTTTAAATCACGGGATGAGAAGTCACTGAGGGAGTGAGCACAGACAGCAAAGAAGACTGAGCCCAAGCCCCGAGGCACTGGGTTATTTAGAAGTAGGGAAGGTGATTAGGAGCCAACCAAGGAGACGGGAAAAGTACTCAGGTTGGAAGAGAACCAAGAAAGGGCGGGGTCCTGGAGGTCAAGCAAGAAAATATTTCTAGAAGGAAGGAGTGATAGGCTAAGATGAGCCAGGAGGACTAAGCAGATAAGGATAGTTTAGTGCAATGATGGTGTTGAAACCTCACTGGAGAGGGCTCTGGAGAGACCAGGAAGAGAAAAAGTGGATAAAACAAGTAGGGACAACAGTTTTGTTTTTTTTTTAATGGGGTGGAAAATTCAAGGACTTTATTTCTGGTCACCACTCTTCTCTCTTGATCCAAACGGTGATATAAAAAGAATAGAAACACACAAAAATCAGTCCATGAGATTAGCAGCTAACTCCCCTCCCTCCCTCATTCACTATCAAATCAAGACACGTGGTTGAAGTTTAATTGATGTTTATCCTCCGCAATTCCTGCTTCCTGCTGTGTCCAAATTCTGCTCTTCCCTGAAGCCTCCACCAACAGGTGGGGGAGAGGGAGGTGGGCCTTGGAGAAGCCTGTGTGTGGCAGCTTAGTCCTCTGAGAACAGGTAGGGTGGAGACATGGGCTGGACTGCCATCGTTCCTCTCTCTTCCAGCTTTCTTTTTGGCCCCACTCAGGCCCCCTGACCCACCAACATGATTGGCCTGTGCCCAGCACCGTGGTGCTTTTCTTTCTCACCTCTCCAGCCCCTGTGAGGCTGCCAAACCTCGATGGCCCTTACATCAAGTCGCCTCTGCCTTAGGATACAGCTCCTTCCTTTGACAGATGTTCTCTGCCAGGACCCCAACCTCCACACACCCCAACCTGGAGGAGTTAGAGGCTAGAGATTTGGCACGGGGGGGGGGGGGGGGCGGTTTAGCCCACGTCTCCCTCCAGGTGGGCAATCAGCACCATCATGACAGCTTGCCCCACCGCCCCAGCACCTCCAGATGTGACAGCTCAGACAACACAGACTCCATTGCTACGGAGATAAAGCCGCCTGCAGTGAAAGGCAGAACCCAGCCGCCACCTGTACCACTGCGCTTCACTGCCCACTGTCCCTCCTAGCGTTAGAAGGGCACAGGCTGTGCCTGCCAGTGTGCCTATTGCCAAACTGGACCAGGATGCACTTCATGTAGCAGGACAGTCATATGCGCAGGATCCCAGCTCCTGATCCCCTTGAAATGAAGCGCCAATGGCCAGACCATCCAGCAAGCTGTGTGCCAGGTCAGCAGCCATATTCAGGTTCCCCGATACACGCAGGTCTGAACCTGTTTTTCCCCCTTCAGAATTGTGAGGTCTCCACGGCCCATCTTTGGGTCTGTGCTCCCTCATCTCCTCTTCCACGACCCCCCGCTTCCTTTTCTTCTTCCTCTGAGCTCTGCTTCTCCTTCGAAGGACGCTCTTGTCTTCCACGTGTGACCGTGAGCGTGTGCATGTCCTCCTGTCACGCGTCTCACAAATTTCTCCACCACAAGAGAAGCAACAGTTCCACCGAGGACCCACAGTCCCGTGGACAGATGGGGCCCTCCCACAGTGCTCCAGGGGGTGGTGAGAATGAGGCTCCGGGGCAGGAGCGCTGAGTTGCAGGCAAGCATCTCCCAGGAGCCCACTCGAAGCAAAACAGAGCAAAATCTAGAGCAGAGGGCGATGCCAGGAGTTTGACTCCACAGGAGTAAAGAAGAGGATGAAAAATGGAGCTACAGAGTCAGCACTGTGGCCTCCAGAGTCCAGGTCCTTCCTGATGCCAGGAGCCCCTGACTCCCCACAGCCTCCATGACTGTCCTCGTGGCCATGGCCATGTCCTCTGTGGCAGAGGCTCTCGTGGGAGTGGCCATGGTGCACATCCTCATGCGAATGTCCGCGATTGTGACCATGAGTATGTACATGCCAGATGCCCTAATGAAGGTGACCCATGGCCACAGGCATGGCTGTGTCCATGGTAGAAATCCACACGTGAGTGCCTGTGGCTGCAGCCATAGGGGTCCTCACGCAGGTCCTTGCACAGGTTGCCATGACCTTCGTGTCCAGCCACCAGCAGCCCCAAGACTGCCCAGGACAGCCATCCCAGCACACCCAGTGGGGACCCCGGGCCTCTGGCCACCTCACAGACCAGTAGGACAGAGGCAGTGACTCCACTTGACCCTCAACTCTATATCTATGCGGGGTCTGCTTTATTCCACTCATGCCCTCTGTCCACTTCTATGGGCCTCTCCTCCATTCCATTCTGTCCCCACCCACAGTGTTCCCAAGACTCTTCCCGACATGGCAGTTTTGAAGCATTTTGCCATCAAGAAAAGCAGAGGGGTCGCGCAGTGCCTGGAGGGGCCATTTCATCAATGGAAAGTTTTTGTTTGTTTTTAGTATGAGACAAATTGAAGAAATTAAAGGGAGTGTCTATGGTGGAGAAGAAATGTAGAAGCGGGGATTCAGGATGAAGTGGAAAAATGATTAAACAAGAGGGGCTCTGTATGGTCAAGATGCAGGGTGCCCCTGAAGGGAGAGAAGGGTAGAAGTCTCTGTGCTGGGGGCCGGGCAGTGGGGGAAAGCAGATAGAACAGAACAAACATCACAGTCTTCTTCTTCTTCTTTTTTTTTTGGTGAGGAAGATTGTCCCTGAGCTAACAGCTGAACCAGTCTTCTTCCATTTTGTATGTGGGATGCTGCCACAGCATGGCTTGATGAACAATGCGTAGGTCTGCGCCCAGGATCCGAACCTGCCAACCCCGGGCCACTGAAGCAGAGCATGAGAACTTAAGCACTTTCACCAGTGGGCTGGCCCCCACCGTGCTCTTCTCCCCTCTGGTCTTTATCATGCAGAGCAAACTGCCCAGTTCACAGATTCGTCCATTCAAGGTTGTGAATACTCATACACTGATGTTTTTTCTCTCTTTTACTCCCATGTGACTCCCAAGGCAGGAACTGGAAAGCTGGAAAGAATGAATAAACTGGTCGTTGTATTTCTCTGACATGAAGGAAGCCACTGCAGCATTCTTTAAGAGCATCAGGGGGCCCAGGTAAAATTCATTTAAGAGATTGAGTTTGAGCTGGGAAGGGACCTTGGGCTGTAATTGGACATAGGGCTTCCTATGGCTAGAGAATTGAAGGCCAGTCTTGTTTTCACCTGTTTCTCCCAAACGTGGGCAGACAGAGTCTGGGGCAGTAGTATCTGCTGAGCCACAGCAGTTTGCTTCTTTGCCAGGAAATGTTCTATGCAAGGGATGGGTGTCCTGAGACAAAGGCCTACAGAGCTGGGACAATGCCCCCAGTGTGTGCTCCCATCCAGTGGGCCTGAGACGATTCCTGGAGACATTTTTGTTGGGTTACTGCACACCCACAAATAGCTACTTAAAAAAAGGAAAAGAACAAAACTTGACAATTAGTGGGTTTCTTAGAAAAGGCATTTTAAAACTAACAGATACACAGATGCGCCTGTTGCTTCTTGCGATAGACTGTAAATTGTTCCCCCAGCCTCCGGTCTTGCCCACGCCAAACCATTCTGCACATTGTAGGACTAATCTCCTTAAGGCACAGATCTGATCTTGTCACTTCAATAGTCAAGCACCTTCAGTGGCTCCCCACTGCCTTTAAAATAGTCAAGTACTGAAGATCCTTCATCCTGGAGCCTGTCTTCTCTTCCCAGCCCATCTCCCACTGCTCCCTTGGTCGTCTGCTAAACTGAAGCTTCTCTCTCGAGCTCGTGTCTCTTCTTTATCTCTCTTCCTCTCTTCCCTCTCTTCCCCTGACTCACTCCTACTCAATTTTTACTCTTAGTTTAGATGTTATTTCTCCTGGGGCGCTTTCTTCCCAACCTCTGGGCTGAGCTAAGTGCAAGAGGCTTACATAACACCCTGAACTCTTTCCTATCACAAAAATCACCATTCTGTATTGTATTTGTTTAGTTGTTTGTCTTCCCTGCTATGCAATAAGTTCTGTGAGGTCAGGGACCATATCTCTCTTGCTCACAGTTGTATCTCCAGTGCCTGGTATGCACTTACGAATGTAAGCAAGAAAGAAGGAGCAAGTGGACTGAGCATTCTGCCTTGACTCCAAAGTTCTCCTCTTGCTTTTCTTTCCCCCTTGTGACCTGTCCTCGCCGCAATTCTTACCTATAAAATTTCTACCCAAACCACTCATATTCAGTCACTCAGTTTAGGAGAAAGTTGATGTTGCAGCAAAGCAGGGAAAGGATGGTCTTCTCAAAAAATAGTGCTGGGTCAACTGGATATCTAGATGGAAAAAAATGAATCTGGACCCCTACCTCATACAAACACCAAAATCAATCTTAGATGGATGGCTTATTTAAATATAAACAATAAAACAATAAGACTTTTGGGAGAAAACATAGGAGAAAAATCTTCATAATCTTTAGGTAGGCAAAGATATCTTAAACAGGATACAAAGAGCACTGATTATAAAGGAAAATATTGATAAACTAGCATTCAGGTAAAAACCTGTTTTCATTAAAACATACCAATAAGAGATTTAGAAAGGCAGACACAGAACAGAAAAATAATAGAGAAAATCAATGAAATCAAAAAAGTTGGTTCTTTATAACAATCAATAAAATTGATAAACCTTTAGGTGGACAAACCAAGAAAAACAATAGAGAAAAGACTCAAATTACTCAAATCAGGAATGAAAGAGGAAACATCATTACTGACCTTTCAGAAATAAAAAGAATAATAAGGGAATACTATGAAAAATTGTATGCCAACAAACTAGCTAACCTAAATGAAGTGGACAAATTCCAAAAAAACACAAATTACCAAACTGACTGAAGAAATAGAAAATCTCAATAGACCTATAACAAGTAAAGTGATTGAATTAGTAATAATAATTTAAAAAAAAAAGACTTCCAACAAAGAAAAGCCGAGATCCAAACAGTCAGACAGCTTCACTGCTAAATTCTACCAACTGTTGCAAGAATTAACACCAAGCCTCCCAAAAAATAGAAGAGGGAACACTTCCCAACTCATTCTATGAGGCTAGTATTACTCTGATACCAAAACCAGACAAAGACATCACAAGAAAAGACAATTGTAGACCAATATTTCTCAAAATTTAGATGCAAAAATCCTCAGCAAAATACTGCGAAAAGAATCCAGCACCATATAAAAAGAATCTCACACCAGGACTAAGTGACATTCATCCCAGGAATGCAAGATTGGTTTAACATATGAAAATCTATCAATGTAATATACCATATTAATAGAATAAAGGACAAAAGCAGTATGATCATCTTATAGGTGCAGAAAAATCATTTGACAAAATCCAACTCCTCCTTCTGATAAAGACACTTCTGCTGGGAATAGAAGTGAATTTCCTCAACCTAACAAAGGCCATCTAGGAAAAACCCACAGAGAACATCATACTTAATGGTGAAAGACTTGTTGCTTCCCCCTAAGATGAAGACGACGACAAGGGTCTGCTCCTACCACTCCTATTCAAAATAGCACTGGAAATTCCAGCCTGAGCAATTAGGCAAGAAAAAGAAATAAAAAGCATCCAAATTGTAAAGGAAGAGGTAAAATTATCTCTATTCACAGATGACATGATCTTATATGTAGAAACTCTAACGATCTTACACAAAAACACCGTTAGAGCTAATAAACAAATTCAGCAAAGTTGCAGGATACAAAATCAACACACAAAAATCAGTTGCATTTCTATATACTAATGATGAACAACCTGAAAAGGAAACTAAGAAAACAATTCCAGGGGGCCAGTCCGGTGGCGCAGTGGTTAGGATCACATGTTCTACTTCAGCGGCCCAGGGTTCACTGGTTCAGATCCCGGGTGTGGACATGGCACCACTTATCAGGCCATGCTGAAGCAGGCATTCCACATATAAAGTGAAGGAAGATGGGCACAGATGTTAGCTCAGGGCCAGTCTTCCTCAGCAAAAAGAGGAGGATTGGCGCCAGATGTTAGCTCAGGGCTAATCTTCCTCAACAAAAAGAAAGAAAGAAAGAAAGAAAGAAAACAATTCAATTTATAACAGCATTGAAAAAAGTAAAATACTTAGGAATAAATCTAACAAAAAAAGTGAAACACTTGCACAATGAAAACTAAAAAATTCCATTGAAAAAAATTAAAGACAACCAAAATAAACGGAAAGACATTCCATGTTCATGGATCAGAAGACTTAATATTATTAAGATGGCAATATTCCCTAAAATG
Source organism: Equus caballus (assembly GCF_041296265.1). Classification (NCBI taxonomy): domain Eukaryota; kingdom Metazoa; phylum Chordata; class Mammalia; order Perissodactyla; family Equidae; genus Equus; species Equus caballus. Next base: position 30,508,524 of record NC_091685.1, read on the forward strand.
ATCTACAGGTTCAATGCAATCCCTATCAAGATATCAGCTGCCTTTTTTTGCAAAATCAGCAAGTTAATCTTAAAATTAATATGGAGATATAAGGAACCCGGAATAGCGAAAATATCTTGAAAAAGAAAAAAAAGATGGAGGACTGGACAAAGTGGGAGGACTCATACTTCCAGATTTCAAAACTTAACTACATAACAAGACACTGGGGCACTGGCATAAGACTAGAAATATTGACCAATGGAATAGAATTCAGCATCCAGAAATAAACTCTTATATTTATGGTCAATTAATTTTTTTTTTGAGGAAGATTAGCCCTGAGCTAACATCTGCTGCCAATCCTCCCCTTTTTGCTGAGGAAGACTGGCCCTGAGCTAACATAGGTGACCATCTTCCTCTACTTTATGCGTGAGATGTCTGCCACAGCATGGTTTGACAAGCGGTACCATGTCTGCACTCGGGATCTGAACCCGTGAACCCTGGGCTACTGAAGCGGAACGTGCGCACTTAACTGCTGAGCCACTGGGCCAGCCCCTGGTCAATTAATTTTTGATAAGAGTACTAAGACAATTCAATGGGGAAAAATAGTCTTTTCAACAAGTAGTGCTGGGACAATTGGATATCCACATGCAAAAGAATGAAGTTGGACCCCTATCTCACACCATATACAAAAATTAATTCAAAATGGGTCATATACCTGAATTTAAGAGCTAAAACTATAAAACTCTTGCAAGAAAATAAAAGAGTAAATCTTCATGTTCTTGGATTAAGCAGTGATTTTTTAGATATGACACCAAAAGTGCAAGTGACAAAAGAAAAATATAGGTAAATTGGGCTTCATCAAAATTAAAACTTTTGTGTTTCAAAGGACACCATCAAGAAAGTGAAAAGAGAGCCCACAGGGTGGGAGAAAATGTTTGCAAATCATACCTGATAAGGGACTTGTAACCAGACTATACAAAGAACTCTTATAACTCAACAATAAAAAACCCCCAAATAACCCAAGTTAAAAATGGGCAAAGGATTTTAATTGGCATTTCTTAAAAAATAATACAAAAATGGCCAATATGCACATAAGACAATACTCAACATCATTAGTCGTTAGGGAAATTCAAATTGAAACCACAATGAAATACCGCTTCATAACCATAGGTGTAGGATGGCTATAATCACACAGGGGGACAATAAAATGTTAGCAAGTATGTGGAGCAACTGGAACCCTCATACACTGTGTGTGGAAATATAAAATGGTGCAGCCACTTCAGAAAACAGTTTGGCATTTCCTCAAACGATTAAACAGAGCTATCACGTTACGCAGCAATTCTATTTCTAAGATACATGCCCAAGAGAATTGAAAACTTATGTCTGCACCAAATTTGTATGTGAATGTTCACAGAAGCATTATTCATAATAGCAAAAAGTAGAAACAACCCAAATGTCCTTCAACAGGTGAATGGATAAACAAAATGTTGTATGCCCATACCATGGAGTATTGTTCAGCCATAAAAAGGAATGGAGTACTGCTCATACTATGACATTGATGAACCTTGAAAACATTAAGCTAAGGGAAAGAAACAGTCTAAAAAGGCTACATATTGCCTCGCTCCATTTGTATGACATGTCCCGAATAGGCAAATCCATAGGGACAAAAAGCAGATTAGTGGTTGCCAGGGGCTGGCGAGGGGGGCAATGGGAAGTGTCTGCTAATGGACATAGAGTTTCTTTTTGGGGTGATGAAAATTTTCTGGAATTTGCTAGCGGTGATGGCTGCACAAATCCATGAATATACCAAAAATCACTGCATTGTATACTTTAAAATGGTGAACTTGATGGTGTGTGAATTATATCTCAAAAAAGCGTTGATTTAAATAAAGGCGAGCCACAGGACGACAAAGGACTTACATCCAAAATGTATGCAAAACTCCTACAAATCAATAAGGAAAAAAGAAGACAACCAAATAAACGAATGGACAGAAATAGAAGAGTGACTTCATAAAGGATGACATCTAAATGGCCAATAAACATGAAAAAGTGATCGGTTCCATCAACCATCAGGGAACACAGGTTAGAACCACAATGAGAGACCACGGCACACACGTCAGAATGACTGAAATTCAAGATTCTGAAAATGTCCTAGTATTTGATTCCACTGGAATAACTGGAACTCTCGTATCCTGCTGGTGGGAAAGTAAATTGGGACAACCCGTTGGAAAACTGTTTGGCACTATTGACTAAGGCTGAATACACACATACCCTGTGACTTAGCAATGATCCTACTGGAAACATTCCCAACAGAAATATACATATGATCACCAAACTGTTCATAGCAGTATTACTTGTTACAGACCCAAACTGGAAACAACTTTTATGTACACCAAACAGTAGAATGGATAAAAATGTAGTTCTATTCACATATGAAACACTACCACAGTGAGAATGAAAAGATCTTGAACTACCGGTGACAACACGAGCAAAGATGACAAACGCCATTTGTGCAAAAGAAGCCAGAAGCAAGAGTTTACACTCTAATTCTACTTACAGACGAGATTCTTCTGTGGTGGTAAAAGTAAGGATGGTGGCTATGCTTTGTGGGAGGGGAGGAGCGGAGGAAGAGGAAATGGGAGGCTTCCGGGATGCTCGTAATGCTTTATTTCTTCATTTTCAGACTGGTTACACAAGTGTGTTCAGTCTGTGAACATTTTTCAAGCTGCAACACACATTGTACTTCAATGAAAAAAGCTTTACTTAAAAAAATCCTACCCATTCTTCCAGGTTCTTACAAAATATTCCCTCATTAACATCCACAAAGTCCCTGGGATATGTGTAACTGAAGGCAATCTACCGTCTCTACGACCCCACAGCACTTTGTGGGTCCTCTTATCACTTAGCCTCACCTGGAAGCATCTGTATGGAAAGAACGAGAGCTTTGGAGACCTGGGTACCAGAGCCAGCCACTTCTCAGATGGGTGGCCATGAGCAAGTCCCCCACAGCTGTATGGTTCTTAGCGACAAGCAGCAGGAAGTGACTGCTGATTTAAGCAGAAAAGGGAACCAGGTAGTTGCTGGAAGCTCCAGAAGGCCAGAACCAGGCTCAGAGGTCTGCTGCCAGGTATGATGCAGAAAATCATACTGAAGAACTGGTTGGGTCCAGACACCATGGCTGCTTTGTCAGGCATAGGTCACATGGCCAACTCCATAGCCACTGGGTCTGGACTCAAGAATGACCCCAAAACTACTGTTAGAACCCCTGATGTCACTGCCTCTGGAAATGGAGGATGCCAACACACCTGCCACCAGAGCAGATTCTGTACAGTTCCCATCCCATGATGTCATCAGCTTCTGGATTCAAAGTCCGTGGCAGGAGTATCTGATTGGCAGAGCCCACGTCAGGCGCCCTCTCCCTAGCTGCAAGAGACTCTGGGAACATGAGTGTCTGGCCTTTCTTGCTTTTATAGCAGGAGATAGTTCTGTCTCTTCAAGTAGAGGACTCAAACAGGAGAATGGTCACCAAAAGAATGACAAATGTCCATGCTGTCACCTAAGGACAAGTTATCTCCCTGCACCTGTTTCCTCATCCAAAAAATAGGAATAATGATGGCTCCCATGCATGGGAGTTGTAATGGTTAAAGGAGCTGGGGGGAGAAAGGGCCCATCAGATGCCCAGCACACAGTAGGAGCTTAGTTAAGAGTAAACATCATTATTGTTGATTTGGGTTCCAGTTTAATGTCTCCTACAATCCCAGGGGTCCCCAAACCTTGGCATCTCAGTGACTCGTGTTAACTGTAGGCCGTGAAATGGGATTCCTTTTGTCATATTTTATCAAGTTAACAAGTTTCCTAACTCACAGAGAGGTCTTTGATAGCCGCCCACCCTTCCCACCATCCTTTAGAAGTGAGAACGCCACCTCTGAAAAGGCTGCGGCTTCCCCTCGGGACCCTCTTCCCATTGTCAGGGAAAGGACGTCTTCAAAAAGGTATTTGTGAGCCCTAAACTCGACTGAAATCAACTCAACAAATGTTTGCTTTAAACCTTTTTATTTTTAGACATTTTCCTTTAAGCGTTTAACATCTTTTATTGATTCACTGGCCGAGTGAGGCAGCATCTGCTCAGTTAGGGAAGGCACCGTGTTGCAAGATCCCTGTCGCCGGAGAGCAGCTGAGCGTCCCCGGGAGCAGGGACCGCCACCGACTGTGCTTAGTAGCACCTCAACCTGCACATAGGAGCCTGAAAGGGTGTTTACTGAGTTAGCGTCATTAGTTAAAAACAAAACACCAAAACCCTTCGATTCGCCTCCCCCTCATCTCTCCACATCCCCCTCTTTCCTCCATTTACAAGCTTTCATTCAGCAAAAGAACATACACTAGAGGAAAATTCCTCTAATAATTCCAGGAAGATTCCAGCGTGGGCAGAAGAGTCTGGTTTTAGGGCTGAACCATTCCAAACAATTTTGTTTTTAAAGCAGATTATGTTTGGGAAACATATTTCTTTGGGGCTTGAGGCCTTAAAGAAATGGCTTTGCTCTGTCCCACCCTTTGCTCCTTGGCCCTACATGGCAGGGGAACACAGCAGGAGTCCTCAGAGCTTGGATGGGTTTAGAGAGGGTTCATTTGGCTACAGTTGTGGAAGCCCAAAGGAGGCTACCGAAGTGGCTTTACCTCCACTTTTGGTTTGGAAACCAGACCTCTGACCCCTACTCAGACATACGGACAAACCGGCCCTCCTTTTGGTCAGCCCATGATCCCAGTTCTTTGAGCCAGGATAGTAGAGAAGAGTTCGATACAACAAAATGATGGACTCTGGAGTCACAGATACCTGGCTTTGAGTCTTGCCTTTGCAACTTACTAGCTGTGTGACTTTGGGCAAGTACTTTTCCTCTTTGAGTCTGAAATTCTCATCTGCAAATGGAAAACATAATACCTCCCAGGGTTACTGGGAAAAATAAATCCTATGAGATAACTTAGAAGCATCTTGCAAAGTGCCTGGTATTTGGTGGATATTTAAACACAGCGGGAGAAAGATGTCCAGGTAGGAAGAATTGCCAGTACTTCTCCAGACATATTCAAGTGAGCATATTCATGGTGAGATGACATGAGCTGTGTGATCCTGGGTCAGTCTTCTGACCTCCCTGACTCTCACTTTCCCCTCACATGGGGATTTCTGATCCCCAAAGGGAGAAGCTCCTAGAATTTGAGGTGAAATGTCAGAATGTGTCACTGTCTGTAGCAGACTAAAGATTTATTACCCTGTTTCCAAGATGCCTCCAATTGTAAGATGCACAATTGATTAAAAAATAGCTTTTTGAGATGGAGGGGAAAAAAAATGCAACTACATTAATGGACTCATCAATTTGCAGACATATTCTGATTTCAGAATCATTAAAATGTGAACAAATGTGTGTCTTGCAACTGAAGAAATATTGTAAAAATAATGCTGGCTCCCATGTACTAAGCATCTGCTGGGCCAGACACTATCGGAGCCGCTTTCCTAAGTCCTCGACTTGTTATAATAATAACAGATCTGCCATGAGGCAGGTGTTACCATTCTCACTTCCTGGTTAGGGAGCCGAATGTGCAGAGGTCAAGTCCCTTTTCCAAGGCCACGAAACCAGGAGGTAGAGCCTAGAAAGCAGGTCTTCTTAATTCCAAAATGCTTTTCCCTCTCAATGAACGGTTCTCCAGGCTAAGGAGTCAAAGAGATCAGCTCTGTGCAGAGAGATGGTTTGTGAGTGTGGTTCTCTGAATATGTCCTGAATCTCTCCAAGGTGACCAGGAAGGGCATGGGTAACATAAACACAGTTGTAATCTAATCAGTCACCAAACACGGGTCCTCGCAGATAAGGTGTTAACCAGAGAATAAGGATTGCCCAGAATCCAGATAGAAGGGAGCCAAGAAATGAGAATGAGTCAGGGTTAGTCCAGCCCCAGAGGGAGAGGAGGGGTCCTAACCAGCCACCAGGCTGGCCCCGGGCCTCTGGACACTGCAATAAGCTTTTGTGCTGGAGGCCATTATTCCTCAAAGTCACTCTATTCTTTCTACTCTGATGCTTTACTAATGAAGTAGAAACCTTTGAGAAGAACTCAGTCTTTCCCATAACCTTTCTTAAAGAGGGAAAAATGTGCTGCCCATTGTCATGAGCCAGCTGGCAGTCATCTGGTCCTGGAACACATTATAAATTATCCAGTTGGTTTTCTGGCTAGTTAGGCCAAGTTAGTTGCCCTGTGCCTGATTATAGGATTGAATATTTTGCTCTGCAAAGCTGTGCATATGGCCCTTACTCTGATATGACCCCACTGGCACACCCTGTTGTGACCCCTGACTCCAGGGCTATCTCTCTGTCTGTCTAGCTATCGTGTTTGGGAGGAGACAGCCAAACCCACATTAGTGGATTCCCAACATAGCTCTACTGCATCAGATGACAAAAGACAGTTCCACAGCTTTTTGGAAGGGTGGCAGCAGGCAGGTGGACGTAGCTGGGGAGCGGCAGGCCAGGATGGGGTTGGGGGTTGCCTGAAGCGTCAGGGATTGCATAAGAGATGCCCCTGTCGACCTGACCGGAAGGAACTCATGGTGAAGCTGCCAGAGGAGAAATGTGCTTCTTGGTCTTGACTGCAGAAGGCTCCTTGGACAGTGGCTGAGATAGCACCAGGGTGGGGTCACCGAGTCTCCACGTGGACGTCAACGGGACTGAAGGTCACAGTTGCAGGGTGCTGGCTGCTGTTGCTGTTTGGGTCCAGGGCAGAAGGGGAGGCTGGCTTGGGGCCCTTGGGCTCCAGCTCCCGCCTGGTCCTCATTTTCCTGTAATGAGATACGCACACACGGCTGAGTCTTCCCCCTTCATGTCCTGGGGAGCAGGCTCTGTGGTTAAGGCTCTGGCGAGGAGACTGATGTAGATCCTCAGCAAATCACGTTGCTTAATTGCCAGCCACAGAACTTTACAACTGGAGGGGAGCTTAGACATCAGCTAGTCTGACCCTTTCATTTTTTGTTTGACCTAGAGTAGATATTTGATTTTATTTTTTTCCTATTAATGAAAGAGTGAAGTGTCAGGTGGCCATATTAAAGATGAAACGAAGATATTACATTTTTCCTGTTCAAAGTTGTAGTGGGAGTTATGTGCCGCTTCATTACCCTTGCTAAGTTTATTGCTAGAAATAATTAGGAACTTTTTACACAGTTGAGAAGAGAATGTACTTAAAACTAAAATCCTATCTTTCATTTCATGTGCCATAAAATTCAATAACTAACAACAACCATTAACGCTAATGTCTACATGAGACTTCATCTCGTTAACCTATCATAATACTTTTTTTAAAATGTCAAATCCTCAGAAAAGTTGCATGACTAGTATAATTAATACCCGAATACCCTTCATGGAACAATTTACCGATTGTTAACAATTTGCCACATTGGCTTTTTTCCTCTCTCTTTCCCCATTTACACACACACACAGTTTTTTTAAAATCATGCACCATCTGTGAGTTAGTCGCAGACATCATGCTACTTCACTCCTAAATACCCCTAAAAACAAGAGCATTCTCCGTGTCACCGTAAGACGATGATCACACTTGGAGTCTCCTCCATTTTAAAGGTGACAAAATTGAGGCACAAGAGGTTAAATGACTCGCCTGCTTTTGACAGACCGGAGACTGAAGCCAGGTCTCTCAATTTGCAGCCCAGCCATCGTGGTAAACAGGGCGGGGTGAGCGAGTCTCCATTCAATTACAGCCTGGAAAAGGGGCTCAGAGCTCCAGCAACGAAGGAGAGGAAGGAAGTGTAGACATTGGGGTTTGATGCCACTTCCTGGTTTGGGACAGACCCAAATTGTAATACCCCAAAGACGTTTAAGAATAACTTATTAAATGTTATTATTATTATCACATGTAGTGATGGGAATATTTATTTTCTTTGACACCAGAGGGACTGGGTTTGACTCTCAACTCTGCCAAGGAGCGCTGTGTAACCTGAGGCATGTTCTTTAACCTTTCTGTGCCGTTTCACACCTATAAGATTGCAGATATAGAAGTCCCCACCTTGTGGGGTTGTTGGGAGGATTAAATGAGTTAACACATGGAAGGGGCTTAGAACCATGCCTGGCATACAGTAAGAGGCCAATATAAGTTAGCTACCTTTATGAATAATGTTAACATTACTATAAAAACAAGGCATGGGGGCTGGCCCTGTGGCATAGTGGTTAAGTTCACACATTCCACTTTGGTGGTCCAGGGTTCACAGGTTCAGATCCTGGGTGTGGACCTAGCACTGCTTGTCAAGCCATGCTGTGGCGGCATCCCGCACAGAGTAGAGGAACATTGGCACAGATGTTAGGTTAGCAACAATCTTCCTCAAGCAAAAAGAGGAAGATTGGCAACAGATGTCAGCTCAGGGCCAATCTTCCTCACACACACACACAAAAACAAAACAAAAAAATCCCCCAAAAAACCACGATGCATGTTTACTTCTCCTAAAAAATAAAAAAGCACATCCCCTACCCCTGCAAAAACTAACCAACCAGCTAACCAACTGGTAATCCCATCGTGCAGACACACTGGTTGTTACCTTGCTGTGTGTCATTTGAACCTTCCTTGGGTACGTGTGTGTGTAACCCACGTGTACGATCATAATGTACATGTTATTTTGTAAGCTTTGACAATATATTGGAAACAGCTTTCCTCTTCAATAAACACACTTATAAGATATCTTTTTCTTAATGGTTTCTAAGTCTTCTCTAATATGGTTGTATTTATAGTCTTCTTGTTTTGATTTCTTGCCTGAAGAGAATAACCTTCGAGCAAAGTTGTGACCTAACGATGCTGACACAGAAGGTGATAACACCACATTTATTCTTTATGCGATCAAACTTTATTATTTTATTCCCTCTTATTTGGTCCCAGAAAGTGGAGTCCAGGTATGTGCATTCCAGTATTTGTCACCTCAAATATTCATGTGGTCCGCTCAATACAACTAGCAGAGGGCTCTCCAAGAGAAAAGGATTGAAACATTCCTCTATTATCCGTAAATCACATATACTTGTTTACCATAGTGCTCAAGGTCATTATCATTATTATATTTAAAAACTAATTCTCTGAGTACAAAATCATTTGGTCCCTGTGAAGTTCCTACAGCAGAACGGATGTCAGGAAAGGACCCACAAAGGGTTAGAGCATTTGACGGTGGACTCAGGGATACAGCTGGGCACGTGACAGGCACCCACACGATAGTTCCCTTTCATGCTGACATTACCGAAGGGACCAGACTGTCCAAAACCCAGGGCACCCCGTACCTGTTGTACATCTTCAGCAGGATCAGAACCACGGTGAAGATGATGATGACAACCACCACAATGGCAGCGACGATGGCTCCGGAACCTATGAGCAGGAGAGGAGTGGAGTTGGCAGGCGTGCAGAATGAGATGCACACTCAGAGACCAAGAAGGGGGCCCCTACTGTGGTACCTGATATCCCCACTGGGTCAAGGGCAGGAGGGGACAATGCAACGTCCTGGGACACTCCCTGCTGATCTGAGGACAGAGTCCCATCTAGAGGGCACAGGGCTTGGAGGCCAGGTCCTCGGCACACCATCTGCCACAGTTCTGCCTTAGGCCAAGTCCTGTTCTCATCAGCCCCAACACAGCTTCAGACTTGTGTTGGGAAACAAGCAGGCAAAACATCCTTCCCTCTTCATGATAATATGAAAGAAATATGTGACTTTTGTAGTTAATTTTGAAAAGATAAATACAAGCAAAAAAAGGGAGGGGGAGGATAAAGACCTTGCCCCAAGAACCACTGATCATCTACACATATATACAATCACCCATGTATATGCATATATGCATATTAACTATCGATCTTTTTTGAATAATTTATTAATCCTGTGTCTGAAAATCCATCTTAAGGAAATATTCATAAACACAGAAAAATATGCACTTGATAAAAATGGAACCATGTTCCATATCCCATTTTATGACAATATCCTAATCATCTCTCCATGTAGTTACACATTTTCCTTTGTGACTTTTGATGGCTATATAGTACTCCATTGTTTGGATGGGCCATAATTTGTTTACCAATTCCCTATTGAGGATATTTATGTTGTTTTCAATTTTACACTATTTAAAACAAGGTTATGATGAATGTCTTTATAGCTTAGTATCTTGGATTCTAATTTCTATATCAGCCCCCAGTCCCAATGTCTAACTCTAATTTTAGGTTCAAGATCAACATCCTTGTCAGAATTGATTTTGAAAATATCAACAACTATTAAAGGTTCCTACTTTAAACCAATCTATTTGATTCTGGGCAGTTTATCTTAGGGAATAATCCTAAATACAGAAAAATCTGCTTGAATGAAGATGTTTCTTACAACATTATTTATATTCTAAATACGGGAATGGTTCAATAAGGTATGGCGCACTTATCCCATGAAATATTATACTATAAACCGATCCGCATATATACACATTACAGTGCAACCATTAAAATATGAGCATACAAACATAATGCTGAGGAAAAGAGTATGTATGGTATGATTCCATTCATTGAAAGTTCAGGGGCCGGCCCCGTGGCCGAGTGGTTACGTTCGTGCCCTCCGCTTTGGTAGCCCAAGGTTTCGCGGATTCAGATCCTGGGCATGGACATGGCACCGCTCATCAGGCCACGCTGAGGCAGCATTCCACATAGCACAACCAGAGGCACTCACAACTAGAATATACAACTATGTACGGGGGGGCTTTGGGGAGAAGAATAAAAAAAAAAAAGAAAAAAAAGATTGGCAACAGACGTTAGCTCAGGGCCAATCTTCAAAAAAAAATTAAAAACCAGAAAGTTCAAAACCAGGTAGAACTAACCTCTGGTGGTAGAAGTCAGAATAGTGGATCCCCTGGGGTGGCAGTTTGGGGGGGGATACTGATTGCAAAGGGCACTGAGAATTCTGGGATACTGGCGGTGGTCTGTTTCCTGATCTGGGGACTGGTTACACAGGTGTGTTCACTTTGCGAAAATTCATCCAGCTGTGAACTTAGGATTTGTGCACTTTTTTGAATGCACGTAATGCTTTTATAAAAGGTCTATTTAAAAAAAACCCCAAAATATGTGCAAATACTCATAGAATGAAAGGCTGGGAGGAAAAAACGGAGGGGGCAGAGAATCCATCATGGAGTAACGTGTTTTTCTTTCCTTCCGGGGACTCCAGTAATGATACTGTTGGTTCAGGGTTTTTCACAGCCTCGTCTGGATCCCTCCTTGTTGTGGGGACTGTCCTGCATGTTGCAGGATGTTTAGCAGCATCTCCGGCCTCCACCCACCAGATGCCAGTAGCACTTCTCCCCCCACGTTGTGATAACCGAAAATGTCTCCAGATATTTCCAAATGTCCCCTGGTGGTAGGGTTGCGGGATAAAATACAGGATACCCATTTAAGTTAGAATTTATGTCAAGTAACGAATAATTTTTCAGTATGTCTCAAATATTGCCCTACACGTTCTTTTTTTTTTTTTTTGAGGAAGATCAGCCCTGAGCCAACTTCTGCTGCTAATCCTCCTCTTTTTGCTGAGGAAGACTGGCCCTGAGCTAACACCTGTGCCCAACCCCCTCCACTTTACATATGGGATGCCTGCCACAGCATGGCTCGCCAAGCAGTGCCATGTCTACACCAGGGATCTGAACTGGCGAACCCCAGGCCGCTGAAGCAGAACATGTGAACTTAACCATTGTGCCACTGGGGAGGCCCCCTGTACTGCACGTTCTTATACTAAAAAAAGTATTTTTTAATCTTAAATTCAAATTTGACTGTGTATCCTATATTTAAAAAAATTTTTTTTGCTGAGCAAGAGTCACCCAGAGCTAATATCTGATGCCAATCTTCCTCCATTTTGTTTGTGGGTCACCACCACAGCATGGCCGCTAACAGACCAGTGGTGTAGGTCCGTTCCCAGGAACCGAACCCAGGCTGCCAAAGCCAACTGCACCAAACTTACCCACTAGGCCACTGGGGCTGGCCTGTGTACTTTATTTTTATCTGCTAAATCTGGTAACCCCTCTCTACAGGGGCAAAATCACCTAGTTGAGAAGCATTGCTTTTAGTTAAATGAAGAAAGAATTACTTTCATCTTGCTGATAGTGATTCTGTCTACACTCCATTTCTCTTCACAACTGTTTTGAGACATACCTCAGCAGCCCTCCCAGCAAGGAGCAGGCTAATGTGCGGGACCACGTCCTGCCATTAATCCAGCTTCCCACCAGTAGCCCAGGCTGGAGCCGTCTGTCACTGGGGGAGCCCTCTGCGAGTGTCGGGAGGCCTGTTCCATTCACAGAGGTGTATACCAACTCAACTGAAATAAGTGACATGGACCCAAACTCCCTCTAATACAATTAGTTGGTTTTCTGAAGTGTCGTCCTCAAATTTTTCCTTCTGGGGACCCCTCGTTCCTGGCAAATGCCTCCCCAGGACTCTTCCCACCTACATTCATTTCCTCCTTTGTAAATTGATGGGATGTTTCTGCCTTGCAAAAATCGTATGAAAGTAGCTATATTTCAAGATGACTCATTTAGGGACATCTTACAAGAGATTCAAATTTCCATTGCCCTCTAGACTCCAAAACTCCCTAATGAAGATAATAGCACTAGCAGTAATAATAGTAATAATACTCATTAGGTACTTAGTGTGCACCAAAGCTATTCTAAGTTCTCTACGTGGGTTATCTCTTTTGGTCCTCACACCTACCTTATGTGGTAGCTTTATTAATATCCCCACCTTATAGATGAGAAAACAGGCACAGAGCAGTGAAGTCACATGCTCAGGGTCACGCAGCTGGCAAGTGGTAGAACTGAGACTGAGACCCAGGCAGTCTGCCACCAGAGCCCTCGGTCTTGCCCTCAACAGCAGCAGCTGACCATGGCCCTTGTCCCACCTTCCCTCTCCTGGACGCCAAGCCAGGTTGACCTTACTCTTGTACAGAAAGTCTTCTCCCCCGGTGGTCACGTTCAGTGAGAAGAAGGTGGTACCCCCCAAAGGGGTGGCTGTGGTCATCTCGATCCTGGTGAGAACGAAGATGAAATTTCATTTAAAACCAGAGGAAGCTTTATAACCCCTGTACGATGCCTCTTGTGGTCTTCATCTGGACGACTGGGGAATATTCAAACAGGCAGTTTCTCTTAGCAGCAAGTAAATACCAGGGCTTTTCCTATACACTACGGGGAATTAAAAAGAATGTCTGACATTTGTAAAGAACTTCATTTTTCAAAGCAGTTTAAATCCATTCAACAATACTTATTAAACTCCTCCTAACTATGTTTTACCCAGACTGTCTCAATGGATCTTCTAGAATCTAAGGGAGGTTATTATTACCATTTTACTGATGAAACTGAAGCCCCCAAAGGTACGTGGAGCCCAGGTTTATCTAGCAAAAGTTAACCCAGAGCGTCTGCCTCCCATGCTAGGGAGGGACTTTCCCCACCCCACAACAATGCCTGAAATGGTGTTCCTGCTTTCAAAAGCTTTACAGTCTAAGGAGGAAAAAAAAAAAGCCATTAAAAAATTAACTATGATTATTAAGCACTCAGTGGCACAAGCCATTGGGTTGTGAAGAACGATTTCAAGGAGGAGATGGATTTGAATGGGCTTTGCAGGGTGGGCATGGTTAGGGGTGGGAGGAGAGAGAATGAAGGTCAGGTTGCACAAAGCCCGCAGTGGGAAGAGAGTGAATGCGGGTTGAGCATCTCCCATGCACCAGGCTCTGTCATCGGGGCCTTCACACTCTCTACAGCTCATCTAATCCTCTCAATCATCACATTTTGCTGCTGAGCAAACTGAGGCTCAGGGTGGTTGAGTGAATCGACGAAAGTCACACAGCTGGGAAGATGTGGAGCTTGGACTCAAACATATTCTCTGAGTGCACAGAACTTCTTCTTTCCCTGACACCAGTAGGAATCAAAATTCACAATCCTGTAATCTTACACTCAAGGAGCGAGCCAGGAGGTATGACATTAATATGATGTCACGCCACCAGAAACAAGGATTGAGATCCTCCACCAAGAATTATATTCTAAGCACGGCGAGATTATAAATAATTGCTCTGAACTATGGGCACGAAGAAAAGAAGAGAAACAAACCAGGCTTTCAGAGCAACACTGTTACTACAACCGCTGACCATCTGGAGGCCTGTGAAGGATCTCCATCGAGAGGAGAATTCCCCAGGCGTGGCTGCAACCCTAAGAAGCCATAAGGCCTCACTGCGGTGGCTCCATCTTCTGGAGAAGAGATATTCTCTTCATTCAACAAAATATGTGTGCATGAATTTTTTTTCTTCTTAAAAATAAGAAATATTTTTTAATTATGAAGAATAATATAATAGGAGTCCACGTACCCATTGCTCAAATTGAACGACTTTTTACAATCCTATTTTCTTCAGCCCTTCCTTATTGAAAAAAAAAATGTCAGACTCACTTGATGTTCCTTTTCTATCCTATTTCAACCCCATTTCCTCCCTCCCCAAAGTAAGCACTGCCTTGGCCATTAGTGTATATTCTTTTCATCAAAGTTTTCAAAAGTTTACTGCACATGTATATACCCATGAACATTGTGGATGATATACACGAACATTGTCTATATTGTGGTTTTACATATTTGTTAAACAAATACTAACGGAGCGTCACTAAGTGACCCACGCTAGATGTGCTGGGGGTACACTAGTGAAATAAAAGACACACTCCTTGCCTCCAGAAGCCCACGTCCCAGTGAGAAAGTGACCGTAGGTTTGATCACGGACTCTTGGGCTCAGGGAACAATCATCTCCCCAGTGCCCACACTTCTGTCTCTGGCAGTGAGAGCCCTTCACAGGCTGTTTCCACCCTCTGTTTCCAGCCTCTTGGCTCCTCGCACTAACCTCTGCCAAACTGCTGTGACAACAGGCCACTCCATCCTCCCCCGTCATTCCTGGTCTTGGCTGCCCCAGGCTTTGTCCTCCCAGGTCCCCACAGTGGGCCTCTCCCCAGAGTCCTCACCTCTGGGCTGCAGCTCCCCCACTCTCCCAGCTCCTGATGGAAACAGGGTCAGCACCCCTCTGCTGGGGTCAGGTCTCCTGCACCAAGGCTGGGGGTTTGGGGGCTCTGGCCTGCCCCGCCCACCCCACGGGGGCCCCAGCCTCAGAATAACCCTCTGTGGCCAGGCCCTGTTGATCCATAGGAAGGGCTCTGCCTTCACTCTCTCTGCCCTCCTTTAAGCCTCGGGGCCCTGCCTAACACCCCCAGCTCTCGTGTGTCCTCTCTTTCTAAAGACCAGATCATCAGGACTCCCACGACTCAGGTTCCCTCAAGGAGCCTCGTGCCTCTGCCTGACCTTTCCACACCGGCCAACCTTTTCCTGGCTGGGCTTCCTTCTCTGGACTGCCTTAAACAGGCCTGGGTTGGCCATGCTCCGTTGCCTGCTCCCTCTCCAAAATGAACACATCCTTCGAGACTCAGCCGAGTCACCCGCAGGATGACTCCCATCCAGACAGAATCAGCCACTCTGTCGTCCACACTCCCACAGCAGTGCTCTGCGAAGAAACACCACCACACCAAGGGTCCCAGTAGCTCTGCCTGGCAGTGAACTCTCCACATTCACTGTCAGGTCCCTGAGGATGGAGACTGCTTCGGGTTCTTTTTCATATCCTTCTACCTCCCCTGGATAAAGTGTCTGGTCGTCTCACCTTTGCCAGTGGCATTACTCAAGCGAGTAATTGAATTTCTCCCGGTTTGGTTTACTCATTTGTAAAATGAAGGAGCTTTTTCTCAAGGGAGCTGAGGGTTAGAGGTTAAGTATGGAAAGTGCTTTGATGCGCTTGGTAAATAGTAGCTCTTACTACTATAGTGGTTATTAGTAAATATCTGCTGAACTAAATTAGAGACAGGTGGATCTGGAGCACAAAACAAGAAAAATTCTTTCTATAGAAATACGTATGGACCAATATGAGAACCGGGAATGCAAGTCTTCCCCAACCCTGCCCCCACTCCCACTCCCAAGGAGAGGTGCCCACCCACACACACTCCCCAACCCAGCACGGAATAGCTTATCATTTGCCAAAACCTTCTACTTCTATCCTTACCAATATCAAGCTGAGAAGACTTGCCAATAATGCCTCTCACAATTTCTTCTAAAAACAGAAAAGACAGGCAAATAGGTGGCTGCTGATCAAGGGTCACCTAGTGAGAGACACAGGGCACCATCCCCGGAGAAGCTAAAAGCCCTCTGGGGACACATCCGCCGTTACATCAACATGCACAAAAATGACAGAAGGCGGCATCCCAGCGCCTGTCCCGTGCGAAGACCCTGTGCCCGGTATTTTCAATCCATGCTGTGATTTAAGTAGCAAATAGCATGTAAACTAGGTTTTCTGCTCCTCTTGTTTCAAATGAGGACCCGAGACTGGGGCATCTAAGGCTAACTGTCCGTGTGCATACCGCCCGGAAGCTGGCCCTGCACACTTCAAAGGCTGTGTCCTTCCCCCTGCAGCCCTGGCCCTGGGCCACCTGGGGGTCCACGACCAGTCGCTGCAGAAACACACACACACACACACTGACCAGCAAAGCAGCCTCCTCAGGCCACCAGGACTCAGGCTCCTCTGCAGGGCCTTCAGGGTGACCTCCTGGGTGCCGAGTCCAGGTGTGACCCTCTTTCGGATGGACGAGCTACTCTTCTTTCTGAGAGAACAGTCAGCTGTCCCGGAGCACAGCCTGCTTCACCTCGGGACTGAGGGCTCTCAATCACATCTCTGTTCCTGCCGCATCAGACGGGGTGGGAGGGAGGGTGGGGGGACACCCATGGCCAAGGATGTGGGCATTTTCACGTATGGGGCCCCGGGGATTCTTATTAACCAAGTGAGGTCCAGCAGGGGGATTTCAGCATCAAACGTGCCTGGGACCAGGGTCCATGGGCACAGAAAAGGAGGGAGAGGCCAGGGAGGGTGAGGCTGGTTTTCACTGACAGAGGTTAATTCAATAATAGTAATAATAATGTACTACGTGCCCAGCCCGGCACTCAGACCTTTATGTGGGAGTCTCATTTAATCCTCATACCTCTCTGGTAAGGAGAGTGCAACCAAGGTGCCCATTCTACAGACGAGGAAACTGAGGCTCACGGCAAAGAAGCAATCAGTCTAAACCCACAAGGCTAATATGTAGCCGTGCTAGGATTTAAGCGGGAATCTGTCCTACTTCACAGCCTCTCCTCTTCCTCACTAGACTGCCTCCCAGTGAATGCACAAGGTACAAACGGCACAGCACTCAGGACCCGAATCAACGTAGGGCTTTGATCAGATAACACACAGAGGCTGGGGCTCAGCAAAGGGACCCAGAGTCTTTGCCCCCAGCTGGTCCTATCTGACCAGTCCCTGCCCTTGGCCACACTCTGAGCTTGTCTACAGCAGAGCCTTAATCACATTTACAGAATCTACAAGGAGCTGTTGTTCCCTCGGGGTTGTTTACAAGTGGCCCTGTGTGGGAGGTCAGTTTGGGAAGTGACGGAGGGTCATGGCTATTTACTCATTTAGCCACCCGCCTCTGACTATCCCTCCGTCAAGTGCAAGAGCCATATCTGGAAGATAAATGGTGCCAGACCCACCTGTCCAAAATGTCTCCCTACTGCTCTGCCCCAGCGGCACCCTCCTTCCCTCTGGCCTGGTCTAGAAGTTCCTCCCTGACAACAAAGACACTGCCAACCCCGGCCGACCCTACTCAAACGGCCAACTGTAACTCAGAGTAGGTAACCCACAAACACCTGCCACCCACCAAAACATTGGGAGTGACTTCTCCCAATCATCTGAGAGATGGGAGATTCAGCATGACTTGCTCTCTTCCACAGACACGAACCTCACTACTCCTAAGCAGCCCCTTGAATTTGGGGATGTTTTTTCAGAAAATTAACCTTCATGGTGGAACCAAAATCTCGCTCCTTTAATTTTCACTCATTGGTCCTAATTCTCTTCCCACAAAGGTAATCTCCTACTTCTTACACATGACGACCTGTGTCAGGTTTAAAAGCACTTCTATGTCCAAAAGGTTGAACTCAAACTTCCATGGAGGGAACAGCCATGGTGGCTGATATCAGCACGTCAATTTTACCTCCCACCAATAGGTGGCGATAGCAGTTGGCTACACTGCACCCCTTCGAACTTAACCAACAAATAGTTGGTAAATGCAAATGTCCCATGAACCCAACCTGTTTCTAAGTAGAGGAGGTTTCTGCCCTTGAAAATAGCAATCGTATGTTTTCTGATGATTTTCTTCTCCAGGATAAACATTCTCAGCTCCTTCAAACAAGCTTTAGGGGGACAGTGATCCTCATGGGTTCCTCATTTCTCCATGTGACAAAGTCTCCCTTAAATACAGCCCCCCAAAATAGAGACATGACTCCAGAGGGGGCCTGAAATGTCCAGAACGATGCTTTGCTCGATACTTAGCAGACTTAAGCCTGAATTCTACTATTTACTAGCTGTGTGACCTTGGTCAACTTTCTTTTTGGTGTTCTGATCTGTAAAGCAGGAATTACAAACTCCATAGAGTTGTTGTGAGAATTAAATGAGATAAAACATGTAATATGTTTCACACAGTGGCTGTGCACAAAATCTATTGCTATTACACTGGATGAATGCAAACAAACGGCTCATTAGCTTTACAGACCGCACAGCGCATTGCTCATACAAACCTGTTGATACACCCCAAACCTTTTTCAGACTTATTCTCATGCTTGCTTATGGTCAAGTGAAAGGGCTTTCTCAGTTGCAAAGTGCCACGGAGATATAAGGCAACGGCAGCCGCATTATGAATGGCGACAATGTGAGGATGAGCTGCTGTCCTTTAACCAGGTCTCCATTATGCTGTTGTGCAAAAGTCTTTTGGAACTTAAGTGTAAGACTTTGCATGGATCCCTGTTAGCCTTGACCTTGTTGATTTGGGTCCTCAGGAGAGAACTTCTGGCTCCTCCTGGGCGGCCCCTGAGAACTCTTGATGGCACTGTGGGAGAGCACGTTGTCAGGAGCTCATGACCAGCAGGGCTTGGGGTCAGGTAGACCTGGGTTTCAATCTTGGCCTCACCACTGACCAGCTCTCTAAGTCGAGCCACTTCTCTAGACCTCAGTAGGCCTCAGTGTTTCCATTTGTAAAACAGGGCTAACACCCCTACTTTGAGGGGTTGTGAGAATAAATGAGCTCCAACTGCCCAGCATGGTGCCTGGTGGATGCTGGGTAAATTGGTAAATATCAGTTCCCAGACCCTCTTCTCCTCTCCCTTCTGTCCCCAGTCTGTGTTCTCCTTGTTCTTGGAGCTTGAGCTCCCAGCTCTCCAGCTGCTCAACAGTCTGCCGCATGAGGTCGAACTCGGGGATGAACAGGGAGGTCAGGGAGCCAGCCATGAAGCATGGCGTCCCAAGGAGGGGATTGGAGGAGGGGTTCACCAGAACTCCCGCAGGGTTCGAGCTTCTCCTCCATCTCCACTGAGGGCAGAGGCAGAGGAAATAGTGAAACCTCCCCCAGGAACACAAAGATCCTAAAGGGACTGTAGGGCACGGGGGCCGCTGGGTAAGCAGGGGAAGAACAAGTCATAGGTTCATAACTCGGGCTGAGAATCAGGAGACCAGGGTTCCCACATGCCACTCACTTGCCATGTGACTTTGGAAAGTCCTCTCCCCTCTCTGGACCTCAGTTTTCCCATCTGTGAAATGGCCCTGTTGGGAGAGGTTCTCCAAGGCCCTTTCCAGGCTAGTTCTATTGCACGGAACAGCCATTCATAAGTTAACTCAAGAACCAGTGACTTGCAAAAGCTCATCCTTCCTTATAGATGTTGACTCAGGGGTTGTTAGGAGAGGGAAGCCAGCGTGTGCAGTTCATGCTGGAAGGCAGGAAGCCTTCCTGGAAGGCAGTTGGGACTGGAACAAACCGAGAGCTCTACAGAAGACTTCTGACTTGGCAGCATATGGGACCCTTAGGAACGAACCTTCAAACCCTCTGTTGGATACATAGTAATCCAAATCTGCCTGAATCCCAAATGGCCAGCTCTCACACTCTCCATTCCTGCTGGCTTCCACATCATCTCCCACAACCCCGTCTGCCCTGTCTGCTTGGCTCTGTCCTATTGTGTGTCATAGCTTCCAAAGGTGGGGGTCCGAATTGGCATAATGCTCCCCTGAACTTGGGCCACACACAATTACATACTGAATACATGGTCCTTGTGGTTGGTTCCCAGAAATTAGGAAGCACATTTCCTGTTTCATTTATCCATCCATTCTTTCATCCTCCTGTCCACTCATGCACCCACCCACCCACCCACCCAGAGCACACATATTCCTCCTTCAACCTGTTCTTCTGTCCATTGCCCTGTCATTCATCCAACCAGCACCCACCATGTACATAGCACTGAGAATATTAAAGAAAGGCTGGGGGATCACATCCCAAGAACTCAGACAAAGAGAAGGAAAAATGGAAGTGTTTCCTTTAAGAATCTTTCCTTCAGTCGATATTTATTGGGGATCATGACCCCTCAAGCCTAGCCCAGCACCGATCACAGAGAGATGCTTGATCAATATCATACTGAAGTTCTATGGGAAAAGCAGTGCCCTCGGATCCGGAAGTCTGGGTTCCAGGCCCACCACATCATTAAATCTTATTTAATCAACTTCACTCTGTCAAATTCTGGCTTGAACATCATTTTTTATTTTTGTGGCCCATGTTGTAAAGAAAGATGCCTCAAAGAGTTTCCAGCCCAAGACCTGCAAAACTGATAAATTCCACGTACTAAGAGTTATAAACAGAAATCCCAGGTGAAAGTGGTCACAAGGCATATTTTGCCTAGTGCCAAAAGGGCGGCACAGGCTGTGCCAGGAGTCGGTGGAGGAGGAGAGTTGTGGGTGTCCTGGTGGAGACTGACCAAGAGCTGAAATGTGACCTGTGGCTTCCATCTGCCCCTCGGTCTTTGGACCCAAGGCAAGGGCCCAGTTCCCAAGGGTCCTCAAACCATACCCGAGCTCCCACATAAATCTCCAGGTGTCCCACTGTCCCCAAGGGGAAAAAAGACACAAGGTTAAAGAGTTTATGCCCCTAAGTGAAAATGTCAGAGGAAAATAATTCCACCCAAGACTCTAGTCAGGACTAACATCTAAGGAGATGCTAGGAAAGTGCCAGGCACTCTGCTTTCATGTTTCCTCATTTAATCAACACAACACAGCGAGAGTTTTTGTCTCCACTTTGCTGACAGGCAGTGGAGGCTCAGAGAGGTTAAGTGACTTGCCCAAAGTCTTACAGCAAGTGAGTGGAGGAGCTGAGTCTCAAGCTCAGATCTTCTACCTCCAAACCGTCTGTGGCTGCCAGGCCTCCGGGGGTGAGCAGTATTCCTGGGGACCCTCTGAGGGTCCACAGATATCATCACTGGGCCAGGACTCTGCTCACTCTTTCTGCCTGTTGATATTTTGAGCCCAGGAGGTACCACAAACCCTCAGAGTATGGCAGGTTCCTCACTCTCGGGACGACTTACATTTGGGCTGGATAATTCCTTGTCTGGGGGCCTGTCCTGCACATTGCATGATGTTTAGCAGCATCCCCAGCCTCTACCCACCAGAAGCCAGTAGCATCCCCAGTTATGACAACCAAAAATGGCTCCAACCATTTCCAAACGTCCTCTGGGAGGCAACATCACCAGTGGCTGGAAACTACTGAAGCGGAGCGATCAGCCCGTCTCTTAACAGTTTCCTATCCTTTCTATCCAAAAAGGTCTAGACAAGAAGGAAAATGTCCAGTCCATACTTACATCTGTGGATACACAACCAACAATGATGATGACATCAATGATAACCACAGACACAACAGCTTCCATTATCAAGTGCTTACTAAGTACCATGCTAAGTACCTCATATATCTATTTTCTCACATATATTATCTCTATTTTCCAGATAAAAGAACCAAGGCTCAGAGAGCTTAGGTAACTCACCCAAGGTCTTGGTGCTAAGATACAGCAGAGCTAGGATGCGTTAGAGTCCCATGTCTGCTGTAACAGATTACCACAAACTTAATGCTTTAAAACAAGACAAATTTATTTTCCTACAGTGCTAGAGGTCACACGTCTGAAGTTAGTCTCCCTGGGCTAAAATCAAGGTGTTGGCAGGGCCGTGTTGCTTTCGGAGGCTCTAGGGGAGACTGTTTCCTTGCCATTTCTAGCTTCTGCAGGCCAGCTGCATTCCTTGGCCTGTGGCCCCTTCCTCCATCTTCAAGCTAACAGTGTAGCATCTTCCATCTCTCTCTGACCTCTGCTTCCATCGTCATGTCTTTCTCTCTCTCTGACTCTCCCACCTCCCTCCTATAAGGACCCTTGTGATTCCAGTGGCCCCACCCAGGTAATCCAGGATAATCTCCCCATCTCAAAATCCTTCACTTAATCACTTCTGCAAAGTCCTTTTTGCCATGTAAGGTCACATAGTCACAGCTTTGGGGGATCAGGATGTGGGTATCTTTTGTGAGGAGCCCATTATTCAGCCTAACATATAGGATTTAGACTCTTATCTGTCTGACCCCGAGGTTTATACTCAATTCATTCCTGCCTCCCCTCTCCTGCCCGAACAGACACATCCCATAGGCTGCGGGGGACGCGGAGGTTGATCAGACACGTCCAAGGAGTGGTAGGCGCGGGCCCACTATGAGAAGTATGGTGAGAGAGGAGCAGAGAAAGAGTCCTGGAAACACTGGGCCAGCTGGGGCTAGGGTGGGGCATGGGGAGTGGGCTCAGGAGGCAACCGGTGGGCCTGATTCCTTCCCCGCTGCACAAGCTGATTTCATGGAAGTCTCAGCACCTACCTCCAACCTAACTACAAATCGATCTGCAGGGCATCCATCCTGAAGGACCACCCCTCCAGCCCCAGCCAGCCAGGATCTGGTCCCATCTGTGGGATCTACTTGCCCAGTTAACTGGTAATCCTTCTCAATTTTTCCTTTCCAAATCTCCTCGCTGCCAAGGGCTTAGAACGTCTTCCGTTTTGTAAGTCCGTCCCTGCTCAGCTCTGGTTTGAGAGGATGCCCTTGCGCTGCCTGGCCCCTGCGTGAGCCCATCAACCCCTTTACAGAACAGAGGAACCACACCGGGTGGGTCAGCCTGGCTCTCCCTCTCCCCTCCTCCAGCAGCTCTCAGGCTCTGCAGTGGTTCAGGAATGGGTGCCCTGGGCTCCTGGGCACAACAAATCTCCTGGCCCGCAGGAAAACTACAGGGAAGAAGGATAAATTCCGGTTTGCCTCACCTTGGGAGAAACACAGTTTGGGCTCCTTTTAAAAAATCCAAGAGGGACTTCTGGTGAAACACAGATGGAACACAAGTATTCATCTCTGCTTCCTCCTGAAATCCCTCACGAAGACAGTAAAGGAATCAAGACGTACAAACCCACAAGGCTAAAGGGAAGGGGAGAGAAGACGACCACACGGGAGAGAGGCCAATCTGGAAGAGCAGATGGCTGAGCGTGACTTAGCAGCCTGGAAAAGGCTGAGGCTCAAACCTGCAGACTGGGGAAACCCATGAAAGCTGATCGCACTGAAGAAACCCCAGGAAGACTCAGGAACGGGTGGCAAGAGATGCCCCTAAAAGTCAAGATGCCACATGGGGCTGAAAAGAGGAAGACAAAAGTGTGTAAAAGGAGCAGCTTAATCCCATTCCCTCCATCCCTTCAGCGAAACAGAATAAAGGAAACACCATTTAAAGAGGTTGGGAGGCCAGAAGGGGGAGCCCTCACACGCTACCACTCCGTGTCGATTACAGACCCCAAACAGGAAGACATCCATTACCACCCCAGCAGGAGGCAGGAAGATGACCTCCTTGCCGCCACTCAGCTGAGAGAAACCCTCGTGAAGCTGAGCTCTCGCTTTCCACCAAAGGATTTTCATTCAAAACGACCCCTCCCTACTTCCTCCTTCTTCTCTATAAAGTAATGTTCCTCTCCTTTGTTTGCTGGACTTGCCTATGGCTTTTGCTATAGCTGGCTTGTCTCAAATTGCAATTCCCTTGCTATTCCCGAATGAACCCATTTTGCTGGTAAAATAACTGGCTGTTTTCTTTGCTTAGGTCAGCACCTCCACCCCCTCCATCTGCCCTCCCAGCCGCAGGACTCCTCCATCCTGCAGGATCCAGTAAATTCACCCTGTACAGAGTGAATCAGGAGGGGGACCCTCCCTGCCCAAGGTGACAGCCACACGTGGCCATCTACTTTTAAATGATAATTAAGTAAAATTAAATACAAGTAAAAGCTCAGTGCCCCAGTCGCACAAGCCACATCTCAAGGCATCATGTGCCCAGTGGCCTATGGCTCCCACATTGGTCAGTGCAGGTCTAGAATGTGTCCACCTTTGCATAAGGTTTTATTGGACAGCGCTGCTCCAGACCTTGGCCATCCAAAGTGTGGTCCTTGGATTGGCAACTCTGGGGACCTTGTTAGGAATGCAGAATCCAAGGCTCCATTCAGACCTGCCGAATGAGAATATGCATTTTAGCCAGATCCCCAAGCGATCCATGGGCACATTTGGCTTTGAGACTCAGGGGAAATGGCAGAAGGCAGTGGTTAACCTCTGGCTGAAAATGGAGTTCAGGGAAAGTCTAAATCCTGCCTGGTGGGGCTCAGCCAGGCCCCTGAACCACCTGGGCTGCCAGAACTCCCAGAGCCGGGCTCCAACCTCCAGGCAGCAAATTAGAGAGGAGGCTCTGGGGAGATTGATTAGCCAAAGAGAACAGAAGTACAGACGCTACTGATGGTAGAGAATCCCCCAATGAAATGATGAGATTCCTGCCCATCGGCCTATGGGAGGCTGCTAGTTGACAAGCCCAGCCCACACCCAGAGCTTCCCATGAACTTTTGTTTTCAATGAGCTTTTTAGCACCTTACTCTTAAATAGGAACAGATGGCCAGAGTCAATGGACCTTTGGGGGTAAAAGGCTCACATGCAATGAACAAACAGCAAACAAAACAAATGAACAAAGGGAGGTATTTAAAGCAAAGAGGCAACACAAATAGCAGAAGAAAACTTCAGCATCCTCAGAGAGACGAGACACTACACCTATAAAACAAGAACAGGATGCTATAAGAAAAGAATATTTTGAGAATAAGAAAGGGTGCTTGGAAATAAAAATTTGATGAAAGAAATAAAAAATTCAATAGAAAAGTTAGAAGATGGTTGAGAAAACGTCTCATAAAAGGGAACAAAAAAGATTGAGAGAGAAAAAGGTGAAAACAGATGACTCCAGGAGGACCAACATCCTAATAACAAGAATTCCAGAAGTGACTAAGCAGAGAAAATCAAAGCCAGGGAGGAAACGATCAAGCACAGGATACCTGAAAATTTCCCAGAAACAAAGGACGTAGAATTTTCAGAATGAGAGGACCCTCTGAGTCCCAGAACAATGAATAAAAAAGACCCACAATAGGACTCATCATATGACTTCTCGGAACACAGGGCATAAAGAGAATATCCTACACACGGCCATATATTTTTTTTTTTAAATGGGGTCAAATACAAATAAAAGGATCAACAATCAGATGAAATCAGAATGGCAGTGGATTTGACAGCAGCAGCACTAGACGCTCTGAGACAACTCTCCAAAATTCTGAGGGCAAATAATTTCCAGCCTAGAAGTGTACAACGAGCCAAACTAAATATTGAGTGTGAGGATAGAAGACATTTTCGGACACACAAGGCTTCAAAAAAATCCACACCACCCCATGCACCTTTTCCTGGGCAGCTTCTGGAGGACCCGCCCCCGCTGGATCCAGGGACCGGGGGTGCCCGGGGCGGCGCCCTGCAGCAGCCAGGAGGGTAACCAGTCCAACTCAGGGGAGGCGGGAGGCGCAGGGGGATTTTGCCAGCCACGAAAAAATGCAAGCGGTAGATTTTCTGCTGTGTTTGTCCAGACTGAAAGGAGATGGATCCTTCTGTTGGAGAGTTTGGGGGATGAATTCATAATAAACTAAGCTCCTCCAAAAGACTTAAGGAACCAGACTCCTCCCTCCTACTCCACCCCCACCATTTCTCCTCCACCAGTCCCCACGCCCTCTGTGCTGGCAACGCCTGTGATCACAGGATTCTGCGGAACCCAGTCTGAAGACTGCTGTGTGTCCACGGCCCTCTCCTGACAAATGGGGAAACTGAGGGCCTGTGAGGCACCCAGGGGCAGCCAGAGAGAGGAAGGTTCATTGGCAGACCACTTGGTACGTTTTCAAGAACCCCCTTCTCATTCAGTCACAACAGCAGCAAGAACCAAACCAACCCTACAAGAACCGGGGCTGGTGGGTGATAAGCGAGACCCCCCCGGGGCCATGCGCTCACCTTAGCTCTGCTTTCAACACCCCCTGCTGATGGAACTGCGCCCAGTTTCTAAAAGGCACAGGCTGAGCTCCCTGGGTTACTTCCAGGGGCCACCTAGTGAAGCAAGAACGTGTAGGTGTAAATGAGTTTTGTGCACATGGACAGGCATGTCCTATCCCAAATGAGCGCCAGCAATCTCCTTGGGACCAAGGGTCCCGACCCCAGTGCTCTAGGGTAGCTCCTTATTATTATATTTTTAGGAACCGAGGCCAGTGCCTCCTAGGAACTCCCGTATCTGGGTTCAGCCCAACGCTGACCCTCAGCGCTCTCACCCCTGATTCTCTGCCTCTCCCTCCGCCTTTTCTAGGGCTTGGCTAACCTCGAAGTGCTTGGAATTAATGAGTCCAGGACGTAAACTCTGTCTGGAGCACCTGCCCTTTAACATGGAACTCTAGGAAAATTAATACACTGCAACCTTCACATGTGACATTCTTTGAGTCTCAATGTCCTGGTCTATAGAGCTCTACCTCACCTATTTAATACGGTCACCACTGAAACCCCAACAGAGAGGCCTGCTGTGGGGGGCAAGAACCCTGGGCTGGGAACTAGGGGTCCTGGGTTCGAGTCTTACCTCTTTTACTTACTTGCTGTGTGACCTTGGGCAAGTCACTTGTTCTGTCTGGACTTCAGTTTGCTCTCCTGCAAAATGCACAGCTGGGCCCCAGGGCCCTCCCTCTCACGCTCCTTTCATCGGTGACTCTCCCGGTCTCCTGGTTTGGTACAGGCTGTGGCCCCTCACTCTCCCCAAGGCTTGCTGGCCTCCCACACTCTCCATTCCAGAAGGAACACCCCTCCCCTTTCCTGCCCCAGCGCAGGCCTGGCAGGCGCTGGCCTGCAGAGAGGACAGGAGGTGGGGAACAATCCGGGCCCTTCAAGCTGCCCGCGGTGAGAGCTGGCCGGCGGCCAGTCACAATAGGCCCCGAGATACAGAGGGGCGTTTGTCTGGGGGACCCACGGTTTCGTGTAAACCTTTGCTCTTGCTCTGGCCTGCCGCCTCTGATTTCTCCCCTCCCTCTCGGGTGGCAGTGCCAGCCTCCAGCTTTGTTAGGAGGTGGGATGCGGCTGTTGCACAGGCATGAGCAGCCCCTCAACAGGCTGGGAAACCAGACAAAAAGGAGGTGGGAAGAAAGGCGGGGAGCCATCCGGGGGCAGCGTGGCTGCGGTGAAGGAGGCCACAGCGAGGGCGGAGGGTGGAGATGGGGGGACCACAGGGCAGTGGGGCAGTAGAGAGGGGGTCAAGAGGGCCTTGTTCCCGACTCCTTCATTGACTCGCCACGGGACTGTGAGCAAGGCACGTCCTTCTTCTCTCCAGGCCTCAGTTTCCACAGCTTTCAAATGGGGGTGATTGTCCCGCCTTTAGGCTGTAACGACTAAACTAAACAAAACGATGACTTACACACAGTGTGGTGTAGCGAAGAAAAAGCCAGCCCCGGTGGTTAACACTGGGTGCTCTTACCACCTGTCTGTCAGTTGGCATACTGTGCCAGCTGTGTGTTGCTGAGATGCTGAAAGCTGTGCCACCGGGATTTCAAATACCAGCAGGGTCGCCCGTGGTAGACAGATTTCAGCGGAGCTTCCAGACTAAGACACACTAGGAAGAAGGACCTGGTCACCCACTTCTGAAAAAATTGGCCATGAAAACCCTACGAATAGCAGTAGCACGTGGTCTGACACAGCACCGGAAGGTGAGAGGATGGCACAAAAAGACAGGGTAGGGTTCCGCTCTGCTGGACACAGGGTCGCTAGGAGTTGAAATCGACTCCCCAGCACTAACAACAAAGTGAAGAAAGGGGTTTGGACTCAGATGGGCCTGGGTTCAAATTCCACTTTTGTTACCTTGAAACTCACTGTTGTGGGCAACTTATTTACCCTCCATGAGCCTCACCTTCCTCCTTTGAGTTAAAAAGACAAGATTGCAGGGCTCAAACAACAACTGATAGAAAGCACCCCACCCAATAAATATGTCTGAATAAATAACGAATCGGTCAGGGCCACTGCATGACTTTTGGGGGGCCCCCCCATAATAAATTTTCATGGGCTCTGAATATTTTATTTTTTCTGATGTGAGAAAACAACGGAACACTTCTTCTGTCCTAAAAGTTGGGTTTTCCTCCTGATTTTAAAAGAAATGAAAACATTTTGGGAGGCCCTTAAAAATACAGTGGGCCTCGTTTCTGCCGTGCCTGGTTGATAAGTCGGCCCTGGTATTGGTTCAGCTGACGTGTCTCAGGTGGCGTTTTTTTTTCCAGCTTCCCACAAAATGAACTAGTGAGCGAGCACAAGATGGCAGCCAGCCTTTTTTTTTTTTTAAAGATTGGCAACTGAGCTAACATCTGTTGCCAATCTTCTTTTTCTTCTTCTCCCAAACCCCGACCCCACCCCCATAGTTGTATATTTTTAGTTGTGGGTCCTTCTAGTTGTGGCATGTAGGATGCCGCCTCACCATGGCCTGACAAGCGGTGCCTTGTCTGCGCCCAGGACTCGAACTGGTGAAACCCTGGGCCTCGGAAGCAGAGCACACGAAATTAACCACTGGGCCACAGGGCCGGTCCCCCAGGCGCCATCTTTAAGGTCCACTGGGTCCCCAGTGTTGTCTCTGAACCCCACCATGGAGCTCAGAGAGCCCTGGAATACAGACACCTCCCACCCCACAGAGCTGGGCCCAGGGGCCCCTTTTTGCCCAACCTCCTGGTTTCAGCGTGGTCTGAGCCATGTCGCCCAGGCTGATGGGAACGCCACAGGCGTGGAGCCTGGGAGAATCCAGGGGTCCCGGGCGTGTGAGCTGGGCCTGGGTCTCAAGGAGCTAGGGCGGGGAGGACGAGCACTCACCACGCCCGGTCATGGCCGCTCCCTTTTGGGAGCCTCTGTGCCAAGCACTGTGCTTGGGGCTTCACGTTCATAATCTCATTTAATCCTCATCACAACCATTCTGCCTGACACCCAAGGAAAGTGAGGCACAGAGAGGCCAAGTAATTCGCCCAAAGTCACAGAGCCACCAGAACAGGGTTGGGACCAGTCTTCTGCTTCCCAAATTGGGGGCCTCCCAGCCCCCACCCTGCCCTCCTCGAAGAGTCCAAGAGTCGGAGGAAACATGGCAGAGACCTTTAGGGGCAGCGGAACGTGCAAGGCGAGCGTGAGTCCGGGGTCCAGGGAAATACAGAAGTGAGCGGGACAGTGGCGCGGGCAAGGGGCGCACAGGGGCCCCTGCGGACCCCGGGGGTGCTGCGCTCGCGGGCAGGCTGCGGCTGAACCGCTAACGGTGCTTCATCCCCTCGCCCAGCGGCCCCAGCCCCTCTGCTCACCGCACACACAGCCCAGGCCGCCCCGCTTGGGGACCACTGCCTGCCTCGCCGGGAAAGAGCAGCTCAGAGTCACAGCGGAAGGAGCGTGGCTGGGGCCTCCGGCTCTCAAGTTCACCCAAAGAGGGGGAGGCCTAGGTGGAGCCGGGGCTTCCATGCCACCCTCCTCACCCTACAGCCAGGAGAGTGGGCACGCCTAGAACAGAGAGGATGGAAAGGTCCCCCCTTCTCTCAAAACCCATGAGCTGCACAGCCAGCCCAGAGAACTTTCTAGCCACAAATCCGACCCTGCTCATCTCTGCCTAGACCTTCCACAGCCTCTCATCAGCAGAGGCAAATGAGGTTGACTCCCTAACACGCCTTTTACCGCCTAGCAGCTCTAGACTATGGTAGCCACTGGCCACAAAATGTGGTCAACAAGTTCCGGCAGGATCTGGATCCTGTAGACTCCTCCAGTATCATCCCTGTTGGAGCGCAGCCCTGTCGGTCCCTCCCATCCCTGCCACAGGGCCTTTGCATGTGCCAGAGCACCCTTTCCACGCCCACTAACTCAATACTTTTTTTTTTTTTTAAAGATTTTTTTTTTTTTTTCCTTTTTCTCCCCAAAGCCCCCCGGTACATAGTTGTATATTCTTCGTTGTGGGTTCTTCTAGTTGTGGTATGTGGGACGCTGCCTCAGCGTGGTCTGATGAGCAGTGCCATGTCCACGCCCAGGATTCGAACCAACGAAACACTGGGCCGCCTGCAGCGGAGCGCACGAACTTAACCACTCGGCCATGGGGCCAGCCCCCTCAATACTTTTTTTTTGGAAGAAGATTAGCCCTGAGCTAACATCTGCCACCAATCCTCCTCTTTTTGCTGAGGAAGACTGGCCCTGAGCAAACATCTGTGCCCATCCTCCTCTACTTTATATGTGGGATGCCCGCCACAGCATGGCTTGACAAGTGGTGTGTAGGTCTGCACCTGGGATTCACACCAGTGAACCCCGGGCCGTGAAGCAGAATGTGTGAACTTAACCACTGCGCCACTGGGCTGGCCTCTGACACTTATGATACTCTAACCCAAAGGTCCCTTCCAGTCCCCGTGCCGTGCACTCTCACAGCACTGTGTCCCTCAGCTCACATCTTCCACTTGGTGACCGCTTGTGTCCACACCAGGCTCTGAGCTCCGTGACTGGGGGGCCGTGTCAGTTTTTATTCACCTTTTGGATCCCCAGCGCTGGAACCGCGCTTGGCACCTCGCCAGCGTCAACACTCGGTTGTTGAATGAAACACGTGACCGGCTGAATGAACGAGCGGGGGTCGGGGGGCGGTATGCGCAGTAGTTGCTGCTGAACTGCAGCATCCAGCGGGACCAAGCACAGGCCTGTGCTCTTGTGCTTTCCCACGTGTGGTGGCCACAGTGATGCAGACGTGACACTGAGACATGGGACAGGCCGAGGGGGCTGTGGAGCTCAGAGAGGGAGACAGTGCTGAGCAGGGGGCCGGGGAAGAGGGCAGGCTGCCTTGAGTGGCACCAAACGGTCATTAGATGCTTGTGCTGTGGGGTCAAAGTGACCGGGGTCTGTATCCTCATAATTTAATGATCTCTCTATTCACATGGTTCCCAGTGCCAGGCCCTACACTAAGCCCCTTATGCTTGATGTTTTCATCCGCCCTAAGTGGGAAGCATGTTACAGTTTAAAATTTTTATGTGAGCTGAGGCCCAGAGAGGGTAAATAACTTTTCCAAAGTCACCAGCTGAGGTAGGTTGTGAACCCAGGGAATCTGACTTAGAGTCTGGTCCACATTTTAAGCGCTCGATGATAAGAATAAACATTTAAAAAGCGCTACGTGCTGAACACTTTTCTAAAAACTTTACAAGTAAGTTATTTGTTTAGTTTTAATTTGTATAACCCATTTCTTCCCATAACAACCCTAAGAGGTGAGTATCATTATCTCTATCTTACAGGTGAAGAAACTGAGGTGCAGAGAGGTTAAGTAACTTGCCTGAGGTCACACAGCCAGCAAAAGTGGTGGAACTGGGTGGAACCCTGGCAGAACACTCCAGAGCTCATGCTTTTAGCCACTCCACAGCTTCTGCTCAACGAAGGAGGATTATTATTATTATTGCTTATTTGACGGGGATTTTGTAGGGTAGAGAAGGGGGGGACGACATTCTAGCTGGGAAGAACAGTGGGAGTGGAGACTGGGAGGTGGGGGCGGGGCTGAGCACATTCGGGAAGGGAAATCTAAGATTCGGCGAGGGGATGGGACGGTGGAGGTCCCAGCACAGTGGAGCCGAGAGTCCAGGGAAGGCCAGAGTGGAGATTAGATGCGAGGGAAGTCCTGGGATTAAACTGTGGAGGATCTCCCTCCACAGGGAGACGCTAGCAGCCCCCGCTCCCTCCGGAATCCCTATATCATGGATTCTGTGTGAGGTGTTTGAAAACGCAGAGCGTCAGAGCCAGACTGACCTGGCACTGCTGGGTGCCGTTTGGAAAACTACTTAACCTCTCTGTGCCTTATTACTTTTCGGTAAAATGGAGGTAAGAAACGAGACTTCCTTCATAGGGTTGCTGTTTGGGTAAAATGAGATAATGAACATAAAGCCCCTGATAAAGCACTTACTAGCCCTTTAATATATTTCATTTCTCTCCCCTCCCCCACCTCTGGGACGATCTCCCCAAACCCCCAGTCTTACTAGAATTAAGGCTAAAATCAACGACTGATCTAGAGCCACCAAGATCCCTGGGGACCCCAGGTCAATAAGGTGACAGAGGAAGAAGAGAGGAAAATGTCAAGCTACCCAGTTTTCAAAATGTGTCCAAAACTGAGAAAAAAGAATAACTGTAATCTATTTCCTTCTCCTCCTTGCTGTGGCGACTTGGGGTTATATAAGCGGACTTCTCCGTGAGGCACCCGTCGGGGGCCTGCAGCAGGCAGGTTGGCAGCGGCATAAATAAATATTTCTGTGCTCTCTGCCCCGGGCTCAGGTTCTGAGCAAACACCACAGGCTGAACGGGAGGACTCGGCGAGGAGGAAGCTGGGCGCGGAGCGAGCTCTGGGTCCGGAGTCAGGTGACCTGCCTTCCAGGCCCAGCCCCGCCTCCAAGGACGTGGACAGTGGGTGACAAGTCTTCACGGAGGAGAGATGCCAGTGTGGGCCGGGGAGCCGAGGATCCCTCCGTCAGTTCTCTTTGTGGATAGAGTTAAGCCTGCTCCCCTACCCTGGCCTGGCATTCAAAGCCCCCCAACCCCACCTCTTTCCTGCCGCCTCTCCCATCCCATCTTGGCACCCACACACTCGGCACCTTAGCTCTTTGGTACTACAGAGCCCCCCCCCCCCCCCCGGCCCCACACTCTTGACGGGGTTTGGCCCCTCTCCTGGAACATCCTCTCCCCCTGTGAACTGGCGGTGTGGACAGAGGGACGGGTTGTAGAGTTAGATGTGGGCTTGAATTCCGGCTTCTCTGAGTCACCTTGGGCTTATGACTTAACCTCTCTGAGCCTGTTTCCTCATCTGTAACCTGGGCTTGGATTTCGGCCTCATTCCTGGTTGCAAACAATGAAATGAGAGAATTGTTAATAAGAGGTGCCAGTTACTGAGCCTTATTGCAAACCAGGCACGTGGAAGGGCTTTACACGCATAAATCACTTAGCTATGCAGGCCACTCCCCTAGCAGAGCGCCCGAGGCACAGCGGGCACTGACACGTGCTGGTGTCCTGCTCCTCTGAGACCTACCCCAGGCCCCCCAGCATCTCAGATAGGACAATCTCTCTGAGAGTCTTTGCACCATCTCATAGGTACCTCTGTTATGGCACTCACCACGTGAAACCATTGTAATTAGTAGATAGGTCTGTCTTCCCTTCTATTCCAGGAGATCCCTGGGAGACAAAACCTGCCTCAGTCAGAGCCATGCTGCCAGCACTCAGCCCAAGGTCCACCATTCAGAAGGCACCTGAGTGAATAAATGAATGAATTTGAGCACGCATACAGGCTGCACGGGGGAGACGGGCTTCAGCAGACGCCCTAGGATGGGCTGGCTTTGAATGTACACAACTCTGCGTTCTGGCTCCCTGAACTCTGGGGATGGCCATCAGGGCCCCTTGCTCAGCTCCACGCGGACCCAGGGACAAGTCACTCCCTCCTCCGGGCTCTTATGTTGCTTGGACTTGGACCTGGACCATAAATTTTAGAGGAGTCAAAGAGGAGATCTGGAAGCTGTGGAATGAATGCAGAAATACTGGAATTTCCAGGATAGTCCAGTGGTTTACGAATCGTAGAATTACTTCCACAACACCTGGCCTGGCCATGCACCCAGCATACGACAACTGTCTAACAAATGCTTAGCAGGTTGGGGGCAGTGCATTTTTCACTCCATGGTGGTGCTGGGATATGCTACACTGAAGGAACAGATGCCACCAGCTTCTACCCTGGGGACTCACTTGTTAGAAAGGGAATTAGAATTATACAGGCTCTGGGGGGCCAGCCACGTGGCCGAGTGGTTAAGTTCGCGCGCTCTGCTTTGGCGGCCCAGGGTTTCGCTGGTTCAGATCCTGGGCACGGACCTAGCACCGCTCATCAGGCCATGTTCAGGCGGCATCCCACATAGCTCAACTAGAAGGACCTGCCACTAGAATATACAACCAGCTACTGGGGGGCTTTGGGGAGAAGAAAAAAAAAAAGATTGGCAACAGATGTTAGCTCAGGGCCAATCTTAAAAAAAAAAAAGAATTATACAGGCTCTGAGACCTTCGCTTTCCACACGGCGTCTCTCCATTGCTCCAATACCATCAATTGCTTCTGACTGGCTACAGAATACAGCCCTAATCCTTTGTCTTGGCAACCAAGGTCTTCCATGAACTTTTCTCAGTCTTATCCACCAGCACCGGTCTCCTCCCTTCCTCCCCCATCCTAGGCAGAATGAGCGACTCTCCCTCTCCTGAACTCATCAGTGCTTCCCAGCCCTGGGAAGCTGGCCTCGCAGGATCTCCCATCCCACGTGCTCTTCCGCCATGAGACCCAGCCCGTCCCCTCATCAAGAGGGTCTAGTTCTCCACTCCCTTGGATCTAGGCGGGCCCTTTGACTGGCTGGATCACTAGAATACGGTGGATGTGACGCTGGCAGTCACACCGGAAGTGACCAGGGCATAGCCCCTAGTTGGCAGCTTCTGCTCCCTGCCTCAGAAAGCTTGCTCCTGGGAACCTCCCTCTCAGAACCCAGCTGCCATGCTGTGAGAAGCACATGGAAAGGCCACAGGGAGACATGATAGTGGACGGCCCCAGTTCTGCCCCCAGTGGACAGCATCAATAGGCAGCCACGTGAGTGAGCCACCTTGAACACCCAGGCCGATAACTGAGTATCTGACCCCCGAAACCATGTGAGTGACCCCAAGTGAGACCCTCCTGGCTGAGCCCCGTCAACCTAGAGAGCCATGAGAGCAAACAATAGTAACTTGTTTTAAGCCACTCTGTTTTGGAGTGGGTGGGGACACAGCAACAGATACTCAGCACAGTGACCTTCACTCCAGCACTCTGTTCCCAGCTACGCCAATCTAACCCTCTTCTATCGTGAGACCCAGCTGTCCCCTCCTCCCCAGTTCCCCTCTTCCACCTCTCACCTCTTTTAATAAGTGTTTGCACCAATCATGATGACTTTACATTGAGATCCCTGGACCTACTCTTCCTTTAAAATATTTATCAGTTTATTCTAAACAGAAATTTTCTATCACTTCTGAAGATGGAAAACCAACACCACTTGCCATCAATAGAAGGTAACAACAAAATAAATTAGATGAAGCACAACAATGTTATTAAATTTTAGCTAGACAGTGTTACCTTCCAAAGTGTCTGAGCCTAAGG
The DNA here is from genome assembly GCF_041296265.1 of Equus caballus. Classification (NCBI taxonomy): domain Eukaryota; kingdom Metazoa; phylum Chordata; class Mammalia; order Perissodactyla; family Equidae; genus Equus; species Equus caballus. Next base: position 30,544,014 of record NC_091685.1, read on the forward strand.
CTGGCCCGCTGTTTGTTTAAAAGATGAGCAAGTGTTGTGTCACTGGTAGCCAGACTCTGAGTTCCAGCATCTGGGCAGAGACAGCATTTCAACTTCTGGATCCCTGGATCAAGAGCCACTGTCATGTGCCCTTAAATTCAGCAGTTCCAGGCAGCCTGGATTCTCCCAGTTTCCTGAGACAGGCACCACAGCTCTCCAATCTGGCCCGTTCTGCAGTGTATGGGGAGCCTCCAGCCTTTCCAATATTTTTAAAGAATTCGGTGCATAAAATCCTCTCCCACCTAAAATGCTGAGTTCTCCTTCTATTTCTTGCACTGACCTCTGACCCATCCCCACGACTTCCCATAGCTCTTGCAGCATCTCCTGGATTTGTTTCTTTTATTACTTAAGTATTTCCTCCATAAATATTTTCAGTGTGGTTCTTTGTGTATTCCACCTTCTGTGGCTTTATTTGCCTAAGAATATTTTTATTATGATCTCATGTTTGAATGACAATTTGGTTAGCTTTAAAATTCTGGATTGAAAGGGCTCTTTTCTTTCGATTCTTAATAACATTACTCTGACTTCCTTTATCAAGCGTTGTTATTGAGAAGTATGGTGTCAATCTGATTCTTGTTCCTTTGTAAGGGATGTTATTTCTCTCTGCTGTCTTCCTCTTTGTCTTTTATATTCTCAATTTCATTGCAATATCTGTATGTAGATTTTTCCTTCTTTTTTGTTTTTTTTAAGCTTAGCCCTGAGCTAACATCTGCCACCAATCCTCCTCTTTTTTGCTGGGGAAGACTGGCCCTGAGCTAACATCCGTGCCCATCTTCCTCTACTTTATATGTGGGACACCTGTCACAGCATGGCTTGATAAGTGTTGCGTAGGTCCACACCCGGGATCCAAACCAGCCATCCCTGGGGCGACCGAAGTAGAACATGCTAACTTAACCCCTGCACCACTAGGCTGACCCCAAGATTTTTCCTTATTTCTACTGTTGGCTGCTCTATAAGTCCTTTTGATCTGAGCTGGGGAAATTAATAAAAGAAACCTTAACCAAATTGGAGTCAGTGTGGCCCATAAGGGGAGCTCTCATGCCCTATCCTACAGCATGGGTTACACCAAACAGGAAGACACATATGCTTGCATCTTGGACAGAAAGTAAAGCTATTTTACTACTGAAGGAAGATTTCTCTCCCTACCCAGTGACAGCTCAGCCAATGAGAAACGCCGAGCTCAGCCAATGAGAAACACTGCAGCTCAGCCAATGAGAAACGCCGAGGCTCAGCCAATGAGAAACGCCGAGCTCAGCCAATGAGAAACACTGCAGCTCAGCCAATGAGAAACGCCGAGCTCAGCCAATGAGAAACACTGCAGCTCAGCCAATGAGAAACGCCGAGCTCAGCCAATGAGAAACACTGCAGCTCAGCCAATGAGAAGCTGTTTCTGCTCTGAACTGTTACTTTCCCCCAATGTACTTTCCTTTAGAACAGCCACTCCCTTGCTCCCTTTTTCTGTATGGAAGCAGCTCCCCAACTTTGTTTTCTGGATTTGCCTGTGGTTTGCCATAGCATCCACGTCCTGAATTTCAGTTCTTTTGGCTATTCCCGGATAAACAGGAAGATATTTTGAGGATAAAATAACAGGCGAGTTTGCTTTTTAAGTTGACAGAGTTCACTCATTTTAAAATCTGGAACATTTAATCTCCATTATTTCTTCAATTATTTCCTATTCTCCACTTTAGAGTTTTTTTTCCTTTTAAGGATTCCTACTTCTCCTCTCTGTATCTCTTACGTTTTCTTTTTTATTTGCTATCTCTTTGTCTTTTCTTGCTGCCTTCTGCCTTCTCCAGCTGATCTTCCTCTTTACTAGTTAATTCTCCAACTGTATCCATCCTGATATTTACACCATCTATTGTGTTCTTTTAAAAAATATTATATTCTTCTAGCTAATGTTTTGATTTGGTTCTCTCCTACGACTTCTTGTTCTTGCATTATTTTATGAATTTCTTCCTTTATCTCCTCAAGTTTAATTATCACGCTTTACTTTAAAATCTTGGTCCATCTGCTTCAATAATTCTGCTTCAGGTGGCACATGTAGCTTGATTTATTGTCTTTCTTTTCTAGCAGTTGTTCTTCTCAGGTGTCTAAGTATTTTGGTGGGTGAGTTCAAGCACCCCTGAGGATACCAGCTATCTGTCTAGTAATGTGCCCTGGGGAAGGGCCCAAGGCAGGCGTAAGGGAGGAAGAAGACGAGCCCCAGGGCAGAAACCACAGACGCCACGGCCACCGCCTTCTGGCTGGCACTCTGCCTGCCTGACTGTCAGGCTGCACCTCTGAGTCCCAGGGAGAAGCAGCCTTGGCAGGAGGCAGACTCCTCCAGGGGGATTCCACAGGCCGGGGCGGGGGAGGAGGCAGGAGGGGGCAGGGATGGAAGAGAGAATGCCTGCGGCCTTGCCTGATGGATCAATTCCTCAGCTCTGAGCTGCCCCAGACTACCCCCCGCTGTCACTGCCAATTTCTGCACTAGAGGGGCAGGGAGTGACTGTCTCAAGACTGAGGCAGGGACAGGAAGCAGGTAAGCTTCCCAGAGGGCGGGAAAGTAGAGAGGTTAAGAGTTCAGGTTCTGGGGTCAGTCATTCCACATGGAAAGCTTGTATGTACCCAGTGTTGTGCTGGGCGATGGGGAGACGGTGGGAAATAGTCCTTGCCCTCACGGAGGTTATGCTCTGACAACAAGCTGACAGACTCAGGTCCCAATCCTGGTACCACCACTTGGACAAGTCACTTAGTCTTTCTAAGCCTCAGTTTTTCCATCTGCAAAATGGAGATGATAATAGTATCTATCCACTGCATTACTGAGGCTTTCAGGAGGCAATGCTTGCCAAGAGACTGGCATAATGCCTGGCACACCGAGAACTCTCGAAAATGCTCATTATTATGACCAATGATATCGTTACTGGGGCTCAGGTGGGAACTTGGAGCTGTTCTACAAGATAAATGAATCGCCTTTCATCCTCTGGGCAAACCCGTTACCCTTAAGGTCTATGTCTGAAGAGAATGCCAAAGTGGGGTATCTAGAATTGCACATAAAGAGGATAGAGTGGGCTTGGCTCTTAGAAAAGTTTCAGTCAAAAAGCCACAAGGGGGTGGGGGAGGGGGAATATCTCCATTTTCCAGAGAGAACTGTTAATACCACTACAGGGTTAGGATTTTGGATAAGTAGTCCCTTTACCCCAGGTCTTCGCTTGTTCTTTTTTTTTTTAATTGCTAAAGGGCAGTACCATGAGGAGGTCAGAACTTCCACCGTGATGGGCGTGGGCTAGAATCCCACCCTCTCCCTCCTCAGCTCCAGGCCGACCTCTCCACTGGGCACAGGAGACGAAGCGCCCAGGGCCCACGACACTTTTAGCGGCCTACACAGATGTTTTCATTTCTTTCAAGATCAGAAGAATAAAAGGAATTTTAGGTTGAAGACAATGTTTTAATACACCAATGCAGTCATAAATATAATTCTTAATATTTTTTACAGAGCAAGGGGCCCACAAAGGCAAGGATGCCTAGGGCCCAAGGAAGTGAGAATGGGTCCCTGGTTAGCTCTGTGACAACCAGCAAGTTACATATGTCTCTGAACCTTAGTAGGGAACTAGAGAATAATACTAGTCACTTCCTCTGTGCCGTGGGTGTTAAAGGGACTGAGCCTGGGGAGCATTTAGCACTGTGTGGGCACCAGCAAGCGCTCAGCAAACAGGAGTTAACCGTTTCTTTCCCCTGTGACCTGCAGGCTAACACCTTAGGAAAGCTGGAGGACGGTTATGGGATTGGGTGTGACAGTGGGGGAACAAGTGACACAATCGCTTTTTATTGCACAACAGACTGAAGAGATAAGCCCAGGTGGAGGAACAGGTGGGGGCTTCCAGGCAAGGCCATCCTGTGCTGGGGGTCTGCAGGAAACCAGACGAACAGCAGCAAGAAGAGCTGTCCCTGAATGCCCAGTGCAGGCGCCAGGACAGGGGTCAGCCCTGAGGACGTGGACCGACTGACTGACTGACTGAATGAATGAAGGATGAGTGAACTGTGGAGGAATCTGAAAATCCTGAGGTTGTTTGCCCTAAAGGTTGGCTCACTAGATCCCCAGACACAAGTTTCTCTAAAGAGGCGGGGAAACTAATATTTACAAGTGCTTGTGGTGGATAGTATCCTCTGTAATAAATTAGGAAACAGGCTCAGAGAGGTCATGTGGCTTGAACAAGATCCCACAGCTCAAAAGCAGAGGCCTCCGTCCCTGCTTTTCCTCCCATTCTCACTGCTGGTACTTCTGCCCAAGGGTGCACCCACCCCTGACATGCCAATGCCTCTACCGCCACCCCCTCCACCTCCTCGAGGCCCCCAGCAGTCCAGAGGATCTGGCAGTCCCACCGAGGGCCCCAACAGCTCAGGAGTGTCCGGCCAGGCAGGAGGCCCCTCAGAACAAGCTGGAAGCAGGCTGAAGAACAGGCTTCTCTGTCTTAGAGATTGGCACTCCCTCTTTTCCTTCCTTAGGCCCAACGGCAGCCACCACCCCCGGGGAGTTTCAAACCACGTAAGAGGTTCCAGCCCCACTGCCACACCCCCTCAGCTTTACCTACACCCCAGCTCTGTTCAGGAAGCCACGGCTGGCTCTCGACTTGGCTCGGTCTCCTTCCTCTCTTCCTGCCTCCTCCTGCCTACCTAGAATCTATAGTTCTGATAAGGAATTCCTTTGAGAGAAAACAAAGAGGGATCCATCCTGCCGGATCCCAAAGCAAAGCGTGGGATGCCAGAAGCCCAGATGCCAGCCGCATCAGGAAGCTGCTGGATGGAGATGGGGAAACCGATAGGGGCAGCACGCAGGGGCTGGGCGCTTGTCCAGGAGAAACAAACATGCTCCTGCTTCTAGGCCGCCCTCGGAGGCCCCCGCAGGGGGTGCGCACTGTGCATCCTAACGCCAGCGCTTCTGGCCAGCAACAGTTCAGCCTCAGCTAGACGGGTTCCTATTTTGGATTGTTTTTCTTCAGTATCAATCATATGTCTTGAAAAAAATGAGTGGACATAATGTAATCTGGGGTCTTATATTCATCACACATGAGGTTTTTTTAAAAAACTAAAAGCGGGGGCGGGCCCCGTGGCCGGGTGGTTAAGTTTGCGGGCTTCGTTTCAGTGGTCCAGGGTTTCGCTGGTTCGGATTCTGGGCGCGGATATGACACTACTCATCAGGCCATGCTGAGGTGGTGTCCCACATGCCACAATTAGAAGGACCCACAACTAAAAATACACAACTATGTACTGGGGGGATTTGGGGAGAAAAAGCAAAAAAAAAAAAAAAATATATATATATATATATATATATATAAAAAACTAAAAGGGTTTATCAGGCAACTTAAAATCCACTTTACCTTGCTTTTTGTAACCCTTTATTCCATTTTATTGGAAGATTGGAAAATAAAAGGAAGTCCTGCTGCATTTTCAACTCCCGGAGGATTCCACAGCCCACTGCAGTGACAAAGGCACCAGGAATTGGGAGACTTGTGGTCTCCCCTCACTCTGCACGACTGAGCCTAACTCTCTTCTCGGGACCCCAGTTCCTCACCTTTAGATGGAGGGGGCCCTCTCTTGCCATTAGGGGTCCCCGTGGCTCTGACACTCTCACCCTGTGTCCCAGAAGCAGTGAGCGGGGGATCGGTGTGGACATTGCTTTACTCCCCTCGGGTCTCCTGGGAGGATCTTGGGGACTGGTTTGTCAAGGGCACATTGCAAATTAAACAAATGATTACAAGCAATTACGGAGAGTGCTACAAGGAGAAGCCTCAAACTTGGCTCTTTTGAGGGGTATAGTCCTCCCGTCCCCTGTCAATATGCTCCCCCTGGTCTCTCACCTCCACTTCAGACCTTTGCTTCTCACATAGTCCTGGTCACCCCAGAGAGATGGAAACCCAACACGGCTGCCTGCCAGGACGTCAGAAAAGCTAAGGCCCTAGCTTTACTTAGAGCAGTTCGACCTCCAAGACCCCGCTGGCTCCAGGCCTGAGGCAGGAGTGCCACGGTCCATAGCGGTGATATGGAGCACAGGAACTGGCCCAGGGGATAAGCCGTCGATGTGAAGCCCATACAGCAGATGTCCCCAGAGATCCAGCACCTTCCTCTAGCCCTGCTCCCTGGGCGCCTGGCTCACCACACACACCCAGTGGTTGGCTCACTTGGCACCATGCTGCCCGCTCCAGCTACTTAACCACCAGCCAGCACAGAGACCAGCAGGGACAAGGCGAAGAATGCCCCACCCCCACAAAGGGGTCCTGGGATCCCCTTTTCATCATCTGCTCCCATCAGGCATCCATGGTCCTTTGCTGTCTCTCGGCACCCCTCCCCCCCTTTCCCCTGTAACTTTAGGGTAGACACTCAGAGGACACGAGAAAGGTATTTGACCTACCTAGAGTTCCAGCTCCTTCATCCACTCCCACGTGGCTGCTGGGATTCAGGATTCCAGGATTTGGGGTGTCCTCCCCTACCTCTGTGCTCTGGCTATGACTATCATGTTAGTCTTGGGGGGGGGTGCTCCAAATCTGTTACTCTGGGCTTATGTTTGTGCTGTTGCATCCACCTAGAGCACTGTTTCCTGTCTCCTTACCCATCAGTTAGCATCTGGCCATCTCTAAATTCACTCCTATTTGTTGACTATTTACCATGCGCCAAGCATTGTTCTACATACTCAGCCATCATTCATTCCTTCAGCAAATACATAGTGAGACTTGCTATACGCCAGGCACCATATCATGGTGAACCAAACAGACATTGGTCCCTGATCTCGAGGAGCTGGTCTAGTGGAAATTAGTACCTTATATTTATTGAGTGCCTACTATATACAGGCACTGTGCTAAGCACTTTATATGGATTATCTGACCTAATCTGCTGGAGAAATTGCTTCATTTAAAGAGCACATCAAACTGAACCATAGAGAAATGAAGGGTCCAAGACTAAGTTAGACCACCCGGCTAGGGCGCAAGGCCAGGATTCCAAGGACTAGAGGGCTTCCTTGGTCCCCTAAGCCAGCCTTGTATTTGACACACCCATCTCCTCCTCCCACCCGGGCACCCAGACCACAGAACTGGAGCCGTCCCTGCGTCCTTCCTCTGGAGCAGCTTGTCCAGTGAGCCACCGGGGAGCTGCTCCAAACGCGTCTACTGGCTTTGCGGATCCGAACTAGAACTCTGGGTTCCTCCCCTTGGTGTGGGGTTTCATTCCACTGAACCGCAGATCTTCCTCCGGGAGGGGCCTCCGCACAGGGCCCACCCGTCCAGAGGCCCATTTTACAGATGAAGCAAACACAGGTCCTGAGTGGTTCCGAGTCCCTTCTATCTCCTGGCTGGCGGGATCAGCTCCCTTTTCTCCGGGGGAGTCTCGGCCCCTCCGCGGAGGGCAGGCGAGGTGGGGGGCGGAACAAGGAAACGACCTGCCTTCAGGATGCCCCGAATATTCACCCCCAAATGCAGGCTGGTTCCCAGGGCGCTTCTCTGTGCTCGGGGGAGCTTGTTAAGCACTCTGGGCACCTTGACGCAAGCCCCATCCCCATCCCCATCCCCAAACCCCCCTGAGGATGATCGACCTCCCCCCTCACCCCCCCCCCAGCACCGCCCTCGCGCGCAGACCCCAGGCGCTTCCTCCAACAAAGGTGGGGCGACACTGGGATCCCCTCTCGCCCCCACCCCCGGGCTCTTCTTCGCCCAGCGCAGCCGGCAGGTGGACAGCGAGCCGCCGCGCCTGAGCTGGGCCCACCCGGGCGTCCCCGACGCCCCGCGCCCCTTACCTGCTCGGGCAGCCCCGCGCCGGCCACCGCCCGCTCGGCCTCCAGCCGGCGCCACCGCTGCCGCCAGCTCTCCCCGCCTGGGGACCCCGCCCCCGGCCCCGCCCCGCCCGGCGCAGGTGATTCCGGGGAGGGGCCGAGCTCGCCCCCTCGGTGCCCCGGTCTCTGGGGGCCTCCCGGGGGCGCCAGGGTCGGGACGCTGGGGCGGCGGCGCCTCCCCGTGGTGTCCTCGCGCCTCTCCCAGGCCTCGGTCCTTTTGGGGAGTCCGGTTCTAGCGGCCCTGGGCGCTCAGCCGCCAGACCACATCTTCCAGATGGAACTTCTCCGAGGGCAAGAGAGGAGGAAGGGGCCTTACAAGTACACCGGGGCGGATGTGAGCTGTAGGGGATTTGTGTCGGTGTCTTGAAAATAGGATTATGCTAATCTGATTGAAGAGTGTGAGGGCAGGTTGGGGTTTAGACAATCACAGAGTGTTACACCGGGAGGTTTGACAGATGGCAAGTGTCAAAATCTCCGCCCCGTGGGATTAAGGACGGTCTCCTCCATCAGACTGGTTACTGCTGTGTCCCCAGAGCCCAGCACTCTCTCTCTGGCCCACAGGAGGTCCTCAATCAATATTTATGGAAAGAGGGGAGAGATCTTAGGGGAATCCTAAGCGCTCTCCTCTTATAAACAGGGAAACTGAGGCCCAGGAAGCAGAGGTGAGTTGCTCAAAGTAATACAGCAGGTTAGTAACAGAACCAAGAGCTCAGCTAGGTTTCCTCGTTCTGTTTTCAAATTATTTCCAGAAAGTGTCGGCTATGGACCTATTGCTTTGCCTGAGTTCCTCTGAGATGCTGTCAAAGCCTAGATAACTTCCTCCCAGGTTGGCTGAGAGCTGAGAGAGAGACCACTGTATTTTTATAGGAAACTCCGAAGTGGTATTTATTAACAAGCATTGATTAAGAAGCATAATTCTGTGATTCCACTTCTTCCCCAAAGACACGAGACACAATCCTTGGCGTCAAAGACTTCCCTGTGGTGGGAGGTGCAGGCCGGTCAGCAGAGCAGGAGCCGTGAAGGAAGGGAGGTGAACAGGGAGAGCGCTCCGGCCTTGAGACCTGAGTTGGGAAGAATGGGACACTATGGGGCCACTTCAGGATGCTTCCAGAAGCTCTTGCCACATTGTGCATGGGGGCAAGGGCTCAGCAGTCAGGTGGCCTCGGGTTCCAGCCCTGACTCCATTGCTTTCTAAGGCAAGGCAGGAGCAGGTTTTTTTAAACTTTCTGAGACTTAGTTTCTTGCAGTTGAATGAATCTAATATACTTACCTGAGTATAGTTGTGCTGAGGATTAAAAATGAAATAATGCTTGAAAAATGCTGGATTAATGGGACAATTATTATGCTAAGTGGTAGTGGCTGGGGAAGGGGACATGCTGACACAAAGAGGACTTTGGCATCTCTGGGTAGGTCCCCCTGCATGGGATTCGGTGGTCTTTAGCCTTCTGTCATCCATGGCTCTACCTGCCTTCTGTTTTCTCCCTTAACCCAGGCCAGTCAAGCGGTAGGACGCTGCCACGTCAGGATGAGTCTGCACACGCCTGCCGTGAGGGATCTGGGAAGGGACCTCTTCCTCTCAGCAGCCTCCCCTGTAAAGAGTTGGCCAGGGTCAGAGCCACGAGCCAAGCCCAGGGAGGCAGAAGCATAAAAAGGCTCGAGAGAAGCTTCCTCTCACAGTTTATTCGTTCTTCAAGTTCCCCCGAATTCTCGCTCCAGGCCAGGCACTCTACGAGGTGGGGCAGATTTAGTGGGGGCCTGTCCCACCTGTAGACTTCACCTTCCAGTGGAGGTGGGGGCAACAGCTGATACCCAAGCACAAAAGATCGTAATGCAAGAGAGACAATCTGTGAAAAACTCTACGAAGGAAACTGTAAAGTGCTGTCATTGATCATTATCGGTGGGAGGGCAGCGGCTCCTTCAGAAAGGGAGGGAAGGAGGAGGACCATCTGACCGGAGAAGACAGGCGAACTGAGACCTGAAGGACAAGCAGGCAGGTGCAGGGGGCCATTCCAGACCAAGGGAAGGCCCATAGGGCCAGTGTGGTTGACTGGAGTGGGGGTTGAGGGCGGAGTGGACAGGATGAGGTCACAGGCAGGCAGAGATCTTATCTTGTGAGGTCTTAAAGATCAGAGTGAGGAGTCCAGATTTCATTCCAAGGACTGTGGAAAGCCGTGGGAGGATTTTAAGAAAGGCAATGACCCGGTCTGACCCATGTTTTTAATAGACTACTCTGGCTGGCTGAGAAAGACGCATCAAGGGAGCCCAGGTAGGAGGGCAGCATGGAATGGGTGGGGGGCGGGTGGCGGTGGAAGTAGGGAGAAGTGGTCAGATTTGGGATATATCCTGGAGAAAGGGCAGACAGGAATTGCTGAGGGGAAGGAAGACTCAAAGAAGGCCAAGTGGCGGCCACTTGTTGCTGATGAGGCGGTTCACGCCCTGACAGCGCAGGCTTCCACCTCCAGAATCACCGGGCCTCCTCTGGCTGAAGCTGGACACCACCTGGAAAACTTCAGGTCCCCCCGAGGTTTGACACCCACAGAGTCTGAGTCCCGGGAGGCAGGGAAACGGGCCCGGGGCTCCCCGCCGGGCAAAGGCAGTCGTCCCAGTCCAGAACCACCTGACCCACTGGCCTTGATTTATTCCTCGGGCGCACCAGGAGCAGGTCATCTACGGTGCCACATCAGGCAATCGGGAACAAGATTATCGAGTGATATTCTGCATGTAAAAACTAGGAATGACCGCAATTCCAAGTGATGGAGAATGGCCAAGCCAACTGTGCTTCATAATAGAGGTACCAGGCGTTTCCAACTCGTGGAGATGTGTGTATGTGACAGTGTGATTTATAATAAGAAATATGTGTTTTGGTCTTCATCCAAGCTCCCAAACCCCTGTAATTCCTAAGTGATTGGAGCAATGAGGGCATCTTTTGTTCTAATATTTGGGTTTTATCCTCAGTTCCTAAGTGATACAGGTGAAGTGGATGTCTTCTGTTACTCATAACAAACCCGTTTCAACCACACCTGAGTTTACGATAATGAGGTGAGTTTTGGAAAGCCCCTAGAGAACCTAAGGTTGGGAGCTGGTTGCCAGAACCAATCAAGTGATTAGAGGGTTGGAACTTGCAGGGCTGCCCCTCCCTCGACTCGAGGGAGGGGACAGGGGCTGGACATTGAATCGATCACCAGTGGCCAATGATTCAATCAATCATGCCTATGTAATGAGGCCTCCATCAAAACCCAAAAGGATGGGGTTCAGAGAGCTTCCAGGTTGGTGAACAAGAATGTGTCCACCTGCTAGGAGGGCTGCTCCCCAAACTCCACGGGGACAGAAGCTTCTGTGGTCAAGAACCTCTGGACCTCGCCCTGTGTGTCTCTCCATCTGGCTGTTCATTCATATCCTTTAATATCCTTTGTAATAACCCAGTAATCTACTAAGTAAACTGTTGTCCTGAGTTCTATGAGCTGCTCTGGCAGATTAATCGAGTTGGAGGAGGGGATTATGGGAACCTCTGATGTCCGCCAGGCGGTCAGAAGCACAGGTAACCTGGATGTTCAGTTGGCATCTGAAGAGGGAGGCAGGCAGTCTCGTGGGACTGAGCCCTTAACCTGTGGGATCTGGTGCTATCTCCAGGTGGATCATGTCAGAATTGAGTTAAATTGTAGGACACTCAGCTGGTGTCCCAGAATTGCCTGGTGTGTGCATCCCCACCCTGCCCACACACACATTTGGTGACCAGCAGTGTCAGAAATAAAGCAGGGTGTTGGGTGTTGAGAGGAGAGGAGGCACAAGAGTGTCTTAGCATAAGAGGATACAGATAGAGCATGGAAATGGCACGTGCAAACTCTGGCAACTGTATAAGATGCGTGCCCGTATACTGAGTAAGATTTGAAGGGAATTTAGGGGAATGTAAATAAAGTGTGATTTTCCGTGTCCTTTTTCCTGTAAATATGATAATGTTTATATAAAATAGTTTTATAAGGCAATGAAAATTGCTTATAAAATTACCCAACAAACCACCCCTGTTTCAGATGTACCATATGGATTCTTAGGTGCCGAGAGATTGAAAAATGACAACTGCTCTTTCCAAACGGAAAATACTCAAATGCCGTGAGTGATCCCTCCCATTCTTGTTGGCAGAGGGCGTTGCTGCGATCCAGCCTTGGAGCACCTGGGTTTATCTCCCCCCAGGATGGTGCTGCCTGTCACTTCTCCCCACAAAGCCTTCATCTCCTCTTTATGGCTTTGGAGCTGGTTGCTGGGGAAACGGGACAAATGTTGTGCAGGATTAGAATGCGATTTCAGGAGGGAGACCAGCACAGAGAGTCATGGAGCCAGACAAACTCCAGTCCACACTGATTAATCCAGTCCAAAAACAAGGGAAGCAAACATGCCGGGGCCAAGTGATTTTGACATCAATTCCTTGCCTCTCAACCAAGGGGGAGGAGGGCGCAGCAATGGCCAAGAGGCTCACAGGTCATGGTTCTTAATTGTCAGGACACACGGTACGATTTTTCAAGCAGCTGTTCCCTGGATAAACATGGACTGTGTGGTACCCAGGGCTGAGATCCAGAGGAGGCAGGTGCCCCTTCCCACAAGCTGTTGTCTGGCATTCGGGTTAATTCCCATTTCACCTTTGGGAGGTATGAAGGGCGAGCAAAGAGAGCGATGGGGAGCTGAGTCAGGCATCTGCAGCCGCCACCAAGCCGCATGGTCTGTCCGAGGTTCTGTGTTCTCATCTGTGAAATGGCAGGGGGGCTGTTCGGTCTTCCCGCTCCATGGAAAGTTTGATTGTCCGGACTGTAAACAGCCAGCCCAGGAATTACCCAGCAGCTTCCTCATTTTTGTGCTACGTTAGGAACCCCACGATTCAGTTTCAGTGTGTTAGCACAAATCATTTGCAGGTACTTACAAGAGAAAACTTCTGTTCCCAGGATAAAAAATGAGAGGCTGTAAATTAAGCCCTTTGGCTATCAGCAGAAGCTGCTCTTCCTCACCATGGCAAGGAAGCTGTGCTTTTGTGTAGCATAATTCTAGAAGCACTTCCTGGCAGCAGTTGGCCCACCTGCAGCTATCTCAGCTGCTGAATTCCCTCTCCCCTGGTACCTCCTGGGTCCACCCTAATGTCACGGTCACCCTAGGAAACCCAGAGCGAGGGTAGAAAGAACACAGACAGAGAAGAGGCAGTTCAACAGCTACTCTGTTTACTTGCTGTGTGACCTCCAGCAGATCTCCTAACCTCTCTGGGCTTTAGTTTACTCTTCTATGATTCAGTCATTCATTCATTCAACCAATATTTACTGAGTGCCAGCTCATGTGCCAGCAGTGAACAAGAGACAACAATCCCTGCCTTGGTGAAGCTTCCATTCTTATCTGGGGTAAAACGAAAATAGATAAGCTGATCATAGGGCCTGTTGGAGGGTGGTAAGTGCTCTGGAGAAAAATAAAGGGGAGGTGGAATAGTGAGATCTGCTCAGCGCCCGCCCCAAAGGGTTGTGATGAGGACTGAATGAGTCAATACTCTGACAATTACTTCGTCAAACAGTCACGGGCTGTGCAAATACAAAGAGTAATTAATATACTGTTCAATGAAAGTGTTTACAGTGATCTAAAGGCCCAGAGAATGTGGTGTTCCGGGGGTCGAGAACCCCCAGTCTGGGCTTGAGTCACGGCCTGGGGCTGGAAGGGAACTTGAGCGTCCTCTAGCCAGGGGCTCTCAGGGCTGGCTGCCCCCTTGAATCACGTGGTGCTTTGAAACACTTCTGCTGAGGTCAAGGTTGCCCTGCAGAGCCTTTGGACCGGTCTCTTGGGGTGGGGCCAGACATTCACGGGGCTTTTGTTTTTTTTTTTACTAGCCGCCCTGGTGATGCTAATGTGTGACCAGGGTTGAGAGCCTCATCTTGCCGTAGAGACGGAGCCGCTTTGCTCTTCCAGGCCCAGAGTCACTGTACACGGCTCAGTACCTTGCTCCCCTCGGTGCTGGGAGCCCCCTCAGGGATGTCATGGCGTCCTGGCTCCTCCTCCCCTCTTCCCGCGGGCTGAGGTGTCTCTCTTATCGAAAGGCTGAAAAGCTGTGTGACTTCTTGGTGATGACCAGGCTTTGGACCACGCCAAATTCAACCTTCATCATGGGCTGAGTGGTGTCCCCCTCAAATTAGTATGTAGAAGTCTTAACCCCCAGTATCTCAGAATACGACTGTATTTGGAGGTAGGGCCTTTAAAGAGGTAATTAAAGTAAAACGAGGTCACATGGGTGACCCTGTAAGAAGCGATTAGGATACACAGAGACGACAGACCAGGTGAAGACGCAGGAAGAGGACGGCGTCTGCAAGCCTCGGAGGGCAGGTCTCAGAAGACAGCAACCCTGGTCTTGGATTTCCAGCCTCCAGAACTTCGAGGAAAGAAATTTCTGTTGTTCAAGCAGCCTGGTCTGTGGTCCTCTGTTATGGCAGTCCGAGCAAACTCATTCAACCTGGTAATTGGTCACGTCACGGGGCCTCCAGTGCCCTTTGGCACCGGGAGGAGGAAGCACCTTGATCTGATTCCCCTGGAAGCCTGTGAAACTTATTCACCCTTCAAGTTGCAAGACTAGGCTCAGAGTCAGTTCCTGGGCACCTTCATCCCCCAAGTCAGACTTACCTTCCGCCTCCTTATGTTGTAGATAGCGGTGATGTTATTTTTCCTCTCAGAGGTTGTGAGCTTCTCGTGTCCTGGTTGTCTTTGCGTCCTCTGTCGCATCAAGCACAATTCTCTAAACTTAACGGCTGTCCAGGAGACAGTCATGAATGAATAGATGAAATACAGTCTTTGCCATGGTTTCTTGGGTCATCAGATAAGGGTGAATAACAAAAATTTAAATTGTAGGTCACGTTTAGGGAACATGTGTTACATACACAGGTCATTTAAATGTCTAGACAATTCTATGAGGTAGATACTCTTATTTATTGCATTTTACACATGAAGAAACTGAGGCTTGGATGGGTCATACAGTCTGCCCAAGGTCACTCAGATAGTCTGGCCCCAGGGCTTTCAGGCTTATCCGCAGGGGGTCAGCACTGTGGTAGGGGTTGAACCAGAAAGACCTGTCTGGTCTGGAGATCAAGATGGTGCTGGCCTCAGGGACGCAGTGCCTTCCCTCCCCTCAGTTTCACTAACACTCATCATCTGACCATTTGTTCGCCTCTTGCCCACACCACGTGGGCATCTCTCTGGCCCTGCCGTCCTTCCCAGATTTCCCAGGACTCCTCCCTTTCCACCCCCACCCCCACAGCCCCGTGGGTGACTCCTGTTCCTCAAACCTGCCCTGCGCTCCCCGACGTCTGGGTCAGAGCCGGGCCACTCCTTCCAGAGAAGGGCACCCTGTGCTCTCCTGCCCCTCCCATCCACCAACGGCCTTCCTTCAAGATCCCACATCCTTCCGTGAAGCCCCATCTAACCCCCTAGTCAGCCATATTCCCCTTGTTGGGGCACCCTAACGCTGGGTCTGCATTGGAACCATAGCCCGTGATTCTGTCTTGCAGTAGAACTGGCTGTTTGCAGATCCATCTCTCGTACAGTTATAGACTCTGGGAGGGCAGGGGCTGGAGTTTGGATTTCCTGGAGCACTTAATGTTAAATAGGTTTTAAAATGTTTGATTTGCAAACTGAACTCATTTGCCTTAAAGCGCCCCCTACCTTGTAAGGACTCGGACCTTCCCGGCTGTGGACACTGCAGGTCCCCGGCTGTGGACACTGCAGGGAGAGGCAGCCAGCACTGCAGTACAGAAGAGGGACTTGGTTGGGCTACGAGACTTTGGGATCACTCCTGAGAGTGGCTGATGGCTTCTATTTTGCCTGCAGCTGCTCTGTCTGGGGACATAAAAGCATCACCCCAGTGAGAGGAAACCGGTCTGGAATTTACTTCTCAGGCACCCAGAGGAATTAGGTGGAAATCACCCCATCATCCAAGGATGCTGAAGATCGAAGAATCCTGGCTGCCCACAGGTGTGGTCATGGTGGGATTTGCTAGAAAGACTGGCGTCCCCAGGGTTTGCTCCGAGGATGGACAGATTAGAGAATTGTTTGAGTTGAACATTTCATCCTTCTCTCTCTCCCTCTCTGCGAGGTGAACTGAGTTCGTCACCATGCAGGGGAACCATGTCTGCGGCAGCCTGCATGGTTCACATGATAATAGTCTGTGCTTCTATGGCATTTGTGCAGCTCCCATGGCTTGTTCGCTCTGTTATCACGAAAGACTGGGGATTCCGGGGTGGGGTCAAGTTTGGGCACCTCTGACACTGACCAGCTGCACTTGCCAAGTATTTTCTCCTTGTGTCATTTATTCTTACAGTTAACCTGTAAGGCAGGAAGGGTCATTACCTTTCATGTACGTGTAAGAAAACGGCCACAAAATGACTTGCCAAGATGCCATGAAAGCAAGACTTTAAGCACAGCAGTTAACTCCAAATCCCAATTTCTTTCCAAATTTTAAACACACCCATCCTCCAGCCTGCTCCTCCTCCACCCCCTACCCCACAGCACATTAAAGTACCGTCAGACTCAGCTGAAGGGGAGTCGGCCGTTCTTCTCGGCTTCTCTGGCCTTGTCATCTAGTCCAGCTCTCCTCCCTTCACAGATGAGAAAGGACTTCTTTATGGCCACCCGGGGAGCCGGGAGGCATCAAGATTAGAACTCAGGCTTACAGCTGGCTCTTTCCTACACAGGTGCCAGGTGTAAAAACCCATGGCCAGTGAAACCAGAATCTGTTCCAGGGAAAAACTATTTCACAAATCAGGGCAGATAGTAAGTGAGTGACTATTGAACAGGTCAGCTGCTAGGATCCCAGGGTAGCAGCCAGCCTTGAGAAGGTGGCGGCAGTGCCCCAAATATAACACTTGTCGAACAGGAAACACACTAAAACTTGTTCTCAGGGCCATGCCCTTTGCTGTTTGTCAGATGAAAAACACAGAAGAATTTACAGTGGTCAGGTTCAGAGGCCATGGCACAAGATCAAAGTAATTCCAAAACCATTTAGCACACTGCCGAGGGAACCACCTTCCAACATGCCCGCTTGCTATTACTTTCAGGATCAAGAGAAAACTCACAGGGTCAGCATTCGGGGCCTGCCTTAGTTTGGCCTTAGCTGATCTTTCCAGCATTATCTCCTACTATGCACCTATTTATACCCAACCTTCAACTAACTACACTTGCTCCCCAAAATGTTGAACACTTTTCTATCTTTAGGCTTTTGTTTCCTCTGTCTAGAAGGCCATTACCTTCCAATCCCACTTGGTCAAAGTCCTACTTCTCCTGCAAGCCCCTGGTTCATTTTGTTGTTTTTTCCAGCTTCTTGAGTTAACGTGTTGTTTATTTAGACTTAGTCCTTTTTGTTTTCGAATATGTATACTTAAGACTACTATGCATTTTCCTTTGAATGCCACCATGGCCACATCCCACAGGTCATAAGAGTGAGCAACTCATTGTTCATTTCCAAAAATGAGGTTTTCCAAAAACAGCTGTGTTTTCCTCTTTAACTAAAGAGATATTTAGAAGGGTAGTTTTGAATTCACAAATGGTTAGATTTGGTTTTCTATCCTTTTATGGTTAATTTCTAATTTTATTACACTATGGTCAATAAATGTGGCATATGGGTGCTTGAATTGAATGTTTGTGTCCCTCCTCAAATTCATATGTTGAAATCTAATCTCTAATGTGATAGCATTTGGAGAGGGGGGCCTTTGGGAGGTGGTTAGGTCATGAGGGTGAAGCCCCCATGAATGGGATTAGTGCTGTTATAAAAGGGACCCCAAGAGACCCCTTCTGATGTGAGGATACGGTGAAAAGACAGCCATCTCTGAAATTACTGAAATTACCAGTGCCTTGATCTTGGACTTCTCAGCCTCCAGAACTGTGAGAAATAAATATCCATTGTTTGTAAGCCACCCAGCCTATGGTATTTTGTTATAGCAGCCCGAACAAACTAATGGGATTTCTGCTTTTTGTAATTTGTTGAAAATTTCCTTGTGGCCTAATACTTGATGATTTTTAGTGTGTTCCATATATGCTTGAAAAGAATGTGTAATACTGCTTTTCCAGCTACAAAGTTATATATAAAGTTATATAGACATATATAATCTATTACATATAACAGATCACATAATTATGTATCATGATACTAGATTATATTATTGTATAGTGTATATTTTATATAATTTAATATATATTACCTATAATATGTAATTAAGCTGTTTAATTTTTTATTTAAATTTTTACTATCTGTACTTATCTTTTGTGTACCTCATCTCTTAAGTTATGTGTTACACTCGCTCCTTCCCGTCCATATACCAGCTCCTCTGTGAGTTTTCTCCAGGTGTTCTAGGCAGCCTTTGTTTCAGAGCTGACTGCTGTCTCTGAGATGAGCCTATCAAAAGAAGGGTCGATGGTGCCCTAAACATGACCTCATCCTCCTGTGTCCTTTTCCTCCACGCCTGGAGTGCCATTCCACTGTCCTCTTCATCCTGTGTGCCCACCTGTTCTCAGGATCCACATCGTGTCCTGCTTCCCTTCCTGCGTCCCCAGGCGCTTCCTTGAGTTCCTATTGCTCTCGACACCTGTGTTCTTGTCTATTAAATAGTAATAACACAGGCCTGGCTGACCTTCTGGGTTGCTGTGAAGACCGAAGGAGATAATGAATGTGAAAATGCTTTGAAAAGTATGAGGTACAAATGTCAAGTTAATTTCAATAAGCAAATTAGTAATTAAACCAATAATGATTGGAACACAAAACATCGAGACTGTCGTATGGCCTAGTGTGGAATCTGTTGTGGGGAAATGTCAGGAAGCAGTAAGAGCAGCTGAGAGATGCCTGTGAATCAAGGATTCATATTTCTCAGGAAACACAGCAAAACATCCCTTGGAACTCTTTTTACACTATTGATCATGGAATGGCATTTTGAGGTCAGGAACTGCTCTTAGAAATACCCTCAGGAAGAATGCGATTCTTCAAAGTTTTGCTTCTCTTCCGTATGTCTTGGTGGTGCTTTGTTTACATTTCAACTGAAGATGTTATTTTCCCAATGGATATCCTTAATGCTTCTATACTGTAAGGAAATATACAGCCTTCAAAGAAAGGTCCTTTTCTTCCCAACTTAAAGGGTGGAGAGAGTCGCCCTCTGTACGTAAAGAGGTTGGTCTGATTTTCTGCTCCCACCAGCTCAGCCACCAAATACTGATAATAATGTTATTACTGATTGAGAGCATGTTAGATACCAGAACACCGGTAGGTGATTTACCAGTGTGATCACTAACCTTTACTGCAAAGGGTTTTATTATTCCCATTTTACAGATGAGGAAATTGAGGCTTACAGAGGTTAGGATTAGGAGTCTTGCCCTAAATCGCTGAGTCAGCATCTGAGCCCAGGTCCGTCTGACTCCAAAACCTGGGTCCTGGATCCCCCTGCAGAGACCCTCACCACCGGGACTCCATCAGAAGTCTCCTACCTGGGCTCCCCGCCTCCTCCTCCTCCTCACTGCAGGGTACCCACCCTCCCCTGTGAGGTCAGCTGTCCTGCAGCCCCACCTTGCATAATCCTCCTTCACTTCCATCCTTCCTGCAAACCCTAATAACCCTCGGCGTCAAGTCCAAACTCCCTCCTCTGGGTTCTGTCCTTCACAAATCTGCCTCTGGCCCCATGTCCCCAGCCTTGTGTCCTTTATTTTGTAAAGTCAAGCCCTGGCCAATTCAGTGACTGCTCTTTGTTGCTGTTTAGGTCCTCCTCCTCTCTGCAGGATCCTTCCTCCGTCTCAACTTACCCGAGGCTCACCTCACTCTTTCCTCACAGCCCAACATGCTCTTCTCTCTCCTGAGGACTTTTCTTGCTGAGTTCATATCTCGGAGATCTTTCCACCTTCAGAATTTCCATGGCAACCATCCTTTCATCCATCCATCATCCATTCATCCATCCATCCACCCATTCATTCGTCATCCAGACCTGACTGACGTGAGGCACAGTCTAGACACTGGAGATAGAGACGTGGCTCTGACTCCAGAATTATGAGCAGTTAATTACAATCCAATTCAATAGCACTTGCAGATTTCAAGTGAAGACAGTGTGCCAAGCGCCACAGGAATGTGGTGATGAACGAGAGAAACATGATCCCTGTCCCAGTGGAGTTCACAGCCTGGTGGGGGAGGCCATTAAATGGGAGGGGCCCTAACCTGGACTTAGTTGGGGAGGGTCAAGTCGAGAGACCTCTTGGTGGGGAGAACCAGAGAACGTATCATCTAGCCCTGCCTGGATGGTTCTGGAAAGATTTCTCAGAGTATATAATATTTAAGCTGGGCACTAAAGAGGAGTTTGTTAGGAGAAAAGGGGTGCAGATGATCCGCATACAGGGGAGCGGGCATTGCACAGAGAGGGGCTGTGTTTGCAATGCGTGGGGTCAGGAAAGGGCTGGAAGTGTCCAAGGCCGGCCTAGCTGAGTGTGGCTGCGGTGAGGCATAAACAGGAGGCCAGGGTGAGAGATGGGGTGAGTTCAATTTACAGGGAGCCTCAACTAGCCTGCTAAAACACGTGGGCTTTACCTTGTAGGCCAGAGGGCTAGCGGAGGCCGTTTGAACCGGGAAGTGATTTTCCAGACTTGCCTTTGAGGAGAGCGACTTTGGTGGCAGGAGGGAAGATGCACAGGGGTGGAGGCAAGGAGAAGAGTGTGGAGACTGGACCTGGTTCCCAGGTAGTATCAACAGGGATCAGAGATGGTGCAGACAGCCAGGATTTTGACACAGAGAGAGAAGCCATAATGACTGACTCCCACAACACCTAGGTGTGGGTGGGTGGTATATTAGTTTTCTAGGGCTGCTGTAACAAAAAAACACAAACTGAGAGCTTAAACAACAGAAACTTATTGTCTCATGCTTCTGGAGGCTGGGAGTCCAAGATCAAAGCGCTGGCAGGGTTGGTTCCTGCGGAGGCTGAGAGGGAGAAGCTGCTCCATGCCTCTCTCCCGGCGCTCGCTGGTTTGCGACAATCTCTGGTGCTCTGTGGCCTATAGAAGTATCACCCCCATCTCTGCCTTCATCTTCTCATGTTGTTCTCCATGGGTGTGTGTGTCTGCATCTACATTTCTCCTTCTCCTAAGGACACCAGTCACATTGGATTAGGGCCACACCAATGACCTCATCTTAACTAATTACATCTGCAATGAGCCTGTTTCTAGATAAGGTCACAGTACGAGGTATTGAGAGTTAGGACTTCAGCTTAGGAATCTGGAGGGGACACAATTCAACCCATAACAGGTGGATAGTGATGACATTAAACAATATTGGAATTACAAAAGGAAATGGTTGATGGGTGGGAAAGTGGTGAATTTCTTTTTGGATAAGCAGAACATCTACTCCACATTCGTTGTATAGTTACTGCTAATGATCTGAAAGGATCTTAGATGTGAGAGATACACAGAATGTCAATGCGATGGAAATCGGGCGAAGTCGGTCCTCTGCTCTGGCATCTGCATTAGGAGGCAGATTCCTCATCTCAATTGCTTTCAGGAGACCAGTGGGGGCTTTGAAGCTGCTTTAAGACAAAATGAAATAAAGGCAGCAACTCTAGCAATTAAAAAACTTTGATCAGGTTTGTCTAAGGTATGACTACAATTCTTAAGTGCAATTTCTATAGAAATAGCTGTCATCTGGAAAATTACTCCAATGCTTTTAGAAAGTTCTTCCTGATGTACAGGGTTGGCTTTTGTTAAACTTATTCTATGGGGATGGAAGTCACCTTTTCAGGGACACACATGTGTTAACTCATTTAGCCACATGTGTGAATTCACTGAAGTAAACGTGTACCGGGAGCATCCAATGGGCAAGAAACCAAGCCAGCCACTGTGAGAGACGCCCGATTACATGTTCTCCGCCTGCCAGGAGTTAGTGTCTGGAAGTGATAATCGTTTATAAATGTGCAGTGCTTCACAAGTTATAAAATTTCTGCACATCTCTCTTCTCACTTGAGTCTAACAACATCTTGAGACACAGGGCAGAAGTTGCATCTCCATTTTAAACATCAGGAAACAGAGAGGTGAAGCCACGTGTTCAAGGTCACGTGGGAAGTAGCAGGTGTGATGGGGGTACTACGTTTTGAAGACTATTAATGTGCTTTTCTCTTGTGTATTTCCTTACCTGATCTCCCCCTATTCTGCCAGGTTATGTGTTTTTTCCGTGTGTTTCATCCCCCACGCTCATAGTTCCACTACATACTAGGATAGTTTTTCTGTCTTAAACTGGTTATACGAAAGCCATGTTTTTAAAGCGCTCCCTCCGTGAAAATTCTTTTAGTTAGATTGGTTTGTATTTTTACTTTTTGACTATGTTTTTTGGGTTTTTAAAAAAATTTTTAATTAAAAAAATTTTTTTTAAAGATTGGCACCTGAGCTAACAACTGTTGCCAATCTTTTTTTTTTTTCCTGCTTTTTCTCCCTGAATCCCCCTAGTACCTAGTTGTATATTTTTAGTTGTGGGTCCTTCTAGTTGTGGTATGTGGGACGCTGCCTCAACGTGACCTGACGAGCAGTGCCATGTCTGTGCCCAGGATCCGAACCAGCAAAACCCTGGGCCGCCGAAGCGGAGCATGAGAACTTAACCACTAGGCCACGGGGCCAGCCCCCTATGTTTTTTGTTTTATGGCCAAATTATAATCAGAAAATATATAATGGCTAAATATCTTGCTTTGCCTGAAGCAAGACTCAAATTGGCGAGGCTGTCTTTTAGCCTCTTCAGATTCCAGAAATCCCTGCGTTTTCCATGGATGATCCAGAGTCAGCAGGCTAGTGATACCAGCCGATGGAGTCAGGCTGATACTAAAGGTCAAAAGAATAATTTGGTTTCAATTTGGTTTGGAGGATGTTCTTATCCAGGAAAAATGACATTTGTATTTTGGTCCTGCTCATGGGTAACAGCCAGCCTTGATGGTTGGGTGATTAAGATTCAGTGTGACCTGGTTCGCTTCCCAGTCAGGGAACCACAGCCCGCAGCTGTCGGTGGTCATATTGTGGAGGCTGCATGTTGCTGTGATGCTGAAAGTTTTGCCACCAGTGTTTCAAGTAACAGCAGGGTCACCCATGGTGGACAGGTTTCAGCAGAGCTTCCAGACTAAGACAGGCTAGGAAGAATGACCTGGCCACCCACTCTGAAAAAACTGGCCATGAAAACCCTATGCATAGCAGCAGAGCATTGTCTGATAGAGCACCAGAAGGTGAGAGGATGGTGCAAAGAACGGGCAGGGTTCCGCTCTGCTGGACACAGGGTCACTAGGAGTCAGAATCGACTCGATGGCACTAACAAAAAAAAGGGTAACTTAAGATAATTCTACTTTGTTTACAGATCAGGCTCTACTACCGAAAGGCAAACCTTTAAAAAAACTTTTTTTTAAGAGATTAGGCTTCCAGTACTAAAGAGAAAAACAGAAAAAGTGCAATAAAACTAGCTTTAGATTATAAAATATGTAAAGTATGATTTAATTTTTACCAGAGAAACAAGCCATATTTACACAGAGAGAAAAGACTGGAAGACTTTACATTGAGATTTTTATTATTACTATTATTATTCTTTTTTGGTGAGGAAGATTGTCCCTGAGCTAACATCTGTGCCAATCTTCCTCTGTTTTGTATGTGGGATGCCACCACAGCACGGCTTGATGAGTGGTGTGTAGGTCAATGCCTGGGATCCGAACCCGTGAACCCCAGGCTGCTGAAGCAGAGCGTGTGAACTTAACCACTACACCACCGGCCCAGCCCCTGAAATATTTTTAATAGTTATGTCTGAATAGGGGAATTACAGATAATCTTTATCTTCTTCTTTTTGTTGATACCTATTTTTTACAATGGACGTGTAGGTAATAAGAGTTTTAAAAGGTGTTAACAGTTAATAATAGGGGAAATGAGCAGAAGGAATGAAGGGAGATATGGAAATTTTCTGCTCATTTTTCTGTAAATATAAAAATGCTCTAAAAAAGTCTATTAATTTTTAAAAAGACTATTAAGACAACTACACTAGCTTTAAAGCTTAGTGTTGAATTCAACACACTAATTTTAGTGAAGGAATCTAGAAAGGGGAAAAGTAACTGTCTTAGTCCATTTGGGCTGCTTTAACACAATACCATAGACTGGTTGGCTTATAAACCACAGACATTTATTTCTCGTAGTTCTGGAGGCTAGAAGTCCAAGATCAAGGTGCCAGCGTATTGGTGTCTGGTGAGGACTAGCTTCCTGGTTGGTAGACGGCCATCTTTTCACTAAACTGCACATGGTGGAAGGGGCTAGGGAGCTCTGCGGGGCTTTCCTTTATAAGGGCGCTAATCCTATTCATGAGGGCTCCACCCTCAGGACCTAATCACCCACAAAGGCCTCATCTTCTAATGCCATCCCATGGGGTTAGGATTTCAACATAGGAATTTTGGGGGGACACGAACATTCAATCTATAGCAGTAACTAACTGTGAGTGACAGTGAAGCATCTGTTTCTAGGTCTGGTTTCCCCCACTAGAATACACACTCAAGGGCAGAGTCGATGCCTTTGTCATCTATTGAGAAGGCATGCCATAGATGCTTGTTGCATAAATGAATGAATGACTACGTGTGAGCCAAGAACAGAGTAAGGCATTGACTCAAAGGAGCTCAGCTACATGCATCCTCTCTGTCTTCTCTCTTACGTTTCCTGATAAATTGACTTTTCCTGACAAATATAAGAACATGTGCTTAAAGTCATTCCACGGATAGGAGACCAAGTGGGGAAAAAATAAACATTGAGAAATATGCACATATGTAGCCCTTTTAAAACCAAAATACAAAAATTCGCTTTTGAAGCTAGTGATATAAATCAGACTCTTGTTAAAAAATATAATTGTAAGGAAAGAATTTAGTCGCGCAGTACGTTCTGGCTCTAAGTTGAGTTGTGAATAAAAAGACAACCCAATTTAACAATGGGCAAAGGAGCTTGTAGTAGTTTCTTAGGGCGGCCATAACAAAGTACCACAAACTGAGGGGCTTATAACAACAGAAATGTCTTCTCTCACAGTTCTGGAGGGGAGAAGTCTGAAATCAAGGTGTCGGCAGGCTTGGTTCCTACAGGGGGCTCTGAGGGACCATCTGTTCCACGCTTCTCTCCATGGCTGGCAATCCTGGGCATGCCTTGGCTTGCAGACACATCATGCCAATCCCTTGTCCTTCTTCAAGGGCTGTTCTCTTTGTGTATGTCCAAGTCCAATGTCCCTCTTCTTATAAGGACACCAAATTGGCCTTCAATTCATCTGGAGTCCATCTTTGCATGGGGTGTTTGATGGGAGACTGATTTTTATTTACTTACATACGTTAAGCCAGTTTCGCCAATCCCATCTACCAGACCGGCTAGCCTCTCTCCATTTATTTATGAGGGCACTTTATTGTATATTAAATTCTCATATAGACCTGGGTTGGTCTCTATTCTTTTTCTTTAGTTTGTCTGTTCTTGCACCAATCTCATTTGACTTGGAGGTTATCTTAATATTTGGTAGGGCATGTCCTCCATCCTTTTTCTTTTTTAAGGTCATCTCAACTATTTGTTTCATTCTTCCATCAAAGTTTCAGAATAAGTTTAGTGAGTTTATCATAAAAAATGCAACTGAAATTTTGAGAGATTTCATTGACTTTATAGATTCATTTGGAGAAAATTTGACATTCTCAAAAATACTGTTATCCCATTTAAGAGCACGTACTCAGGCAACGATCCGCGTCCTCACTAGAGTTGGAAAGTTTGAACTGACACTTTGTTGCAATTGAGTGGTATCTTACTGCTTATATTTTGATCATTGATGGCGTAAGGAAATGCTACTGATTTTTCTAAATTATACTTGTATTTGGCAACGTTCCTGAACTTTCTTACAGACTCTAATAGTTTAATCAACGTGGTTTTCGAGAAGCTCATTAAACCAAGAAGGCTCCTTCTGATGCCCCCAATCTAGTAAGACTCTTCTTAGAGGAATAAAGGAATTTTAATTCACAAACCTATCCTTTCATCAGATCCCAAATCAAGATTTTAGTAGAATGTTTCTCTGAATGTTCCTCGAGCATGAGGGCAATGAAACACTTCTGGGCAAAAGAGCATTGTAGTTTATTAGATTTGATAAACACACTATATCCTCTTGGAGACTCAGAATGCACAAATTAAGTTCCTAGAAGTATTGCCATATAGAAACCGTTTAACTTTTCCAAATATTTCAGACCACAAAGCTTTCCCAAACAACATATTTAGAGACACCCTATTTAAACGTATAATCCACAAATTACTTATTTTACACCTTCCATGTCTCAGAAGATCAGGTGAAGTTTGGCAAGACTTGAGCTCTTTCCTATGTGCTTAAGAAATTAAATTTTCTCCTCCTTCTAGATTAGAACCGTATTTTGATGGGTTCAGCGAAGGCAGAGTGAGTGGCTGCTCACTCCTGTTATCTACTTTAAACATGTTTCTTGGTGATAATAGAACTCTGATACATACCTCGCTGAATTAACTTTTAAGTCAGTCTATTTTTATCAGGTAAATTCCTTAAACCTTTATTATTGTATTTTCCATTCTGCATTAAAGAAAATCGTTTCATCTTTAGGCTATCTGCAGTGGTTCTCCAACTTGCCGTTTTAGCCAAGGAATTCTTTGCTCAAGGGAAATCTTCTCCTAAGACCATTATGTCTAACAAATAAAAGTTGCGAAGAAGTGCGAGCCCCGGGAAGCTGGAAGCTCAGCTCCACCTGGAGGCGGCCCCACAGAACGCAACCTGGGAAAGAGCTGTTAAAATGGAGATGTCCCCAGGGACTCTAAATCAGAGTTTAACAAACACATGAACAATTTTAAGAACCTTTGAATCCTAATACATTTTCTCGTGAAAAATTAAAGATTTCAGTGTAAGAGAGTAGTGGAGTGTGGTAGAAAGAAACTGGGACAGCGGCAAGAAACTTAGATTCTACTCCCAGGTGAGCTACCGTCCAGACGCGTGAATCGGCACTGTCTCTCGGGCCATTGACTTGAAGGGTGTGACCGGGGAGGGGACGCTGCAGTGGATGGATCCCTGTGTTCTGCACTGTTCTGTGAGCTCTCACAGGGGTGGAGGTCGGAGGGGACTTCGGGGCCCCACTCCTCCCCGACCCCCTTCAAAAGGAGCAGCTGTTTCCTTTTTTTTGTATTCAGTTTTGCATAAGCTTTCATTTGAACAAAGAACAGACAGAGTTCTAGGGCTTAAAAAATGGCTCTACTAGATAACCTCTGCAGTCATTTCCTCAAAATTTTGGAGACTTTTTCTTTTTTTAACCAAGACAGAAAATAACCCTTTACCAGGAATAAATCACTTTTAACTGAGGAGCAAATCAGGGTAAAAACTTTTCTTGGTGAAGAACACGAACCAGATGGCTATTTCCAGAGGGGGCAGAGAGCCCGCACCTTTAAGTTGGGCACAACACAGCGCTAAATTTCCACTGGAAGCCAGTTAAAGGCACAAACATAATATTCCACTTTTCTGTCTTTTGTTTTGTTACCCAAATGTGATACTCACTGAAAATACTACACACAAAAAACTCAAGAGACTGATTAAAAAAAAACCTTACTTTATTTTTATTAGCTTTAAAAACAAAACTTGTTACAATTAATCACGAAAATTCCAAAAAAATTACATTCTGCTTTTGTCACCTTGATAGGACAAGGAATGTTTAAATGTCCTCAAAACAGAGAATAGCCAAAGTTGACAAATAACAAACTACTACAAACTATGGATTGCCACTTCAAGCACACTAAAATATGGAATGCATACATGTTAATTACTGACCAGTTTCTGGAAGTACAATGAATATTCACTACAGTTTATAGTACCAGAAAGGTAACATGCCCCAAATATAACGCAAGATCACAAACATGTTCAGATAACATAATAAGTTCAATTAAGATAGAAGAGAAATGATGGAGAAACTTTTCTTACTCGGAGGATACGCGCAGGACAACAGAGATGTAACTCTACACGCACTGGGCCCCCGCTTTGGGCTGAGCAGCAGTGGGAAGAGTATGGCACGACGACAGATGAGCCACCTTCTCTCTCCTCAGTCCCCAGTTCAAGTCAGGGAGATTGGGGACTAAATAGAAAACAATACAGAAAACACAGATTATCTGCATAGATAGAAATCTTCCATCACGACAAGAATGAACATTCAGTCAAAGCAATGCAGGAGGTTCAAGGGTTTGCAGGACACGATTTTGTTTCAAAAGGAAATGCAGATTTGCAAGACAGACCACACGGCGGACTTGGTAAAAGGTCTTCACACTGTTGATTAAGTGGGCAGAGACACTTTGACTCCGGCCCAAGGTTAGTTCCTCTTAACCTTGGCTGGAAACGTCTATTTTGAACACAACCCTTTTTATTACAATCTTTTTGGTCAGTGACCCTAGCAGCCGTTGCAATCCTCAGTGGCTTTGTTGCTTGTACATTTGGTAACAATAACAAGACTCTCCAAATGATTAACATTTCCCCTGATTCATGATTAAAGAAAACAACAGCATTCCACTGAAGACGTTCCGGCCGACCCACACTCCAAGGGGAGTTTAAAAAGCAAATGAGTATTTATCAAATTCTTGGGCAAGGTTCATAAATCTTAGTCTTTAAATTTATGTACCTGTTTAAAAGGTGAGCTTCTACGGCATGGACTCACCTCCCCAGCTGGGACACAACTATTTCCCTAAGTCTTTTGTTTTATGATGTTGTCACAGTAAGTCTTTCGTTCCGTTATGTTGTCACACTTATTATATAAGTAATTTGTTTCCTTTCATACAGGAAGATGTAAACACAAATGTGCAGAAAAGGAGCCCATGGGAAGGAAAAGGAGGGTGGACCAAGCTCGCCTGTCCAACAGGCACGGAGTACAGGGCACTGGAGAAGAGGGAGGGACCCAGCGCACGGCGAACCTGACGCACTGAAGAATCCCGCACATCTCCCGGTACTCAACGGCGTTTGACATTTTCCCTTGAGCAATAAAGCCATGGTCTGTGAGAGTCCATATAAAACTACGAAGCACAGGGCAGTCTTCGATCTTTAACAGGAGTCTGTCTCACAAGCACTGAGGGAGAGGGTCACTCCATCGTGAACTATTTCCAAACCGTATTAGATCTCACGCTGCTTCATTACAGTCCCATCTCAGGATGACCGTTTACATCTTACTCTCACTACTACTAAAATCTAGGACAGCCCATATAAAATGTCAACTCAATTGCTGGCTACCAAGATAACATTATTTAAGTGGATTCCAATCCCTATGGTACAATGATAAAAACACAAAACGTGGAACCTCAAATACATTAATTAAAATTACTAAATCACTGCCTTCATCAGATGAGATTTTCCTTACTCGTTATATCCCCATCAGGGTAAATGAATTTTTTCCCTCTTTTTTGTTTCTTTTCTTATTATAGGGATTCATTGCTTCTGACTGTCTTTTAGAGCCAGTGCAAGAAAAAGTAGACAAAGCACCAGCCTGGGAGTGGGGGGCACCAATTCTAGTCCTGGGGCAGCCTTTCTGTGGCTTCGAAACCAGTGGCATCACCGTAGTTTTCTAATTTGAGTAACATGAGGATTAAACACTATATGATTTCCAAAGTCGCCCTTGCCTCTGTAATTGAGATTGAGAAAATAAAATCTTTTCACTTTATATCACATTTTTAAAAGATGAAAGTAATGTGAATGGGAACCAAAAACAACTCTCCTAAAAGAATGAAAAGTGCTGTGCCTGACCTCTGCCTCCCGGTGTCTCTCATTCAAACGTGCCATAACCCACCATGTTCTATTTAAACCTTTATGTTGAACTTAAAGTTCCTAGCAGCTTCTCTTTGGCTCTTAATCACTGACAGGCTTTAGTATATAAAATTTTGAAGGAGAATGTGAAAAGACGACTTCGCTTCCCACCTGTTCTTCAGCTCTCCAAGCGAGGGGACTGCTCTCACCATGTCTGCCTCTTAGCACCTTAGGCTAGCAGATGCTCACACTTTGTAAATGGATTTATTTCTGGTTCCATCAGGTGAAAGAACCTGGAACACACGAGCCAATGCATCACAGGATCTGTCCACCATCCTTATTAAAGGTTATGGTTTTCCTATCCCTCACAAATGTTTTTTCCTAACACAAAGCACTGTTTTCTTTCCTCTCAATTTTCTAAATAATTTGATTCCCAAGAAGAGGCTATGATTTCTGAAGAAAAATGGCTACTATACTATCAGAGTTAAATCTACTAACACAATTCCAAAGAAGAAAAAAATATAAACTTATTAAAAGGAACTAAAAAACAAAAGATACACAACACTCATCTCTTGTAAGATGGGTACAAGAACTGGATATAAAATAGCCAAAAAGGACAGACCATAATACCTGCTGAGATCTTGGTTGATTTCACAATATTAAAAAGTTAATAGGCATTTGGTAGTTTTTCTTTTAGAGTTCACCTTTTGGAAATATTACACTAGAAAGAATGAAAATATTAATGTTCTCCATTCAAAAAAGTTATATATACATATACACATATATATGTGTATATATCTAATTTAATATATATTTAATTTTGGTTTAAGTTTGTCTTCAATACTCTCAAAAAAAAGAACAGAGAAAAAGAAAAACTTGGGTAATTTGCATTGTTTGACTGTAAAAAATAATTTTATGTTAGGGATAGAATATTATTCAATTGGAAGGCAGAGAATGAAAGCTAAGCCAAATAATAAAACATCATGAATTTTGATCACTTAGAAAATTATAGTGAATAAATATTACCTAAAAGGAAATTCAAAAATTCCCACCGAAATGCGTACACTGGAAAATGAATACATTTCCTGACTTACAGGGTCCATTCTGCAATGATAAGTTAGTGCAAACAGGTAAGATTAAAAACTGGCAAAATGCTGAATTTCAAACTGCAAAATAAATTTACTAAGTGGCTGTCAGTTAAACTGCCAAATGACGATCTGAATTCAATAAATTGCTTATGGAATGACAAATTTCAACTGAATTTACATTGAGACTTAGCAGTGGTGGGTACATATAAATAGAAGAGTTTACCACATCAGAGTATTTGAGGGCAAGGGAAACACAGAAAACTTTTTTTTGCAATATAGTTTAAGTCCTCCGAAGTAAATTCTACCATAATAAGAACATCTAAACCACAACATGTTATCAAAAATGTACAGGCCTCATGGCCTGAACTTCTGCATTTTTCTGTCTTTGTAGGGGCAGCCACAGTGGTTTCTTAGTCCAGATTCACGGGTAACCCCTTCCCAGACACAGCAAGGATCTCCAGAGACCTGCCAGCAAAGCAAGCAGAGAATCAGCGGAGTGGCCGGACCAAAAGCACAGTGCGCTCAGCTCTGAGGTGCTCCCATGAAAAGGACTTCAAAGTCTGACCAGACCATGAAGAGTTAAAAAGACCCTTGCTTCTACTTTACGCAGTTCAAATACACACTCTGAAACATAGGTGAGAAACAATTGTTTTAAGGAAAAATGCCACCTGGAAGGCAGAGTAAAATATTCCACCAAAAAGAAAGTCTGGATTGACTAAACGGTCTCCCCCATCTTTCCCTAATTCATAGAGGTAGACTATATGCGACTTTTCTTTCAAAGCAAGCTGACAAACGTTTAAATGGACAATCTTAAAACGGTCTTCAGAAAATCTTATCATCACCTTTCTAATTCAAAGTCTATAAATGATACACACAATTATGTATAGCGTAGAAAAACTCAACTGGCGGCTGAAGACAGTTTGGTACGCTCTAGGCTAGGACACGGTCACAAATGGCAGACTGCAGCAGCCACCTGAGATCGTAACCAGGCAAGCTTACCGGTGACAAGTCCCACTTCCAAAGTAGCAGTTCTTTCTCTAGGAGAGACAACAGCCTGCATTATTCTCCTCCAATTTCCAGGGAAGAAAGAGAAGGACATGCACACAGGTTTGCGCCACTTGATTCTGACAGTCAAAGGGAATTTGGCATTTCCTCCCCAAAGGTAAAGAAAAAAATACTTGAGAAACTTGATTTTCTACGAATTATTCTATATTTCAGGTTTCTTTTCGTGCAAAAAATTTCATGTATACTGAATAACAATCAACCTTTCATCAAGAGATTAGTTAGAAGCTATTATACCAGTACAAAAATACCCACACTAAATTATTAAAATTGTGAGACTATTTTTAAATTCATAAAAACGGTGCTGCACTCAATGACTATAGCTGTAGTTTCTGGGTACCCCTGCTAGACGGAATCAGGAAAATTAACATTGCTGGAGGCAGCCATTTTCCTAATTTGTTACTGTTTAAAAATGGTCAAGAGTTGCCGCATGTTGGGGATAATTCTTTAAAGTGCTGTTCAGAATCTCAGTTACAACCGTGAACAGGCAAGATCAGCTGCTCCTCTACACAAGCACGTCCACAGTGCAGGCTTGGGGACAACACACCGCCCTTCCTTAGCCCCGGCCTCGCCACACTGTCCGCAGCGGCGCCCGGCAGGGAGGCCCGGCCTCCACCCCCGGCCTCCAGCCCCGCCTGCACCCCCGCAGACGCAGGCACCTGCCCGCCGCGCCGCCGCGGCCTCACAGCGCACGCGCGAGGGTCTGGGGCGCGCTCAGCGCCGCGGCTGGAGGGTCGGGGCGCCGCGTCTGGGTAATTTTCTGTTTGGGGTTTTTTGTTTCTTCTTCCTCTTCAGTCTCACTCTCACAGACGTGGACCACCACGCTTGGCGTCGACTCCGTTCCTGCGTGAAGTTCGTATTTCTCTCCTGTGGACATAAACGGCAAAAAGGAGGGTTTCGTCTCTTGAAACTTCTTGTTCTACGCATGTTTCAATCGCTGATTATCAGTTTTTAAGTCTTTAAATCCTATGTCAGAGTACTTTTCCTTGTATTGGCATTAGAGCTCTGATACTCTAAGGTTCTTAGAAAGTTTTACCATTTCGAGAAATTAGCTGCTGAGGACTACTGAGGTCTTGGGGGTTAAAATGGAAACGCTCATTACTGTTCCATGAACAACAGGCATGAACGTGCTTAACCTCCGAACGGTTTCAGTTTTCCCTGGGGAGACAGGTAACCTCCAGGCAGCAGGGGCGATCGCCTTAGTACAGGACCCCAGACATCCAGGATACAGCTCTGATGTCTAATGACACCACCAAGCCACTCCCCTCAAACGCCTCTTGTATCCCCCATAGGACACATAACGTTACCTTCAGTGGACAACTAGTCTGAACCAGCAACGGCACTGACTTCTTATATTATTTTAAAGGGAGGAGAGAGGGAAATTAAATAGCAGGAAAAAAGAAATGAAAAATAAATACATGAGAAAAATTTGGAAGGGTTGATGTGGTATCACCACCAATTTCTTGAAATACTGTTCAAGGCCGAGGGTGTTGGTCTGGTACTTACACGGGGTGAGGAGAAGGCAACTAGGACTCACTCAGCGCCTGTTCCGTGCGAGAACTTGTAGCAGTAAAAACTGGAGTACATTTATTGAATATCACATATCTATCATTTAACCCCTATAACCACACTGAAAGGTAGCTATTATCTTACAAATCCCTATTTTATAAATGAGAACCCAGAGGCTCAGAAAATTGAAGCTAAGTAACTTCCTCCAGATCACAAAGTCAGCAAACGCTAGAGTTTGAGCCTGGTCTGTGTGACGTCATCCTCCACGCTGCTCATGCTGCCACTAGGTGGCTAGAACACAAATTGCTGAATATGGTCTTGAATACAAAAGTTTCCTGGGGGAAATAACAGGAAAGACAGAAAAGTTTGTTACCTGGTCCGAGTTTGGAAACGGCGCAGAGTAAATCGTAATTGATAACAGGCATCGCGTCTTCGCCCTGCTTCCACCCCACCGGAGGGGACGCTGGGGGCGAGATGAGGAAGTGCTTGGCCGGCTGGGGCGGCAGTAAGTACGATTTGTCCCGTGTTTCACCGGACACCTGCACCTGAAGGGAAGGAGACACTCAAAATTTGGGACTGGGCTATTTCCTCCTTTTCCTCTTTATGTTAACTGTTACATCTCTTTGAAGAAAATCAGAAACTCCTCTTTAACCGTTTCCATCTCTCGGTGGCTGGGTTGGGGTCTGTTCGGTTCACCACTGGACACTCAGTGCGCAGCACAGAGCCCACACGGATTCGGTGCTCAGTAAATATTAGCTGAATAAAAAACCGAATCGATGAATGAACAACGAACAGTACTAAGCGCTAGATTCCAATTTTAGAAGAGATTAGGTTCTATCGTCTCCATCTCGATCGACCCCACAAGAAATGTCCAGACGTCTCTTACTCAGGTTTTCATTTGGAGTGTGAGACAACAAACCTCTTTTTTTCTTTTTTAATTTGAAAGCTAAGACCAAGAAAAAATGACTCTGTTGAAAATAAAACAGTGTACTTAATGCAAGAGTAGAGCTCTAATGCCTTTATTTCACCAATTCTTCC
The DNA here is from genome assembly GCF_041296265.1 of Equus caballus. Lineage (NCBI taxonomy): Eukaryota > Metazoa > Chordata > Mammalia > Perissodactyla > Equidae > Equus > Equus caballus. The sequence continues at coordinate 30,578,308 of NC_091685.1, forward strand.
AAGAAGAAATCGGTTTCTGAGTCACACCAGTGCGGGATTCGAATAGTAAATACATCCCATCCTTGGGAACCCACAGGGTCCTCTGCAGTTTCAAAGTCCGAGAGAGCCTTTCTATACAGAGCTGTGGCACCCCGCTGGCCACCCCTCAGGCCAGCAGCCATTTTCTATGAGGTGTTTTAAATGAACCCAGAACACAGAAATGACTTCAGAGACTGTTTCCTCAATTCTCCCAAGGATGTTACAGCACCAGGGCCACTGCAGACGCACGGCAGGAAAGCTAACCCACTGAGCGTGAAGTGGTGGGGCTTCACCCGCACGGGATCCCAGCTGAGGAAAGCCGCCAGGAAAATGAATTCCTTTAACTAGTAGTCCAAGCAAAATGAAGTCAGGAGGGTAAATATGCTCAATAAATAAATTTATATAGCTGTAAAATAAAGAAAAAATGTTTTTACATTATTTGCTGATCAGGATTGTTCATTTCAAAGATCTCTGACATATAGAAAGTGGAGAACTGGTAAAATTTTTGGATGGGGAAAGGCAAGTTTAGAGAACAGAGCCCTTTGCACCAGAAATACCTGTGCAAAATACAGCTTCAGCTTCCTCCCGTTGAAGTCTGTCTCGTGGAGTTCTATCCGAGCCCTGGCTGCTGCTTCCGGTTTGCTGAAATTTATTCTGACTCTTCTAAAGCTTTTAAACAACTGAAATGTAACTTGGTCATCGTAGACGGTGAACAGTGCTTCGAATCTCTCCTGTAAATTGAGGAGCAGCAGGGCCGAGAAAATGGGGGGAAAAAGGAAAAATCTTTAACAAAAGGAAATTTAAACCCTTAAGCATAAGTTATGGGATAAGTAATTCCCTAATAATAAAGGATTAAACATAAACTCATTATGATTCCTCCTCCCTCCCGCCCCCCAACTCTGAAAAAGCATATTTTTCCTGCAGGTCTACAAGAACAGGCAACTTGTTATTCATATGCTAAATTTTGAAATTTGCACTTATTTTAAAAGCAATTAACTTTATTAAATATTATATAGATTTAAATTATAAAATAAATGTAATTATAAAATAAATGTAAAATACACAAAACGATACAAACATGCCCAAGTACAGAACAAGGACACTTCTACGGTTCTGAAGTCCCAGTGTGCCAGAGTTGTTTCTCCCCATCCCATTCCCTCCCTCCTTCAAAGAAACCATTTGAGATTTTGTGCTTATCATCCCCTTGCTTTTCTTTAGTTTTACATTTATTTGTATCCCTAAAGATTTAATCACGCTACATGTCTTCTTCTATAACTTGTTTTCCCTCCATTTTCTCTTTTTTTTTTTTTTTTAAAGATTTTATTTTTTCCTTTTTCTCCCCAAAGCCCCCCGGTACATAGTTGTGTATTCCTCGTTGTGGGTTCTTCTAGTTGTGGCATGTGGGACGCTGCCTCAGCGTGGTCTGATGAGCAGTGTCATGTCCGCGCCCAGGATTCGAACCAACGAAACACTGGGCCGCCTGCAGCGGAGCGCGGGAACTTAACCACTCGGCCACGGGGCCAGCCCCTCCCTCCATTTTCTTCCTAAGATTCTCCGTTGTTGCTGTAACTCTTAGCCATCCTTTTTCACTACTGCATAGTATTCTATTGTAGAGTCGCAGCAGGATTTCCCTAAAGCTGTTGGGATTTGGAGCCTCCAGGTTTTTGCTACTACTGTGCTGCTATGAACATTCTTGGTACCCATGTGCATGAGTTCCTCTGGTGTACACACCACAAGTGGCTCTCCTGGCCTCAGTGTTGGCACATTTTTAACTTTAGAAGATAAGCCAAATAGTTTTCCAAAGTGTTTGTACCAATTTACTAAGAGCGGAAGCATGTTCCGGTTGCTTCCTACCTTTGCCAGCACTTGATATCGACTTTTACATTTTCATCAGTGTGAGGTAGGGAATATGAAATGGGCTCTAATTTTGGCTATAATTCCCGTTTCTCTGAATAATCACGAGGTTGAGCCTCTTTTCATATTTATTGGACATTTGGAGTGCCTCAAAACGTGATATCCCGTTCATATCATTTTTTGCTCCTTTTTCTATTGGGTTGTCTTTTTTTATTGAGTCATGGGAGTTCCACAGAGACAATAATTCTTTGTCAATAACATATGCCATAAATGTTTTTTCACAATTCTTCTCTCTGTAGTGGTTTTAGGTTTTTTTTTTTTTAACTGAGAAATGTCAGTCTTTTTATTTTATTTTATTGAGGTAACAGTGGTTTATAACATTACACAAATTTCAGGTGTATATCATTATATTTCGATTCCTGTGTAGGTTACATCATGTTCACCACCCAAAAACTAATTACCATCCATCACCACACACATGCCTAGTTACCCCTTTTGCCCTCCTCCCTGCCCCCTTCCCCTCTGGTAACCACCAATCCAATCTCTGTTTCTATGTGTTTGCTGTTTTTATCTTCTGTTTATGAGAGAGATCATATGGTATTTGACTTTCTCCCTCTGACTTATTTCACTCAGCATAATACCCTCAAGGTCCATCCACGTTGTCACAAATGGCAAGATTTCATCCTTTATTATGGCTGAGTAGTATTCCATTGTGTATATATGCCACATCTTCTTTATCCATTCGTCCCTTGATGGGCACCTAGCTTGCTTCCAAGTCTCGGCTATTGTGGATAATGCTGCAGTGAACATAGGGGTGCACGTACCTTTACGCATTTATGTTTTCATGTTTTTTGGATAAATACTAAGCAGTGGAGTAGCTGGATCATATGGCAGTTCTATTCTTAGAGAAATGTAAGTTTTAAATTTGAATGTTACTAAATATATCCATTTTTTCCTTTGGTGTTGTGTCTTAAGAAACCCTCTACACTCTGAGATCATAATGATGTTCTCCTAGTTTGCCTTCTTGAAGTTTTATGGTTTCATGTTTAAGTCTTTAGTCAACATAAAACAGATGTTTATATATGAGGTGGCCCCACCTGTAACCACTATCTCACTATCTTTTTTGCTATCACTTTAGATTAGATAGCATTTTCTAGAATTTTATATAAATGTACTTTTTCGGAGGGTGGGTCTAGCTTCTTTCACTGAGCATAAGTATTTTGAGATTCATCCTTGTTGTTGTGTTCCCTTTTTTGATCTTTTTTATTGTCAAGTAGATTTCACCGTATGGATGTTTATCCACTTGCCTGCTGATAGACATTTGGGTTGTTTCTAGTTTTTAACTATTCAAATAAAGGTGCTATGAACATTCATGTACAAGTTTTGTGTAGATATATGATTTTATTTCTTTTGGCTAAATACCTAAGAGTGAAATGGCTGAATTGTACGACAGGTATATGACCGATTTTCAGAAACTACTCAACTGTTTTCCAAAGTCATCATACCATTTAACATTTCCACCAACAGCGTATGAGCGTTCCAGCTGCTCCACATTCTCATCAACACTTGGCATGGCCAGTCTCTTAACTTTCAGGTGTGCAGATTATCTCACTGTAGTTGTAATTCACATTTCCCTAATAACTACTGATATTGGGCATCTTTTCACAGGCTTATATGCCATCTCTATAACTTCCTGGGTGAAGTGTCTCCTCAAATCTCTTCTCATTTTGTAACCTGGGCTGTCTTCTCATTAAGTTGTAAGAGTTCCTCTGTGTATTCTAGATATAAGTCCTTTGTCACACGTATGCTTTGCAAATACTGCCTCTTGCTTCCCTTTTTCATTTTGAAAGTGTCTTTTGAAAAGCAAAAAATTCTTTATTTTGACGAAGTCCAATTTGTTCACATTTAAAAAATACTTTGTACTTTTTGTGTCTTATTTAAGAATCTCTGTTATACCCAAGGTCACTAAAATTTTCTCCTATGTTTTCTTCTAGATGTTCTATAGCTTAGTTCCTACTTTTAGGTCTATGATCCACTTCAAGTTAATTTTTGTGTACAGTGAGACAAGGGCCAGAGTTCATTTTCCTCCCCATATGACTATCCCTTTGTTCCAGCACCACCTGTTGCAAATGTCCTTTCCCCTGAGCACTGAAAACGTAATACACAGTTGAGAGAAATTAAAGGTCCGTTAACTGGAGAGAGATACCTCTGTCTCCCCTGGGAGTCACTTTGAGACAATATTGGCTCTATGGATATTTATTCCCCATCTCATTAATTTCTGCTCTTACCTTTATTCTTTCTTTGAGTTTGTTCTCTATCTCCTTAGATGGATGCTTAGTCTATTAATCTTTCAGCTTTTCTTCTTTTTAATTTGATTTGTATTTTTGCTGAGGAAGATTAGCCCTGAGCTAACATCTGTGCCAATCTTCCTCTATCTTATATGCTGGTCGCCACCACAGCATGGCTGACAAGTGGTGTAGGTCTATGCCCAGGATCTGAAAAAGCAAACTCGTGCTGCTGAAGTGGAACGCACTGAACTTAACCACTAGGCCATGGGGCCAGTCCCATCAGCTTTTCTTCTTAATGTATGCACTTAAAGACCACACATTTCTAAGTATTATTTTAGCTGCTTCCCACAAGTTTTGATATTCATTATTTTCATTATCATTTGATTCTAAATACTTTGTAATTTCCATTATGACTTCTCCCTTGTGTCATGAATTGTTTAGATGTCTCCCAGTTCCAAAGAGATGGGAGTTTTTGTTTGCTATCTTTTTAATATCTAATTTATTTTCACCTTTATCAGAGGAAGTTATCGATAGTGATACCAATCCTTTGACATTTTTGAGACTTGCTTTTTGTCCAAGAGGTCACCGTAAATCTTCTATGTGTACTTGAAAAGCATGTGTTTCTGCAGCTGTCAGGCACTGTGTCGTAAATATGTCCAGTATGTCCAGCTTGTGTTCTTGAGAAGTTCCATATACTGATTTGGGTGTGGGTGGGGGGGTCTATTTGAACTGTGATTACCGAGAGAGGTCTGTTAAAACCTCCCACTGTTAGATGGCTTTATTTTTCCTTGTAATGGTTCATTTGTATTTTGTTCATTTTTTTCTTCATATATTTTAAGATTATGGTATGTTGTTGTGTGCATACAAACTAAGAATTGTTTTCTCTTCCTGGTGAACTGAACCTTTAATCATTAGGCAGTGGCCCTCTTTATCTTTCTCTCTCTAGGAATGCCGTTTGCCTTAAAGTCTATTTTGTCTGATATTAATACAGCTGGTGTAGCTTCCTTTTGGTTATATATTCCATGGAACTCAATTTCCATCCGTTACTTCTAACCTTTATGTATCCCATGTCTGAAATATACCTCATAAAAAGAACGTGTGTGTAAACAAGTCCAGTTTGACCATCATTGGTGTTTAATTGAAGGAATTAGTGCCTTGTTGTGATTACTGATATTTTTGAATATCTGCCTCTTATCTATTTGTCTCAGATTTTCTGTGTTCACTTCTCTTTTTGCCTTCTTTTCAATTGATTTTTTTCTTTCTCTATTCCCCCCGAATGAAATTTCTATGAAAGATGCTAATGTACATTTAGCACCTTCTTTAAAGATGCGTAATATCCTATAGCCATGGTTCCTCTTTTACAAAGGCAAAACAATAAAATCTTCTTCTCGAGGTTCATTTGGGAGTACGTAATTCCATAAAAATAGTATTTTTTTTGGTAAAAAGGAAAATATATGCCCTAAGTATTTTGAGATGGAATAGAACGGGAAAGAGTGAGAGCAATATTTGAGTCATTCCATGAGGCTGAGAAAAAAGTGGTTCTCTTCCCATTTGTTAATGAATTGGGATAATGAAAAACCTAACTTCAATTAGCAGAAGAATAGCAACACTAAATTTTCTTTACCGGTTACTTTCATGCAATAATTGAATAAATGAAATGTAACAAAACAGACGTAAGAAAATCTCAAGCCCTTTCGAAATATTCTTCAGGCTTGCCAATGGTAACACGATAAAAAGAACCTGTGAACTAGCTTTGTTTTTGGACTACGTGAAGATCTTTCAGTTACCTGTTGATAGTGAAGTGAAAATCACATATTCCTTCATTTATTAACTTCTCTTAATTTGAACATTTACCTACCACTTGGCAATATTTCTCCAACTTGATAAAATATACAATGATTTGTGCACCAGTATTTATTCTTCTGATGTTCAAATATCATCCTCATTATTTAGGAAATGTCATTTATCCTAAAAATTATATTATTTTTGTTTATTCATTTTAAAAAACTATATTAAGCAACCAGCTGCATGCCAGCCCTTGCGCTAAGTGCCAGATTTCCAATGTACTACAAAAGGAAGTGAACTTTAAGATCAATCCTGTTCTTATTTACTACAGTATTTCCACATATTAAAGTAATATGGACAAATAAATACTACAGCGATAGTGAGGATTTTAGTGCTTAAAAAGAAATACAAACACTTAAATATATTAAATACTAATAATTATTAATATTTCTAGGCACATTTCAGTTTCCTCAGCATTCACTTCAAAGATGGCTGGCTTCACTTTGGCAGCTGGGATTCGGTTCCCAGGAACCACATCGTGGAACCACACCACCTGTCTGTCAGTGGCCATGCTGTGGCGGCAGCTCACATAGAAGAACTATAAGGACTTAGAACCAGAATATACAACTATGTACTGGGGCTTTGGGGAAGGGGAAAAAACAGGGAAGACTGGCGACAGATGTTAGCTGACAGCTCAGGGCAAATCTCTCCCAGCAAAAAAAAAAAAAAAAGACAGCCGATTTTATCACTTTTAAATAAAACTGAAGTTGAGATTTTGTGAAATCACATTCCATTTAATTCTTGGTAGATGCTTACTTTAAACATATTTTGAATACTTAGTAAATATCCCCATATGAGATAATTAAGAAATATCAACACTGAACACAATGGAAATGGAAACTAAGGCAGAATTAATTATGGTTTACAAAATATTAGCGTTTTGGAATTCTGTACATTAAATGCTTTTCCTTGCCCAGGGTAAAAGGACCATGTATTTATTCCTAATTCCCCACGACGATGACTTGTCGTAGTAACAATAACACAAGCTATCTTGCAAACTAAACAGCTACTTGCTAAGCACATCCTTCTTTCCTTCAAAACGATTTTTTTCTCATTCCAGGAATACAGTGTAACTGAATGTAGCCTGCAGATGACAGCAATGGGGTGTACAGCTCTTTCTCTTCTAAATTCCAATACCTGTGAACTGATTAAGAATTATACAAAAACGAAGTCATGGAAGTTTACTAAGTAAGCTTTTTCTAAATTTTGTTAGTTCTTTCTCTCTTTTTCATACTGTTTCCCCCTTGATGTAGTATAAATACAATTTATTAAACGCGTGACTCCCAGCTGTGAGGTGCTGTAGAAAACACGAAAATTAATGTGGAGGCGAAACTATTGTTGTTTCCTACTTGAGGTAAAAGGCAGGACCCCTTAGCTGGCAGCTCTGCCCTTCTGTGAATCCACAATATCAACAGGTAGATTCCCGAGGCTGTGTCCCTGACAGCCTGGCTTTAGGACAGAAGGGATTTAGAAGACTGGAGACAGCCATAATCTACGACACGGATGGAAAATGGCTTGTGACAACTATTAGGGACGTGCAGCTGTTCAGAGTGCATTCAGAAATCAAATTATTATTTTTCTCCTTAGAACTGTTTTAGAAATAACTCACTTTTATACATTTCTGAATTCTCTAATAACATAAAAACTAACATCATCCTGTTAAAGGGTGATGGTTACACACTTACTTCTGGTAAGATAAGGGCGATCTCATCAAATCAGAATCGTCATTGACCACCCTACTCCTCCAGCGGTCACTTAGTATTCCCTTTTGGCAGTACAACATCTATGGGAATAATATGAATAATTTAGCCTCAAAACCAATCCATGAGGCTTTTCCTGTTATACAAGTTTTCCATCAAATACAGACCAGAGGCTGCCTTCATATGCTGAGACCACTGTGCAATCAATCAGCAGTAAAAATGACACAAATACCTAGCACCTGAAATGTTAGGATAATGTGTAACCAACAACTTTCTTGGGAATTCAAGAAGAGTACTTTGTAGCTGGGCAATAGACATACAAAAATCATAGAAGGAGGAGAGTGGAAACCACGCTGTAGGAAGGGAGGTTTCAAGGAGCACCAGGCGAGGATGGCAGCTAAGTGCATATTTCCTGACCTTTCCGGAACTACCCCTGCTCTACTCTGTTCCTCATCTCAAAACAGAGAAGGTGAGGTTTGTCAATTTCACTGAGGAACAAACGATGAAAATGATTTGGCCTTGGCCTTGGACTAAGGAATCCCGAGGGGCCCATCAATTCTGCACATTAGGAAGAAGAGGAACAATGTCACTGCTGATGAGAAGCAATACTCCAAAACATTCAGCAGTGAAATTATCTCCGGTGTCCTAAGGCAAGAGATTTTTTACATTCTATGTCTTCCTGTAGATCTGAAACAGAAAGTTCCATCTCTCCAGCATCCAGAGGCTGCAGGTTGACCATAATCAGAAGCATAATCAGAAGCAAGGCCCCCATTTCCGCCTGGGGTAGGCAAATGCCTCTGGTTCTCCTCAGTGTCCTGCTAACTACAGGCAGAGGGATGGACCTCACTGACCAGGATAAAGCACCCACACGCCTGGGCATGGCAAATTTAAAAACTTCACTGTGACAACCTGAGCACTTGTAAAAAGTTCTGGGACCTAAGTTTAGAAGGCTAGAGGGGAGCAGAACACATAAAAATTTAACACCTTCCATAACCTTGTTCTATAGCATTTATGTTGCCTTCAACACCTTTCCAGATCAGAAAGAAACATGAAACTGAATTAAAATTCAAGAAAATATGGAACATTATCTATTCAATATGGATTTTCATTTTAATGGTTACTATGTCTATAAATACATACTCTGCCTTATTGGAATATAAATCCTTAAAGGACTATGATTTTTTCCCCAAATCTCTACAAACCCCTATACCACATACAAGAAAAGTATCACACCAACGATAAGTCATTTTTGAGGGAAACTACGGATTGGTATTAGGGTGGGGCTGGAAATATTCTTGACTGGAGTGTTGGTTACACGGGTAGATACTGTCAAAACTCATCAAATGGCACACTTAAGACCAGTACATTTCACTGTAGGTGAGTTTTACCAAATTAAAAAAAAAGTATCAGGAAACAAGAGAAGGGATGAGATGAGGTGGCTACAGCAGCCAGCTGTGAAGACAGAGGTGGCACCTGCACCCCACCATCACTGCACACAGCCTGTGGGGGCTCACCAGAGCCCTGCAGGTGAGTGTCAGCCATGGACCTGGCCAGGATCACAGTGAGGCTGGCTTTGGTCAGCCACTGCTTTCCATCTTCAATTAGGACAACACTTCCTTACTAGTAATTCTGGTTATGAAAAGTCTCCCATTTTCTGTGGTTAAGTTGGAAAAGATCTATGACTGTGATACAGAAGATGGGTGCACAATGCAGAAGCCATTTACAAGCAGTTTGGTGGCCAACTGCTAACCTCAAAACACCTAAAAAACACAGCCTGCCACCTAAGGAGGGGAATGAGATCCACAACCACAGCCACATTAATACTTACGCTAACCAGGCAGCAGTCAGGATCTCCACCGGAAGAGTCTACACACACACACACACACACACACACACACACACACACACACACACACACCCCACTTAATTTTCAAGGTACAAAGGTACCGCCCTCCATCAGCGATACTCAAACTCCACAGGCCATTAATAAACAAAAGCACTTTTTATTTGGCTTTTCTGGGGAATATCTATTGGAGAGGCACCATCTGCAAGACCTTAACTGTGAGAACTTCTAATGACATCCCAGCTCTTGACAGTCCTTCAGCAGCAGCAATGGCTTTTGTCTTTTTTCTTTTTAGCCTGTTTGGTTGTTTACTGAAAAGAAAAGTGCAGAGAAGACAGAGGAGCAGATTACAAGGCCCCCTGGAGGAAAGAGAGGATGGAACAAAATTGGGGAGAGAGCAGACAAATGGTGAAAAGCAAAGAATTCTGTCTCCCACTCTACAAGGCCTCTGGCCATCCCGCCGAGCGATTCTGCGGTTGACAGGCATCTTGAAGAGGCGGTCAGATTAGCACGGGGCCACTGTCTATCCAAAGACTCAAGATGGCCTACGACACACTTCATGTTTGCAAATTCATCCTGGGCTCAAACATACGGTTTTGATCTAAGACATGAGAGGTGAGAAAGACCACAAAAGTGAGTTCTTCCCCTGAAAACCCTGTGAATTTTCCCCAGGAACAAGGAAAACGGCTTCAGTTGCCCAGACAGCTGTTCCGAGTACTCAGGCTTCAGTTGTCAAGGTCAGTATCGTATATCCATGCCAGCTGCAAGAGGAAACCATGACTCTGCTCTCCAGGATGTCCACTCGAATCTTTACTTCCCTTTTCTTGTGCTTCTCGAGCATGAAGTAGGAAAGTCCAGGTTCAGCCTGAACTTCATGTCCGGCCTCGGGCTTCTGTCAGTCAGGAGAATGGCATGTGCCAGCCTGCAGATGCTCTGATGGCCCAGCCAGAGACACTGCTGTCAACACAGCGGCTTCTCTCCTGTGACCTCAGTGACTAAGCACAGGCTTTGATGAACAAGTACCAAACCCACCTCCACATCTGAGAGGGGGACAGGAATAGATACTATCCACTCCTGAGGACCAGAAGCTCTCCGCTCCTTGGCCTTTTAGCATGGATAAAATATTACTTTCTGCATCCATTAACAGAGACTGCTCACTTCTTCAACATGAGACCATGGAAAGAAGACCCGAGGACTCCACAACCTGGACAGATAACTTTAGGAAGAGCGTATGGTTTCTACCAGCCACTTATCTTCTCAAATAACAGAACTCTGGAGCTAGAGTGCCTGGGTTTGACTCCTGGCTCTATCTTATAGCTGTGTGACCTTGGGCAAGTTACTTACTTTCGCTGTGCCTATAGTTTCCTCACCTGGTGAACGAGGACAACAAAAGTACCCACTTCACGGGGTTATGGTTGAGACAGAGTGAACACTTAAAGCTCTTAGAACAAAGTATAGGCAGTACCATTACTGTCACTAACAGAAATAGGGCAGAGCTTTCACACTAGCCCACCAGCCATTCTGTGGTTACAAAAAAATAGCTGCTCTTCTGGTATGATGTGGATTCCCCAGGAAGGAGGCGAATGCACAGTGCTAACACAACGTGAACTAGACAGCAGGTGCTATCATGGCTGCCAATGGAAAATTAGACTCTGCCCTTCCTAATAGTCCTTTAGTAATTTATATGCCTCTCACTGCTGGAGCAGTTGCCTAGGAGACACGCACTCCCAGGAGACTCGGTTGCAGTGGGTGATACAGAGCGCCACTGATTAATGAAATTAATGAAATCAGTGTCCATCCTCCCAGGATTCTTCAGATCCCTGACACTGGGGCAGAGAACACTGCTTCTCTGTTATGACACTGAGGACTCTGCTACTCTGCTATGAACCTGGGCTTGAACTGAGGGAGATCTTTCTTTATTGCAGCCACAAATTCGACATATTGAAAAAATACATTGTTTTCACTTCAGCAGCCTTTATCTTGCTATTAATTTTATCTTTTTTGTTTTGTTTTCTAGTTCTTAAAATAACTGCTGCTGATGGCCTTGAACATGCTTTACTAGGCATGTATTCAGGGTGCCGAGCTAGCACAGGAGAATGAAAAGCCACTTAGAGCGGAAACGGCTGATATGAAGTTATCAAAGTATATACAGAAAACATAGAGCGGTAAGACACGACTCTTCTTCACTAAGGTCAGTTATGCGCAAAGATCAAGGACTGCTTCATTCGTGGGCCTGCCCGTGTGCTTAGTGATTGACAGGAGCCTGCAGTCTATTTCTGTGGTCTCCATCCAGACCCGTGTGTGTCCTCACTGTTCATCCACACTCCCTAAGGCCAGCTACTATCCTAGGTCCAGAGGCGACAACAAGGAACAAACGTTGACTGTGCGTGTGATTTATTCCAGGGCAGAAGTCTGCCTTCCAGTGCGGTTTTCTCCATGGACCTTCGAGGATGAAGGTGATTTTTAAAGCCGGAGCCCCATCTTCCCAGACATGTACATCTGAAACAATGTCAGAAACCCAGGGAAGGACCTTAAGGGTATTATTTGTTCTTTTAAAAAGAATAAGGCGTCCTTCCTCTTCCTGAACATTCAGTGCAGACGCCTTGAGGTGAGGCCAAGGAAGGCAGGTGTGTCCACGCTGACAGAGAGCGGGGAGGTGCAGTGGCTTGGAGCACGGTGCTGGAGTCCAAGTGCGGTGAAGAAGGTGGTCACCCAGGAGGGAGGCCTGGCAGGGGGTGCTGGAGCCCAACAGGGATGAGGACAGTGTGCCGAGGGAGGGGCAGCCCAACACAGGGTGCTGAAGCTCAGCGGCGTCAGGGGAGTGTCCAGGTGGAAGACTGCCGAGAGCAGGCCAAGAGGGAGGGGATCCCACAAAGGGGCAGGGTGAGGGGGTGAGGGGGGTGAGGAGGGGGATGTGGGCAGGGAGGCAACCCGGTGAGGCACTGGAGCGAAGAGGGGTAAGGACGGCACTGTGGGAGTCTCAGAATCCAGGCGGGGTGAGGACTTTCGTTGGGTGGGTCCAGGTGAAGGGTGGGACCTGGCATGGGTGTTGGAGCACGGGTGGGGTAAGGAGGGTGTCCTCATGGGAAAGGAGGGGGTGGAGAGGGAGTGACTGGATAAGTAAATACAAGATAATGGAAGCTAGTTTCCTCTCAGTCAGAGTAAAGAGTTGCAAATCTGAAAACGGAGACAACTAGAAATAATTCTTTAGTGTTGCACTGGAGTTGGAAGTCTAAGGTAACATAAGCAGGTGTGCAAACATACGTATATATCTATATGTTTCCTGGTTCTGTCTGCTGCGAGGCCTGGAACAGTGACACTCCAAGAGCAGTGAGCACAGACAGCTAACTCTCATATCTCAGTTTCTAAACACTGTTCCCCATCGAAAGGAATCAGGGCTCCTTGGAGAAACGGCTGATTCCAGAGCTGGCGCAGAGAAAATACAAGATAATTCTGGAATACCTTGCACTAGAAAGTAAAGAGATATTCAAAGAATGATGGGCACATGTCAAAGGACAAGCTATCTTGAAGGGACAACCACAGGCCAAAACCAGGACAAATCAAAGCATCAAGATAATGATCAGACGACAACCAACAACAAAAAGAAGAAACCATGACTCCTAGTGATAGGAATAAATCAGTGAGTTAAAAATTTGATGGGGAAACAGGATATTTACAGTTTCAAAGTACCTTCCACAAAATACTTATAATTACGAGGAGAAGACTAACTTGACAGTGGAGAAACCTGCTGACGCCACCGTAGTGAAGAACTCAAAGTGAATTTCATCAGTAATAGGACAAATAAAAATCGCACCACTTGACAGGAGGCAGTGAGAAGAGAATGGTGTCACTTCTGTGACATTCCTGCCAAAGATGCATGGAGTCTCATCCTGAGGAAACATCAGACAAACCTAAACCGAGAGACATGCAACAAAGTAACCAGCCTGGAATCAGCAGGAGCGAGCATCGTGAAAAGCCAGCAAAGACTAGGATTCCTGCAGACTCAGAGAAACTACAGACACCTGACACTAAATGCAACACGCGATGAGGGATTTTTTGCTATAAAGGACATTAGAGCAGTCCCCCCTTATCCACGGGGAACACGGTCCAAGACCCCCAGGGGATGCCTGAAACCGTGGATGGAACTGAACCCTATACGTGCACGTCTTCTCCTATACATACGTATTTGAGGAGCGACAACAAAACCAGCATGAACTTCTTTTTCCTTCTTCACAATTTCACAGATAGAAGATTTGTGCTTACCATAGATCTTAGTAACCTCAGCATGTGACTTTTTTTTCTTAAGTTGAGAACTTTTACCTTTTTACTTAAAGGAGGCACTTCATGGCTTCTCTTTGGGATATCCGAATTGCCAGCATCACTACTCTTGCACTTTGGGGCCATTAGTAAGTAAAATAAGGGTTACTTGAACACAAGCACTGCCATCCCGTGGCAGTTGATCTGATAATGGAGACGGCGACTAAGTGCCTAACGGGTGGGAGTGTAAAGAGCGTGGATACACTGGACACGGGGATGATTCAGGTCCTGGGAAGGACAGAGCGAGACTTCATCATGCTACTCAGAACGGCGTACAATTTCAAACTTATGAATTGTTTATTTCTAGAATTTTCCATTTATTATTTTCAGACCATGGTTGACTGTGGGTAACTGAAACCACAGAAAGCAAAACCATGCATAAGGGGGCACTGCTGTACTGGAACAATGGGCAAATCTTGAATGGGGTCTGAGGATTAGAAGGGCGTAATGTATCAACATTAACTTCCTGAATTTTGTCTTTTTCTCCTAGAAGGCCCTTGTTTGTAGGAAACACATATTGAAGTATTAGGGGTGATAGCCATCATTGTTGGCAACTTACTCTTAAAATAGTTCAGGAAAAAACGAGTTCTTTGTTTTCTTGAATCAGTAAAAGTATTTTGATTTGCACTCCTATTTTATTTATGTACATATTTATTTATATACACACACATACAAACACACATGTACATACCACATTATGAACATGTTCTGCTGTCCTAATATGACCTACAAAACTTATGAAAATAGAAACGTAAATCAGATTAGTAAATAAAACAAACAGAAATGACACGGTCGTTGAAATTAATTTGAGGGTTCAAGATCCATGCTGGAAGTACCAGTGCCCTGCCCGGTGGATGATCTTCCCAGTCTTTCATTCAGCATGGAGTTAATGAGCAGCTGGGCTCTGTGCCAGGCGATGTGGAGGCGAGGCACCCACCTATTCTGAGCTCGCTGGCTCCTGAATTACCTCGTCCGCACCCATGGGAGCACCCTGCTTTGGACAGATTAGGCACATATGCTCATGGGTGATCTAGCTGTTTCTTAGAAATTAAGAGCTTTGACTCCTACCTTGATTTGGGGAGTAGCAGATCTTTTCCAATTGAAACTGAGATTATTGGGGAAAAAAAGCTTTGACGCAGGCTAGGTGCCATTATGCACTTTGACAAAGATAAAAAAATTATAAGCCATTTTGACTATATGCACACATTAGGGAAAAGTTATTTAAATTATTTTAGGATAAATTTCAATTAAATTATAGGAAGCTGAGGATTATTAAGTATTCTTCTGGTTCTTTCTCATTACTCAGGTCTAATCAAATGCTGCTTCTTCAGACAGGCCTTCCCTGACCTCTCTAAATAAAACTGCCACTCATCAAGTCGCTCTCTATCCCTCTACCATTTTCTTCACAGTACTTGTTATTATCTGAACTTCTTATTCATTTATTTGCATGTCAACTATCTTTCTCACTCTATGTTCTAGAAGGGCTGGCACTTCATCTTGTCCACCATGGTCTCCCTGGAACTTGTAACTGTGGCATAATGCTCACTATATCCTTACTGAACATGAATCAAGATGGGGCGTGTAATGTGTAAACCAAAGATCTCTAAGAACATGACTGCCAACCTTATTATTCAGTGATATCTCAATATTGCTGATAACTAGAATACCTACCTACCTAACTAAATGACCCAAAATCCTTTTTAACTCTTGTTTTTGAGACAAAATATTCACAATGGAAGCTACAATAGAATTGAAGGTAAGTGAAGATGGTTTTTTCATTTCAAAATCTTGTAAGATACTTGAAAATCCCTAAATGTTATATATACTGTGGTGTGGTCTGAGGACCCAGTGCTACTAGCCCATGAACTTTGATACCAGTCCATGACAAGGTTCGGTACAGAAAAGGAGAGGGAGTGTTTACAAGTGTTTTAGCAAGTTACATTGCTGTGACATTCCTATTGCGTTTGACAAAAGCATCAGTCTGTGACATGTGGGAGAAAAAGCTGGTCCTCCACCAAGTGATAAGTTTGCGAAGTGTTCACTGATAGTTTACCCAAAAGTGCATTAAAAAGTAATACAAATGTTAATGTTCACCAGACTGGCAAAAAATATAAATTCTGAAAATATACAGTGTTGATGATGCTATGGAGCAATGGGAACTCTCATAGACGGCTGAGAGGGATGCAAACAGGGGCAGCAGCCTCACGGACTCTTGGAGTTATCTGCCAAGATCGAAGAAGGGCAGCCTCACAAGCCAGCAGTATCATTCCTGGTTACATACTCTGAGACCCAACCTACCCCACGACATATACAGGACACGGACAGAACATTTACAGCATCACTGTTGCAACAGCGACGTATCAAAAATAACCTAAATGGGGGGGGCTGGCCCCGTGGCCGAGTGGTTAAGTTCGCGCGCTCCGCTGCAGGCGGCCCAGTGTTTCGTTGGTTCGAATCCTGGGCGCGGACATGGCACTGCTCATCGGACCACGCTGAGGCGGCGTCCCACATGCCACAGCTAGAAGAACCCACAACGAAGAATACACAACTATGTACCGGGGGGGCTTTGGGGAGAAAAAGGAAAAAATAAAATCTTAAAAAAAAAAAAAAAAAAAACCTAAATGGGGGCCGGCCCCGTGGCCAAGTGGTTAAGTTCACGTGCTCCGCTGCATGCGGCCCAGTGTTTCGTCCGTTCGAATCCTGGGTGTGGACATGGCACCACTCATCAGGCCATGCTGAGGTGGCACCCCACATGCCACAACTAGAAGGACCTACAACTAAAAATACACAACTATGTACTGGGGGCTTTGGGAGAAAAAAAAGGAAAAAAAAAATCTTAAAAGAAAAAATAACGTGAACGTCCAATAACAAGAATGGGCAAATACATTATAGTATATATGTAAAATAGGATACCTTTTACAAGTGAAACTGAACACACATTTCAACATGGATTAGTCTTACAGATATAATGTGGAGCAAAAAAAGAACTTTTACAATTATGCTATTTATATAAAATTTAAAATGATGTAAAATACTATCTACATATTTCATCAGCGCTTTACAGTTTTCAGTGTACAGATCCTACACATATTTTGTTAGATTTATACTTAAGTATTTCACAGTTTCTGGTACTAGTGTATAGACATACAGTTGACTTTGTATATTACCCGTGTCCCGTAACCTTCCTAAACTCACTTATTAGTTCTAACAGCTTTTATGTAGATTCCTTTCTAGATAGACAATCACGTCAACTGCAAATAGAGAAAAATTTTAAAAATGGTGTATGTACATACACACAGCACTAGGCTGAACCACAAGAAATGCCGATATTTGAAGATTTTGACCCACAAATACAGCAATTTCATATGGTTCAACCCAAAAAAAGTTAAAATTGCATGGGAAATGATAAACACTGAGTTCAGGATAATGGTTGTCTCTGGGAGGAGACTCAGGGGGTTCAACTGTATTAGTAACATTTTATTTGCTAAATTGGGTGGATACCTGAGCGTTCTGTATATTAGTCTCTCTCCTTTTCACATAACCTAAAAGTTCTTTCTTCTTGTTGAGAGCATGGGATAGTGTCTTCACACAAGAGGAATAACCAAACTTGGAAGTTATTCACCTGTCTCCCCGTGGGCTCCTTGGGAAAGCAGAAGCCAAGGCAAGGACACACACACAGGAAGTGACCCCACGGGGCAAGAGAGGGAACAGGGAAACAGGGAAACAGAGAAGGAAGGCAGGCCAGTCCTTCTTCCTTCCAGGTTCTGTCATCAAGCTGGTCACCTCTGTGGGCAACTGGGGCTTGGTCGTCCTAGGAACCCTAAGGAGCCAGTGAGAATCTGCCTCAGGATTGTGGGTTTCAGTGTCAGAAAAGGGGGACTTATTCTCTGGCTTTGGTCCCCCACTGGTCAAGGGTTGCCCTATGGAATGCTAACTCCCCCAGACTTCCACATCTGTGTCTCCACCAATATGGCCGAGCAACTTCACCAGGCAGCAAAGAAATGCTGGGACAAAAAGCGAGATATCCAAAGTGCAGTGGGGGCCAGCTGCTGTGAGGGTAGATCTGCCCACAGCTGGGCGCTCTAGCAACAGCTGGAGGGAAACGGTGGGCCAGGAGGATGGAAAGTGGGGCAAAAGAGGTGTCCAATACATATACACATCTATGTTTACAAATATTGCTAAACCCAAGAAAAATGGGTTCTTTTTTGGTATTTTTTCTATTGTGGCAAAATATACAAAACACAAAATTTACCATTTTAACCATTTTTAATTCAGTGGCATTAAGGATATTCATGCTGCTGTGCATCACCACTATCCATCTCCAGAACTTTTTCATCGTGCCAAATTAAAACTCTGCACCCATTAAACTCTAACTCTCCATTCTCCCTCCCCCAGCCCCTGGCAACCACCATTCTACCTTCTGTCTCTACGAATCCCACTACTCCAGGCACCTCTAAGTGGAGTCATACAGTATTTGTCCTCATGTCTGGCTTATTTTACTCAGCATAATATCTTCCAAGGTTCATCCATATTGTAGCACACATCAGAATTTCATTCCTTTTTAAGGCTGAATAATATTCCATTCTATGTTTACACCTCATTTTGTTTATGTACCCATAAACAGACACTTGGGTTGTTTCCACTTTTTGGCTACTGTGAATAATGCTGCTATGAATATTGGTGTACAATCTGAGTCCCTGCTTTCAATTCTTTTCTGTACATACCTAGAAGCAGAATTTCTGGATTTTATGTGTAATTTTTTGAGGAACTGTCATACTGTTTTCCACAGCAGTTGCACCATTTTATATTCCCACCAGCATTGCACAAACACTCCAATTTCTCTATATCCTTGTTAACGCTTGTTTTCTGTTTTTATAACAGCCACCCTAATGGGTGTGAGGTGGTATCTCACTGTGATTTTGATTTGTATTTCCTAATTATTAGTGATGTTGAGCATCTTCTCATGTGCTTATTGGCAATTTACATATCTTCTTTGGAGAAATATCTATTCAAGTCGTTTGCCCATTTTCAACTGGGTTGTTTGTTTCTATTGTTGTTGAGTTTTAGAAGTTATTTATATATTCTGTATATTAATCCCCTATCAGACATACGATTTAAAAACATTTCTCCCATTCGGTAGGTTGCCTTTTTTACTCTGTAGATATTGTCCTTTGATGCATACATTTTTATTATTGATGAAGTCCAATTTATCTATTTTTTCCTATTGTTACCTGTGCTTTTGGTGTCATATCCAAGAAATTATTGCCAAATCTAACGTCAAGAATTTTTTCGCTGTTTTTTATAGTTTTAGCTCTTACATTTAGGCCTTTGATCCATTTTGAAATAATTTTTGTATATGATGTCAAGTAAGGCTCCAACTTCATTCCCTTGCATGTTGATTTCCTGTTTTCAACCATTTGTTGAAAAGACTGTCCTTTGTCCACTGAATGGTCTTGGCACCTCTGTTGAAAATCACTGACCATATATGCAAGGGTTCATTTTTGGGCTCTCTGTTCTATTCCTTTGGTCAAAATGTCTGTCTTTATGCCAGTACCACATAGGGAGGTTCCTTTTTGTCATCATCGTTGTTTTTTACTGAGATATAATTGCCATATAAGTACCACATTGTTTTCATCACTGTAGCTTTGTATTAAATTTTGAAATCAGGAAGTGTGAGTTCTCCAACTTTCATCTTTTTCAGCATTGTTTTGGCTGGGTGGGGTCCCTTGAGATTCCATATGAATTTTAGGATGTTTTTTCTATTTCTGCAAGACACGCTATTGGGATTTTCGTAGGGATCTCACTGAATCTGTGGATCGTTTTCAGTAGTACTGACACCTTAACAATATTAGGTCTTCCATTCCATGGAAGACTTTCCACTAATTTGTGTCGTCTTTAATTTCTTCCAGCAATGTTTTGTAGTTTTCAGTGTACAAGTGAAAAATGGGTTCTAAAGCAAGCTCTATTACTCTGAGTCTACGGGACAAAATAGAGAGTTGACTAGGATTTCTTCTAGCTCTAAAGGTTTATGATTCTCCAGCATTTAATCTAGCCTTGAAGTTAACTAAATTTTACCAATTCTTGGCCAGAATGGCGCTATAGATTCAATTAAATAAATATTTACCGTAACATTATGTTCAAGGCACTGTTAAGAACAGTTCACCATAACAGAAACCTTCTTCCACTGAATCCCTTTGTTCAATTCCCAAATTTAAAACAAATCACATTCCTCAAAGGATTTCACTTCTTTTGGATTGAAGGTTGTGTCAGAACACCCCACAGCTGATTTAGTCTGGAAACCAGAGAATCAGCTCATTCAGTTAACTCCCAAATATCATCTGCTTTTCTTAAAAAATATTTCCTATTCTTCTTTAAATTGAGGGTGTAGAACGAAATCCTTGATAGGAAGATGTATATTGTGCATGTGATTACACAGACCCCGAAAGAATGTGGGCCAGTGTATCTGAGATCCTAATTTCAGATTAAATCTTCTATGCACTATTTCATCTCACTCAGCTCAGAATTCTGTTTCTGCATCACTAACCGTCAACAGCCATCTCAAAGAATCCAGTCATTCAACATTTAACAGGTGTTACGCTGTACTGGGAACTCTAGTAGATGCTAAGTGTCACTGACGGAAAAGCAGGACCAGGAGAGCAGGGAGAGATTTCTCACCATACCCCAACCATTATCATTAGAGAACAACTCAAACCAAATGTCGGATGGTGAGCGGGTGAGCAGAAACAGTTTTATATACAAAGGGCAGTACGTGAAGGGACTGTAATCCAAAAGCCATGTGCAGTCCTTTATAAAGTCAGTCCCACCCACGACACTGCTTTGCATTAACATTTACTGAGTTCCCACAGACACACAAACCTGAAGCAGAAAGAAGACACAGTCCTATTTCTTACACTATAAAACCCAGACTGTATTTTAAAAACCTCTCACGTTCAAATCAGAAGCCTGCTTAATTTTTCCTTATTTCAAGAAAGGGACAACTGGAGTTGAAAACAACAAACAAGTAAATAAAATCACACTAGGAGAAATGCAAATCTGCTATAGAAAAATTAGGTCCTAAGCCTGCAGTGTCCCTGAGGGAGCTTGGACCAGCTGGGCATGTGCAGAAAACTCGCAACCATGTGGGTGCAGACACGGAAACAAAAGATAAGCCTCTTCTTCGGTGTATTTTTCTTACAGTTTATTCTACTCTTCACTGCCCTCCGACCTCACATACACTATTTTCAAGAAATACTGATTTTGTAGAGCCAAAATCTAGAGATCGGAACTGACAATCCACCTTCACATGAAAACGGTGCCTGTGCTATTTAGTCCACTATTCAGAAGAGGGTAAAACTCCTGCAAGAATTATAAAGTTATAAAGACAAAAACCTTTTCAAGTCAAGAAATAAAACTAAAATTCTTTTGAAAATAAAACACTTAATTGCAATCAGGATTATTCTGTGTATAATCCATCAGAAATGGTTTGTTTTGCTTTGATTTTTGTACGCATGTGGATGGCCTGCATAAAGACGTTATTCCAGGAGAAACGAAAGCAAAATAAGACACTGATAGTGAGAATAAAAATGTAAAGGAAACATTTGAGTCTCCCACATTTTATATCCAATTGATGAGCCACATATAATTTTATTACATAAACATTTTATACTTTACAGTTTTGGATACTACCTCTAAGGCTTTTATATAAAATTTACTATAACCAAGAATCCTATATAACGTGAGGTGCACTGAACTACTAGAATTTCTGCTGATATGATCTCCAATATAAATTTAGGCTAGACATAACCCCAAATGGTTTTTAAAATGAAAACCAACAAGAATTCACCACTTTGGCAAGTTAAAAAAGAAAAAGTTGGAACAGATAAGATTGTGAGGTTTCTTAAAGAATTCTTATCAACATAATTTTAAGATAAACTAGTAATACATGCAGTTTCTCACAATAACAAAGTTACTGTAATTATTTATTATACGAAAACGTAGAGCTCTTATAAAGTCTAAGAAAGTTAGGAAGAATGAGTTCAAAATTTTTATATTACGACTGAATTTGGGAAAGAAAATAGTGTTTGTAAATGAAAAGAAACCCAAAAGATACAAAACTGGCACTGTCATCCCTCTCCCTTGCTCCACTTCTGGTCTTCAGCATCTCCAGGCAGGTTTACTGCAACAGCATCCGAACCAACGGGCTCCCTGCTTCTGGCTCTCCTTCCACCACTCTGTGCTTCCCACGTTGTCAGTTGATCACACGAACACGTAATTCTGATCGTCACTCCTGTGCTCAGAAGACGACCACAGAAGGGCAAGCTCTTGAGCTCTGCAGGACGCCCCACACTCACCTTCCCAGCCTCATTTCTTCTGACTTGGGCTACATTTCACCTATGTACCAGCCACACAGAACTGCAGGCTCCTCTCTGAAGTGGTCCACGCTCTCCTGATTCCGCTCTTTTGCTCATTCTGCTCCCTCTGGCTGTAAATCCTTCTCCCTTCCCTGCCGAACTCTTCCCCAACTCCACAGCTCTTCTCCAATGCCATTGCCCCGGAAGCTCTTCCATTCCAGCCGGCTGTGATCCTCTCTCCCCTTGACACCTCAATGTGTCTCCAGAGTCAGTAGTCTTCCATCTTCCATCAAATTACTTATCATCTCGACTGCAAACTGTCTGAGGCAGAAGCTGCTTAATTCCTGCTCTGTGCCTGAAGCAGCCGGCACGGTGCCTTACACACTGGAGGTGCTCAAGTATGTACTGAGTCAAACATACCAAGTTCTGCTCCACGAGAGGCAGTGGAAGGAAAATACTTTGAGTGCACGGACAGAAAATGAAAAGGCTGGTGATGGTATTTTGAGAAAAAGTCTCAGAACATGCAAAATTTATATCAATGGCAGCAATATTTTACTTCTTTAGGACTAAGACTTAGAGGCTTTTTTGAGGTCAGGATGGAAACAAAAACCACGCACACAAAACCTCTTTCTTTCCAGGTAAATAATAAATGAACCGAAGGAGAGTAACCTTTAAAAAATAAACTCAATCATTTTTCCCCAGTCAAGTTGTAGAAAGTAATACAAGAAATATTAACAATTCTGTTACAATGAAATCACAGATAGTCTAATTAGGTAACTAGCCCCAGAAAAAGGCTTACAATATTCCTTCTTTTGTGAATCTACCCAAGTCATAGGAAGCCAGGCTAAATAGCACCAGCTTTTTCTTTAATCTTGAAGAACAGGCTCTAAAAGTGAATGAACAAATAAAGGAATAGATTTAATAAGACTTGACTCAGAGTTCACCACAAACCAGAGCTTCTTGAAATATTTGTGGGAAAGAACTAGTTTTTAAATACTTTCTATCTGTTGCAGACTGATACCCTCATAAAACACCATAAAAATGCAGCAGCAACGTCTAAAGGTTGACGTGCATTTTCTGTACATGGACCAGCAACAAACTTTGCAAAAGAGCCATCTACCCTGTTTCCTCAAATCCACACACATTCAACACACCCCCAAAGGTCGGCAAAGGCGGGATGCGTGCCTACCTTCTGCTCTTGCACCTCAAACACTGCTTCATGGACGCTGCAAGCAAAAAGCGAGGTAGGCAGGTCACTTAAATCCATCATCTCCTCCAAATCATCTTCATTTTCACCAAAAACCATCTCTTCTTCCTCTTCTTGGTCACTGCTGCAGAGATCGGACTGGCTGTCATTCCAAGATTTCATAGTGTCCCTCAGAATTTTCCCCTAAAAGCAGGTCTTCTCTGTTTTTAAAGTTCTAAGATGTCTACCAGGCATCTACTGTTAAAAGAGAAAACAAGAGAGAGAAGACTGAAGCCACGTCCTGTTCCGATCAATTCTCGAGACAGCAGTTCACCAAATGAAGCAAGTTTACTCAGGAAAGATAAATCAGCATCCAAATCAACTCATTACAGTCCTCATACACCAGCTCTATATATACTAATTTGATTTGCTTAGCATACTTTATGTATTTCACTGGCAATGATGTATCACAAAAAAAGGCAGAAAGTTTTCTAGTAAAACTGGGGGGAGAAAAGGATAGTACAAAATGAGATAACATCAATATGTACACGAGTTTACAAGCAGTAGGAAGGAAAATGTGAACCAGAACTGCCTTCACAGATTTGTTTTGGGTTTTAGGTCCTCGACGCTGAAACTGGCAGAGCAGAATAAAACCCACACAGACTCAGTCACCATCTGCACTGTGAAATACGCCCTGCGAGGCGCTGACTCTACCTTTCTTAGCCAATTTGTTCTTTTAGAATATACCCATAAAGAATTAAGTTACCCAGAACCAAAAGCCCTCTACAAAGGCAGTCTTTGTTAATGCAGGAAATATTTACAGTAGGCAAAACTTGACATGTGACAATCAAAAAGATACCGTTTTTCTGAACTTTTAAAAATCAACAATTTTAACCCCAGTGCACAGAGCCGACAGCGTTCCTCTGTTAAATAAAGGAACCGAGGCTGTCTTATGGGGACAGTTTACGTGCATGTCTGTCTCCTCCGATGCACTGCACCCTACACCCACCAAGCATCATGCCTCGAGCAAGACATATTCCAAGATGCTGAAACAGGGTTTAAGAAATACCCATCAGGCACAGAAAAATTAAGTGACTGTGATTATTACTATCTAAATATTACCTAATTTGTGATTTCCCTTTTATTTCAAGGAACACAAGGCTGTGAATATACTGCTTATATATAGAATACATTGCAAAATGTTAATGGCAGGATAAAAATAGCAGGTTTTTTTTCATCGTTATTCTACTACATCAATCAGGAAAGACTCATTCTAAAAAGTAAAATCTTTACTCATTTTTACAAACATTTTCTTGCATGCCTATTGCCTGCCAGGTATTGGGGGATATTAGATGAATAAGAAATGCTTCCTACCCTCAAGGAGCTCCCACCAAAGCAAGCATGTCTTCTTCTCAACAATACTAACCATTCCAAGAGGATCTTGTCCCATTACCTGGGCTCCTATACTTTCAATTCCTCCTCCTCCACCTGTTCCTTCTCCTCAGTAAACGTACCTATTGGAAGATTCCCCGCCCCAATCGGGGGGAAAAAACCCAGAAAACTTCCATTTGGATTCTACCTTCCTCTCTCTGTCTCTCCTTACCTTTCCTACCAGCTTCCTGGAAAGAGTCATCTGTACTTGCTGTGTCCACTTCCTCAACGCTAGTCACTTCTGAACTCAGTGCGGCTGGCCTCCCGCCACTGTCTTTTGGCTGAAACTGCCCTCTGTGAACAGCAACGGCTTCCTCATACTCGAACCTCACTTCGGGCCTCAGCCTCCGTCTGCAGCACCAGACCCCGCCACACACCTGTTCACGCTTGGACCTCCCCGCCTTCTCGGTCTCCTTCCTCACCAACTGTCTTTGTCGCCAACTCCTTTCTCCACTCACGCTTTACAACTTCATCTATGAGGTTTCATCTCCACCCTCTTCCCCATCTTACTCTTACTGAGTGGTTTTCTCCACACCGAAGCATTTAACTACTTAACCACCAGTGCTTCTCAAATTTGTTTCCTGCTTCCCTGTGGTTTGCACGCACAACATGTGTGCATCAATACCGCTTCTCGTTTCACACAATGATTCTTAAGCTGGGAAGGACGTCACTAAATTTGAGGGGGAAGCAAGAACAGAATCCTGGGCAATGAAGGGGATGGGCAGTTTGGAAAAAGTACATGACCCCAAGAGATTCTGATCTGCGCTGGGTCTTTCCTGCCTACGCACACTGAAAATCACTGATCTCTCTGATTTCTATATCCAGACTCAACCTCTCCCTCCTGCATTCTAAATTTATATTTTTAGCTTTCTACTGTATATATCTATCTGGGTAGCCCAGAGGTACGACAATTGTTTTAAACTTATTCTTTTAATTAGATTATTGTGCTGGAAATCTCCAACCTGGAAGGGGCCTGGTAGGGGGAAATGGTATCTCACTGTGGCTTGTAACCTTTTCTTCAAAACTAAGTTGTCAGGTGGAGTTCACAGCTTTCACAGCAGTTTCTTCATTTCTCTGTTACATCCTTAGGCTTATTTGTTTACAAATCACTCCTAGCACCAGACCATGAGTGTCTTTGATTCCCCAGTCCCTGGTCGCTTCTAGCTCACAATACATGCTTAATAAAGATTGCTGAATGAAGGCAGATAGCATTGTGTTTACCCCACTGATATGGCAGCACAGACAAAGGAAAATTTAATTCTGCACGAGATTAGAGACAGCTTCCCAGAGGATGTTATGGTGAGACTTAAGGGATGAACAGAATTTCAGCAGGAAAAGAAGGGTGTATGTCCCGGGCAGAGCCAACAGTTCATGGACAAAGGCGGGAAGACACAAGGATCAGTATGCACAGAGGTCATGTGGTCTGTGTGGCAGGAGTGCTCGAGACAAAGTCAGAAAGGCAAGGACGGGCCACGCTGCCTTGAAAATAGCATTTCAGAGTTCTGACATAAAAACCAGTCAATATCAGCAGGCCCTTGAGGGTTTAGGCAGGGAAATGATATAATCAACCCAAAT
Organism: Equus caballus; assembly: GCF_041296265.1. Classification (NCBI taxonomy): domain Eukaryota; kingdom Metazoa; phylum Chordata; class Mammalia; order Perissodactyla; family Equidae; genus Equus; species Equus caballus. Next base: position 30,604,716 of record NC_091685.1, read on the forward strand.
TAACTTTGAATATCACCTAAAGAGGATTGTCTTTCCACCTTATCTCTTAGAGGCACTAATGTTTTTAATATCTTCCCTCCCTCAACCTATTAAAAAGAGGTGAAGGAAATATTGTGCCTGGTTTTTTAGAGGTTGGAGAGTTGGGGAGCTCTCAATGGCTAGATTTTGAAATTTGAGAAAGTCAAGCTACTTTTGATAAGATTTTTTTGTTTGCTTCAAGTTCCTTCCTCCAACACCTAAAAAGAAAAAAAAAATCAGAGCACAGGAAACAATCCTTCACCTGACTTAAAAAAAAAATTCTTAGAATGTTACACCTTCATTTCCTGTTTTCTACCTTCATTTTTGGGTAACTTTTTCTTTTGACATAATTTCAAACAGTTGGATGCTAATTAGTCTTCGGGTGGTGAACACGATATAGTCTACTCAGAAGTCGAAATATAATGATGTACACTTGAAACTTATATAATGTTATAAATCAACGTTACTTCAATTAAAAAAAATTTCAAACAGAAAATTTGTAAGAATAGTACAAGGAATTTCTGTATACTCTCTACCCAGTTACCAATTACTTACATTTTTGCCCATTTTTAAATCATTCTCTCTTTATTTTTATACACATACTTTTTTCCCCTGAACCATTGAGAGTAAGTTGAGTGTGCCCCCTTTATTTCCAAATATGTCAACGTGTAAGAACAAGATCATTTTCTTACCTAACCCACAGGCTAATGACCAAAACCAGGAAATTTAACAGTGATAAACTATTGTCTAAATCAGAATCTATGTTCAAATTTTGTCATTTATCCCAATAAAGTCCTTTATAGCTATTTTCTCTTTAATTTCTTTAGATTATTGTTAAATTATTTGCCTTTGCCCCAAGATATTTCAATAATCTTTACAGTATTGCTACATTTTCTTCACTTATACAGTACTGTATCTTTGATACAGTTTATTTTTTTATTTTTTACTTATTTATTTTTTTTGAGGAAGATTAGCCCTGAGCTAACTGCTGCCAATCCTCCTCTTTTTGCTGAGGAAGACTGGCCCTGAGCTAACATCCATGCCCATCTTCCTCTACTTTATATGTGGGATGCCTACCCCAGCATGGCGTGCCAAGCAGTGCCATGTCCGCACCCGGGATCCAAACTAGCAAACCCCAGGCCACTGAAGTGGAACATGCGCACTTAACTGCTGTGCCACTGGGCTGGCCCCTTTGATACATTTTAAAAGGATGAATTAATGAAATATTACAGTAACTGCCAACAAGTCTGAACAGTCTTTAAGTATATCCCAGGAAGATTTAGGCTCCATAATCAGACTTTTCTAAATTTAAACTATGGCTCCCCCAGTTCTATATATTAGGTAACTTACTTTGCCTCCCTTTCTATTTCCTCAACTATAAAATGGGGATAATAATAATCCTTACCCAATAAGGATGTTACAAGGATTATAAAAATGAGAGAATATATGCTAAGTGCTTAGAATAATGCTTTGCATATAGTTAGTGCTCAATAACTAATTATTTTTACATAAGCACAATCTATGTTAATGCATTTTTGGGTAGAGAGGACCTCAATATCAGAACCATCAGTGGAATTGATAGTAAAACACTGGAAACATAAAACATTAAAACATAAGGAAACATTGACCTTAAACGACACATTAGACCAGATGGACTTAGGAGATACACACAGAATATTCCATTCCCAAACCACAGAATACACATTCTTTTCAAATGAACATGGAACATTCTCCAGGACAGATCACATATTAGGCCACAAAACAAGTCTCAATGAATTTAAGAAGACTGAAATAATACCAAGCATCTTTTCTGACCACAAAGGTATAAAACTAGAAATCAACTATGAGAAGAAAACTGGAAAAGCCACAAATATGTGGAGAGTAAACAAAATGCTACTGAACAACGATTGGGTCAACGAAGAAATCAAAGGAGAAATCAAAAATACCTGGAGACAAATGAAAATACAACATGCCAAAATTTATAGGATACAGCAAAAGTGGTTCTAAAAGGGAATTTTATAGCAATATAGGCCTACCTCAACAAATGAGAAAAATCTCAAATAAACAATCCAACAGTGTACCTAAAGGAACTAGAAAAAGAAGAACAAAGACCAAAATCAGTAGAAGGAAGGAAATAATAAAAATCAGAGAAGAAATAAATGAAATAGAGACTAAAAAAAATAATAGAAAAAAACCAATGAAACTAAGAGCTGGTTTTTTGAAAACGTAAACAAAACTGACAAACCTTTAGCTAGACTCACCAAGCAAAAAAGAGAGAAGGCTCAAATAAATAAAATCAGAACAAAAGAGGAGAAATTACAACAAACGCCTAAGAAATACAAAAGATTATAAGAGAATACTATGAAAAGCTATATGCCAACAAACTGGATAATCTATAAGAAATGGATGAATTCTTAGAACCATACAACCTTCCAAACTGAATCAAGAAGAAACAGAGAATTTCAATAGACCAATGATCAGTAAGGAGATCGAAACAGTAATCAAAAACCTCCCCAAAAATAAAAGTCCAGGACCAGACGGCTTCCCTGGTGAATTCTACGAACATTCAAAGAAGACTTAATACCCATCCTTCTCAAACTCTTCCGAAGAACTGACGAGGAGGGAAAGCTTCCTAACTCCTTCTACAAAGCCAACATTACAGATACCAAAACCAGACAAGGACAACACAAGTCCTCAACAAAATACTAGCAAATCGAATGCAACAATACACTAAAACAATCATACACCATGATCATGTGGGGTTTTTTCCAAGGATGCAGAGATGTTCAACATCCAGAAATCAATCAATGTGATACACCACATTAACAAAATGAAGAATAAAAATCACATGTCATGTCTCAATAGATGCAGAGAAAGCATCTGACAAGATATGGCACCCATTTACAATAAAAACTCTGAATACAATGGGTATAGAAGGAAAGTACCTCAACATAATACAGGTCATATATGACAAACCCACACCTAATATCATTCTCAATGGAGGAAAGCTGAAAGCTATCCCTCTGAGAAGAGGAGCCAGACAAGGATGCCCACTTTTACCACTCTTATTTAACACAGTATTAGAAGTCCTAGCCAGAGCAACCAGGCAAGAAAAGGAAATAAAACGGATCCAAACTGGAAAGGAAGAAGTGAAACTGTCACTATCTGCAGATGACATGATTTTATATATAGAAAACCCAAAAGAATCCACAAAAAAACTTCTAGAAATAATAAATGAATATGGTAAAGTTGCAGGATACAAAACCAACACACAAAAATCAGTTGCATGTCTATACACTAACAATGAAGTAGCAGAAAGAGAAATTAAGAATACAATCCCATTTACAACGGCAACAAAAAGAATAAAATACCTCGGAATAAATTTAACCAAAGAGGTGAAAAGTCTGTACAGTGAAAACTATAAAAAATTGCTGAAAGAAACAGAAGACGACACAAAGAAATGGAAAGATATTCCGTGCTCTTAGATTGGAAGAATTAACATAGTTAAAATGTCCATATTTCCTAAAGTAATCTACAGATTCAATGCAATCCTTATCAAAGTTCCAATGACATTTTTCACAGAAACAGAACAAAGAATCCTGAAATTTATATGGAACAAAAGACCCCAAATAACCAAAGGAACCTTGAGAAAAAAGAACAAAGCTGGAGGTATCACACTCCCTGATTTCAAAATATACTACAAAGCTATAGTAACCAAAACAGCATGCTACTGGCACAAAAACAGACACACAGATCAACGGGACAGAATCAAGAGCCCAGAAATAAACCCACACATCGATGGACAGCTAATTTTTGATAAGGGAGCCAAGAACATACAACGGAGAAAGGAAAGTCTCTTCAATAAATGGTGCTGGGAAAACTGGGCAGCCACATGCAAAAGAATGAAAGTAGACCATTGTCTTACACCATATACAAAAATTAACTCAAAATGGATTAAAGACGAATGTAAGACCTGAAACCATGAAACTTCCAGAAGAAAACATAGGTAGTATGCTCTTTGACATTGGTCTTAGCAGCATATTTTCAAGTACCATGTCTGACCGGGCAAGGGAAACAAGAGAAAAAATAAACAAATGGGACTATATCAAACTAAAAAGCTTCTGCACAGCAAAGGAAACCATTAACAAAATGAAAGACATCCTAACAATTGGGAGAAGATATTTGCAAACCATATATTAGATAAGGGGTTAATATCCAAAATATATAAAGAACTCATACATTTCAACAACAAAAAAACTAACAACGCAATTAAAAAATGGGCAAAAGATCTAAGCAGACATTTCTCCAAAGAAGATACAAAGATGGCCAACAGGCACCTGGGATGATGTTCAACATCATTAGCTATCAGGGAAATGCAAATCAAAACTACAATGAGGTATCACCTACTCCTGTCAGAATGGCTACAATTAACAAGACAGGACAAGTGCTGGAGAGGACGTGGAGAGAAGGGAACCCTCATACACTGCTGGCAGGAAATGCAAACTGGAGCAGCCACTATGGAACATAAACAGTACGGAGATTTCCTCAAAAAATTAGAACTACCATATGACCCAGCTATTCCACTGCTGGGTATTTACCCAAAGAACATGAAAATACGAATGTGTCAAAATACATGCAGCCCTATGTTCATCGCAGCATTATTCACAATAGCCAAGACTTGGAAGCAACCAAGGTGTCCATCTAGGGACAAATGGATAAAGAAGATGTACTATACATACATCATGGACTACTACTCAGCCATAAGAAATGAAGAAATCCAGCCATTTGTGACAACATGGATGGCCCTTGAGTGTATTATGCTAAGTGAAATAAGTCAGAGGGAGAAAGTCAAAGACCATATGATCTCACTCATAAATAGAAGATAAAAACAACAACAATCACAGAGAGACAGAGATTGGACTGGTGGTTACCAGAGGGGAAGGGGGAGGCAGGGGGGCAAAAGGGGTGCCTAGGCATGTGTATAGTGATGGATTGTAACTATTCTTTGGGAGGTGAACATGATGTAACCTATACAGGAATCGAAATATGATATACACCCAAAATTTATAACGTTATAAACCAATGTTACCACAATAAAAAATAAAATAAAATGAGAAAAATATATACTCAAATGATCTAATTCCAAGCAACAAAAAGGCTACAGAAATAAAACTAACAGTTTGTAACATTTCAAGAAAACTGTTCAACATCAGATGTATCAATAAAATGGGCAACCAGCAGCAGTAATAATATGGTCCCAGCATAGAAACATTTAAAGATCTAAAAACAGAAAGCTAGCTGAAGAAGGGCCTTTTTTATGGGCCTCACAGAATTTTATGCTGTAATGCAGTGCGCCCAGGCTCAGAGACATTACCATTCAGATGACGGTTCTCTCGCCAAAGGCAAAGCCACAAGATTTTTTGGATATAACTTACATCTACACTTGTCAACCATTTCATAATTTTCTGAGATCATAAATACAGTTAAATCTGAATAGAAAGAGGGATGATCAAAGTCAGCCAGTGGAAATGACAATCCTAGCACATGTGTAAGAAAATCATCTTATGAGGTAACATAGCTGGAACTTAAAAAACTAAATCAGTTTTACAAAGGCAAAGAAAAAAATTACAAAAGTACATTGTTTCTATGCTATTATTACTGGAATTGTTGCTAACTCTGTCCCACCCCAAGTGTTACCAAACTGAGCCGTCCCTCAGTTTACTAACCCGGGGGAATACTGACTGGTTCCACAGAAAGGGCTAACCAATATCCTCCAGCTTCTGTAAGCAACAGCCCATGCTAATCAGGATTTAGCATCATCTCCAGCACAACTGTAGCTGTGGCTGACTTCTGGCAAACTGTTTCTTCACGGAATCATCAAACGAGTGGAAAACTCCAAGTAGCACGACCATCTGCTCTGCTACAACAAGCCTTGTGACAAAACTGATCCTTCAAGGCAAAATGTCAAATGCGGGGATTTGATTTTGCATTTTAAGTTCTGATCAGAAAAAGGTAAATTCCCCCTCCTCTAGGATTTTTAAAAAAATAATTTTTCAAAGTAATGTGCTTTTCAACTTGGTGAATACTTTACACACCTTAGCTAGATGCACTTCATTATTTTTTGATGTGTTCAAAACGCTACTGAGCGATACTGGAAGCAAACAAGTGCCCCCTTTCCAGCTCGACAAGTGCCCTGCTGAATCACCTTGGAAAAGTCACGCGGCTTTTTGTTTTATGTTTGTTCTCATATATAAAATACGGAAAATACTCACAGATGCCGTCGAATTACTAAATTCTTTTTAAAAACTTCTAAATTATAAATTTGGACCCAATTTTTAGAAACCCTCAAGACTGTCAATGTGGGGGTTCTGATGAACTATCACGCAACCCTTGACCCTCCACTCTCTCCTCGCTCACCACTCAGGGGGAGAAGTTTACTACTTCTTAGTAGCTGTGGTAAAAAATAAAATAAAATTAGATTTTTGTATTTTGTATGTTTCAATGACCTGTGCCCTCTTTTCACAGATAATCTAGAATTGGTCCTGCTGTAATTATTGATATTTAGTTCTCCACCAGGAGGAGTGGTATTTGTTAGAGAGAGGACAGAAACAAACAACAAAAAACTCAACTGTCAGAACATATGAAAATAGTAAGTTTTAAAGACTAATTGAAGTAGAGATATTAAAGACTGATGCTATTTGTTTTGCTGTATATAATTCATTTTCCCTCACTATAACCTCAACATTCCAGGCGAAAAGCGGAAAGCCACTGTCTGACCTCCACCTTCTGCGGTTTTTTGGGATCTAAATAACAAACGGTATTGAACTTTAGAGCTTCCATTATGTCTCAGGCTACTGCCTAATGGATTTCCAAATCACACTATTTTTCAGGATGTTTTGCTTAAGTTTTTCAATCAACAACTCCTCTAGCACCATACGAAATCTGTTCTCATTTGTAACCTTTAACATCCACATGTTTACTAAAAGCTTTACAATTCGATAGTGGGAAAAATCTTGTTTTCCCTAAAAGCTTTGAAATGTCTTCCCAAACTAAAAAAGAAAAGGTGCTGCCCACGCAGTAAAATGCAAAGCTGATGGCACGGCTAAAGAAGGGGCGCTCCGTTTCCAGGCCTTTCACTGTCTTCCTGCATCAAAAGTCCGTTTCTAGAATACCAATATAAAATCTCCACCAAAAGGTACGAATTTGTGTGATGTGCAAACATCTATATCCTGAGTCTCAATATTGTGTTTTTATAATTTAATATATTGAACCAGAGCTAATGAAATAGTCTTCAATTATTTTAAATCATATGTAATCACAGCTACAAATAAGCCAGTTGCTTCTCTTACCACACAGTACATCCGAGACTTCAAGGAAATGCAGAGTTCTACGAAAAGTTCAAATCAATGTGGCGTGACAGGTCATTTTCAGTTAAGAGGGAGCAAATAATCCTCGTGCGTATCTGAAACACGGATCTCAACTGCTCCCTACGCTAGACTCCTAATCCCTGAAGGAGATGAGCAGATTTTGCACGGAGGCTGGAACAAAGCAACCTGCCACCAGACGCTGCCGCTCTGCCAGGCAGCGGATGAGAGCGGAGAGACAAGTTTGAAGAAGTTCGCGAGTAAGGACGGCGCCGGCTACCCGGGCATCGGGGAGACGGGGAGCAAGAAGGGGCTTCCACCTTCTGCGCGGCCCCGTTTGACCCACTGCACCTTTCCCGCCTTCAGGAGCAGGCTAGGCCTGTCACCTTTTCACAAAGCCAGAGAAAAGAGGGGAGAACAAGCGTCTTGGTTTTGTTTTCCAAAACATCACCCCAGAGCTGCCGGAGGAGGCGCCGGGCGGGGACGGGCTGGCCGCGGGGGGCGAGGACGCCAGAGCATCTCTAGGGTCTCGGGCACTGGAGCGCCCACCCTCCTGGGCGTCCGCAGCCCGGTTACTGATTTACTCGCTTCTCACTTCCCGCACCCCGCCCCAGCGCCGGCTGCAGCCTCGCTCGGAGAAGCCGGGCGCCGGCCCCGCCCCGGGGAGGGGAGACTCACCTGCGCGCTTGGCCGCGGCGGGCGGGCAGGGGAGAGGCCGCGCGGCCCGACGGGCTACGCGGAACCGGGCGCCGCGACGAGCAGAGCCGGGGAGACGCGCCTGGAGGCGGACGGCGGGCGACGGGGCGCGGGCGGGGCACGGTGGGAGCGGCGCCGGCCGCCCGCAGCCTGGCCGCCACGCCCTCGACGCCGGCGGGAGCGGCCGCGAGCGGCGACAGGGCACAGCCCGGCTGCCGGCGTCGCGCGCGCGCTCCCGGGCCGCGCGGCCCCGCCCCACCCCCCCCCGCCCCCTCCCCGGCGGAGCGCGCGGCGCAGGCGCCCGAGGCCGGCGGCCGGCGGCAGGAAGGCCCCGCCCCTCGCGCGCGGCGTTGGGGCGCGCGCACGTGGCCCGCCCAGCTGGGTTTGCGCGCTCCCAGCGCGTGCGGCGGGGCTCTTAGGCACCCCCGACGGCAGCACCCCTTGGCGTCTACCCACCGGGAACGGAGACAGCTTATCTCCTTTTCCTGCTGAGCCCGTTAATGTCGCCCACAAGAATAGTTAGTGGGAACGTCATGAACATTTCCTGGGGCCGGTGACTGTGTACACTGCGCCGCGTGCTTCACCTCGTTCGACCTCGCGGTTCCCGGCGAACCGGATGTTCTCCTCCTTTTATGGAGGACGAGGGCTTCCACGAGCTTAATGGCCGCAGGAGAGGCGGCTCGTCGGGAGCTGAGCTGGAGGCAGCGCGGGCTGCGCGACTGCTCATCCTGAGCTCTTAACCGGGATGCCTCCTCCTGCTGCTCGTCCTCCTCTCTCCCTCCACCTTCTCCTCCCTTCCTTTCTCTCCTCCTCTTCACCTTATGTACAATAGTGATATTTATATTTTTAGTGCTTTATTTTCCGTTTACAAAACACTCCTCACGCACCGTCTTGCTTGATTCTCTTAGAAGGCCCTGGCGACACGGGGGGCATAATTACGCTTATTTTACAAAGAGGAAGAGCAAGGGCCTGAGCTGTTCGATGAGTTTCCAAAGTTACAGCGGTAGGATTGGGGCTTTGAGGCGCAGATATTAATATTTATTTTATTATTATTACTTTTACAAGGCATCGGAGCCAAGCTTGGAAGGGAGACTGTCTCTTCCCTTAGCTCACTGAGAGGGAAACAGAGGCAGAGAGCAGGAAAGGAATTTGTCTTCAGCGTGTGCAGTTGGAAGATCAGCTTGGCTCACCCGCGCGTGGCCCCCGAAGGCAAAGTGAAGCAAATTGAATGTGGAAACCAAGGAAGCAGTGTTGTCAGGCACTCAGCACCTGGGTCGCAGGCAGGAGAAGGATTCAAATGTGTGGAAGACACCCAATCTCCGTTAGATCTAAACTAAGGGAGCGGGGTTGGATCATGGCCGCCATCACTCTTTGACAGCTGGCACTGCGCCCATCGCAGAGACGCACCAGGTGGATCCCCGCCCCCTTGCTTCCTGCTCGTTGCTTCTGTAATGTGTGCTGCTTCTAACCCTGCTGTCCCTGCTCCCCACCTTGATCTAACCACGAGCTTCCCTTTCGTTCATTTAACAAATATTATGAAGAGTCACTTCTTTCAACAAGGTCACCCTAAGAACCTCAGTAAGTTTCTTCTCTAAATTCATCTAACACAGCAACTTGGGTAAAAAGTTGAGTTTTCAGGTCCGAGGAGTTTGGAATTGTTCACCCTGTAGCTCCGCTTGAGGATCCATAATGCGTGCTCCCACAGAAATGGCCCTCCAGGGTCCTAGCGTGAAAGACTGGCTTAGCCTTGTCTCACTCAGAGTTTCCCTGAGGTCTTAGGCCCTACGCCGGGCACTGGCTTGCGAGAGTAAGGCCCACACAAAGCTACCCCTCCAGGAGCTCACAGATAGGGGAGACGGATAAGCCAACAACTAATTGTGATACAGTTTTATACCTGCACAAATACAGGCATTTGCAAAATGCTGACAGAGCAGAGGAAAAGAGGGAGCAGTTCTACCTGGAAAACTGAGGGAAGGAGTCACAGTTAAGAGGCTATTTGAGTAGGAGTTTTCTAGGTAGAGAATATGGAAAGGGCATTCTGTAATAATAACAGCATATTAAGAGACATATAGGTATACCTTCGTGTTGATCTTTGGGCTAAGGTATTAAATATCATTAGAGTCTTTTTTTTTTTTTTTTGCATGCAATACATCAAACTGGGTTAAGAAACAAATGAACAGAAAAGTTGTGGGCTTCAGGCATGCCTGGATCCAGGGGCTTAAAACTATGATATCAGGATTTAGTCTTTCTTCTCCGTTTCCTAACTGTGTTTTCCTTTGTGTTGACTTTTCAGTCTCAGGCTGCCCTTCCCAGAGAGACGGCAGAATGACTGCTTACAGCTTGAAATCACATCCTTACTGACAGAGTTTCTTTCCCTGGATGCTGTCAACAAAAGTCGTGGGATTGCATCTTGTTGGTATGAGCTGGGTTACTTGTGCATCAGTGAACCACTCTCTTGAGAAGGGGCGTGGAATATTCGGACAGCCCAGGCCTGGGTCATGTGCCCCCTCCAGAGCTGAGGTGTGGTCGGCAGCTCTCAAATCTCATGGACTAAGAAGTGGGAAGAGGTGACTTCCCATGCAAGTTGTTTTCTGTTGGTTCATTGAGATCTATGCTCCACCCTTTTCCTTCCTAATCTGTGCCTCAGGAGGCCAACCTGCACGGACTGCTTCTGTGGGTCCCTTATCCTCTGGCTCACAGTTGAATTTATCCAATAGAAGACATTGGAAGGAGGTCAGAGGGTTGGAGGAGGATGGAGTCAGGGAATTATTCCACACATCCCTTCCCTTCCAGGTCACTGCAGGTTGGCTGCATACATCCACTGAGCCTTCCGGCAAGGGACCCTCTTCATACAGGTCTCTGTCTGGTTATGTTAAAGTCTCCCTTCTCTTGGCCCAGATATGGTAATGGCTCCCTAGCCTCACTCCTTCTGTGTCCCTCAACCCTAGCCACACATCTGTAAATAACCTTTCCCAAACTCACCTCAGGTTAGCCTTTTGCTGGAACCCCATGGTTGCATTCACCAAGAGCAATTCAAGTTTCTATTAGCAAAAGAAAGGGAAATGGTAAGGAGCAGGCAAGAGCAATAAGATAGCAATGCCGGTTTGGTAGAGCTGTTGCAATACTGAAGACTAGAGATGACAGTGGCTTGGGCAAGTGTCATAAGGGAGGAAGTTGTGAAAAATAGCATGATCCTGGCTCTGTTTTAAAGGCAAGGGTAACAAAATTTACTGATGAATCACATGTGAGTTATGAGCATTAGAGAGGAGTTGAGGGAGGAAGCAGTTGGAAGACAGATCTGGAGCCCAAGAGTGAGCTCAGATCAGGCAGTGATTCGGGAGGGAGGCATGGTGGGTAGTTGAAATCATGGGCTCAGAGGAGATGACCCTGTGGACTAGAACACAAAAAAGTGCAGAGGGCAGAATCCAGCACAACATCAGTCTTTCCATGGTGGACAGAGGAAGAGCTGCCATCTCATGTTCATCAACTAGGTTGTGAGCAACTGGAGAACACGAAGGGGACCTTCCACGTCTTTCCTCTTTACCATCATGTCCAGCAAGGCTCTGGGCACACAGTGTGTAAGAAACACTTGTTTGATGAACTTTATGCAGTTTCACATTTCTAACCCTCCCTTGCTCCTCACTGTGAGGTTTGAGTTACAGGCAGAGAGGAAAAGAGAGGGAGAAACTGATCTCTTGGGACTCAGTCCATTGAAAGTCGTGGCAAGGTTGACAAGCATTTTGCTCTGCTGGAAAACTCGGTAGAAACTGTGAGATGATGCTATGGATCCTGAGCCGCTCATCTCTTGCCTTTCAGGAGAATTTCCAGACAGATGATTTCATTTCAGATTTTGTTGTTTTTATTTGAGCGGACTTAAAAGTCAATACTTTAAAAAGTCTTTATTAGGTTTGTGCTATGGAAGTAAGGGAAGTGGTAAAAGATATCTTTCTCACACTCAAATGTTGCTGGTGGGAAAAAGGATACAACCATTTTTGGCGATTGTTTGCCACTTTATCAAGCTAAATGTACACCCACCCAGAAATTCCACTCCTAGATAGATTTCTCAAGAGAAATGTAAGCAAATGTATATACACACATACATAAAAGGCTCATGCAAGAATGCTCTTAACATCTTTATTCATAATATCCCCAAACTGGAAATGTTCTATATGTCCATCAAAAGAAGAATGGGTAAACTATGGCATATTCAGAGAAATACTACACAGTCATGAAAAAGAACGAACTACTAATACACCTAACAACATAAATAATTCTTGAAAGAAATTGTTGAGCAAGAGATGTCAGACACCACACAGCTGTAAATGTATGACTCCATTTATGTGAAGTTCAAGACAAGGCAAAACTAGTCTATGTTGACAGGCATCAGAATAGTGGCTGCTTCTGACTGGTGAGGTTGATTGGAAAGGGACACAGGGCACATTCAGGGGTTATGGAAATGTTCTTTCCATGTTGTACATTTGACACATATTTATTGGATGTTTGCTATTTGCCAGGCACTGTTCTAGGCACTGGGAATATAGCAGTGAACAGACCAAGGCCCTGCTCTTATACAGACCTACCTCGGTTCTTTTCATTGCCTGCATAGCATCAATGCTTTTAAATAGGAAAAAAGTGGCCTTTCTTTAAATATAGCCAATGACAAGTCTGAGGAACTTGCTTCTCACTCATTTTTTAGTTGCTGGTGGGAAGACAGCAAAATATACTGGAAAGAGCATGAGCTTTAGGGGGTCTGCTCCATAATTAACTGGTTGTGTGATCATCCAGCAAGTTCTTTAAACCCACTGGACCTTACTTTTCTTATCTGTTAAATGGCATTGATGATACCTGCTTTGCAGGGTTCTTTTATAAAGTGCCAGACACACTACAGATCTCAGTAAACATTAGTTGGTTTATAATCAGTTTACAAGTAAATTTTATTCAGGGCAGCAATGTGCTGCCTCCCTTGCAGCGAGATATGACTTAATTTTGCCTAGTGAGATGTGAGCAAAAGGAAGCTGACTTAGCTGAGAGAGGTACCCTTTGCCCTTCTACTGTTCCTACTTCTTCTAGCCTGCAATTAAATATGATGGCTGGAGCTCCAGCAGCCATTTTGGAGCAGGAGGTAACCTTAAAGATGGAAGCCACATGCTGGGATGGTGGATCAAAAAGATGAGAAACCTGGATCCCTTGTGACACTGGAGCTGCCATACCAGTCCTGGGTTGCCTATATCCAGACTGCCTTTACTTGGGAGAGAAATATTCTTCTATATTGTTAGATGTCTGTTGCAGCCAAACCTAATCTCAACTGATATACCCTGTTAAGTGATCCCACAGTTTCCTGTACTACTTTTCATAGCATATATCACAATTGTAATTAAGAGAATAAGTATGCAAATACTGTGTAATGCCTAAGTCCCCAACTAGAATATCAGTTCCATGGGGGCAGTCTGTTCACTGATAGATCCCCAGCTCCTACAACAACATCTGGTTCTGATATACAGCAAGTACTCAATAAGTGTGGAAGAGAGGATGAAGGGGAGGAAACAGCTGCTTCTGATTGTGAGAGAGCGCGTGAGAAAGGAAGAGGGCTGCACATGGAAGCTTGCCTGCCAGTGATCCCTCCCCACCCCCACCCCGGCTCATTACTGTGCATCTGGGTGCACTAGATATTTTAATTCATGATCTGCCACATACTCTAGATCTCCTATGGGATTTGCCTCACAGATGACAGCCTTTTTTTAAGAGCCTTAAGTTAACCTGCCTCCCTGGTAACACCCTCATTTGTCTCCCACTCCTGGAAAATCAGTCTTCCCCCACAAGTGAGTTGCACATGATCCAATCCCTCGCTGGAGGAGTGACACTTCTTATCAGCACCACATTCAACATTGGTTGGGAGATGAGTGATGTCAATTTTTGATATTTTTTTATTTTATCATTATAAAAATTAGAGTTGGCCTATATAGGTCACTTGAAAACAAAAGGATAAATAAGAAAATTAAAATCACTTACAACCTCATGGTTTAGAGATAGTCACTATTCAATAATTTGATATATTTCCTTCCAATCTTTTTTATTCTTTTTTTTTTTTTTTTTTTTTGGTGAGGAAGATTGGCCCTGAGCTAACATCTGTTGCCAATCTTCCTCTTTTTTTATTTCTCCCCAAAGTCCCAGTACATAGTTGTATATCCTAGTTGTAGGTCATTCTAGTTCTTCTATGTGGGATGCCACCACAGCATGGCCTGACGAGTGGTGTATAGGTCCGTGTCCAAGATCTGAACTGGCGAACCCTGGGCCACCAAAGCAAACTTAACCACTGCGCCACAGGGCCATCCCCCTTCCAATCTTTTTTTGTAAGATTAGGTATCATTGGAATCATTCAATTTGGATCTTCCATTTATTTTGGTTAACATTATATTGGAAGCATTTCCTTGTGTTTTAAAATACTATTTTAAAATATGCCTTTTAATGGCTACATAATATTGCATTGTGTGTATTCTATTATTAATGTAATCATTCATTGTTGGAATCAAGATTTCTTTGGAATTTTCTCTTATATAATTAACTATACAATGGATACCTTTATATAAAAACATATTGTTGCATTTATGGATATTTCCTTAGCATAGATTTCCAGAAGAGGTTACTAGGCAAAGAGGCATGAACATTTAAAAAAACCCTTATTGGAAATTGACAAAATGCATTTCAGAAAGGTTCTTCAAACCATACACTCCCACATCTTCAGTGTATGTCTTACCACATCCTCAATAATATTGGGTATTGTGTTTAATTTTAAAAGCCTTTCCTGTTTGATAGGCAAAAACAACCCCATGGCATCTTGATTACAGGAGAGGATGAACATGTTTCATGGGTACTTCATTTGAGAACTGCCAAAATTCTTTCTCCATTCTTCTATTGAGCTATGAACATTGTATGGTTATAAGAACAGCTTATACATTGTAGATGGTAACCCTGTGATTATTATATTTGCTGAAATTTTCTCATTTTGTGATTTCCCTTTTGAATTTTTCTTTTTTTTGATATACAAGCATTTAAACATTTTTGTTTATGTAAATGTACCAATAATTTACTTCATAAATTTTTCGCTTGCTTTTCCGCCTTGCTGACATTTAATTAATAGTGACCTTCATCTTTTTGATGACTTCTATCTTCTGCATTTACCACTTTAGTTTAATTGAAATTTATTTTAGTATAAAAATACGAGGTAAGACTCTAACTTAAATTCTTTTTCCAATGATTCTAACATCTAACATTCTAACAAGAATCCATTTAACCCACTGCTTTGTATATATACAATTTAGTATATATAGAGACAGTATATAGATATTTCTGGGTTATTTCTTTTGTTTCATTGATCTAGCTGTTCATAGAAACTGTTTTGATAATTTAGTTTTATTATCTGGAAAGGAATGTCAGGGTACACGTATTTCCAAACACTTTGCACAAAAGTTTTACCAATGTATGCTGCCTGCTCCCCACCTCCCCTTCCCACGACCCTCCACCTTGAGCAGTGGATGAGAGCGCCTCCCTCAGGGCTGCGGGCGCTTTACTTAAAAGTTTTCAAAAAACTGCAGGCTCACATCCTGGTTGTGCTACTGACTAGTTGTTTAACCGTGAGCGAATCTCACAGGCATTAAGCCTGGGTCCTTTTCGACTTAATGGAAATAACCGTGGTACGTCCCTCATAAGATGGTTTTGAGGCGCAAATGAATTATGTTTTGAAAGCTCCCGGAAAACTATAAAATCTTAATAAAAATGTGGACAATTAATAAGTATTACATTTTTATAAAGGGAAATATGTCTTTAAAAAACCCACTCCTGCATAGTTTTGAGGATTGGGTATGGATCTGTGTTCTGGAGCCTGGATGCTGCATTAGAGTTCGTCTTGCTGTGTTGCTCTGAGTTGCAAAGAATCACTTCTATTCGCTTGCACACTCCCAGGCTGCAGCACGAACAGCAGATCCGTTCGAGAGCAGCCGTGCCACTCCACGCTGGAACGAGCTGCTCTTTAAATGCTGCAGTCCTTGAATTTGTTAGGAGGAGATATTATTTCCTGATTAATTTGAGCTGCAGATGGGTCGGGAATAATAAGAGGGAGATGACCATAATCAGGAAGTGGGTGGGGCACAGAGAGCAAAGGAGAAAATGGAACATTAAAAACGGGCAGCTGCATGAACTGCCCAGGGATTCAAATGATTTTGATTTTTCTTGACTATTCATCAGGGCTTGATCAGGAGACAGAAATCACACCGGTGATTTGAACAGAAAGCATTATAAAAAAACGTTTCCTAGATATAAACTTGTTGACTAGTAACTGCACAGGGTAAAAAAAAGTCCAAGGGAGCATAGAGGCAGCATGCACAGGAGGCAGCTTCCATTCCTAGGGCGAAAGGAACCAAGGGCAGACATTGTGAGTATTAAAACATAGAAGATAGGATATTCAGCAATAAAAAGGGACGAAGTACTGATACATGCTGCCACTTGAACGAACTGTGAAAACATGCTGAATGAACGGAGCCAGCCGCACACGTCCGCAGGTTGTGTGACTCCATTCATATGAAAGGCCAGGAGAGGGAGATCTCTAGAGACAGAAAGCAGAGCAGTGGTCGCTGGGAGGGTCGGGATCGGGGATAGGGAGGTGACAGCTGAAGGGTATGGGGTTTCTTTTTTTTTTAAATTGTGGCAAAATATACATAACATAAAAGTTACCATTTTAGCCATTTTTAAGTGTGCAGTTTAGTGGCATTAAGTACACCTGCACTGAGGTGTGACCATCACCATCACCCACCTCTAGAACCATTTTCATCTCCCCAAATTGAAACCTGGTACCAATTAAACAATAACTCCCTCCCCCCGCCCCCCCCAAGCACCACTCTGCCTTCTGTCTCCGTGACTCTGACTACTCTAAGTGCCTCACACAAGTGGAATGACACAGTATTTGTCCTCTTGTGACTGGCTCTTTTCACTTAGCATGATGTCTTCCAGGCTCATCCCTGTTGTAGCATGTGTCAGAATTTCCTTCCTTTCGAGGC
Source organism: Equus caballus (assembly GCF_041296265.1). Taxonomy (NCBI): domain Eukaryota; kingdom Metazoa; phylum Chordata; class Mammalia; order Perissodactyla; family Equidae; genus Equus; species Equus caballus. Next base: position 30,621,844 of record NC_091685.1, read on the forward strand.
TGACTAATATTCCACTGTATGCATACAGCACGGTTTGTTTATCCATTCATCTGTTAATGGACGTCTGATTAGCTTCCACCTTTTGGCTGTTGTGAATAATGCTGCTATGAACACGAATATCCAAATATCTGAGTCCCTGCTTTGAATTCTTTTGCACATGTACCCAGAAGTAGAATTGCCGGATCATATGGTAATGCTGTTTTTAATTTTCTGAGGAATCTCCACACTGTTTTCCATAGCGCCAGCATCATTTTACATTCCCACTAGCACGAGGGTTCCGGTTTCTCCACAGCTTCACCAACACTTATTTTCTTTTCCAGGTTTCTTTTTGAGGTGATGAAAATGTTCTAAAATTGACTGTGGTGATGGTGCATGTATCCGTGGTTCTACCAAATCCATTGAATTATACACTTTAAAGGGGTGAATTGTATGGTATGTGAATTACGTCAATAGAACTGTTAAAACAAAAGATAAGAGGAGGGAGCCAGCCCTCTGAGGAGGGTGCTGATGTCTCTGAGGGGGCCTGTGAAGCTGGTTGTGCAAGAGCTGGAAAGAACTGGAAAACGAGACGGAGCTGCTGCTTGGCGAGAGTGAGGAGGTGCTGCTGGGTGACGTGCCTAGGACAGGACACAGACGGGAAGGAGCGAGTCCCTTCCTCCTCCTGCTGCCTCACAGTCTCCCTCACAGGCCCCGACCAGGGAGCAGCTGGCAAAGCAGGAGGGTGGTGTGCAGAGTCCGGCCCCGGCATCCCAGAGCCATCCCCTGGAAGGGCGGGGTTGGAGCTGAGAGAAAAGAGCTTAGTGACTCGCTGTCTTGATCAGTTCTGGCTGCTGTAACGAAATGCCGAAATGCCGTAAACTGGGTGGCTTATCAACAACAGACATTTACGTCTGGGTTCTGGAGGCTAGAAGTCTGAGATCTAGTGCCACGTGACTGGGTTCTGGCGGGTGTCCTCTGCCTGGCTGACAGCTGTCTTCTTGGGTGTCCTCACATGGTGGGGAGGGAGGGAGCCAGCTCTCTGGCCTCTCCTTTTAGGGCACTAATCCCGTTCATGGGGGCTCCACCCTCATGATCTAATTACCTCCCAGTGGCCTCACCTCCTAATACTGTCACATTGGGATTAGGGCTTCAACATAAGAATTTTGGGGGGACACCAACATTCAGTCCCTCACACTTGCTCACCTTGGTGACTAGAAGACATTCTCCTCCAGTATGACTAAGGCTAGCTTTACAATCTGAGACTGTCTGCAAGAGGGTCATCAAAAAGATACCCACGGGGGCCAGCCCAGTGGCACAGCGGTTAAGAGCACACGTTCCACTTCTCGGCAGCCTAGGATTAGCCTGTTCTGATCCCAGATGTGGATGTGGCACCACTTGGCAAAAGCCATGCTGTGGCAGGCATCCCACGTATAAAGCAGAGGAAGATGGGCATGTATGTTAGCTCAGGGCCAGTCTTCCTTAGCAAAAAGAGGAGGATTGGCAGTAGTTAGCTCAGGGCTAATCTTCCTCAAAAAAAAAAAAAGAAAAAAGATACCCACAAGCTTGGAGATAAGGTTAAACTCGTAAAATCCATTCCCAAGTAGAGGAGAGACATGTCTTTGGAATAGCAATCCCCCTTCCTCCCTGAAGTGACTGAAGTATGGCCTCAAGATCAGATGAGACGCAGGAAGCTAAAATCTAAGCACGAAGCTCTTTGACTTCGACCTCGTGGCTCTGTGCCCCCACTTAATACTGCTCCTTCGCTTACGGAAAAATAATAGCAACCACTAACATCGTTGAGACTTTATCGTGTGCCAGGCATTGTTCCATGCTACATCCTTACAGCAGCCTACAAGGGAGGCAATACTATTATCTCAACTTTACAGACGAGGAAACTGCGGCTCAGAGGGGTTATGTACTTTCCCAAGGTTGCAGGAGAGTAAGCCCCGGGGCCTGCACTCTTAGCCCCGATGCTGTGCTGCCTCCCGGTGCCCTGCCTGGGCTTCTCTGTTCTTCCTGGACAGCCATGTGGTCTTCCTTCAATCAGGGGGCAGCATCACCAAAGATCTCGATGACATGAAAAACCCACCTAAGTGATCAAACCAGAGATCGTGGCGCGTGGTTGTGCTACAACATGCGTGGCCCCCTGAGTGGGTTTCAAATGCCACCAGCATTCACCTTGATGTTGCCAGCTGTCTGGACGACTAGGCTGACATCATCCTCTCACAGAGTGTAAGGGGATGCTTGGTGAAGACCTAAATAGACATTCTGAAGCCGGAAAAGTCTACCACTTGAAATATTTTCTGACTCCCAGGGTGGAGGCTTGAGTCGCCTCAGTTCCTGGAGGGCCCGCTGAGTTGGGCTTTTTGAGGAAGCAGATGTAAATCAAATCTTGAGGAAAGACTTGCTCTGTCTGGGCCTGGTGGGCTCAGTCAGGTCTGGACTCTCAAGTGCTCAGGGGTTCCTGGTGGAGGAGAAGCGGGTGGGGAGCTGGCCCGGGGTGTGGAGGCCCACCTGGACCCAGGTGACACTCCTGCTGATGAAGGGCCCCTGAGGTTCTGTCTGGCCCTGTGGGCACACAAGAAGCCTTTTCCAGGGGCTGCTGAGGGCCTGTCCCACGCTTTGAAGGGGAGGCCTGCCTCCTCTCTAGGACCAGAGAGGGTGAGGGGTGTGTATATCAGCTGGAGGTCACCAGCAGGGGACAGCTGACCATGCTGAGTGCGGTCTCAAAGAGGCTACAAGAGCAGATCAGATGGGTCAGAGTGGAAACCCCAACAGACGTGGCAGAGCACACAGTACGCTGGAAACATTTTCTGAGAATCTCTCACAAAAGCAGAAGAGGGGGGTGGGGGAGGGAATGTCACATGGAAGGGAGTTAATTTCCAACTATTAGAAGCCTGGGCTAACATAATCTGGGTGTAAAAAGGAAAAGTACTGGTAGCCAAAGTCCTGATCTAGTGAAGCTGGGCTGTACGGGTTAAAATTGAAGCATCAATTAGATAAACACATTTATCCAAGGGGACCATTCGACTGATCAAGCTGTGGGTTTTAGGTGATTTGGCTTAAGGTGGAATGACTCAGAATCCTGACGTCTCTCTTGCCTTTTTACTTCAAAAGTACCCCATGTCGCTTTGAGCCTTTTCTGAACATCCAAGTTTTCAGATTTTAAAATGGCAGCAGCAGGTTGGAGATGCCCACAGAGTCTGTTTTCTTTCTCCCTTTGAGTCACTGTGATTTATTTCGATCCGAATGGCCACCCACACCTTATAGGAGTTTGCTCTCTTTCACAAGGTGAGGCACAGACTGAACTGGATTCGGAGCAGCTTTCACACCGAGAACCTATCGTTACTTTTAGCCCACCTGAGCGGGCACCACGTGGGGGCACCTGGAAAGGCCCCTCGGTGGCCAGGGCCTGCTTCCTGGGCACGTGCGAACTGTGCACTCGTGCAGGGCCCCACCCTCAGAAGGGCCTCACGCTTGGCTTAGTGCTCTGCTTTTGCCATCTTGAAATTCTTAATAATTCCATCTTTGAACATCTTTCTGTTTGTAAACGAAGTCTGATGGGACAGTGCCACCCGTGCATGAGCAGGGAAGGGAAACACAGTCTGAGTCCAGCATTTTTTGCTGCCACATTTGCATATAGCATTCTCGATGCCCCCATGAACACAGAATTCTGTTGGATCCACGAGACGTCCGCAAAGCCAATAGAAGGTAACTGTCATGTGTGTAAGTCAGCAGGGGGCGGGGGGTTGGAGGGGGGAAGGACTGACATTCTGCAGAGGCCGCACTTTCCATTCCAACCCAACCTTTCTTCAAACGCAGAAAGAAGGCAGCAAACAAGGATCCCCATCGTGTCCTTCTTACTTGTGTTACTTCCCTGTGTCGGCCAACCCCTTACACTGAAAATGACGATCTAGAAGGAAAGGGAAAGATGGGGGCCACCCACGATTCCTTCTCTTTTCAGTCCCTCTTTCCTCATCAGTAAGCTGAGGCAGAGACTGTGGGCAGAACGTGCTCGTATCAACAAAGAAAGAAAAAGAGTTGAGTTAGTTTTGTGTAGGGTTTCCACTCTTCTGGTAAGAACAAAATACATATTCATGTACAAGCTACGAACTATGAATTGTATAATATTAGTGATTCCCATAGGAGTTAAGTGCCTTATATAAAGAAAATGAGTGGTAAAAAATTGTCACTTTAATGGCATTTTTTCCTGCTTTTTGAGCAAGGGGCCCCTGCATTTGCATTTTGCACTCGGTCCCAGAAATTAAGTAGCTGGTCCTGCAGATTTCCTAGTTTTGGCTGAAAAGTCTTGTCTCTGTCTTCTCTTGAACTCTTTTCTTGCCTCGTGGGCACCTGGGGCACCGGGTCAGGCTAGGCCAGCCCTGGGGCAGAGAAACGTCTGTCCTCCGCCCCTTCCAGGGCCGCCTTCCATAGCTTCCATCTCTTTTTCTTGGTTCTCTTACTTCCTACTTAGTCCTGACACTGAAATTTCACCATCCCTGCCTCACTTATAACATTCATCACACTTTGTATTGTTTGCTTCATTTTCTGACTCCTTTGTATGGGGTCTCTCTTTTGTTCATTGCTGTATATATAATAAGTGCTCAAAACCAGCTTTTTTTTTTCACTTTTTATTATGAAAATTTCAAGCATACATAAAAATAACGATGATAATTTAATGAACCCTGTGGACCACTGCCTTCTTTGTCTACATTATCCTGCCATTCTTGTTTCATCTCATTAATTTTAGTCTTTCTCTTTTATGCTTTTGCGTTTCCTCAAATGCCTTGTGGTTCTTGGCAGACAACTCCCATTAATGAATGAAGAGCTGTGTTGCTTACTGTGGCTGGCTGGTTGGATTTCCTTTGCAATTGCCTGGGTTTGTTTACCCAAAAGCTTACCATCCCCCGAACAAGAGGGGTGCTTTTTGTCTCTGAGGAGGGTCTATCCATCATCCATCAGCTTCCCCTTAAGGCGTGCTAGGGACTTGGGCAAAAGTGAGCAGGACTTGACTCTAGCGACAGAGTGCGTGAATGTTTATCACCCCCGCAGAGCTGTCTTTCCTTATTTTTCCTCCTGGTCATTATGGAGGTCCATTAGCTGCTTCAGCTCTGTCTTGCCTCCCTCTCTGCCCCAGTATCCTTCCCATGGGCCCTTCACAGCCAAATCTCTCCCACTGTTCAGAGTAATCCTTAGGGCTCCACGTGGGGCAAATGCTGCTCTGTGTCTGTAGGGTGTATAAATAGTCTTCCAGTTAACCCCTCGGTGGCTGCCCAGAGCACACTTATTCTCGGTACCCAGCGACTCTGAGCCCAAAGCCGCTCTGGGATGAACGTGGGTGCTGAGGCTCCATGTTGAACACGAAGCTCTAACAGATATTTTTGGCATGACTAATTTTTTTTTTTTCTCTCCCACTTAAGTTCAGGGAGTGTGTCTTCTTCATCTCTGGTCTTCGGACTTACGCAGAGCCTCATGGATCTGAGTCCGTTTTATACGGCCTTGCCTCCAAACTCAGAGACACAGCATCAGCCTGTTTCAGAGCCTGAGCTTCAGCTCTGCAGGGTGCTCCTCCACCCAGTAACTCCAGCCTCTTCTCTGGCTTCCTCCAGCCCGCAGGTGGTAGCTACTTCTTACAATTGCGACCTGAGCGTTCTCTTTTGACCCTTTAAGTTGCCTAGCAAACCACTTTATACCTGGTTACCAATGCTTTCTATTCAGTTTTCTGTTCCAATAACCGGTGCGGTTTCTGTCTCCAGACTGGATCCTGAGTGATAAATAGCTGCCTGAGAAATTATATACTAAGTGTACTGAGGGAAAGAAAGATGGCTTGTCTCAGGGCGACTGCGAAGACTGACAAGCTAATGCTCCTAGGCTACCCCAGACTCAGAGAAACTTGCATTCCATGCTAAAAAATGCATTAAAAATTTAGAGGGAAAAGAATTATTGTCTGCTGATATAACAAAGGTCTAGATTTAAAAAACATACAGACTTTGGAGTCAGTTTTATCTGAGTTTGAATCCAGGCTCTGCTGCTTACAGACCAAATGGCTTTGGGCAAATGACTGAAATTTGAGTCTCAGTGTCTGTATTTGTAAAACAAGGATTGAACAGCTTCCTTGCAGGGCTGTTGTGAGAATGAAATGAGATAATGTGTGTAAAGTGCTTAGATAGCACCTGGCACGGAGGAAGAGCTCAGAGGATGTCGAATGCAGGATGTAGGAGCACTTCACGACGCGGTGGAAAGAGGATGAGACTAGAGATCATAAGACCCGAGTTCTAGTCCTGTGTCTGCAACTGGCCAGTGGCCTCCCCTTCCGTCACATGCGTAACACCAAGTTTGAGTTAAATCAAAACAAGTTTGGTTCCCTAACACTCGTCTCATCTTATGGGCCTGCAGCAAAATGAGGCAAATAATGACATTGTCCTAAATTTTTCATAAAGCTAAATTATCAGTTTAAAGAATTATCCTTTATTGTGAGATTTTGCCCTTCTCTCTATTTTGGTGTTAATGTCCTGTTTTAATGAAATGATGGTATAGTAGGGTATTGTTTTCTTTCAATGCCCTTATTTGACAAAATAAGAAGTTTGAGCAAGAGCAATGGGTGGAGACTTGCCCGACCACATATTAAAGCATAGCCTCAGTTAAAAGCCTCAATAATTTAAACAGTGTGCTACTGGTGAATGAATAGGCACACAGTCCTATGGAACGGAGTGGAAAGTCCAGAAAATACAGAAATTTAGCATATTATACAAGTGACATCTCAGTTCATTCGGGCCAAGCTGGACTATTCCACAGATGGAACTGGGATAATGTGGTAACTATCCGCACAAAATTAAGTTGGCTCCATCCTTTGCCTTGTACACCAGGACAAAGTCCAAGAGGCTCTCAGATATAAATGTAAAACAAAACCATAAAAAGACTAGAAGACACAGGAGAATTCCTTTGTAACCCTGGCGTAAAGAAGACCTTTAGAACTATGATTCAAAATCCAGAAGCCATAAAAGAAAAGATTGATACATTCAACTACGTATATAAAAATGTTTGCATATATAAAGAACATAGTTATACAGAAAGAATTGAATTATATGTAAAACAAAACAAACAGATTTTCTCAGAGCAAAAAAAAAATACCGTAAGCAAATAAAAAAGCAAACAACAAACTTCGGGGAAATATTTGCAGTTCATATCACAAAGGGTCAGTCGATGCAAAATACAAATAGCACCTTCAAATCAATGAGACACCAACAGAGCCATAGAATAATGGGAAAAGAATGTGGACAGTTCACAGAAAAGGAAACACAAATGGTACGCAAATACATGCAAAGATGCTTAGCATCATCCATATGGAGAGAAACATCTGTGACTTGAAAATTCTGATAGACGGTTATTTCAATAAGTAGAAAACAATACAAGACCAGTTTCCTGAATCATCCTGGGATGCTTACACAGCCGGGCTTTATGAGATCAGGGTGACGGACAGCTGCATAGCTGTATTTCTGGTGCTGTTTCTTTAAGGACAAACAGGCTTTTGGAGAGTTAAAGACAGACTTTGTGGGTTTTTCTTTTTTTAACTTATGAAGGAATCCTGAGAATTAAGTGCATAAAAGTTTCTAGGGTGCAATGTTGAAGATTCACAATTCAGGGTAAACAGGAGAAGGCAGAAGATAACGTTCTTTCTGCCACATGAACCTTCTCCCTTTATACCTGGTGTCTTGGTCCATTTAGGCTGCTAGAACAAAAATACGGTAGACTGGGGGCTTAAACAACATGCGTTTGTTTCTCACAGTTCTGGAGGCTGGGAAGTCCAAGATCAAGGTGCCAGCTGATTCGGTGTCTGGTGAAAACCTGCTCCCTGGTTCCTAGACTTTTCACTGTGTCCTCAGCTGATGGAAAGGGTGAGGGGGCCCTCTGGGGTGTCTGTGATCAGGGCACTAATCCCATTCATGGGGCTCCGTCCTCAAGGCCCAATCACCTCCCGAAGGCCCACCTCCAAGTACCATCACACTGGGGATTCTGTTTCAGCGTATGCGTGTGGGAGACACAAACATTCAGTCTGTAGCAACTGGACAGTCTTCACAGAACTAACTGTGTTCTCACGTGAATATTTTACAGCATCACAAGGAGAAAATGTTTGTTTTGTGACTTGCATTTGTTTATAACTTTAATGCTTGGTCCATTGTTATATTTAATAAGGCTATAAAAAAACACTAGTGCTGCTGTTCCCAAGACAATCTTTCTCTTAAACTGGACTTGGACTTTGTTTTCCTCTTGTCTTTTGTTTGTTTAGACAAAGAAAGCTGAATTTATTTTTTGGTAAAGCTAATAAAAAATGAAAAATATTAAAAAGAACAAAATTAACTACAAAAAAAGTTAGTAACCCTTTGTCAATCTCTATTTAGAAATTTTACAATTCCATGAAATCAAAAAGTAAAAACAAGTAAACGGTAAAAACCATTAAATAACAAAAAAAATTGAGAACCATTTTTGTAGATTAACTACAAACGGTTGGTAACCCTTTGTCAATCTCTATTTTTAAATTGAACTGTTTCATGAAATCAAAAAGGCTGAGACTCGTGGATGATTCTAAAACCCCCTCCAACTCTATGATAGCTGGAATTTTATTTCCTTGTCTGGTTAAGAGTTAGATGGTGGTGCCATTGCAAATGGGGCCCTTATAGTCTCGGTTGATGAGCTTCTGTTTTTCCGAGTCTGCCTTCTACCTCGACACGGTGCTTCCCTCTCCTTTTCAGACAAAGGTCACGTCCTAACGTGTGGTGGACCCTACCCCACTGAAATCCGACCACACCAGGAAAGGCCGCACAGCAGAGGGGTGACGAGCTCAGGTCTGGGAGTCAGGCAGATCTGGGCTCACATCCTGGGTCTGCTGTTTACCAGCTATGTGACCCGAGTCTCAGTGTCTTCATCTGCAAAATTGGGATAATATTAAAACTCACCTCATGGAGTCGTTATAAAGAATTGAGATGTACATGGGTCTAAATATAGTGTGTGGCATATAAGTGCGTTATTAAATGTATGAGTATATCTGTATGACTCTCTCTGTGCATGTGTGTATAAATAAATATTTAGGCACTATATCACACCTGCCTTTGTAGACTGGAAACCTAGAATGAGTGCTTAATTAAGGAAAATCACAAGTGTTCATTATATAATTTTAAAAAGTATTTTGAAAATAAATAAAGAGGGAAACCACTCCTTTGATATAATGTCCTGATGGGATGCTGGACTTCCAAGACTTTATATCTATTAACTCATCTGAGCCTCATATAATAACCCTTAGGTAGATACTGTTATTATTCCTATTTCCCAGATGAGGCACAGAGAGTTTAAGTGACTTGCCTAAGGCCACACAGCTAATAAGTGGTGGAGCCAGGAATCAAACCTAAGCAGTATGGTTAGAGTTTATGTTTTTAACCACTGTAGGAAAAAAAAAAAAACCTTAATTCAGTCTCCACTGCAATTATGGGCATCTCTAGATCTGTATCGTCACTACAGCACCCCCAAGCTATGTGTGGATATTTAGATTTAAGTTAATTAAACTTAAATAAAACTAAAAATCCAGTTCCTAGGTTGCATTCACCACATTGAAAGTGCTCAACAGCCGCAAGCGGATAGCGGCTGCCTTGTTGGGCAGCACAGACATACGACATTTCCATCATCGCAGAAAGTTCCATTGGACAGCCCTGTTCTAGATAACTCTAAAAAATATTAGCCAAACAAAGACTCAAACTCAGTAGGGGTCACATGGATTTTCTTTAATTAAATACCACTTCATAATGCTATTTACAACTAGCACACACATTTTTGGAAAAATAAGACATGCCGTATCAGTCATGGGGTTAATGAAATATAAGCATCCACACAGAATACATATTCTAAGGTGACTTCATTTACATAGCTTCTCACAAAAACAGTGAATTGCTCTGCCTCTCAGCCAGGACAGGACGAGATTTGGAACTCACAAGGCCGAGGAGTGGAGGGTCCCCAACACTACGCGGACGGACGTCTTGCATCTACACGGCACCGCCAAGCCGGCTGGTTCCCCCGGAAGAGCAATGGAGGCGTCAGTCCTGCCTTCCCGCCCAGCATTCATTCCACGCTGCAAACCCTCCCATGACCCGAAGCCGAATGCGCCCGACGCATCCTCAGACCTGCAGCTTCCCGGGAGGGCCAGGGGGCGCCGAACTCTCAACAAAGCCCGCAGGCACCAGTCTGCGAAGAACTGGTGCTGATGTCCGATTAGGGAACCCCAAGTCCCAGCCTCCCAAGAGGGGGACAGAGTGGGGTGCGGAGAGGGAGACCAGGGAACAACTGGAAAGTTTAAACGCAAGTTTGGTGACGCTGCTTTAGGTGCTGCTGCTGGGAAGGAGAGAGAGGCGGGTTATTAATGTTGCCCAGAGCATTCGTGAGGGCTTGGGGGGGGCAGTGAGAGCCACGAGGAAAAATAGACTCAGGGCTGTGAGTGGAAAGCTGATGCCCTCCCCCCCGGCCTAACAGCAAGTGCTGCTCACCTGCCACCAGCAGACAGTCCATCTACACCTGGCGGCAAAGACTGAGAAGCCAGCCCAAGACAGAGTCAGAATTCCGGAGACCGCAGCAGTCCTCCGAGTACCCAGGTGACCTGCCCCTGCCTTCCACTCGGGAAACCACCACGCAGCTCTCTGATCATCCTTCCTAAGTTTAGGTTCCTAGGACGACGCCACCGCCCCAAACCTGAAGCAGGGGGCTGCCCAGGCCCAGCCGCAGTTCCTGGTGGCATTGACCCCTGATGGTCAGCAGACCTGCACTCTTATCCCCTCCTATCCTCCTCCACTGGCTCGAGGCCGAAAGGCCCATCCCAAAAACAGGGGAAGAGGGCAGAGTAAGGTTGGGGCACGTAACATGCCAAATGATCACCCGGTTTGAACATTTAAATGGCCTCCCTGCTCACCTACCCTTTGTCCACTCTGCCCTGACACCCCCACCCCGCCCACCTTAGAAAAATCACTTCGCAAATCTGAATAGCAGTGCAACTGGATTTTAATTCCCCCTTTGCGTTTTGTTCTTGCAGACTTGCAGCTTGACCTTGAAAAGTGACTTATCCCTCAGATTCTTCCTCCACGCTGCATAAGGCCTCCTTTCAGATCAGGGCTGATCCTGTCATTCTCTTCCTCGTGACCCATCGATGGCTCCCATGCCCTCTAGAATACACTTTAAACTCCTGGGCCAGGCATGCAGGGCCCTCCAGGATTCCGCCTCCACTGCTTATCTTTCCAGCCTCCTGTCCCACCACCCTCCCTGGCTCTCCTTTCTTTGCCATCTCCCCCTCCCTATCTCTGTGCCTTTGCAAATGCTGGCCCTTCTACCTGGCGGTGATCACTCTACTTTCTATGCTTTGCTCAAATCTTAGCTAGGTTTGCCACCTGTCAATGAGTGGGGCCAAAATCATCTTCAATTCCGAACACCCCATTCTGGGCTCAGGGCCTGACCTTAGCAGGGCCTCATAACTGTCACTTTCTGTGGTTGGCTAATGCACTCAGCCTGCCCTGCCATAGTTTCCTGGCTATTCACGTCGCCGCTGGAGGGCAGGAACCATGTCTTATTTTTGTAGCCCTCACCATCCAAATGCTTAACAAATGCCTCATAAATATGGTTGAACTGAGTTGATACCTGTCCTAAAGGAAAAAAAGCTCACTGTCTGTTGCCTTCTCAGGCATGTAAGACACAATACAGAAGTGGTCAAGACACAGTAAGGAAGTAGTTATCACAGGCGACAGACATCAGTTTTTGAAGTCAAGGACTAAATCAGTCCTAAGCACAATCCACAAAAGTTAATGATCTATCAACACTGGCCTATTAACACTGTTATCCCGCCTATCAAAGGCTGCCTAGGGAAGCAGTTAGTGTGGTTTAAGTAGTAGTCGCTGGATGAGAAATGCCTCAGATCCTATGGGGATTATTCAACGCGCCCAAAGAACCCCAAAGAGGAAACAAGAAATAGGAATTCCAACTTTCCAGCAGGGGTGTGTGGGCCCCCGGGGGTTTAGCAGCCCATCTCTTTCCATTATTAGGTGTTCAAGGTGTGAGATCCTTAGATTATCTGACTCAGAATCACCTGTGCTGCCAGTTAAGCATGCAGACCCTTGGGCCCCGCCCCAGTCCCCCTTAATCAGAGTATCTGTGGTTGGGGTGTAGGCATTTGCATGTCACATAAACCCCCTAGGGGAGCCTTATGCTCATTAACGTCTGCAAACCTTTACCTGCCATTCTCAAGAGTATACGGTCAGTCTAGGGGAAGACAATCACGGACGCAGCTGAAAAGAAAGCAGCAGCCCCCTTTCTGAGAATGCTTGCTTCTCCCAGACACACGTGCACGGGGATGTGGACCCAGACTCTCCATCGACTCCAAGGACATTAAGCAATCACTCAGGCTTGGTTTGTTGCTCTGTACGGGAGAGGGTGGAGAGATGAGCGAGACTGTCTCTGAAATGAGCACACCCAGTCTCCCCAGAGGGCACTGGGGTGCAGGAAAATACACAGAAAACAGGCAGGTCTTCTGTCTCTCCTCTTACAAGTGATGTAATCACCTTTTGGAAGATGAATAGGGAGTTTTTTTCCTTTATAGGCTGAAGTATCATCTCCCCTGCTTCTGTCCTTTTTATTCTCCCCTTCTCTTAACCTCCCAGTTCCTTTAGGGGGAAAAAAAGCAATCAAGCAGCTCAGAGAACCAAAAACAAGTTAGTTTTCAGAATAGATCCAATATAAACACATCAAGCACATTTTCACTGGGAGGGCACAGACAATTGGAAGACAGGAGTGTATTTCCCTACAGGCCAGTGACAGAATGTTCCACCAGGGCCAGCCCACTCTGCCATGAGAGGGTGACACAAAGGTTATCGCGAACACAGAATCAGGAGTAAGATGGGTAGACATCAGGCCTGCACGTGAGGTGGGGGAAGACTAGAGTTAGCAGTCTCCAGTCTTTCACTGGATTTGGAAAGGAAGAGCAGAATCTCTGCCTTGCTTTAGCTCTGAAGAATGTGGTACCCTTGGGTCATTGACTGACAAAGCTCAGTTACATCCTCAAGAATGATAAAGGCTTTCCAAATCCCGCTGGGCTAAACCAGGCAGAGGCTGCATTCGTACCACCCAACTGGAATACTGCTTTCATCCCCCACCCCGCAGCCTTAACATTTGAAATTTCCAAGACCAAGATAACACACCCTTCGCCAGAGACAAAGGCTTTTCAAGATCCCCGTCCATGGAGTTCTTGGTTTAAAAAAAATAAGACTTAAAAGGTGAGTTTTAGAATTAGGGGTTGAACCACGGTCAGCACGGCTTGAGCAGTTACAAATGGAGGAAGGTGAGTCTCCTTCACGCGGCTCACTCCTTCTTAGTGTGTTCCAGGACTCGGTAGGGAACCCCAGAGGCACTTCTGGAGCCATGTTCTTCTTGCATGATGGGCAGTGTGGCAGGAGCGTAGATCTCAGAAATGTTGTCGTTGTTTTCCAGGGCCCCATAGGAAAAAGAAGCTTTGAGGTCAGGCTGGACTGTCATCCCCTTGTCATGCATGTTTTGCATACCTGAAATGAAATCATTTTTCCCAAATCATTCTGTGGTAAGGGGGCCAAAGGAGCCTGCATCTTCCTCTATCCCACCACACACTAATTATAGTGCTTGGGAGCTAATCATGTGCATTGTCAATTTCCTGAATGCTTTAGATTGAAAAAAGCACACCCATAAATATACACTGGAACTATTACAGTTGCTAAGCAACAAGGGATGAATCTTCAGGAAATATGCAAACAGACCAGCCACTGTCAAGAGAACCATCGGCTGGCCTAGGAGGAGGTGGGGACGTCTGTTTGGGCCACAGGCGGAGGGGAACCAGCACTGTGCTTTGAACGTGGTAGATGCCAACGTTTTTCTCATGAATGAAATCAGGATCCAGAAAACTTCATTATACTGTTGAGAGATGAGGGTGACTTTGTGTCACAGACACGTGATGGTGACAGATGCACCATGATGCTCAGAGGGAGAGTCTTGACCCTTAACATTAACATCCCTGAGCCACGTAAAGGGTAAAGTGTGATTTTGCTTATTACTTCTGGGCACATTAATGCTGGATTTCTATCTACATTTGAGGGCAAAGAATTTCATCATTAATTCCTTCAATGTGATGCTACAATTCTCCTCATCAGGTGGGACCTGGCCTTCTCTGAGGCCAGCTCTTTTCCTGGCAGGGAATTAAGACCCTTCAAATTCTCTTGCCCCCAGGTTGAGTCATAAGACATCGAATGCAAAGTGTCTTCCATGAAACTATGATGATAACAGCAGCTGACGTCTGACTGCTTCATACGCCCTGGGCCCTGGGCTGAGTGCTTTAAATAGTAATAGTAACAATAACAGCAACAATGATAATAGCTCATGTGGACTGAATGTTCCGTTGGTGGCGGGCACTGTTCTGAACACTTATGAAGTCTTATCTCATTTGATGCTCACAACTGCCGATAAGGAGAATGAGGCAGTTGGAGGTTAAGTAACTTGCTTCAGGTCACAGAACTAGTAAGTGGCAGCGCCAGGTTTCAAACTCAGGTGGTTTAAACTCTGAAGCCCAGACTTTTAACCCGAATGCTGTGTGGCCTCCCATATACACTTGCATTTATGCCCAAAAATCCTATGGCAGAGATGCGCTACTATCTTCATTTTCTGGATAAGAAAGCAGATTCAGAGAGGTAAAGTTGTCCAAGGTCACACAGCTAACGGGAGACAGGGCTGGGATTTGACACCAAAGCCCATACTCTTATCTACTCTGCAAACGACCCAGCACGTGGAAGGCCCTTTGCTTCCACATTGCACAAGACTTAGCTGATGGTCCTTTGAAAGGTACAGTTTAAGAGTCTGTGGTTTGGACTTTTGGGGTGGGGGCTGGAAGAGGATGAGGGCTGCCTGCTCTTCAGGGAAGAGAGCTGGCTTTCCAGGCAGGACTGAGCTTTCGGATTTTGTCAATGTTCTCCAGCCACAGACCACCAGGAATGCAGCTACAGTCTAACAAATCTGGGTTCTGGACTCAACGCAACAAGGGAGACAGGCACCATGGAGCGCTGTGGGGGCCTCAGTAAGAGGGTGTTAGAAAGGCCTTAGAGAGGATCTGGGCTCATGGGAGGTGGCTCTGGGGAGGGCTTACGGAAGCAGGGCTTTGCTTTGAATCAGATGCTGTCAGGAAGTGGGGATCATTCTGTGACTGGGGATCCTGATACGTCTTATCTAGAAAGAGAGGAGACTGGAGGCCAAGGCTGCGACTGGTAAAGAGCAGCAGTCACTCGTGCCAGGGGCACGGCTGGCCCTTTTGTGGTTTGGACAATGCTCACATTTTGTCTGTGTTCACACATGATCATGGAGTGGACCTGTTTGTCTTAATCCACCATGGTCACAGAGTGGCCTTGTCTGAGGCTGAGGTCCTGTGAAACTGTGAATGGTCGGCAGGGAACACCAAGGCCTGGCTGTGAGTGCCAAGCCAGCTGCTAACCATCAGGGCCTGCTTTTCTCTTCCTCATTTTTTGGCAGTCTTTCAGGTGCCAGAATTATTTAAAGCCTCTTCGAATTGTGACAGGTAATGAAGTTTTGGATTTTGGATGCCTCTGAACAGCAGCTACTGGTCTGTTGTAAAGATAATCCAGGTAAACCACAAGCAAGGTCCCGACGCTGACGGGGAGGCCACGGAACTGGAAGAGACCTCTGTTCAAGCGGTTTTATCCTTCATGGTCTACCTGCCGTCAGGGCCAAGGAGTTTTTTCAATTTTCAAAGTTTTTAAAGAAAAGGGATGTGAAACCAAATGTAAGCAGGCATCTACCATGTCCTAGACACTGTGCAAGGGGTCTTGAACATACTAGCCCACTCCCCTGAAAGAAGGATTCCCAACTTACAAGTGAGGGTCAGAGGCCTGGGGAGGGCCAGGCACCTGCCCAAGGTCACACAGCAGGCAGGTGGTAGAGCTGGGATTTGAATCCAGGCCACCTGAACTCCAAGCCCGTGCTCTTCACAGTATAGGACGCGTGTCTACTCAGAAGAGCCCTGACACGCCACCGCAACAGGGTAGGGTCTCCTTTATCTGACCTCCCACCGGTCACAAGGTACAAAGAGGAAGCGAGAGCCACATCCACAAACAGACCACAGAATGTTGACATCTAAGATTACCTTGGGTTACCTTCTATTTTCTACCAGAAATTACAGCTATATATACGCATATAAAAATACTTATATAGATATATACACATACACAGTTCATAAACACACAAACACACATATACATACAATACTTGCACACACACAAGAGTTGACACCTCACCTATCTGGAATTCAGCTATCCAGCGCCCTCATCTATCCGGAACACAGCCGAGAAACAAGGAAGTAAGCAAAAAAGGCATCTGAGCAGCCAGATTAGATGTTTAAAAAGTCCATGCACTAAAGCTCATGCACTTAACTCCTAGCAGAAACCTTAAGGCCCCAACTCAGAGCTTATTTATGTTACTTTTACATACCATTCGAACAAGTTGGGTCAAATGAGAAGATGGACACAGGGTTGCTATACACAGGCAGGCTGGTGACAACAAGAATGACAGACAATAGCTTAACAGCAAGAGATGAGGAAATAATATAAAAAGTAGACACACAAACCCTGGGGCCATTTAAAGCAGGGGCACCTCAGTCAGCCCTGAGAACACACCTGCATCACAGAGTTATTAACAAAGTCACTGAGTAGCACTCTCCGCCATCAGTGGGATTCTATGTTGCTCATTAGACTGTCTCAATGAAGGGTGGGCGATCATGTTTTGAAGGGATTTCTATCTTACATATATAAAATAAAATTAACTTTGAGTTAAAGAGTGAAAGCTAGTGGTCACTGGCAATCTATAGCATTTAGGTCAGCAAACCTAGATAAGGCAGGTCCCGTGTCTTAACCTTTCTAATCTGAATCCCTTTAGGCTGGACAGGCATTCTCCAGTTCTCCACAGGCCCCACCATTCCCTAATGTGTAGCACTTGGCTGATTCACACATTTATGCTACTTCACGGCTTAAAGGCCTTTGAGCTCATGGCTTCTCAGTGTGAACCCTTAGCTCCCTGGGAAATTATGCTTTCCAGAACACTCCACTCCCTTGTGGATCTAGGGAATAAGGTTATAGTATTTGAATTTCATTCATCCTATTTTCCTTCCCCTCTCTGATCATTCCATTCCACCTGGATGAATTCCTCTTGCAGGCGTGAAGCCTGGTGCTGCAGACCGTCATCACGTCCAGTGTGAATCAGGGTCGTCTTTAAGAGGCCCCACAACAGACATGGGAACAGGCAAGATGTGCTCAAAACCAACTGAGGCGCTTCAGCCATTGCCTCCTCTTTTGCACACCGAGATTAAAAGAAAAAAAAAAGACAGTCACACCATAACGGCACAGCACACGTTCCCTGGACCAAACCCAGTGGCTGTCTCTTTTTAGACAGGAAGTAGCAGTCATTCTGTACAGATGGGCTGGCCAGCTGGACACGTGGGTTTAACGTTACCTGGCATGGCATCCATGGAAATATAGGGCTCGAATGGAATTGACTTCTTCCTGTTACGTGTAATTAAGAAGACGCCCAAGAATGCAATGAGGCACCTGAGGAACAGAGATAACGGGGGAAGAAAAATAAGGCCAGAGTGAGGTCGCGAGGGGGATTTTTCAAAGCCAGGCAACAGGAAAAAGGTGAAGAGGGTTTCAGGCTGCAGCGGGGCTCGCTGGTGAGCGGCCCTGAGAGGCTGCGGGGCCTGGGGTCAGCAGGGAGCCGACTTGGGACAATAACAGGCTGTGCAGCCCACGCGTCCTCCGACACTCCACACAAGCCTTAATCAGGGTAAATTCGACTCTCCTGGGCGGAACTCTCACGGTTCTTTACTTCCACTTCGCCCGTATCTCAGAACCCTGCCTTTAAAAAGGTATTCTTTTAAGTTAAAAAATTCTGTATGGCCTAAATGCAATCGATAGAGGAGTAGAGAAAGTAACAATGAGAAGGTCCCTGTACTTCCCCCAGGTAGCAGTATAGTCTTCCAGAGTCTTTTTTGTTTTTTGTTTTCTTTTCCCCAGAGCTTAGATAAACAAGCACACTTTCTAAAAACTGAGGTATAATTTACATGCAGTAAAACGCCCAACCCTTAACTACAGAGCTCGATGAATTTTGCCTGTGTATACACCCGTGTGACCACCACCCAGGTCAACGGAGAAGACAATTCCATCCTCTTCGTCCCACAAAGTTGCCTTGTGCCCCTTCCCAATTCACGCTCGCACTTCCCCAGAGGAAACCACAGGTTCGATTTGCCTGTTCTTGAACTTGTAAGCTCAGTCATACAATGTTTTTTCTTTTATGCCTGGTTTCTTCCACTTGAGAAATGTTTTCAAGGTTCATCCACTTTATTGTGTGTATCAGTAGTTTGTTATTTTTAATTGTTGTGCTGAATCCATTGTCTGAATATACTACCATTTGTTTTTCACTCTCCTGTTGAGAAGATATTTGGGTTGTAGCCAACTTGAGCATGTTATGATGAAAGCTACTATAAATATTCATGCACGAGTCATTTTATCAATATACGTACTCATTTCTTTTGGGTGTGTATCTGGATGTGGAACTCCTGGATCGTAGGGTAGACTATACATAAAACAAATGTCACTTTTTCCATTCAACGCATCCTCCACTTGGTTCCACGTCAGTGCCTATCGACTGGCCTCAATTTTTCAAAATGGCAGCACGGTCCTTTATTATATGGAAATACCATCATTTATTTAACCTGTGTTCCACCGCTGGGCATTTAGGTTGCTTCCAATTATTCGCTTATAAAATTAATAAATAATCTCATACATGTGTCTCTGTGTCCCATTTCAATGATTTTTCTAAGATAGATGATTAGAAATGGAATGCTGCATCAAAAAGTAGGCTCATTTAAAGTTTTTGCCGATATTGCCAAACTGTCCCCTGCATTAAAGAACTTCTCATGGTTGGCAGAGAGCTGCTCTCCTCATCCTCTTGCCACTTTGGAATATTATCAATATTATTAATCCTGTTTTTGCAAAATGATGGCATCTCATGTAGCTTCAATACGCATTTCTTTGATCTGAGGTGAGGTCGAGAATCTTTTCATGAGTCAAAATGTGCTATTTTAGAAATGACAAGGAGATTAAAGCTCAGAAGAAAAGAAAGGGGAAGGAGATGAAGCCCTTTGGAGGCTAAAATGCTCACCTCTGGGGACAAAGCTGCAAATCTCAGATGCTCCACTGGCTCTAAAGGACTGCCCGGGAGGCTGAAGTAATAATGGGGAGAGAGTGGCAACTGCTGGAATTCTCCACGCAGTGCCGGGGCCAGAGAGCGGGCGGGGCGGAACTCACCCCAGCGCAAACATGCAGATGTGCAGCGCGTCCTCCCCGAGGAAGTCCAGGTAAAACACTGCGCCTGCAGCAGCAGATAAGAGGAAACAGGGTGAGCTGGCGTCACAGCTCCTGCTGGCCAATCTGTCTAGGACCTGCCTAAGCTCTCTTTGCTGCAGGAAACCAAAGTGACCAAAAGTGCTATTATGCCTGTGCTTAGCAAAATATGAGAAGAATGGAATGAAAGCCATTTGGGGGAACAGATTGTCTTCTCTCTCCCACTCCTAGGTCCCTCATATCTTCATTTTTTTCCTTAACTTTTTATTTTGAGATAATATTAGACCCAGAAATGCAGTAGAGAATTCCCCTGTACCCTTCACCCAGCTTCCCCCAATGAAACAACGCTATGAACTAAACCACGGACCTTACTCGCCAGTTTTTACACACGCTCCTCCCCTCATCTTTCTTAAAGATGGATATACAGGGCTTCATGTTAAGCTGTCAGAGCTTTCTCACCTCACGTGGCCAGTGGATGTCAAGCCTGCAGGCCGACTCCTATGGCATGGGAGTGACCCGCGCCTGCCCCCCTCACCCTGCAGCCAGCCTCTGTCTCCATCATTTCACCTCCTTGGGCTTCATGCTGTATTTCTGAGCTGCTGACTCCTTGCCTCAACTTCTGTTTCTGAGGTGACCTTAGTGTCTGCTATTCCTGTCAACCTTGACTGGGCCAAAGTTCTTGACCACCACTCGAATCTTTGCATTAGGTTAGCTTTCTGGCTGCTCTGGGGTCAATGCCCCATTCGATTCCTGGTACTGCTCCTAGCACAGGCCTGGCAGGTTGTGTGCCCTACTTGTTCCCACCTCTGTGAGCAGGATTTGGGCAGCACTTGTTTAAAAAGCAGGACAAAGCAAACGGCTTTATGGCCGGACCTTCTTCAAAGGCAGGCACATTCGTCCCTATCGGCCTTTTTACTTTGAAGATGTTAGTCACCATTGCCACTCAAAAAACATACAACAAACTGATATACTTGTGGCCCTTGAAGCCACATCGGAAAGAAAAAAAAAATTTAGGGGTGGGGTAGAAGAAAAGAAAAATATAATAATAATGGTGGCTTACTGAGCACATATTATGACACAGACACTCCATGTGCTCGTGATCTCTAAAACTTATACAGAAGAAATTTGTGGTCACTTGGCCAATGGAGGCTGTGAAGCTAGCACATGATGAACAAAAATCATTGAAGAACCCTTATAGCACAAAGTAGGGGACGTTTGGAGTGTACATATTTCAATTCTAGGAGGTAAGCGTTACTACTCCCATTTTATGAATGTGGAACTGAAGCTCAGAGAGGTTAAGAGATTTTCCCAGAGCCACTCAGCTCTGTGTCTGTGCTGGGATACAAACTCAGATCTCTCTGGTTCTAAAGCTTGTACTTTCTCCATAAAACCATACACAACTCTGATGGGCAGAACAAGTCAGCGGACTTGGCCTTCTGACAGACGCAGGGCCTCCTCCCTCCACGCTGGGGTAACGTCCCTGCTGCGAAGGTAGAAGACAGAAATCTGGTGATGGGCCACCCTTACCTGCTGTGATGGCAACAGTTGTGGAGAGAATGTAGCCCACGCTGGCAATCAAAGAGGAGTCGTACATCTGTGAGGCTTGACTTAAAAACCTTCAACACAAAAGCACTCTGGTCAGGGGGCTGTGGGGACGTTGGAAAGGCTGAGTGAAAGCTGATGACAGCAGACTTGGTCTGGAGTATGACGATAACGCACAAAGGAACATTCATCGCGTTTATAAAGATGCCATCCTTGTGTCTCTCCGGGTCTGGGGTCCACACTTTGCTCCCCTTCTTCCCTTAGACACACAGCCTGAGGCCCACGCCCATTCCCTGAGCGGGCCGTGCCTTCTTGCTCTCACACCTTTGCCCACATGACTGTCATCACCGGAAATCCCTTCTCCTTACCTCTGTGTCTCCTGCACTCCCAGCCCACTAAAAAGAGCCATTCCTGGTCTCTTAGACACTCAAGAAACTCTTAAAGCACTTATCACATTCTGCCTATTGCTGCCATTTTTTTTTTAAACAAATTTTCTTCTTAAGTCAAAAATACTTGCTCACTGTAATAAATATAGGAAAAAGAGAGAAAATTAGAGTCATTCCTAATCACTCCATCTAGGATGAATACTCCATCATTTTGGAATATATTCTTTTTTTCTTTGTTTGTTTGTTTTGGTGAGGAGGATTTGCCCTGAGCTAACATCCATTGCCAATCCTCCTCCGTTCTTTTTTTTTTCTGGCTTGAAGAAGACCAGCCCTGAGCTAACGTCTGTGCCAGGGCTCCTCCACTTTGCATGTGGGATGCCTCTACAGCAGGACTGACGCGGGGAGTTAGGGCCGTGCCTGGGATCTGAACCCACGGACCCGGGCCGCTGAAGCTGAGCGCGCATAACTTTAACCACTCGGCCATGGGGCTGGCCCCTGGAATATAATCTTTGTCCACCTTCTGCGTGGTATTTTCGTTACTGCACAGTTGCTTATACCATAATGTATGGCCCACTGGGTCATAATCGTCTGCTTACCAGGCTGTCCCCCACCCAGGGCTGGGAGCGCCTGAAGACAGTGACTATTGTCATGTCTCTGTGCGCAGTAGGCCCCCAGTGGAGTGTGCTGAGTGGGTGAGCAAGAAGCTCCCCGGGAGGGGGCTGGCCATCTGATTCGTCCTCTCAGCCCCCGGAAGGCACAGCACCTTGCACACGGCAGACGCTCAGTGGCAACAACTGGACTTGTTGCAGTAGGACTAAGAATAGTGAGAATCGACACAGTAATGGCAATAATCATCACAAAGGCAGCTGCTGTTTCCTGGACGTTATCCTGGGCACTGCACTGAGAGCCTCATGTGATTCTCTTAGGCAGGGGCTGTTATTCTCATTGGCGGACCAAGAATCGCATCTTAGAGAAGCTGAGGGGGAGGCGTGGTGTGCTAGGGGGCCAGACGCCTGGGTTCAAGTCTCAGTTGACCCACTTCCTGGCCCCTGACCCTCGCTCTGCTGCAGGCCCCCACATGCACAATGAGGACAGCATCATCTGCCTCGAGGGGCTGCTGTGGGATGAAACGAATGCACCAGTTCCTGTGAAAGCAGCGAGAGCAGAGCCAGCTTGCACTGGGCACTCGGTGAGCAGTGGTCACTCCTTCGATCCCCCGAGGCCACTGCTGGTGGACGGTGAGCCCAGGCTGCTGGAGTCCGGGACCTGACCTGCCCAGGGGGTACCAGCCTCACGTACGACATTGAACCCTGTGTGGTTCACCTCCCCTCCCCACACAGGACTGTCACACGCCCTCCCAGGCCCTCTGCGGGGCACCAAGTCCCAGATGGGAACAAGGCCCAGGCCCACCCTCAGTACTTCTGCTTTCGAGAGAGAAACAATGACCTCACCCTTCCACTTGGGAAGATTTCCTGAGGACAAGAAATGATAACTTTCTGTTTTCTATCTAGCAGACAAGTCGATCCCTCCTGGGGACACACAGCTTCGCCTGAAGTCCCTGAGACGGACGCCTGCCTTGAGCAGGTGGGAAGCGAGGCTGCCTCTGATCGCGCATGCCTCTCATTTTGAGGCCAAGGGAAAAAACACATCCACTTCAGGCTTCGTCTTTCAAGCGGCACAGAACCCTCCACGTGACAACTCAGCAAATTAGCAACCCCTCTCTCTCCACAGTGGATGCCAAACCCTGGTGACAGGCTGTATTTGCATGTTCTGCCTTCCCTACAGAACCAGATGCAATCGGGCCCAGAAAACAGAAGAGAGCCCCTGGCGAGGCCCAGCAGGAAAAGAATTTGCGACTCACGCGGCTTGATAGACGGCCGTTGCCACCATGCACACGAGCATCACATAGAAGATGGGGTAGTGGAGCTGCAGGGTCCCCTGTATGGACAACATGAGCATCCCGGCCACAGCCTTCACCGTCACCACCGTCATCGAGCCTGCAGAAGGTGAATGAGGACGTGTGGGAGTCTCAGGGACCAGGAGGGATTCGGAACGGGAAGTCAGTTTATAACCCCCAAGGACTTGGCAAAGAAGATGGAGGGAACACTGGCAGAGCCAACCCAGTGGTTTTCAGACAGGAGATGCCCTTTACGTCAGATCTCTCGTGCTTCTCCCATGAAGGAGGAGAGGACAGAAAATCCCAGGAAGTATTTCCAAACGTCACTTCTAAACTCCACCAAGAAAGTGCATGGGGTTTGAGTCTCTGAACCCCAGAGTGGCAGTGCCATGCCTGGAACCTGGTGCGAGGTCAAAAAAACCTTTTTTGTGTATGTGAGTAAGATCGGCCCTGAGCTAACATCTGTGCCAATCTTCCTCTATTTTATGTGAGATGCTGCCACAGCGTGGATTGATGAGCAGTGTGTAGGTCCGTGCCTGGGATCCAAATCTGCGAACCCCAGGCTGCCGAAGCAGAGTGTGCGAACTTAACCACTGCACCACCAGGCTGGCCCCTAAAACAATCTTTGAATGGATAAATTAACCTCTTGTGAGTATCATTCTCATGGCAATCACAGGAAAAACGTGTGGTGTGTAAAGAGCTCAAGAGGTTTTTTTTAATGCTTACTCATTTATATGTTTAAAAACATTTCTTTAGACTAGAGGTCTCCAAATGTTCAGAATGCATGCCCCTATGCATATGCACATACTTTTCAAATACATGTTTATTTTAAAATTACAGTCACGTAACACGGTACTTATATGGTATGTACATTACAAAATGTGCAGGAAATATCATTTAAAAGGTGGAGATAAAAATAAACATCAGTTCTCATATTTTCTTCCTGCACACCTGTGGACCATCTTGCCTGCCTCACTGTGGAGACCGCCGCTTCACGGCAGAAACGACTTCTGACTCTAAACGGCCCGGTCCCACTGCCGAAGCAGGAGTTAAAAGAACAACTCCCAAGGAAGGCACAAATGAAGCCCGTTGTTCTGGATGAGAAGCTCTGCTTTCCTGTTTTTCTCAGCTTCTTCTCATTTTGTCTTCTCCTGCCAACAGCCCATCACACTCAGGGGCATCTGGGTCCCTCGGCTACTTAGACGGCGGTTTTCAGACACGGCAGCCAGTGAACACAGCCGGTTCATCAGGCTGGCCTTGTTAGTGAGGAGCGGGCAGAGGGGGTTGGCCAGCATGCCTCAGGACCTTCTGGCCTTCCTACTCACCAGGAGGGAAGGCTTTGGGACTGTGCTCTTCCACTCCACTTTGAAAACAGCATCACCAAGGAATGGGCTGCTGATTCACGTGGCAGCATGCACAAACCTCTGAGACATTATGCTCGGTGAAAGCAGCCAGCCACGAAAGGCCACATATCCTGTGATTCCATTTATATCATAGGTCCAGAAAGGCAAATTCATAGAGATAGCAAGTAGACGAGTGGTTGGCCAAGGGCTGGGAGGAGGGAGGAATGCGGAGTGATGGCTAAGGGGCACAGGGTTTCTTTTTGGGGTGAAAAAATGTTCTAAAATTTGATTATGATGATGGCTGCATACTCTGTGAATATACTAAAAACCAGTGAATTGTACACTTTAAAGAAGAGAACTTTATGGTATGTAAATTACATCTCAATAAAGCTGTTTATAAAAACAAAATCATGGAACCCTGTCCTATGGTGACTCGTGTCTGTGTGGTTCACAGCCTCTTGCTGGAGTGGGGGCTCGAGGCGGGAAGGACAGAAGGGAAATAACACCGGTTGAGCCCCGTGCACGTCACATTGGACCCCTCTCCCCCTGAGGTCTGGGTGTTCTCTTCTGCCCACTTTGAGGACAGCGTGGCTTAACCAGGGAGAGACACTAGGATGCAGCAGTAGGGTTTCACCCGCACCCCCTCCACTTCTCCTTCAGGAAGAACACGTATTGCTCCCAGCTCTATTTAGTATACCAAACACTCTGCAGGCCAGAGCCTTGCCTGAATCTGATTTAGGAGCCACTTCCCCCATTGCACCCATATCTTTAAAAAGAAAGAAAACGAAAAGAGCAAAATCAGCTCTTGCCTTTGACTCCAGGATGAATTCCAAACCTCTGATAGGTTTTATGTGGACCCTGAAGGACCCGGGTGTTGGGACCTGCTCCACCTCTGACTTCTCTGGAACAACCTCTTAAGCCCCTCACACTTCTCTCCTCTTCTTCATTGTAGTTGTTACCACCTAAGCTTCTATCATCTGTGCATCTGTCCCCCTTTACTGCCGTCTCCTCCCTTGAGGATGGCGGCGCCCCGAGGCAGGGGTCTGGCCGTCTTGCTCATTGCACAGCAGTCTCCAGCACCGCTCCTGGCCCTCAGGAGACTTGGGATCGGAGCAAGAACGCGCAGTGCGGTCAGTGGCGTGACGTCACTGACGGGAGCCGCCTGCAGTCAGCAGGGACCCAGCTCCCGCAGCCACCACTGGGAACCGAACAACCTGAGCCGCCTCAAACGGCTTCTGGGTTCAGAGCCCACAGCTCTGTAAACTAAACCCACATTCCCTTGGGGTGCTACTTGGTGGTGGCAAAACTCCACCAGCCAGACCCCCGCTTACCAAGCAAGGCCACCAAGAGCAGAATCACGACGACGCTGTTGGCGTTCTTCTCCTTGTAGAAGTAGAGCAGCAGGCAGAACAGGACGATCTCCACCAGCTAGGAAAAGCAGCAAGGGGGCAGGTCAGCGGGGCCGCGGAGATACGCAGGGCCGGGAGACCCTGGCGGGCTGGCCCGGAGTTTATGCTGCTGATTTCATCAGTCGCAGACCCTCCGAGTTGAAAGGGAACTGAAACACCCAGCATTTCCCAAACTCCTGATAGATGTCCTGTGAAAAGGAGGGACCACAGAGCGAACCTCTCTAAACCCCGAACAACACTGAGAACAGTTCCCCTCATGGCAGGGCCGAGGGTGACGCGCTGGCCTCATCTCCACCCTGTCTTGGATGGTCAAGGTTTCTTCCCACCTCACTGCTCCCTGGGTAACCCCATTAAAACCGGGGGTCGGTCAAAGAGGGAGATGCTTGTCCACCGAGGAGAAGAGCTCTTTGTTTAAATCTACAAGAACACACGCCCCGTGTCCCCTATCCAAGCCTCCGATGCGTGGGGCTTGATAGAGCAGAAAGAAGAGAACGTCTGGAGTCAGGGAGGCCTGGGTTTGAGCTTGGGTCTGCTTCTTCACTGGTTGTGTGACCTTGGGCAAGTCACCTAACTTCTCTAAACCTCGGTTACCTACTCTGTGAAACAGGGATGGTAATTGTTCCCTTCCAGCGCCAGAAGCACAGCTCACGCTTCATGAGCTCATAAATATGCCAGGCACTGTTCTAAGCATTTTATCTATACCTGACTCATTGAAGCAGGACAATAATTCTAGGAAGCAGGCACCGTGGCAATCCTGAGCTAGCAAAGGGCAGAGCTGGGATCTGAATCCAGACAGTCTGGCTCCAGGGCCCATGTGTTTTCTGCTAGTCTACACTGCCTGAAGCCAGGGGGCACGGGGCCTGGTGTATAGAAAGCGCTCGATCAGTAGAATCTTACTATCAGACAGTGGCAAGTCTCAAGTTTGAGAAGGTTCCCCAACTTGCACCAATGACTTGTCCTTCCCACTCCTGAAAGGCCCAGACACTTGGCAATACTGTCCCAAGAAGGGAAGCCAGCCCCAGCTCCCAGCAACACAAGGGCAGAAAAATCCGACAGTGGCTCCGCTCCATGTCCACCCCCGAACTTCCTCCCAAAGTTTATTTATTATAAAAACCAATTCTGAAACATTAATGGGCATTCTGAAAATTTTTAAAAATTCCTCATAATTAGAGACCATAAAACACAGCTGTTTTCATTTTCCTGTTTCTTCCTGTCTTTGTCACAGTGAATACATATTTTATCTACTTGTTATCATAGTCAATGCACAATTTTGTATTGGGCCGTTTTTAGCACCATAAACAATTTCCATGTTTTACGAAGTTGTCATAATTATCTGTAATTGCTGAAGAATGCTCCATCAAGCAGCTGTAGACCTACTCATCAACATTCCCGACCAGCGTGCGCATTCGGGGGGCCCAAGTTTTTGGCCATTCTTCATGCTGCTTACGTCAGTGCTGGAATAGCACTCGACACTCTATCGCAAGATGGCCGTGTAGATGCTCGCGCCTCCTGAGAGACCGAGAGTTCTGCGAGCAGGTCTCATTTATGTTATATCCACAGTGTCTGGCACACAGCAGACACTCAAGAAATATCTATTGAATTTGATTTGGCCAGATCTCTCCAGCTGGCAGCATGGCCGCACAGTGACGATGAAGGAAGACAAACTGAGTCGGTCACTGAGCACCTGTCAACTGCTAGGTGGTTTCTGTGCCACCCCCCTCTCCCAACAATCACTCCAGGTCCAGTGACTCTGCCAGTTTACAGAGGAGAAGGCAGAGATTCCAGTTAAGCAACTTGGCCAAGGCCACAGCATTGTACAGACTCGAACCCAGGATTCCCTGGGAGAAAAGTCTGTGTTCTGGGGTAAAGCATCTCCTGCCGACGTGGGTCTCTGGCTCTGTCCTGCGGACATCTCTCCGCCCCCACCCAGTGAACGCTGGGGCTGGCTGGGGGTAGGGAGATGGCATAACCACAGTTGGGGAGCTCTATCCTCTGCCTTGTGGGCAATCTGAGGAGAAAGGATGTTCTGGGGCTTCTAGATCAGCCCCAGGCTGCTCGCGTCAGAGGGAAAACAGAGCCCGCCTTTGTCAGCAGGCCGTGGTGAGGGAAGGTGGCTCCTGAGGACAGGCAGGCCAGGCTTCCAGTCCAGCTCGCAACAAGCTGGCTAACCTCCCTGAGGCCCAGGGTTCTCATCCATAAGATGGGGAGAAAAACTGACTTTGGAGCGTGGTTGAGAGAATCTGAGATGATACACAAAAAGGTGTTTAGCATGGCGCCAGGCATGAAACAGGAACATCCCAGCAGCTTTATCAAAGACCTCAGATGTCTTCCTTGATCAGTTTATTCGCAGACCTAACATGGGATATAACTGGGGATCTGGCTAGGGGTTTAGGGACAAAGTTTCCAGGGTCTCCCATGTTTCTATCAGCTGTGTGATCCTGGGCAAAAATAAATAAATACGATTCTATAATTATTTCAGATTTTAACTTTTTTTCTTACCATAACAGTTTGAAATGGTCACTGTAGGAGTTCTGGGTGATACATAAAGACAAAAACAAAATAAAAACTCTATCACAATTCCATCTCCCAGAGAAAGTACTGATAGAATTTGAGTTTTTCCATCCAGGCCTTTATAGGTACATTATATGTGCACACCTACAAATACCTCTAAAAACTAAAGCTCTCATACTATATAGCAGTTTCCGGTCATAAAAAACACCATTTCCCCGTGAACTACATACTCTCCACAAGCAAGGTCCTCGGTGCTATGAAATACGCCACGATTCATGGGATCCCCTATTGCTGGCCATTTGGGTTTCTGATTTCTAGGACTCGATCCCCCCTCTCTCCATCTCAGGTGGAAGGACCAGAGGCTTCTCTTACCATGTACAAGAGAAAAGGCCAGCTCACGAGGTGCCTGGTGATGTTCTCGCCTGTCATCTTCTCGTGACTGTTGGGTGCGAATGTCACCAGCAGGTAGGTGCCCACGATGGCCAAACCGCAGCCAACAAAGGACAAGACGTAGCGCCCTGCGGGGGAGGGGAGGCTGTCACAGGGTGGGCCCCAGGCCAGGACGCGCTTCTGGAGCAACACATCATGGATGACCTCTTGGTGCCTGTATTTTTGGTTTTTCTTTACTTTAAAACATAGATTCGTTTCCTCAATGTTATTAAAAAAATAACATTTAATGTTAAAAAAATTTATAAGGAAGTGTAGCATGCATACAAAAAAGGGCTCCATGAATTCTTACAAAGTGAACACACCCATGTAACCAGCACCCTGATCAAGAAAGGGAACATGAGCAGGACATCAAAATCCCCCTTCCAATCACCAGACCCCGACTCCCAGGGCAACACTGTCTTGACTTCCACCAGTCCTGACAGCGTGCCTGGTTTTGTACTGTATTTAGGTGGGTTCATACAGTATGTTCTCATGTCGGTGTTCACACAACACGATGTGTGTCAGATTCACGTCTCCTGCGGCGTGCAGTGGGAGCTCCCGCATGCTCACTGCCTGCTGTACAGTGGGCCATGTGTGGCTATGACACAACTGATCCATTCTGCTGTTGACGGGCATTGCAGTGGTCTCCAGTCTTGGGTTGTAACAAACAATGCTGCCATGAGCATTCTTGTACACGTCATTTGGAAAACATACGTGTGTGTTTCTGCCGGCTATGAGCCCAGGAGTGGTGTCCCGCGTCACGGAATTTGTGGACGTTCACTTTTCTAGTTCCTGTCAATTGGTTTTCCAAGGTGGTTGGACCAACTTCCACTCCCACCAGGAGAGTCTCAGAGGAAAACCGCATATTTTTTCTTCTTCTTTTTAGCTATTCTGGTATTGCACTGTGGTTTTAATGTGTATTTTACAGGGACTATTTTAAAGCTAGAATCACTTTATGAGCAAGCTACAAAACCAAATTTAAAAAAGCTCAAAAGCAAACTTTCAGAGCCTACCTCTGTACCTTGTCAAAATGACCTCATCCTTTCCCAATTGGCTATTTAACTCACGCCCGAGGGAACTATCTAAATACCATCAATATTCTCCTCCCGAGACCTGTCAGGGACCGCTGGTGGCCCAGGAGGCACGTCCCTGGGTGAAGGACAAGAGTCCCCTGACTCTTCCCCAGGGTCCTGTCCCACTCCGGCTCAACCCTGTGGGGTTGGAGAAAAGCCTCTTGAGGTGCAGCCCAGGCCCGAGCAGGCTGAAAAGGGCTGTGAGATCTGAGCTGCATAGACGGTGACCACAGGCCTCTGGATTCTTCTAGGATAGAACTAACCACACCTCTTTCACTCCACTGACTCTAGAAAATGTGATATGATATAAAATGTGTTTTATTTTCACTACAGGCCTCACAAATGTAGGAGATGCTCAAAAACTGGCTGTTCAATTGTTCAATAAATGAACGAACCGTAGTTAAACTCGACACAGTAAATTCTGTGCTACACAAGTCTGCGTCTTAAGTTTTCTTCAGGCAGATATAGGTCTTCCTCATCTCTCTGCCTGCAGTGTCCAGCACAGGTCTAACAATGAGTGAATGGCTGCCGAATTTAATGGAACTTTAGGCATGGCAGCCATGTACAGCTGTGCAGGTTGTTCACTGCACAGGGCCCCTAGCTGGAGTGGTGAGGAGGCCTAACATCTAGCCCATGCTTTGCTCACCAAGGCATGTGCCCACTGAGCAACAGATGCCCAGAGGGGCCATCTTTTTCCAATTCATGGCTATCATTCAAGGACTACCTAGAGTGACCCTGGAAGGGACATAAACTTCTACACTGGTCTCAGAACCAGCCCAGGGACCAACCCCGCACGTTGCCATCAGGACTACTGCAAATCAGTCTGAGTCTTTGCTCTTCCTGGCATCTTTTGTTGGCATCGTCTGCGTTTTCAGCTAAGATTCTTTTCTTTTTCATCCTCCTGCCCCACCTTGCTTTTCTTCTACACCAATGATTCAGACCAGTGGTTCCCAAACCTGGCTGTGTGTCCACAGCATCTTGGGAGCTGCTTCTCCCTGACATTTTGTTTTAGAATTTTTCAGATGCACCGAAAAGCTGAAAGAGTTGTCCAGTGAGCACCACAGTGCCCCCAGCTACACGGTAAACATGTATGACACTTGCTGTATCACACATCCATCCACCCTCCCCATCTCTCCATCCATTCATCAAGCCATCTTATTTTTTTGATACACTTCAAAGCATGTTGCTGACATATATACTTCACCCTGGGGAGCTTTATAAAAATGCAAATGCTCAGGTCCCAGCTCAGACTTCAAAATCTCAGGGGACAGAGTCTGGGCCCCCCATCACGTCACTCCTTAACTCCTCAGCATGGCTTCTCAGGCCCTCCATCATCCAGTCCTCCACGCTGCTTTGCTCTCCTGCCCTCCTTCCCTTATCTATCACCCTCCAGCTACACTGGCCTTACTGATACTGGACACTCCAAGCTTATTCCTGCCTCAGGGCCTTTGCACCTGCTGCTCCTTCTACATGGAACATTCTGCCCACAGACCTTGGCATGGTAGTCTCCTTAGTGTCATTTAGGTCTGGGCTCTTCATCTCTTCAGAGTCTGATCCTGACCAGTCTAGGCAAATGATCCCCTTCTCTCTAGTGCTACACCAAGAAGTATTCCATTTTTCTGAAGCACTATGATCTAAATTATTTTGTTTTTAGTTGTTTACTTATTTATTGTACGCCTTCTCCCCCAACACACACATTAGACTATAATCTCCATGAGAGCAGCAACCCCATCTGTCCTGCTGCTATGTTCCCAGCACCTACAACAGAGTGTGGCCCCTGGGAGGCATCTTTGGGGAACACTTCTTCCCGCTCCCCAGGTTTCCATGTGGAGGGACCACCACTTCTGCCTCTTGCCCATTGGTCTGCATTTCTCAACTGAGTGGAGCTAATCTATCAAAAGAATTTAAACTCTGAGGCTTTGCTCTTTTTCCTTCCTTCTTCTCATAGCCCCAGACCATGTGAGGCAGCAGTTCTGGGTAAGTGTTCCAAGCTGCAGACTGAATTTTTCCCTGGGACACTGGCCCCAGGTCCAGCTGGGAGCTGGGGCATCCTGGTGGAGAGTGTGAGCTGTCCATTTGGCTGAACACCTGGGCTGCAAGCTCTAATCTAGCTTTTATTAGTAATAAAGCTAACTTCTGACTTCCATGTCTGACTTCCACGTTTACTCCCCACTGCTTTAGAACTTAGTTAGGGAAAGAAGGTGACTTTATTGGGGCTCTGAAAATCCCCTCAAGAGATGCTCAATAAACACCGATTGAAGAGAACGAAGGGAAGTCCATCCTAAAAAGCCCCACAGAGGATCCTGATGTGTAGCCAGGTGTGGGAACCGCTGATTTAAAAACCCAGCTCTCAGGAGCCTGATGAGGGTGGAATCTAGAACCACAGAAGGGAGCAGGAGACAGAGGATGTCTACATTGGGCTGAGCTGGTTTTATAATGAAAAAAAGCACAAGCGCAAAGTTAAGGACAGGGCTCAGATCAGTGAACTTACTCAGGAAGTCTTTCGGTTTCCATTTTTCCTTGATGAATATGATTCCTATGATGGCGCTAGCTATAAAAAAAGCACAGGGAAGGGAAGTGAGGCTGCGCCAGTCAAATGGGTGGGTGCGTTCCTCCCCCATGCCCTCTGGGTTGGCTCATTTGCACTGGAGCTTGGTCCTTCCTAACCGCTCACTCCTGCTCCCAAGAGCTCAGTGCCTCCTGGTTTTCCACCTCCCTCAGCCTTCCTGAGGATTTCTTACAAGGCCAGGAGCACTGTATGCTGGGGCCGTGCTGTGAACAGGTAATTTATATAAGTTATTTCTAGCATGTTCATCCTTTGAGGTGGGTGCTAGTACTATTCTCATTTGAAAAGTGGGGACACTGAGGCTAAAGAGGTCAAGGACCACTCGAGATCATGCAGCTGCTGAGGGAAGGCTGGACTTGCACGAGGACCGTCGGAGGCCAGGGCTCCTGCTCCTTCCACTGCAACACCGACCTCTGACATCTCCCCTGGTTCGTTTCTTCCCCTGACTCTTCCACGTTTGCCGATGTACCCAAACTTCCTTGCGACTGCCTAAAGGATGGGGCTGGCATTCACCGTGAACAGACCTGGACTACTGCCTCTGTTCTGCCTCTTCTGGCTTGTGTCCTGGGGTCAGTCACCTCACCTGGGTCTCAGTGTCCTAGTCTGTGAAATAGGGCCCTGGAACCAGCGTGCACCAGCTTGCTCACTGTAAAATATTCAGGAAACCACTGGTAGCCTGAAATCAGCCGCAGTGGGGGTGTTTACACCACACAGACCAGAAACACTACAAATCAGGTCTTCCTTCTCTCCTTTCTCAGTTTTCTGTCCCTTCCCGCCTTCCTTTCCTCCTGCCACCTCCTCTTCCTCTTTGTTTTCTTCTTCTCTCACTCTCTTTCTCTCTCTCTGAGTCAGTTTATCAGAACACCACTGAAAATACTGACCTCTCTGAATTACAGGGGCAATTAATGAGATGGTTTATGTAAATCATTTGTCACACGGTAAATGCTCAATAACTGAGCTGCTATTATTATTATTTAAGTAGTTGGGACAGTGACTGATAAGTAACAGGTACCCAATAAATGGTAGTTATTATTTTTAATATTAATTAATTATTTTTTAAGATTCACGCCTGAGCTAACATCTATTGTCAATCTTGGTTTTTTTGTTTTTTCGTTTTCTTCCTCTTCTCCCCAAAGCCCTCTAGTACATAGTTGTATATTCCAGTCGTAGGTCCTTCTGGCTCTGCTCTGTGGGACGCCGCCTCAACATGGCTTGATGAACAGTGCTAGGTCCGTGCCCAGGATCCGAACCCTGAAAACCCTGGGCTGCTGATGCAGAGTGTGTGAACTTAACCACTCGACCAC
Organism: Equus caballus; assembly: GCF_041296265.1. Classification (NCBI taxonomy): domain Eukaryota; kingdom Metazoa; phylum Chordata; class Mammalia; order Perissodactyla; family Equidae; genus Equus; species Equus caballus. The sequence goes on from NC_091685.1 coordinate 30,655,728, forward strand.
GGGGCCAGCCTCTAATTTATTTTTAATATTAGTTTTCACTGGGTGACTTAAGAAGCTCTAAGAACCCCTTAATTTGCCGTAGCTGATGCCTGAAGGCCCATCATTATAGTTCAGCCTCTTATTTTTAAGAATTTGATTATTTGATCCTTATTAAAATTCAAAGACTAACATTTACGTCACCCAGCCACTTACTCCTCACTGTGAATAAAGGTTCTGAGAGCCCTTTGCAGAGATCAGCAACGGGCAGGGGGCAGATCTAAACACCTACGGAAGCTGGGCAACAACACAAATGCAGACAGTGGGCCAGATGTGGACAACAGGGGCAAGTTGAGACGATGGCAGACGGCTTGCCTCAACTAACGGCATTCCAATTATATTTAAAAACCATACTGTGTGTGAAAGAACACAGCCTATTTTCGGACCTCACTCATCTTGTGGGCTGCCAGATTACCAACCATGGTCAAGGAAAGGAGGGGCTTTCAATACGATCAGGGAACACAAACAGGTGTCTGCTCCTTTGCCAACTCCTGGTAATCGGCAGTGACTACCTGAAGCTCTGGGAATTCTAAGGCCCCAGCTAGGCTAGCTAGGAAGAAATGCTGTGACTGATTAGTGATGTCTGCCTTGGGTATAGGAGGGGCACATAACTGCCACACATATGCCAGCCCTGGTGTAGAAGAGGCCCTCCCTCTTAATTCTAAGAGAGTGAGACTTGAAATACGAGTTTCTCCCTTAATTGCAGAGAAGAGCCTCTAGGCGGTGGTGCCTGGCAGCAAGACGGGAGGAAGCATTTCACAGCAGTTCATTGTCCCTGCTCCTCTGTATAGAAAGTGATTGTTCGTTAATCTACTGACATCTTTTATTTAAGAAGAAAAGAACTGTTTTCTAATACTATTTTATTTATGACCTCATGGACATAAAGCTCCTTTGTCTTTTCGTTGGTTCAAATGATCTGAAACACTGGCTCAGTGATTACCAAAATCACAGAAAAATGGCAGATGTCTTTAAAATGGTATCTGTTGATGTAAAAAGATCAGAGAGGGGCCAGCCTGGTGGTGTATAGTGGTTAAGTTTGCGTGTTCCGCTTTGGCAGCCTGGGGTTCACGGGTTCAGATCCCAGACGTGGGCCTACACACTGCTCATTAAGCCATGTTATGGTGGCGTCCCACATACAAAATAGAGGCAGATTGGCACAGATGTTAACTCAGGAACCACCTTCCCCATCAAAAGAAAAAAAAAAGAATTAAAAAGATCAGAGACTAAGCTGAATGTGCATTTCTTAGAGGCATAAGATATCTCAACTCTATAAAAGCTTAGGTTATCTTGATGGTGTCAGGATGAATGGGTTAAGGTTTATCCTTCTTCTGCAGTAGAAATAAAAAGCAATTCTGATAAACTTCCTGAATCTTAAACAGATTCTGGAGCCTGACAGCCTGGTTTGTTTCCCAGCCCTGCACTCACTAGCTGTGTGATTTACGGCAGTAACTTCACCGCTCTGTGCCTCAGTTTCGTTATCTGTAAAATGGGGATATAACAGCATCTCCCTCAAAAGGCTGATGGGAGGGTGAGAAGAATTAAGATCTGTGAAGTGCTTAGAGCAGGGCCCAGTGTGTATGAAGCCCTGTGCAAGGGTTAGCTATCATTATCAAAGTAAAAGCTGCTTTAACGGATATCTTTGATCCTGGGGGTGACACTGTGGTCACACAGGGAAGCGAATCCTGGGGGAGGGGTGGGGGGCCCCAGTCTCACCTATCATGGAGACCGCGCTGAGGGGCACGATCAGCGAGAGCGGAGCGAAGGCGTAGGAGGCAAACACACCGAGCTCGCCCAGCAGCATCAGGAACAGGCCCAGCCACCACGTCTTGGTCTTGAAATAGGCCCGGGGGTCCTTGGAGCCTGCCAGGCGGATGTGGCAGTACTTCTAGAAATCCAAAAAAGAGTGCAATTTGCCCAGATGTTTGGGGAAAAGATGCTATGATGGATGTATGCTAAATCTACCCCACCTTTATTTGGGAAGATGTGTCAGGTTGTTGTGGCGTCCTTCCTCCGAGAAGAGGGAAGCAGTAGTGATCTAAATGCTAGAAGGCTATTCTAAGAGAGCAGTTCTCAAATGGCTGGGAAGCCTTAAAAATTCCCTGGGAAGCTTCAAAAAATACACGTGTCATCCTTAGAGTCGGTCTCAGGGGAGGTGCGGGTGAGGCCTGGAAACGTGCATTTCTAAAGCACATCTAATGCACTGCACAGGTGACGTGCAGTCTGGGGTGGGAGCCACGGTCTAAAGACCTGCACTTTAGCCTGGCCTTGGCTGACCTTCTCCCTCTTACTGCAATGCCCAGGGGTCCCCATTTTCGGGACGCCCACTCGGCCACACTGCCATCTGTGGAAGTGCTGGGAAGCCCTATGAGTATTCATGGATCCTGCTCTCCCTCAGGTGGATCCTTGGCCCAAGTATGGCCAATACTCTTTGTTTTGGAAATCTGAACTGGGGACACAGAACCTGAGGCAGTGACTAAGGAAAGCTAGAAAGTCATGCTGACTTAGACGACCAAGGCTGCCCTTTGGAGAGGATCCTGATGGGAGCTGCATAGAGGCAGAGATGCTGGTCTGGAGAAAGAAGAGCATGAACCAGACAAGCAGCTAAGAGACCACGTGGCCTCAGAAACACAGGAAACACTCCCACACACGTGTGTGCATGGCAGCCAAGATGAACCACATACACATGTGTTCATGCGTGTGCTCCAGGGAGGCAGAGCAGTCCACCCTTCTGGAAGCTGGGCAGCGCCCGCAGAGAGGAGCTGGGGAGCGTGCTTAGGATTTATCCTGTCCACAGGTGTCAAGTCGTAGTCTGGGTTTCCCAGAAGCAGCCCCTGAGACAAGGACCTGGGAGCAGGTAGTTGATTTGGGAGGTGATTGCAGGAAACACAGGTAAGAGAGTAGGAAAGTGAGACAGGAAAGGGAGAGGAACCAAGGGAGGCCATTAATGGGTGAGTTAAGGCCTTGGGCTTCTGGGCCTCCGTTCTACTGGGGACCCTCCGAGAAACCCTGTGAACTCACCTCAGAACATCCTGCCCAAGGACGGGAGCCTGGGACTTTTGTCCACTGACTCCCATCCCCCACTGGGTGAAGGCATTAACAACCACCCCCACCCCCCAATACACACGCCAAGCTTCCTAGTTCACCTGCACGCCAGGTGTGCTCTCAGGAGAAGCTCTCCAAGCTATCAGCTTGCTCCAGACCACAGCTGCTTGTGAACTCTTGGGCCAAGGGGATTTGGGGCAGGACCCCGGCAGCAGCTGCTCCAGGCACCCCCAGAGACTTTTAAGTAATGGAGAACACTGTCATCAGAGTTGTGGAGTGATGGGGGTTTAAGTGGAGGCAAAGAACCAAGGGAGATTCTGGAACAACCCACAAGGTAGTGTCTCAGGCCCAGCCCAGGGATGGGGTAGGCAACATCCCTCAGTGGGGAAGCAGCTGGGCCTGCACCCTGCACCCTAGCTTATTGGCTGTATCTCTGCCCCAGACAGAGCTGGTAACTGAAACTTACCTGGAGGTTAAGTGCAATGCTGACCACAAGATGTCCGAAAATCGCCAAAAGGGCGCCGATCAAGTTTTCCTGTAAGGAAAGTTCACAGGAGCAGATGTGAGCTGGGCCTCAGTTAAAGGGCCCCCAGACACAACTGAAACCCAATGGTTTGCTGTCCCAAAACAAAACCAGAGAAGCACCATCACAAAGCCACACCACAGACCCTCTGTTGGAATTTTACCGCCCAAGGTTGATCTGGCTGCCTTGACGGTTTACAAAACACGGCCTCGAATTAAACTCTTGCAGAAAACACTATCCTTCGTCTGCCGGTCAAAGGCCTAAATCTGCTGGGCTACTCCTCTTAATGTATGAACCGCTCATGGTCTTGCACAAGAAAGCAACATTCAGAAATCAGAATTTACAAGAGAAACACAGGCAGGGATACTATCTGCCATTTTATCAATGCCATCTTCACGTTCCCAGAGGGGTCCCAATGAGATTCTTTTGCTTTTTGTTGAGGAAGATTAGCCCTGAGTTAACTACTGCCAATCCTCCTCTTTTTGCTGGGGAAGACTGGCCCTGAGCTAACATCCGTGCCCATCTTGGGACGCCTGCCACAGCATGGCTTGACAAGCGGTGCCATGTCTGCACCCGGGATCCGAACCAGCGAACCCTGTGCCACCAAGAAGCGGAAGGTGCGAACTTAACCCCTGCGCCACCATTGCAGGCCAGCCCCCAATGAGATTCTTTTAACTCGCTAAGTTGCTTAGGGCATTTAAAATTATTTCATTTACAAAAATTTAATTTCCATCACCTTAAGAATAAGGTTCAGATTCCTTGGCATGGCATTTTTTTAACTCTAAAAAACAATTATCAAACAAATATTTATTGCAGAATAGTTAGGAAACAGATAAATGAAAAGAACAATAACAACAAAATAGAAAAGCCCCCTGTAATTCTAAACCCCAGAGATAACTACTATAAACATTTTGGTTCTTGCTCTTGTCAACTTTTTTTTCTGTCCGTAAACTTAGATACGAACGGCAATGTTAATTTAATTTATAAAAATAAGATTACAATCTGTTTTATAACCTGTTCTTTACTTAAGATATTAGAAATACATTCCTCTGTCAGGCATATTTAATTCATCATTTCTAGCAAACGTCAAATAAGTGTCAAACTCATCGTTTGGATGCACCATGCTTTGTATCATTGCTTCTCTATTATTGGATACTTGGGCTGTGTCCTTGTTTTTAAACAACGCTGTGACTGAATATCCTAGTACACGTGTTTTTGTGCATTTGTGAGGATTATTCCCTCGGGATAAATTCCTAGCAGTGGGACTGCTGGGTCAAAGTGTACTTGGCTCAGCATTTAAATCACACTATATTATGTCCCCAACACACCCCCCAGCATTATTCCACCACTAAATGCCAAAGAAATGTTCTGTTCTAGCCAAATATCAAGCCTCCTTTCCCAGGACGGGCCTCTCCCGAGTCCCACTCTGGTCAAGCGGTTTCTCCCCGCTAGGTGCCCTCCCGTGTGAAACCTGCCCGTTCTTCAAGGCCTGGGCCAGGCCCTGGTGAGTCAAGCAAACAAGAAAAACACAGTCCATCTAGAAGCACAGATCATTAGCAAGCAATAAGGGATGAAGTCAACCTGTCTGTCCTCCCTTCCCTGTCCTGGAATGCTGAGTGCCTAGACAGCTGAGGGGCTTCCCCAGGAAGGGGCAGTTGGCTGAGGGACAGAGCTGGAGGAGGGGGCTGGAGAACTGGTGATGGAAACCGCCACAGCCGTCCTTGACTCTTCCCCACTAAGAGGGAGCACGGCAGCAGAAAGGAAAGATGCTGAGCTGGGAGCCAGGAGACCTGGGTTCCAGTTCCAGCTCTGCCGCCTTGTCACTGCATAACCTGAGACAAGTCCCTTCCCCTCCTCGGCTTGTGGGTCCCTGTCTGGAAAACGTAACTGCTGGCCCGGATAACCTCAAGGGTCTCTCCAGCCCTGACCTCAGCCTCTGATCAGGCCAGACTGCCAACAGAAACCAAGTGAATGATCAGGCCAGACAGGAAACCAGCTTTGATGCACTTCCCTTTATCAAACAGCTCCTTAATGGGAGGTCACTGGGGGCTTCCCATGGACCTGAGCGGGCTGGCTTCTACCTCTTCCCAAGGTGGCTCTCACAGCCTGAGCTGTGCTCCCTCAGCCCTTGTCCATCTCTGTTGTTTCATATATTTTTGCCTCTTCTTAGTTAGATAGAATTAAACAGACACTATGTCTTCTCTGTAGGATTACAGGATCTCAGAGCTAAAAGGGTCACTGGAGATCAACCAAGCCAGGGTTTCCCTAACTGGGTTCCCAGAGATGTCAATGGGATTCCGAGGAAAAAAGCATCACATGGTTAAACAAGTTTGGGAAACACTGCCTCCCTGACTCACTGCCTGGAGGCCCACCACGCACCGCATGTTAGAGGCCCTCCGTGGCACTTTCTCCTCGTCTAACTCAGACTTCCCAAACCCATTTGGCCCTAGAGCTCTTGGAACCCATCCGTTGGCATCTATAGTGGTCATCTGTGATTCTCACCCGCCTCACATTTTAAACACTTTCCTTTTCTTCTGGTAATAGCATCCTGATTTGCTGTGGAGGACTCCCTCCTTCCCCTCGACTCCTCACTGGACAGTCTTGTTGGGACTGTCAGTCAAAGTGCTCCATCTTCCCCTGGACAAGGATGCGTCAATGACCCAAGCTCGGTCCAAGCCAGGTAGGTCAGAAACTCTCTCTCTAGGATCCAAATCTTGGACTGAGAATCACAAAGGCTGAAAAAAGGCTGTGCTCACTCCTGCCCAAGGCCAGGCCTGGACAAGTCAGACCCCGGCAGCCATCCTGCTGCTTCTCCTTCCTGAAGCCTGCTTCGCCAGCTCTTCCTTCGATTCTGGGAACAGCCTCACAGTCTTTTTTGCTTAAGAGCTAGTTTCTGTTACTTGCAACCAAAAAGCCTAACAGAATCAATGCTTCATGGAACACAGTTTGGGAACATGTTGATTACTAGTCCAGCTCCTAGTAAACGTAAGTGTTTTATCCTTCTTCCTTTTCTTAGGGGGGTGGCTTTTATAGAAAAAAAGGGCTATCTGCATTGTTTTGGTTTTTTTAAAAGAATTATTATTGCTATAAAAATAACAGATTCATGAATCTAGTATTTTAGAAACAAAATCTTACCAAGGAATTATAAGTAATTCTTATAAGTCTAATAAATTGCTCTTATGAACATAGGAATCAGAAGTTCTTTTAAATATTTCAATGCTGTTTACGTACAATAAAATTCTCTTATAACTTTCAAGATAAAAACTAACTTACAGGACCTGTGCTTCCAGCAAGACGGAGTAGACATAATTTTTCCTTTGCTTCCTGCTGTATACAACTAAAACCACTGGACATCATGTAGAAAGCAAACGTAAGAAGACTCCGAAAGGTGGAGAGAAGAAGGCAGCCAGGCCGGGGACCTGGGGGCCCGGGGAACCACACAGCGGTGAGTCCTCTGGGCTTTCTTTTTGCCTCATATAGCTCACACTTGTAAAACTGGCAACCTGGACATATCAATGGGTGTAGTAAAGTCCCCAGAAAAGCCCACTCTCTCCAAGTAAAAGGAGCAGGAGATAAGCAGCCAAGCAAGACAGGAAACCTGTAGACAATAACTGCTGCATCCAAACACCACAAGAAAATAACGTGACCCCACCTCAACCACGCCAGCACAAGCCAAGTAGCGAGCTTAGATTTCCACCCGTGAGGGGCTGTCACGAGGCACCTCAGCTCTCCTGCCGGGAGCATCAGAGAAGGCCATGGAGGGAGCCGGGTCCAGTGATGAGCACTCCCCCCAACTCCTAGTGTCAGGAGAGGCTGGACTTCTACCCCCACCTCGCAATAATGAAGGACTCCCTCCCCTGCCCACTGGGTGGCATCAGTGGAGGCCCAGGGGAGAGGCAGGACATTTACCATTTTACTTTCACAATTATACTGTCCCAAAGTTGGGGGTACTATTTGTAGTAAATTGCAATGATGGCTGCCAACCATTTCTCCCATCCCTGTATGCAAGTGCCACCACTCCCATCAAGAGGTGGGGGCTTTCCCCCTACCACTTGAATCTGGGTTGGCCTTGTGTTCAACAGAAGGAGATAGACATGATGGTCTGGGACTTCTGAGCTCAGGTCTTATAGCTTCTACTTTTGCTCAGAGGGAAACCCAGCCACATGTAAAGAGGTCCAGCCTATTTACAAGAAGAGAAAGGGGCTCTGCAGAAGACCAAACACATATATGAGTGGGCCCGGTCAACACCAAGAGAGAGACCTAGCTATCTCAGCCAACTGCTAGTAGATTAAGCCATACCAGCCGAGGCTCCAGACATGAGCGAGGCCATCTTGGATTCTCCAGCCCCAACCCCAGCCCAGTAACCCAGATGATACTAAAAACAAACAAACTGTTGCCGGATCCAAGGTCACAAAAATTTGTACCTATGTTTCCTTCCAAGGGTTTTATAGTTTCAGCTCTAACATTTAGGTCTTTGATCCATTTTGAGTTAATTTTTATAAATGGTGTGAGGAAGGAGTCCAACTTCATTCATTTATATGTGAATATCTAGTTGTCCCAGTTTCATTTGTTGAAAAGACTATTCTTTCCCTATTGAGCGGTCTTAGCACCCTTGTTGAAAATCAAGTGACCATAGGTATATAGGTTTATATCTGGACTCTGTATTGATTTGTATGTCTATCGTTATGTCATTACCACATTGTTTTGATTATTGTAGCTTTGTAGTAATTTTTGAAATCAAGAAGTTGAAATCCTTCACCTTTGTCCTTTTTCCAAGATTGTTTTGGCTAGTTGGGGCTCCCCTGCATTTCCAGATAAATTTTAGGATGAGCTTGTCTCGATATATTTTCTAATTTCTCTTGTGATGTCTTAATAGACCCATTGGCTATTTAGAAGTGTGGTGTTTAATTTCCACATATTTGTACATTTTCCACTTTATTCTTGTGAATTTCCTTTGTTATTGATTCCTCGTTTTATTCCATTGTGATCAGAGAACATACTTTGTATGATTTCAATCTTTTAAATTTATTGACATTTGTTTTGTAGCCTAACATATGCTCTCTCCCAGAGAATGCTGCACGCGTACTTGAGAGGAATGGGTGTTTGCTCTCGTTACTCTGTGGATGTCTGTGAGGTCGAGTTGGTTTACAGTGTTGTTTGTGTCTTCTGTTTCTTTGCTGATCCTCTGCTAGCTGTTCTATCCATTAGCGAAAGAGGGGTTTGGAAGTCTCCAACTATTACTTCCGAACTATTTTGTCTTTCTATTCTGCCAATTTTTGCTTCATGTATTTTGGGGATCTGTTAGGTGCATATATTTTATAATTGTTCTATCTTCTCAATGATTGACTCTTTTACCATTATATAATGTCTTTCTTTGTCTCTTGTAACAACTTTTGTCTTACAGTCTATTTGGTCTGACATTAGTATAGACACTCCAGCTCTCTTTTAGTGACTGTTTGCATGGAATATCCTTTTTTTTTTTTTTAAGATTTTATTTTTTCCTTTTTCTCCCCAAAGCCCCCCAGTACATAGTTGTATATTCTTTGTTGTGGGTCCTTCTAGTTGTGACATGTGGGACGCTGCCTCAGTGTGGTTTGATGAGCAGTGCCATGTCCGCGCCAGGATTCGAACCAACAAAACACTGGGCCGCCGGCAGCGGAGTGCGCGAACTTAACCACTCGGCCATGGGGCCAGCCCCTGCATGGAATATCTTTTTACTTTCAGTCTATTTTTGTCCTTGAATCTAAAGTGAGTCTCTTGTAAATAGAATATACTTGGATCACATTTTTAAAAAATCTATTCTGCCAAACTATCCCTTTTAATTAGGGGAGTTTAATTTGTTTACATGTAATATAATTACTGATAAGAAAGGACTTCTACCATTTTACTATTTGTTTTCTGTATGTCTTATGTCCCTTTTGGTCCTCAGCTCCTCCATTACTGCCTGCTTTTGTGTTAAATAGATATATTTTCTAGTGTACCATCTTAATTCCCTTCTCACTTCTTTTACTATATGAGTTATTTTCTTAGTGATTGTCCTCAGGATTACAACTACTATCTTAATTTATAACAATCTAGTTTGGATTAACATTAATTTAATTTCAGTAGTATAGAAAACTTTGTTGCTATATGGCTCCATCTCTTTCCCCTCCTCTTATGCTATTATTGTTGCAAATCTCTTTATTACCTTTTAACACATAATCACCTGATATGGGTGGAACTCTGTATTCCTTTCACTTAGAAAGGATATTCAGTTGGGTTCTCCATATCTCTCTTGTTTTTGCCGATCAATAGAAGATACTCAGTTTATGTTTCCTGACTAAATGGCTTAATCTGAGCACAGAAAAATGGCCATAAGGGAAGAATGTGATACATGTCATTAGAGAGAAGTGTGGATAAAGTGGCAGAATTTCAAAGGAGGAATTCATTCTGGGCACGAGGTCTGAACTGCTTGGCTCAGTGTCATGTGGCAAAGGCTGTGACAGATCGGTAACTAAACTCTGCTCTCGGACTTCCAGCCTGAATTCTTTCCTCTTCCACCCTCCACAAGGCACCCAGCCTGAGGGTGAGCACACCCAACACACTCAACCAACATCTGTGGACTGCAGAGCCCTGCAGAAGGCAACCTGCAAGGGACAAGCTTTCTCGGAAACTTTGGGAAGACACCATGCTCCTAAGGAACTGCTCTAGAATCATAAGTGGGTGGGAGGGTGGTTATTCAGAGGTCAGGCTCTGGAGTCAGGTAGACCTCAGCTGAAATCCAGCGTCCGTCACTCATGACAGCATGACTTTGGTATATCTCTGAGCATCTGTTTCCTCAACCACAAAACGGAGTTACCAAGAGTACTTACCCTCAGGGTGGCTGCAAGAATGAAATGAGATAACTCCATGGAAATGATAAAGCACAGTTCCTGGCACAGCAGAGGGCTCAGGGAAACAGATTTCTCTATTGCAGGACTTCTCAGAGCCTTCAATAAATACTAGCTCTCATAGTTAGAAACATCCATCAGCCAACAACAGGACATCATGAGAACCTTCTGTGCCAGGCATGTGCTAGCGGGAGGAGTCAGGTCTACCAGAGAGAGCTCCGCCTTTGGAACTGACAGAGCGGACTTGTTGTAAAGATTAGAAATGATGATGACAATGAGAATGAGAAACATTTATTGAGCACTCACTATGTGCCAAGTACAATTCTAAGCACTTCATTCATATTAACTCATTTAATCCTTAGAACAACCCTATACGGTAGGTACTATTATTATCTAACTTCATAGTGAGGAAACTGAGGCACAGAGGCTAAGAGGCAAATGGTAAGTGGCTGAAGCAGGATTGGAACCCAGGAAGTCTAGAGCTCATGCTCTTAACTCTTCTGTCAAAGTACACAATATACAAAGCTCTAGGACAGCGCCTGACACAGGATGGGTATTCAACAGATAGCAGCTATTATCAGGGGCTGGGGAATTGGTTCTGGACCCAATGGCTCCCAGGCTGGTGCAGGATACAGACACCTAAAATATTACAATATATTAGAGAGGGGTACCGCAGCAGTGGAATACAGAGGAGGCAGGAACGCATTCCAGACACTGATTCCTTCGTTCGGTGCCTAGTGCCTGCCATGCAGATTGTAAGCAAGCCATGCCCTGTCCCTGTCCTCACGGAGTGGACACTAAACAACTGATCATTCAATCACATGCCGTGGAGCTCCCTCAGAGAAGCACAGGGGCCTGATCCAGTGCGTGGGGAGGCACAGGACTGAAGGAGCTCGGGAAGACGTCTCGAGGAATGGTCTCAGAAGGGAGACCCGAAGAGGTTGAGTGGTGGGGCTGGGGTGGGAGAAGCCTTCGACAGCCCATGGGAAGCTCGGAGGTGGGAACGAGCAACGTGCCTTTGAGGAAGGGAAAGAAGGCGATGTGGAGGGATGAGACCCAGGGGGAAGAGGGCTCACAGGCCCCGAGAGGTAAGATGGGGACGTGTGTGTGACAGCTCGTGAGAGACCTAAGGTGAGGGCTTCTGTGTGGCCGGGGCAGGAGTCCAGGGAAGACGGAGGGAAACCAGAGTGTCCAGGGAGAAGGCTTGCGAGGTGGGCTGGCCGGATTGGGAGGGGGCACCTCTACCTCAAAGGGCTTGGAGACAATAGGGAGGCTCTGAGTGACGTGATTAGGACGCTGTTTCTAAACCAGAAACCAGGTGGCAAGCTCTAGAAGGCCACACTCTTCAGACTGGGGCCCAGAGACCTTCTTCTACAATGGCTTGCTGACCCTGCAGCTGTAAGGGGTTCGAGCACCAGATCCTCATTTCCTTCCATGCTCTTTGCTCCCGGCGGTTCCCCGTCTCACCTTTCACAACACTTTCTCCCACTTTATCAAAGAAAGCCTTGTCCTTCACTCACGTAGACTCACTCTGGCACACTGCCCCGAGCTGTAAAACCACCAAGAAACCATGGGGAATTTTGAAATTTGCTTTCCCAGGAGGTTTCTCTGGTGACAAATACTCATTCTAGAAATTACTTTCTTTCCCTCTCTCATACATATTCCTGTTAAGGCATGACATCAAAATGGGACACTTTGGCCTTTTTTGGGATTTTCTGAAATCAGAGTCTGATTTGACTGATGGCTGGACAGTAAGGACCAGCTTTGTTAATTAGGTTACATCGGCAGCTCAAGCATGTATACTGCGGTATACTAGCTTATATCAAGCACATGATAAAGCGTTACAATTAAATTTATGTTATAATATAGGTACCAATATTTGTAGTAAGTATTTGCATTATATACTATAATTAAAGCATATGTATGACAATACAGTATAGGCAAAGGTATAATAAAATTAACAATATTTCAATTTCCCCAAACCTTTCCGGATATATCAGGTTAAGCCAACGTGATTCTAAGTGAAAAAAGTCACCAACATAACTGATAATAATGCCTTTTTGGCAAACTTCACAGAAATTGTGAAAACAAAACAAATCCTGTTGCAAATTAAGTGTGTCTAGTACTTTGCTTTGAACAAAAACAAAGAAGGCCCTAATCATATAGTTAGCTGATAGGCCAATAAAAATAGTTTATCACTATGTGATTTTTAGCACAAAACTTGGAAAGACTTGAAAGCACTGAGTGACACTGCTATAACAACGCTCCTCCCAGTACTTATGGGAATGAGGTTCTTGGCACATTCAGCTACCAAAACCAAAACTTGTAACAGAATTGATGCTAAACTCATTCTAGCAATCAGTAATATCTGTCTTGAACATTGAAAAAGAAAAAGCTCTGTTCTTCTCATTCAGATATTCGTTTCTAATACAATGTTATTTTTTATTAATAATCATTGCCAAACATTATATTGCATTAATCAATTGCTTTTATTCAATTGCATCAACAGAAAAGCTTCTAGAATGAATCAATACTTATGAACCTATATCAAAGGAATTTTTTTTTGCTGAGGAAGATTCACCCTGAGCTAACATCTGTTGCAAATCTTCCTCTTTTTGCTTGAGGAAGATTAGCCCTGAGCTAACATCTGTGCCAGTCTTCCTCTATTTTGTACGTGGGTCACCACCACAGCATGGCTGCCAATGAGTGGTGTAGGTCCGTGCCCGGGAACTGAATGGGGCCACTGAAGTAGAACGTGCCAAACTCAGCCATGCGGCTGGCCCCAGAAATTTTTTTAAACACAATTTGATTACACACACTATGTTCTTTCTTGTAAAGAAGCACGACAGGTATCTTTAAAATTTTTAAGTGTTAAAAAATAGACACAATTTTGGTGACAAGGAGATCTGATCGGTGGTTACCAGGGAAAAGGGGGGGGTGGGGGGAGGGCACAAAGGGGGAAGAGGTGTACCCACAACATGACTAACATTAATGTACAACTGAAATCTCACAAGGTTGCAATCTATCATAACATTAATTAAAAAAAAATAGACACAATTTTGGGATAAAATTCTGTGGGTGAAATGGAAAGGAAATACAAATTCCAGGGGGAAAAGGAATGAGGTTAAAGAAGAGCTTTCTCAGAAGGCTGATGGTGGGCATCGAGTGGTCTTTATATTCTAGGAGCTCCAGTTAAGTTTAAAAAGAAAAAAACAGTATTTAAATGTGCCAGGAATTCCATATTTTGCAAATGTTTTAACTTACAACGAAAAGTTTTAAGTTTTAGATGTCAGCTGAAAGAACGTGAGGAACCGTGTGGTGTTTCTTTAGAGGGCACAGGCCAGCAGGTGCTCTACCCAGAGACTCATTTACCCACGCTAATGAGGAATTGTTAAAAAAAAAAGTTAACTGGCAGCAATTCTACAGAAACTGCAGATAGGAGACAAAAGGATTCTGGCTCCAGCAACACCTGAAAGCTGCTTTCTCACCTTTATAGGAGACAAAGGGGAGCTGGAAACAGCCTCCAGGGGTTGAGCAGAAACCCGAGACCAGAGCAAGGGCTGTTCAGAGGACACACGGGGGGCACACAGCTGCAGGTCCACGGGCAAGCGGCCTGGCTGAGATCTGCCTTGCTAAACCTACATTCCTTTCTCATGAGTGGGAGCAGCATTCACCACCCCAAAACGTGCCACTTTGGCATGTGGACTGTTTTGATCTGAAGGCAATTAACACTCAGCAGACTCAGGAAAGCTTTTTGCTTCTCCCTTAAATGTCTAAAAGAATGTGGATAGGTGGCCTGTACTAGGAAGGGGGCCTGTACCAGGAAGAGAGCTATGATCCAAGATAAGCTTTTATAGCAGAAAGACTTATCTGCGTGGCAGGGCCAACATCTGTTTACCAAACGTTTGCTCTTCTTGTCTTCCTATGAACTATCTTTCTCCCCTTTGAAGCCCCGGATCCCTGCCCTCTTCTCCTTAGCTCAGAATGGCATATAAGCCTCAACTGCCTGACTGCCTGTGTGTCTCATACTTTTTTTATGGGGCTCTGTACACATGAAATTAAATTTGTTTTTCTCTTGTTCATTTGTCTTATGTCAACTTAATTATTAGACCAGCCAAAGAACCTAGAAGCGGAGAAGGGAAAAGTTTTCCACCCCTACCCTCCTCTGCTGGCTGGGATGACAGGGGCCCTCTCTCAGGGCTGGTGCATGAACTTCCTGAGATAATTTGGAGAAAGGACTTATTATTAAGATGAAACATACGAAACTGCCAATATCTGACCATCTTTGACCTACGCAAGTGGTAGTTTCACATGGTTCAACCTGTAACTGGTAGCAGCTGTACTATTTTTACCCAGAGAGACCGCGCTGTCCTCTGATGAGATGCTGACTAAATGCACATGGCTGCCTGAGAATGTGTCGTTAACAACTTGCCAAGTGGAAGTAAAGAGATGAAGAAGAACAAAAAACATGCAACTGCAGTCATACAGACAAGCCGCTGCTGTCTCAGCGAGGCGGGTGGTGAGGAATGAAACCGAGAAATGAAAATTGTAAAACTCGCGAGAATTAACCAATTTAACCACCAAAAAGCACGGTTAAAAGGTTACTATGATAACAAAGGCTGATATTTACGGAGCATTTATATACATCAGGCGTGGCCCTAAGCCCTTTCTATGCATCCTTCAGGCCACAAACAACCCTGTGAAGGGGGTACTAACGACTGAGTCCTATTTTAGCACATAAGTTGGAAGGAGTTTACAGATGAACAAAGTAAGGCTCAGAGAAGTGAAGTCACCTGCCCAAGGTGAGGACGGGAAGATCAGAGCTGGAGGTCTGACTGCCAGTCTCCTGAGAATTACTGCTCCACATGTCTCCCACGTGTTCTGAGGTGTCCTTCAAAGGCGGCAAAATAAATTAGGAAAAAATAAACCCCACCTGTAAGAGCCACATCCCCCCTCCCAACACAGACAGCAGAGGAGTTGTTACACAGCCATTTCCACAGCACATCACTCCCCACGCATAATGACCGGCTACAGACAGACACGGTCAGCAACAGCGCAAGGTCACTCAGGCCCTTTCATCCAAGCGTTTCAAAGGGCTTCATCAACACTGATTACGGCCACACCCTTGTGAAGTGGGGATCGGTCACTTTTCTGAGCATTTAAAGTCAAACGAAGAAGCTCCCCCCAGCCCAGGGGTTACAGTTTGAACTCACACCCATCTGCCGCCCTCAAGCGTCTGGCGAAGGGCAGCTCAGAGCTGAGGTGACAACCGGCAGGACTCCTGACGTGAAGCTCCTCCTCCAAACCGCAGAGCTTGAAAACTAAAAGGGGGTGTCCAGGTCTGTGGGCAGGGGGGAAGCGAAGGGCGGTGCCTGGGGGGCTTCCACCTCTGGACAACCCTCCCCACATGTTCTCACTGAAGTTATTGAAAGTGTTAAAAGGCAGTGAGGACACGTGGACGGCTAACCCAGAACAGGGATCCGACCTGGGAATCAGTGCCTCTGTCATTTAAGAAAAGAAAAGGTGTAGACAGAACCAAACAGTGTTTCCACTGAGGGGGCAGGCGGTGAGGACCGCCTTGGAGCGGCCTCAGGCCAGTGTCTTCACCTGCAACATCTTGGTTCTTGAGTTCCTTCACTTGCAATGTCACATGGGGAGCACTGTTCTGCGGTGACACCTAATCAGGTTCCCTACTGTCTCTCGACTTCAGTGGGCAGAGTCAATGGAGGGGGAAGGGAGGCGGGGGCAAGGGCTGCCCTCAGTCTGAAGGGAAATACCTCATGGGGGGGGGTGCTCCTGGTGGGGGAGCTCAGTTACCGGAAAAGGCCCAAGACTTGGCCAAAGTCACAGAGTGAGGAGGTGGCAGAGCCAGACCTGAACACAGGTCTCCCCAACACTTTGGTCCCCAGTATACTCCAGATGAGGGGGTAGCGAGGCCTCCCAACTATCAGGAACCTTATATTTAGGACATGCATTGTCCAAATCGGGCCATTTTGAGGAAGAAAGGGGGCTCTATGAATATGCCCATGGACATGAGGCACAAACCGGGACTTCAGCTCACTGTACTCACGGTGCAGTCTCTGAAGGGGAAGTGTTACTGGTGAGGGAAGTGGGGTGAGGGCAAAACAACGTGCAGAAAACTGGATTTCAGACTCAGCCACGTCTAGCTGCAGCTTCAACAGACCCAAACACCAAGAGGAGGCGGCAGCAAAACCAGTCACTTCTCTCACTGCCCCACCTTCCCTGTGTGGACCTTGAAGACCAGCAGACCCGGGCTGGTGTCCTGCCTCTGCCACTTACTGCTGTGTGACTTCAGAGGAACTACCTTAACTCTCTGAGCCTCAGCTTTCCCATCTGAAAAGCAGAGCTGATGGTAAACCCCCACGGGACTGTCATGTTCTATGAAACAAGGCCCCTGTTGAAACATCACCTGACACATAATAAATACTAAAACAATTCTAGCTTTTACTATTATTTTTACAATTTTCATTTTTATTATTATCATTATTACAAGCAACAGCTCAAAGGACCCTTCTGGCCCTGATCCAAAATTGATCTTTTACCAGCTACAACTCTGAAAGAAAATAAACTGTGCCCAGCAAAGCAGCCCAAGGTCACAAGGCAGGAAACCTCCCTTGGATACTGGTACCCCAGTGAGACCTCAGCTCAGATCCCCAGGTCCAAGGCTGCTTTACATGTGCCAACAGCAGCCTCGGTGAGAAGCCCGGTCGGCACTTGCTCTTCAGACTGACCTCCCACAATCCCTGGGCTTCAAACGGCTCCCAGTGAAGGATCAGCTGCATTCTGGCTGCCCGAGGGTTACTCACATTCAAATACAAGGGACGCAGGAGAATGGTTAACCAGGCTCTGCTACACCTGTGAGCGGCTGCAGGCCAGCTCCCCGACGCTTACCTTCTCCAGCAGGTAAAGCATTACCTCCCGCACGACTGCCACTTCAACACTTAATAATCCATGTCGGGGAGAGAAGGGGCCTTGCAGAGTGCCTGGCACAGGCGGGCAGCAGGAAGTGGTGGATAAAATCAAGGGCCTTGGCAGTGCACAGACCTGATCCGAATCCCAGTTTTATTACCTATTGACTATGTGGCCTTGGGCAAGTTAATTAACCTCTCTGTGCCATTTTCCTCATATGTAAAATGGGGTTATAATAGTACTTATCTTATGGGGCTTCTGTGAGGATTGGCACAGTCCCTGTCCCGTAGTAAACACTCAACAAAGGTTAGCTGCTATTATGATGATGATGATTACTATAGAAATTGTGAATTGGCAATAAAAGTGTGGATAAAGGGCCTATACTTTCCTGCCAGGAAGACTGACAAAGGCTGCATAAAAGGTGGTACTCGAGCTGGAGCTGGAAGGACGGGTAGGATTTCCACAGGCAGAACACAGGGGAGGCGCAGGCAGCTTCGGCTCCCCCCTCGGTAAACTCAGGTCGTTCTCATAACACCCTAGAGGATGGGTGTAGAACTGACCTGCAGAGGAGTGACACGGCTTTCCCCAAGTCATAACACCACAAAGTGACAGAGCTGAGATTTCAAGGCAGGTCTCTCTGATTTCAAAGGCCATGTTCTTAACACCCTGCCGAATCTCTGTTTTTTCACCAAATTCTGTCTTGAAGGGTAAATACTTAGGGAAACGGCTCTCCCACCTCCCTCCTAGACTGGAAGCTCCTTCAGGGAAGAGACATCTCAATTATCTACACAGCTCCCGGGCCACCCAGCACAGGCGCACAGAGAGGAGGTACTCAGCTGAAATGCCTGTTTGAGAAACAAGAACTGAGCCCTGACTCTTCCAGGCTGAAGCACAGCCACCAGCATCAGGGACCCGCTGGGATGCCGCCTCCTGGGCAGCTCAGCCTCTTGGCCTCTCTTTACAGACCACCCTCTCCCAACAACCAGAATCCACTCTCTGTTGTGTAGGGCAGAGGGCAGGGCTGCAACTCAAGCCAAATTGCTTGCTCCTGACTTCATCCCACTGATCAAGTTGGACTGGGGGCCTCTTAATGTTTTCTCTAAAGGTAAGAGATGACTTGGGGCAGCCTGTTTGGCCCACAGTGATGGAGCCCCAGAAACTGTGTTTGCTGGGTGACCCCACCCCCCTGGCCACCACTGATTGGACCAGTGTAGACACCTGACCCAAGCTGGGCCAATCAGATCTTCCCTCTTCTGAGAGTGGGAGTAAGAGTTCTAGCACCTTCCAAACCCCACTGCCCTTTCTGCTCCTGGGTTCCATGAGCTACCCTGTATCCTTATAATAATTTCCCTTTTGCCTCAGCTTCTCTGAAGTGTTTTTATTCCTTGCAACCAAAATAGGCTTAACAAAATCAAGGAGAAAGGAGACAGCTTCCCCTTAGAAACCCCTTCCCCAAACCCAGACAGAATTAACCACACCTTCCTCTGTTCTGTGCACCTGCCTCTGTTCCTCTTTATAACCAGAGGCAGTTTTTGGTTTTTTTTCGGGTTTTTTTGCTGAGGAAGATTCACCCTGAGCTAACATCTGTGCCAATCTTCCTCTATTTTGTATGTGGGTTGCTGACACAGCATGGCCACCGACAAGTGGTGTAGGTCCACACCCGGCAACCGAACCCAGGCCACTGAAGCGGAGCACACTGAACTTAACCCCTAGCCCACTAGGCTGGCCCCCAGAGACAGTTCTGAGTCAAGCACCTCCTACATGCCCAGCACTGGGCTAGGTGCCTTTTCACTGATCCACACAGTACAGAGGGATGCGGGCTGGAGAGAGGTATTACTACCACCGTTCTACCCCTAACAAGCTCTGAGGGGCTCACCCATGTGTCCAGGGCTTTGAACCCAAGTCTTCTTCCCTTTACCCCACCCTGTACTTCGTCAGCTCATAGCCCTTTGTTCACAAGCCTGTCTCCCACCTCAATTTTTAAACCCTCTGTTAGAGTCACCATGACCTGTTTAACTTTGCTCTGACACAAAAATATTTCCATAATTCAAGTACAGAATTAAATTTGTGATTAACATGGAAACTTATTAGAAATCTCATCACGGAGAGTATTCCGTGTTTTCTGATTCTGTATTTGTCTATTTGGCATCCATTTATCACAGGGCCAGTTGTATTAACTATATTTCCTTATTTTCTGTACTCTTGATGCTCCAGCATTCGTGACTGCCTTTCCCAGGGCTACCTGGTTCTTCAAGACAGCAAAGCAGCATGCACTCTGGGATACTCCTGGCAGTATTGTTTACAGTAACCCCAGATTAGCAACAACCTGAATGTCCAACAATAGGGGATCTGTCCAGCAAATTTGGATACAGCAGCTGAATAGATTATTGGGCAATCCTTCAAAAACCATGCTTTCAATCACTACTCAATGACCTTAGAAATATTCCAGAAACAAGGTTAAGTGAAACAACCAAAATACAAAACTTTATGTACAATATGATCACAAATGTGTAATATCAGAAAAAGTCAGGAAGGAAATATACTGAAATATGAACAAAGGTTTTCTCTGCATAATGGAGTGAGTGATTTTTAAAAAACAAATCTCCTAAGTGAATTGCATTCCTTTTAAAGTTCTCTACCTCTCTGTTTTTATGTATTTTAATGAGCATTTCTTTTCTTTTGATCACACATTCTCCTGCATGTGTGGAGGGCCCGCCTGTTTCTGCCAGTGATAAATCCTGGATCTATCTGTTAGCCAAAGCTGTACCGTGGTACTTTCTTGTTAGAAAAATACAAAATTCCAAAACCAAAAACAGCTCTTGCCTTGTAGGAGAAGGAAGCCTCGCTGGCAGAGTCGGCGCTGCTCGTGGGCGGGAGCTGCTGCAGCTGCAGGGCAGCACCAAGGGCTCCGTCCATGATGGTCTAATGGCACATCCCACCGGGCCGGGAGCGGGAGCGGGAGCGGGAGCTGCTGCTAAGCGGGATGGAAGCTGGAAGCCATCCTTCCTTGTGGCGTTCACCTCCTTCCAGCAGCCATGGCCTTCTCACGCGGAAGGAGTGCTTCAAGGCTCCTCTGGCTGGTTTACAGCCTTTTCCTCATCTTCACTCAGAGAAGTGCCAACTTCTGTCCTTCCCAAGCAGACAGACAATGGTGTGTTTCCGGCTTCTTGAGGGGCTCTGGGTGATGGGAAGGAACATTAAAAATGCATGCACAATGAAACGCTGAGCCCATCTTTGTTACCTGAGAAGACAGTACTATTAGGACAAAACACAGCTGCCAGGAGAAGGGAGGCCATTAAAAAAATTATATCATGCCTTTTGGCCCTTAATAAAGATAAGGCTCATCTATCTCAAAACTTATTTCCCAGCCCTTAAAAATCCCCTTTCCTCTCCGCCTTTGCTTCCTCCCACCCATCATATCCTAATTTAAATACGACTTTTTTCCATGGCTCCTCTACATAAGAAGTAGAATGCTGCCTACATCTCCTTCTCCAGGACTCCAAATAAAAAAATCCCACTGCCGTGCAAAGGGAACCACCTGGGTTCCAACATAGGAAAGAAAGAATGAGAAGAAAAGTTGTCTCCACGGCAGATGGAAGAACTGGGCTGCTACCGGGATCAGCCTAGCACAGGCAAGGTAGCGCTGGACTGGGAGAGGGAGGACATCTGTGTGCCCAGATCACTTCACCTCTGGGAGACTCAGTTGCCTCACCTGTAAAGTGGGGGCAATCATGCGGCTTCAAGTAAAACCAGCAATGACGGGAATTCCTGTTAACTTCATTGGACTGATATTTTCAGTGCATGTCAAACTTTTCTACCAAATAGAGAAAAAAAGAGAAAGAATGCCCCTCGTGTTCTGGGAGGCACAGCCAAAACATCCCACCACAAGTGCTAAGGGCTTCCTGGAGGTCTTCTTATATTTAAAAAAAGAAATCATACAGATTTGGTTTGTACTGCAAAGTCTATGTTTCTTTTAAAATAAAAATACTTTAAATTCATTTTGACCTGTCATGTGTTACCTGTTTTGCCTTGGCCAAGTCATTGAACTTTTCAGCCAGTTTCCTCTGCTGTAAAACACAGATTCCTCTCTCACAGGACTGTCGTGAGAATTTAATGCAACAATGTGTATAAAATGCATGCACAGAGAATGGTCAATGAATGGCAGCTATTATTAGTATTAATTTTATTCCTACCAGTTTAATTATTTAATTTACCCACGAACATTCCTTTCTTTCCCTCGTGCATTCAAGAAACAAATATTTATTGAGGGCTTACTATGTGCCAAACAGACGTAGTCTCTGCCATGCCTTGAGGCTTTGGAAGGCTGCCTCCTGTCTTTCCTGTAGCTTCCAGTTCCTTCTGCTATCTAACCCTAGGCGCAGGAATTCTGCTTCCCAGTGTGAAGAGTAAGTCATATTTTCTAGGGCTAACACTGTGTCCAGCACTGTGGCCAGGTCTCCCTTTGTCAAAAAGCCTCAGAATTAAATGATTGCTGCTGCCTCCATGTGAGGGTATACATTCCGGATATACATACATGAGGACACTCATCAGACAACTTTGTAACTCACATCCTATAACCAGACCTCCCTGACGGTAAAGCCCTATGAATATTTATTGCAACCTTGTGAAAAGCATAATTATTCTTCACTATACTTTTATGTGTGTGTGAAAAGCATCACTGTGTCAAATTTGTGTATCCCTGTTTTAATGTTTTTAATAGAAGAGCCTTAGAAAGGAAGGGCGGCCCAGGGCTCTCTCCACCTCTGAGAGACCCTTGGGGGCTTTCAACCTGGAGCTGAAGGGGCAGTGGAGCACAAAGTGGGCAGGTCCTGAATCCCCTGTTCAGTTGCTCTTGCTGGAGATCTAGCCCAGAAGCTGGCAGAGGGACCTCCACACATGCCTACTGACTGGCTAAAGGCAGGCCTGTGAAGCACCTGGTGCACTGTGGCCACTTCACAGTCCAGAACAGAATGCCTTACTCACGCCTAATCTACCGCAAAACTAGATACCACAGATATACTCAGCCCCACCCATAGGGTGCCTGAGAAAGCATACGGGCATTGGAGACACGCCAAGGGGGTGACAGGAATCCAGGCCTCCTAGCCTTCTTTGGACCAGCTGGTGTGTCTAGGTGGGTTTCTGGTTTTGGTGGTGGTGGTCCCTTAATTCGCTTTTAAAAAGCAGCTTCCCTCTCTGCCTCAGGAACCCCCAGGCCTCTGAGGCATCAAAAGTAGAAGATTCTCCTTCAGCTGGGCAGCAGTTTGGACTAAAAGCCTTGGAAGAACTCTTTGCAAGTTGTCCTTCCTTATAAGTCACACATTCTTTGCCTAGTGACTCTCTTTTCCTGACTTCAAAGCACTTTTCCACGACTAACATATGCCCAAGAGGCAAGCAGCCAACTCTTTGTTGCCAACCACCCTTTAATTGTGAGGCCCTCGCATGCATCAGTGGGCACAGGATCTACTGACTTAAGAACAGAAAGATAACTCGCTAGGTGCTGGCTTCCACTCCATTCCCCACCCCTTATCTCAATGAATTATTTCACCACCACAGAGCAGATTTTACAAATGAGAGAACCACAGCTCAAGGCTGCGAAAAGCAGGATCCCAATTAGAATTTGACTGTATCTGAAAAAATAAAACATGCCCTTTTCTACCCCTTGACGATTCAGCTTATGGCTGCTGAGTGGCAGTTACAGGCCAGGCGTTTTCCCTTTCCTGGGCTTTGGCTCACTAAAGGGTTACACTCCTCAGTCCCCTCCTGTTGGGCTGGAAACCACAACTTCCAGCAGCCAGAACAGATCGAGAACGCCTCCCCTCATCCACCTGCTGACTCCACCACATGCTACTGCCCGGAAGCCCGAGCCGGCGAGTCGAGGAATAATTTTGGCATTCACTTCCTGATTTGATAAAGCCTGGCATCACCTTTATTAAGGCAAACCCATGCCCTCTCTCCTCTCACCCTCGATGCAAAAATGGAAAAAACATGCTGAGGCAACGAGACCCAAACTGACAAGACTGGTGACAGCCAGAAGGAAGAGTATTTATATTTCGGGACTTTAGATGATTACAAATGCTTTCGCTTTTCCTGAAACGAAGGCTGAATTCAAGGCCTCCCTCCCTCCTTCTTAATCACTACTCACCAGCGGCGTTTCCTCTAAGGCCCACCTATCAGAGATTCCCGAGAAATGACTCGGATCTCCCCGCAACCCGGAGGCACAGCCTCCTGAATTCCTTCCCAACACCCAGCGGCCTGGACGCTGCAGTGTTTTGCTTTCAAAGGCTGCGATTTCATTTGTCAGATCGCCTGCCAGTCAAAAGCTGGCGGGCACTTCGCGCAGGCTAGTGGCTGCGAGGAGGAGGTGGGTGGGGTATCCCCCGGCTATTGGCTGCGCCGCAAAGCTTGCTTGAAGCGTAGGGGGAGAGCCCTGGGGAGCCTGCGCCCGGCGGGAGCTTTGCGCTCACCGGCAGGGGTCCCCTCTAGCGGCCGCCCGGGGGACGTTGGAACAAACCCCGCTTCCCTTCTCCGGCTGTGCTGGAGAGCTCAGGTGACTGCCCGACAGGTGGACAACCTGCCAGGTGTCCTTCCTTCTATCCTTAGGGCCACCTCCGGGCTTTGCTCCTGCTGGTCTCTGACCTCACGCTCTATGTATTCAAATCCTGTACATTCTTCAAGATCCAGTTCCCCCGAAAGCCTCGGGGCCATACATGTCTCTTCTTGTCTGCCTTCCCGTAACACCTGTTGGCTTCGCTATATTCCAACCCTCCCAGTACGTCCCCAGCTCAGCAAAGCTTACGGTCCTCCAGGGAGCCTGGCGCTTAGGAACGTTTCCGTCATGTACAAGTGTAATCATTAACACGTGCGTAGAGCTTACACTTTATCACGTGCGTTTCATTTCAGATCCGCACAACAACCCCAAGTGAGACATTGAGCTCCTGCCCATTGTACAGATGAAGAAGTGACATTTGGACAGAGACCCCAACGAGGAGAAAGCCGGTTTGGGTTCAGATCCTGAGGCGGGGCTCAGAGGGAACGCTTGAGAGCAGAACGAGGTTGGCATGTTGTAGGAACTGCCCAAAGGACAGCGTGGCTGGTCCGAGGTTATTCTGAGGGGGTGGGTGGTAGGAGCTGTGAGCAGAGGGACCGGTCAGGGACTGTTTATAATAAGATGTTTGGGTTTCATCCTAAGTTTAAAGGGGAGCTGTCGGAGGGTCCTAAGCAGGGGACAGGACCACCATGACTGCTGTGAAGCGGTTAAAGAGGAGCTCATGGGACACTATGTGGTTGCCCTGGTGTAGTTGTTCACATCACTCTTTTTTTCTTTTGCTATTATAAACAGGACTTGGATGAATGTTGGTTCACTCAGGTTTATCCTTGAGGTAGGATTTCTGGGTGAGCAAAATTCTAAGGCTTTTGGTCTATCACAAGAGTTTTGAGCGGTTGCCTAGATAAGCCCCTATTAAGTTTCCCTAGCGGTCCTGACGTAGTTCACCTGCACCCTAGAATTCTGGCAGCTTCCCTGCAGTTTTTGAAACGCCTCTAGCGATTGGCCAACAAGTTTTCACGCTAAAGAAACAGAGGACACCATTGGCTAGTGTTACTCAGGAGGCAGACAGAGGCAGGCTCCAGAATGTTAGGCCTTTGGTTGCCATAGCGACGGGGAGCTTGGCCAGGCCAGATTCAGCCCAGCGGACCAGACGAGGTAGGAGGCAGTCCAGTCGGAGGATGGGCCCCCCGGTCGTGGGGAGGAGGATCTGGCACATCCCATGGGACACCCACTGAGGCCCCCGGCCTGCCGGGTGCGTGCCGAATTCCGGTGCCTCCTAGGCGGTGCCCTGAGGGCGGGAGGAGCCACCGTTGGAGGTGCCCCTCCCTGGAGGTGTGCCCTCAGAGTCCCCACTTGAAAAGTGGTGATAATAACCATGGTGCCTTCCCCCAGGGAGCCCCTGTGAGGGACGTGGGCGTCTGACTCCCCTGCCTCAGCCTTTGCGAGTGTCCAAATATTTGGGGGCTGGGGTGCTGGGCAATGGGTGGACGACAAAGAGCTGAGTTCTAATTCCAGACCCACTCCTGCTCCTTGAGTGTCCCCCTGCAAACATCTTCCCTGCTCTGGGCCTCAGTTTACCCATCTCTAAAACAAAAGGGTGAGATTGGAATCTCGTGGTCACTAGCCAGCTGCTAAAGTTTCCTCCAGCTCTCTCACACGTTTTCTGAGCTTATGAAAAATATCGAATGCATTGTTTACCTGAGAGTCCTTTGGAAATATGAAATACACTCAAGATGCAGTTGTGCATATAATCTCAGTTATGAGATTATAATTGAATCGATAAAAATCTCATATAGTCATAACTACTCATGCAAATCCCATAAAATTTCATGTAAAGTAACAGTATACATGACTTAGTATATATTGATATACTTTCCACAGTAATATATGTATATAAAGGTATAAAATATGATACTATAACATAAATAATAAAGACTTTTTTTAAACATAGAGATGGAGGAATGAAAACAGGCCTATAGTTTTAGTGACTTAAATCTTTATTGAATGTAACTCCTGAAGGAAAGAGTTGTATTATGAGCACATCTATACACATTACTGCTAAAATGATCCTTCCTGTAATATTCTTTCCTTCCTTCGTTCATTCCACAAATATTTATTGAGCATAGTGCCATTTTCCTGGCAGTATGGGCCAGGAAACAGACTGGGGATTCAGTGATGAACATTCTATTGGGGGAAGATCATAAAGAAATAAATACACATAAAACCTGATGTTGGGAAGTAAAAAATGTTCTGAGATAAATAAGGCAGGGCCAAGGCCTGGAGAAAGACGGGATGGTCCTTCTTAAGAGAGAGTGGTCAAGGAGGTCATCCCTAAGAAGGTTTGAACAGAGATGCAGATGAATCTGGTGACAGGGCCAGAGGATGATGCCCAGTATGGCGAGGGGAGAAATCTCCATGCTACAAGGAGGCTTATAGAAGCCAAAGAGGTCCCTTGTGGAGAAGAGGATCAGCCATTAGATGGTGGGACATGAGGGCTGCTTTCAAATACTTGGAGAATAGTCACATAGAACAGTGGCTTTCAAATTTTTGATGGTGACCCATGGCAAGAGATGCATTTTATATTGTGACCCAGCACATACACGTGAACTTAAACAGAACTTCGCAAAAGACTATGGGCTATGACCTGCATTTTGAAAATCACTGATGTGGAAGAGGAATGAGACTCATTTTGAGCTGATTCCAAGGGTTGGAATTAGAAGGAGTGAAGAGAGAGAGAGAAAGAATCAGCTTTGATACAGGCAGGAACTTTCTAGCCATTAGAACGACCAACAGTGAACTGCCTCAGAAATTTCCAAACGGAGTTCTAGGGAACCCCAGCATGTGCGAAAGTTCAAGACAGTCTCAAATATTTGCTTTATATTTTGAAAACTATATGCAATATCCTAATATTCAAAAACGAATCCTACCCACTCAGGGGTGCCCAGTGTCAAAATTTAGCATGTTAACATTTAGTGTGTGCTGCTTTTGAGGTTGTTATAGTGGTTAAGAGGGAGCAGAAGTCAGACTTCTGATGTGACCTTGAGCAAGTCACTTAACCCTTCCCTCTAAGCTTCAGTTTTCTCATCTGCAAACGGGATAATACCTCACTGGATTATTGTAAATATTGCATGAAGTATTCTCTATAAGGCATTTAGGACTGTACGGGCTCAATAAATGATAGCTATAATTTTAAGCTGTTAATACATTATCCCTGTGCATATATTAAAACCTAATGTTAATAAAAGCCTAGGCGGGGCAGCATGAACGACTTCGTGTGGATCATCATATTTGATCCTCACAAACACCTTGAGAGGAAGGTACTGTTATCGCTCTCAGTTTATGAAGGAGGAAACGGGCTTAAAAGGTTAAAGTCAGCACTCTGAAGTGGCAGAGCCTCACCTTGAACCCAGGCCTGGATGCTCTTGATCACTGCGCTGGCCCTCCCCTGGGAACTGCTTGCATATTTGCTGTGGATTAGGAAGGTGGCACATCCTCACTGCTCTTTCTTAGATTCCAGGCCCATGACGTCCTGTCATGAACAGTGGTAGAAGCAGGTGCACCGGTGAGGCACATCAGGGCAGTGCTCTCTTCACACCTGGGCTTCCCCTGCTCTCATTGTGGCTTCACAGGTATGCAGTACCGAGGCTGGAATGCATTATTAATAGTGTTGTCTTTAGGTGGTAGGATTATGGATTGTTTTAAAAAATCTTCTGAATGTCTTATATTTTCCAAAGATTTGACAATATGCACATATTACCATTGTAATAAGAAGCTTAAATTTTTTTCGAATCACCCGTAATTCTAGCAGATTAGGGCATTTTAAAAATAACAGCTGTGTTGCAGCTAGGAAAGTAGATGGTTCTTACCGAGATGCCAACTCAACACCGAAGAGCCGTAAGTGAATAGTGGCTGCTTTTCTAGACACTGAAAGACGTTCTTATACTGGAATAGTGGTTGTGCTATGATCGTTATTGATCCGTTTCTGTTGTTTTGAATCCCTTAATTTCTTTGAGTGTGTTGCCAATAATTCTATTAAATATTAATTTTTTTGTATAGATTGTCAACCAAAAAAGGTTGAGAATTTCTTTCTTTGTTTTTTTTTTTAAAGATTCCATTTTTTTCCTTTTTCTCCCCAAAGCTCCCTGGTACATAGTTGTATATTCTTAGTTGTGGGTCCTTCCAGTTGTGGCATGTGGGATGCCGCCTCAGTGTGGCTCGATGAGTGGTGCCATGTCTGTGCCCAGGATTCGAGCCGATGAAACCCTGGGCCTCCAAAGCGGAGCATGCAAACTTAACCACTTGGCCACGGGGCCAGCCCAAGATTGAGAATTTCTGCTGTGAGGGTGACAGAATAAAGTGAGGAACAAATAACTGAAGGAGAAAAGTGTTGATAGAGCATAACATCATTTATTTAATCCTTAATTTGTTAGTATTTATAAATGGTGTAATTTCCTTAGGGGAAAAAAAAACTCTCAAGTCTGTCCATGAAAGATTAACTGCTATGGAAATTAAATCATACTCATGCTGTTAACGACTTACAAATAGACAAATATAGGAAACAACTGTTTTTAGACATTGGGCAACAAGCAGCTTAGTACTACAATCCCTGAGAGAAGAAAAACAAGGTGAGCCCTACAATTAGTGCTGGGGGTAGCTTCCAGGCCTCAGTTCAAGGAAGGAAGAACCCAAACAAAGCCCAGTATCCTGAGCTGGGGAGATAGAAATCAGATTTCAGGGAGATCAAAGTGGCTGGAATTTATAGGGTAGAACACCAGAGAGGAGGGACCTACACAAAAAAGTCTAGAAATAGGAAGAGAGTTCCCCTCAGGTCTTGGCTGAATAGTGATCTCCCCATGCATGAGAGGAATCTAAGACTAGGGAAAGAACTACCAGAAAGCAGCCTGAATAATTTCTGGGGCTTACACAGAACTGGGAATACTTTGTGCTGCCATAAACCAGGATGGAGAGACGCTGTATTAGATGGGGAGCAGATGGAGTCCACAGAAGCATCATGTCTTAGTAGTAGGGGTAAATTATTCCCAAAATAAAAGCTGCTCTGGATCCACTGTAACAAAGCTTATAAAACTCGAAAGCATCAAATGGGTCTCCAAGTTACAGGAAATGGTGCCAGAAAAAAATGGAACACTCCATAGGAATACTTCAAAACCCAGTACCCAACAGTGCAAAATTCACAATGTCCAGTGTCCAATACAAAATTACCAGACGTGAAAAGATACAGAAAAACATGACCCATATTCAAGAGAAAAATCAATCAACAGGAACAACCCCAGAGATCATAGAATTAGTAGAAAAGAACCTTAAAACAGGTATTATAAATCTTACAAATATGTTTAAATATTTAAAGGAAAACATGATGAAGATAGAAGTGGAAAATATAAAAAAAAGGACCCAAATGTAACTTCTAGAGATGAGAAATGCAATATTTGAGATGAAAAATCCAATAGATGGGATTAACAGCAGATTATACACTACGGATCAGTGGACTTGCAGACACAAGTTATAGACTATCCAAATGAAGCACAGAGAGAAAAAAAGACAAAACAAAACAAAAACCCAAGAGCAGAATCTTAGTGACATGTGGGAAAATATTAAGTGATCTATACACGTATAACTGTAGTTTCAGGAAAGAAGGGGGTAAAAGGTGAAAAAAAATTTTTAAAATAATGGCCAAAGATGTTTCAAATTTGATGAAAACTATAACCTGCAGATTCAAGAATTTCAGCGAATCTCAAACAGTAAAAGCATAAAGAAAATGATGCCAACACATCATTGAAATCAAATTGCTGAATGAAAGCGATAAACAGAAAAGCTTAAAAGTAGATGGATAAAAAAAAGATATATTACTTACAAAAGAATCAAGATAATAATTACAGTGGACTTCTCGTCAGAAACTATGCAGGGCAGAAGACAATGAAATAATATACTTTGCAGTTGTAGGAAGGTGGGAACCTGTCAATCTAGAATTTTATGCCCAGTAAAAATAACTTTCAAAAAGTGAAAGAAAAATAAAGATCGTTTTAGACAAACAGAAACCTAGAGAATGTATTATCAGAAGCCTCCATTACAAGAAATGTTAAAATAAGTTTACAGACAGAAGGAATAGAATACTAGACAGAAGCTTGGATTTACACAAAGAATTGAAGAACGTTGAAAATGATAAATATAAACTAAATTTTTTCTTATTTCAATCTTGTTAAAAAATAATTGACTGTTTAAGTAAAAAAATAACATGAGATTCATAATATACTGTAGGCCCCCCATATCTGCAGTTTCTGCATTTGTGGATCAAAGGGCCTACACTGGTTGCATCTGTACTGAACATGTACAGACTTTTTCTTCTTGTCATTATTCCCTAAGCAATGCAGTATAATAACTATTTACATTGTATTAGGTATTATAAGTAATCTAGAGATGATTTAAAGTATATGGGAGGATGTCCATAGGTTATATGCGGATACTATGCCATTTTATATAAGGGACTTGAGCATCCGTGGGTTTTGGTATCTGTGGGGGCCCTGGAACCAATCCCCTGCAGATACCGAGGGATGGCTGTAGGTAGAACTAAAATGTACATGAAAAGGACGAAAAGGATGGAAAGTGGGAAATGGAAGTATACTATTGAAAAGTTCTTACACTATATGTGAAGCAGTATAATATTTGTGATAAAGATGTAAACTCTAAACCTTAAAGCAACTACTAACAATAAAATAAGTATAGCTAATAAATCAGCAATGAAGATAAAATGGAATCATAAGAAATACTCATTTAATCCAAAAGACTGCAGGAAAAAACTAACAAGCATCAGATGGAACAAGGAGGAAAGTGATAGATTTAAATCCAGCCATATCAATTACTACATTAAATGTAGAAGGTCTAAACACTCCAGTCAAAAGGCAGAGCTAAGAAGATTAGATTTAAAAAACCAAGACCCAGCTATGTGCTGTCTTTAAGAAACCCGCTTTACATGTGGAGACACAGATAGGTTAAAAGTAAAGGGATATAAGAAGATGTAGTATGCTACCAGTAATCAAAAGGAAACTGGAATGACTATATTAATATCAGAAAAAAACAGACTTCAGAACAAGGAAGACAGAGGCATTTCATAATGATAAAGGGATCAGTTCATCAAGAAGAGATAAAAATCCTAAGTATACATGCATCTAAAAATGCTTCAAAATACATGTAGAAAAACTGGGAAAACTTAAAAGAGAAATAAACAAATTCACAGTACTATTATATAGTAATATAATGTTATAACACTTCTCTCTCAGGATTGATAAAATGAAAAAAACAGAAAATCAGTAAGGATATAAAGACAACACTATCAACCAATTTGACCTGATTGACATTTATAAAAAAAACTTCCATCTAAAAACAGTGGAAAAACTTGAAATCAATAATAGAAAGATATCTGGAAAATCCCCCAGATACTTGGAAATTAAATAGCAGACTTACAAATAAACAAAGTATCAAAAGATATTACCAGGCTCATTTGCCACAACATGGATGGACCTTAAAGGTATTATGTTAAGCACACAGAGAAAGGCAAACACCAAATGATGTCACTCATATGTGGAAGATAAACAAACACATGGACACAGAGAACAGTTCAGTGGGTACCAGGGGACGGGGGTTACAGGGTAGGCACAAAGGGTGAAGGGGTGCACTCATATGGTGACTGACAAATAATAATGTACAACGGAAATTTCACAATGTTGTAAACTATTATGACCTCAATTAAAAAGTAAAAAGAAAAAAAAAGATAATACCAGGAAAAGCAGAAAATATTTTAAATGGAAAGAAAATGAAAACACAACGTTTGAACATATATGAGATACCACTAAAACAGTGCTTAGAGGAAAATTTACAATATTAAATGCTTATATTAAGAAAGAAGAGAGAAAGACAAATACTGCATGCTTTCACTCATATGTGGAAGATAACAAACACATGGACAAAGAGAACAGATTAGTGGTTACCAGAGGGGAAGGGAGTTGGGAGGGGTGGGGGAAAGGGATAAAGGGGCGCATATGTATGGTGATGGATAAAAATTAGACTACTAAGGGTGAGCATGATGAAGTGTATTCAGGAATTGATAAACAATAATGTACACCCAAAATTACACAATGCTATAA
Organism: Equus caballus; assembly: GCF_041296265.1. Classification (NCBI taxonomy): domain Eukaryota; kingdom Metazoa; phylum Chordata; class Mammalia; order Perissodactyla; family Equidae; genus Equus; species Equus caballus. The sequence continues at coordinate 30,687,831 of NC_091685.1, forward strand.
ACTATTATAATTCTGATAAAATTACTTGGAAAAAAAAGGAAGAAAGAAGAAACGTCTAAATTCAGTGATTTAAGCCTCCACCTTAAAAAGCTAGAAAACTAAGAGCAAATGAAGCCTAACATAAATAGAAAGAAGGAGATGATAACGATGATAGAAGTAAATGAAATAGAAAACAGAAAAACAATAGAGAAAAATCAGTGAAACCACGTGCTGTTTTCTTTTGAAAGGATCAATAAACTTCTAGCCGGACTTATCAACAAAAACATATAAGATGCAAATTACCAATATCAGGAATGAAGGGGGGACATTAATACAGAACACGCAGATATAAAGGTTAAGAAGGGAATATTACGAACAACTTAAGGCCAATGACTTTCATGACATAAATGAAATGGAAAAATTTCCTTGAAAGACGCAAAGTACCAAAGCTCACTAAAAAAGAAATACATAACCTGAAAAGCCCTATATCTATTAAGCAAATGGACTTTGTCTTTAAAAACCTTCCCACAAAGAAAACTCCTGGCCCAGACTGCTTTACTTGTAAGTTCTACCGAACATTTAAGGAAGAAAGAACACCAATACTACACAAACTCTTCTGAAAATAAAAGAGAAAAAAACACTTTTCAACTCATTTTATGAAGCCAGCATTACTCTAATACCAAAACCAAAGACGTTACAAACAAGAGACAACTACAGCTTAATGTCCTTCATGAACATAGACGTAAAAATCTTTTTAAAAATTCTAGTAAGTTGAATCCAGTAATATATAAAATTGATAATATAATCATGACCAAGTAACATTTATTCCAGGAATATTATGTTGTTTTAACATTTGAGAATCAATCACTATGATTCATTTAATATACTAAAAAAGAATAATTATATGATCATCTCCATAGATGCAGAAAAAGTATTTGATAAAATTCAACATCTACTCCTGTTAAAAACCCTCAAGAAACCAGGATTAGAAGTGATAAAAGGCTTCTGTAAAAAAACTACAACTAACATCCCCATACTTAATGTTGAAAGACTGAGTGCTTTCTTACTCATCAGTAATGAGACAAGGATGTCCACCATCACCACTTCTAGTCAACATTGTACTGGATGTCCTAGCCATTGCAATCTAGTAAGAAAAAGAAAAAACAGGTGCACAAATTGGAAAGGAAGAAATAAAACTCTTTTTATTTACATATGACATGATTATATATGTATATAAATAAGTTCCTAATTTACAAAAAACTTATTAGACTTAAAAAATGTTTATCAAGGATTTGCAGATATAAGATCAATGTACACAAATCAATTGTATTCCTGTATACTAGCAACAAACAATTGGAAATTGAAATAAAAAAATACCAGTTTCATGACATAAAAATAGAAATATCTAGGAATCAATTTAAGAAAATATGTGTAATATCTGTATACTAACTATAAAATATTGCCCCCAAATTAAAGAAAACCTAAATGAATGGCGAGGTATACCATGTTAATAGATCATAACACTCAACAAAGTTAAGGCATTAATTCTCCCTAAATGGTTTTATAGACTCAGTGCAATCCCAATCAAAATCCAAGGAAGTTTTTTGGTAGAAATTGACTTGCTGGTTCTACAAATTGCATGGTAACTTGAAAGAGCTAATCTAAGAGCAAGTACAATCAAAATAATTTTGAAAAAGAACTACTAAGTTGGAACTACCTGATTTCAAAACTTATTACAAAGATAGTGTGCTATTGGTATAAAGATATACATATAGGTCAAAAGAACAGAATATATATAAAATCTCAATGGATTTTTGATGAACGTGTCAACATAATTCAATGGAGAAAGGGATATTCCTTTCAACAAATGGTGCTGGAACAGTGGGCTATCCAAATGCAATAAAATGAACCTGACCAGTACCTCATGCCATATACAAAATTTAGTTCAGAATACATCTTAGACCTATGCTTAATAGCTAAAACTATAAAACTTCTAGAGGAAAACATAGGAGAAAATATTTGTGACCTTGAGTTAGGCAAAGATTCACAAACGATAAAAGAAAATAATTGATAAATTCAACCTGAAATTAAAATTTTTGCTTTTCAAAAGACACTGTTTAAGAAAATGAAAAGGCAAGCCTCAGACTGGGAGAAAGTATTTCCAAAACATATATGTGGTAAAGGGCTTTTATCCAGAATATATCAAGAACTTTTACAACTTAATAACAGGATAACCCAATTGTTTAAAAAAATGGCAGAAGATTTGAACAGACAGTTCACCATAGAAGGTAAACAAATGGCAAATAAGCACATGAAAATACACGAATTAAAATACAATGAGATACCACTATACAACCACTAGAATGCCTAAAATTAATGACTTACCATATTAATATTGGTGAGGATGTGTGGCAATTAGAACAAACTTGCATACTGATATATGCAACAGCATGGAAGAATCTCAAAGGCATTGTGGTAAGTGAAAAAAGACAGATACAAAACAGTATGTACTGTGATTGCTTATATGTGACCTTCTAGAAAAGGCAATTATTGTGACAGAAAGCAGGGCAGTGGTTGCCAGATGTCAGGGTTGGGAGGGTATTGACTGCAAAGCATAGGGAACTTTTTGGGTGATGTATGTATTTATATCCTAATGGTGTTGGTATTTGACACCATTGCAAACATTTGCCGGAACTTAGAATTGTACACTTAGAACTGATGAATTATATTGTATGTAAATTATCTCGGTAAAGATGAATTTATAAAATTCAAGCCTTCCGTAGCTCTATAAGCAATGTCAAAAGTGAACACGTAGAGAGTTCCTGCTCCAGGCAGTGTGTGTGCTCGGGCCGGGGGCTCCCAGAACTTGGTACATCTCCGCCTCTACCCACAGGACTGTTCAGTCTATCCCGCAGACAGAACAGAACCCAATCAACGTGATTAACAAGAATGTGAAATGATCCCTGCAAATGCTGTATTTTTCTGTTTCAGGGGCTTAGAAGAACATGTAATACAGTTTTTCATCAAACAAATGGAACACATCACAGAACTTTGCTAAGATGGACAACGTCACACAAAAAGACCAAGACCCTGGCAAAAAATACCCCAGAAATGCCGGCAAACTGCAGAAAGGTCTAGTGAACTTAATAACAGATGTCTTTGCGGGGAGGAGAGAGAGCTCCTGACATACGTTCATTTTAGTACATAAGAACCAATTTTAGGGGAATATAGTAAATCCTGGCTCATACCGACAGGACCATCCTTAAGGCGTATCAGATAGATTGCTTTGCTTGTCCCTCACTGCTTCTACTGTGATGAGTGGGAATAAACTATGAAAAGAGAGGATGAGGGAGCGGGGAAGAAGGAGGAGGAAGTCTATTCAACCAAAAAAACAGACTTGTTATTGCCATGTATCTGGTAAGAATCCCCGTCTTCAAATTTAAGGTGTAAGAGATCTCACTTTATTTCCTAAAACTTAATGCAGGCTGCCAGTCTGCTGGGTTGTTGTAAAGTTTAACTCCAGCCTTTATTGGCACAGATCCTGTGTCCTTCTTGTTTCAGCTCTTGGATCTTTCTCGGTAGAAAGAAGTGATGGTAGGAGGCTGAGTGGGGGAGGGGAGGGGTGCTCAGAGCATTGGTCATCCATGTACCCAGAGAGGCTGCCCCTGTCCCAGTCTGCATGCTCCCTTTGGTTTGTTAGTATGTGCTAATTCTGGGCTACTCCTGGGTTAGGAATCATGGCTGAGACTGGAAACCTGATTCCCAGATCCTTAATCCACCGCTTTTTCTTTCAGGGATGTTACCACCTCCCTGGTGGGCTTCTAGAGTCCTTGCTGCTGTCAATCTCAGAGCTGGACCCCTCTTTCTTCCTCCCATCCTTTAATTCTGTGCTCTCTCTTTCTTTAATACTTTTTAAACTAAGGCATAATATATATTCAGAAAAAGTTCACAAATCAGAATTGTACAGAATTGTCCCAGAAGCCCTTGTCTTGTCCCTTCCCAGGCTTTATCCCCCTTCTCTGCAAAAGTAAACATCACAGCTGTCCTGACTTCTAATATAATTACTTTAGTCTGTTTTTGAACTTTATCTAAATTGGAATCATACAATATGAACTGTTTCCTCTTAGGGTTTTTTCTCTCATGTTATGTTTAAGAGATTTAACTTCATGTTTCACATATCCATAACTATTCATTTTTGTTGTTACAAAGTTTTCCTTTGTTTGAATCTACCACAATTTATTCATTCATTCTACTATTGAAGGACATTTGGGTTGTTTCCAGTTTGGGGCTAGTGTGACTAAGCTTTTATGACCATTCTTGTACATGCCTTGTGGGACATATATGTATGTATTCCTTTGATGTATACCTAGGAGTGGAATTGCTGAGTCATAGGGTAGGTTTCTGATCAGCTCAGTTGATACTGCCCGTCAGTTTTCCAAAGTGGTTGTGTCAGTTGTACTTCCTGACAAGCAGTGTATGAGAATTCCAGTTGCTCCACATCCTCACCAACATTTTGCTCATAATGGTTTTGATTTGCATTGCCCTTTGATCAATGAGATTGAGTACTTTTTCGTATGTTGGCTCACCTTTGGATATTCTTTTTGGAGAAGTGATTGTTCAAGTTTTTTGGACTTTTTTTGCGGGGGGGAGCGGGTGAGGAAGATTGGTCCTGAGCTAAAATGTGTTGCCAATCTTCCTCTTTTTGCTTGAGGAAGACTGTCTCTGAGCTAACATCTGTGCCAGTCTTCCTCTATTTTTTGTATATGGGATGCCACCACAGCTTGGCTTGATGAACGGTGTGTAGGTCTGTGCCCGGGATCCTAACCCACGAACCTTGAGCCACTGAAGTGGAGCATGTGAACTTAACCACTATGCCACTGGGCGAGCCCTTTGCCCATTTTTTTCTGTTGGGTTTTTCTTATTTATAGGCGTTCTTTAAAGCATTCCAGAAGTGAGCCCATTTGTTGGCTATAGGTAAAGTAAATATCCTCCCTTAGTCTGTGACTTTTCTTTCCACTCTCTTAATGGTATGCTAATAAACAGAAACTCTTAATTTTAATATAGCCCAATTTATCAATCTTTTCCTTTATAGTTAGTGCCTATGTCTCTCCTATTTAAGAAATCTTTGCCTACCCTGAAATAATTTCTTCTAGTAACTGTATTATTCTACCTTTCATGTCTAGACCTACAATTCACTTGGAATTATTTTTGTGGATGGTATGAGGTAGCTGTCCAAGTTTGTTGTGTTCAATACGTATATCCAGTTGACTCAGCTCCATCTTTTGAAAGGTCATTCATTTCCTACTGCTCTGCAAGGCTGTCCTTGTTGTCAATCAAGTGTCCATGTATATGCAGATTTGCTTCTGGCTTCTTTATTCTGTTCAAATACACACTGTCTGAATTACTGTAACTTTATAACAAGTCTTTTATCTAGGAGTATAAATCCTTCAACTTTGTACTTTGTTTATCTTCGCTCTTCTTGGCCCCATTGCATTTCCATATAAATTTCAGAATCAGTTCATTAATGTCCCAAAGAAAGTCCCTCCTGTCATTTTTATTTGGATTGCATTGATTCTAGAAATCAATTGAGGGATAATTTACATCTTTACAATATCGAGTTCTCCAATTCAAGTTCTCCAATTTAGCTTCCTTTCTTTTATTTAAATCTTCTTACGTTTTTCTCAGTAATGTTTTATAGTTTTCTATGTAGAGGTCCTGCATATCTTCTTTATATCTATTGTAGGCATTTGATTTTTATGCTGTTATAAATGATAATATTTTAATTTCATTTTCTAATTCTTTGTTGCTGGTATAGAAATAAAATAAATTGATTTTTGTATATGGACCTTGATTCTAGTGACCTTGCTAAATTCAATTATTATCTCTAATAGGTTAATTGTAGATTCTTTTGGAATTTCTCCATATACAGTCTTGTCATCTGTGAATAATGACAGCTTTATTTCTTTCTTCTGATCCGTATATTTTTATTTATTTTTCTTGACCTTTGTACTGGTTGGAGTCCTTCAGGACAATGTTGAATAGATTATGATGATACTCATCCTACTTTCATTCTCTATTTCAAGAGAAAGCTTTTAATATATCACTATTCAGTATCATGTTTGCTATAGGCTTTTGTCATAGATACTTTTTATCAGATTAAGGAAATTTGCTTATTTAGCTATTCCTAGTTTGTTAGGGTTTTTTTTTTAAATCATAAAAGGATATTGGATATTATGAAATTCTTTTTCACTATCTACTAAACAGAGACTTCACCCCCCAAAAAGATATAGAGCAAATAGCATATGAAGAGATGTTCCACATTATTAGTCATTGGGGATATGCAAATTAAAAGCACAACGAGAAACCACTACATACCTAATGGGATGGCTGAAATTAAAGACTGCCCACTGTTGATGAGGATGTGAAGTAGCAGTAATTCTTATGCACTAATAATGGAGATGCACAAAGGTACTACAGCTTTGCTAAAGAGTTTGAAGTTTATTAAAAAGTTAAACATATGATCCAGTTGTCCTAGGTATTTACCCAAGAGAATGAAAACTTATGTCCATTCAAAGACTTGTAGTCAAATGTTGAGAAAAGGCTTATTTGTTTGTTTGGTATTTTTGGTGAGGAAGATTGGCCCTGAGCTAACATCTGTTGCCAATCATGCTCTTTTTGTTTGAGAAAGATTGTCCCTGAGCTAATAAGTGCCAGTCTTCCTCTATTTTGCACGTGGGACACTGCCACAGCATGGCTTGATGAACAGTGCTAGGTCTGCGCCTGGGATCTAAACCCATGAACCCTGGGCCCAGAAGCAGAGCGCACGAACTTAACCACCGTGCCACCAGGCCGGCCCAGTAACAGCCTTGTTTGTAATTTCCCCATGCTAGCAGCAATTCAAATTTCCATTACAATGGATAAACAGTTCTCACATTTCTATACAATGGAATACTACTCAGCAATAAAAAGCAATAAAGTATTGATATTTCAACAACATGGTTGAATCTCAAAATAATTATGCTGAATGAAAGAAGCCAGACAAAAAAGAGTACATACTATATGATTTCATTCTGCATTTATTGAGATGATCCTGTAGTTTTTCTTTGTTACTTTGTCAACATGGTGAATTACATCAATTTTCAAATGTTAACCTATCTTTGCAGTACTGGGGTAAACCTCACTTCGTCATGATGTATTATGTTTTTTATATATTGTTGGATTTAATTTACTAAAATTTTTCTAAGAATTTCTGCGTGTATGTTTATGACGATTATTGATCTGCAGTGGTTCCTCCCCTCTGCCTGCCCTTGTAATGACGCTGTCTGTTTTTGTTATCAGGGTAATGCTAGCCTCTTAGAATGAGTTGGGAAATGTCTTTTCCTCTTCAGTTTTCTGGGATAGATTATACAGATAGGTGGAATGTTCTGTAATTGTCAATTAGGTCAAGTTAGGTAATAGTATTGTTCATGTCTTGCATGTCTTTACTGAGCTTCTATCTACGTGCTTAAATTATTGAGGGAGGAATTTTGAAGTATCTGACAATAACTGTATAATTTTCTGGGTTTTTTTGCAGTTTCGTTAGTTTTTACTTTCTGTATTTTGAGTTTCTTGTTATCGGGTGTATCAGCATTTAGGACTGTTACGTTCTCTTGAAGAATTGACCCCTTTATGATTATGAAATCACCCACTTTTATTGCAGGCAATATTTTTTGCTCTGAAAGCTGCTTTATCTGATATTAATATCTAGGTTTCTTTTGATTAGTATTAGCATAGTGTATCTTTTTTCGTTCTTTTAACCTATTGGCTGGGTTGATATTTAAAGTGTATTTCTTGTAGGCAGCATATAGGTAGGTCTTTTTCTCTTATCCAATCTGACCATCTGTCCTTTAACTGAGATGTTCAGACTATTGAAATTTAATGTGATTCTTGGTGTGTGAGTTTAAGTCCAGCATCTTGCAGTTTGCTTTCTTCAGTCTTCCAATTTGCAATTGCATCTGTAATTTGTCCCATCTGTTCTTTATTTACTTCTTCTGTCTTCTTTTGTGTTGAGTATTTTTTGTTTCTATTTTGTCTCCTTGGTTGACTTATTAGCAATAGGTCTTTGCATTGTTTTCTTAGTGGTTGCTTTGGAATACGGTTGGTGACCTTTGGCCGTTGGGCCAAATCCGATCTGCTGCCTGTTTTTATCAACAAACTTTTATTGGAACACAGTTACCCCTATTTTTCTTTTTGAGGAAGATTAGCCTTGAGCTAATGTCTGTGCCCATCTTCCTCTATTTTATATGTGGGACACCTGCCACCGCATTGCTTGATAAGCAGGGTCTGCACCCAGGATCCGAACTGGCAAACCTTGGGCCACTTGAAACGGAGTGTGCAAACTTAACCGCTGTGCCACCAGGCCAGCCCCACCTCTCTTTCGTTATGTATTGTCTATGGCAGCTCTCACTCCATAATGGCAGAGTTAAGTAGTTGCCACAGAGACTATGTTGCCTGCAAAGCCTAAAATATTTACTATCTGGCTCTTTATAGAAGAAATGTACTGATCTCTACTATAGAGTTGATAGTATACATCTTTAACTTATGACATTCTACTATCAAGTGATATCATAACACTTCACATATAGCAGGAGAACCTTACAATACTATATTTTCATTTTTCTCTTCCTTGCCTTTGTGCTATTGTCAAACACTTTACTTCTACATATATTATAAATCCCACAATAGTGTTATTGTTTTTGCTTTAATCCATTATTTTTAAAATGATTTAAATTTTATATTTATATCTAAATGTGTCAATTTATACTCATAATTCTCTATTTTATATTTATCCATGGATTTACTATTTCCAGAGCTCTTCATTCCTTTATGTAGACACAGGTTTCCAGCTGGTACCATTTTTCTTCTGTCTGAAGGACTTCCTTTAACATTTCTTGTAGTTCCAGTTTGCTGGAGATTAATCCTCCCAGCTGTGGTATATCTTTAAAAGTCTTTATTTTGCTTTTGTTTTTGAAAGATACTTTTACTGGGTACAGTATTCTAGGGTGACAGTTTTTTTCCTTCAATACCTTAAAGATGTTTCCAACAGCAGTCTGCTGTCATTCTTACATCGTTCCTTTGTATGTAACATGTCTTTTTTCTCTGCCTGATTTTAAGATTTTCTCATTATCACTTTTTAAAAGCAATTTTATTTTATGTGCCATAGTGTAGTTTTATTTATGTTTCATTTGCTTGAGGTTCATTGATTTTCTTGGATCTGTGGGTTGATAGGGTTTATCAGCTTTGGAAAATTTTCATTTTTTTCTCGAAATACTTTTTCTATTTCCTCTCTCCCCATATCTCTTCTTTGGAAAGTCCAATCACACGTATGTTAGGCTCCTTGAAGTTGTCACATAGCTCACTGATATTCTGTACTTTTTAGTCCTTTTTCTCCTATTTTGGATAGTTTCCATGTCTGTCAAGTTCACTAGTCTTTTTTTCTGCAGTATCTAGTCTATTGTTAATCTCATCTAGTGGGGTTTTTTTGTTATTTTTTTTGTTTTTGCTGAGGAAGATTCGCCCTGAGCTAACATCCGTGCTAACATCCGTTTTTTAGTGTGTGGGCTGTCAGCACAGCATGGCCACTAACAGAGCAGTGTAGATCTGCACCTGGGAACTGAACCCAGGCTGCCGAAGCAGAGTGCCCCGCACTTAACCACGAGGCCACCAGACTGGCCCTTATCTAGTGTGTTTTTAATCTCAGACATCTTAGTTTTCATTTATAGAAGTTTGATTTGGATCTTTTTTAATATCTTCCATGTCTCTATTTAATATGTTCAGTCTTTTCTCTAGCTTCTTGAACGTATCAAATACAGTTATTATGGTGGGTAGAATGTTCTTGTGCACTAATTCTATGACCTGTGTAATTTCTGAGTTGGTTTTGATTCGACTGCAGTTTTTCCTTCTTGGCATCCCCATGAATATTTTATTGGATGCCAGATATTTTGAATTTCACCTATTGAGTCTGTATGTGTTTATAGTCCAATAAATTCTTGTGCTTTGTTCTAGAATGCAGTTAAGTTACTGGGAAACACTTTGATCTTTTCAAGTCTTGCTTTTAAACTTTGTTAGCCGGAACCAGAGCAGCATTTAGTCAAGGGATAACTTTGCCATGTTTCTGAGGCAAAACCCTTCTGCGTACCCTACTTAATGTTCCATGAATTAGGAGGTTTTCCGTTGGACTCGTAGGAACATGAGCTGTTCCTGGCCCAGTGTAAGCATCAGCTATTGGTCACCCTCATTCTTTCAGGCGATTCTCTCCCCAGCTTTGGGTAGTTTTCCCACACGCGTGTGCCGATCGGTACTCAAAACTCCTAGAGGGGAACCCAGTGCAGGTCTCCCTACAGCTCTCTCGTCTGTGCTTCTCTGCTCTGGGAACTCTCCATGAGGCCCTCCTGGATGCCCACATCCATTTCTTCAATTTGAGAAGACCACCAGACTCCGCCTAGATTCCTCCTCCCTGTGCTACGGCCTGGAAACTTCTCCAGTAAGCCGTGAGCTGGGGGCAGTCTTACTGTGAACCTCATTTGTTTCGGTGTTCGGTGCTTGAAAACCATTGTTTCATATATTTTGTCCATTTTCAACTTTACTTTTTCAGTGAGGAGGGCAAATCCAATCTCATTTTGATTGGAAGTGGAAGGTCAGTTACCCAGAGTGTTTTCTTTAAAATCCTGGTTTTTTGGTAGTTCTCCTGAGAGTTGCCTTGATTCGTGCCATTCCACCACAGCCAGAAGCCAAAGCGTTGGATCTGCTTTCTGATCACGGGGAAACCTTCCTTTTACCTTTCTTCAGAAGCCTCCTTTCTTTACTGCCTTCTCTGCAAAATCTCTCGGTTGTTCTATGACTCAGACTTTTAGAAACAACAGCTAGGAAGCCTTGCATGTACTGCTTTCTGATTTGCTCTCTAGCTTCCTTAAAGCAAAAGATACATAGCCATCCACCTACTTTAACGAGGGTGAGGGAGAAGGGAGGAAAAGAATATACTGTGTATTGGTATCTCCAAGTGTTTTCTAACCAAACATACATATTCTCTTTTTTCACTTGCTTCATCCTCAGCCCGGGCAAATTAGGCGAGGTTGCTCCATCCCCATTGTTTCATTCACTTGTGTGTGGAGTCCTTACTGTGGGCCAGGCTCAGCAGGAGGAAGGACAGCTTAGAGTTCAAGAGCCTGGGCTCTTTAGACAAACGTTCAAACCCCAGCTGCTCACCTGCTGGCTGTGTGGTTAAGCCTCAGTTTCCTCCTCTGTTGAGCTGGTTCATAAGTCCTGAGGGGCCCCCGATGACGTTGGGCTTCCCTCTTTGGAAAGTAGTTTTGTTTTTTCAAAAACTAAGAGACTAATAAATGGGCCTTAAAGACAGTTTCCATGCCACCTCGCCCCCACCCTAATAAATCCCTCCTTTCTTCTCTTGGCTGTCTTTTTTCCACTTCTGCACACATTCTGTCTCTGAGGAGGAGGACTCTGATGTTGAGATAATTTGGCTCCCTACTGGCACATCTTACAGAGTCAAGATGGACTCCCCCACCCAAAATTTGGCTTAAATGTCAAGACTGATGCTGCCGCACACACATCAAGAGGATATGAAAACGTTTGTTACTCATACAACGAGGCTTTCTGGGGAGAGCATGGCAGCCTTCCCAATCTGGTCCAAAAATGGCTTGAGAGAGCAGGGATAGGAGACTGACGTGGGTTTTATTGTGGTTGGGAGGAGGGGCTGGAGTGAGAGCAGGGGTTTGCGTGGTTTGGGCTTCCAGTTGGTACCAATGGAGGGAGCATCCTGGCCTCCTCATCGGCTTGCCCAGATGTGGGGTGGAAAGGGACGAGGGAGTGGTGAAGCTTAAAAGCTGTCAGCAGCCAAACATCAGAAAATGAGTCAGATTCTATGACACTCACAGGTCACAGTTTGTGATCAGCCTGCCGTGCAGATAGATAGATAGATGCTGCCGGTGGAATCTTAGCAATTGTGGACGTTCTCCCAGAGGTGGGGAGTGGGAGAGGGGAAAAGGGGAAGTTTATATAGCATTTATACATCACAACCCAGACATATAAACTGTTTTTTTTTTAAAGATTGGCACTCAGCTGACATCTGTTGCCAATATTCCTTTTTTTTTTTTCTTCTCCCCAAAGTCCCCCAGTACATAGTTGTATATTTTTTAGTTGTGGGTCCTTCTAGTTGTGGCATGTGGGACACCGCCTCAGCGTGGCCTGATGAGCGGTGCCATGTCCATGCCCAGGATCCGAACCAGCGAAACCCTGGGCCACCGAAGCGGAATGTGCAAACTTAACCACTCAGCCACAGGGCTGGCTCCCAAAATTTTAATTTGGTTTTCTATAACTGATCCCTTTCTGCTTTTTAACCCCACGTCTGCTCAAGCGGAAATCTAAACTTAGACTTGTCTTGCACAGCGCCCTGAAAAGTGAGAGCAAGCCCCACTCTGGGATTTCCCTCCCCGTCTGCGTCTTCATCGTGCTCGTTGATGTGTCACTCTGGGCTGAGGATGAGTGAGGATCTTGCTCTGTCCGCCTGCCTCCTCCAGGCTGCTCCAGGTGGTTCTGTGTCCCCTTCCTACTTGCCAAGAACATCTTCTCTGTCAGATCCTTTCTCTTACCTGGGACAATGTGCTTCAGCTATATATAGCTTAAGAGCTGGAGGGGAAAAAACCCAATAAATTACGAAGAGGGTAATTTACACTTGACAAAAATCCGGTTTCATGTTTCTCTCTTGTCAAAAGGCAAGTTTCTTTTCTATTCCATTTAAAGTAAAACATTAATATACAGCTCTGTGTTTTCTGCTTTTGCCAATTCTTTGTTCTTTGCTAATTTTTATTTTATTTTTGTTGTGTAGGTTTTACTGCTGCATACCCAACACAGTCCTCCGTTCCTTTTAAATATGAAGCTTCGATAATTCCAGAATCAGAAAAAAAAGGATTTAATAGTCAAGCCAAGAGATTTTATCGCAAAAAGGTAATGACGTTGTCTTCGAGATTCTTTACTTTTCGGCTGGATTTCAGCCTCACAGGCCGGGCACACGGGTCTGGCTGGTGCGTCTGTCCGTGTGACCAGTAGAGGGCAGTGTCCGCCAAGGAGCCGGGCGCCCTGCCCAGCTGTGCGCTGCCTGGACTGTAAGAATGAAAGATGTTAAATCCTGGGGAAAACAGCATGTCTGGACTTAAGGTGCCACACTGAGCCAAAACAAATTTCAAGAAGAAAGGTGTTTTTAAAAATTATTGCAAAAATGGAAAACTCAAAAATCCCAGGACTATGAAGTAAAAGGTAAAAATCCTTTCCTCTGCCTCCCCCAGCCTCACTCTTTATGAGAGGAAATAAGACTTTCTTCAAATAACATGAGGCAAAATAAGAGAGTCTAATAAATTTAAAAGTACCTTTGAGATGAAGGCCCCTCTTAAGTTTTAAACTTCCTTTAACAAGGTGTTGTTACTGTTCCTGTATTTCCGCCATCCTCAGCCTCTTCTCGAAATATCTCTGTGTCTCTTTTCCTCTTTGATCTGGAAAGTTCTGCTTGGCCTGATGGTCTTCACTTAACTTTTGGGATTTTGCCGCTGAAGGCCCAGGGGTCTGACCCTCCCCTCTCTCCCCAGCAGGGGGCGGAAGCAGCTTGAGCTGTCCTTAGAGTCTTTAAAAGTCTTATTTCCTTTATTCATTTATCCAGGACCTTTAGAATAACATTCTTTTGGAGGCGTCCTCGTCTCGCTTACCTTTTGCTGCCTTCTGAAAATGCTTTTCGTCCCCCTCCTTGCCCAGATGGCGGCCAGGGAACCAGGAGATGTGGGTTCTGAGCGCAGGTGCGTCAGGAAGGAGTCGAGGGGCCTTGGCAGCACCTTTGCCCTCAGCTCTTCCTCATTTGTAAACAAGAACCCTGAACTAGAAGATGATTAAGTTCCTTTTCATTTCTGATATTTTAAGATTCTAAGAAAGCAAATAATAAAGAATATAGCACGTGTATATACACACTCACATACATACACAAACATATATATTTTTAATTACTTGTAGGTTTTCCCCAAAGATGATAAATAAGATATTTGATCAGGAGTTTTCTCTCTTCTCTCTCTAGTCTCTCTATGTTTAAACTGTCTGTCTGTCTGTCTCTTTTCTGTTTGGTGTCCTTTTTGTCAGTTTAGTGATAATATGTTGTCCATCTCTAGGATATTTGCAGCCCAGACTCTAATAAAAATAATAGCAACCATAATTTACTGATCCCTACTATGTGTGAAATCGTTTTTAGACCGTGTCTCTAATCCTTAAAGCTAAAAGGAAGGGTATATTACCTTAATTTAACAAAAGAAGAAACCAAGGCTGAGGGAAGTTAAATGATCCACCCAAGGTCACACAACACAGGGTTTAGCAGAGAAGAGGCCCTGCACAAATATTTGCTGAATCAACGCTGAAAGAATTAGACCTCAAACCCAGGCCTCACTCACTCCAAAGCCTCATGCTCTTCCCACACACTGCACCACACCTCCCTTTGTGGCTCTCAAAGCCGTAATTTGATCTATGAAAGTCAGTAAGCACATTCTGAAAAGGCTTTAGCAAAACAGACCCAGCTCCAGATAGAAGGTGTCAGGTAGTGTGTGTAGGCTCCATCCCTTCTACATGATCTGGTTCTGAAGATTCAAATCCAGAAACTGAATGGACTGGCACTTTTTTTTTTTTTTTTTTTGGTGAGGAAGATTGGCCCTGAGTGAACATCTGTGCCAATCTTCCCCTATTTTATGTGAGATGCTGCCACAGCATGGCTTGACTAGCTGTGCTAGGTCCACACCCAGCATCCAAACCTACCAACCCCAGGCCGCCAAAGCAGAGCACATGAACTTAACCACTAAAGCATGGGGATGTGAATGGGCTGGCTTTTAAAGTTAGCATTTTAAACTACTATTGCTTTTCAGAAAATGTTCTGCTGAAGGGACCAAGGTGGCAGCTGGCAAAAGCTAGAGGCAGCGTCAGATATAGAAATAGCTCAGAAATTTGATTCGTACTTTTCAAATGTGGTCACATTGGTTTGACAATGTGAAAACTTTCATCTAAGTATTTGAAAACATTTTGTAAATAAGTCTGGAATTTTGTGGAAAGCACATCCATAAATGGGATCCATTAATGAGATTCCCTGTGTTCTGCTCAGTTACTAGCTGTGTGCCTTTAAACTAGTCACTTAACTTTTCTGGGCTTCAGTTTCCTTATCTGAAACATAAAATTTGGATTGTATAATTTTCTAGGTTCTTCAAGCTATAAAGACAAAACAAAATCTCTTCTTCCATGCTCATTAGTCTCCTTTTTCCTGAGGGGAATGGGCATTGAGAAGTTAAGACGCTTGTTTAACATTACCTGATAATTTAGTGAGGCAATCCAAATTAAAAACAGATTTTTAAACTCTGGTGTCTCACTAGCCTTCTTAAAAGATTAATCGCACACACCCTGTGTCTGATCTCATGACTCGGTTGTGCCCTCGCATTAGTTCTGTGACCCATTTAGCACATCTTTAACCCAGAAGATCGGTGCCCTTTGAAATGTACACTCACCTTACCAGTCTGCCTTTGGAGGAATCATCCGGGCCCCGTGGTGCAGCTCACATTCCCCGTAAGTCTGACTGCCGGGTACAGAGCCTGGGGCCTGGCAGTTTGGGCTGCTAGAAATGAAGTCTTCTTCCCTGAGCATCTTACAGTTGTGTACAGATGTGCTGGCGAGTCTCCTACAGGAAGAGGCACGCCCGTCTGGGACAGAGCAGAGCCCAGCGCCTGGTGGACACTTTCTCCCCCACCTCCTTTCTGCCTCCATTTCACCCTGGGTTGTGGTCACAGTTTCCCAAGCTGGGTGACCTAAAGGATACCCACTCACTGTCTTCGCATCTCTGTTTCCTCATCTTTAAAATAAGGATGTTGTAATAGGGAGGCCCTTGCTGGGAATTACTGCTTTGTGATTCTAAACCTGATTGATGGTACAGGCACCACATGCTCCAGATGGGCACGGTTGAAAAATCCACATTAATTTCACACGTAGCCTGACAGTGAATCCACCCTCCCAAACCGTAAGCAGGCCAGTGTTTAATTTGTGGTGGAACTGTACAAAGTTAATACTGTTCACTTGCAACTTGATAAGGTACTGGACCAGGGATGTTTTACATGTCAGAGATATTTAAATGAAAGGAGTTCGGTTTGCAGAGACCACGGTGTCCAAGGGGATAATTACCCTCAGTGTGTACTTGGCGGCATAATGAACCACAATAGGGTCTGCCCGACCTTCCTGCTCTGGAAACCTGACTTCTGGGCATCCGTCACCAGCACCCCTTTCTAAGGGGCCTGCAGGACATGTTCCTGGAATTAGCGAGCACTTGGCTGGCACTGACAGTGTGCCTGGAACCCCTAGAAGACCTTTGCATTTTCACCTCATTCAATCCCCATAACAACCCTGTGAGCTTGGTCCTGTCCTTATCCACACTTTTTGATAATGACCCTGAGACACGAAGAGCGTTAAGTAACTCGTGCAGCCAGGGTCAGGCAGAGCGAGGGCAACCTCAGGCAGCAGCTCCTGGCCCCCAGACACTGTTTCCCAGCGTCTCCCCAGGTGGAAGCAGGCACATCCTCCTCTGAACTCCTGCAGCCCGTCTCGTGCCCCTGACCACCTTCTGCTTAGCCTGAAGGGCGTGCATGTCCTATCTCCACCTGCCCGAGAGGTCCTGGGACAGCCATCATTGCTGTCCTTTCCAGACCCCGGAGCCCCACAAAAGTGGATTGAATGAATGGTCCCAACTCAAGTCTATGCATTTCTCATTGAGTCGCAGGAACACATCCCACCCATTTTGCACTGTTTGGCTGCATCTCCTCCATCCCGTTCCTGGAATTTGTGAGCAGCTAACATCTCGTGCCTGTATCCTTGCGCCTCAGCACAGGCCCTGGCCCACAGTTAGTTGCTTTCAATATGTTTGTCGAGTAGAGTTTTTGCCCACTTTCCACTCGGGAGACTTCAGGGGGCTGCTGACAAGCTGGTTCCAGGTTGAGAGAGAGGAGGGCTCTGAAGAAGAGCAGCGTGGCGCGCTCAGGGACAATCCCGATGTTAACGGATGCTTTGAAAATGCCGGTTTGACTTCTCTTTCTGACCGTTTCCAACCCAGCCAGGCCAGCGATGGGCAGAGACCTGCTCCCCATTGTCATCTGCCCAGGTGGCCAGTGTCCCCGCTGCTTCCCCCACACTGTTCTCCACCTGGGCGACTAAGAAACGGTTTCCTCGAGAAGCTCCCTTCGGGCTCCCGCGACTTTCCCTTTCTGACATCCTCCCCCATTCTGAACAAAAAAGGGATGTTTTCTTGCTTGTAGTGCACTCGCTGCCTCTCCCTGTTCACTGTGATCAGAGGCTTGTAAACTTTGATGCCAGGCATCAGTGTATGGAGCGGGCAGAGAAAACAGAAGGGGCAGATCTCAGAGTTGTGGACAGTTTGAACCAGAAGGACTTCGGCGACCTCTAAATCCACAGAGGGGCCCTTTCTGTGACAGCATCTCCTGCTGAAGCCCGTCAGGGCAACTGCTGCTTGAAGCCGCTGCCAACTCTGGCCCCTTTCCCTGCCTTCCTCGTGGAGGCCTGGAGTGCCGTTTGAAAACCACGGATCTGGACACCTCCACTTGCTTCTTTGCAGGTTTACACATGGGGGAACTGAGGCCCAGTGAGGGGACGTGCCCTGGGGACAGATGCCAGCTCTCTTGCTTCTGGTCCATGTTCTCCTCACCACTTTGGCCACATCAATCTGAGTAAAGGCTTTCTAGCTTTCGATGAAGTCAACAGGGTGGATGCACGCATTGTCCCAAGACCCTAAGAAAAGAGGTGTTTGTAAAAGGAAGTTGTTCCCTCTGGAACCCCAAGTTCCTGTGTGGTTTTGCCGGTGGATTCACCACAGGACGAGGCTCTGTTTCCGCCTCAGGCGTGGCCGTCTTCCGCTCTATGCCTCTAGCCCTTCAGCAAACTCCTACTTTTTTGTTCATCTGTGCTTTCCTGAGAATCACCAGCTAGCCCCCCAAGAATAGACCGAAGCAGGGTGGAACATGTTTGAAGTGTCAGAAGGCAGGTCCAGTGTGGTCTTTAGCCAATGAGCCAACAGAGACCACGTTTTCCAAGCCAGGAAACAGTTTGACAGACCATTGATTTGACAAACCCAAGAGTATTAATTGGACAGAATCTATGAAATCAGGACTAGAAAATCCAGGCTGGGTGCAGATGGAACTGGCTCCAGGCTGTGGGAGATTAAGCCCTCCCATGACCTGTGGAGACACCTGGGATGATGAGGCGCATGCCCTGCTCCACTCTTCCCCTCCTCCTTACCTCTCTAAACCTATCCCAAGGTCACGTGGGTGTAGAGCTGTGTTCCACCCTTGGCACATGCAGAGGCTGCCCATTTGGGAATTTAATCCTTCAAAAGAGCTCTCAAAGTGCGTTTTGACCAAATGTCACCCAGATGTGTTGGGTGGGAGCATATCAGCCAGTCAGCCCTTGCTCAGTCTCTCTCTGAAGGTCTTTAACCCCCAAAGGAGGGTCCTGGCTGCATTGAGGCTGTCGTGGGCAACTGAAGACTAGGAATGCTGCTGATGATGGCAGGCACACACTGGCACTGCTCTAGCCCCTGTGCGTGTACTGACTCACGCAGTCCTCTCCCTGTGGGGCAGGCACGGGAAGAAGACGGATAGCACCCAGAACAGTGCTCTCAACAGAGCGCTCGGCAGGCAGTCAGTGGAGCTCCGATAAATGATTCTCTTCCCTTCTCCCTCCCACGCCTGTTTTTGTTTCGTTTGTTTGGCTTTTGACTTCTGGGGTGGTCTCGGCCAAGAAAGCAAGAGGTGGCTAAGTTCATACCAGTTGCAACCTGGATTGTTATTCTCTGGGGTGTGCTCTGAGAGGCCTAAACTCATCTGAGTCATGTGACATTAGTCACGTGGACTGTCACCCCAGAGGTGGAAGGTCTGGATTTTTATGGCCCTCCTGTAGAGCCATGCACCAGCCCGGGCAGTTGCAGGAGAAGGTTTGGATTCTCTGCAGCTGGACATTTCCCTCCAAGTAGCTTAGAAACCTACTTGGGTGCCACGTTGGGGTAGTGGTGTGCTGGCAAACCAGCTCTCCCCTCCACAAAGAAAAATTCTGGTTTCTAGCATTTGCCAATTCTTGTGATGTAAATACTCCCGCCCTGGCTGATTTCAAGCTACTGCTAGCAAAATTTCTTAATTTTTCACAGTCGCCCTCACAAGCTGCCACTGGCCGGCTGAGCCTGCTGCTGCTGAAGGACCCCGCTTGGACATTAAGAGCCAGCAGGAGAGGTCACCGTCCCCCTCTTATTTGGCCTGGAGTCAAACCAGTTTGCAGTGGGGCAGAATTAAAACATGATTAAGGTCCCGTGGGGTTGCCAGATTTAGCAAGTGAAAATACAGGATTCTTAGTTAATTTAGAATTTCAGATAAATTCTAAACAACAGATAAACAACTGTTTTAGTATAAGTATGTCCCAAATATTGCATGGGGCGTACTTACGCTAAAATATCTCTTTGTCGTTTATCTGAAATTCAGATTTAACGGGCAGGGTGGGGTGGAGCCTTGAAGGGCTTGTATTTTATATGGCAACCCTAGCTCCTCAGATACGTAATGGTGTCCAGAAAATTCTCATGAACTGATGGCGGTGTTGAGAGTGTGGCGATGGGCCGGGCGCTAGAGATGTGCATCTTCACTGTTCACTGTTTAAGCCTAGAAAAGCCGCAGTTACGTTTCCTGCTTCAGCTTTCCCTCGATTGAGGGGCTCTGGAAGCTAAAAGACACCTGAAGGCATTTAGTCCAGCATCTTTGATTTACAGATGAGGAAACTGAGGCCCAGAGAGGTGACTTGCTCAAGGTCACTTAGCTAGTAGCAACACTAGAATTCCTGACTCATACCCCAGTGGGACTTTGTTTTTCTTTTATCTTACACATTCGCCTTTGAGAGTTAGTGTGGTTTAGTGGTTAAGAGTAGCCTCTGTACTCAGACTGCCTGGGTTCAAATTCTGGCTCTGACACTTCCTGGCTATGTGACCTTGGGCTGGATCTCCTTTGGCCTTGGCTTCTCATCTTTAAAATAGGGATTAAATGAGTTAGTGCATGTAGAGGACTCAGAACAGTGCCTGGCACTCAGAGCCCACTCATTAAGTATGTGCTGGCCCTGCAAACAGCCCCCTAGAAAAATCTCTTCCTTGTTTCCCTGTAGCCCCTCAAGTCTGCACCCACATGCCGGGGTCCTTTTGGCCTCGGCCTGGGGTGCGTGTGCACCAGGCTCTGTTGCATCTCCTTGGCCTGCCTCACTCTCCCAGGCAGTCAGGCCCCTCCGTCCACCAGGACCGTCACCACCTACAAAGTAGAAATCGGCTCCCCTGCCCCCACTGCTGCAGAGCCAGGCTCAGAGGACGCACTGCATCTGAATTCAGCGCAGAAGAACCTGTTAATAGCACTGCTGACCCTGTCCCTTATATTAAACCACAATCACACCCTGCTCAGGTCAGACTGGAAAGTCCTTGAAGGTCCTCAGGGTGCCTTAAGCTTGCTTTCTGCCCGGAGGAAGGTTGTGATGGTGGAAGTAGGACGAGCCTTGGTGGCAGAGGTTGGAGGGAGAAAGCGCTAGAGTCAGCCTGCCTGGTTTAAATCTTCGCCATTTACTAGCTGTGGACCCAGCATCTCTGGGCCTCACTTTCCTTAAAATGGGCCTGATGATACCCCCGCTGCACAGGGCTGTGTACACCATGCACTTAGCACCGAATTCAGGTACTGCCATGTACAGCAGTGGGACCTTGGGCAAATGCATCTCCACATGCCTCAGTGTCTCCATCTAGAAAATGGGGACAGTAATCTCTTCTTCACCCGGGGATTAAATGAGACAACCTTTGAGAAGGTCCTGGCGCCAAGTTGGCAGCCAGTAAACTCCTAAGACAGGGGAGCATCCTTACCATTTCACGCCACTTGCGTGGCCAACTTCTGTCAACATTGACTTCCCCCTGGTAACTAGCGTGGAAATGAGACAAAAGCCCAGTTCATTGCAGCAGCAGAAACGCGCTTGGAAGTCACACTTCTGTTTGTTCCTCTCTCACATCCCTGCATCATTTAGCACCTGAGCCCCAAGATCCTGCCTCTTTTTGTCTGAGAGTTAGAAATGGGCTTCTTTGGGAGGCAGGTTGTTTTTGTTTCATTTTGCTTTAGAAACAGAAACACTCCCTGATTTCTCTTCTGAAAGGCTGAGGAGGAAGCTGAGCCAGGTGGGGTGCGGTTGACGTGAAATGGGTCGCCCTGCCCTCCCCGTGGGCTTGGCTCACCCAGTCATTACAACCGACTGCCCATCAGCCACACTTGGTATCCCATTTTATGCTCATTTCTCTAAGGGCATGAGAAACAACAGCATTCTTCTGGAATGCAGTACGGCATGGTGGAAAGAGCAAGGGCTTTGGGGGTCCCAGACCTGGGTTGGAATTGCAGCCCCAGCGCTTGATAACTGAGACGGTGACTGGGCAGGTTAGGCAACGGTGGAGCCAGGCCGTCATCCGTGAAGTGGCAGCGGTGCCTGTCCTGGAGGATTACAGAGAGGCGTAGCGTTAATGGATGTAGAGCTTGCGGAAAAGCACAATGGAATTGAATGTATCCAGATGACGCCACATGCTCTTCCCTTTCAGGATGATCTCCCAGGTCCTGGGTTCTACAACGTCATTCACCAATCTCCAGTGTCCAACAGTGTCTCATTGTCTAAGAAAGGGACAGGCACTTTTCCCTCTATGGTGAGAAACCCTTCTTTGAGTAAGGCCATTAACTGATCAGTAATTTCCTTCATTCATTGCATAATCATGTATTGGACATCCAGTCCCTTTTCTCCAAACGCCCACGGTTCTAATTAGGAGAGTAACTGCCTCCTCAAATTTCATGCAGGTAGATTGGAGCCTGTGTCTTTATGAAATTTTTTCCCACTGCTACACGTTGCCAGAGTGGGAAGAGAAGCTAGAGGAATATTCAGACCCTCATCATCCAAAACCAATTTTGTCATCATGGACTGGCCTAGGCAAATGTTTTCCTGAGATTTTTAGGCATACCATGGAAAAAGTCATTATTATACATTTTGCCCTAATGTGATGTTTTACATTGCTTAGTCTAATTGGGTTATTCAAATTATTGAGAAATCTGACGGGACCAAAAAGAAAGCAGGCAGTGGGCCTAAAATCTACTGATCCTCTTCCCCTCTCCATTTCTCTTCTTTCTAAGATGTGGGTCCTGATCTTTGCGGAGGGCTCTGACAATCAGGTAGCTAGGTGAAGTGCCAACATCCCTGACCAGACCTGGGCCAGGAGAGTCTTTATTTGAATATTTATAAATTGGCAAGAAAAATAGATATAGCAAGGGAAATGAGTCAAACTAGGAAAGACTAGCTGAAGTAGGAAAGTGAAAAAGAAGGCAAAGCAAACCCAAACCCTGGCATCGATGAAACAAATATGCTGTCTGTTCCTTTAAAACTTACAATAATCTCTTGCGAAGATGTATCATGATGCCTGACGTTGGAATTGATTTTTTTTTTAAAAAAACCACACAAAGGGACAATTTAAGGCACACTGAATGCAGCCACTTATTGCAGCTCGAGTTTGGCAGCACTGAATACTCAAGGAGCAAACCGACCTTGGAGTTAACTCCTCCTGAGCACGGACGTTGAGGCTGCACAGGCTGCCAGCAAGAACACAGAACCAACACACGTCTACCTCTTTCTCTGCGAGGGAAGAGACTCCAAAGCAATTGGCAGAAGTGCCGTCTCACCAGGTCCTGGCACAGAAGACGAGACTTAAGATCTAATCCTGACTCAGCTGTGGATTCTTGATGTGACCTCAGGCACGTCACCCATGTGTGTCCCAGTTGCCTCATCGAGTGGAGACTCCCTGGAGGCACTAGGCAAATTAACGTTGCAATAGGTGAAATACTCTTTGAAACTGCAGAGCATTATAAACATGTTAAATGTTAGGATTGTTACCACCTGAGTCACAAACAATACTTCCTGCAACACCTAGGTTTTCTCTCTGAGAATTTCTTGGCCAAATAGTGGCACTGCCCATTCCTGCTCCGTGCCAAAGAAGGGATGAGTCAGGGCACACCATCAGTTCCCTACCGGGCTTTACACGCAGTAACTTTTCAAACAGCGAGGCTGGGCCGTCTGGAGAACGGGCCCAGGGGAAGATCTGAGGACTACAGAATCTCTTCGGGCCTTTCAGGTCTTTAAAAAATTCAGACCAAACCCCGGAGAAAGCAGACATTAAGTTGTTCAGGCTGCCTCACCACGCTTTGATGGATATGAGAATTTACGTATAAACACTTAAGTTCCTGTATCCGTGTTTGATGGAGATCTGTCGGGAGAGCCCCACATCTTACCCAGTTCCTTTCTGAACAGGATGCGAATTTCATGCCTCCACCCCTCTTTTAGTGACTTTCACATTTAGCACCTCCTCCATTTCCGGATCCCAAGACTCTGAGAGCATTAAAAGTTGCCGTCATGGGGGAAAGGTCTGCCTGGCTGACACTGGTATGGCCAGGAGGAGTGTGATTGTGGGTGAGGCTAACCGAAAAACTCTGTGGGTCAATAAAGTTTAGAAACTTCCTGATGACTACTGGGGCAACTACGCCCAACCTTTTGAGAGCACCTGTCATCTCGCTAAGTCCAAATAATATACAGTCCTTTATGAATGCATTCCTAGTCTTTGCTGCAGAATTGTTCATGGGACTGACTAGGATGCTAAGTGAAGGTGCGGGAGGAAACTTTCATGGCCTTTCTGTATTCGCACGGTGGCAGGATGGTCCTGGAAAAGTTAGATGTGCTGGGGAGAGGTTCATCAATGCCAGCAGGCGGCCAGATTGGAGACCACGGGCTTGGCAATTAAAAGAAAGCCGAGGGGTGGGGAGGGTTGGTGAGTGAGTGTTATTTCAGCTAAACTCAGACTATTTCTATTACAATACTTTATGAAACTTTGCCTCCAATGGGAATTTTGAGAACAATTTTTCCCAAAAAAGTATGTTAACTGGTATTCTCAGCCAAAAAGACTCCATGATCCCGTAAGTTTGAGAAAGGCTGGTTAAACAAAGTCAGACAGGTTTCTTTACTGAAGACCTTCTCAGAGCATTTAATACGCCAATGTGTGTGACGAATCTTCAAGATGGGAACATGGTATGAAACTTCTCAAATGTATTTGGCTCTGGAACTCTCCCCGCTGCTGCTGCCGCCTACACAGCCTCATCTTATAGACCTGGTATGCTGAGGAACACACTTTGGGGAATAGCGCCTTAGAAAAACATGCTTGCCCACTCTGTTGGGTGACTCAGGATGGACACGCTACAGACGACACCACCAAGGAAGGCTTGACCTTGTCACCCTTCTTCTAAAAGGGAAAAGCAAAGGTTTGCCTTGGGCATACGAGGCACAGGGTAGTGAGTCTTCCTGAGCTGAAACCTCCCACAGTCATTTATCAGCCGCTCATCTTATAAATGAAAACACATGCTGCTATTACTCCTCTCGGCCCATGCCTCCTCAGAATGGGAAATCTGATCCATATCAGACAGTGGAGGCAGATTGCCTGGGTGAGAATGTTGGTTCCACCACTTAACTAGCTGAGGGAGTTCAGTTTCCTCATCTGTAAAGTGGGGTAATCATAATATCCACTACTCAAGGTTGCCATGAGGATTACATGCAACAACCCGTGAAAAGTACTTGGTTCACTATTGCCCAAAATACGAAGGCAAAGTGAGTACCAGGCTGGGGTGACCTTACTTCCGAGAACATCAATGAATCCTTACAATTAGGAGGAGGCAGAGTTGGGACTTGAACCCACGCTAGACTCTGAACAGCTGAGACTCTGGGCAAGAATGCTTCTGCCGCTAGTGGCACCCTACACACATACCATTGGGGGTCCATAAACCCGGGGTTGAGAACCGTTGCCTCCAAGCACAAAGTGAAGGGCCGGGGGGGCCCAGTGCCTTCCACAGCCTCCTCCACTCTCTGTGCTTGTGTAGTTATTGACCCCTATCAAGCGGAGGACACCCGGGGCAATGTTCTCAAGCTTTTAACCACAAAATAATGAGAATTTTTTTGTTTTATCAGACTCCGATACTTGCCATACTATCATCGGGTAAAGTGATGTTATCACCTAGTTTCTATGCCTTTTGGCCCTTTTCATTTGGCAAACATTGATTCTGTTTGTTTGTTTAACTGAAAATAGTTCATCCTGGCTTCCTGGAAGGAGGAGGATTGGTTCTGTTGAAACAGCAAAAATATTGTAGGGTTTTATGAAATCAGTAAGAAGGTGGGGGATAGGAGGCGTGGCTGGACAGCAAGCCCTACGGAGCCTCGCACCTTGCCGTTGTTGGAAGCAAACTTGTTATTTAGGCAATTCAGATTGTTTAACCTTAGCACCAAGATGTGAGGTTTCACTCAGGAAGAAAGCCTAGATTGGAGAAAGAACGCCCCATCGCCCCATCGTGTAAATTACCCCACAGCTGATGAGTCAGGCGCAAGTGGCCTGAAACGAGGTTGGGTGGAAATGCATTTATGGAAAAATTATTTTTGTGAAGTCCCAAACATAAGATGAATAATTTGAGTTAGTTTACAGAAGTTAAAACAGGTCTGAACTTGCATTTTCTGTGAGCAAATCCTTAAAGCCCGAGGTCAGTTTATCATTGAAACCTGCTAGAGTTTCACCTTTTATAAAGTACTTTTAGACCTGGTGTCGGGCACTGTCTTTTTGACGTTTGTCCTTCAGGGCCCCGAGATTATGTGACAATGCTGACTCCTTTGGTTTTCTCCTCACAGTGTGCCCGGTTGGACACCATCGTCTCTAAATATCCTGCAGCTAATGCGTACACCCTCCCATCACATTTTATTTCGAAGAAAGACTTCAGTAACTCCTGCTCCAGCATGTTCCAGCTGCCAAGCTTCGCGAAAGTTCTCAAATTTGAAACTCCTGCACCAAACCATTACAATGTAAGAACTTGCATCTGCTTACTAAAGATATATTGAATGAATGATTTACTAAAATAAAACAAAGGAAGCAGGAACTTTGGGAAATAGCATTTTAATGCAATTGGTAAACCAGGCAGTATTTGTTGATGGGTGTATGAGGCTGTGCGAGACTCTAACAGGGAATTTGCAGAACCCAGATAAAAATGTGAGCCACCTGGAGGTCAGTGTGGAGCAGTGAGAAGACCACTGCCCTGGAAAGTACTTATGGTCATCCCGCCCGTCATCTAATGTTTCTGGGACAGTTTTCTCATTTGTAACAATGAGTATGTTATTTACCACTTTATCTGCAGGCACTATTCATTTACTTTTTAGGTCCTTATAGAGAAAATAAGCTTCTGTCTTTCCATATCAGAAAATTGGTTTTTTAACAGTAGCATTCTGCCAGTTACGATCACTTTGTAGTCACCAAGGCAGAACGGTATAATTAATGGTTAAGAGAAGGAGTCAGGTTCAAATTTCAACTCACTTTCTAACTGTGTGGCTTTGGCTGAGCCCCTTAACCTTTCAGGATTCAGTTTGTTGATCTGTAAGATGGGGATATGCCACCACTTCATAATGTTAATGCAAATATTAAGTGAGGTACTGGCACCCAAGAATCCATAACACACGGAGATCAGTAGAGCTGTCTATGGGGAAGTCGTGTTACCTCTGAGCCTCAGTTGTAAATGGAATTAATTATACTTGACCTACAGGGTTGTTATAAGAAGCAAATGAGACAACGCACGTGAAAGTGCTCTGAAATACATGACATGAATTGTACATAAAGTATTAATGTTATGCCGTATTTCAAAATATTTTGGTCTCAGAATACATTTTAAGTTTCCTTTTTCTTTTATATTATTATAAATAATATTTATATGGCTGAGGTATAAAGATGGAGAGTGGTCACCGTGTTCTAACCCAGCTGGGCTTCCCTTCATGGATCCTGTGGCTACTCTGTGCCAGACCAGTGATATGGCTTAGATTCCAATGGGGAACTCAAGACCAGAACTAGTAGATAGACAAACAAAATAGTTACAAACTGTGGTCAGCTTTAAGGGAGACAAACAGTTGAAGCCTGAGAGAGAGAATATGTGAGGGGTGTGGGGGTTGGCAGTACCATGTACTTTAGACTGGGTGCTCAGAGAAGTCTCTGAGGCTGAGACCCAAGGATTGAAGGAAGAGCCAGAGTTTGGGGAACAGTATGTGTAAAGGTCCTGGGACAGCAAACAGCTTAGCCCAAGGGGAACAACAAGAAGGTGGCTAGAGGAGCATGAGCTAGGAAGAGAGGGGATGAGGGGAAGCCAGACAGATAAGCAGGGGCCAGTTCCTTCAGGGTCCTAAAGATCCCAGGGGAGAGTTCAGATTTTGTTCTGTGTCCTGGGAAGCCCTTAAGGGGGATAGGAGGTGTAGGGCGATGTCATCTGATGTGCTTTTTAAAATATCTCCCTCCACAACTAGAAGGACGTGCAACTAAGATACACAACTGTGTACTGGGGGGGGGGGGGGGTTGGGGGAGATAAAGCAGAAAAAAAAAATAATATCTCCCTTGAGCAGCTGTATGGAGAATGGACTGCAGTGTGGGCTGAGGGTGGATTTTGGAAAACCAGTGAGGAGGCTGTTAGACTAACAGGAGAGAGATCGAGACCTTGTCTGAGAAAGTGATAATGAAGGTGCTTGGCTGTAGCGCCTTTGCCACTCCTGAGAGAGGCCCGGGTTACCTGGGAGACAAGCATAGGCTGACTGTCTCCATGTGCGTGCTGCTCTCTGTATCTTCCTGGTTGCAGCTGAAGGATGCTGTAGTTAGTGCCCAGCCCAGCGTGCTCCTTCACCCGGCTTCATATCTCCAATGCCTAGCTCAGCTGCTGGTATGCAGTAAGCATGCAATAAATGTTTGTGACATCAGAGGAATGACATCCCAGTAGTAGACAGTTGTTAATGTAGAAAAGACCATTTCCCAAGTCAGCACTCTGTCCTGCCAACAGATCAATTGTCGCTTGCATGTGTTTTGTTCATTATTGTTTTAACGTGGCTCTGAAAATAATACGTGTTCATCATGAAATATACTCAAGCATTAGAGAAACCCCTGAACTAGAAAGTGGAAGTCCCTGATAATTCTGCTCCGCAAAGCGAACCACCATCCACACCCAGGTGCAATTTCTTCCATACTCCCTTCCTCCCCTCGTCCCTCCCTCCAGTGTCAGGACTACACTGTCTGCAGTACACGTGCATTTTCTACTTAACTATATCTTGGATCTTTTTTTCCTGTGGCAATACAATAAGTCAGCTTCATTCTTTTTTAACCTGCCAGTGGAGCTATTTTCCTAGTCGAATGGTGGGATCTTCTAGTGACGCACACTCAGTGTGTACAAAAATGCCCCCTTTTCAGTAGCGTTTCCGTCTGGGTGAGGAAGAAAGCTGAGGTCGTGTTTTGTCTACAGGAGGCTTTTTCAGACCTGGAGAACAATGGTTGAGTCAACGGGCGAGGAGCAGAGAAGCGATAATCCTGTTAGCCACACTGTGCACGGAGGTCTGCCGGGGCCTTTCTTTGCCTCTGCGCACCAGGGTCCCCCACTTCTCTATTTGAATCCCTTTCCTCCGTACCGTGTTATTACTTCCTCTCTGGCTCTTCTCTGTGAGCCCAGTAATTAGCCTGTTCCATCTGATCTCGTTGTTTGCGCTCTCTGCATGCAGTCTGGCCTTTAGGACCCTGGGAAAGCAAAATTCCTCCACCTTTGTCAACACAAAATCAAAATGCCCTCTGTGTTTCTTGAGAAACATTTTTTTGACAAAGGAATATCACCGAAAATCAAAGCATCCTGGTCCCAGCAAATAGTTTCGCTCATTCAGTAAATACTCCCAGCCATCGCAGACACAACTTTTATTGCCTCTTTTATCTAATGAATACAGGGGACAGACTGCAAATCGGCATTTAAAATATTTGTGATTCATGTGTAACGTAAGAATGAGCTCAGGTTTCCCTTTTCCCCTCTTAGTTTTAGAGTTCTGAACACTCTCAAGTGTATATTGCGTGGATCAGCCAAGATTCTTCATTTCTGGTCAGTCCAGAAAAGTCAAGACAAGGGTGCTTACAAATCTGATCTTAAATTACATGATTCCCTTGTATGCCCCCAACCCTGTGTTTATAGAAGGGCTGTTGAACGGTGAGGAGTCAGGTGGGCATGTGTAGGGCGAAGTGTTCTGAGGAGAATAAGAATCCTAGGAAAAGTAATGAAAATAATTTGCCTTTTGAAAAACACTTTCCTACAGATGATTTCCGTTGACCGCCTGCCTCCTCACCCCAGCAGCGCTCTGCATCAAGGAGCGCCTCTGATCCGTTTCACAGACGAGAAAAAGCTCAAGTTCAGAGAAATGGAACAATTGTGCAGGGTCGCACGTCCCATGCACAGCAGAGGCCAGCCCAGAAGCCGAGTCTGTGGGCTGCCTCCTCCGGGCGCCGTCCTCCATGCCACGCTGGGTCACCAGCCATCTGTCTGCTGGTGACCACAAACTCATCGACCCCTCCGGCTGGGGTGATGGTGAAGGCACAGTTGGCGTGACCTTTTCCGCTCGTGTCTGCTCATTTTCTGAGGGGGACAGGTTTAAATGTGATGTTTTACCCAAATGTGCCTCTCGTCCAGGCACAGTGACAGAGACAAAGAAAGGGAAGGCATTGAGCACACCGTCTTTATTTTCTCCCCAGGCCTCTGTCTCTTGCTGCAAGCAGAAAAATAACGTCTGTGCCCGAGCCGGGTTTATGTCGAAGACTCAGAGAGGATTTTTCACAGTTCCTGAGACAGGACCTGCCCCAGGTGAGTGGCCTTGTGCTGGCCTTGACCTGAGGGCTGATGTACCAGGTCTCATCCATCAGCAGGGCCGGTCCCTCACAGGGAGTCTCTCTAGAAGGAGCTAGGCTTTGGGGGAGAGGGGGTGGAGGGAGATACTGAACAAAGAGGAGAAGACCGGCTTCCCCCTTCATGGGGAGGTTGGCTGGCTCTGGAAGTGGACCACAAAGCAGCCACATGGTCCTCCCCTTTCACCTGCTCCAGGCAGGTAGGTGGGGAAGTGGCCTCTCTCTCAGAAGTATGCACCTTCCCCTACCCGCCCCCCCCCCCACTCCGTCACATGCCCTGGGGGGAGGAAGAGGGGGACACACAATGCTCTGGACCCTCCCACACTCAGCCCAGCATTCCTTGTCTCCTGTGCCTAGAGGCAACTTCATCATCCAGGCATCAAAGGATGGAAATATCTCTGTTTACTCCGCACTGTTTCCCATGCAGCCCTCACTCATCTGTCCTCCTAGGGCTGTGCTCTTAAGTCCTGTGTTTCAGGCGAGGAAATGGAGGCGCGGAGAGCTGAAGTGACTTGCTCAGTGTCGCAAAGCTAATCAAGGGCAGACCGAAGCCCAGAGGTGTGTGATGGAGGAGCCTCTTACCCCATCATTCCGTTGTGACTTCTGAAACCTCCAGGATTTGGCATGCACCGAGGCTGGCCTGAAAACGTTCTCCCCGCCGGGCTGGGGGAGGCCTTGCACCACTCCTGTGCTTTCAGATCTCCTCCCCCTGCCAGCCTTGGTGACGGCTTGCCAGAGAGGTCCGGGGAGGCTGCAGTCTGCGCTCCAGGAGCACACAATATATTAGAGCTTCCCAAATGGGTCCTGAAGGCCTTCAAGGAGCCTTGGGCCCCAGAGCCAAGACGAGGAACGGGGAGAGCTGGCCTCTGCAATCACGCCTCTTGGAGGGGGTGTGGGTAAAATTCCAGCACATGTCAGATTTCAGCAAATCCCAGTTAAAGGTGAGAAGATCAGTCTGAGCTGAAAAATCACACGAGCCCTAGTGAGGAGGCTCAGCCCCTGTGAAGCCCCAGCCTGCAGCATCCGAGGCAAACCCAGGTGACAAAGCCGGCCTCCCTGGGGTCTGGCCAGAGGTCCTGCCAGTGAGCCCTGGGATGTGGGCACCCACTCCCCCCAGGAGGGTCCTGAGGGGCCCCTGGCCCCTTGTAACAGAGCAGGAGGGGTGGGAGGGGGGACACCAGTGTCTGTTAAGCTCCTACTGTGTGCCTGAGGCTTTACATTCGTTATCCCATTGAATGCGCTCAAAACCCTGGAGCATTTGTCTGGTACATAATCACGTGCTCGGAAAGCATGAGCTATTATTATTATCATTGAAAAGGGCAAAAATTATACATAGCTAGAAGGTAACGAGCCCAGGGTCCCACACTGGGATTTTATCCAGGCCCATCTGGCTAGGTGCCTCGATGCCTGGTGCCTTCAGGACAAACACTCCATCCCCCACCCCCAAACTTGCCAGGGCCAGAGCCTGGGGGATCTCAGAAATAACGCTGTGGCTGTGGTGTCTGCTTCGCCCCCTGTGGGAAGAAACCAGATGTGGAGCCGTGATTGGCATTCCTGCCGTGTGCCCACAGCTCTGAGGGCCCGGGCTGCGCCTGGCCCGCCTTCAGTCCTGAGCAAAGTGCTCCCCTGTGCACATTCACTGATCGGGTTTTCTCAGTTTGCATGTGCTGAGCACAAGTCAGGCACACCCCCAGTGTCCTCCTCCCTCTTTATTTTTCCTTTAATAAAAAAGGTTATAGAACTTGGGGACATACCTGCATCAAAGTGGCATGAGAAATGCGGGTTACAGAGGTGAATCCATAGGCAAGCTCGACACCCTGAGACAGTCCAGCCCCACTCAGGAAAAGATGGAAGTCGATACACCGGAGCCTTACCTCGGTTCTCTCTGGGCCGTGGGGGCGTGAAAGCCTTTTCTCCCTTGCTTCTGCTTTTTAGCATTTTATAATCAAGTATTGCTTTAAACTTGTTTTGGTGGGGAAAAAATTTAAAAATATATATATATGAAAAAGAAACAGAAAGATAATTTGAGAGATGTAAAGCTAACTGGATATCTATTTTTTTAACTTAAGCATATATTGAGAACATCTTTTCATGTTATAAAAATCCTCCCAGGGCACCTTTTTAGTGGTTGTATAGTATTCCATTGAATGGCAGGACAGTAAGTTAAGGAATAAATTCCCCCTTGTTGGAAATTTAGGTTGTTTTAAACTGATCGCTGATAGAGAGTGGCACAAATATCCTTGTAGCTCACACTTGTGTACAATCAAGATTATTTCCTTATGTAAATTGCCTCAAGTGAAATTGCCAAGTCAAAAAGTGTGTAAAATATTTAAGGTTTTTGATATTTGTGACCAAGTTACCCTTCAGCACAGCTTCTCCGAGGCACCTGTTGTCCTCACCTTTGCCCCCACTGGGTATGACCGTTTAAATAAAATCCTGCTAATATGTACCATATCGTTGTTTTCAGTACTTTTGCAAAGGAAAAGTAAAGTTTTACTTAAAGCAAAATCCACTTTACAAAGTTTAGAAAATTTGAAATATTTTCCCACCCACAATGCCATCGCTAATATAATTGTAATATAACTTTTATAGTTTATAATGTAACTTTTCTGGGTTCCAACCTGTTTTTACTCAGCCGTATCCATTTGTACATGGACGTCGTCTTCGTGTGTATAGACTTTTTGGCTTTCTTTTAGTTTTTTCATCCTTTCATTTTCAAAAACATTGCCGTGTGGCTTTATGACGATCTTCGTTTTCGTCACCGTCAGGGCTGCCATGCCACCAGGAGGGGCTGTCGTTCCCATGACCGCCCCTGGACCTGGCCATCCAGGCTGTTTCTCCTTTCTCACATTGTGGCCACTGCTGTTGTGCGCACCTTTATGCTTAGAGCTTTTCCATTAGGTTGAATAACTTCCTTAATTTCTGAGTAATGAGAAGCGGCCGTCAAAGTGTGCAGATGCCTTCAAAGCTGTGGCCTCCTGCTGCTGTTTTGCATTCCGAAACCCCTGCACCCATTCACGGGGCTGCAGACGATTTAGCGGGGAGACTGCTTCCTCTTCACCCCAGCTCAGATCATTCTCTTCTTCCTTAAAGCTTTGTGCACACTCACATTAATTGTATTCTGTCACAGTGTCTTGAGGTGGGGCATGGTGGGAAAGCATGGACTTTGGAAACAGGTGGCCCTGGGAACACAGAGTAGGTGCTCCATAAATGTTTGTTGATTGCATAATAGTTACTAAACAACTACTATGTGCCAAGAACCTAAAATGTCATTCAAAGATCATACCACCCTGTTGTTGGAAGAATTGCTATTCTTACTTTATAGAGGAGCAAGCTGAGCTTAGTCCCTGGTTAGATGAATGTCTTTCGGCAAATTAGTTAATCTCTCTGAGTCTTAGGTTCCTAGTGTTTAGGATGGAGGTGAGAATACCCATCTTGCTGGGCTGCCGGGAGGATTAAATGAGCTCAGGACGTGGTGCGTGTGGCACATGTTCCCTCTGTGGTATTATTTTTAGTTATTTCAGGCAGCCCCTTCCATTTGACCGTTCTGGAGTGATACCGCCTTGAGGTCATTCAATATCTTCTTAGGCGGAAAATACTGCTTTTTATTTATTTAAGAAAAGTTCTTTATTCTGTTTTAAAATTCCTTTCTGCTTAGGGCATTATAATGTCAACGAATCCCTTGTGAAGCAGTCGCCAAAGATATTAATGTCTTGTTTTAAATCGAAAACTGGCCGTGGATTGAAACTGACGTCAACAGGCCCGGGACCCGGTTATTACAACCCAAACGACCACAGCAAAATTCCGAAAAAGTCTCTTTTCCCGTGAGTCCTGATCATTCTGATCTTTCTTCTGGACGGTGGTTCTGGGGAAGGACCCAACATGGGTGGGGAAGCAGGAGGAGTCGCTGGCTGGGCAGACACAGCGCTGGGTTGCTCTCCAGGAACCCTCCCTGACATAGCAGGTGCTCAATAAATACTGTGGGATGCGTGATATTTACTGAGCAACTATGTTGTGCGGGGGCTTCACATCTTACTCAACTGTCACATTAACTCTCTTGTAAGGATTATCCCTCTGACTCCATAGAGGCAGAAGCTAGGCTCAGTGAGGCTGCGAGATTTGCCTGCGTCCTCAGAGCCAACTTGCCGTGCCACTGGCAATTAGGCCCGGGACAGCCGTGTTCCTCACAATGCTGTGCCCTCCTGGTGCTGACATTATTCTATTTTTATAACATAACATTTCCACTGGGGTGGGTGGCAGGAGATACAGAAGCAGTGCCGCTCTCTAGTTTGGTACTGATAGGATAGAAGCCCAGACTTTAGAGCTGGTCAGACCTGCTGGATTTGAACATCAGCTCTGCTGTTTTCATGCTGTGTAACCATGGGCACTGTACTAACCCCTCTGGGCCTCTATGCTGAAAAGTAAAGTGGGGATGATTCATGCCTCACAGTGTTGCTTTCAGATTTAAAAATATCTATTTGGCATATAGGATGTGCAAATATGGTGACTGAATATTAACACAAATTTGAAAAGTGAAGACAGAGATTTTGTTACCATTTTAAGTTTAATTTGTGTTATATTTAATGTTACTTTCACCTAAGATGCTCCAAAATGCACAGGGCTTTTTTATTCCTTAGAATGTTCTAGAACTTCTAGAACTAACTGCAGTTAAGGTCAGTCATCCCATCGCTATCTAAGACCTCACCCTGTACAGTCCTCTCCAGGCAGGACTGTGGCTGTTAGGAGGCTGACCAGCAGGGCTGGGACTGAGCCTGTAGCCACCTGGGCACCTCCAGAGAGGTCAGGCAGGGCGCCCACAGCCATGGTGGGCCGGAGGTCGGGGCAGCCCAGGGAGGTTGGCGACGTTGGGTGTCCTCTGCCCGTCAGCCCAGGGCCAGGAGACAGGGTTAGGGAGAAGAGCAAGACATGCCTGCCGGGTCAGACTTCGGATCTGGAGAGGGGATCCAGAGCTGGGATGGAGTCCTCGGGTAAGTCCCTTCTGCCCTCTGGTTCTGGGGTTCTGCAGTTGACCCTTCACAGGTGCCAGCGCTTGGGACGGGGGCAGGAAAGTCTCCAGGAAAGGCTGTCTCCAAACCTCAGGGATGCCCTGCTTCCACTGCCCACTGCTCTCCCCGACTCTGCAGGCAAACAGGGAGGGCGAGAGGCCGGGCTTCGGAGTCAGCAGACCTGGGGGCACTCCCGGCCCTTCTCGTGGAGACTTCTCTCTGAGCCTCAGCTTCCAGGTGACTAAGCAGAGATAAGGGTCTTCTCTCCCAGGGGCTCTGCGAGGGTTAGAGGAGAAAGTGCTTGAAAATAGAGTTGCTCTTCCTGTTAGAGCTGCTGTAACTCTGTATCCTGTAGGCATACAAGGGTATAGGTCGTAGCTGCTATTTGGCATGGCAGCTCAAGCCCCCAGCCTGACTCTGGAAGCTTCTTCAAGGAAATGGTGGAAGGAGAGTGGAGAATGCTCAGTGTTGCACTGCCTTCCCCAGAGAAGTGTCCTCTGGCCTTTGCTCAAGTTTCGACCAGCGGTTTGAGATACTCTCATTTTACGGCACGTGCTTCTGTCAGTCAGCGGGCTCTGGAGGTTTCCGGTTCTGTGCTGGAGGCTGTGGGGTGCTCAGGTGAGCAGAACACCATACACGCCTTCAGCCAAGCTCCCCTGGGAACAACTCCAAAGCAAGGCGGAGGAGCGTGCAACAAAAGGCTGCATGGTGTGGGTCCCAAGGCTGTGGGAAGGGCAGTGTTTCCAGCTGGGGCACTGCAGGAGTGCGGGCGTGTCTGGGGATGTCTGGGGCTCACTGTGATGCTTCGTGAATGACAGATCCTTGGTTAATAAGCTTCAGAAGCACGGCATACGATCCCTTTGCCCCTAGGAGCATCTCAGTGTCCATGAGCTCATTAAAGGCTCTGAGGAGGCCTGCAGTAAAGTATTTGTTACATCCAGTGTCTCAAACTTAGGTTCACCCTGCTGAGTGGATAGCTTCCCAGCCTCCATGGCTAGACATTTGTGTTAATTGGCTCTGTGGCCTGGGGCTGCTCTCAGAACCTCTCTGGGCCTTCATTTCTCCACGTGTGGAAAAAGGGGAGGTCTTTCCATTTCTGACACTCTATGACTCCAGGTTGGCTCGCCATGTCACTCAGGAGAGCATACAGGGGACAGTGGACATGGAGCCAGCCTGGACCCACAGGGGAGGTCCAAAATATATCTTTTCAAATTGAAGTGGAAAGGATGAAGCTGAGAAATTTGTAATTTCATTTCAAAAGCAAGAACATAAAACTGAAGTGTGCTTTGGGTTATTCTAAAAGAGTATCCATCTGTCCATGCTGAATGATGAAGAAAGTAACACAAGAGAAAGAAAAGATACAGCTGTTCGTTGTAGTGTTGAGAGAGTCTCAAGTCCTGGTCTCTCGGATTTGAGTTCTGTTTCCTTTGCCATGTCCCTGGAGGGAAGAGAGGGACAGGAGTGCCTGAGGCCATGTGCTGGGACTGTCAGGGCCCTGAGAAGATCTGTGTTATTTCTTCTCCGTCTATGGGTAACTTTCCATGAGCCCTTGTCCACAACAAGCCTAATCACATTTCCATCTCTGGGGCTGTGCAGGACAGTGGGGGACAATCCGAGAATTGTCACTGAGTTTCTTTTTCAGAGGCACACGCAGCCCAGGTTTCACTGGTGTGTGACGGATGCGAGGCCTGCCCTTATTTGTCTTGGGTTGGACATGCTTGGCTCACCATTCTTGGGTAGCGTTCCAACTTGTAAAAAGCTATTTTGGCTCTGCTTTCTTTAGGATGCCAGGAGAAGCAGGGGAGATGTTAACGCTCCCTGGGGTTGCTAGTCCCATGTTACTGACCAACGTAAGGGGAGCCCAGAAAGGCTAGAGGCCGGGTGACAGGATGAGAGCCCTCAGGTGCCCTCAGGGGCCGAGAAAGGGCTGGTCTGTCTCCACTCCGTCTGCTGGCCTCCCGAGCTGGGAGTGGGCTGCAGAGGCTGTGTTGTCCGTGGGTGTAAGGCAGGCTGTGCTGAACCTCCGGTCCTCGCTCACCAGGGGCGGGAGTCACTTCACTCCCGGGAATTCCAGTCCGTCCTCCGTGAATCAGGACAAAAATACTTCCTAATGTGCTTGCAGGGGTAGAATGAGAAACTCACAGAACTCACCAGCTTGGGCGCACGGTTCCCTTTCGCTACGTGGAGCTGTGTTTTTGCTGAAGGGTGTGAGTGGGGCCTCCACACTCCCCTGATGTTTGTTGAGCGGCCCTATGGGGAGAGGCCGTGCTAGGGGCTGGCAGGGCGTTAGCGAGGGCGTTTCTGGGCTCCTTAGCTGAAAAACATGTCACAGGGTGTCTCTTTGCTCTGGCCACCGTGCTGACTGAAAAGCTAAGAGGATTTATTGGCTTCCAGAGGGTCTTAGAAGAGAAGTGAAGTGTCAGCCCGGGTTTCACTGCTTCTGGTCTTCAGCGTTCGTCACAGCGATGGCTCAGTGACTCAGGGTGAGTCAGGACCAGGGCTTTTAGAGATGAAAATGGTTCCTCCCAGGGCCTGCCTTTCAACTCAGCTCCCCAGCAAGGAGGGGAAACACCCACTGACACCTTCCTAACCCTTGATCTACTTCCTGGAGGTTTAAGCCGCTGGTTTTGCACAGGCACGCTGTCCTCTCACAGCCAGAGCCCAAGAATCAAGCCCTGTTGGCTCCACTCCAATTTGGGTAATTGCGTTGGACCCACCTAAGGTTCCCCTGGGATTTTCAATTAGATATGGGATGTGTCTTCCCAAGCGGCTGTCATCTGTCACCCCTGCCCTGTTAAACAGATCCTGCATTCCACCCCAGGGGCAATCGGCTGCCCTTTAATGATGAGAAGAAATTGCCCCTTTCTCCCTCCCGACCCTGGGAATCCCCGAAGCAGAGTGAATCTGTGCCTGGGAGTGTCCCCAGGGTCTCGCTGCCTTCCCCCAGTGACCTGCTGAGTGCTCTGAGACATTCATTATTCTTGGGCAATTTTCAAACGGCTCACGTTGGAAGCTGCTAACACACTTAATCCAGTTGTGGCCAACTCAGAGCCTTTGATAGATGTTTTCTTTCCACGGGGCAGGACCAGCTTGGCTTTTATAACTGAGCAATGAGGCTCATCAAAGTCCCGGTCACAACGCACCGTGGGCTGCCCTGGGCTCGGTCCAGCCTGACCTTTGTGATTTGCCCAGCCCCACAGGGACATGGAGGAACCAGCCCTGGATGTTGATAAATTGTCAGGGGGATTCAGATGTCTGGGCTCCCATGCTTGCTTGCTTCAACCCTCTCCTCTTCTCTGCAGTTCAGCAAATGTCCCGGGAATAGGGACGGGGGCCTTAACGATGAGTCAGACACCATCCCCCCTTTAAAGAGCTAGGCAAGTAAAGAGTGTAGTCAATCTAGCATGTTCTGTGCAGAGAAGAGAAGAATGAAGGGCTAGAATGTATTGAGGGGCCAGCTACACTGGGCTCAGAGCTTTCATAGATATTATCTAGTGTCACGCTTCCAACCCACCAGCAGGTGGGTATTGTACACAGAGTTTACAGATGCAGTGCAGACTCGCCAACAGGGCAGGGCAGGGCTGGAATCCAGGGCATCTGACTCTGAAACCCAAACCCAGGCTCCTCTGCAGGCCCACAGGGAGGGATGTGAGGCAGGGGTGAAGGCAGTGGCCGGGGAAGTTTCTCTAAAGGAGTGAGAAGTGGAGAGTGAATCAGAGTTTGCAGGGATGTAGGTGCTCCTGGCAGAAGGAAGAGCATGACAAAGGCACCGGCTTGCTGGCAGTGCTGTGTTGGGTGTTTCTGGAAGGTAAATGGGGAGCCGGGGCCTGGGAGATGATGCTGGATTGAGAGGCATGAATGGGAGCTTCTCCTTCAGCTTCTGATCAGGGTCAGTAAGGGGGATGGTCAGACACGTGGGTGGTTGGGGGCTGGAGGCAGTGTGGCAGGCCCAGCCTCTGCCTCCTCCTGTCCCCACTCTGCCCCATGGAGCTACAAGCTTGTCCCTCCTCTGGGCTTTTGCCCCGGCTGTTTCCCGCTGGCAATGCTTCCTCCTCCACCTTTTCTGCTCCGAGGATTCCTGCTCCCCTTTCAGGGCAAATGCTGTCCCTGCTAGGGTAGCTTTCTGGAGTCCCTCAGTTGGAATTTGTCTCTCTTTCTGTGCTCTCAAGGCAGAGTTTTACCTCTGTTCTAACATTTCGTGTTTGAAAGCAGTAATACCGGTAAAGCACTAGTTAATCTTCCTCTCAATCCTGGGGGCCGAATTGTTATCCACCGTTTCACAGATGGAGAAACAGAGGCTGAGGGAGGCTCAGAGACTTTTCTAAGGACACACAGCTGGTGAACGGGGACGAGGAGAGTCAGCCTCAGGTCTGTCCACCAGCAAGTCTGTACTGCCTTAAGTCACCGCCAGTCGGGATTGTCTCTAGCAAGGGGCTGCCAAGCCCTTGGGAGCATTCAGGGTCTGTGTCTGAGCACAGAACAGTCTGGACTCCCCAGAGTACCTGGCAGAGAGCCCCCCACGTGGCTGACGCTGGTCAAAGATCCAGAGAGGGGAGCTGACGGTGCCGAGCCTCTCCAGGGCATGTAGACGGAGTGGAGGGCAAGGAACCCCTCTAGCCCATTCTCACCATGAGTGCGGCCGAGACACTGACCCAGCCTGCCTGGCCTCCTGTAGGCCGTCCCTGCTTTGGAAAGGAGACACCTCATGATTTTCTTGGGGATGACCCAGACTGTGGGGTGACTTCATACAATGCTTGGCTCCTTCCACCTCTGCCTTCCAGGAATCAAGCCTGTCTCTCAGTGACGCCAGCCACACACTCATCCAATTTCTGGGGATGCTTTGAAGGGGTGGCACAAGCCAGAACGAGGAGAAGCCAGCTTTTCTTTATAAGGGGAGAGGCCATGGATCGCACGCTGGGCCGGTTCTTCCCTGCTGACTGGAGGGGAAGAAAGGAGGCAACGTTTTTTCTCCTTTTCCTGTGGGCACCTTTCTTCTAAATATAAGCATCCAAGCCAGCTGTGCCTCCATCATGCGATGTGAGCCTCCAGCACATTTACGATGGCCTTCCATAGTCTCCCCTGGCGGTGGGAGTGTCCACCCTGCCTCAGGGTGACTCTGGGTGAGGGACCCCCTAATCTCCCTGTCCTGAGGCTCGGTTGCTACTCTGTGACCAAGCAGCAGGCTGTGGTGCTGCAGGGGTCATAATAATGACTGCTTTTATTGAGCACCTACTGTGTGCTGGCACTATGCTAGGTGCCTGCATACCTTTTTTCCACTTATCAACTCACTTATAAAGAGTGAGTGTGGGTTGGTCCTTGCTGCAGGTCCAGAGAGGCCAGGGGACTTGTCTGAGGTCTCCCAGTCAGTAAGCGGCATGACTGGCATTCACACTCAGGTCTGTGTGGCTCCAAAACCTCGTCCCCTCTGCCATGAGGCCTTCCCCAAATTGCTGGGCACCTGAGACTTGACTTCTAGGCCTGGCATTACCACTAATGTGCTCGGTGACTTTGGGTGACTTACTTTTTCTCTCTGGGCACCAACTTTAGCAAAATAGGGAGAGTGGATAAGACACCTCTGGGTCCCCTCTAGTTCTCTGCTTAGGGAGGTGCTGGCCGAAGGGCAGTAGAGTTCCGGTGGCTGGGAATCCCGGTCCCCTCCTCTGTGTGGATGGCTTGGCTTTGGGCTGGGGTGAGGATCCTGTGGCCGTTTAGTGCTCTGAGAACCTTCTCTTCCCTTTTGGTGAGAGACCTTAGAAGAAGCTTCAGCGGTGAGGTGGGAGTAGGCAGCCCTTCTGTTGCACGGTCGGGAGAGTAACATGCCTCCCCGAACAGTCCCAGAATTCCCTGGGCAACCCAGTGAATCAAGGCCCGATGGGAGGGACCTCAGAGGTCATCGTGTCCAGCCCCCTCATTTTACAGTTGGGGAGACTGAGGCGCAGAGTGAACTAGTGACCTAGGGCTCAAGCACAGGTTCCATTTCTCTTTCACTTACTCTCAGTACCAGACGTAAAAGACCCGCTTTCCTGAAGGAGGGGAAGACAGATCTGAAAACAAACAGTTACAATGTAAGTGGTGAGTGTTATGCAGGTCTTTTAATTTTCAACCCAGTATTTTTCCACTCCTGCATCCTGCCTCACCAGGAAGATATTTCGTGGGATTCTGGAGTGTTAACACTGGAGTGGCCTCTAGGGGTCTGCTAGTCTTGGGCTGGCAAATCCCTGGAATTCGTGATGCCTCTCCCCCTTTCCTGGCCATGGCAGACATCACAAGTGGATCACCAGTGCTCTTGCCATGGAGCCCGTGGGAGGCCTCAGATCTTTCCACGGAGCTCTAGCCAGGCACTACTGATCGATCAGAGTTGGCACATGAGGTGATGCTATCTGCCATTCCTAATTAGCTTGACATCATCATCTGCAACAACGTGTACTGAGCTCTCCCTTTGTGCTGGGCCGTATCTTGAGTACCGTGTTTTAGATATGTCGTCTCATTTAACACTGACAACAAGCCTACAAGGTAGGTACTGTTATGGTTGCCATTGTGCAGCCAAGGAAACTGAGGCCCGGGGGCCCCCAGCTCACTGGCAGTGGAGCCAGCAGAAACAGGTCTCGTGGTGCCACGTCCAGTCCTCCTGCAGACGACTGGTGCTGGGCAGGTCTTGGGTATGCCTAAAAACTACCATTTCCCCAATAGACTGCTTTGGTGACATCTTCACATTGTATCTTTTCTGAAGGAAAAACCCCATCCTGAACTTCTCTGCCCAGCCTTTGCCTCTGCCCCCAAAGCCACCTCTGCCGGGCCCTGGTCAGTATGAGATCGTGGACTACACGGGGCCCCCCAAGCATTTCATCTCGAGTGCGTCGTTCGTGTCCAACACCAGCCGGTGGACAGCGGCGCCATCCCAGCCAGGCCTGCCTGGCCCAGGTCAGAGGATTGTTTTAAATGATTGTAAAAGCCAAATCTGGAATTGTTTGTCATTCCTGGGCCATCAAATACCACTGATTTATAGGCTGTTTGCCAAACAGTTTACAGGGGTTAGAGTAGATCTGGAAGACTTTTCAGCTTACCCTTTCAGAGTGTTCCTTTTCTTTTTTTAAGGTGAAAGGGCTCTTAGAGATGATCCAGGCCAGGAATTCATAGCCAATGACCGTGAACGTCCAAGAGGCTGAAAGACAGGCTCCAGGGGGTCTGTGACCCTGAAATCATCTGCAGATTCAGAGCATGCAGACATTATTTTCTGGGGAAAGGGGCTGTAGCTTTTGTCAGATTGTCAAAAAAGTTCGTGTTCTTAAAAATGTCGAAATGACTGGTGTAGTCTAGCCGAGTCAGTTCGCAGACGGGGAAGGCCTGCAGAGCGGGGTGTGCACAGATCCACAGGGAGCGCCCCGCAGGGCAGAGTACAGGCGATTCCCCTCTCTGCCTCATTTGTCGTGAAATAAACCTGGGGTGCTCATGGGAGCAGTTCTTTAAACATGCAGTTCCATTCCCTGTCCGTGGATGAGCATAAGCCGGGATCCCCATACTGCTGGGGTCTCCATGAGAGCTGACAGCATGAGGGACTCGCTCTGGTGGGTAGTCTCTGTGCTCCCGACCTATCTGTTGCTCTCTATGCAGCCCCCTAGCTAATTCCCCCATTGACCGGAACTGGTGGCCTTGGGGACTCCCAGGTGGGCAGGTGGTGTGGGAGGAGGAAGGCAGAGCTGAGGTGGCTGCTGGCTCTGTTAAATTCAGTCTTTCAGTGAGCACTGATGATGCTCCAACCCTAGGGAGGCAAAGAACACTTGGGCCCCGTGCTTGCCCCCAGAGGCATCAGTCAGGTAGGAAGACACCTTCCTCTCCAACACACAGGTGAGGAAAATGTAAAGTAGACAGGACAAGGGAAAGCCATTCTTGTAGCTTCGGCCTTGGAAATGCAGCCATAATCAAGCCAACAAGACTGCAGAGGTTTGACCCTGGAGTCACCTGGTCAGTCCAGGCAGAACTCAGTTTGGTTCGGCAAATGCTTCCTATGAGCGGTGAGCTCCGGGCGGGAACCCATGCCTGACCCTGTTTGGTCCTGGCCTCTGGGAGCTTTTTCTGAGTCCTCTCCAGCCTGCGCACGGTGCGAGGCACCTGGCTCACGGGTGCAGGCCAGTTCCTGCTGCTGTGATCACCCCCGCCACGTGGGGCCTCCTGGGCTCACGCACACGCAAACATCTGCCTTCTCGGCTTCTAGTGGGCGCACATCTACCTGGACCGCCC
Organism: Equus caballus; assembly: GCF_041296265.1. Classification (NCBI taxonomy): domain Eukaryota; kingdom Metazoa; phylum Chordata; class Mammalia; order Perissodactyla; family Equidae; genus Equus; species Equus caballus. The sequence continues at coordinate 30,730,962 of NC_091685.1, forward strand.
TGTGCTCCCATCAGCCGCTTCCCAGGTACACCAAGAGCGCACCACCCCTCCTTAACCAAATCAGCGTCCACAGAGTTTCCAGTCACCCCCACTGGTGGTTCCCAAGCCCTCTGTGGTCCTGGCGGCTGATCTCCTGGGAACCATGCCTGCTCTTGTCATGGCTTCACTTCTCTGGAAATTTCTGAACTAAATCAATACAAAACCCCACCAAACTGACACCTTGCTTCTTTAAGTATATTGCTTTAACTCAATATTTGTTTCAAATTTCATAGAAAACTCTTTTGCAACTTTTCTCCTGTTAAAGAAGTTAAAATTAGTTAGAGAAGGTGGGACGCCGGAGTTCGAGTCCAGTTAAGAGCCGTGTAACCTCGGGCCAGTCCCTTCCTCTGTCTCCCCACGTGGAAGATGCAGGGGCCTTGCAGCTCCAACATAGAATACCAGAGACTGGAGCAGCTGGCCTGTGTCTCTTAATGCTGTCTCTCTCTCTCTTTCCTCACAGCTACATACAAGCCGGAATTCCCAGGAAAGCAATCCTTTCTCTACAACGAGGACAAGAAGTGGATCCCAGTGTTGTAGTGACCTCACATAAGCTCGGGGAGAACACTGGCCACCAGCTGCCCCACCCAGGTTCCCCAGGACGTTCATGCAGAGAACGCCTGTTTCGTGTGTGACAACTGATGACATGGGGGCAGCTCTACCACCCCAGCCTAGTGTTATGGCCTTGATCCTTGTCTTGAGCTGCCTCCTGGAGATTGGACACCACCCCTGCTGACTCCAGGGGTTTCCTGAGCAGAAATGAGGAGGGCACAGAGCCTCCCTTGGTTACTTCATCTTGCACCCATCCAGGCTGGCTTCTGCACCCCTCCTCTCAGACTTAAGGGACTCCTGAAGCTCAGACTCCAGGGAGAAGGCAGACAATGGCGGATGCCCGTCTAGAAGCCTGACACTCAGCTAGGGCTCTGGGGCCCAGAGAGTACCTGCAGGGCGAACAGCACAGGGCTGCGGCCCAGGCCTGCTCCCACCTCTGGCCTTGACTTCCAGACTCCTCCTGGAGTTCCTGGAGCCAGAAGGCCCAGAGGCGCTTGTGACAGAGACACGAAGGGGTTGCCTGGGCCCTTCCCCAGCTAAGCCTTCGTATCTCACCTTCAGGAAGAGCCTGGCAGCCAGTCACCATGGTCACTGTGCTCATTGCCCGCCTTCAGAGGCCGCCACGTCCGTGTATTGGCCCTGTGTTCAACAGCAGACATGGGCAGGACCGTGCTGAAGCCAGAGCCCTGGACACGGCTGTTCTGAGGGGCAGGGCGGCCCCGTGCTGGCAGGTGCTTACCTCCACCGGGGCTTTCTCCCTCCGGCCTGTCTCCATCCCTCCCCGACCTCCGGCTCAAGTGTAACACAATCTTTAATGGATCTTTTCTGGCCTGCCAGGTCGTTTCCTCTTAGCAAGAGGAAGAGATTCCCAAAGAACCAAGAGGAAATGGAAGTAACCACACATCTCCTCTTCCCCAAACATCGGTGTTGTCTGTCTCTTTTGTAATGGAAGGCTCTTGTGCAGTCTCCTCTCCCCTCTCCCCCGCATCCACATGGCCTCTCCCTTCCCCTCGGCTGCCTCCTGACTTTTCTCTGTGACACTTACATCCTGCGCCTTCCTGTCAGAACTGGCCGATGGGAGGGGTGGGTGAGGAAGAAGCAGGGAGAATGGAGTTACATATCCAATTAAACGGAATTCTCGCTTCTCACAAAAGCTGGCCTTTTTGTGAACCTCAGATTCCTGCAAGCGCCCGTTGCTTTGAGCTGGAGCACTGTGCGAAGAGCGAGGAAGTCTGGACCTAAAGGCAGAACGCTTCGTGCCTCCTTCCGTCCTCTCAGGTCCATAGCTTCTCCTCAAGGTTTAGAATTCAGGGGCTCAAGGTCAAGCACTTCCAGCACCTGGGTGGGCAATGCGTGGAGCAAACAGGCAAGGCAGGGATGGGGATGCAGGAGCCCAGGCCACGCCCATCTCGAGGGACCTCCAGCATGGCTCCAGCTAACAGCTGCCAGGTCTGTGGATTCTTCAACAGAATCTGGGAGGCCTTTAAAATGTGAAATCTCTTGATTTGAGATGTTGACAACCATATTTCAATTTAAAATTTTTTGTTTGGGCTAGAGGACACTCTTCTGCAGGCCATTCGTTGTCCACTGCGTGCTAGAAGTTCTGGAAACTCTTTTTAAAGCTGACACTTGGAGCTGTACCTCTCTTTGGCCCCAGACTCTTGGTGGTGGGGCCAGATCCCAAGGCCTTGGTTTTTAGGTCCCTCTGGCCCTCGGGGGGCCACTGGGCTGGGAGTGGCTGGCTCTGGGGTCACTGTGGGCAGAGGCTGGGGGTGATGCATGGGAAAACAGAAAGGCCTCTCCTCCTCATGAGCAGCTGGGCTGAGCATCAGCAGTGAAGACTGTCTTTCCAGAAGGAGTCCCCTCTAAGGACCTCTAAGGGGTCAGGAAAGAGGGGACTCTGGGAAGAGACGGCAGGGCTGCCCTTGGCTCGTTGGAATCCATGTTCTGTGGAATACATGACGGGAGCTGAGGCGCTGAGCTCAGGTCTGTCTTGATTGTATCCAGTCTCTCTCAAGATGTCACAGGCCTCTCACAGCTCTGTCCTGCCCAGCGGTTCTCACGTCCCAGCTGTACATTGGGATCAGCTTGTGCGCTGTTACAGAGACAGCCTGCGCAGGCCCGGACCCTCAGAGTTCTCATTTAATTGATCTGAGGTGGGGTCTGGGCATCAGTGTCTTTATTAAAGTTCTCAGTGTGATTATGTGTCCTGTTAGGGTTAGGATACACTGATAGTTTAATAAAGTATTTTCCAAATTTTAACATGCATGCAGCTCACTTGGAGATGTCAAAAGGCAGAGTCTGTAGGTCTGGGGTGGGGTCTAAGGGTCTGCATTTCTGTTTCTTTTTTAAAAAATTGAGATATAATTGACATATAATGTTGTGTTAGTTTTGGGTATAAGCATTTCTAACAAGCTCTCAGACGATGCCGATGCTGCTGGTCCGTGGACCACACTTGGAGTAGCAGGGTCTCATAAGTGCACTAATTGCTGAACTCTTCATCTGGCCTTCGGGCTGCTTACTGACCTACTCATGCGTCCCCGCTCCCTCCTTTCTCCTTCCCTCCCTCACTTATTCATTCACTCTCGCTCTCCTGCTTTCCTCCTTCATCCCTTTCTCCCCTCATTCACTGCCGGGTCTACTAGGCACAGGCTGCCTGCAGGCAGGGGACGCCCTCTCCACCAGCCAGGAGCTGCCTGTGTGAAGTGACTCCCTGTTTGGAAGGGACTGACCATCACTCCTTCCACCTTTGTGGACTTTGGAGTGAAAGACAGTCCTGGATGACAGCTGTGGGGCTCAGGAGCGGCCCTCTCTCCTGCCCTTCTCTGAGGGCAGGCCTGACTCCTCCCGGCTTGCAGGGCTCTCCTGGACATCCAAATGGCCTTCTAGCGCAGTGACGGCTCTCTTGTCTTCACGTGGAGGGGAAGAGAAATGGGCCCTGGTGGCTTTGCGGGAGGCTGTGGGAGTATGGGGGCTCATTCTGGAGCGCTGCAGCGGGCGTGCCCGACACTGTAGCTCCTTGTGCGCATTAACCCAGCCAGATGCTGGCAGACCGGTGAGCCTTGGAGGCCTGCATAGCTACGGCCTCTTCAGAGCAGTGGTTCTGGACCTGGATTGCGCACTGTAATCACTTGGGGGCTTTAAAAAGTGCTGAGGCCTGGGTCCCACCCCCAGAAATTCTGATTTAATTCTCCAGGGTGGGTGGGGTCTGGGCAGCTGGGAGAGTGTGGGGTGACTCCGTGATTCCGGGATTCTGATATGCAGTCAAGGTTGAGAGGCCTGCACCACCTTCCTGCTTCCCAGCCAGCTCTGGGGGAGGGAGCTGGCAGGAGGCTCAGGAGGCGGGAAATGAACAGATGCTGAGCGCCTCTGGTGGGCCTGGCGGTGTGCCGGTACCCTGCACCTGCTCCATCCTTTCATCCTCACACATCCCCCTGAGCTGACATCTGATGTCATGGTGGCGGTGTGGCCTGGAGGAGGCAGAGCAACTCTGGGTGCTCCACGGGTCCCTCGAGCAGTGCCAGGCAAGCCATGTGGGAGCCTGAGGCCAAGGAAACTTCAGTAATACTGATCCTGGCTTCAAAGTTTTGGTATTTTGTTCCTCATGGATTTTTTTTACCTTAATTTTAAAAAAAACATTGCATTGAACTATGATTTATCTTGATTGCCGAGCTCTTTGGCTTCCCCTAACTTTTGCACCTGGGCTAGCGTCTCCAGGCGGGGCCTTGGGAAACGGGAGCCTAGACTCTGGCAGAGCTGGGAGACCCTGAGAGACATCCGTGGTTTTCAAACTTTTAAAAAAATTTTGTTCAGACAAAAGTTTACGAGAAACCCTAAAATTAAGTGAAGAAAAGCAGAGCTGCCAGGATTGAAGTCCGGGAGGATACTCAGGGGCTGCCTGCTGTCCCCTCCCCAACCTCGAGGTGGCCTTTGAGACCTGCCAGTGAACTCCGGGGCCCTAAGGGTGAGAGTTACAAACGACCCATGTAGACCATGCTCCTCAGTTTATGGCCGCAGAAACCAAAGCCTAGAGGTGGTGGCGTGCTCCTAAGCTGGGGAAGGAAGAAAGGGGTGTGGGGAGGGAGGGAGGGAGGGACAAAGGAAGGAAGGAGGGGAAGGAGGGAGGGAGGCAGGCGTGATTTGTGATTTGTTCTCCAGGGGAAATAAGACCTTGACTTGTAGCATTTGTCAATTCCCCTGGTGTAAATACTTCCCCACCAGCGCACCAACACGATGTCACTGACCACAGAGTTGGGAAGAGATGGGCACAGTCACCTGTGTGAGCCGGTAGGAGCCGGCTACAGGGAAAGTGACTCAGCTGAGTGTGGGGGCAGAGCTGACACAAGAACTCAGGTCACGTGGTTCCCAGCCCCGGGCTCTGCCCCCTGGCCCCAGCTGTGGGGTCCTCAGCAAGGTCATCCTGGACCCTTCCCAGGACTTCTTCATCTCCAGTCAGCGATCCTAAAGTCATAGCACTCAGCCTGTGGGACTGCACAGAACAGAGATCTGAACATCAGGTTCCTGCTGCCTGCCAGGCGGGCACCTCTGCTTCACCAGTGCCCAGCACTTACCATCGTCCTTCACATCCCGGGTGCACCGCTCACGGGATAGAGAGGAGAGAGGCCTGGTCTACTTTCACCCTCTCTCCCTGGAAGATTTTCACAAAAGACTTTCACAAGTGTAGCATCTGAAGTAATACATAGGTGGGATTTTATTACTAAATACCATATGTGTATATAAAATGCATAATTGAATAACACCTAAAAAAAATAGTCCAAGAAATGTGAAATACACATTTTTTGAAATGATAAAAATGTATCCATGAAAAATATAAAATGTGGCATATATATACAATATATACTTATATATATATATAACATAAATGAAAATTGTAAATAAGAAATGTATACAACAGGGAGCAGGCATGACGGTCAATTTACACAGCGGCCACTTCGTTCTAGTGGATCAGCTCCATTATTTCCATCTTGCACGGAAGAAGTCTGTGAGGAAGAGTGTTTCCACTAGAGTGTCCAAGTTATTTGCACTGAAAATCAAGAGATTTCAAGTTAACTGACCAAAGGGCAAGAAACCATAGGTCTGAAGTCGATGGGAGAATCAGGAGTGGGGCCAGACAGCAGTCAAGCGGCGCTGAGAGAGAGGCTCTGCTTCCGCCGTCTGCCGGGGCAGCCGCAGGAGGTCGACTGCAGAGGGCGGTCTGCTGAGGAGGAAACAGCATGTTGGGTATGTGAACCGAGGTGACACCGTCTCTGGCCGGACGGGCACTGGCAGGAAGTTCAGGGAGCAGAGTCAAGCAAGAGGAGGAGGTTCGGATCAGGACACCTCCCAGGTCTGTCCCCGGCCCCGACATCCACAGGCTTGCGACTGGAGGGCCTCTTCCCTCAGGGAGGGCGTTCAAGTAACGGCACTGAGGCGTGAGGAGAGGTTGTGTGTGGGGGGGCCGCTCCCCAGCTGGCTCCTTGCCTGGAGCCTACCCCCAGGGGTCTGAGGGGGTGCGCGCTGGCTCACTCGGGCCTTAGAGCTCCTTCAGGATGATCTGAATCTTCCCATCAAGCTCCCCCATGTCCAGCAGGAAGGCGACGTGGTTGCTGTAATGCTGAATGATGTTGTTGTCCATGTTGACCAGGATTCTGGAAGAGAAGAGGAGACGCGGCTAGAGTGTGGCAAGCCCCTGTTTTGGGCCCTCTGAGTGACAAGGATGATAGTAATGGTCACTACCTGCTGGGTGCCCACACATCTCAGGCAGCTCCCAGATTTTCTTGCCGACTCTCGTAACACCCTGCCAGGTGGGTGCTCCCCATCCTGCTCTACAGGGAAGGGCAGAGGCCCACGTGGTCGGGCCACAACTCAAACCCAGACCTGCTGGCTCCCGCACCCACCTACTGCACCAGATGGCCTCTCCTCACACACGAGGACGGACGCTTCTGAGCAACAGTACGGAGATCTGGGGGAGACGCAGTGCTCCCCAGTCGCCAGGCCAGGCTGAGGACTGGGACGTGGAGTGTGACTTCAAGTGCAGGAGGTGTGGTGGGAGGACCAGTGCGGTTTGGGTTCAGCCGGAGGCTGGGGCGTGTCACTCAGGGGCGCCTGGCCCTCTCGGCTCTGACTCCAGGAAGCTAGACCTCGGGGACGGTGCAATCGACTTGAGGGCCTGGGCTCGCTCTCCCCCCGTACTCTTCAGGTAAAGACCAGGGCCAACCGGAGAGGGACGGAGCCGCCCCAGCTGTGGCCCTCTGCAGGGGTCAAAGCCAGAGCGTGTGCCAAGGGCAGCCCTCGAAGGCAGCCTCCCTGAGGACAGACCCAGTGAGATGTGACCTGACCTGGCCACGTGGGTAGGATGGCCTTTGGAGTTGAGTATTTTCATCTATTCACCCCACCAGCATTTGCTGAGGCCTTTCCACACGCAGGGCCTTGCTCCAGCAAGAACAAGGGCCGTATAGAGATCCGACACCTGCCCTCCAGGGGTTCAGACTGGTAGGGACTGGCAGGACGAATCCTTACAACCATACGCCTCCAGGTCACAGATGGGGAAGCGGAGGCTCAAAGAATCCAAGCCACGTGCCTGGGGTCACACAGTCAGACGGCAGTGCTGGCATTTGAATCCAGCCTTTTGCCTCTTTTGACTGTATCACATTTTTTAGCAAGAAAAAGACAAACAAAAGCCCCTATAAATACAAGTTAGGAAGTGGCATAAATAAGGAAGGCAAAACCCAGGCCTGAGGGAGGGTTTGGATGAGGCGAGACAGTTTTAAGTCAGGAGGAGTTGGGGGGCTGAGAATCCCAGACCACTGAGGACCCCACCGGGGAGGCGGTGGCCTTGTCCCCTCATCGCCCAGGGAGGGAGGGGCAGTGGAGACGGTGGCGAGCCAAAGCAGCCGCTGCTTTAGGAAGGAGGCCTGGGTGCTGACGGCCAGCGTCTAATTACAGGATCCCGCCCCCTCGGCTCTGAGTGCACTTCCTTGGCGTCACACAGGGATCTTTGGGGGCTTCAGGCTGGGAACAGACCACAGGAGCCCAGGGCTGGGGCAGAGGGTGGGCGCTTTGTCGGCGTCGGGGTTTTTGTGTCTTTCACGTGGTGGCGTTACTGGGTGTTCCGAGGTGCCCGGCACTAGGCGAATGTCACACGCGCACCAACTTGCAGGCCGCCTCGCTCCACCCCCAGGCGTGGCCTTTCTGGGACCCAGCCCTGCCTACGCACAGGACCCCAGACAGGCCCAGGGAGTCCCTCCCTCAGAGGTCAGTGACAACCAGGCCCTAGAGGCAGGGGCCTGTCAGGAACCCCTGTCCCAGAATGTGGGCCTCTTGTCACTCGCCAGCTTCTCGCTGTCTTCTGTCCTGGTTCGCATGACACCCCTGGCACGCGGCCAGTGAAAACAATGTCTTTGTTAATCTTTCAAGCACTCAGTGGTGCTTGGAAAGCTGATTGTATCTACCTTTGTCCACAGGAGGGTTCTGTGAAAATAAACTAGGCCACTGACGAGAACTTCCTGTGCCTCAGATGAGGGGAATCCGATGGAGGGAGGTGGCAAGGGAGTCTGGCCTCTCCTCTCCCAAAGGTTTTTTGGGGACCCTTCTCCTTTAGGCATTTCAGACACTCCTAGGCCTGAGGTTTTCCTGGTTGGGGGTGTGTATGGGGTGTGGGGTGCCTCTGAAGGGCCGCTGCGTGATGCCCTGGGCTACGAGGCTGCGTGATGCCCTGGGCTATGAGGCTGGGCAAACACATCACCGGCCTTGCCACAGCCTTTATTTGCACATTGCTTAGCGGTTAGAGGAACAAGCAGGAGGCAAGATAAAATAGTGGGTACACGCACAGGCTTTAGACAGGCCAGGGCTCCTTCTGCCACTTACTAACTCTGTGACCCTGGGACTACTCTGAACCTCAGTTTCCTCATCTGTAGAAATGGAGATAATTGTTCCAAACTCAAATGAGATGAGATGATGCCTGGGAGTTATTTAGCTCAGTGCCTGGCATGTAGGAAGTGCTCACAAATGGAAGTTATTATAATTATGTTTTAAATAGCTGGCTTGGGCTTAAGGCAGCGATTTGCAATTCTACCAGTGGGGCAGGCTTATATGCAGGCCCCCCTCCCCAGCCAAATCATACACGAGGCACTCCCACCCCCTGAGCCCAGCCCGTGGGGGGGGGTCCGTAAGGGAGGCCGGCTGCAGGTGGGGCTGCAGCTAGGGGCGTGGGCACCGGCACCCAAGGGGAAGTGGGGCTGGGCTTGTCTGGGCAAAGCAGAGCCTGCCCTCCGCTATGAGGTGGATTCCGCTCCAGAGAGCGTGTGAGCCCCAGTTTGAAACCGAAACTTGGAAGGAAAAAAACACACAAAAAACCCTAGACACTCATACAACCAAAACCAAACGGATCCTTTCCCAGGGGCTACAGGGCCGCGTACCTCCCCTGCCCCACCCTTCTGTGAGAGGCTGGGTGGGAACCAGAGGAGGGAGGGAGGGAGGCAGGGCCGGACTGTGAGGGAGGAGGCCGCCAGGGCTTGGCTGGAAGGGGCCTCAACCTGAGTATAAAACCTGCCTTACTTTGCAAAGTCTTCTAAAAAGGAAAGCACAGACAGTAGCCACGGGGCAATGCCTGAGCACCTTCCAGGGGCAGCTAGAGAGTGCAGCTGGAGCTCGACTGTCCAGAGCAGGAGGATGGGGTCTGGGCTGTGGGCAGGGGGGCTGGGGTGTTTCCCAGAGTCCTGGTCCTAGTCCTCTGGGCAGGGAACGGCAGTGACAATTCCTCACTGCCCAGGGCCCCGTGCTGGGCTGGTGAAGGGAACTGGTTAGCAAGGGCTGCAGGGGTGCAGCTCACTGGCTCTAACTAGGGGACTGAAGCCTGGGAGGGCAGTCACCATGTGGCCCTCCGCCTCCCCACCCCCCACCAGCCAAGGGATCTCCTGGGCAGATAGAAAAGGTGCTGTGGTCCTCAGCACTAAGCCCCAGGAGCCCACAGTAGGCTTAGGCGGCAGGCCCTGCCTGGCCCCCTGGAGGATAAAGCTTAACTCCCTCCTGCCTGGGCCAGACCTGCGGGTGGAGGAGGCCTGCGGCACATGCATGGCGGGGCTCCCTCAAACCGGCCAGTCATAACTCCCTTTTCAGACCCATCGCCGCCCACTCCCCTTTAGGCCCCCTGACTCAGCCAGAAGCATCGTTGCTGGGCTCTGCCTCTGTGCCTTTACTCTGCTGCTCCTGCCCCTGAACACTGCTTTTCACCCATGAGCCTCAGTTTCCCTATGTGTGAAGTGTAGGTAATGGTATCTACCTCTCGGTGTGGCTTAGGGTTAAATGAGATGTGCTTAGCCTGGTATCTGACACATAGTAGGTGGTCAAGTGAGTGTGAGTGACTAACATCTTTATCATTATAATCAGATGACTTGGTTATCCAGTGGCCTTGGGACTTGAACCTGAGTCTTCTGCCATGGACCCCCTCCACCTGAGGAGGTCGTCTAGCAAGACCCTTCCATTGGTCTCCCACTCCTTTCCTTCCGGGTTGTGTCAATGTCTGGTCTCTGCTGGCGGCCCTGGCCTGTTGGGGGCTCTCCACCCAACTCCACATCCTCTCCATGAAGCCAAGGACAAACAGGGCTCAGCACGGAGCAGCAGGCCCCCGCAGGGCAGAGCCACCTGCCGGGAGCTCCCTGAGCCGCCGTGTTGGGGGCCGGGTGGGGGGAGCGGTCCTGGGCACTTACCCCCGCTTACACTTCTTGTAGACTTTGTAAATGTTCTCCTCCGGGAACCCATACTTCTCAGAGATCTGGAAGAGAATAGTAAAGGATTCACCGTCTGCTGCCAAAACCAGATCTGTACCTCTCTTTTATACCATGACTTCTTATTTCCTGATTATAAAGTTATATATATCTACACTGTGGCAAATACAATGACGAAAATTACAATCATCCCTAACGCTGCTTCCCAGAGATAAACCCCATTAATATCTGAGTGTATTCTTCCCCATCTTTTGGCCATGTGTATAGATTTTTTATATTCCACAGATAGTTTTATATAACTTTTTTACTTATCATCATATATTATAAATCTCCCCACATCACAACAGAATCTTGACAAGCAGTGTGCTTCATGGCTGTAAAACATCCCAAAGAACCCTGGCTGCAGGCAGACTCAGGTTGTGCCAGGGCTCAGGGTTCCCCATTCACCAGCTGCCGACTTTGTGCAAACGACTCGTGGCGACGGTAATAGTGCCTACCTCATAGGGTTGCTGGAAGAATTTAATGAATTGGTCCTCATGAAACACTTAGCACAGTTCCTGGCAAGTACTAAGACCTCAATAAATGGTCATGATTATTATTTAAGAAGTGGAGCAATGGGGATGCTCTTGCCTTGTTGTGAGGGGGGATAACCCAGACATTTCCCTCTTCTAGGCAGGAATTGATTCCACTTGATGGATGAGGATGCTGAGCTCGAAGAAGAAAAACCACATGCCCAAGGCCTAGCCTAGAACCCAGGCTTCCTGCTCATCACATCCCAGAACGGTGGTGCTTATTCTCCGGATGAGAAAACTGTAGCTCAGAGGCCTGTGAACGACCTGCCTGAGCTCCCACAGCCAGGGTCAGCCCGTTTCTCCCAGAACTCCTGACGTTTCCTCTGAGGCAGACAGATGGGGTCTGGTCCCAGCTCCACCACCTGGAGTGGCAGAACTCTGAACAAGTCGCCTTCTTTCACTGAGCCTCAGTTTCCTCATTTGTAAAATGGGTGGAAGAATGGGATGTACGCAGAGGGTGGCTCTGCACATGAACTGAGACGATGGGGTACAGGGCCCAGCCCAGTGCTGTCCCCAGGCGGGAGCTCAGTCAAGTGTTGCTGTCTGCTGTCACTGACTGCCCTGAAGTGGCAGCAACCTCAGGCCGAGGGCTTCCGGCTGAGGTTTTCCTCTTTGGGCCTTTTAGGAAGAGGACCAGACTCAGCTCCTCGGTTATTCTCTGCCTTGACAGAGATCCCTCCAGGCAAGAAAACTCCTTAGACTATTTATCTGAATGGCAATGGGGCCAGAAGCTACCAGGAAGATCTCAAGTCAATCTAGGCAAGAATTTAGGAAATTTCTAACCACAGTAGTACAAAGACAGGATAGGCAGCCCATTAGGTAATGAGCTCTCCATTCCTGGAAGTATACAAGTTAGGAGCGGGCAGCCACTTGGAAGAGCTACTGGGGAGAGAGCTCAAGCACCAGATGGGGAGCTAACCTTTTAAGGTACTGTCCAACCCAAAGATTCTCAGTCTATATTCAAGTGACATAAACGCCTTTGTGAGTCCAACTTCCTGGGGCTGGTGCCAAGCAGGGCTGATGAGATGTGAAGAGAACAGGATAGCATAGCAGAGTGGAGAGAGCTCGGGCTGGAATCCCAGCTCTGTCACTTCCAGTAACCTTGGTAAGTCACCTGACCTCTGGGAGGCCGTTTCCCCACGGGAAATGAGGAGATAACAGTACCCACTTTTCAGGGTTGTTAGGAGAACATGATGAGCTAGCAAACGCGGCATGCCCGACAAAATGCCTGGCACATAGTGGGTCTTCAACAAAAGGTAGATGATATTATTTGATTCATTTTTCCCTTCCCCAGCCCAAGATCTTGGAATCATCTGGTTTTTCTGAGTCGCTTGGCTCGACCTTTAAGCCCAGCTGGCCCTGGTGGAGACTGTTTGCTCAGAGTTTAGTGGAGCCCAGAGCTGCTGTGGGTTTTGTTCAGGGCTGTTTCACCCGCTCTCTGGTGGTTTGGGGGGTTGGGGAAGGTCTCCTTGCCGCCCCAGCCAGTGCCCCCCAGCCAACCACAGGCTGGAGGAATGAGGCCCCCTGGGAAAGAAAAAAGAGTGTCTCTGGGGCCTGGCCTTTTTGGGTTTCATTCCCATTAAAACAGAAACAGGTTTGCAAAGCCAACAAAAAACTGGGCTGTCAGACAGCAGCCATCAGATTAAGGAGGATTTATGGCGTGAGTGACTCCCAGGGTGGAGCCAGGGTTCCGCTGGGGGAGATAACATCACAGAGGCACACCCCCAACAGCCGAGCCTGCAGGCCCCCCGAGATGGGGTGGGACAGGTGGGCCACCAGAGAGCCAAGGTTCCAGTATGTTCCTTCCCAGAGGCTTCCTGTGGGAAATCAGAACTGTGTGGTGAAGACTGAGGGGACAGGAGTGCGAGAGGGGGCTCTGGTCAGGGCAGGCGGGGCCCCACGGCCTCTTACCGCATTCCTCAGCCCCTTCAGGTCCGGAGTCTTCAACATGAGGGCATCGAACACCTCCTCAGTCTCCCTGCGCACGTACAGCAGAACTGAGAAACAGAGGCGGCGTTAGTGGGCCGAGGGGGATAAATGAACCCGGGAATAGCTCAGGGGACCGGGCAATCTTAAAAATATTGTCTTCAGTGTAAGATTGATTTCTGCAGAAAGGGCAAATCCTGGCTGAGGGTCTGCACCCAGCTGGGAAACACTCTACTCGCTCAGACTGGGCGGATCCTGGCGGGTTTGAGTCCCCCTGGCTGTGTGACCTCGAAGAAGTCATTTTAACATCACTGAGCCTCGCTTTATCAATATGGAAAATGGAGGCGGCTCCACTCCCGACTTCAGAGTTGTGAGAACTAATGACATGACGTTGGGAAACACCAAGTGTGGTGCAAGGCTCAAGTCAAGACTGCTGGAAGCTTTTGATCTTAGCTGTTGGTTGGTTTCTTCCTGATGGCCAGCTATAGCCCCCAGCAGTTTGGGCATGTCCCCCAGGCATTCACAGATTTGAGTGCCAAAGCCAGAAAGCCAGGTATGGAAACCCCCCCCCCCCACTCCCACCCCCATGAGAGAAAGCAGCTTGGGGGGGAACTTGCCCAACTTAATGAGCTTGTAGCCTTTACCAGCTGCCCCAGGATGCCCTGTCCAGCAAGGCCAGGCAAGACAGAAGCCCTCTCGCTCCATGGCTGTCTCCCTGGCACCCTGGTCACCCTCCTTACCCACACCCCACTTTGAGTCTTGGCCCAACCCAAGCTCCGAGGAGGAGGGCAGCCCTCATGCTCTCCCCGCTGGGTGGGTGCTGCCCTGGCTGCTGGGGCTGGATTGGTGTTCGAGGTGTTGGGGAAGGCCTCCTGGGGGCTGGGGGCTGGCGGTGGGCTCAGAGAACAGAAGAGGCGGGAGAGAGTACCTCTCTGCAGATCGTCTTCCTTGGCCTGTTTGGAGGGCAGAGGCTCAAACTCCTCGGTGAAGGGCGAGCAGGTGCGCTTCAGGGGCAGCCTGCAGGGGCAGGAGGGAGGGCTCGTGAGGAAGCCAGGGGCACCTCAGGGTCGAAGGGGCCCCAGCGGGGGAGAAGACCCCATAAGGGCTGGCATCAAGCAGTGGGACAGCGGTTAAAGGAACAGATTCTGGAGTTAGACTACCTGGGTTCAAATCCCAGCCCTGCCACTCCCTGCGTGACTCAAGGTGAGTCCCTTAGTCTCTCTGTGTCCCCATCTATAAAATGGGGTGGCAATAAAGTAATAATAACAATACTTCCTAAAGTCTGAGGCTGAAGAAGATAATGCATACTACTCTTAGAACAGTGTGTGATGCACAATAGAGCCTCAATAAATGTGGACTATTATTTCATCATCAATGTTATTCTCTTTTTTTTGGTGAGGAAGATTTGTCCTAAGCTAACATCTGTTGCAAATCTTCCTCTATTTTGTATGTGGGATGACTCCACAGCATGGCTGATGAGTGGCATAGGTCTGTGCCCAAGATCCAAACCTACAAACCCAGCCACTGAAATGGAGCATGTGGAACTTGAACCACTCGGCCACGGGGCTGGCCCCAACATTATTCTTTTCTGAAAGAATCAGGTAGGATGTGAGTCAGTGGGAGAAGGAAGGGCTGTGTGATTTGGAGTAGGCATTTTAGTTCCAGCCCACCTCTGCTCCTTAATAGCCGTGTAACCTTGGGCAAGTCACTTCACCTCTCTGAGCCTCAGTTTCCTCATCCATAAAGTAGAGCAATAACCCCTGCTTGCCTGACTCACTGGGGCTGTTGCGAGGTGCTAAGTGACATAATTTGGTGTGAAGCAGCTTATGAAAAGGACCTCTTGTTTACAGGGAAGAGACTGATATCAACTACAAATGATTCATAAAGTGCTTTCCCATTTACAAAGATTCCATTTACACGCCGCCCTCATATCTGCCTCATGCCCAGGAGGCCATTCTCATCAGACAGGCTTCTAGGCTGAGGCCAAGAGAGGTGAAGGGACTGTGGCTGAGAGAGGGAAGGGTGTCAAGGCCCTACCTGGGCTGAAGGGCCAAGGGTGCCCCCCCAGAGTCTGGCGGGTGTGCTGGGGGAGGAGGGGGTTGATCCCCTCAGTTCTCCAGCACAGCCTCCCCTCCTCACTCCCCGAACCTGCACCACCATCTCAGAGGCTTTTTCTTTCCCTTTTTACAAGCAGGTGTCTCGCCAGAGATTCGCCAACTTTTCACATAAAACAAACCCATAAAAACGCAGGCAGTTTCAGGGAGAAAGGAGTGTGACTCTAGCTTGGGGGTTGGGGCAGCGCCTCCCGGCTGCTTCCTGTGGGCCCAGCCTCTGCCTTGGGGGGCCACAGAGGCAGGGCAGCGGGGGCAGCACGGGCAGTGAAAGGGGGACAGCGGGGAGGCGAGGCCCGCGGCTGCTTCTCTCCGTACCTGTTGGAGCTGCCAGGTCCTGCCGAGGGCACTGCCTGCAAGAAGACAAAGGATATTTTCCATCACAGGCAGGAAGGAGGGGCTGGAGCCTTTCTGGAAGGGACAGTCTTTGGGGGAGGAAGGAGAAGAACGGAGTTTCAATGCCTTTCCAGCCCATGCTGCTCAGATAACTCCCCTAAAGTGAGCTGAGATCTTGAGTCGAAAGGAAACATCCAGCCCAAGCCGGCTGAGTCAGGGATGTGCTAAAGGAATGCTGGCAGAATCACTGAGTCCCACGGGGCCCCAGCACACCCAGCGCGGGGACTGCAGACTGTCTGCGGCTGGCAACCAGGTGGTCAGAGCCGAGGCAGCAGGGGGCGAGGGGAAGAGGCGGTGCTCTTTGAACCCTCCTGTGTGCCTGGCACCGCGCTGTCTGGTGCCGTCATCGCCAGGCCCACGAGCTGAGGCCCGGAGAGGGCAGAGAGGCTCCTAGGGTAACATCCCAGGCAGGAGGCAGAGTCAGGATGCAGACTCTGGCTCTCTGCTCTTTCTGCTTCCCGGGTGTCCCCTCGCTCAGGCTCACAGGTGCAAGGACTGGTCCCCACACTTCCCTCCACAGAATAGCCATCAACCTGGCCACAGGGCCTTAATCCCGAGTGGTCATCTCCCTCCTTGGGGCCTCTGGTTGGGGAAAAAGAGCAGGTTAATGCAGCTGCCGGTGCTATGGAGGCCACAGCACTGCTTCCGGGGCAGTGAAGGGAGGGTGGTGGACATGCAGAGGACTTGACACGTGTGCCAAGGGTGACATCAGTACTGGCTGCTCTTTTAGCTCCATCACTTATCTTGTTCCAAGTCTTATAAACCAAGGGCGACCTCTGCAGACATTCCCACCTAAACAGTAGTGAGCTATGACCTCTACTATGGAAGTAAACTAGTAGACAGGCTCTGGGATCTGGATTCTGCCAATGACTTGCGTGACCTTGTCTGAAAAGTGGGAATTTTCATTGCGTCTCTACCCAAAAGGATGGCCGTGAGGGGGAAATGAGGCTCTGCAGCAAAGGGCTCGGCCTGGCACTCCTGGCACGTCCAAGGTGCTTGGTAAATGGCTCCCCGCTTGAGAGGTGGGGTACCTGGTGGTCACAGGCACTGTTTCTGAAGCCAGGCTGCCTGGCTCCAAATCCTAGCTCTGCCACTTCCTGTGTGATTGTGGGAGGTGTCTGCACCTCAACCCCACGGATGCAGGGAGGATCACATTATCAACCGCATGGGGAGGCAGTGAGGGTCAGAGGAGGTGGCACCTAAAGCTTGGGGAGCGGCCCCTGGCACCCAGCGGGGGCTCACAGCGCAGTGGCAATGCGGTGATGGCCCACCCAGCGGTGGGCAGCTGCAGTCTAATTTGAGGCTCAGAGGTCAAACCTCCTCCGAGTGAGCTCCAAGCACGAACCTTCTGACGGTTATGAAGGCCGTTTCCTTATTAACATTCTTCTCTCCAGTAGAAAAGGCCACTGAAGTTATGTGACGCTACATACATTTTTTAATCCCCTGGGATTCAATAAAGGTATTTTCATTTTGATGTACAATATCAGAACCCATAACCTCTAAATTGGCCTGTAGTAGCTGAGTGGCAGGTTGCTCGCAGCCAGGCTGTGCTAAGGCATGTCCCTCCCAGGGGCCAAGACCCTCTCTTGGCCTAAGACCCTCACCCCTCCAGGGCGCTGCAGGCTGGAGAAGTGCACATTGGGGATGAACAGCACCGGTGGGGTCTCCAGGTCAGCCTCAGGCCGCAGGTAGGTGGTCTCATTGCCCCTGAAGCCGGACAGCAGGCAGCCCTTGATGCCTGATGGGAAAAGGAAGGCATTGTGCCCTGAGGTCCCTCCATTCATGCCCCCAACCTCTGACCTCTAGTCTTCTTCTCCCCTTCACCCCAACCCAGCCCAGCCTCGTCCCTGGCCAATCCCCACTGACCATTGTTGCTGGAGTCTGGGCACTTGACCTTCCTCCGGAACTGCTTCCGCTCATCGTCCCGCATCTTCCTTTCTGCTCCCTGCAGAGGAAAAGAGGAAGGGGGTCACCAAGGGTCTTGGGAGGGGCTGGCTGCTTTGCATCTTAAATATGGGCCAGGCTTCTGGTGCTGCTTTCTTCCCAGACTGAGACCAGGAAACGGGAAGGTACCAGTGCCCAGCCCAGCCTGGCCCAGCCTAGGCCACCCTGACTGAGGTCAGTATAGGCCATGAGAGAAACAGACAGAAAGACAGTTCTTCGGAGAAAAAGAGAGACATGGAGAGAGATTTATAAAGATCTAAAAGGAGAAAGAGATGAGAGACAGAAATACAGAGAAAGAAGAAAATATGCATCGAGACCAAGACAGACAAATGACAAGCACACGGAGACAGACATTCGGTGAGCAAGAAGCAGAGCGAAACACCCCCAGGATGGCTGGGAGGATGCACGGGCAGGGGCTGGCCCTTCTCCCCCCGGGGCCCAGCAGAGGGGCCGTCCACCCCAGCCACCTTGTCACAAAAGATCTTGATCTGGCAGACAGCGCGGTGCACCAGGCGCTCAGGGCTGGAGCCACAGTCATAGGTGTCGATCTGCAGGTTCAGGGGGACACCCTTCACCCCCTTCTGTGAGGAGAAGTCTGTGCTGAGGCAGTTGACGCCAATGAACACCTGGGGACAGACGGGAAAGCTGGATAAACAGCCTGCCCAGGTTGCCAGCCCTGCTGTTCCATAACCACCCCGTTTCGTGAGCTTACTGCATGCCTGGTGAGCACCCTCAACCTCACAACGCCCCCGGAAGCAAACATTAGCACTTCTCTTTTACAGATGGGGAAACTGATGCTCAGAGAGGTGTGGCAACTGTCCCAAGGCAACACAGGGAGTGTCGGTGGAAGCTGGGGTTTGAGCCCAGGCTCTTTGCCACTGGGCTATGCAGCTCCCCCTAGACAGTCAAGGGCAGCCCAGAGGATCGAGGCCCTGGGGTGGAGATCAGGGGTCCTTTAGGGGTTTAAAATCCAGAGCCTCCCTTTTCTGCAACTGAGAGTGAGGAGGTAGAGAAGAGCTGAAGAGAGGAGGAAGAGAAGAGGAGGGCCTCGGCCCTGCTTCGGAAGACCACTTCCTGCTGGCCCCGGGCCACAGAGGGTGAAACCCTACGCCTCTGCACCACCAACCCCAGCCCCAGCCATCGCTGGGCCAGTCACCCCCATTTCCAGCCAAGGAAATGGAGATTCTGAGCAGGGACGAGACTTGCTAACATTTCCCCAGGGAAGTCAGGCAGTGGGGCATAGCAGAACGAGGCTGGAAGTGGGCCGCCATACCTGGGGTGGGAAGATGGCAGCCTGGGGTCAGTCTCAGCTGGGCACTTCCTGGCAAGCTCACCTGGTGACTGTCTACCTGCCAACTCCTCCACGGGGTGTGAGGGCCAGACCCCACTCCAGGCTGGCCACTGTTCTTTGGGACATTTCCCTTGGAAGTGACCCTGACCTGAACAGGTGGGGGTGGGGCCTGAGCAGACCCCCATCCTTCCCCAGCTGTGGGGGTCAGGCCCTGGGGTGCATGCCAGACATACTTCCCCCTCAACCAGCTCAGCCATAGTGCAGCCCCGGCCTCCACTCCCCTCCTCCCCACCCCCCCAGCTCACACTTGAGAAAGACAGGAGCCTGGGGGCTTAAGAAGCTGTGGGAAAATCCCCACCGAAACCCACCTCTCCCTCTCCCTTCCCATGAAACTCCTTCCCCGCCTGCCTGCACTGGAGGCCCCAGCTCCTCCGCCAGCCCCCTCCTCAACGCCTGAGTCTGTTTGAATAATAATAATCCCCAGCCTTTGTGCCTCCCTTTGTGTCTGCAGAGCCCCTTCACCTCCAGTTTCTCCAGGCAGGAGACAGGGATTAACTCCCCAGCCCGTCCAGGCCAGAAATGCCCTTGCCTTGAGTGGGATCCAACCCCCGTCTCATGGGGTAAGCCCAGTCCAGGGAGGGGAAGGGACAGGCCCAAGGCCACGCAGCTCCCCGACTCTCAGACTAGTGCCCTTTGCACCATTCCAGCTCTCCAAACGGAAAACCAAGACACAGAGAGGCCCAGAAGCACACCGGCAGGTTCCAGCCAGGCCTTAAGCACTCAACGGCTGCTGGTAGGAAAAAAATCACCAGAGGCTCCATTTCTGGGGCCTCTCTGCTAGGTCTGGCACTGTGCCCGGCTCTTAGACACACACGATCTCGTGGCATCTTCACCACAACCCTAGGAGGCAGATTACTGTCCCCTTCCTGTGGGCTTGGGAAGTGAAGTAACTGGGATTCCGGCCCTCATCCAGCAGGCTCCAAAGCATTTCTCCTGCAGCACTGTGCACTGGCTGCAAGTCAGGAAGGCTGGTGGCATCAGCAGCTTGCTGAGCAACCTTGCACAGAGCTCAGTTTTCCCATCTGGTAAATGGGTAGATTGGATTAACAACAGCCACCACGTACAGGCCAGGTGGTGCTCCACCTTTTATCTCTCTCACTCCATCCTCACGTCGACCTATCGGTCAGTACTATGATTACACCCCGCTTTTACAGCCAAGGCGCTGGTCCAAGGTCACAGAGCTGGGACGTGCGCCCGGCCTTCCTGGCTTCAGAGCCTGTCCTTCTCCACCACTCTCCATCCTGCCTCCTCCACTGGTGCCCTGGTTGGAGCAGCTGCTGCCTTCCTAGATGCAGGCGAGCCCTTTCCCCAGGACAGGGGCTTCTGGGCAGCCCAGCCCCCGCCAGCACTGACCTTGGCCTCCTCGTTGACATTCCACACGAAGGACAGTGCGTTATAGGCCACCTCCTCGATGTGCTGCACGGTGTTGAAGTTTTCTTTGCAGTCGGCTGAAAGCACAGGAGATCAGAAGCACAGTCAGGAGGGAAGGGATCTGGGGACACCGTGGGAGGAGGCACTGGGGAGCTGGGCCTCATTCTGGGGAGGCCTTGCATCCTCTCCCCTGAGGACCATGCTTCAGTCCTGGGAGGAAGCTGTTGTGTCCTGGGTTACGGATGGGAAACTGAGGGCCAGCCTGGGGAGCAGATTTGCCCAAACTGCAGAGGGGACTACTAACTCTGCCAACAAGGCCAGGGCCCTGGTCATTTTGGGGTGGAGGTTCTATTCTCACTGGGATTGTGATTTAGGAGATCTCCCAGCTAAAGCAGCAGCAGCAGTAGTAACAGTGGTAGTAACTAGCAGTAACACTAGCAGTACCAGTACCACTAACGTTGAACTACTAATATTGAATAAATGGTAGTACCACTCCACTTACTGAACATTTACAACACGGCAAGCCCTCAGTTAATCCTCACAACGATGCTATTAATATTCAGCTTACACATGACGAAGATGAAGCTCAGAGAAGTCTGGTCACATGCCCAGGGTCACACAGCTAATAAAAAGCAGAGCAAGGACTGGAGCTCAGCTTTGTCTGGCTCCTGACCCAGGCTCCCAACCACTTTGCTCTCTAGCTTCTCAGGGAAGTCACTGCATTGTCCCCATTTGTATCACGCTGTCTAGTATATGTGGTTCCACAGCGGGAACAGCACACTGGGCAGGCAAGCAACCAGCCTCATTCCATTTGACAGTTGAAAACAACGGGGCCCAGGAAGGGGAGGTGACACAGGTCAGACAGCCAGGAAGAGAATGAAGGAGCCAGAACCTGGAGACCTGAGGATGGCTGTGCCTCCCACCCATCTCAGGGCCCGGGACAGCGACGAGGTGGCACACACAGAGGGCCATCCCTTGCCCCTACCTGCTGACAGAGTCGAGGGCCCAGCTCCTGGAGCAGGACCGCCCTGCACGGGGCTTCAGTGCTGCCTGCACTATTATCTCAATCGGCCAAACCCCCTCATGCGGACAGGCAGGCGAGCGTCCCAGGGGTCTATTTAGCCAACACTGCTGGCGTCCCAGGGCCCTGTTTATCCCAAAGCAGCACAGAAAAGAGGCCGCTGCTACCAGCCAACAGATGCAAATCCCTGCAAACCCACAGTGCACGACCTGGAGACAGGGGCCAGGTGGGCAGCTGGGGTCAGAACTAAGTCCTGCAGGGGTCAGAGAGAGCTGGGACAAGGGGGCACAGCAAGGGAAGCCTGATGGTGGCGGGGGGGTGCTCACGCATCTGCGTGTGTGTGCACATGTGTGTATGCACATGTGTGTGTGTGACAGAGAGACAGAGCACAAGAGAGAGAGACAGGGACGGGGGCTCGGGCGGGCACTCACCCACGTCGATGACGCGCTGCTTGGCGGTGGGCTGCCGGGAATGCCAGTGCTTCCAGAACCGCAGCTGCTCTACCGGGACCTTCTCATTGTCGAAGACGACCATCACCACACTCTGCGGGCACAGCAGTCACTGTGACCCCCAGCCTCGGGAGAGGCCCAGGCAGTCGTGGCCCCTTCCCAAAGCCTGGGTCCAGTGGCCCTGCCCTTTTGCCTCAGTTTCCCCCGCTACATGGCAATGGGCAGCTATCCAATAGCACTCTCTCCCTGGGGTCCCCGGCAGGCAGGGCCGTTCCAACCCCCCACCCCTCCCCCAGCTGCTCCAGGGCCAGCGTACCTTGACTTTGTTGGAGGACAAGGCAAGGCCTTGGCTGCCCGCAGGGGTGCGCAGGGTGACGGGGTAGAACTGGCCCTTGTTCAGGTAGGCCATGGGCGATTCGCCCGACTTGATGTGGATGGCTTTGGGGGAGCCCAGCGTGTATTCAAAGTCACTGCGGAGGCCGGGGGAGGACAGTGAGGCTGGGCTCCTGGGCAGGAGCGCCCCAGTGGGCGGCAGGGCAGGAAGCCTGAGGCTCTGCTATGGACTTGCTGCGGGACCCCAGTAAGTCACTCTACTTCCCTGGCCTCAGTTCCCACATTTTCAGAGTTTCTAGTTAATGGCTTTGTTGAGCCACAGTCCCGTGAAATAACGAATAATGGCAACCAGAGAGACCCCTGAGGGGTGACAAAGCCACAGGGGAGCCTAAGGGCAACAGAACCTCAGCTTCCTAAGAGCGCGCTGAGCTCTGAGCTTCCTGAGATCCAGGAGAGGGATGTGGAAACCCTCCTCGCGCCTTGCATATGCCCTCACTCCCCCGTCATCCGCTGGTGATGCCTGCTCTGGGGACAGTGTGAGGCTCTCACTGCAGCCTGCTGCCCACTGCCCAGGTGGCCAAGGGTCCAGAGGGGCTGAGTTACCTCTTGGGGCTGGGATAGTCCTCTGGACACGGGGGTTCCGGGGATGTTTTCAGGATATCTGGGAAGAGCAGTGACTGCAGAGAAACACAATCCAGAGAGAATAAATGGCCACATTCAGGCTGCCGGGGCCTCAGCCCATGGTTGCTACATACAGCTGTGCATGTTGTACGGGGCACAACCTGGACAACAGTACAAGGCAGCCCTGCCTCAGCTCTAGGACTCTTTCTCCCATGGATTCCAAAGCTCTGACCTCCTCACTGTCTTTTCTCCTTCTGCACATGCGTGCACATATCCAGGGATGCTGTGAAGGGTACAGGGGTGGACCCTCACCTCTTGTGGGTCATCTTTGAAGGTGCTGTCAGGCTGCCAGCGCTGTGTGGGTGGCACCCCATGAATGCTCTCAAACAAGGAGTTGAGGGAGCCGTTATCATACACATCACTGGTGGGCAGCAGGTAGCTGTCCACAGAGCCAGCTTCCAGCTTGCTGGGGCCTGGGGGGAGGAGGGCTGCCTTGCCCAGGGTGGGCACGGCTCCCTCCAAGCTCATCAGGTTATTCTTCTTGAGCACGTCTGGGTACTCGGGGATTCCGGACACGTTCTCTGTCAGGAATTTCACGAGATGCGTGGGGCTCTCAAGGGGGGCGAGGTCCATCTCACATTCCATGCCATGGTGGTACCTGGGGGGAGAGGAGGGTGAGTGAGTGCCCCTTGGCTTCGGAGGGGCGAGGGGTCCTTGGCTGGGCTGGAGGGTGACCGTCGTACTGACACACTGACCTTCTTTAATCCAATGTGACCTTAGGTCCTCCCAACATGCAGAAAGCGAGACACTGGAGGGGGCCACTTTGTCACAGGGAGGAGCAGGGAGGGGAGGGTCAACAGTGGAATCAAGTACAGGTTTAGGGTTGAGGGAAAAGAATGTCTGCTTCACCCTTTCTACTACTTAGTAACGTAAAAACCTGAAAGGTATGTATTTCTTACCCAGCCGCATGGAGTCATTCACGGGTGTGGGGGGTAGTGAGGATGTGTGAGTACAGTCAATACATGTTGAGAAAAAGGGCCGGAAGGATATACCCCAAACAGTTAAGGGGGAGTAGGGAAATAGGATTACAGGAAACTTTTACTTTTTACTTTATACCTTTCTATGGAATTTGAATATTTAATAACAAACAGGGATTACTTTTGTAATCAGAAAAGCGAACAACATTTTAAAAAATTAGTTTTGAGGGGCTGGCCCCGTGGCAGAGTGGTTAAGTTCGCGTACTCTGCTGCAGGTGGCCCAGTGTTTCATTGGTTCGAATCCTGGGCACAAACATGGCACTGCTCATCAAACCATGCTGAGGCAGCGTCCCACATGCCACAACTAGAAGGACCCACAATAAGAATATACAACTATGTACTGGGGGGCTTTGGGGAGAAAAAGGAAAAAAATAAAATCTAAAAAAAAAAAAAAAATTAGTTTTGAGGAAAGTCCCTTGCACCAAAACCCACTGTGCCCAGCAAGGCGGGGGGCCCTGAGCCAGCGGCCAGCCATAGTGCCTGCTGCAGCGGTTCGGATTTTTCCGGAAGGCAGAGAGGTGCGCAGGAGGCTTCCCAGCACAGGCCCTACATGGGGGGAAGGAAAAAGCGGAGAAAGAGGCGCAGGGTCCTTCCACGCCCTTCTGGCCATGAGCATGGCCTGGCTGCTTTCTACATGGAAGGAACATCAGTGCCCCGAGGCTCTAATGCCAGGCAGAGGCCCAGAGAGCCAGGGTTGGAAAGAAGTCCTGGAACCCAGGTGTCCCCTCCCTCAGCCCAGGGCTCCCTGCCCTGAGGCCGCAGGGAGGAGGGTTTTGGAGCTGGGACAGAAAAGCTGCCTTCAGGGCTTTTCTTCACTAGGGCTATGGCTTTGAAGTCTGTTTTCAGTAAACCCCAGCCCACAGGGCCTGCAGGCATGGGGGTGGGGGTGGGAGGTCTGCGTGTATGTCTGTGCATGTGTGTGCGCGCGCGCATGCGTGCACATGTGTTCAAGCAGGGTCTCGTTATGACTTTGTGGGCCTGGGCCTGAGGTCTCTTTTGCCATCACAGGCCCCTTCCTTCACAAAAAATATTTAAAAATACTTTTTATAATTACATTGGTATAAAGACAAATGTAATCCAGGTTGGATTATATTAATTGTTTTCTTCTGCTTTTAAAATAAATGAAAATACTTTTGTGGGCCCCTAAGAGTACTGTGGGCCCTAGGCCCCGTGCCTCCTGTGCCCCAGGTGGAGGGGGAGGGGCAGGTGGGGGAGGGGCAGGGGGGCAGCGATGGTGGCGTTGGCGAGCCTCACCTCTTTCCCTGGTCGTTCCGGCCCCCAGTGCTGGAGGACAGTATCCGCTTCTCCTTGGGGCCCTGAGAAGAGAGGAAGGAAGGATTTATGCATGGCTCTTGGGCAAGATCTGGCTGTTGGGAGCCTCAACCCCCTCCTGCAGACTTGGCTAGGCAGGAGAGCTATCTTGGTCACTGGGAAAAAATCTGCCAGTCCTTCCAGTTGGCAGGAGCTCTGGCCATCATTTAGTCTGAGCCCCAGGTTAGAGAGTGGGAAGGGGTGACCAAGGATTAGCATTAGGAATCGTGGAATTTGGAGTCAGGCAGGACTGGCTTAAGTCCTGGCTTTACCATTTAAAAGCGCCGTGTGACTCTGGATAAATGACTGCACCTTTCTGAGACTCAGGTTCTTCATATGTCGAGTGGAGAATTATAACACCTCCTTCAAGGGAATTATGGAGATTTACAAATAACAATAATGCTTGCTGGTTTTTAATAGAGTGCTTCCTATGCACTAGGCCCTACGCTAAGTGTCTTCTAGGTGTTCTCTCATTTAATCCCTACCACCACTGTGATAGCTACTAACACTATCCCCACTAAATGGATGAGGAAACTGAGGCCTGGAGAGGCGCTGTTGTCTTAGTGGTTAGGAGCATGGACGCCGAATCCAGATTTCTTGGGTTCAGTTCCTAGATCTGCCACATACTAGCTGTGCAACCTTGGGCAAGTGGCTTAACCTCTCTGTACCTCATTGTCCCCCTCTGTATAACAGGGAAGATAATAGTAATACTAACCCCAGGGACTGTTGTGAGCACTCAGACCAGCACCCAGCACATGGAGAGCACTAGATGAGTGTTACTTTCATGATTATGATGATAATATTGTTGCATCTTGGAGCATCCAGGTCATTTCTCCCGAAGGCTAATAAAGCCAGGAGCAGGTCTCTGACCCAACCTTTTGATTCCACACCCGGGCTCTTAATCACACCCCACGGGAGAGCACAAGGAAGGCACCTGGCACGGTGCTCGGCATTCAGTAAGGAACAGTAAGTGGTCACCTTTAGGACTATATTGCCCAAAGCCGGATTGCCAGTTTGTGGCAGGATAGGTCTCAAGCCCCCAGCTTGGTGCTCTTTCCCCACCAGGAGACGTGTCCTTACTCACGGGGCTGCTCTGAATCCAGAGTGTTCTGGGACGGGGAGGGGAGGCAGGTGTGTCTCATCAAGACACTGTATTTCACTAAAAACGCTACGGGTGTCATCTTCAGAGCCTGTCCCCACCATCCGGGCCCCGGGAATGGCCTCTTGCCCAGGGGAGATGGCGCTGGACTTATTTTATGGCCCAACCTCAAGCTGTAAATTCGAGGCCGGAATTTAAACCCAGACCCAGGATTCTGGCTCCCACCACGTCCCCAGGCTGAGGCAGTCAATTCAAATTTCTTTTCCATTGGTGTGGGCCAAACGCTGTCAGGCCAGACAGCTCTCAGTCTGCTGGGGGGGCGGGAAGGTCAGGTGACCACACCACTCCAGGAGAAGAACCAAAGCCTGAGAAAGTCTGGGCCCTTCTCGTGTCTGGGACCACTTCTCACCCTTCGCTTCTGAATTTACACAGACAGGCTGCCTTCCTCCTTGGGGTAAAGAAGACAAAATACTTCTTGGACCAGTAATTTGAGGGCTTACTTAGAAGCTGGCTTTCAGTCTTCAAGTTCAGAGCCAGTTATTTCAGCCACTGGCTGTGTATGTCCCCCATTCTCAAATCTGGGACGGTCTCTTGGAGCAATCACCCAGGCTGGGAGAGCAGGAAAGTCTGCCATCCGGAGACGGTTCCCACAGAGCAGTAGGGATACTGGAATACTGGGCTGAAAAGGAATCTGCGGCTCCAGCCCCTCAGCGAGAATGCAGGCAGGCATCACCGGCAATGTCTGGTGCAGGCACTGGAGGGTGTGGTGATGTCACCTGTGTCATGTATCGCTGAGTGCTGACTGGTTCAAGCCCACTTGTCAGTTAGGGGAGGGCCTAATTCCTGTTCTCAGGAACTGACGGTCTCCTAGAGTCAAGGCCAAGGCCCTGGAAACAATTGGACAATAGTAAAAGACTGTCAGGGGGTGTGACAATGCCTAGAAGGACAGCAAGGGTAGGAAGGACAGAAAGACACCTAGGAGAGGGAGAGGTGATGGCCTCCAGGAGAAGGCAGCCTTGGGAAGGGCCCTGAAGGAAGACAATGGGTTCAAGAGCAGAAGGCGTGTTTTGGGTGATGAGGTTGGGTTGGGCAAGTGGGGACGACAGGGCAACTAGGATGACATAAGGGGCAGGGGCAGAAAAAAGAGGCAGGTTGAGGGTGTTGCTGTGACGAGTGTGCGTGGCTGAGGCATCACTCTGTTTAATCAGCACGTACTGAGCACTGCGTGGCAGGCAGTATGGAGTGCTGCGGACTCCGTAATGATCATGACATGGTTCCTGCCCTCCAGGAGCTTGGTCTCATGGGGGAGATGGAGAAACAAATGCACAAATAGCAAGTTTCTAAAGACAGAGTCAAGAATAATGATGGTGGCCGTGGAGGGTGCCCAGACGAGGCACAGAATGGGAGACCCAAGAAAGCCTTCCCATCTCAATGAATGAATGAGGTGATGTTGAAGCTGAGACTGCAAACTGAGAGTAGAGTTTAGCCAGGGGAAAGGGGAGGGTGCCAGGCAGAGGGAATAGCATGTGCAAAGGCCCGGAGGTGAGAAAGAACATTTGGAGGGGCTGCAGGTGGTCATGGTGGGCTGCTGAGCCATGAGGCCTGAAAGTGAAAACACACATTCAGCCAGAGGGGCCACACCAGAGGTGCGAACGTACCATGTAGTAATCATAGAGGAAGCTCAGGGCCGCCACGCTGTCATCGTCCCCATTGACTCTCATCATGGCCTTCGTGGCGGCCGTCAAGGGGTTTTCCAGGTAGGTCTTCCAGGCCTCATCCTCGCTAGTGTAGGGGAACTTCTGGAAGTTGACTGGGTCGTTCTTCAGCAGCCGCACAGTCCTGAAACTGAAAGGCAAGTAAGGAAGGTCAGATCGAGGCTGTTCCAGAGGAAGGTCCATGACTGGTCAGCGTCAGGCCAATGCCCGGGAACTCAGAGGGTTACCAGCCTTGAAAACTTGAAACCGCTTCTTCTGCCACCATTTGGCAGCATGGCACAGTAGAATGTACCCAAACTCTGGAGCTAGAGGCTTTGGATCAATACCAAATGTTGCCATGTAGAAGCTGCAGACCTGGCCCTCAATTCCCTCATCTACGACATCAGAACCATAACCCAACCTTGCAAGGCTTCAGAGAGGCTTCAGTACAACACTTCCATGGTAGATACTTATTTGAGGGGCACTAGTGTAACAAGGATGGGAAACAATGACGAGCTGCAAAGAATACAATTTCCAGATAAGCCAGAATGTGTTCTTCTGAAGAAGTTCACCGCGAGACCGTGAAAGACACAGAAAGCTGGAGATCATGTCAAGTTAGAGAGAGAGAGAGAGTGTGGCCAGGGACAGAGAGAACCCGGGCGAGGAAGCCCGTAGGCTGAACCCGGTCTTGGGAAACGGCATAAATAAATAATATTTATTGTGGAGTGCCCCAGCAGCTGCTCAGATGCCAGGAACTGGACTGGAATGCTGCAGGGCACATGGAAGCAGGCAGAACCTAGGCACTGAACTGAGAACTTGGACAAATACAAGGCATGCGGCCCAAGAGACAAGCCACATGGGCTCAAAGGAAAGAGATCAGGAAAGGCTCTTTGGAGCAGACAGATATTTTAGCTGGGGACATTCAGCACTAGGGGCTGGACCACTTAGAAATGTTGGGGGAGGGGCACATGGATGGGAGCATAATACAGAGCAATGATGATGATCAAATAATCTCTAATCTTTACTGAGCGGTGACCATGTTTTAGGCTCTGAGCTAAGCATTTTTCATGGATTATCTCATTTAATTCTCACAACAACCCTGTAAGGCAGGTACTGTTACTCTTCCTATTTTACAAATGAGGAAACTGAAGCTCAGAGGAGTTCAGGGAGTTGCCCAGAGGGGATTCAAGCTGGAGCAGGATGATGCTGTAATACAGAATAATGTTCTCAAACTTTAGCTGCATCAGGATGACCTGGAAGGCTTGTGAAAACACAGATTTCTGGACCCCACCCCTAGACTTTCTGATTCAGTAGGTCTGGGGTGGCTGAGAATTTGCATTTCTAACAGGTTCCCTGGTAATGCTGATGCTGGTCATCTGGGGACCACACTTGGAGAATCACTGGTGTAGAACACGCTCTTAATCGTGAGCAAAGCATAGAGGTAGGAAAGTTCTGGTTGTGTTCATTTTAGAGCGAAGAGTGTGAGAGGAACAGCGGGAGGTGAGAAGATGGGGACGGCCAGGCTGGAAGAGAGCCCCAGAGATGAAGCGGGCACTGATTGCTCTCCTGGTGCCCTGATGGCCCCCTTTCTAGGTGAGCCTCACAGACTCTCTTATGTTAGGGACACAGGAACGCCAGCTGCCATTTACCATCATATATATGAATGCTTTCCATGCATGAGCTCTGCTCCCTACAAGACACTACAAGGCAAGGATCATTTGGTTCATTTTACAAAAAGAAACCTGAGACTTGGGGAGGATAAGAAAATGCCCGAGATCACCCAGCGAGTCCACAACACGACCAGGATTTAAACCCAGGCTTGTCTAGTACCAAAGCCCCACACTTTCCACTAAGCCACACTGCTTTCCCACAATGCAAGAGGGCAATCCTTACCATAACAGAACACTAGTGGCGGAGTTGCAGGCGCTGCGGAAGACGGGTGGGCGGGCGAGGACCTTCACAAATCATGCCGCAGGAACTGCCCTCCTGCTGCCCCGCAGCTCAGGCCTATTTTCTCAGACACAGAGTGGGAATGGCAGCCAGGCCGCACCCAGGCAGGCCATGGGCAGCAGCTCTCCCAGGGGCTTTATCCAGAGTGCAGGGTCTCCCATCCCACGGGGCCCCAGGGTATGGGGGGTTGGGCTCTAAGAGGGAGGGAGTGGGAGCTGTCACACAGGAAAGAGAAATGACAGAAACCTTCCTGCTCCAGGGGCGCAGAGAGGGAGGCACACCCCGAGTTTTTCTGCTGCTATAAATCAAGCGTCTCAAGATGGAGAGTTGAGAAGAGGCCCCTCCTGAGCGCCTCCTGGGCCCGGAGTTAGAGGCATTTACAGAGCTAGCCCAGGGTGGCTGCCCCACCCACTCCCAGCCCCGGGCTAAAGGGAACTCCCAAACCAAGGGAGCTTGGGGGAAACAGAAAGACCTGGCTCAGGTCGGTTGGGACCCCCAGTGCTTAGCACTGTTTCTTACTTGTAAAATGAGTCTAATAAAAGCACCCACCACATAGGGTTATGAAGATTGAGTGCATGGCCACATGAAAAATGCTTCAAACTGTTCCTGGCACTTAATATGTGCTTAATACACACGAGCCATTATTGTGCTCAGCTTGGAGCTAGACATCCAGGGGTTGCCAAGTGGTACAAGACACGATCACCCTGCAAGTCAGTGGCACATCTGGGCCTAGAGCCCCAATTTGCTGACTCGGATAAAATGACCACGATCAGCATTGATGAGCTATTGGTTCTCTTACCCTATTTACAAATGAAACTTTAGAAGAAAACGATAAAGTCTCATCAGACACAAAGGAGCAGACAGTGCTTGCTGTTCATCTAGGAGGCTTTTCTGGCCTGCCAGGGTCTCTAGTCCATGCTGTTGGGATCCCCAAATCCAATTCCTTGATACACAGGAGCTACCGTACCTGAAGCATTTACCACAGGCAGACACTGTGCCAGGTGTTTTTCTGCGTCATCTTGTCTATTCCTTACAATAGCCCTGAGAGGTAGGTATTGGGGAAACTGAGACTCAAACACATGATATTACCTGCTCAAGGTCACTCAGCTAGTAAGTGGCGGATGCTCAACTTGAACCTGGACCTGTTAGACTCCAAGATGCAGCTCTTAATCCCATATAGTTTCCTTTCTAGATGGCTTTCCTATTCTAGAAATTCCCCTCCTCTGAAACATATGGAACCATTCCTTCACTGCAAGACAGAAAGGGATTTCCTACCCACACAAGGCAGGAGGGACTGAGCTGGCAAGCGAGATGACTGGAAGAGTTTCTGGCTGAGAGTGGGAGCCCTCATGTCCCGGTCCCCCATGCCTGCTCATGCTACCAATCAACTTCGTGTTCCAAGACTAAGCATTTGGCTTCTAGGAAGTCTCGACTATGGATAACGTTAGCATTGACATATGTGCCAAATCCTGAAATGGCAGAACTTTTGGCTCCCTGTTCTCTTAAAGACTGGAATGGAAGGTTGAGGGCCCAGTAGGTGAGAGACATGAAAAGCGTTGCAAGGAGGAACGAGCCCTACTCATGGAGGACAGAGCAGGGACAAGGAGGGGAGACTGGGCGACTCCACCCTCTGCAGTCACCTTCCCCAGGGCCTCCACATACTCTCTGTTGATGTCGGGTCCAAGGCAGAGCTCTTCAGCTCTCAGAAGGTGAAAGGGGAATACGGGAGGAGGGGACAGGGACGGGTCCAGGGACAGGACGTGGCCCTAGGCAGACTTCTTACAGCCTTCTTACAGATCTCCATTTGGTGTAAGAACACAGTGCAGAACCGGAGCACCATGGGAGGAAGCAGCACCAGGGGCACAGCCTGACAGACCCAACAACTGTGTGGCATTGGGTAAGGTGTTTAGCCCCTCTGAGCCTGTTTCCTCATCTGTTAAATGGGTCTATTGAGTGTCTTCTGTGTGCCAGTCAGGGACTCTTCTAGGCACTGGGGAATCAGCCAAAAAAAGACAGATAAGGCTCTGCTCCCATGGAACTTACAGTCTAATTGGGGAAGACAGACCATAA
The DNA here is from genome assembly GCF_041296265.1 of Equus caballus. Lineage (NCBI taxonomy): Eukaryota > Metazoa > Chordata > Mammalia > Perissodactyla > Equidae > Equus > Equus caballus. Next base: position 30,762,531 of record NC_091685.1, read on the forward strand.
ACAAGTAGGTAAATGAGTTAATTTTAGTTAGCGATAAGTGCTGTGAAGACAATTAGAGCTCAGGCATGTGATGGAGTCACCAGGGCTGGCTACTTTAGAGTGGGGCGAATCTCATGGGTTGTTAGGAGAATTAAGTGCATTAACCTAAGAAATGTGCTTAGCCTAGAGCCTGCCAGAGAATAATGGCTCAGTAAATAATAGCCATCATCGCCACCATCGCCATCATCACCATCATCAGCATCTCAGAACTTTCAAATGAGAGTAAAGGGGAGACTCTGCCTGAGGTTCTTAAATTAATACTCTCCCCAAGCCTCCTGTCTGTGAACCAGGTTCTATGTCAAAAACAAGTGAGACAGTGTAATAACCTCTTGCCTTGACTTTCACATTTATTATCTTGTGGAGCCTCCCAAGATACATGAGGTGTTATTATCTCTATTTTATAGACCAGGAAATAGACAACAGAGACATTAGGTGACCCGTTCCAGGGGACTGGCCCAGAGAGCGACAAAGCCAGGCCTCCTGGGATCTAACTTCATGAGTAGTCACTTTTCCACCAACTACTAGTTTCCAAGAAGGCATGTAGAAGAGAGAAAAAAATAATCCAATAAATCTTAGTGGCATCCATTCATCTAACCATTCATCTCTCATTTTAACAAGTTTTTATCAAGTAACTACTATGTGCCAGGCCTTGTCCTAGGTGAATAGGACAAGGTCATCCCTGCTGTCACGGAGGTTGCATTTTAGTGACAGCAAGAGAAACGTGACCACAAAAAACAAACAGCTAATATCAGATAGGTAAGGAATGGGGAGGGACTGGATGCGGGTTGAGAAGAGGGGTGGAGGGGAAGAGGGAAATGGGTGGGGAGGACCATGGACCTTCCAGATGAGAGGAGAGGCAAGATCAAAGGCAGAAGCCTGGGACAGCTCCCAGAGCTTGGCCGCCTACTGTGTGCCAGGTGTGAACCAGATGCTTTGCATAAGCTGCCTTGTTTCCAGGAAGCCAGCCCCCTAAGGAGGAAACCTGAGTCTGAGATTTGATAATCCCTCCTATTTGCATAGCGTGTTATATTTTTCAACATGCTTCCCATACATTCGTCATCACCTCTGATCCTGCAATGCCTCTGTGAGGTAGGGAGGGAAGGTATGACTATCCCCATTTGATAGAAGGAAAAATCGAGCCACAGAGAGGGCCACTGGCTCACCTAAGGCCACCAGCTGGTATCTCACGGCATCAAGCCTAGACCAGAGGTCTCTGGCTTCCAGCTTGGAGACCCTTCACAAGGCTGCCTCCTCAGAGGCTGCCTGGTCTGGCTTCTCCTCCATTTGGGAGAGAGTTGGATACAAGACCAAGAGAAAGGGGCCTAGGCCTCTACCTGACAGGCCTCACTTCCAGAGGCCCCCTGTCCCTTGCCTGTGGGGATGTGCAAACTGCCCAGGCAGGGTGGCTCTGGTGTGGGTGGGGCCTTTCCCCAGCAGTTCACCCCAGGCCCACGGCATAGGAGGGGTATGGTACCAGCTGCTACAGGCCCTGTCAGACTCTTAGCCTCCTGACTCCAGCATGCATCATTCTGGCACCAGGATGGAGGAAGCCTGGAGAGGTGAAGCGGGGTTTCATCCCAAGTCCTTTCGGACTCTAAATGCCCACTGCTTTCTGGCTGAGCCTCTTAAAACTCCCAGTGAGATGAAGTCAATGTGTCTCAGGCATTGGCTGAGCCCTTTTGGGTTCAATTTAGAGTCCAGAGAGACTTTAGAAATCTGAGAGAAGGTGTGACCTGCCTAAGGACACGTGGCATAGAGCAGGATTGGGATTCAAGTCTCCTAGTTTCCTCTCCAGGACTTAGTTCAATCGCTGCTCCATCTCAAAGGCATTTCAATAATTCCGAGATGGAAAAGGACTCTTACTCAACTTCACAGAAGGGGGAAGAAAACTCACCACCAAGTGGGTAGCCTCGAACCCCAGCAAAGGAGATGCCTGGCTGAGGGCAGATCCAGGGAGCTGTGCCTCACCTCCCTCCAGCCTGAGGAGGAAGAGTCCCAGGGGCCCCCTGAGCTGGGTGTTGACACCCAGATACACCCAAGGACTTGCCAAACCCTGTTGTGAGCCACCCAGCTTCATGAGCAGTGATCAATCACACTCACTAATTATCCAGGGAGGCCCTGCCACAGCTGCTCAGGGAGGAATAATTTTTCAGTCAGCCCCATGCAAGGTGTTCCCTGGGCATGACAGGAGCACTCCAGGGTTCTTGAGCTTTCCAGTGGCCCATCTGGTTTCTGGATGCATGGGTTGTGAAATGTGCCTTGTCACATGCTGGGGGCTCATTTGGGGGCCTCAGTGGGAAAAGGGTAGAGCCTACGGCATGGTTCTACAGAGACTCCAGTTTGAACAAAGTAGTGTGAACTCATGGTTATGGGGTGGGCCCCAGAGGGACACAGACCTGGGTTCGTTTCAGCTCTGCTAGTTACCAGCTGTGTAACTTTATGCAACTTGACCTCTCTGTGCCTCAATTTTCTTACCCGTAAAATGGGAGAAGGTGAGAGTACTACCCTCACAGAATTATTATGATAGCTACTGTTCATTACAGGCTTACCAAGTGCCAGGTGCTGGCCCAACAATTTCTAGTCATTGTTTTATTTAATCATTACATCAACTTTGTGAGGTATTACTGTTGGAAAATGCAATGAGATAATGCAGCTAAAGTGATCTGCACGCTGCCTGCACATAATAACAGGAACTATTATTATTATTACTAATACTTATTATTTTTACTAATACTTGCTGGTAGCCCTCAGCAAACTGCATGACAACTCACAGCCTCACTTTCTCCCACCTGTAACAGGGGACATCTCTTCCTAGCAGCAGCAGGAGACCTGATGTTGGAGATTTCCAGATAAGAGGGGCAAGCGCTGCAGCTTCATCATCTGGATCCAGGTGGGCAAGCTGAGGGCAGTCAGGCTCCAGCCAACGCTTCTAGTTGCACGTAACTTAATCATGCGCCATTTTCTAATTATACCAGAAACTCACTTTCTCCCCTTTGAAAAATTCTTCCTTCTATGGGAATTTTTCTTTTATGCTCTATTCTTCTCTTGTTTTCCTGTCCAATTCTATGTTTTACTCTATGGTTCATGTGAAAGAAGCTGAAATCCACCTCTAAACCCAGGGTGCCACATCCTTTCATTCATTCACTCGCTGATTCATTCAACAAACACTCACTGAGGGTTGCTCTGTAATAGGCCCTGTGCTGGGTACTGGGACACAAAGGTAAACAGCACACTGTTCCTGCCCTCAAAAGTCGAAATTCTTGCTGACCTCCTATGAAGGCCCAGTGAAATAACACCGAATATTGGTAAGATAATCTCCCTTCAGAACCTTCACTAGATCAGTTGCTCTAACCCTTTCAGGAGGCCAAAGGAAAAGAGGGAGGGAGGCAGCCAGAATTATTTGCTCCCTTTTATAAATGGGAAAGCTGAGTTCCAGAGAGGGGAGGGAAGGGAAAGGAACCAAGTTATTTAATAGTGTCAGGCCCTGTGCCTTTTCTCATACATGCCCTGTGAGGTGGGTGTCATCATGGCCATTTTACACATGCAGAAACTGACACTTAGAGAAAGGAGCTCATCCAAAAGGAACCAAGTCCATATGTGGCAGAGCTGAGCTCAGACACACGTGTGACCCCAGAGCAACGATCTCAGCTGCTGACTCAGCACCTACACTGCAGGTCAGTGGTGGATCTGGGAACCTCTGCCTCCCAAGCCTCTGCTGGTCTTCAAGGCCCATGGTTCTCAAACTTGAACATGCCTCAGAATCACCTGGAGGGCCTGTTAAAACACATATTGCTGGGCCCCACCCCCACAGTTTCTGATTCAGTAGGTCTAGGGTGGGGCTGAGAATTTGCATTTCTAACAAGTTTCCAGGTGGTGATGGTGGTGATGGTGGTGATGATGATGGTCCAGGGACCACACTTTGAGAACACTGTTTTTGGGGAACCAATAATTCTCTCTTTTGAAAATAATGACTCCCTTTCCCACCCCCGCCCTTTTAAAAGTAACATAGGTTTGTAAAACACAATATATAAAATGTGGAACATATAGAAAAATTGGAAGCAGAGACTAGAATTCACCAGAGATAACCACTGGTAACAGTTTGGCAGATCTCCTCGTCTTTTTTCAATATCAGATCAGATGCAGAGAATATCAATATCAATGCAGAGAAGAAGTAGGGTGGCATATTGGTGTGAAGCATCCTTTTGGCGCTTCTATGAGGACCCGCTTAAGATCCCATTAAGATCCCAGCTCTTCCGTGAGATCTTGGGCAAGCTTCAGTCCCCTCCTCTACAAAATCGCATTTATACTCCCATCCCTTATTGGATTCTTGGGAAGGGTAAAGGAGATAACGTATTTATCAAGCACCGGACGCTGTCTGCTATGGAGTGAGCGCTCAATAAATGCTTGGCTGTTATTTTTGTTTTAACCAAAGGGAGAGCTTCCAGTATGCTACATCTCTGTTTCAGCCCTGCGGCCAGTCCGCCCCCTCCTCTTCCTCTGGGTGGACCCCTGAAGACCCCCTTGGCTCCAGGCACCCATCGGCCCCCACGCGAGCCGCCGGAACCTCGGAGCGTCCCGCCCCGGGCCGCCGTTAGGGTGTCTCAGCCTCTCGGCTGGTCCGCCTGTTTTACAGCGCGGGCTTAATGAGGGCTTTTAACTTTTCATTCACCAGCAGCGTACCTCCGACTTTTAATAACACACCTTGTGCACGACAAAAATTTGCTCCTGGCAATCATGGTTTCGACCACAAAACCACAGAGGGGAGGCGTTCCTGGTTAACTCTTGCAGCACCTCGGCCGGCTGGAGCCCAGCGCTCCGGGATCGCAGGGCCTGGGCGTCCCCGGGCTCCCGCAGCCTCGGCCGCGGGCCTCCACGGCTTCGGGAGGGAGCCGAGCCAGACGGCGGGGTGGGGGGGTCCGGCCTGCGCGCCTCGCGCTCTCCCCTCCGAAGCCCCTTCCAGACACCCACTAGGTGCGGGTAACCCCTCCTTCCCTCGAGGGGCGGGAGGAGGAGGCCCTCGGGCACCGCCACGCTGGAACCCCGAAGGGGCCATCCGGGCGCCCCAACACCCCAGCCGACCGACAGCCAACCACCCTTCTCGGTGCCCCGACGGCGGGCAGTGCGCAGGCGCCGGCTGTGACCCCGCGACGGGAGGGCGTCGGCCGCGACTTCCGGCGTCCCCCGCCGCCCCAGGCTGCCTTGCGGCGGCTCTAGCTCTAGGCCCCAAGGCTGCGGGCGGGAGGCACCGGGCGGCTGACGGAGGTCCGGAGGCCGGCGGCCCCGGCCCGACCACATGAAAGGCCCGCGCTCCACCCTCCAGCCGCCTCGAGCCGGCTTCTAACAACAGCGCCTTGGCCTCCGGGCTCTTCCAAACCGGGCCTTCCTCCGCAGGCCCGCCCTCCAGCCCAGGGAGGCCTCCTAGCCGGGCTCGCGGGTATGGGGCTCCTACTCCGGGCCCGTGGCCCACGTCCGGGAGCTCACTGTTTCCCCTGCCAGGGAGGTGCTTGTAGCCCTCACTGGACAGAGGAGGAAACGGAGGGTCAGGGAGGAGCAACCAATTCAGCGGGAGCCTGCAGTTGGTAAGTGGCAGAATTCAGAGTCCTGCGCAAGTCCGGCTTTTCCCACCGCACCAAGGCCTAGCAAGAGTGGGTCATTCTATCGGGGCTCGAGATGGACGCTGGAACCACTCCTCGTAACTCGGCACTTTTCAGGAGAATGCGGCAGCAAGACTGGCTGAGGCAGCGCCAACAGCAGCAGCTCAAAATTTGCAAGCCAAGCACCTGATGGGCCCCCCCGCCCCAACCCCCACTTACCAGGAAGGGCAGCTGAGCCCCCAGGCACTGAGGCTCTGTCATTGTAATCTCAAATGGTGGCTTCAGAGTGGCCTGCAATTACTCTGCAGGCACGGGTTCCCCCCACCCCGCCCCAAACGAAGAAGCCTCAACTGTCAGCAGATCTGACTTCAAACCCAAATTATTAAGGAGGAGAAAAGCGAGAAACTTTCCTGTTAAAGTAACCCAGCTTCAGGACACTTACCCCCTAAGGGGCACCAATGAATAGATTCTCTCTGCAGTTTTAACCAGCGGATCTAAGTGGGATGGAGACACATCACCAGATTTTGTTTGTTTTCAAAGTGTGGAAAAATAGAAAGCAAGAGCTTCAGAACTGCTCAGTGATTGGTTATTTCTATATGAAGTAACCAAAAGTATTATTAGCTTGCTCCGTATCAGGTTTTAAACCAATCATTTTTCTAAAGTTGTTGGGTCCCCCAACAACTCCGTGAGGTGGGTACCACAATTTGCATCTGAGGAAAGTGAGACTCGGGCAGGTGAAGTGACATGCCCAGGGTCACACAGCTCTAATTAGTGGCAGAATTGGGACCTGAACCCAGGTGTTGGCTCCAGTGCCCCTGCTCTTATTTCAGCTGTCAACACATTGTCAACCCCAGGGAATTCATTCAAGAGGAAACTGATGCCCAGTGATTGTACTTTGAACATAGTTGGCTAACCCGGGAGAAGCTGAGAGCTAGCTGGTATGGAACCCTGTCTGCAGTCAGGACCCACCAACTGCTCTGCTCCCAGGTCTTCAAGTTCTTAAAACCATCTAGTAGGGCCAGCCCCGTAACCGAGTGGTTAAATTCATCTGCTCCACTTCGGCGGCCTGGGGTTTCGCCGGTTCGGATCCTGGCTGCGGACATGGCACTGCTCATTAGGCCATGCGGAGGCAGTGTCCCACATGCCATAACTAGAAGGACCCACAACTGAAATATACAACTATGTACCGGGGGGCTTTGGGGAGAAGGAAAAAAAAAGATTGGCAATAGTTGTTAGCTCAGGTGCCAATCTTTAAAAAAAAAAAACATCTATTGAGGAGTAGCTAGAAAAAAAGATGGTTCAACCCTTTTCTCTGCCCACTCACCTGCAAGGGTGGCAGGAAGAGGAGAGTCTGTGCCAGCTCCCTGATCCCAGGCTAAAGCAGCCCAGAATCTCAGCCTCATCCCACCTTTTCTAAGGTCTGGACCCAAAGCAGGGGGTCCATGCTGAAGGCCAGCATCAGCCCGTGGGGATTCTCAATCCCTGATGTGGGCAAGAAGGGACCTGCATCCTGCCGGGCAGTGGAGATGACCTCACTGAAACCCACATCGCAGCTTCCTCAGCTTTAGATCTGCCTCTGAATAAAGTCACCGCAGTGTATTGAATGCATCTTCAGACCTTGACTCTGGGCTAAGCATTTTACAGCCTTTGTCACACTTAACTCTCTCAAGAATCCTACCAAGCATTCTTGCACCCATTTTCTAGATGAGGAAAGTGAAGCTCAGATAAATTAAATGAGTTGTCCAAGATCATACAGCCCATGAGGAGCAGAGTGGATTTGAACCTAAGTCAAGCGGACTACAGAGTGCATGGGTTTAACCACCACACTGTAACCTTCCCACTTGAGACTGTTCCAACCCAACAAACAAGTCCCTTTAAAGAAACCTAACTCTTGCCTAAGAGAGCTTTTAGAACCACCTCTAAGAAGTTCCTTTTGGCAAGAAGATAGAAAGCCTCGATGGGGTTGGAGCTGTCTCTGATTTCCAAGCTCCCTTCAGAGTATCAGAAAGTGGTGCCGAAAGCCTTCACAGGTTCCATCCTGTGTTTCCGTACCTGGCTCGAAACTGCTCAGCAGAGAGAGAAGGAAAAAAACCCACAATTTTCCCAGGGAAACACTCAGCTCTAGCTTGAGACGGGGCTTGCCTCGACACGCCGAAGTGAGACCGGCAGCCCATTCATTTACCCTTACAAATTGTTCTGTGAATACTGGCGCCGGCCTCCCTGCTCTTCCCCCTGCTGGAAACCCCATCCAGCCTCCACGCTCAGAGAGCGCCAGGCATCCGCCGATGTTTACTCACTCAAGTTCATTCGACATCTTCCTGCTCCCAGGCTCCCAGGCTCGAGTGATCAGCACGGAGGCCCTGCTGACCGCTCGTCTCTAATTCTTGCCTGACACAGACATTCCCTGCCCAGGGAAGTGTTTGATTTATGTTGAGGTTTGAGTGTCGGGATTTTGCTGACAGGTAGGTTCCCGGCAGCGCTGGCGCTGATTGGCTGCGGGTACAGGTGCCGCGGACAGCAGGTATACCTCAACAGGTGCAGCTGTTAACTCTTGGCCTGCCAAGTTGGGGGCGGAGCTGTGGGGGGCCGGCTGGGTGGAGCTGGCCAATTCCTTCCTTGGTGAGTGGGTGGGGGGTGGAGATGAGGGAGGGAGAAAAAAATGTTGGAAAAAAGAGAGCTAGAGGAAAAGTACAGGCACAAACAGATACTTGGCTAAAGGAAATCTCGATTGTGTTTCTAGTTAGTGTGTTGGATACCCAGGAATATCCCTCCCAAATTCCTTTGCCCCCTCCTCTGCTGAGCATCAGATACTCACAGCCCCTGAGGAATTCTCAAAGGACAGAGCAGATCTTCTCCCAGTGGGTCTCTGTATAAGTTCCCCTTCTTTTTTTCCAGGACTTTCCACTTAAGACAGTAATATCTTCTTTCTGAATAATCTTTTACGGTTATTCCAGAGATTTCTTTTGATTCTCACAGTAACTCACTGTGGTAGATGTTATCACGCCCTCTTCCCTCCCCAACACACACGTTACAGGTCAGGAAATGGAGGCCAGGGAGGTAAGGCGACTCGCCCAAGGGCACAAGCTAGTGAGTGTCGGAGTCCACATCTGAATCTTCAGTCATCTCACTCTGGGTCTGGCTGTCCCTTTGAGCTGAAGTCAGTGGCCTCCATTCAGCAGGCATTCATTGAGCACCTGTTGTGTGTCAGACCCTACTCTGGTTTCTGGGGAGACAGAGGCCAAAAAGACAGGGTCACTGCTCTGGGGGAACCTTCTCTGTGTGTGTGTGTCGGGGGGGGGGGGGGTGTTGGTGGCAGGGGGTAGGAGGGTAGGGTGAGAGGCAACCTTTTATTTGGTGTGATGTGATCTGAATGAGATGTGAGCAGACCACATACCTCTGGCCAGCACAGAAGGGATGGAAAAGTTGAAGTCGGCCACCTCCAAAGCCTTAGGTAGCTGGTCACTTGACAAACTCTAGTAAGTGCTTCCTTCCACCTTGGAAACACAGGAGAAATAGGACGCCTGTTAGACTAAGTCGTTGTGGGATGACTGCCCTGAGCTGTCCTCTGTAGAGAGAGGTGGATAAACCCAGAAGATCCACAAACACAAACAGAAGAATGCTAGAGATTTCTTTAGCGCTTCCATCAGGATTAATTTGAAATTAAATATAAGCCAAAGATCTTGGTATCTTTTTTTTTTCATTCTCTCTCTCCCACTCCCCTTTTGGCAAATTATCTCTTTGCTCTGTCTTCTTGGGAGCCTCCCCTTGGCCCACTCCTCTCTCTCAGGGAAAGGCGGGGTTTCAGCTGTTCCTGCCAATTTGATGGAGGTTTTCAGGGTAAAGTCAGAATCCAAAGGAGTCCTCTAAGGGTGGGGTCAGGCCTCTGGAGAGTGGGTACTGGGTTTGAGAACTGTCAGAAGTGGTTTTCTTACTGGAGGCTGTATTAGGGGCAGCTGTGAGGCCCCTGACAAATAATAGTAAATAGTAATCATAACTGTAAATAGCCACCTCCTCTGAGCAGCCGCCCTTGTTACAGCAGACATTCACTCACTGTATATCACCACTTTCTCTTGGTTCCCTGCAAAGCCCTTGGGACTTTTTGATATTTTCTAATTGTTTGTTGTCTGTCTCTCCTGGAATGTGAACTCCAGAAGAGCAAAGACCTTGTCTGCCTTCCTCCCTCTTGACTCTCCAGTGCCTGCTCCAGTGTCTGGCACACAGTAGGTGCTCAGTATGCTGAACACATCAGGCATGGTGCTGAGCCTTTACGTGCAGTGTCTCATCTCTTCCTTACAACAACCCTATGAGATCGGCACTTGTGTTCTTGTTTTAGAGATGAAGAAACTAAAGTTCAAAGTGATTTAATAAGTTTCTCAAGCTGCAAGTGGAAGAGTCAACTGGGATTTGATCCGAGAGCAGAGCCTGGGTGCCCAACCACTTTACAGAGGTCTTGGTGACAGGAGGGCCATTTGGTGTCGGCTGTAATTGCAAAGCTTACTGCGCCCAAAGGATGGCACGCTTGTCTGTGTACCTGTCTACCTGCCTCCTAGGAGGCTGTGGAGTTTCTGTCAGCCTTGTTGCAACTCACAGGTAAAGGGCTGTGGGGGTGACTCATGCTGGCTGGGCTCCGATGGAGGCTGTGATGCCAGGTGGCGTGTCTGTGCTCGCTGGGCTTTTTTAAATAGGTCCTCTCCCTCTGCCTCTGGATCTTACCTCTTTAATCGCCCACGCTCATCTGCAGAGATCAGCAGAAGCCTAAATCATGGGGCAGAGGATTTCTATAGAAGGCTCCAGAAGGCACCCTGGATGGGGTGGAGGGACTAGTGGTCTAGGATAGGTAGGCAGGGACACCATGAGCCAGTTTGCACGGTCACCAGACCCCTCCAGCAGGAGCTGTGCCTCCCAGTGAGGAGGCACAAGCTGTTAGGCGTTTGTTGAACAACTCAGAGATGCCAGGTTTTAGAGAGACACTACCCCAGCTCTGCTCCCTGCTCCCACCCCTTTCCTATCCTGTGTGGCATGAGTGTGGCCCAGGGCTAGGCAGGGCTGGCATTGCTTCCCCTTCTTGGATCGGCCCAGTTCTTGGTTTCTTGGCTGAGGAGGTTGAAAACAGAGACCAGCCAATCACCTGTGACATAATAATTGTATTAACAATAATAGTAAATAATGAGGGCTGCTGCTATTTATTTCGTGTTTGTATGTTGCAAGCACTGTGCTAAAAGGTACCTGTGTTATCTGATAGTGTTGCTCTGAGGCTGACAGACCTGGCTTCAAACCCCAGCTCAACCACTTACTCGCTATGTGATGCTGGCCAGTGACTTAAGCTCTTTGAGCCTCAGTTTCCTCACTTGTAAAATGGATAAAAAACAGTATCTCCCTCATAGGATTACTGTGAGGATTAAATGAGATAATGGACATGAAGTGTGTTGTGCAGTGCCTGACAAATAACACTCAAGAATTGTTAGGAAACTTTTTTTTCTCATTTTAATTCTCATTTAAACCTAATGAGGAAGCTGTTAGCTAATTTTACAGGTGAAGAAACTGAGACTCAGAGGGGTTGTGATTTGTCATAAGTGAAAGAGTTGAAATTTGAACTCAGATCTTTCTGCCTCCGTTCTTATAGAACTCGACTAAGTCAGGGATTGTCCTAGGTTCAATTTCTGTCTGCCCACTGGCCACTGACTAGCTGAGAAAGGTAAATCTCTTGTCTCAGAACCTCAGTTTCCCTCTCTGTAAGTCAAGGTTAGTGAATCACTGTAAGGTTGGAGTTCGGTGTTAAGTCACCTGGGATTCCCTCTAGATTACTTCTGGAAAAGAAGTGTTCCTTCTCTAGACACTAGGAGATGCCCCCAGAGGATGGCACCGTCCTTCACCCCTCCCTCTCTTTTCTAGGATTATGACTGCCCATGAGCCACTGTTCCAAGAGAGTGTGACATTCTTGGCATGTTGGGGAGGAGTAAAGGTTAGAACTACTGAGTTAAATAAGTGCTGAGAGCTAGGGCCGCTTCGTCTGTCTGTGAAGGTTGTGCACTGCACAGTCATAGTGCCATTTACAGTACGAGACTTGCACTATTGGACAAAATGGCCTTGCTAACACGACCACTTCATGGTTATTCAAAACTTCGTGAAAATCCGCTGACCTATATAAAAATACTGAGAGGACAGATCTGCAGATGCCAGCAGTGCTTCTCTATGGGTGCCGAAATGACAGCATTTTAGTTGTTTCCCTGTCCTCTCTCCCCCACCAAGTTTTCTGCATTGATCTTGCATCGTCGTTTTTGTATTTAGAAACTCTATACAAAACCTCATTTTAAATGTCATTAAACCAAAATAATCGCCCATGGACTAAATGGGCATCACCTCCCTCTTCTTCCTGGAGCAAAGGTAGAGATGAGAGTAGGAAGGACTGAGGGTCCTTGCTCAGCGCTTCCCTGTGCAGTGCGTCGGAGGAGGATGGGCGCTGCCCACTTGTGGGCTCTAAGCAGTGAGCTCAGGATCAGATCTGATCTTGACTTAATTAAAATTATTGCTTATTGAGCTCTTATTCTGTTATGTTTGCTTTAGATGCTTTATCTCATTCCTCCCTGTAAAATGGGGTCACAAAATCCACCCCAGCTAAACTTGACTCCTGGGGCACTGGCTGCATTACTAAAGGATGTAAGCTCTGGAGTTGACTGCCTAAGACCTTGGCCGAGCAACTTCATTTCCTCGTTACCTAAGTTTTCTTCTCGGTGATATGATTGCTGTGAGGATTAAAGGAGGTGACACAGTGTCCTTAGTGTGTGCCAGGCACAGTTCTAGGTGCTTTATGTGCATAGCATGTAATTCCTTTGAATCCTATGAAGTAGTTTTCGTAATTATCCCCAGTTTACGGGAGAGGAACAGGCTCAGAGAGGTGAGATAATGCATCTGAGGTCACCTGGCTGTCTGCTTAGTGACAGAGATAGAATCAAACCAAGGTCTGCCTGACCCCAAAGCCATGGAAACGGTCCTTTCAGCCTCATGAGTTCCTCTTTGGAACAAAGCCTGGGATGGATGGATGGGCAGAGGGAAAGAAGGACGGAGGGAAGAAAAGTAGATAGGCTGGTTGATAGAATTTGTAAGGTAGATAGTAAGTGTTTAATAAATATTTGTTGAATAAATGAAAAATGGATGAATGCATGTACTTTACACAAGATAATTGACATTCTAGGCAAATCAACTATTGCCTTCTACTCCCACACCCCAGGGAAGACCTCCCAAGTTTGAATTTCTAACTCCTTCTTATTAGCATTTACCTTTGGACCAGTTACTCAGTTCTGTAAGTTTCAGTTTCCCCATCATTCCTCAGTGGGGTAGACCTGAGAATTAAATTAAAGAAGATCTCACTGTGAAGCCAGTGGCAAGTAGTAGGTACCCAGTAAAAGATAGCTGGTGTTATAGGTGAGCACCCCGCTTAGAAAGGGGTCCTCGGCCACCAGCCATTTCCAGCCTCATTATACAGCTTAGTTCACAGCACTCAGCACTCAACCTCCATAAAAAAACAGCCCCTTCTATGTGTAAAGCTCTGTTTCGTTTACAAAGTGTTTTCCTATGCTTTATCTCCTCTGATAAAGCCACAGGGGCAGGGGAAAGAATGTATTATTGGCCCCCTTTGATAGATAAACTGAGGTTCAGAGAAAGTACCCTTACTTAAGCAAAGGAGTTTGGATTGGAACGTCAGATTTTGGATGAAGCCATGGCCCTAGATGCCATTATGAATCCTAATGGGTCCCAGAAGTACTATCCTAAAGCTCTGTAAATGTTCCATCACAGTATTCTTCTCTACCCCATCACTTGACTGAAGTGGAGAGAGTATGGCCCTAATTTGAAGGCATGGAAGGACCTGGAAGTTGTGCTTGTGGAGGGTCAGGACAAGGAGTAGGCAGCCTCCAGGCCCCTTTACACTCTGTACTTTAGATTTTTATCATAGTTCTGCCAATAACACCACCTACATTCCTTCCTGGAAGTTCCTTGAACGTGAAGAATCATTATGGGGTCTAAAGTCATCCTGAAAGCTCCCCTTAAAAAAAACAAGAGAACGTCAATGAATACCCTGGAAACAAGCAGTTATTTATTTATTTTTTTTCACTTATCAAGTTGATAAAGATGAAAGAAATCCTAAACTCCAGTCTTGGCAAGGATGAGGAACACAGGCTGTCTCCTTGTTGGAGGGGGAGTGAATCAGTCCAAACTTTGGCTTAAGATTCTAGCTCATCCTTAGATCTAGCAATTCTACTCATAGGAGTTTAGTCTAAGCAAATAATCTGTGTGCAAGGACTTATCTGCTAGGATATGCATCAGAGCACTGTTCATAATCCTGAAAAATTAGAGTTAATATAAATACCTTCAGCAGAGGCTCAGTAAGATAAAGTCAGACCCCTGAATGTAGTTGCATACCAAGCCACAGCTTAAAAGGACGCTGCAGAAGCCCCTTAGTACCTGGAAGTTACTTCTTGTGTTTCCAGCATAATTCTTCACATTTATGAGTCCTTACTACATGCGAGCACTGGGCTCAGTGTTTAATCTCGTTTAATCCACACAACAGCCCTGTGAGATAAGTACCATTATCCTTATTTTACAGATGAGAAGAGTGAGACCCACAGGTGCAACAACTCACCCAGGGTTCTTTCCGGGGGGTCTCTGAGCTGGATCTGGAACCTGAGTCTCATTCCCTACTTTTAAGTCTTTCACTTACTCTAGTAAATTAGTCCACTTCTGTTTTTAAAACCCGTTTATGTGAATAGAGACAGAACAGGAAAGATAGACACCAGCGAGTATCATGGATAATGGGATCAGGGTGATTTCTATTTGATTCTTTTTGCTTATCTCTTGACATTATTTCCTGTCAATAGAAAAACGAAACTGTTTGCAGTTATTAAAAAGTAACAAATCAGAGAAGGCTTATCCCTGAGCTGGGAAGGAAGATGCAGCCAGAGTGCTGCCTGGAGATTCTTTCTCTGTTGCCAAGAACCAGCCAAAACAGGAGGCAGCCAGAGAGAGGAGTGCCAGGAAGAATGCAGTCTCCATCCTGGAAGGAGAGGGCCCACTGGAAAGAACAGAACCCAGCTGGCTCAGCCCGGACCACTCTTTCCAGGGACCTGGCCTTGGGCCCTAGCCCCCGCCCCAGCCCACCTGCTCTTGTGGGCCATCACCAGCCTGCATATTAAAAGGGCCTCGCTGAGAAACAGGCTGTTAATCCCTACCACCACCATGGGAAACAGTGCTAAAAATGCATTTCCCCCTTTCTTTCGTCTATCTGCAGGGGTCAAAGGAGGGGCTTGGGGGTTCAGATGAGGGTTTCCTTGAGGAACCACCAAGGAAAAGTGTCTAAGGCCTCTAAGGCCTTGCTTGGGCAGAGAGGCTCCTGGCGCCCCAGTGCCGAAGGGAAGGAGTGAGTATCTGGGGTCAGTGCTGCCTTCCGGGTTAGAGTGAGGTGGAGCAGGATGGGGTGGGGTCTGCTCCAGGCTCAGAGAGGTTCAAGTAGGCACAATTAACCCGTGTAAAGTCCGTTGCTATTCCTTAAGAGTTTTCCTTCAAGGCTGCCCTTGGTGTTTAGATCTGATCTCACTGGAGAGGAGGTGGGGGAAGGATTTGCTAGGGCCTTCTGGGCCCCACACCTTCTCAGAAAGGCAGAGGCCATGTGGTCAGAGGTTAAGTGCTTGACCTTGGACCTTGGACATTCAGGTGAGGGTTCTTCTGAATCCACAGCTAGCCTGCCCGCAAGATTTTTTTTTTTTAGGAAGATTAGCCCTGAGCTAACTTCTGCTGCCAATCCTCCTCTTTTTGCTGAGAAAGATTGGCCCTGAGCTAACATCAGTGCCCGTCTTCCTCTACTTTCTGTGTGGGACGCCTGCCACAGCATGGCTTGCCAAGTGGTGCCTTGTCCACACCCGGGGTCCGAACTGGTGAACCCCGGGCCGCTGAAGCGGAACATGCACACTTAACTGCTTTGCCACCGGGCCAGCCCTGTGCCCGGAAGATTTTTAAGGCCCTCAATTTGGGGGCAGGTGGTCAAGCAGTGGGGAATGGGAAGGACTTAGAAACTGTGGCCTGGAGGGACCTAAGAACCATGTCTTGCACCAAGTTCAGGCTCCTCCAACAGTTCCCTCAGGAAGGCTGCCACTCGAAAGTCACTGTCAACCTCACCACCTCTCCCTTCTCCCTGCTCACCCTTTCAGCCTGTGCTCTGGACAGGCTGCCCGCACTGCCTGGGCGCATGTTGTGCCATGGTCCCTGCTCACCCTTTCAGCCTGTGCTCTGGACAGGCTGCCCACACTGCTTGGGCACACACTGTGCTGTGCTCAGCTTTCCCTCCCAGACTGGGTTCATTTATTTGGTTCTATCACCGCCACCTCCCATTCCCCAGTTGCTCTGGAATCTCCTCCGCTTCAAGACCCAGCTATCTATATTCACGCATTATTCATTTATTCATCCAATGAATATGTAGATTTATTTATCATTAAAAATTATAGTGGTATCTCTCACTTTTTGAGCACTTTATATGCCAGACCGTGCTACGCATCTTCTCTGCCCCATGTCACTCAATCCTTGCAGCTGCCCAGGGATTTAGGTACAGTCAGCACCTCTACTTTTATATATGTAGAGACCGAGGCCCAGAGAGCCTTAAAACTTGATCGGGTCACGCAGCACCACCGACCAAGCTGGAATTTGAACCCAGGCTGCGTGGCTCAAAAGCTCAAGCCTAGAACCATCATTTATGTTGCCTCAGCAAGCAGTCAGTCAGTGAACTGAGTGAGGACCTGCCCTGGCCGGGCTTCTGTACCCCAGGCTGAGACAGAAACAAATGAGGCATATTTCTGCCTGTGCAGAAGCCCACTGAGGAAACCTTCGTGCAACCCCTCTACTCGGGAAAACCTTTTCTCCTTTTTCTCTATCTACAACTGAATTTTTGTAAAGTCAGTTTTGTTACCGAATTTCATAGATGCTCATGTGTTGGAGGACTTTGTGAAAGTTCTCTGATCTCCCCCTCCAGGTGATGCAGGAAGCTGTATTGCAGAGCACCTGCCCAGCGTGCGTGGACACACACGCGCACGCACACATACACACACACACAGAGTGCATCTAGTTGAGAGCTTGGATTCTGGAACCACACTACTCGAGTTTAAATCTTGGCTCTCCCATTTACTACCTATGACCTTGGGCTAGTCCTTTGAACTCTCTGAGCCTCAGTTTCTTCATCTTTAACATAGGCATAACTTTTACATTGTAGGGTTTTTGCTAAGATTAAATGAGGTAACACATGCAAAGCATGTAGCACCCTAAGTCCTGATATTGTTGTTATCATTAGGGATGGGCATATCTTGCCTTCTTGGCAAAACAGTGAGTTCCTTGTCTTGTCGCTTTGTGCCTGCCGCCCAGGGCCCTCAGCCCAGGACAGATGTGCCTGGTAAGAGAGGTTAGTCACCAGCTTCCTCGGCCTCAGAGGGGGTGTGAGGGTGAGTATTCCTTTTGCCCAGGCTCCTTCGGAATCTTGAGTCACGCTCCACAGCTCTCCCTAAAGAGATGCTTCCTTCAGCCTCAGCCCTCTCCCCTTTCACAATAAGCTCAGTCATTCGCACCCTCCTGGGTCATGTGCAGACTTCCCCAGTATTACCTGTTGATGGGCCCTGGGGAAACCTCCAAGAAGGTGAGAGTCTTGATAGGCAGATGACAGTGACTTGACTCTCTAGCCCATGGCTTTGGCTGTTGGGCCATATTTCGAATCCACTGGTGGCCTCTGAATTGACTAATGACCCACAGGGCCACGCTATTTCATTTGGCTGCCCTTGGACTAAGTGACAACTCATCTGGATGGGACAAGTTAGGGAGTCTTTTGTTTCAGTCTCTTCCACTCTCCAGTCCCTGGGGGTTCCCTGAAGCCTGTGAAGTGGTGGTGGTGGGTGGGGGGGGGGGAGGTGGTGTTGAAGTTAAGGCCGTCAGCTTCAAGAAAAGACTTATTGTGTCTTCGATAGCTTTGTGTTAATGATGACAAGCTCCAGGTCTCTAGCAGACCTAGGTTTGAAACCCGGCTCAGCTTTTTGTTAGCTGTGACCCTGAACTTATAACTTGTTTCTCTGAGTCCATTTCTTCATCTGTAAAATGGGAATAATAATCGTATTTACTTCATAGGATGGTTGTGAGGATTAAATGCGTGTGAAGCAGTTAATATAATGCCTGCCACATAGTTGTTACCAGTACTATTGTTATGCAGTGGGAGAGAGAGCACTGGACCAAGAGTCAAGAGATTAGGGTTTGAGTTCCAACTCTGCTGCTCACTAGCTGTGCTGACCTTAGGCAAATTAACTCCCTTCTCTGAGCCACAGTTTCTTCAACTGTGAAATGAAAGGTTTGGGTTTGAAGATCACTCAGGTTCTTTCCAGCTGTCTAAGATCTGTGATCTGTGGCTTTGAAGGTGTCAAAAAAAAAAAAAAAAACAGAAAGGAAAAAAGAATTAGTACCAGATGCCTTTATCTGCCAGGATCACGTTTCACAAACCCCATGGCCTTGATGCCATCTTTAAAAGCCACTCCAGGGGGCTGGCCTGGTGGTGTATCGGTTAAGTGTGCACGTTCCGCTTCAGAGGCCCAGGGTTCACTGGTTCGGATCCCGGGTGCGGATCCGCTTGGCATGCTATGCTGTGGTAGGCGTCCGACATAGAAAGTAGAGGAAGATGGGCATGGATGTTAGCTCTGGGCCAGTCTTCCTCAGCAAAAAGAGGAGGATTGGTAGCAGATGTTAGCTCAGGGCTAATCTTCCTAAAAAAAAAAAAAAAGCCACTCCATCCAGCAGCCCCTAGATAAAGCTTCTCAACCAGGCAACTGTTTGCAAGACCCCAAGATGCTTTCTGGAGCCACAGCGAGGCCTCGGGGAAGGCAGAGGCTAGAAAGCAAAACCTGCATCACAATGGCCTGGCCAGCCCCAAACATCACACCCGGGGATTTCACCCTTTGGTGCCTTGGGCAAGAGTCACCCTTCACTTCACCAGAATGGATTAGTTTATGGTGAGGCAGGATGTTTCCCCTGGAGCCTAGGGATGTTCTGATCTATTGTAAAACAGGCCCCACCAGGGAAACGGAAGATTTTCTCTTTTTTGGGTCTAGTGACCTCTGACACCACCCCCCTTCCTCGCCCACCAAGCGGTCTGAGTCACTCCCAGCAGGAGACCAATGCTGGGAATGGAGGAGGCCTCCAACATCCCTGAGAATGAGAGTCCTTCCCACAAGAGTCCCCGTTAGTGCAGAGTCCCACTGAGTTATTCTTATGCCCTGTTCGAACCCGGAGGGGGAGAAGATGGGTGAGATTTACAGAAAATAAAAACCAATTGGCTTCAACTAGTTCTACCAGTTTTTACCCCCTACAGTAAAACATCACTTAACTATTTTAATGTAACAATTTCCCTTTACAGAGACCATGGGCTTTAGAGGAATTTATTGGTGGTAACTAACCAACAGAGGTACCTTTTATAAAGCCCTCAGTGTCCAGCCATGTGCCAAACATTTTATACCCATTATCTTATTACTTAAAAAAATTATTGGCTTCACCGTGGGGGAAAAAAGTGATGATTTTCATTTTTCAAGTGGGAAACGGAGCCCAGAAAAGTAGAGTGATTTGCTCCGGGTAAATGGTGAAGCTGGGTCTTGAACCCAGGCCTGGTATTACTCCAGAACATCGGCTGCATCTGTGACTTCAAGTGCAACCTTGCCTGAGCCTTGTTGGTGAAGCTCTGCCCAGAACACGAAAAGACGCAGATCTGCCCACCTTTCATGACGTCTCAGACTCTGTTTTCTGGAAGACCCACCTGATCATCTTCTAGTCCTTTGACGTGGGGGGAACCGAACAGCGGTGAGGGAAGGTGACTTGTCTGAGAAATACACGAAGGGGACAGAGCTCAGCGCTTCTCACTCCTCTGTCTGTGGGAAAGAGGCCAGTTCTAGGGGTAGAGATTGTGATAGGGGACCCTGTTTCCCGATCGCTGTCATGTCCAACCGCCAGTATCTATGGACTTTTTGTTCCTTTTCTTTCTGCTCAGCAAATGCAGGGTCCAGATGCAGCCAGTTTTGAACATAAAGTTTCTGTAGGAATTCTGCAATATGGGTATCCTTTCCAGCCCCCCTTTTCTACCTGGGAAGTTTCTTTTTTCTCCCTACTTCCATGCAACTGGTGGGCTCAGCTCAAGCTCATTTCCTTCCTCACCTTTCCCTCTACCTTCCTGAGGAAGAAGCTCCCTCCTCTTTATAGCTCCAGGCTCTACCCTGCTATGGCTCCGTCTTCCTGGGCAGTTTGCTCCATGACTCTCCTGGGCCCTTACCACTTCTGAATACTCCCCAGTCATGTCAGGGAATCCTGCAAATGCGTTCTGGGCAACACAAGAAAGCCCAAGATGCTCCAGGCAGAAAAGGTTCTGGAATCAAAACATTTGGGAAAAGCTTCATATCAGACTCTCTTCTTAGAAATTAACAATGCACAGTCATCAAGTCAAACCTCTGAAAAGTCCTGCAGTCAGGAAACCTGTTCTTGTTTTTTTGTTTGTTTGTGAAGAAGATTGACCCTGAGCTAACATCTGTTGGCAATCTTCCTCTTTTTTTTTTTTCTTGCTAAAGCCCCAGTACATAGTTGTATATCCCAGTTCTAGGTCCTTCCAGCTCCTCCATGAGGAACGCTGCCCCAGCATGGCCTGAGGAGCAGTGTGCAAGTCCACACCCAGGATCCGAACCAGCGAACCCCGGGCCACCAAAGCGGAGCACATACACCCAACCACTATGCCACCAGGCCAGCCCTCTGTTTTGTTTGTTTGTTTAACCCAGAGTTTCCCAAACTGAGATGATCATGAAATCATCTCCCCCATCCCCACCATATACCTGTGTCAACCTGTAGAACCGGTGATCCACTGTGGAACACCCTTTGGGAAATGCTGCCCCCAGCCCTCCACCAAAGTATCAAGTTGACCTTGCTTTCATTGATTTAAGCCCTTCCTGTTTCTCTGGACTAATCTCACATACAAAATAATCCAAGGTGACGTCTGCTTGGTAGGGTCTTCAAGGAAGACATACTCAATGGGGATGAAGATTTTCTTAAGATTTGATGAGGATGCTACCAGAAAAGATGGATTTTCCCGTAATTTGGGAGGAAGGGGAATAGAATTTGAAACAATCAGCAGACAGGGTTTACCAAACTGCTCTTTGCTTCCTAGTCAAAGGACCAAAGCCAGGGATGGAATGTAATGGAGAGCAATCAAAGTCCAGAGCCCAGTACCAGACAAGTACTTTTTGGGTGAATGAATGAATGAACAGACTATTTGGTCAAAAAGTTGGGAGTCTGTGAATGGATGAATGAATGCATGCATACATGCATCAATGAATGATCAAATAACTGGTCTCCTGGCTGCCAGACTCTTCCTACTCCATTTTAGGCTACCCACTGTGGCAGATCTCATCAGTCTACTCTTCTGTTCACGAGTCCTAGGTGGCTTCCCACTGCCTTCAGGATAAGTCCACATGCTTTGACCTGGCATTTAAAACCCTGAACAAGAAAACTGCAGCCTACCTTTCCATCCTTCTTTCTCACTATTCTCCATTTGGCACCCCTTATTCTGATCACACTCACCATGCCCAAATATGCTTTATGTTTGTCTTTCTCACTTCCTGCTTTTTCTCAAAAAAGAGGAGCAAAAACGAGGAGGAATGGCAACAGATGTTAGCTCAGGGCTAATCTTCCTCAAAAAAAAAAAAAGATCCATGTATTTCTTTGTATTGTAAAGTTAATCTAAAAATAAAAATCTTACCACTTAGATCTCCCTGGCAAGAATTCACTCCTTTGTCTATTATTCTCTTAAAGCACCATGTCTACACTGGCAGCACACCACTTAACATAGACTGCCTTCCATGAGAATTATTCCTGTGCGTGTCTGTCTGCTTCGCCCTGCATGTGAGCTTTGCCCTAGGATCCTCACATAGCAGGCACTCAACAAACACTTGTGAGATTCAGTTGAGGCCAGAATCATAAAAATAAAGAATAACAAAAACAGCTATCATGTATTAAGCACCTACTGTGTGCCAGGCTATATGCTGAGTTCCTTACACATATTTAATTATATATATGCATGTGTTTATACTTACATGTACCTGTACACATATATACGTAAATATACACACACATACATACATGTGTATATGACCCCATGAGATAATCAGAGTAGCCGTTAAATCTGAAAACGGGCAAATACGCATAACAAATGTGAATGGTTTAGCTACATTACACAGGCAAAATAATAATGTCTATGTTTCCAAACTTTATGGTCACTGTGTGATTGTGTGCTTATGTGTGTGTGTATTGTTATCAGTCTCCATTTTACATTGAGAATACGGAGGCCCAAGGTCATAGAAACATGACGTGCTGAAAGTAGGATGAAACCCCAGACTGCCTGGTCCCTGAGTCAGTAAGCCGGACTGCCTCCCAAGTGGCCGTCACATAAATCCAGAAGAAATGTGAGATCTTTCTGGCCAGGAGACTTGAAAACAGCAGTTTCCCTGAAATTGAAAATTTTTGTGAAGTGTGTGTGTCTTTTGAGAAATGCACAGGCTGTCTGGGGTTCCCACAGCTCCAGGAAGGGGGTACTTAGCAAGAGGAGGACCTGGGTTTATAATCCTAGCTGCACCACTTCTCAGCTGCATGACGTGACCTCAGGCGAGTTGTTTAATATCACCTAGCCCGGGTTCTCCTACCTTCGAGACTGGTGTAATAGCAGAGCCTACCTCATGGCATTTTAAGGGAGGATTTGATGAGATAATGCACGTCAACCTCTCAGCATGTGTAAGTGCTCAGTAAACTTTTGTGGAGTTCGTTATTCTTATCATTCTGCCATTTTTACTGTGATTACAACTCCCTGCCCTCCTCCTTCTCCCACCCACCCCCACAACAGTTTTTGGCCTGTTCCCAACCCCTCCCTTTCCTCAGAGGGTAGAAACCCAGGAGATAGTCCTCTAAGAGCAGCTGTGACAGATCACTTTGTCACGAACACATCACAGCAGCCAGTCAGCCCAGAGAGTAAAAAGCGCCAGCTAACTCCCAGGTGGGTGGTGCCTCTAGGGGATCCTTGGCTGATATGGGACAAGAAAGACTCTTTCCTTTGTTTTCAAAGAATCTTTGCCACCTGCTTTGGGCTTCTTGCCTAACTCATCCTGAAATGAAGTAGTTGGAAGCCTTACAAGTGATGAACGAGGCTGCTGTGACCTGAGCGCCCACCTTTGCAGTGCAGGTGAAGTCCAGGCCTTGGAATTCCAGGGCTGGCGGGAAGACGGGGACTGCCCGCTGGCACCTTGCCCTTTGGGATTCTGCCTGACAGGCCAGTGGGGGACAAGGGTCCCCCCATTGTAATTCAAAAGACCCGACCCTAGGGGGTTCTGCCTCCGCCTAAAACACCCCCCTGGCAGGTAGAGGATTTACTGGGGAAAAACCGACAGTTCAAGCTTTTGGTTTTTTTGATTTGTAGAGTTGAACAGGTCAGTGTTATTTGAAATAAGATAATGATTTTTCCTGTTATTACAAAAGCAACCCATGCTCATTGAGAGAAAAGAATAATGAAAATGCAGATAGGGCTGGCCCCGTGACCGAGTGGTTAAGTTCGTGCGCTCTGCCTCGGCGGCCCAGGGTTTCACCGGTTTGGATCCTGGGCGCGGACATGGCACCGCTCATCAAGCCATGCTGAGGTGGCATTCCCACATACCACAACTGGAAGGACCCACAACTAAGAATGCACAACTATGTACCGGGGGGCTTTGGGGAGAAAAAGGAAAAATAAAATCTTTGGAAAAAAAAAAGAAAATGCAGCTAAATATAATGAAGAAAAAATTATATACCCATAATTTTCCTTCCAAAGAGCTTGTTCTTCGCTACCTTTTTCTCTACTTAGAGGAAGGCCATTGCTCTGGGATTCAATCCACCAGCTCTCTGAGCTGGCCTCTCATCC
This sequence comes from Equus caballus, assembly GCF_041296265.1. Classification (NCBI taxonomy): domain Eukaryota; kingdom Metazoa; phylum Chordata; class Mammalia; order Perissodactyla; family Equidae; genus Equus; species Equus caballus. The sequence continues at coordinate 30,786,150 of NC_091685.1, forward strand.
CGGCTATGCACATGTGAGCTAGTCTCTTAAACCCTCTCAGCCTCATTTCCTCAATTGTAAAATGAAAATCAAAAGAGCATCTATGATGGGGCCGGCCCCATGGCCGAGTGGTTAAGTTCGTGCGCTCTGCTGCAGGCAGCCCGGTGTTTTGTTGGTTCGGGTCCTGGGCGCGGACATGGCACTGCTCGTTGAGCCACGCTGGGGTGGTGTCCCACATGCCACAACTAGAAGGACCCACAACGAAGAATATACAACTATGTACCAGGGGGCTTTGGGGAGAAAAAGGAAAAAAAATAAAATCTTTAAAAAAAAAAAAAGAGCATCTATGATGTTAAAAAGTTTATTGAAAAAATTTTTTAAATGGAACGTCTATGGTATAGGGTTGAAATAATGCCTAAAAGTGACTCAACCAATGTGAGCTCTTATTATAGCAAATATGTATTCTTAGCAACAAAATGCTGTCACACTACAGATACTGTTTGTAACCTGCCCTTCCCCTCACTAGGCAACAATGTGACTCTCTTTCCAGCATTAATATTCCACGATGACCTTTGTGTGGAAGGTCGCCTTTACCAGTCCCCAGTGATGGACATACACGTTATATCCAGAATTTCATTCTTTTTTTTCAAAGATTGGTGCCTGAGCTAACAGCTCGTTGCCAATCTTTTTTTTTTCCTTAAAGATTGGCACCTGAGCTAACAACTGTTGCCAATTTTTTTTTCTGCTTTATCTCCCACAAATTCCCCCGGTATATAGTTGTATATTCTAGTTGTGAGTGCCTCTAGTTGTGGCATGTGGGACACCGCCTCAATGTGGCCTGACGAGCAGTGCCATATCCGCCCCCAGGATCCAAACCAGCGAAACCCTGGGCCCCCGCAGCGGAGCGTGCAAACTTAACCACTTGGCCACGGGGCTGGCCCCCAGAATTTCATTCTTATAAACAATGCTGTATTAACATAACTATGGCTAAATCTTTGTGCCCAGCCATAATTATTTCCTTGGGGCCAATTTCAGGAAGTAGAATTGCAGGGTTTTAGGGAGAGACACAATTGTATGACTTTTGATACCTGTTACCCAACTGACCTCTGCAACTGTTAGGCCAAGTTCCTTTCCCACCGTCAGGGAAGGAGGGGGCCTGGCTCCCTCACCGTCACCAGCGCTGGCTTTTATCATTTGTGTCTATCTTTAAGCAATTATTCTTGAGCAAGGGAATGTCTTCTGTCTGTCTGATTCAACTGGCAACTCCCTGAGGGCAGGGCAGAGAGGCAGTTCCTTCATCTCGGTGTAGCTCCCGTGCCTGGTACCCGCTCCGCTCACAGTAAACACTCAAGAAATAGCTGAACCGAGTCTCAGAAGCCAAGAGCTACTTTTTAAGTTCCCTGGACAGCCAACTCTTATTAAATGCAAACCTAACAACTGAGAATTGTACCTGGATGAAATTTGGAGGCTATGCACAGAGTGGGGCAAAGGCATTTCCAGAAGCACTGCCCTGATATTCAGATTTAATCAGCTGAGTGATAAATCCTGAGATCAGCCTGGGCCGGGGCTGCTTATCTGCCAGCAGATTTGCATGTGTGACTCGAGATCCACTCCAGTTTCAAATACTTAGGAGAGCTCTGAGCCAGGATACACAAGTTTCGCTCTGTCACCGTTTTGGCAGTGGCCCAGGACACGTCACTTCATCCTTTGGGCTTGGTGTCCCCATCTGTTTAGTGGGGAGCTTAATAATATTTCCTCAGGAGGTATTTTAACAGTCATGGAACTTTGCTTCCCTCTCCCCTCCAACATTTACTGAGGATTCGTGACGTCTCCTTTCTGTGCTGGAGGCAGGTTAGCATGGTGGGTAAGGAAACAGGCTCTGGAGTGGGCAACCTGGGCTCAACACTGTTGCTCTGAGACATTCCATTGTGTGAACTCGGGCGATGGGACTAAGACGACCTGCCGTGGAGGGTTGATGGGAAGCTCTAACCAGCTCATCTGTGCAAAGCGCTCAGGACAGTGCTTGGTGCATAGGAAGCACTAAGTGTCGGCACCGATGATCTGATTTAAACCTCGCAGTCACCCTGTGAGGTAACTGTTGAGTATTTACTCCATTTGAAAGATAGGAGCGAGGAGTAGAGAACTTACACAGCCAGTAAGGATAAAACCAGGATTTGATCTCACGTCTGTCTGACTCAGAATTTTTTTTCAGGCCCAGAGAGCGGAAGGGACTTGCCAAGGACACATAGCAAGGTAGTGTCAGAGCAGGCCCTGGCTGCAGCCTCCTGATGCCAACCACCTGGTGCCCAGAGGTAAGGAGCCCTCTCCTGTTGCTGCCCTTGCTCCTGGGGCAGGGAAAGGAGCCCAAAAGCGTGTGGGGACTCGAGCAACTCTGCGGCCGGGCACAGAGAAGGAGAAGCCATTGTTGTCATTGGCCGCTCCAATTACTCCTTTTGTCCGATAATTACAGTCCCCAGTCCCCTCCCAGGGGGGAAGTCACCTACCAGCTCCTGCCTGGACTTGTCCTTTCTGCAGCTCCCTGAGTGTCAAGGCAGGATGGCCTCCAAAATGGATCCTCCTGCTGCCGGCCTGACCCTGCTCCTATTTCAGGTCCACCGCTGGGCAGGGCAGCTGGAGGACGATTTCCTGAGAGGAAGGGCTCCTGCTCCCTCAACAACTCACACCTCCTCCGCCTTGTTTCTAGGCGAATCCTTTTTTAAAAAAAATGATATATTTCATTTAACCCAATATATGAAAAACATTATTTCAACGTGTAGTCAATATAAAATATTAACGAGGCATTTTACGTTCCTTGTTTGTACAAGTCTGAAATCTGGGACGCACTTCACACCTGCAGCACCTCTCAGTCTGGAGGCTGTGTTTTCCAGGGCTCGTAGCCAAAAAGGTGGAAACAACCTAAATGTCCATCAACTGGTGAATAGATAAACAAAAAGTACTATATTCATACAATGGAATATTATTCAGCCGTATAAAGGAAGAAAGTGCCACATGCAGGAAATCTTGAAAACAGGTGCTAAGTGAAAGGAACTGGACACAAACCACCATATATTGCATGATTCTATTTATATGAAAAGTCCAGAATAGGCAAATCCATAGAGACAGAAAGTAGATTATGGCTGCCAGGGGCTGGGGGAAGGGGGGAATGCAGAGTGACTACTAATAGGCACAGGGTTTCTTTTTGGGGTGATGAAATGTTCTGGAATTCATGGTGATGGTTGTATAGCCTTGTGAATATACTAACAGCCGCTGAGCTGTATGTTTCAAAATGGTGAATTTAATGGTATATGAATTATGTCTCAATAAAAAAAATTAATGATAGGGGGCTGGCTCTGTGGCCGAGTGGTTAAGTTCATGCGATCCACTGGGTGGCCCAGGGTTTGGATCCTGGGTGCGGACATGGCACCGCTCGTCAGGCCACGTTGAGGCGGCGTCCCACATCCCGCAGCTAGAAGGACCTGCAACTAAGATATACAACTATGTATGGGGGGTTTGGGAAGATAAAAGCAGGAAAAAAAAAAAAGAAGATTGGCAACAGTTGTTAGCTCAGGTGCCAATCTTAAAAAAAAAAATTAATGATAAAATATATTAAAAATGAAATGTAGTCCCACCAGAACAATAAAGTTGTCTGTAATAGGAAAATATTATACACTGATTCAGTTTCCAAATTTAAATGTAAATTAATTAAAATTAAATAAAATTTAAAATTCAGTTCCTCAGCTCCAGGTGACCAAATGAGGCTCTGACTTGCCATCCCTGGGTAAATCCTCAAGGGACCGGAGGTAGTTGATTCTAGGACACTGGGGTGAATGAATGAAGCCGTAAGAGGACACTGACCCTTTCTTCCCACCATGATGCAAAATCACTTCAATTTTATCATTCCTTTCCAATGACTCATACATTGGCGAGGAAACCCATAGAATGTCAAAAAGAGAAGGAATCTTCAAGATAATCAATTTTTGGGACTGGCTCGGTGGTGCAGCGGTTAAGTTCACACGTTCGGCTTCAGTGGCCCGGGGTTCGCCCGTTCGGATCCCAGGGGCTGGTATGGCACCCGCTTGGCACGCCATGCTGTGGTAGGCGTCCCACATCTAAAGTAGAGGAAGATTGCACAGATGTTAGCTCAGGGCCAGTCTTCCTCAGCAAAAAGAGGAGGATTGGCAGCAGATCTTAGCTCAGGGATCATCTTCCTCAAAAATAAATAAATAAATAAATAAATAAATAAATAAATAAATAAATGAATGAATGAAACGAAAGAAAAATAAATACAAGCTTTAAACAAAAAAGATAACCTATTTTTTAAAGTTTACATAAAGTGCCATTCACTCTCTCTGTGGTGTACAGATCTGTGGGGTTTGACACATGCATGACATTGTGTGTCCTCCACCACAGTCTAGATACAGAACGGTTCTGTCGCTCCCCACGTCCCCTCGTGCCACCCAGCTGTTGTTTCATGCTTTCATTTCTTGACTGCCCCCTGCTCTGCACTACCGCCGAGCTTTCTCACCGAGTCCCCCCAGCTGCCCTAGGCAGTGGGCCCTTGGATCCTGTTTGCTCAAGGCCACACAGCTCTTAGTGGCAGCACTGGGATGCGACCCCGACCCACCAGCTCCAAAGTCCACGTTTTTTACGCTTTCCGAGATTCATTCACACCCTGAGTACCCACGGTGGGTCTGATAGTCATTCGAACATCCTGTTTGACCCTACCCTCTCCTCACACAGCCTTCCTTGGGGGAGGTCGCCTCCCCATGAAGCCGGCAGCCTCTCATCTGAAATGGCAGCAGGGCAGCAGGCCCCAGGGGGCGCGGCCCCTCAGAGGGCCCTCCTCTCAGGCCTTGAGGGGCAGAAAGGAGGGGCAGGAGAATGTCAGAGGAGCAGTGATCGCACTCAGCTGCCTCCTGCCTGGGCAGCTGGGTGTTTCTCCCCATCCTGTGGGAAGCTCCCTGTGGGGTTTCAAAATCAGTTTTCAGGCTTCAATAGCCAAAAATGTTGTTTTACTCCCAAACGACCTGTTGTCATCTTCCTGATCTTCTAGAACGTTTTTATAAACCCCTCTTCTTCCTCAGAGTGGGGCGATGCCTGACTCTGCAGGCTGAACGTCAGGTGCGGAGGAAGGGAGGCAGTCGGGCTCTGGGAGGGCCTGCGGGGCCCGGTCCTGCTGAGAACACAGCCCCAGGAGGGGGCTACGAGCCAGGGGCTCGGTCCACACTCCAGCTTCGGGTTGCCTCAACCCAAGTTTAACCAGCAAAGTTTTATAAACAAACCCCCTCTGAGAACTGTACAGTAGTTCTAATCCCCAGCCTTTCAGGATAGAGCGGAGGCAAGGGGAAACCAGACCTTGCAGGGCTGTGGAAAGACCGCCGCTCCCACTGTGTCCTTCAGTGACAGCTCTCCTTACAGGAAGGAGAAGGCCTAGAAACCAGCGCGCTCGGAGTCAGACACAGTTGCCGGACCATCGCTTCTCCTTAGCTTCAATTCCCCGGGCTTGGGGGTGGGGGTGGGGGTGGGGGCGGGAGGCCTCAACTGAGGAAGGTGGATGAAAGCGGACATTAGCTGTGACATCTAGATTTTTTTTTGCCTGAACCTGAGAGACAGTTTAAGCTAAGCTTAGATTTAATTTGCCAGAGATATCCTGGGGTTTACAGGTTTACCTTTTTTTTTGAGTCTCAAATGCAATGTAGATTTGTTGGAGAAATTTTTCAAAATTGCCAAAGGCAATAAATAACTACAAATTTAAAAACCACATTATTCTACCAATCAATGCTAGTGTTTTAGATGTTCCAAACTATTTTTCTGTCCATAAGTGGATTTTTTTTCACACAAAAATGGAATTGTACATAAGATACTATGTTTTATAAAGTTGCTTTTTTAAAAAAAGTGTCAGTGGTTTTTCTTTGTTGTTGTTTTTTTTTAAACAGCCACATCAATAGTTCTTAGGTGGCCCAGGTGAATGACTAATATAAGCAGAAACGATCCCCTCGGCCTCCTGGAGGTGAACGTGATTAAACACAGCAACTTCAGCGTGGCGTACGACGGACATAAACGTCTCCATGTCTCCTTGCTGAGCGTGGCTGTGAAACAGTCAGGCGCAAGATGAAAGGACAGTGACACAGCTGAGGCAGCACTTTGTCTCCACCGTGCCTGCAGCCCATTTTACTGAGTGTCAAACGCCACGGAATGAAAAGAAAGATGTTTTTGTTGACGAGGCCTCCATCCCCTCACCTCCAACCCCTCCTGGGAGAGCTCAAGGCTGAGTAAAGGGGCCTCTAGTGAAAGCGACCACTCACACCTTCTCAGAAACCAGGAAGCTCAAAAGAGCAGTGAAGAGGGTAGGCTAACTCTGCCGTCTTTGGAGAGCAATTTCTAGGCCTCTGAATTTTCAAAGGAATGTAGATACAGCATCTCCTCAGTTCCGTGCTCGTTGTGCGTGTCGTGTCTGCCCTTCCAGGGTGGGAAATGGCGCGCTCATAGCCCTTGGTGAGCAAGAGCCTGCCTCGGCCTGAGCTGCAGTAGCTCTCGTCTGTCCACCAGAATGAGCCGGGCATTACCCTTCCTCAGCTCGCCCCCTGTCCCTTCCAGTGAAGAGACCTAGTTGTCTGGTCCAATGTCAAACTTTGCAAGGCTGTAAACCACCTGTAACCCTCAAACAGAGGGCTCAGGAAGACGAAACACTGATGGAGGAAATCCTGACTGTCTTAAGCCTGCTCATTAATAAGAGGGACGTAATAACAGGCGAAGTGGAGAAGCTTATAAATCACGGGCAAAGCCGGGCATAGCGGGCAGGGAGGCCTGGCAGATGGGAGCCCAGGGTTCATTTCTGGGGTTAATGGAGCCCTGCCTGGTCCTTGGGATAGCCAAATGCCGGGCGCCGTGTTTCCTTCCTGCCTCGCTGGGGGAGGTGAGTAAGTTTGAGGGAGGGGATCACAGTATGGTCACCACAAAGCAGAATGATACTTGCTCTGGGCCCCAGAGGGAAGTGGGCTGGAGCTCGTGTTGTGTCTTGGAGAGGTGCTGCCAGCTCAGTGAATACCGTTCCCCTCCCTTCCCTCTCCCTGCTGTGCATCTTCCACTCCCAGTCATTTATCAGAGGAAAGGGGAACAAGGACGGGCCGACCTAGGACTTCTAAAGCCCCTTTTCCTCCGAGAGCTCCCAGCTCCACTCTGTAGGCCCCACGAGCCTCCTGGCAGAGAGAGCAACACGTTCAGCTAGAGAGAAACTCAGGAACCTGGAGGTTCTTTGACTGGATTCCACTCACATGGCAGATGGGGGGATCGGTTTCATTTGCTTTCCATTCAAGATCCTGTTGCTTACTCTAGGTCTCACAACTTGACGGCTTAACAGAAGCAAAATGGAAACCCCATGAGTCAATCTGAGTCTGCGTGACTCAGGGTCTGGATGAAATTGGAAATGTCACATGTGGCACGTCCAGAATGAAGGAGTTTCCTCGTGCTCTGATGTCTGTATCTATGTGGACAGTGATCTCAGGATGCTTCATCAATCAAGCCTGACAATAACAACAACAGTGAATGTGTGGTACCCGACCCTTACTGAACCCTCGTCTATCCCAGGTACTTAGAGAGATTACATATAGTTTCTTGTCTAGTCCTCACAACAAACCTGGGAGGAAACCCGGGCTCAGAGAGGTGATGTGACCGCCCAGGATCACCCAGCATCAGAGCCAAGAATCACAGCCATGGCTGCTGGATTCCAGAGCCCAGTTTCCTCGCCGTACCATCACAACCAGATTCTGGTTCCGTTCAGGATGCAAACTGGAGTGGAGGTTAAGATCATGGGCCATGGAGCCAGGCAGACCCCGGAGCCTGTCTTGGCCGCTTAATTTAGGCTGAGTCACTCTGCCTCCTGGAGCCTCAGTTTCCTCGTCTGTAAAATGGAGGGAATACTGCTCTTTGTGAGAATTAAATGAGGCACTTCACATAAAGTGCTGAGCACCCGTAGGAAGTCAGTCACCGGGGTGGGGGCGCCTGCTTCTGGGGGCACCCAGGCAGGAGGGTTTGAGGAGGGCCCCAGCAGAAAGCAGTGCTGGTCACATCCACAATTTCGATGAAACCTGTAATTATAACCCCTCTTGCCACTCCCGGCCCTGGGGCAGTGATAGGATCTCTGCCGTTCTCCAGGGTCAGGTCTGATCACTGCGTGGCTGGGCAGACACAGATGGGTGGGGAACGGTTGGGGGGGCACTTTCTCTGAGTCAGGCAGCAGGACACACCCAGAACGCACCGTGGGGCACCCACCCAAAGGGAGAAGCTGTAGCAGCCCCTTTCACAGGAGACTCAATGAGATCGAAGGCCGTGGAGTTTCTGCCCAGCTTCTGTTTTTTACCCCCAAGAGCTCATATGTAATATGCTGAATTTGAGCTCAATTCATCTTAAATAACAGCTCCCGTCCATTGAATTCTTACCATACGCCAGGCTCTGGGCTGGGCACATTTTAAGCGCGATCTAATTTGATCCTCAAAACAGCCCCGTGGGGTGGTATCAATTGCTCATGTGTATACAGCAGTTCCTATGTCCCAGGCACTGTTCTAAGTACTTCACGTGTATTAATTTATGCAATCCTATCAGGTGAGTACTATCATTAACCCTTTTTTACAGATGGGAAAACTGAGGCTCAAAGAGGTTAAGTAACCTAACCTGCTCAAGGTCACAGGGCTAGAAAGTGAGGGAGCTAGGCTTCAAAGCAGGACAGTCTGGACCAGGCATCACACTTACCCCTACGCTGTAAGGCCTCTCCAACCTATGGACTGCTGTCACTGTCCCCATTTGGCAGATGAGAAAACTGAGGCTCAGAGACAATCCACAGCCAGCCAACGTCAGAGCTGGGATCTGGCACCAAAGCCCAGAATGGCCTGCGTCCTGACTGCAGTTGCTCAGCTGGTGTCCTCTCCGGTGGACACGAATGACAGGATTGGAGGAGCAGAGCGGGGCGATTGGCCTTGCCCCTAGGAATAATCACAACCCGTTGCCCTGGAGAAGTGCTATGAGTCTCCTCATTTTATGGATGAGAAAAATGAGGCCCAGAGAGGGGAGGTCTCTGCCCAGCCAGAGAGCGATGGGGCTGAGACTTGAACCCCTGACTCTGGACCGAAGCCCAGGCACGTCCCTCCTTCCAGTCAAGGTGTCTGAAATTCCACTCTAAGGAACTCATTCTTTTGGGCCCTGAAGGTGTCTGGTCTTCACATCAGTTAAAAAGTACTTGTTGAGCCATGACCTTGTTCTCGGCATCGCACTGAGTCAAGAGTTTTCAAACTTTTGTGGAGGCCCCGGAGCTCTAGGGAGGGTCCCAGGCAGGGTCTGAGATGACCACACATGCAGGGGTGTCCTGCCTCGTCCCCCGTCTCTGTCAAGAACAGCTTTCCTTGTATCTGTTTTATATTGAGAGGCACATAGATTTTCTTTTGGGGAAAGAAATCCACCCCTAAATATGCTTGAAAATTACCATGTTGGATACTGGGGACATAGAGATGATATGACATGTCCCTGGCCTTGAAGAGCCATCAGAGGACAGACATACAAATCCATTGCAGCACAGCAGCAAGCTTAGCAACACCCAGGGAGGCAGAAGTGCAGAGACAACTTGAAAGAAGAAGCGGTTAGCTCTGGGGCAAAGGAGGGTGCTGAGCAGTCAGGGGGCGCTTCTGAGAGGAGGGGACATTGAACCAAGTTTGCAGAGACTGGATTCTCTGAGCAACCAAGATGGGAAAGATCATTCCAGATAGAGGGAACAGCATGGCAAAGGCACAGAGGTGTGATGAAAAATGATGCATACACTCGTCCCTCGGTATCCACGGGAGATTGGTTCCAGGACACTCCTCTGATACCAAAGTCCGAGGATGCTCTAGTCCCTTATATAAAATGGCTCAGCATTTTCATATAACCTACGCACATCCTCCCGTGTACTTTAAATCATCTCTAATTACTTATAATACAATGTAAATGCTATGCAAATAGTTGTTATACTGTATTGTTTACGGAACAACGACAAGGAAAAAAAGTCAGTACCTGTGCAGTACCATCCTAGGCCTTTTGATCTGAGCTTGGTTGAATCTGCAGATGTGGACCTTTGGGTACGGAGGGCCAACTGTATTGCTGGAGCCTTAAGCAGCCCTGGGACGGAAGACCTTGGGACATAAGCGTGCTATTATCAGCTAGTGGCTGATTGCATGGACTCATGGAGTCCATGGACTCGTGGAGCAGATGACTTTGAAACAATCACTGACTTTCACTATCAATGTGCTCATTGTATCCGAGAAGTCAGAAGTGCTTTCCTTTACTACGCCAGGTACTATGCTAGCTGTAGGGACAAGGATATGAGCTCTCTGCTCTCCAGTGTCCTAACACCTGGGATGAGAAGGGGTGTGAAGATGCAGCCCAGGCTGCTGGTCAACAAGAGTTTCTTAGGGTGGGGTGCAGTGGGGGTGCAGGGGCTGGGGGTGATCAAGAGTTAGCTGTTGAAGCCCAGAGGCGGGCAAGGGGCGATGGCTTCTGACAGGCACAATCGGGGAGGGCTTCACGGGCAAGATGGCATTGAAGTTTGACTTAGAGACGTGGGGATGATTGCGATAGACAGGGATGGGTGGATATATTCTGGGCTAAGGAAGGAACAGCAACGGGAAAGGCCTGAAGACAGGAACGCATGGGTGTGACGAGGGAGCAGCCGGGCTCAGCTGGAATGCAGCGTTTGGTGCACGGAAGGAAGGGGAAGGAGATAAAACTGGAAAGGTTTGTTGGAACAGACTTCAGAGAAATGGGAAAGAGGGAAGCCAAGGATCCAGACCCGGTGATTTGGGCCAGAGGACCTGGGCCCGAGCAGGGCACAGCCCCACCCTCGTGTTACCACCCCCTGTGGAGTGTCCACCCCCTGGAAGTGCCTCTGAGGGACAAGAGCAATCACAGCCCGGAGGGACAGTGTCTCATAGTGGCTAGGAGGGCCGCTTCTGGAGCCACCTGCATGGGTGGAGGCCAGCAGCCTTATGAAGCAGCCCTGTGACCTTGGGCAAGTCACTTTGCCTCTCGGAGCCCTGTTTGCTCATCTGTAAGATGGGGCCAGTAATACTTATCCCCGAGGATTGGTGTGGGGATTAAATTAGTTGATAGACTCAAAAGGCACAGCACAGAGCCAGTCACACAGCAAGGACGCCTGAGATGCTAGTCTGTTGCATATTTAGCTGCTTATTTCACTGCGCACCCTCTCCAGCTGTGGTCAGAGGAGGGGAGCCAAGTTTCATTTGTGTGTTGGTTTACTTGATTGTGGGAAGTTTAAGACTAAGGAAGACTAAGCTGAAAATATCAGTAACTTTAGGTGCCACTTATTAACAGATCCTGGTGACCAACTCTGTATCGTATCTGCTCTTCACGTGTCCATTTCCTTCTACGTGGTGTTGGGAGAAGTTTGGGGTGGGAAGCTCGATTCGCTCCTGGTCCCAATTTTTCCAGGTCAGCCATTCGCAAGGTGCCAATCTGTGCCAGGCCTTGTCCCCTGTCCCTTGTTCCCTGAGCACAGGGAATATTAATGAGTAAGCTGCAGCACTGCCCTAGGTGAGTGGCCATCCTGGCCCCGAGCCTGAGGTTCTTGACTGTTCACTATAACCCAGTGGGATCTGTGCTGAGGAGTCTCATGGGAATCCCAGAGAGAGAGCACACCAGAGGTGACAGGAGAGGAGAGGAGAGGGCTGTCATCTCAAAGGGGAAACATCCTGATTTGGCCTGTCTCATGAAGTCATTTTATTGACTACAATTTTCGACATTCAGATTGTCGTCTGGTTTTGTAGGTACAGCCAGAGGAAGGATGCGACAAAGAGTACGTGAAAAGGGCGCCAGCCTGGCGCCCTGGCGCAAACAACCCTTCCTCAAACCTCTGTTGAAATCCCCCAGTGCACAGAAGGAGGGGCGTGAGGCAATGGGATGATAATAATAATCGTGGCTGGTTTTTGAACACATACTATGTGTCAGGACTGTGTTAGGTATTTTACAGATTTTCGACTCTGCCACGGAGAGAAAACTGAGCTCAGATACCAACACATCCAGGATCACGCAGCCCACCGTGGCCTGGCGTGGGCACCAGGGAGCTCACAGAATGCCCACTGAACCTTAGAAGCCTAAGCTGAGACTTATCCTGCGAGGACGAGGAAGGCTGAAGTAGACTGTCAGTCCTCGTTGTTCTCGCATTCTATATTTGTGAACTTGCCTACTTGCTAAAGATTTATTTGTAATCCCCACATCAATCCTCGAGGTGCTTCTGTGGTCATTTCTAGACATGCACAGAGTGGCGAAAAAGTTGAGTTGCCCAACATGCATCTTCCCAGCCGAGGACGACAAGGCCACGCTCCGCCTTCTTGTCTCCGTTCTTATACCTTAAATAAAGGTCCTTTTCATGGTCTATTTAGTGCCACCCTTTTCACATTTTTGTGCGTTTTCTTGGTGATTTCACTGTTTAAAATGGCTCCCAAGCGTAGTGCTGAAGTGCTGCCCGGTGTTGCTAAGAGTAAGAAGAACAAGTGATGTGCTTTACACAGGAAAGACGTCTGTCGGAGGAGTTTCATTCGGTCATGAGTTACGGTGCTGTTGGCTGGGAGGTTAATGAATCGACAATTTATATGAAGTAAGGTGCATTTAAACAGAAACACATGCAACAAGGGTATATATTGATCACTTGATGAAAATGTTGTGATCAGAGGCTCGTACGAACTTAACCGTGTATTTCCCCAGGAGCAAGAGGTCAGCATTCGCTAATTCAGTGTTTGTGGTGACTTTATAAGGAACGTAATTATCTCAAATAACAAGACTTGACCGTGTATAACAACATCGGGGGCCAGCCCGGTGGCGTAGCGGTTGAATTTGCACGTTCCACTTCTGCGACCCAGGGTTCACCGGTTCTGATCCCTGGTGCGGACATGACACCACTTGGCAAGCCATGCTGTGCCAGGCATCCCACGTAGGAAGTAGGGGAAGATGGGCACAGATGTTAGCTCAGGGCCAGTCTTCCTCAGCCAAAAGAGGAGGATTGGCAGCAGATGTTGGCTCAGGGCTAATCTTCCTCAAAAAAAAAAAGAAAAAAGAAAAAGAAAAAAAACAACATGGAAATTCTTCATCTAAACCACTTTCTCTCTCTCACACATACACACAGATACATACATTTATATATACACACACATATACATACATATATACGTACATATATACATACATACATACATACATATACATACACATAAATACATGTATATACATAAATACACACATATACATATATTCTCATTATTTAAAAAATTTTTAAGTAATTCAGAAGAAAATACAACAAAACATTGAAAGTCCACCTTCATTTTCCCCTCCCCCTCCTAGCCAATCACTCTTTCTCCATTAACAGTTTGATGGTTTCTTTTCAGACTCTTTTTTTAAAAAGAACATTTATAAGACATATTTATTATTTTTCTGAACAAAGTGCAATGATTTTTAAATCTTTTAAATCAGACTCTTATATATGTTTACAATCATATCAAAGGACATATGCACCTATTTAGGGTTGTTTTTTAATTAACCCCAATGGGATCCTACTAGATATTTATTTTGCAGTTTTCTTTTCTCACCTACCAGCAGGTAGTGTGGCCTTTTCTGTGTTTAGTACCTACAGACCTGCCTCACTATTTTTAAATAGCTGTATGGTATGAGTGTCCTCTCATGTATTTAACTATTTCCCCCTTTGTTGGACATTTAGGTTGTTTCCATTTTTCATTATTACAACATTTTTCATTTGTGACGATGGGAGTTCATAACTGAACCAAGGTCCAGTGGGCCCTTTTGCAGACGAGGCTTCCCTTCCTCCCCAGAGGGCTTTCTCTGGGAGAGAGTGGGGCAGAGCCTGGTTCATCTGTGGGAGCACAGCCAGAAACGGAGGACCAGGAATCTCCGAGGATCTCCGGTTACATGAGAGAAACAGGTGCCTGGGAGGGCAGGGCGGGCAGAGGGCACAGGAGCCTCGTTCCCGGCAGTGTGTGTGGTCCCATTCCGCAGGCCCTTGTGCAAACACTCGGCTTTGTCACTGGCTGAATAGGAAAGTCAGCCCCAAATTAGCACTAATGTGAGGGCGTTTAAGCCTCTTGTGAGGCCCTTTGAGAAAGCACAAAAGAACTTTTTCAGGGGCTGGGCTGTCCAGCCCAAACAGGTCTGACTTGGAGACGCATGCCCAGCAGGAACACCGGGCCCTGGGAGGCTCCCTGTCAGGTAACCCGGCAGATGGGATTTTGAACCCAGCTCCGGGTCCTGCAGGCCTGCCCTCCTGGGGGCATGGCAGGCGGGGCCGCAGGGCCAGGAGGCGGGATCTCGTGGCAGGTTAGCGTTTGGACACCAGGCAGGCCTGGGTTTAAATCCCCACTCTACCCTCTGAGGCTGAGAGGCCCTGAGCAAGTCCATTCCTCCTCTGAGCCTCAGTTTCCTCCTCCGCAAAATGGGGACGATAACGCTAATAACTTCAAGAGCTTGTTGAGAAGGTGACATGAGACAATGCAGGGTCACATTCTCAGGGAGGCCTCCCCTGCTCACGTTGTTTAGAATCTCAGTGGTCCCCTCCCCAGCTCCACACTTCTTCCCGATTTTGATTTCCTCCATAGCCCTTGTCACCTTCTAACCTGCTCTACAGGTTACTTATTTATTTCGTTTATTGTCTGTCTTCTCCCACCACAAGCTGCACAGGGCAGAGATTTTTACCTCTTGCTCGTTACTGCAACTCAAGAGCTGTACACGGTGCCTGGCACATAGGAAGTCCTTGATAAAAGGCAGCTTCGTCGCTGCTGCTGGCATTATTCTTATTCTCAGTGTCACTCCCCAGGGCACGCAGACAACCAGCTTCCTGTGGCCCTGGGCCCTGCTTTTGGGGATTCCCACCCTCTTCAGCTCACAGTCCAAGAAAGAGAAATATTTGGGCCCATGAAAAACCACAGCAGAGGGCTGGGCCTGTCCGGAAGTTTTCTGAGCAGTGTGTGTATGTGTGTGTGTATGTGTGTGTACACGCGCATTTATTAGCATGTGTCTGTGTGTTTTCCCTGGAGAAGCCTGATGGGGCCACACTCTCCGTTAGGGGCTCCCCTTTCTCTCAAAATGGAGCTGGGTGACCCTGCAGCAGGAGGCAGCCACCACAGTGCGCTGGGCGTGCAGCAGCCTGTGTGTGCTGGCGCGGGGCAGCTTGGGCGAGGCCTGGCGAGGCCCAGCGTTGCCCGCCCCAGCTGCCTGTGCTCAGAACAGGCCTGTCTGGGCCTGCCCACCTCTAATCTGACCACAGAATTGGGGAACCGACTGAACCCCAAGTTCTAGGGGAGCTCAGCCTGGGGCCCAGAGGCACGAGGTACCCCAGCCTGAGCTCCAAGGCTTCTGCCATGGTCTCCTTGGCCTTGGCCCCACCTTTATCCCACAAGATGCCAAGTCCAAGGGCCTCCAGTGGGGGCTGGAGGCTTCAGCACCAAAGGCCATCTCCTGATTCTGAAAGGGACGCTGACAGTTCTTGAATGCCAGCTAAGGGTCAGACTTGTGCGAGGAGCTGGGGAAGGAGGCATGAGCCACACAGACCCAGTCCTCCTCTGCTGAGCTCCCAGTCTGGGCTGGACAACTGAGAGTTACTTAAATCACAGCTCTGATGAAGCTGAGGAAGAAAAGTACTAGGAACTGTGGGTGCTTCTCACTGGGCGTCTGAGTTCTCTGGAGGCTGGAGGTGTTCTCTGAAGAAATAACATTTAAGCCATGGCCAGAAGGATTGTTGGTGTCAATCAGGTGGAGGGGCTAGGGTTGTGGTTGCTGGAGAATTGTGTCTCAGGAAGAGGGAACAGCATGTGCAAAGGCCCAGAAGCAAGCTTGACACACAAAGTCATTTCACTGAAACCCGGCAACACCCCAAGTGGAAATGTCTTATTTTGCAGATGAGTAAACTGAGGCTTGAGGAGGTTATATAACCTGCCCAGGGTGCCACAGGTGCGTCCTGAGCCTGTGAGGTTTCCCTGAGGACTCAACCTGAGTCACACATCCCTCCAAAAGACCAGTCCTGTTTACCTGTGGAAAATGTTCAGAAAGTCTCAGGGTTAATGAGGTTTCTGGAGAGGAAACTCATCACGTAGGAGAGAAAGAGTGAATGGGAAAGAGGAGAAGCCTGCTTCCAAGGTTACCGCGAAGGCGATTCCGAGATTCGAGCATCATTTCCCAGCCTGGGTCCTCCTTGGGTGCTGTCCCATCTGATCCACGTCTCCTGAAATGAATCACAATGCAAAGTAGGCCAGATGTGGGCAGGTAAGTAAATAAACCAACCATGTGGCCCAATTCCCTCCTCCCAGAGGAAGAAGCTCCATCAAGTCTCTAGACAAAACAGAGCATGTCTTGCGATTTTAGTTTAATTAATCGCAGTCGATTTTCCCTGTGTTGTTGAATAAGGTCACCTTGAAGAGGTAATGAGAACACCAGTGGGATTGGGCTCCTGGGGGAGAAAGCAGAGGCGGCATTTGGCAGTTCTTGGTGAAGACCTAATGAAGTGAGGGTCCTTCACTGTGACTTGCTCCACATTTATTTAAAAGTCCGGTGAGCTGTGCCCCTGTCCCACGGGGAACAGCCACAGCTTGACTCCCTGGGCTGGAGAAGGCGTTGTTTTTGAGGATGCTCTAAATGGTATCCCCGTGTTCCCCAACAGGGACAGGATGACTACGATTGGGGTCTCCAAGTGGTAAGTGAGGCCCCGGCACCCACCTGTCCCCAGGTAACCACACCTACCCGGGTGAGCACTGGGTAACTAGGCATCGCCATTGCACGGGCAAATGGTGCAATTCCCCCGGCTTGCCCAGGAGGATCAGGATCTACGTGCTGCACACCTCGGGGGCCCAACCTTGCCTGTGGGGCAGGGACCTCTGGGGAGAAGCTCGGCAGGGATGTCTGCCCCAAGGGGCTCACGTGACTCCCCAGCTTCAGGAGTGGGCTCACATCTGCTCTCCCGTATCCATTCAGGGTTGAGAAGGTTGAGGGCCCTGGAGACGTTTGAAAAGTCACTCCAGAAGCAACTGCCTGAGACCTTTTAAAACAGGGCGAGTGAGGCTAGATAGCTTGCCCAAGGTGGCACAGCTATTCATGGCAGAGTCAGGACTGGAACCCGCCTGGGGCAGGCTCCAGAGCCTCTCCCCGACCGCCCCTTCGCTTGGGTTAGTATCCTTATATCCGTGGTTGTGTACATATGGAAGAGAGGTCTGGAAGCATGTACATCAAAGGGATTGTCCTTTACTAGTGGGGTTATAAAGGGGGGGCTTTTACTTTCTACTTTTTCATGCTCACGTAGTGTCTCATTTTTTTCTTCACAAAACTTTTTTCATTTTTTATTGTCTCGTACTTTTGTGGTCAGGCAAAAGTGACAAGCTGAGTTTTAATATGGTGCTCCAACCTGGCAATGTGTATCAATGGCCTTAAAACTGTCGTAAGGAACTGTCCCTTATGGTCAAGGGGATCCAGGCCGCTTCCAGGGTCGTTGCCTCTGAACCCACTGCTTTGTCACCTTACACGTGCATGACACGTTCCACATGTGGAACAGCTATTGCTGGAACATTACGCAGCCTTTACGAGCAGAATATTCAAAGAATATACAATGACATGGGAAGCCGTTAAAGATGTAGAGTTAAACAGAGGAGAGAGGGTGGGAAACTGCATGTGGAGGATGATGCCAACTGTGCTTTTAGAAAATTCTACACAGGAAATACTAGAAAAGAATGCACCAACAATTAATAATAGTTATCTTTGAGTGGTGGGGTTATGGTGACTTTAAATTTCTTTCCACTTTTATTTATTTTCTAAATTTTTTACGATAATCACATGTAACTTTTCTCATCTGACACAACAATAACAAAACAACTAACGATGACTAGTGTTTCCTGGGTGCCAGGCACAGTGCTAAGCATGTTATGTGTGTTATCTCATTAATCTTCTCAACAAGCCTATGGGTAGATTTGAGGCAACAAGGTAGAAATACGAAGTAATCAGCCCATCGTTACCCAGGTGGCGTGTGGTGAGTCTGGGCAGTCTGACTGACTACAGAGACCACTCTCAACCACTATAAATGCTGTTTTTCTTTAAAATAAAGACAGTACTTCAAGAGCTGGTTCTTGTTCATTGTGCCCATTAGACAAGAAGACCTAAAGCGGGGCCCCCATGTACAGTCGGGCAGGTTGTGGTCTGCACAAGAGAGCATGCACTCTGCTTAGTAAGCTGTGAGCTTCGGCAAGGAGCTGTATCTTCTTGAAGGAAGAGATGTCTTTTCATGGGAATACAAATTAAAACCACAATGAGACACCACTACATACCTACCAAACATTACAAAGACTGACAACACCAAATGTTGACAAGAGTGTGGAGCAACCGGAGCTCTCCTTCATTGTTGGTGGTAATATAAAGTGATATAACCACTTTGGAAAAGGATCAGTCAGTTTTTTGTGAAATAAGGTATCCACCTACTCTGTGACCCAGTCAATACATTCCTAAGCATTTACTCAAGAGAAATAAAGGCACATGCTCACAAAACGCCTTCTATAAGAGTGTCCATAGCATCTTTTCCACTGGAAAAGCATCAGCTTCAAGCTGGAAACAGGCTGGATGGCCATCAATAGGAGAATGGATAAACAAACTGCCATACCTTCCTACAATAGACCCCTCCCCAGCCACACAACAGAAACAAATTACTGATATGTATAACAACATGATGAATGAATTTTTCAAAAGTTACTCAGAGTGAAAGAAACCTTACACAAAAGAATACATACTGCGTGATTCCATTTACATGAACTTCTACAATAGGCACAACTAATCTATCGTAGAAAAATATCAGAACAGTGGTTGTCTAGGGGCATGGGGTGGGGGAGTGGGAGGAGGTGGGTGGCGAGCACTAAGCAGGAGGGGCAGGAGGGAACTTTCTGGGGTGATGGGAATGTGCCATATCTTGATAGGGTTTGGGGTTCCACGTGTCTGCGTTTATCAGAACACTAAATGTCCACTCAAGAATTGCACATTTCATCATATATAAATTTTACATCAAAAGGACAAAAATTGTGAACAATTATTAAACTTTTTAATGACCTGCATGCTGAAATATTTAGGGGAAATGCACTGATGTCTGCAATTTAGCTTGAAATGCATAATCAAATAGACGTATTACTGAACAGATAGAGGGATGGCTTTATGTGAAAGAAGAGAAATGCAGGAAAATGTTCACAGTGGAATCTAGGTGCTAGATTTGCAGGACTTCACTGTAAAATTCTTTGCACTTTGCTGTAGTTTGAAATTTTTCAAAAACAATGTTGAAAAACACGCTTGCTACACATAAACCTAATGTCACGTGAAAGAAGCCGGACACAAAAGAATACATCGGGTGTGATTTCATTTAGCTAAAGAACAAGACCGCCGCGACCACTGATGGGACTAGAGTCAGGGGAATGGTCAGGACAGGGGGCTGAGGGCGTCTGGGCAGCTGGAAAGGTTCTGCTTCTTCATCCAGCTGCTGATAGGGGTGTTCAGTGCGTGAAAATTCATGACGGTTGGTATACTTTTCTATAATGTATATTGCTCTTTTCTCTGTGTTCGTATGTTGTCCTTTAATAAAATGGGTTTTAAAAAGACTTGCGATGTTACCAAACCTACTTCAATCAACACATGGTAGCAATTCACCACTTATCCTGCTTCTTCTGGCTTTTATTCTTATCCTCTTCCCCGGCACCCTCTTCCTCTCCCCTCAACCAGCGCAGCCGCCACCCCCAACTCTGAAATGCATTCTCCCAGGTTCTACAACACATAGAAGAGTACGGTAAAGTGGAAAGGAAAGATCCTGGCTTAGAGTCAGAGAAATTTGGGTCCAAGTTCTGATTCTGCCACGTACGAGCTGTGGGCTCTGAGACAGACAACCTCCATGGGTCTGGGTTTTCTCATCTGTTAAGAGGCATAATCATATACCGGCCTCAGGTCAGGGTGATGCTGCGATCTGATGAGACAACGCACACACACGGCCCCGCCCAGCGCCTGTCGCATAGCGATGCTCACTGACTCTTACGTGGAATGAAATGGTGGCATCAGTGCTCTCATTCTGCCCCTTCTTTCAACACCACCAGGGGCTCGTGGCTGGGCAGCAAGAAGGGCCTTACGGCAGCTGGGTACCTCTGAACCACTCAGCTTCAACCTTCCTGAGCCTCATTTCCTCATCCACAAAGTGGAATCAGTTCCTGCCTGGCAGAGTTGCTGTGAGACTAGACAAACTTGAGGCTTGTCAGCTTGAGGACCGCGGGGGAGTTGAAGTTTCCACACCCCACCGTAGGGGTAACGGCTGCGGCCCGCCCCTTGTGCTGCCTCTGGCTCAACTCTCCTCGGGCTTTGTGGGCCAAGGACTGGACATCTTAGGGTGGAGCGGTCCAGAGCTGTGAGGTCCTGGGGTCCCCCCTCGGCGCAGTAATGGTCCCCGTGGTGCCTGCTCCTGGAGACCAGCGCAGTAGGCTCGCTGGCTCCGCCTGGCCATCGCTCCTGTTATTCAGTCGATGGCTGCCCTTTGGTGAGTAACTTGCCACCCAGGAGCAGTTATCTGCCGCTGTCATCGCACAAAGGACGCTCTGTTCAGGCTCCAAGCCGGTGCGTGCTCAGGGCGCCGGCAAGACCAAGGGCTTCCTCTGGGCCGCAGGCCAGGACCCAGCCCTGAAGGTGGGCCTCAGCTTCCAAAGGTGTCTGCCAAGCACAGGATCATCAGGATGTGCTCACTCCTGATCTCCAAGCCAGATTCTCTTCCACTCGCCCACGGGGCCAGGGCCCAGGCTGGCTTTCCTGGGGACAGCCGGCCATTCTGTTGTGGAGTGCGGCAGCCATGGACCAGGTGGTCTACAAGCCACGGACCCTCAGACGGAGAATCAGCCCAACTCCTGCCCCAGAGGGATGGGTGCTTAGGACCAAGTGGGCGCTCGGTAAACAAACATTAGAGAGTAGAGTAGCTAAGGGCTTAATTATAAGGCAGCGAGCCAAAGCATTACACACACTGTCACATTTGGAACTGTTATCACCCTATTTCTCAGATGAGGAAACCGAGGCTTAGAGAGATGAAGTAACTCGCTCTGAATCCAGGTGGGAAGACTCTGGAGAGCCCCTGCTCTTACCCGCCTTGTTATGCTAGTCCCACAGTGACAATGATGATACCTAACATTTATTAAGCACCTAGGGTGTACCAGGTACTATGCTAAGCACTGTACCTACATTATTGTGTTAAATTGCTAGAACTACCCTATGAAGTAGGTGTTGTGATTATTCCCCATTTTAAGGAAGAGGAAGCTGAATAAATGAATGGCTGCTGGAATTGCTCCTGGAAAAGAAGTGACTCTTATCGCATGCCTTCTACAGAGAGCTGCGTGCTGGAACAGGCACAATCTCACTGATGCTCTCATTTCATCTCCACAACCCCAACAAGAGGTAGGTGTGAGTCTTCTTATCTTTATTTTTATTTTTTGGTGAGGAAGATTGGCCCTGAGCTAACATCTGTGCCAATCTTCCTCTACTTTACATGTGGAAACACCGCCACAGCATGGATTGCCAAGAGGGGTGTAGGTCCGCTTCCAGGATCTGAACCTGCAAACCCTGGGCCACTGAAGTGGACCATGCGGCCTTAACCATTATGCCACCAGGCCAGCCCAGAGTCCTGCCATTTTCTAGATGGGGAAAGGTGCAGAGTAGTAAGTTGTGATGCTGCTAAAAGTGCTAGAATCGGGGTTCAAACCTTAGGCAACCTGTCCCCCAAACCCACCCTCCTACCATCCCACCCTCCTGTATCAGTGGTCTTCAGCCACGCTTAAATAAAGAGTGGTACCAGATGGAATAGAGCTGACTGCACTGATTAAAGCTGTTGAGCATCAAAATATCTGGGTGGACAAGAAGAGAAGAAATCAGGTGAGTCAAAAGGGAGGTGTACCTGCCCCAGAGGCCCCTGGTTCTTTGGGGGCAGTACTGCTTAGTGGTAAAGGACACAGGGTGCCAGTGCTAGCCTACCTGGGTTCCGATCCCAGCTTTACCATTACCTTAGGCGTGTTGCTGAACTCTTCAGTAAGATGGGAACAATGATAGCAGTCTACCGGTACTTATCTCAAGGGGTTGCTGTGAGGCTTAAAGCAGTGAACGTATGTAAAGTGCTTAGAACACAGCCTGGCACACTGTCAGCATATATGGGCCCTGAGAGGGTCATGACTCAGGCAATGTACCCAAGGTACTTTCGTTTTGCTACATCCAAAAATATCTTTGCTGAGCTCTGATTGGATGTTATATTTCGGTTTTTATACAGGGTGGATGTAACAAACAGCCATAGAAGAGTGTGTCGGTGTCATTGGTGAAACTGAGAATGCTATTCACTAAGCCGCACAACTTTCCTTATCTCAAGATTCGCATGCTTGTTCCTCCTACAGCCGAACGCCAGGAGAGAACGTGTGTCTCCAGACCAGCGCGCGTGCTGTCTTGGGGCAGCTCCACACCCCCGTGGATGTCAGGAATTTGGAAATGAAATGAACTATGATGTTCACTGGCATGAGCCCAGGCTCTGGGTAAAATGAGCCTTCCCCTTTTCCTGTTGGTTGCTTTCTTGTTAAAAACAAGAGGTTTCTTAACATTTTTTTTTTCAAATTGTTTTATAGGTTAATTCTGATTTTGAAATAAGTGCATCTTGATTGTAAACAAAAAACTCAACATTTGATGTACCTCCTTGTAGACTTTTATATGTAGATTTGGGTATGTATAGCGTGTATGTGTGTGAGGTTTTGGAAACAAAAGTTTAGGAAAGTGAGAATCATGACATACTCTTTTGAAACCCACCTTTTTTTTCTCTTAGCCTACCATAGATATTTTAATATGTTAATAATAACAACAGTAACAATAGCTTCATTCATTCAACAAAATATTTGTGATATCCATAAATATTTTCTAGGCACTTTCTCTTGGCACTGAGACTATAGAAATGGACAAAATAGACAAGGTCTCCCCCTCACTAGAGCTATCAGGCCATAAACTACTAAATATAAAAATAAATTAAAATGTTCATTTCAAATAGTGCTGTGAAAAAACCAATGCAACATGTTGGGGGCAACATTTGGAAGGGTGGTCATAAAAGCCTTCTTTGAGGGGGTAACAATTTGAGCTGAGGCCTGAGTGATGAGAATGAACCAGGCTTGGACTAGATCTAGGCAGAGGAAACAGCACATGCAAAGGTCCTGAGGTGAGAACAGAGTTTGATCTGTTTCAGGAACAGCAAGAAGGCTAGCAGGCTGGAGCTGAGTGAGAGATCAAGGTGCAACTGGAGAGACAGGCGGGAGCCACATCTTACCAATCATGGGGAGACATTTGGATTTTGTTGCAAGTGTCATGATCTGATTTAAGCATTTGAAAAGCAAGATCACTGTGGCTGCTTGATGGGGGTTAGACTGTGTGGGGGCGGGGGGGGGTGGTGGGAGATGACACCAAGTATGGAAGTAAGGGAACCAACTGCAGGAATCCTGGTGGCGTGCACTAGAGTTGTAGCAATAGACATGGCGAGCCCTGGATGGATTTAGACTTAATTATGAAGTCAGTAGATGGAAAAGGTCAGGAACAGAGAGCTCCAAGACAGCTTAGAGGCTGTTGGTAACAGCAGTCGTTCTCATTTACTGGGCACTGATTAATGCCAAGAGCTGTGCCAAGCTCCTTTACAAACCTCGACTCCACGGTTCCCCAAAGCAGGTCTGCGGTCCCCTGCGTTAGCTCTGCCTGGCGTGCTTGCTGGAAATACAGGAATTTGTCTTTGTATCCTTATTCCTGGGATTCTCATCCGATGCCAAGCTTGGGGACACCAGCACTCATGTAATCATTTGACAAGTCCACAGGCAGGACATTTCGCATTTTTTTACAGAGTGGGAAACTGAGGCTCTGGAAGTGTAAGTGACTCACCTAAGGTCACGAGTTCCCTTGACTTCCCTTGGACACTTAGGTGCTGCAGTAAAAATCCTGGCGATCAATACAGCGCCACACATGGTTTAACAGCTTCACGGAGCTCTGCTTAGTGGATGCCTGGCACCAAACTCAATCTTTCCTTTTTATTTTTATTTTCATCACTTTGGAGTGTGACGTGAACTCAATTTAAAACCATGGACTTTAAATCCTTTCTAGATGTAGCCAGAGTGAAGTGCCACCTATATAGCAGATTATCATTAATGATAACTGATAACACTAGTAATTGTGGCCCCCATTTGCTGAGTGCTTGTCATGGACAGGCCCCACGCTAAGTGCTCTGAGTGCATCATCTCCTGTATCCCTCCCGGGTGAGCGTGGGCTGGGCATATCCACGTCCCCCTTGGTTCTCTCCCTGCCTCCTGGGATACCTATTGTGGGAAGGCAGAGATGCTATCAGCTCAGCGAGCATCTCAGGTCTTTGCTACTATTTCAGTAATGAGACAGTGGCTTTTGACCCAGTTCCTGGGCCAAAGCCAGCCTTAGGGCTTCGCCCTCTCTTGGGGTTTGGTGGCTCTGGTGGCAAAATCTGACCTATGTCCTCTCTCCTTATGGTCAAAAATCGGGGTGGGGCACTGTGTGCGGGTGGAGGGAAAGAGGGAGGAAAGAGCTGAAGTGTGACTCAGGCTCTGGTCCCATGCTTAATGGGCACCTGAGAAGTCTACCTCACCATGGTGGCATCCAAGAGGCTGGCATGACTGCTGTGACTGGAATCTGACCACTGTTGCGTCCACCATGTGACACTTTGAGAGAGGCTTGGTGGTCATGTGGGGTGTGTTTTCTTCCCCACTTGTCTCCCACAGCATTTTCCACACTGAGCCTGGCCCTAAGGTTGTCCCTGGAGAAGGGGGCAGAGAGCTATTAAAGAGGAATGCTTGGCGTGAGAGCACTTCATCTGGGGACTCTTCTATTCATCCACTCATTGGTTCATCTGCCCGTCCATCTGTCTACCCATCCATCCATCCATTCATCCACCCATCCACCCACCCACCCATCCACTCACCCATCCATCCACCCATCTATCCATCTACCCATCCATCTATCCATCCACCCATCTCTCCATCCACTCACATATCCATTTATCCACCCCCCCCCCCACCTATCCATCCACTCATCCATCCATCCACTCATCCATCCAGCAAACGCCCATGTCCAAGCACACCTGTAGAAACCTGGGAGTATCAGAGATACAAAGAGGACTAAGACACAGACCCTGCTCTCCAGGAGCTTACAGTCTTATAAGGAAAACAGAAGTGAATTGACAACTGGTATACACTTTGGGAGCAGTATCTAGGGGACCTACTAAGCTGTGCTGAACAACTGAGTTGAATCACTCAGAGCCAGTTTGGCCTCTGAAGACACCAAGTCTGGGCTCAGATTCCAGCTCTGCCAATTACTATCTGCATGGCCTTGGGGAAGTCACTTCACTTCCCTGAGCCACCATTCCTGCATCTGTAAGATGAAGATAATTATAATACCTACTTTATCCAGTCATTTTGAAGATTAAAGGAAATATGTATATATAACACAATACTGGCACGCAGTAGACATGCAATCATTGGTTGTTTCATTCCCTTTAAGATCTAGTTCCTGTCATAAAGGGACTTAGAGTGTAGTGGGGGCGGAAGGACTATGTGGTCAGCCTTACTGTTTTCCAGATGCTGTAAAATGTTTGTTGTTTATTTTCACATTTAGTTTGTACAAGACTGTGAAGAAAGCTTTATGATCCCCATTTCACAGATGAGGAAACTGAGGCTCAGAAAGTTAAGTGACTTGCCAAGTTTCCATAGGTAGTAAGTGGTAAAGCCAAGCTTTGAACCCTGGTTTATCTTACTTCAGAGCCCACACTCAAACACTAGCCTCCAGTGTCTGTACACAGCTGTATGTGGCAGAAGGTGATAAGTACCCTTATAAAGGTCCAAGCATATTATTCCAGAAACAGAGAATGAATTTCTTTGGAGAGAGTGGTATTTGAGCTCCATCTTGAAGGAAAGAAATCTAGAATATGATCACATAGAAATCGCAGGTGGTGATTGTGGACGCTCTTAGCCAGAGAGCACAGCTTGGGCAAAAGCATGAAGTAGGAATGAGAACGGTGTATTTGGAAAGTAATCTCAGAATCATACCATTGAGAAAGCTTGAAGATCATTTTAGTCCAAACCCATCACTTCACAGATGACAAAACCAAGGCCCTGAGAGGAGCAGCTTCTAGCCTAGGCCACAGGGTAGACAATGGCACTGCTGGAGTCAGCCCAGCATTGTTGGGACAGATAAGGCTGGCCAGAAGGGCAGGGCCAGGTCACAGAAGACCATCTGGTTTAAGGAGTTTGGATGGTATCCTGTCAGAAGTGGTGAGCTGTTGAAGGTGTGTGAACAGAGGCGAGGCTTGGCCTATTGATGATGGAGCTGGAGGATCACAGCCCCAAGGGAAAGGAATCCTGGGTGGGGTCCAGGAGACCACTGGCCTCCTGGAATTTGAGCTGCTTCAACTGGTCTGGAGCTCTTGGCCACGGGGACCTCTATATGCTTGACCATCAAATAAATAAGTGTTGGTGAATGTCTGCCTCCATGGTTAGATGGAAGCTCCAGGGTGAGCTGTCATCTGTTTTGTTCAACACTGTATACCTGGCATCTAGCAAGGGCCTGGCATATAAGGGCTTAATCTACATTTTTTGAACAAATGAATGAATGAATGGATCAATCAATCATTAAGTTCTCCCCATCCCCTTCCAGGTAAGAAAAGCAAAACCCAGAGTAAAGTAATTCATTCGTTCAATTTGACGAATATTTCTTGATCACCGACTAGGTATCAGGCAATATAGTGAATATAGTGAACGAGACAGATGAGATCCCCATCCTCATAGAGATAAATGAATAAAGAGATAAAGAAGGCAGTTCTGTGCGACCACATGGATGGACCTTGAGGGTATTACGCTAAGTGAAATAAGTCAGACAGAGAAAGACACTGTATGATTTCACTCATATGCGGAAGATAAACAAACAAGAAACACATAGATAAGGAGAACAGATTGGTGGTTACCAGAGAGGAAGGGGTTGGCGGGAGGGTGAAAGGGGTAAAGGGGCCCATATGTGTGGGGACGGATGGAAACTAGACTATTGGTGGTGAGCAGCATGCAGTCGACACAGAAGTTGAACTATAATAATGTGCACCTGAAATTACACAATGTTGTAAACCAATGTGACCTCAATAAAATAATTAAAAACCTGAAAATAAAATTAGAAAAAAAAGAAGCCAGTTCTTTGGGCACAGGTTTCTCGTCTTCAGAACAAGGTTTCCCTTGGAAAGAGGCGGAATTGGCCGCACATGGCTTGTCCTCACCAACACTTCATCCCCCTACCCCCGCCATATATTCTGAAGATACTAGCTTAAATGAATTTGCAATATTAACTCTCAGGCATTTTCTGAGATCTTCTGGGGATGACCCGTTTGAAGCCATCAACAGAGTTAGTGGAACACACATCTGGTTCAGGATATGTGGGGCCGACCAAGAGAGGAAGTCTGGAGCCCACAGCACCCCCAAAGCAGAGCTCTGCGTGGTGAGGCAGAGAGAACTGAGGAGGTTCTCATTGTAGTTTAATTTGCATTTCCTCGATTATGAAGGAGGTTAAGCATCTTTCTATACATTTCTTGGCCACTTGGGTTTCCTCCTCTGTGAAATGCTTGCTCACAGCCTTCATTTTTTCTATGGCTCCCTCCTAGTTTCACACAAGAGGAAACTAAGGTTGGAAAAGCCAAATGATTTGCCTAAGGTCAGATAACGACTTTTACATAAAATTACAGGAAACCATGTTATCTATTGTATGGTGTCTTGCTCAAGACAGACACTCAAGACTTGCTTGTTGAGCTGAATTTAAATATAAATATAAACAGAGAACAACCTCTAGGGAGAGACACCGTTGGGTGGTGACAGGAGCCTGGTCTCTGGAGGCAGGCAGCCCCGGTGGGCTCAAACTCAGGCTCTGCCTGGTGTCCGCTGTGTGACCTTGGGTAAGCATGGAGCCTCTCTAAGCCTTGATTTCCTTATGGATGTATACACATGTCCCCAGGTAAATCGGGGCACCTGCCACAGGGCTAGCTCAGTAGTCGTCCATTTTTCCTTCTAGTCCCTTCCTGGAAGAATGCAAAACAGCCAATACACAGGGATGTAGGAGGCCAAATCAAGCAGGCCTGGATGGTACTGTAGGCTGGATAATGGCCCCCCCCAAATGTCCAGTTCTAATCCCCAGGACTTGTGAATATATTACCCCACGCGGTAAGATACTTTGCTGAAGTGATTAAACTCAGGATCTTGAGTTAGAAAGATTATCTGGACGGGCCCAGTGTATGCCCAAGTGTTCTTATACGGCAGAGGCAGGAAGGTGAGAGAGAGACGTGTGAGGGCAGAAGTCGAGGCTGGAGCGGTGCACTGGGAAGAGCGAGGAAGGGGGACGTGCCAAGGAGTGCAGGCGGCCTCGAGAAGCTGGAAAGGGAAGGAAACAGATTCTCTCCTGGAGCCTTTGGAGGGAGTGTGGCCCTGCTGACATCTTGATTTAGGCCCCGTGAGACCCATTTTGGACTTCTGACCTCCAAAACTAAGAGAATTCATTTGCATTGTTTTAAGACACCAAGTTTGTGGTAATTTGTCACAGCGGCCATCAGACACTAATACAGGTGGCATCTCAGAAAAATCAAGTTTTCTGAAGGAGGGGAGAGACATGAATTGATGGTGAAGAAATAATAATAATAGCTCCTTTGTTTTAAGTGTTTTTTTCTTTTTGAGAGACATCAGCCCTGAGCTAACATCTGCTGCCAATCCTCCTCTTTTTGCTGAGGAAGACTGGCCCTGAGCTAACGTCCGTGCCCATCTTCCTCTGCTTTCTATGTGGGACACCTACCACAGCATGACATGCCAAGTGATGCCATGTCAACACCCGGGATCCGAACCGATGAACCCTAGGCCGCCGAAGCGGAATGTGTGCATTTAACCGCTGCACCACCAGGCCGGCCCCCTAAGTGTTTATTTTGTACCAACTGTGTTCAAGACCCTTGTTTCAAATTACCTCATTTAATCCTCACATCACCAGGTAAGGTAAAAACCATTTTCCCATTTGCCAACAGAGACTCAGTGAGTGCAAGTAATTTAGGCATGTGAAGCCAGTGGAGGAGCTGGAATTCGAACCCAAGTCCGCCTGTCACCAAAACACCATGCTTTCCCGAAGTGGCAGCGTGGCCCTGCTGTAACACGGGCAGAAGCCAGAGGAAGTCTGGGAGTTTTAGAGCTGTTGGGTCTCTGCCAAGTCCATTCAACATGCATTTATTTGCACATCTTCGACGTGCCCAGCATTGCACCAGTGCAGGGGAAACCCACGCTCCCTGGGGAGGGAAGAGGCAGTGAAACACTGGAGACCCACCCTGAACGATTCTGAAAACACAACCACACTGTGAAATACCTGATGGGGCTAAATGAAGTGGAAAGGGAGAGAAAAAGAAGAGACTGGAGCTCGCAAGATCGGCTATTGAGGAAAATGCGGCGACTTGACTGGGCCTTGAAGAATGTGCAGGAATTGGGAGAGGCCCCTCCAGGGTGGCTCAGGGCTGGAGAAGGGATGGTGCACACATGACCCGTCAAAAGCTCCGTCCTGGAAGATCTCGTGCAACTCCATAAGAACTACTCAGAAGACTCCAGAAGCTTAAAGGGACAAAGGAAAGGAATGGTCTGCAGACAATGAACAATTCACAAACACATGTAAAGATGTTCCTTCTCATTAGGTATCAAAGGAATGAAAATTAAAACAAGATGCAAATATTTGCCTACCAAATCAACCCAGATTTGAGAAAATGATAACACCCAGTGTCACGGAGGGTGTGGTGAAACAGGCACTCTCATTCATTGCTAGCAGGAGTGGAAATTAGTACAACCCTTTTGGAAAACAATTTGGCAATGTTTATCAAAAGCCATGGTGTGTTTACATCCTTTGATCCTGCACCTTCTCTTTGGGGAGGCTAGCCCAGGGAATCTGAAATAAAGAAAATCTTTATACACGGGATTCTGACTACTTCTTTCCTTATGCAGTAAAGTAACAACCTAAATGTCCAAAAAGGGAATGGTAAGTAAATTATGGTATCTCTACCTAGTAATATTATGTATCCACTAAAAATAATGATAATAAAGAATTTGGATTTACTTTAATATTTTACATTGTTAAGTGAATAAGGCAGGATACAAAACTACATATAGAGTAGAGCAGTCATATAAAAACAAAGAGTTTTTTTAGAGTGGCAAAAAACACATAACATAAATTGGCCCTCAGTGATTTTTAAGAGTGCAGTAGAGCATTGTTACCCAGATGCACATTGTTGTACGGCAGGTCTCTAGAACTTTTTCATCTTGTACCACTGAAACTCTATTCTACCCATCAAACACCAACTCCCATTTCTCCCTCCTTCCAGCCCCTAGCAACCACTGGCTGACTCCAATACAGGCAGAAAAATGTTAAATCTCTCTCATTAAATCTTTCATTCTCAAGTCCCTCCTAAAGAAGCTACTATGTGACTAGCTTATATGAACCAATGCAAAAGAAAATACTTTAAATTGGACTGCACTTTTTATTTTTTGCTTCTCTAAGTTTTTTTTTTTTTTATTTCTCTAAGTTTGATCCTTTTAGACGCCTCATATAAGTGGGATCAGGCAGTATTCGTCTTTTCCTGATTGGCTTATTTCACTTAGCATAATGTCAAAGTATTTTTTAAATGATATATTTTTAAAGGATACAAATAAAATATACGAAAATGTGGTTGTCTTTGGGTGGTGGGTTTAAAAATTCTTTCTACATTTCCTTTTCCCCAAATTGTTTAGTCATGTATTACCCTTTTACTAACAAAATAAGACTCATTTCTTCTTAAGGTGAAAAAAAAAAGAAAGCGGGGCCAAGAGGCCTGGGAAATAACACAATCTCAAATTTGTCACATCCTCTAGAGATGATAACCAGGGACAAAGGAGACTCTAGGTTCAAGAAAAGACTCCAATATGAGATCAAAAGCATCTGAGCTTCTGCCTGACATCTTGCCCTCCCAGGATGCCAGCTGCCTTCCGGGTAGGGCCTGAGAGCCAGGGACGTGGAGGCTGTCATGTTCTCTTCTCCAAGAGTCTGCCACTTCTGGATATTGATTAGAGACAGAGGCAGTTGGCACTCACTACCCAAAACAACTGTGATTCATGCCTCCCTCTCCCAGGGAATGTTAAACAGCTGTCTGCTCTTGGCTGTCTCTAAACCCACCCAGCCAGACAGCCCGTGGGGACTAAAAGAAGCCGAACTCCACCCACTTTGTGCAGAGTTAAACAGAGGGACTGACACTGATTTAAAAAGAACCTTATTATGTGTGAACCAGGAAGTAGGTGGAGGGGACAGAAATACATCCACCCGGTGCTGCTTCCTGGGTCTACTGATAGATCGGAAGATCCTTGCGGGCCCAGATCTTTTTTTGTTCAACCCCTCCACCTTCCAGCCCTGATTACAGGGTTGTCTGCCTTGTAGAGACTTCATAAATATTTATTCTTTGGATGAACCAAGAGCATCCTATCATTTAGGCAAACAGCTTATTTGAGGCGTGGTGCATTCATCTTAGGAAACCACCAAGAGACTGGAAATTTACAGCAACAGGCAGAGGACTGGCAGGCATGATGGGCACATCATAGAGGCAGCCTATTTGCTCCCATCCGCCCTGCTCCCACATTGCTGCCTCTGAGTGCTAGAATATTCCACAGCTTGATGCCCACTCCTATCCCAGAGAAGTGTGATAGGAACTCAGGGAAGCTGAAGGACGGCCTGAATCCTTTCTCTAATCCTGTTCAGATCAGCTGGAATATATAATAAGCACCTACTGGTAACGTCCCGGAATCAAGGCCCAGAGAACTAAGTGTGAGGCCCCCAGCTCTGCTGCTTATGAGCTGAGTGGCCTTGGGTAAGTCATGTATCCAATAGGCAACAGACTATATAAAAACTGTGGAAGGCATACCTAATTTTTTAATATTCAGTTTTTGAGTTCTTCCAAATGTGACATAAATCATCTAATTCCCACAACACCCTGTGATGAAGGGACTATTATCCCCATTTTATAGACAAAAGAAGCCTCGATTCATGGAGGTTTAGTAAATTTCCCAAAGACATATATATAGTAAGTGGTGGAGCTGGGATCTGAGCCAGGTCTGGTGACTTTACAACCTGGGTATTGTCACCAGGCCAGGCTGCCCCCATCCACGCTGACCTGCAAAGCATTGCATGAGGCTCAAGAATGGGCTCATGTATGTGAAAGTGTGTTGTGAACTCCAACACATAGTATGATTGTTAGGCTGGCTCTGGAGGTGGCCACAGGACCAGGAGAGGGGAAGGCGGTGGTCAATTTCACGACCACCTACCATGCCCGCCTCTCTCCCTATATCCTCTCCAACTCCTGTGAGGGTGTTTGGCCCTCGGGCAGCCCATCCCTCCCAAGGTGGGCAGGAAGGAATTTTCTCTGCTCTGGAACGAAGAGCAGTTTCACAACAAGGGCTGTGTCCCATGGGCTCTCTGCATCACCCAATTGCTCTGTTCATCAGCTGACAAAGTGATGCTCTCAGCAAGATGCCAAGTTCCCTGCCCCCACTGGGGGACCAAGTCAGGCTAGAGGAGGTAGCTCTTGGCCCCACGAAAGCAGCCTGACTCCAGGGGCCTGGGAAGAGAGTCTGACTAGAGAAAGATCTCTTTCAAGTGCCATTGGAGGTAAGGAAGCACAGGTGACGCATCACACGCCACACTGGCTGCTGACTGACTCAGTTGCACAACTCAGCATTCATTCATCATGGTCACTGAACGACTTGTCAGCGAGGCTGGATGGCACAGTAGTCAAGCACGTGGGGTCCAGAATCAGGCAGATCTGGGTTGGAACCTTGTGCTTCTTCTTCCTCATTGGGTGACTTTAATTGAATTGCTTCAACTTTCTGATTCTCAGTTGCCACATCTGTAAAATGGGGCGAATGCGACCCACTCACAGGATTCCTGGGAGAAGTGGAGAGACGACGCATGTGGAGGGTTCAGCACAGCGCCTGGCACATGGGAGGTGCTTAGTAGATGTACCCATGTGTGATTGGTGCTATTGGGCAGGGGGATAGGATGAATAACAAAATACCCTGCCTTCGAGGATTATATACATTCAGTAGCAGAGGCAGAAAAGTACAGAGCTATCCTGTAATGACGACTGCACTTAACATATAGTTATTTCATTGAATCCTTGTCCAAGATCAGGCAGCAAAAAAGTTGCAGAGCCAGCATATGAACCCAGGTCTGGTTTACTAAAAGAGGGAATGTGTACACATGTGTGTGAGAGAGAGAACGAGAGAGAGGTAGGTTGAAAAAGGTAGAGATTGATTTATTTGGAGAAAAAGGGTTGAATCCAGAGTCAGGAGACATAGGAATGAATCTCCTTTTTGGATTAATTTCCTTAGCTGTTATGTATTAACAAACAAACAAACAAGCATTCAGAAACTGACATGTGGATGCACTGTGCACTTACCATGTCGATAACAATGATTATACACAGTGGAAGAAACTGAAACCAGACATGGTCCCATAGACAGTAAATCACAGAGTCAAGATTTGAAACTTGGTCTGACCTTTTCTGTCTTATTTTATTTTTAAAATAATAATTGTATATTTAAGGTGTACAACATGAAGTTTTTATATACATAGTGAAATGACTACTACAGTCAAGCTAATTAACATATCCATCTTCTCACAGTTACTATTGGAGTGTGTGTGTTGAGAGCACCTGAGATCTACTCCCAGCAAACTTCCAGTGCACCATACAGCATTATCAACTACAGTCACCGTGCTGTACATTACGTCTCTAGAACTTGCTCGTCCTATCTAACTGCAGCTTTGTACCTTTGACCAACTTCTCCTCACCCGTGGTAACCACCATTCTACTCTCTGCTTCCATGAATTCGACTTTTTTAGATTCCGCACAAAAGGGAGATCATGCAGAAGTTTTCTTTGTGTGTCTGGCTTAATTCACTTAGCAAAATGTCCTCCAGGTCCATCCATGTTGTCATAAATGGCAAGATCTCCTTCCTTTTAAGGTTGACTAGTATCCCATTGTATATAATATATATTCACATATAATGGAATGGAAAATATATATTATATATATTTATATATAACATAAATATAAATATATAAAGAATGTACATATTTATCCACTCATCTGTTGACCCACATTTAGGTTGTTCCCATATCTCGGCTCTTGTGAATAACGCTGCAATGAACATGGGGATGCAGATGTCTCTTCAAGGTACCGACTTCATTTCCTTTGGACATATAACCAGAAGAAGGATTGCTGGATGGTACGGCAGTTCTAGTTTTAATTTTTTAAGGAATCTCCGTGCTGTTTTCCACAATGTCTGTACAAATTTACCTTCCCATCAATACTATGCAAGGGTTCCCTTTTCTCCACATCCTCACCAAAACTTATCTTTTGTCCTTTTGATAACGGCTATCCTAACAGGTGTGAAGTGATGCTCGCTGTAGTTTTGATTGGCATTTCTCTGATGACTAGTGATGTTAAGCACATTTTCATATACCTGGTGGCCATTTGTGTGTCTTCTTTGCATAAATGTCTATTTCTAACTCCTTTGCCCATTTAAAAATTGCCCAATAAAAATTTTTAAAATTGGGTGTTTTGTGGGGTTTTTTTTGCCACTGATTATATAAGTTCCTTATATATTTTTATATTAACCCCTTTACAGAAATATGGTTTGCAAATATTTTCTCCCAACCCGCAGGTTACCTTTTCTTTTGTTGGCTGTTTGCTTCGTTGTGTAGAAGCTTTCTAGTCTGCTCTCCCACTTGTTGATTTTTGCTTTGTTCCTGTGCAGATTTGATTTCTGAGCCTGTGCTCTCTCCCATGTGCTCTGCCACCCCGCCAGCCTTGAAGGATGGGAAATTCACCACAGGCTTGCCCATGAAGCAATCGGTTGACCAATCCTTCATTGTTCCTCCCTCAACCACTCGTTTCGAGACATTAATGGATTTGTACAAGGGTGGCGTGACTCCTGGACTTAATCACGGCGCTAGGCAGTGAAGCTAAGAGTCAAGAGAAAACGCTTTCATCAAGCCAGCACATATTTATGACCTGCTGTGATCTCAGTCTCAGCTAAACCCTCTGCATACAAATACAGTGCCCTTCCTTTGCTTCCAGGCGTGTGAGGGGCCACGGCAAACGCCCAAGAAAGATCCAGAAGCACAAGACTAATCAGAAGCTAAGTTTTACTTTGAACTCTAATTATTAAGATCTTGGAATCATACAGACTGGGGTTCAAAACTGGCTTCTAATACTGAGTGTCTGTTGTAATTTTGAACAAGTCACTTCACCTTTCCAAGCCTGTGAAATGAAGCTAAGAGGAATCTACTCAGTATCGACGGCTGACGCCCTGGATGCTGGGTAGTGCGAGGCAGGATGGAGTTCAGGACTGTTTGAGGGGACACTACAGCCTCATGATGAAGAGCAGGCTACAGTAGCAGACAGACCAAGGACTGGCGCTAACTGTTCCATTCTAGCTATGTGATCCTGAGCCGGTTACTCAACTTCTCAGGGCACCTTGCTTCTTATAATAAGAGAAAGCGCAGACACAGGCTTCCCAGAGGAGGCAGGGCTTACAGAAGACCACAGGAAGGAGGGCCATGTCAGGGAACTGGAAGAGCAGACCTCTAGGGACAAGGCCGCCAAAAGGCACACCGTGAGCCTGCGTCAGACTAAAGAAAACAGACTGAGAGATGGCACCAGCTTTGCAACAACCATGTAACGGCCTCACGTGGGAGCAGGAGGAAGACGAGTGGGCCCTTCCTCCAGAGACAAAGGTGGAGGCCTAGTAGAACCAGGTTTAGGGGCCCCAGAGGTGAACTTCCGGTCCCAGGGTGCACCCCGTGGTGTGCGACAGGCCTGGCTCCAGACACGGCCGGGAAGAAGCCGTTTCCCAGGACGTTCTGGACTCCCCGAGCTCCCCGCTTGACCTGGCTCACGCGGGTGAGTTAACGTGCTGCTTCCTGACAGTCTTTTGACCTGCAGATGGACTCGAGTTCTTCCTTCGCTCCCACGTTTATGAGGTTCTGGCCAGAGGGGTGTCGTCCGTGGTCCTGGAATGGAATTCGCGTGCCCGGCAGTGTGACTCACCTCAGGACCGAGGTGGGGAAGTTACTTCCTTTGCTTATGAATTGGAAGCCTGGACAAGACCTTATTGATGGTGACGGGGCTTAAGCACCAAGAGGAACATCCAGATGATACAGACGTGGCCTCTTGTCTGCAAAATGCATCTGTTTCCTTGCAGAAAGAAAGAGATAACCATTTGCAGAAATAATAATACAAAGTAGAAAGGATCTGTGCCGCAAAAAAAGATGAAGACAGGGTGCTGTAGCGCTCTGGGAAAGCTTCACGGAGTAGCGCCGGAACTCGGGGGCGGGAAGGATGGAGCAGGTGGCTCCTTGGGATAATGCCACTTTAGCCGTCACTGAGTGTTGGGGACGAATGCTGCATGCTCACAAGATCTCTCTCTCAGCAGAAGGCAGGGGAGTATAGTGGTTAGCAGCACAGGCCTTGGAGTTAGTCCTGTTGGTTTCAAATTCTGTTCTTCACTTTGTTTGCTCTGTGACCTTACCCTGCCTACCTCCTGAGGTTATGAAGTTTAAATGAGATAATGAAAGTAGCTCAGTGCTTGGCATATAGGAAGAATAGTTACTGTT
The DNA here is from genome assembly GCF_041296265.1 of Equus caballus. Taxonomy (NCBI): domain Eukaryota; kingdom Metazoa; phylum Chordata; class Mammalia; order Perissodactyla; family Equidae; genus Equus; species Equus caballus. The sequence goes on from NC_091685.1 coordinate 30,822,933, forward strand.
AATTCTCAAATGAATAATCCGATGCTCCCTAATCAACATAGGACAAACTATAGAAACCACAACGACAGGACTGGAACTGTGGACTCTCCCTTTCCCAGACACCGTCCCCTTTCTGAATGGCCTGCAATTCTCCTTGAATGGTGAGAAGAGAGGATGAAGTAGGCACACTGCACCCAGGCATGTACTCAAGTTCACAGCTCCTCACTGGTGGCCCCAGGTGAGGCAGGGAAGGCTCAGAGGAATCCCTGAGGCCAGAGCCCGTCCTCACTGTGAGATGTGCCAGGTCTGTGATGCTGTTGCTGAAGGCGCCCTGGCCTTCCTGCAGGCCTTGATCTGGGGCTGACCTTTCACCAGATGAGATGGACCCCTGTAAGTGGTGAAGAAGAGAGGCTGCCCTCTGCCCTCTGTGGCCCGTCACTAGGATGCAGTCAGCAGCCAAGGGACGTGCAAAGGTTTCCAGCCCTTTAGCTCTCCATGTTTCTCAACTGCTTCCTCCTCCAACTCTCTCACAGGCGTCTGAGGAGCAAGGCAGGCCTCCAATGTGACTCCAGCCCCTCCCCAGTTTAGGATAAAGTTTCCTCACTGGTTGGCACTCCTCTTCTGGTGGTGGTTGTCACCATTTTCTCATCCATAAGAGAGAAATTTTAAAGCCCCAGCAAGGAAAGAATTGTTGGGCCTTGCTCCACATTTTGCAATTGCCTTTATTTTAATACTAACCTCAAAGTAATTATCTGTGGCTGGGTCAGCCTCCACCATTGTCCCTATGGGCTCCTCAAGGGCCAGATCTATGTGTGATTCATCCCTGTGTTCCCAGAATTGAGTACAAGGCCTGGTACAAAGTAGATGCCGGGGAATCCTTGAGAAGCAGATGGTTGGATGACACGGCTCATTCGTTTGGCCTGTACACTTGAGATCTCACTTCCTAACAGGAAACCATCCCAATATCGCCTTCTCTGACTGGACCCAGGTCGTTGCCTGAAATCCCCCGCACTTGACAGTTCATCTTTTGGGGTTCATCATTGCCCTCTCTGGCCCCCTGGAGTTCTTAACCTGGGCCTGGAGGGTTTCGGGAGGTTCAAGAGTCCCCTGAAAGTGTATGCAAAATTTTCAGAAATGTGAGGGAGCAGTTTTCTGGCGGCAAGGGTTACCACTAGCTTTCAGCAAATTTCACAAGGGGCTATGATGAGAAGTGATGAAATACCGTCAGGATAAGGGCACACCTGGAGACTTCCCCTCCCTGGGCCTCAGCTTCCCGAAGAAGGGGTATTGAGGGAGACGGTCCCTGAGGGTCTTCTCTAAGAACCATTCTCTTTCAAAACGAGGACTCAGTTCTGGATCTGCCACCTACTCCCTGTGTGGCCTCAGACAAGTCCCCTCACCTTTCTGAGACCTCAGTTTCTGCATCTGTAAATGGGGATAACAATCCCTCATTCAAAGAATTGTTCTGAGGCATAAATAAGTTGTAGAAGATGTGCTCCAAGGGGTCCCACTCCTGTGGGAGACATAAAACATACTCACTGAGTTTCCTGAAATGTGATATGGAAGACGGTTTTAGTTAGCTTTAGTTAACCAATATTTTTTACGTTAATAATTGCAATTTATGCATTTATTTTAAGGTGTCTCAGGAAAAAAGTAATAAGAAGCAATCCACACCCAAGAGTTCATGGATACTATTGCCAAGAATAACAATAAATTTTTTTAAAAGTGAATTGGTTAACACCCAAGTTAAAGAAAAATGTTCGGTAAATACAAATACAGATTACAAGGGAAATCTCAGAAGTGAAGCTTTGTAAATACTGAAATCAAAAGTCCGTCCCCAAATGGAGGCTCCTGGCTCCTTCGATTCCGCGGCTCTGGGATAACGGGTGGAAGCTGCGGGGTGGCAAACTTGGGCTTCATATATGGAAGACCTCACCAACAGTTCTACTTATCTACCAGGGAAGGGGGTGGGGGCTCCAGGACAGAGGGACTCCTGTAGACCTTGGCTGGCCATTTGCGGGGCTGTTCTAGAAGCCATCAGATCAGTTAGGGTGCTTTGGGCTGGAAGTAACAGAAATCTTGACTCAAAGTGGCTTAAACAAGGAGAGGCTCCATGGGCCCCTACCTGGAAGTCCGGACGCTGGGGAGGCTTCAGGGCCCGTTCTGAGCAGCCTCATGGTGTCTTGAGGGCCTGGTCCTCACTGTCTCTCCGCTCTGCCATGCACGGGGTTGGCACTACTTAAGCTTCCTCTCATAGCCACGGAAGGGGAGCGGCCTTCTGGATTCCGTGCTTCCTCGGGCCACATGCTCCCTTCTTCACAACTCGGGGGAGAGAGAGCCTCTTCCCAACTATGGAACAAAAGTTTCTCCCTTTCAGTCTGACTGAGACAACTTGGGTCACCTGCCCATCCTTGAGCCGCTAACTGTTGCCAGAGGAACGCCGTTCTCTGCATGGCTTAAGTCTGGGTCTCTGAACCAGTCACTGGAGATGAAATCACCAGGGACGTCTTGGACTAAACAGGGCTGAGGTCAACTCCCCTGACAGCATATTGCTGCTCTGGGGGAGGGACGGGACAGTTGGAGAAACAACCATAACGATCACCATGGTCGTCACTGTCGTCACCATTGTTGTGGCAGGGAGTGCCAGATGATCACCAAGCTCATTTCCTCTTCCTCCTTGGCACATGCTGGACTACATTTCCCAGAGTCCTGTGCAGTCAAGTACGGCCATGTGACAGCTCTAGACAGTAGAATGAGTGGAAGTGATGGGTACCACCCAGCTGTCTGGAATAGGAAATGTTTATAAGGCAAAGGCCCGCAAACTTTTTCTGTAAAGAGCCACATAATAAGTATTTTAGGCTTCACAAGCCACTTAGAGTCTCTGTTAAATAGTATTCTTTCTCCCCGCCCTTCCCTTCTCCCCTTCCCTCGCCCATCCTCTTCCTCGTCTTCTTCACAACTCTTTTAAAATTTAAATACACTCTTCGGTTTAAGGCCATTCAAAAACAGACTGCTGGCTGGATTTGCTTCACAGGCTACAGTTTGCAAACTCTGCTCCAGGGCGACACTGTGACCCGACCCACATGCTGAAGACGACAGAGGCACAACACAGAAGGAGCCTGGATCCCTACATCACTGCGTGGAGGAGAGGCCATGCCCCCGCGTTGACTATAACTGCAACGAAGAAAAAGCTTTCTTTTAACTCCCTTTTTAGCTGGATAAAATGCGCATAACATAAAACTTCCATTTTAACTGTTTTTAACTATACAGTTCAGTGACGCTAAGTAGATTCACATTCAACCCCCATCCCCACCCATCCACAAAACTCCTCATCTTGTAAAACGGAAACTCTGCCCTTTAAATAATAACTGCCCATTCCCCTCCCCCAGCCCTTGGCAACCACCATTCTGCTTCCTGTCTCTATGAATCTGACTACTCTAGGTGCCTCATATAAGTGGAATCATACATATTTGTCCTTTGGTATTTGGGTACACACATAGTGATAGGAAAGATGGTCAAAATATGTTAGAACTGAAATGTGTTATACTTAAAAAGCACCTTTCAGGATAGCAAATATAATATGATCCCGATTTTGTCAAGAAACACACACATGACTCGAGCAGAATGTTTTACTATTAAAAACGTACATGTGGGGCCGGCCCCGTGGCTGAGTGGTTAAGTTCGTGTGTTCTGCTTCAGTGGCCCAGGATTGCACGGGTTCGCATCCCGGGCGCACACATGGCACTGCTCATCAAGCCATGCTGAGGCGGTATCCCACATGCCACAACCAGACAGACCTATAACTAGAATATGCAACTATGTACTGGGGGGCTTTGGGGAGAAGAGGAAAGATTGGCAACAGATGTTAGCTCAGGTACCAATCTTTAAAAAAAAATTAAAATGCACACATACCCTTTGTCCTAACAGTCTAACTTTTAGAGATCTATCCGACAGGGGGAAAAATAGTGTGTAAGGTAAGACTACCACATACAGATGTGCAGGTTGTTCACTGCACAAGGACACCAGGCTGAGGGGCATGGGAGGCTGGAATCCAGCCTACACTGCACTTGCCAAGCCTATTGCCTTGTTACAGGCCCATGTCTATCTGGAGGGGCGCCTTTTGGCTAATTTGCACAAAGGTATTATATGGTGTACTCACAGCCCAATTAAAGACCTATCAGGCTGATTATTGAAACATAGCAACATCCGCTCAACAAATCAGAAACAACCTGGATTTCTATACCTATACTGGAAGGAATAGTAATAATAATATATGCCAGTTTAGCATGTCAATCAATGCTGAAGGGCGGGAAGAAAGAGTTAATAGGCTTCCATTTCCCCTTCCAACACGTGGACCGTAAACCTTCTCTAAGCCCCTGAGAACATACATACGTGCATATGTGTTTATATGACTATGTTCCTTTTGCCTTTTTTAAAAAACCGTATTTTATACATAAGAATAGTCTTTATGTATGAGATTTATGACTTCTGTTAATCGACGGGCTAAATACAGTTATCCGGGGCTGGCTTAATGATTTCCACTCTCAATAGGGAAGATGTTCAGAGAAACATGAGGGAAAGTGAAAATACAAGCAGAGAATCAAGGGGGCAATTGAGCGACCCCCAAGGAGCACGTGTGGGGACCTCCGGCTGCCCAGCACAGCGCTCCACAATGCGCTTCTTTCATTTAACCTTCTTTCCGACGTCTCTCTACATTGACTCATGTCGACGATATTCTTCTTAATAACTTCATACTCTTTCATGGTATTGACGTGCTAAACTGACATATTATTTTTTTATTATTATTTATTTAGTAATTAACAAAAGAGAGCACCAGTCTCCCTCGCTCTCCGAAAGCTCATTTTACACCACTTTGCTTTTAGGAAAGACCTACATTAGTACCTGTTTTCGCTAACTACAAGAAATCCGAAGAGGATTTTCACTTTTAGAAAAAAAGGCAAAGAGCGAAACCAGCATCAGCATCTGTAGGGGCAGCGCGCACCGAGCTCCTTCTCCTTCCCGGGGCCTCCCCGCCTCTGGCATCAGCCGCTGGCGCTCGGAGCTGTCTGTGAGCGTCTGTGCTGTGTCTCCATTCCTTTTGGTAGGTTTTTTGGGGGGTCTGGAAACATTCAGAAGTTTTTCCCATATAAATTAATGGTAATTGCGTCTTCACTCTGTGCCGTTTCGGCTGATGAAAGGTTTTGCAGGAACGCTCTACCTTCGGATAGTAGGGGAAGCATGTGGCCAGGAGAGACTCGTACCCTTCCTGCTACTTTTCTCTAAGTTTGAAATTACATCACAATTAAAACCTAAACATTAAATAAAAACCAAAATAGAAACAATAACTATTTCTCTTTTTTTCAAGAAATGAAATACTAAATCAGTAGACACCCCCTCCTAAAATGCCAACTAAACAGAAATGACTCCCAAAAAAACATTCAGGTGAAAGAGGGCGGGGGAAGGGCTTCGAAGGCTTTGGGTGTGACCTTCCTTTGCAGCTGAGGGTGGGAGCGGGGGAGGGCGGGGCGGGGGGAGCCCTTCTTCGGCTGACCGTGCAGGGAGAACCGCTTCAGAGTCTGCGGGCTCCCTGACGTTTCAGGAGGACGTCTAGGTGCATTTTTGTGTCTCCGTAGCTCTTATGAGATCCTCAAGAGAGTCTGTGACCTAAAGGAAGTTAAAATCCACAACTTTGTTTTATCTTTGAATTCTGTTTGCCTGGGTATATGATTTCAGTAAACCCTCAGACATGCTGAAAACCCTGGTAGGCGGGAGCGGTCTGGTGATTTTTATTAATGTATTCATTATAGCACAGTTCACAAGAAAAATGAGGAAAACCTAGATGGTCACACAAGCCAAGATCATCATTTTCTACTTTCTTCTTCTGTTCATTTCTGCTCTCCAAATGTTGTACAGAGAACACGTATTATTTTGGCAATATAAAGTGTTATTATGAATACATTTATTATTATAAATATAAATATGTATATAGATAGGTGCATAGACAAAAGACTGGAAAGAACCACACCCAAAATATTAACAGGGTTTATGCAGGAGTGATGGATTGTGGGTTTTTACACTTTCTTCTTTGGGCTTATTGGGAGTTCCTAAGTTTTCTTTATTACTTTTGGAATAAAGGGGAGAAGTTATTTTGAAGCAATCAGAAATCATTGCCCTCTTATTGATCAGTTTTAAGATCTTTTTATTCTACCCCCACAGCTGGTACCCCCTACAGCCCCTCTTGCCCGCGGGTGACCCCACACTCATTGCTTTGTTGGGGCAAGGGAGGAAAACAGGGGGCTTGCCTGGGAACGCTGGGGCTGACTTTCTTTTGGGCCCAGCCCTGAGTCACTTGGGAAAACCTTGAACACTCACTCCAGACACTTTCCTCCCTCTCCCACCACTGTGCGCTCTTGGGGGAGAGGAAGCATTGAGAGCGATCCCAGAGATGGGCTAGCTGAAGCTCAGACAGGGTGAAGGGAGGGGCCTGCCCAGATTCAGCGATTTTTCTAGCACCGGAGAAGCAAAGTAAAGACTGGGAGGTTGGGTTCTGATGGCAGGCTTCCTGTGCTCCATTCCGGCTCCACCATCCACCTCCCTAAGCCTCAGTTTCCTCATCTGCAAAATGGCATAGTGATGGTGCCAGTAAGGAGGTTGTGCGATAGCAAGACATATTTATAAAACCTCACACAAAATATGAAACAGTACACATTCCCTCTTGCTAATGAAAAACCTATCAAAACCCACGTAATTTCACGGCAGGCCAACCAAGTGGCTTGTAACCCTTCACGCGATAGCGGCACGGTTGTACCACTTTGGCTGATAAATGTAAACACGAGATGCCTTCGTGGTCTTGTACCATGTAAGTCTGGAATTATGTAAGGTCTTCAGGGAAAAGATTCTCACATAAAAACAAATTCATCCTGAATCTCACAGGATTGTAAAGTTCTGATAAGATACCTTATGTCCACACCTGGGTTGCTGCCCTGCATGAAAAGAATACTTAAAAGAGCGTACAAACAGCTATTTCTAAAAGCAGCTTGTCCTCCTACCCCCCGGGGCCTGGAAGTCACCCTGGGCCCCCATATGCCACCGCAGGCCCCAGCTTCCACATAGGGGAAGAGGCTGCTGTTATGCTCCCAGCTAGCGCCCCATCTGATTCTCACCCCAGAAACAGAATGTAAATGGAGACGGGGCTTGTGGTAGAAATCCTGGGACTCCTCCTGGGCTGGGAAGTACTGTCCCAATGAGGAGTCAAAAAGGGGCGCAGAGACCCTGGGTGTGTGCCCCTAAGATGCTGTTGCTCCAGCTGGGATACTGCTTCTCCTCCTTCCTTGGGGAGCCCCCGACTTGTCTCTAGCTTACACATCACCTCCTCCAGGAAGTCGTCCTTGCCCACTCTCTCCCCGGTGTGAGTCAGGGGCCTCCTCTGGCTCCCTTGCCCCTGCTCACCCCATCAGAGCACTTGGCACCATCAGTTGTAATCGATGTTTGCTTGCTCAACCTTACGCTCCCCTGCAACTCCCCACCAGTGGACTGAGCTGGGAGGCAGGCAGGAGCGCGTTTTATTCCTCTCTGTCTCAGAGTGGGCCCTCAGTAATCTGGGACATTAGTAAATGCCTGACTCTTTGCAAAACCGTCTATAAGGGAGAGGCTACGGGTCTGGGCTGTGGATCCAGACGAACCTAGATCCAATTCCAGGCCAGTCTCCGTGGCTTGGACTGTGGACAAGTGATTTCCTCCTTGGTCCTTGCTGTCATTGTTGTGAGAGTTAAATACAACACACGCTGGAAGGAATTAGCTCAGAGCCCACTGCACACAGCAAGCACGCCATAAATGCCCTCTGTGTTCCTCTTTCTGTGGAGTGGCAGCTGGAGCCCTCACCCCCTCAGGGGCCTGAGGACAATGAAGGGTGCGGTCCAGAGGGGAACCCAGGGAGGCAGGCCTCCTGACCTGGATTCCTGGCTCCTTCTGAGAAAAGGGGTGAGACACCTGCCTCAGCCTGGCTCACCCCTCCTGGGCCTCAAAGGCTGGGGCCCCCTCTCTCCTTGTCAAAAATTAGCCTATTACATCCTGTGAAACGCAGGTGGGTGACTCAGAGACAAGGCGGGCCACCTCCATTGCTGCTCCCAGGGCCAAGCTCACAGGCAAGACCAAGGCGTGGGCCCTCCTCACATACCCATACCCCACTGGGACCCCAAATCAACTGAAGCACCCCATCCTCCCTCTCAGAACAGCCAGGGAAGCCCACCTCCCCCCACCCCACCCCCTTCTTCTCTTTCCTTGTAGTCTCCCTTGTCTGGCTGTTGCTTTCTCACTGCGGTGAAACGTGAGATCTGTCACTAGAAATTACCAAGGTTGTCTAGCAGGTGACAGCAATCATGCAGCGCGGAGAAGGGGGGCCGGGTTCTGGGCACCAACGCACATTTGGCTTTTCACCAATTCCTTCCCCTGCTGCCCTCCCACTGGGACAGCCGGGCCAGGTGGGTTCACACCAAGGACACAATGGTGTTTCTGGAAGTCGTCTGGACAGAACCTCCTAGCGGTTCTCAAAAGGTGAGACTCTTTGAGGGACCACAAGGTCAAAAGTGTTTTCCTAATAGTACTGAGATGCTGTGTCTTTTCCACTTTCATTCTCTGACAAAACTCCATTCTCTGGAGTTTTCCGGAAGTCACGTGACGTGTTATATTGCCAAAGACTGAGTGCAGCAGTGGATACAAGAATCCAGCCGTCTTTATTAAACCAGACATGGACGAGATCTGCAAAGATGTAAAACAATGCCACCTTCTTATTTTTTTATTTGGAAAATATTGCTATTTCCTATAAAAGTTTGTTTTCACGTCAGCATGTAATGAGTTTCTCATCCTTACTCTGAATCAGGGTTTCTCCATCTTGGCACTGTTGACTTTTGGGGCCAGGTAATTGTGTGTTGTGGGGGCCGTCCTGCGCGTGGTGGGATGTTGGGCAGCGTTGCTGGCCTCTAGCCACTAGATGCTATAGCGTCTTCCCCGTCCCCAGTTGTGACAAACGAAAATGTCTCCAGACATTGCCAAGTGCTCCTAGAAGGCAAAATTGCCCCCGGTTGAGAACCACTGCTTTGAATGAATTAATGGATGGATATTACCAAAATTTCTCAGGTTCGATTTCTAATATGAAAATTAGCAATATATAAAACCATCAACAATTTTTAAGAGTATAAAGTGGTCCTGAGACTAAGAATTTTGAGAATCACTGCCCTAAACAACACACCAGCCTCATGGGCTTGTGGATAAGGACAAAGGAGGTACCAGTCTCAGGTGGCTTTGAGGGGCCTCGTCCCTCAGAGGAAGTCGGGGCGCGATGCAGTCCCTTCTCACCGGGTCACCGTGGGAGATGGGAATCAGCCTCCCCAGGGGAGGGGACTAGTTTTTTCCCTTTTAAATAGCGTTTATTTTGCTTCTTCAGAAAACAAAATTAACACATACTCAGAGTGGAAAACACACCAAAACACAAGAGGGTAAGAAGGAATCCCCAATTATTCCACCTCCCAAGGAATAAGTCCTCATATTTCGGGAACTGAATCTTTATAAAGTTGTGGCACCAACATTACACCAGTGGGCACTGTGCGATGGCTTTCTCCCCCGCCTCGTCCCAGGAAGCCCCCCAAGATTTTCCAAGGTAACTTAAGTTGTTCTCGGACGGACCAGGCAGAGGGTGAATGACCGCATGGTGAGACTTCTGAAATACCCACAAAGCCAGCGGCCTCCATCATTCATGTCTGCCCCCAAAGGCTCTGGTTAGGGCTGGACCACTGGTTGGTGCCCGTAAACCCACCATCTGAGGGGCATTTCTTTAACTTTAGGGCTTTCCTCCCTGATGGACCTCCTAGAGGTATTTGCAGTTTCCAGCTAGAAACATCTAGGATCCACATTCTCTGCAAGTTGAAGTCCCAGCATGTTTGCATGTGTTAATAATGCTAGCTCCCAGTTACTGTGTGCTTACTACCTACAGCCTCCATGCTAGGTGCTTCACGTACCTTAACTCATTTAGGCTCCTGACCTACCATCAGGTGGGCATCATTACCTCATTTACAGATGAAGACAACAAGGCATGGAGAGGCTAACCAACTTGCCCAGAGCCACACCGCCGGTAGGGGCAGGTTTGAACCCACTTCTGATGACACTGAAGCCTGTGTTCCTAGATGCCACACTCTACATACACACATGCCCCTTACAGATCCCTTCCTGCTTCTTCAGCCTCTGCTCCCAGGAATGTCAACAGCACAGGCTTTGGACAAATGGATTCCAATATTGACTTCATCTGAAAGTAGCTGTGTGACTTGGGGGAAGTCACTCAGCTTCTCTGAGCCTCAGTTGCCTCATCTGCAGAACGAGAGTGATAATACTGACCTCAGGGTTGTTGTGAGGACTCAGTGATTCAAAGCATGTTAAACCCTTAGCACTGAGCCTGGCCACTAGTAAATGTTCAATAAAAGAAGAGAAAAAATTCCTTGACCTGACCACACCAAGATCCTTCTGGTTTCCCAAACACCCTGAGCTACTTGGAGCCCCTCTGCCTTTATATACACTGTTCCTTCCACCTGAAATGCCCTCTGCTCCTTCACTTTCAACTCCTACTCGTCCCTCAACACCCTGTTCAGGCTCCATCTCTTCTTCAAAATCTTCCTTCTCTTCCCCACCCTCTATCCAGCTAAGCACTCTTTCCTCTGACACCTACAGCTGGGATCCCAAACCTGGCTGGGTCTCAGAACCCCAGGCCTCATGTGAAACCCACGTATGTCCAGGCCCCACCTCCCACCAGCTGAATCAGAACTTCCCGGGGTTGGGGTGGGTCTGGAACCTGTATCATGACAGACTTCCCTATTGATGAGGACGTGCAGCCAGGGTACACCCTCTACGCCTGCGGCACTTCCTCCTGTAATTATCTGTTTCCAGGACGCTCCCCGCAGTCTCACGCAGGAAGGTCTCCCCCAGAGGCTGGAGACGGCCTTGAAGGCCAGAAAGGTGCTCCTTGTTTTTCAGCTTCCAACCTGCTCCTGACATTTGCTGAGCGCTTACGCCACGGCGGGTACTGTTCTAAGTGCTTTACTTGTTTTATCTCATTAACCCTCAAACTGCCCTAGGAAACGGGTGTTGTTATTAGGGTGGGTTCTGTGGGTTGACTTGCTCGGCCTCCACCCCACCCTTCTGGGGCAGCCATGAGAACACGCTTCAGAAACTTCCGACCACAGGGCATGTAACTGCCAAGGGCCCCAGCAGCTGGGCTTCAAAATCCATCCCCATGGGATGCCTCCGTCTGGGATTGACCGTCACAGGGACTTGTTACACAGACCCCTTCCTTGGAGACACGGACTCCTTTTTTGACCAAGTTTGGTTCAAACCTTCTCAGATGGCTTTGCCAAAACTTCCTTAGATGCTTCCACCCAACTTTCTCTGCACATCCTCCTCTCTTGGAGTCAGAGTTACTTTGCAATCTCCCAGCCATACCCAGCTCCTTCACCGTTTTCTCTGCTCAGACGTTTCCCCTAATAAAATCCTTGCGTGTTTAATTCTGTCTTGGCATCTGCTTCTTAGAGGACATAGATTATCTTACCTTTTGTGAAAAAGTTGGAAAGCGAAAAACTGCATTTCCCAGACTCCCTTTCACCCAGGGTTCTGGATATGAATTAGATTCTGCCAGTTCGATGCTCTAGTGTGATAGTTGCAGGAAGAAGAGTGACAGAACTCGCTTTTCCTCTTTTTAGTTGATGCTGCTGGCCAGCAAAGTTTGGGGAAATAATGAGGTTTTTCCACAGCAGATTCCAATGCCCCTTAAGCGTGGGTCCCAAGAGGCAGCCGCAGTAGTGGCTCCTAAATCTGCCTTCCTGTCCCGTGATTGGCATGAGGGGTATGTGTCTTGACGATGGCCTCAGAGGTCATAGCTCCTCTGGTAGGTCGTTTCTGGGCACCGTTCCCAGAGACCCAGCCTACAGCTTGATCCCTTAGCCCTTCCAATGATTCTGTAAGCCCCGGTTCCGTGTGTGAAATTCCTCCTGTTTAACACACCTTGAATGGCTTCTGTTTCCGGCACTAACACTGGCGTAACTAGTATTCTCTTTTTATGGATGAGAAAACTGAGCCTCAGGTGGTTAAGAAACCTGCCCGCAATGACAGAGTGGGAATGGGCAACAGGACCCGGCAGTCAGGACTCACAGCAGAGTCCTTAGCCGCTGCACCATGCTCTCTCCAGCACCCTGCACCCAGCTCAGCATTCCTGCCGCGCCAGGAACATCCGCAATAATTCAATTGGAGGAAAACATATTTCCTCTTTATAAGTGTACTCTACTTTGTATTTTTAACAGAATTATTTTTTACCACTTTGTTCCGTGAAAGACTTCAAGTGGTTTTTATTTACATGAAAAATCTTCCAAAGTACAAATCAAGTTGAATTTTGTGATGCGTTTAAGAATTTCCTTAAAATATAAGGGGAAATGCAAAACTCAGCAAAATATATACATTTTTAAAACTAAAAAGATATTTGGCATTTTTTTCTCATTCTAAAAGCAATGTGTGTTCATTGTGTTAACAGGCAAACACACAAACAAACAACAAAGAAGTAAAGACAAATTATTCAAAATTCTACTCCCAAGAGAAAAAAAACACTATTAATATCATGTGGCCTCTGTACCAAGAGGAAAATTCAAATTCCTCCCCATGCCCTGTAGACCCAACATGGCCTGGGCCTGTCACCTCCCTGCCCCCACCTCCTCCCACTCTCCTCCTCACTCATTCTGCTCCAGCTCCGAGATGCTCCGCATATGAGGCAGTCACATGCCCACCACAGGGCCTTTGCTCTTGCTGTCTCTTCTGTCTGGAAAGCTCTTCCCCTGATATCCCTTGGCTGGCACCCTCATTTCCTTCAGGCCTTTGTTCAACAATCCCCTGCTCATTGCCGCCTCCCCTGGCCACTCCATCTACAATTTTACTTTCTTGTTCATTATTGTCTCTCTTACCATAGTGCCACCCACGTGAGGGGCGGGAATTGTTGTCTGTTCTGCTCACTGTTATGCCTGATACTGTCCTGGTCACACAGATGTGCTCAATAATTATCTGTTGAATGGATTAATTCACATCAATGAAAGGTTCATGCTTACCACTGTTCTAAAACTTTTACCGTTTAATGGTTTGGAGTAAAAGACTTGACTATTTGAAAGCAACTGCCCTGAGGCTGCAGGGCCTGTGGCCACGGCACCCAGTGAGCCGTTACAAGTGTTCACCAGGCCTGTGACGCGTATATGGAGCCACACTTTCGGATGCTGGTGAAACCGTGTCAGCTGCTTCGCCGAGGCCGGCAGTTCAAGGCCTGAACCAGCCCCCAGCCTGGGGTGGAGGGGGCCTGTTTTAGGAGGGATCTGAGGCCACAGCCCCAGCCTCCGAGGTGGGCAGCTGAGGGGGCAGCTCCAGGTCCTGGCTCTGGTCTCGCCCCCTCGCTGACCCCTGCTGCACAGCACAGGGCTCCCTTTGGTGTTCTGCTTAAAAGTGGCCTCAGGGTTCTTGCCTTCATTCCCCACGGCACAGCCGAGACCCTCTACACAGGATGCGACTAAGGCCAGGGGGCGGGGTGGGGGGGGAGCACATCAGAGGAAAATAAGGACAGACAGCGTCACGCGGCTGCATTCTCTGAGTCACGTGCCATATCCCCTCAGCTTTGGGTTCAGGGACCTCTGCAAATGCCCGGCTCCCTGTCTACCTCTGTGTGCAAGAGGCACCCCCGCCTCCACCCCCTGAGAGACCGCTCGAACACCTAGACTCCTCCGGGTCCAGATCACAGGGAGCCCACAGGGATGCAGAGGCCCCATTCCTTTGTTGAAGGCCTCCCCTCTGAAGTCCTGTCTTCCTGATCCGGGCTCTACCTGGGAGATCCACTCCAGGCAGGTGACCCCCCTTGCCCTCTTTCAGGGAGAAGCAGCCCCCTCCAAACCCAAGGCAGGGATGGAAATGGCCTGGCACACCCCTTCCTCTCGTGCCCATGCCAGAGGTCACCGATCGGCACAACATCTTCCCCATTGAACCGAAATACGGCCTCAGAATCCTTCTCAACCCAGGGTCCTGCCAAATTTATTGGGGTTGTCAGATTCCATCCTTGACTTGTGGCCTCAGCAGGACAATAATAACCCTATGAACTCAGATGGGCATAGGGAGGGGTGGTATTATTTCTTCCTAGGAAATCACTCTAAAGAAACCAGGTGTCTAAAAAAAATAGAGTACGAGGGCCCCAGACCTGGCCCTTCCTTTCTGCCTCCCCCTTGTGGAGAGGAAGCCATCAAGGAGACAGAAGAGGAAAGGTCGTGGAGGCCAAGGCCAGTTCAGGGGAATTCGTCCCCAGGGGGCCTGGGGCAGTCACTGATGGCATAAAAACAGCTATTAGTGACGTTTATTCCAGGACGTGATCCCTTTTGAGCCTCACAGCAGTCTCCGCGGGGTGACTCGGACATAATCTTCAGGGGTTCAGAGCTTATGCTATGGTGCCCCACGGACTTGGGTGCAAATCCCAGCTCAGCCATTTCCAAGCTGTGTGACGCTGGAGACCCCTCAGTGTCTCTGAGCCTTGGTTTCTACCTCTCTAACAGAGGGCCTCAGCCAGGGGCGACTCAGCCCCAGGGGCCTTTGGCGATGTCTGGAGACATTTTTGGTTGTCACAACGAGGGAGGGAGGTGTTCCTGGCATCTAGCAGGCAGAGGCCAGGGCTGCTGCTAAACATCCTACGATGCACAGGACCGTCCCCACAACAAGGGATTATCCGTCCCCAATGTCAGTACTGCCGAGGCTGAGAAACTCTGCTCTCTAGGAACCTTGTGGGTTGGTTTGGGCAATTAAATGGGGAAGAGCACATAAGACACCAGGCATGCAGGAGACCCTCGGTAAGTGAGAGCCATTGCTGCAGTGAAGCCCCTCCACCTCCCTGGAAGAGGGGGCCCTGGGATGCCAGTCACAGAACATGCAAGATGGTGTATGCAAAGTGAGAGCAGCCCGTGGAGCTCGCTGGTCACAGCTTCCAGGGCACCAGGAGCCCATTGCCAGTCGTGGTTTACCAGGATTTGCTTTGTCTTAGGGTTTTATTGAATTCTGTTACCATTCCTCTTTTATGGATCTGAGGCCCAGTTTCCTATCGGAATCATTTCTGCCTGAGAACTTCTCCATCTTCGAAGGCTTCCCATCTCCAGCTCACTTCTCCCAGTCCGAGGCGGGCTTCAAAACCACCACGTGATGCTTTGGGTTTGTTTGTAAACCGAGAGTAACTGGGTTAAAAATGAGGCTCAGAGGGTACTGTGAGGAGAAACGTCGTCGGTATCGGTGTGTGAACTTTATACTGTCTGTTTCGTGTGTCCAGAGGTCTTTTTTGCTGACTTCCTGGTTCACAGATGAGGTTGTCCGATACGGGGTCTGAAGAGCGTAGGTGTTATCATCATCTGAATAAATTCTGTCAGCTTTGGAATGTATTGTATGATTTTTTATTGTGCCTGGAAATGACTCCCTCAGGTTGGTCTTAGAAGAATTATTTCAGCAAAAACATATCAGCTGCCTCCTCTGTGCTAGACACAGCGGGTGCAGACAACCAGCCAGCCAGCATGGACCCAGGCCTGACAACACACCTCAGCACAGTAAAGAGCCATCCAACTATTCATACATTCGTTCATTCATTCATTCACTCATTCATCAAGAAATACATAATAAGCACCCATGTGTGCCAAGCATTGTTCCAGGAATTCACACACATTAAATCCTTTTATCTTCAAAATTACTGTGCAAGGTGGGTCTGATAATCCCCACTTGACAGGTGAAAACACTGAGAGTCAGAATGGTGAGGTCACTTGCTCAAGATCGCACCTCCAGGGAGGGGTGGCGCTGGGCCTGAGCTCTGGACCCCTGCTCGTCCCTCTCCCCTGCCCCTGCCCCTCTCCCACCTCCCCCAACCCTGGGCTTCCGACTCCCTCAACACAGCTTTGTGTCACTGCTCTCCAAGAACCTCGCACGGGGCGCTCGCCCGGCTTGCCTGGCTGCGCAGCCGTGAAACGGGGATTTCATTAAGCTCTTTACAAACGTACGTGGTTCCACCCTTGAGAGATACCTAAGCGCCAGCCTCCCATGACAGATGGGGAAACCCAGCAGTTCTGGGGCCCTGGTGACGCTGGCGTACTGCCAGCTGTCCCCAGCCCAGAGTAAAGCCAGGCCTGGCTGTGAGGACTGAAGACTTGCAAACAGAGGCAGGGTGAGGGGTCAGCCATCAACCACGACAGAGGGGAGGTTTGAAAACCTGTGCTGGAGGAACGCTCTGCCTCTGGGGAAACGCCCGCATTCTTGCCTTGCTTAGGGAGAAAAGTGTGCACTTGGGACCCCCAGAACCTACTATGCCCCTTGTTAGCTGAATAAGCACTGGAAAACTATACGGCCTCTCTGTTCCTCAGTCTCCTTATTTATAAATGAGGATACTAAGCCCTACCTGTGAGGATTAAGTGAAGTCATGTCCTACTAGGTTCAACATACAATTCGCCAGGAATATGAAAATGCAGCACAAGTAACCCCATCTACCCTCCTGCACCCGTGGCAGACGTCACTAGTAGGTCACAGAACCCTTCGCCACCAAGCCCAGTCACGGTGTCGGACATGGCAGCGTCCTAGGCAGCCACCTCCAATGGAGTTGACATGTGTCCCCATAACCTATTACAGAGTTGGTGGCTTAACACAAACATTTAATTACAGCTCATGATTCTGTGGGTTAGGAATTCAGGCAGGGGTCAGCGGGGCAATTCTTGAGCTCCACACGCTGTTACTGTGGTTGCTTGATTCAGCCGGCAGCCCGGCTCATCTGAAGGGTCATCAGCTTTACCCACATTCCTGGCAGCATGGTGGGGACTGCCAGGGGCTGGGCTCAGCAGAGCCGCTCTCCCACTCCCACGGTCTTGGGGCCTCTGAGCGTGACTACACCAGCCGAGGTCGCAAGACCTTCCCACGCGGCAGCTCATGGCTCTGTGTGACAGCAAGTAGAAGCTGCAGGCCGAGCACAGCATCCCTTCTGCCGTATTCTGTCGGTCAAAGCAGGCGCAGGCCCACCCGGGTCAGGAGAAAGGGACACCGACCCCGCCTCTCATGGGAGGAACGTCAAAGAATTCGCAGCCCATTTGAGTCTGCCCCAATGTGAGAGATGAAATGTGTCTGCCAAGCCCCTGAAACAACTGGCAGATATGGGCCCCTCCCGGGGCCCCCACTGGCCCCATCTATTTATTCAGAGCTTTCTTTGTGCCGAGCTCTGTGGGGGATACAGAAACAGGCAGGCCCTGGTCCCTGCCCTCCAGGAGCTCACCGCGGTTTTGGGAAAACGGTCTGTGGCCCATAAAGAACGAAATAACATGGCCAAGTGACTCAGCCAAGGAAGAGACAGACAGGACCTCGGAGACTCAGAGAAAGGAAATAGGGCTTCCATCTGGGGTAAGCGTGGGGGCAGGTGGATCTGAGCCGCGTTTTAAAGATGGACAACATTTTACAGCTCCGTTCACGTATTCACCAAGCATCTATTGGATGCCTGCTGTGTGCATTAGCTCTGAGGACGCAGCAATGGACAGGACAGGCCCCTCTCCCAAGAAGCTGACCATTCAGGTTGGGGAAGACTATTAATAGTCAAGGTCGTAAATAAATAAAGAGCATAGTTTCTGATCACGATAAAGGCTGTGAAGAGAATAGAGTGGGATAAAGGGACCAAGAGCCACTGGGGTGGGGGAGGATGCTGTAGGTGGGGAGTCAGGAAAGGTTCCCCGTGGAGTGGGGACATGACTGGTGTGAAGGCACCAGCCAGGTCAGTGCCAAGGCCCCGCGTGCCAGGCAGGGCCTCCGCCAGCGTCAAGGCTGCGAGGTGGCAGTGGTCACAATTCTGTCTGAGGAACGGGAAAAGGCCAGTGAGGATGGTGCCTGCTGGGCGGGGAGGGGGGAGGCAGGGCTTGAGCAGTGAGGCCGCAGAGGCCCTGGTACAAAGTTTGTGTTTGACTCGAATTTAACTCGTGTTCATTTAAGAGGACCCCTCTGGCTGCTGTATGGACGATGGATCAGGGGCAGAGTGGAATCGAGGGGCCAGTGAGGACGTTGATGTGATGTCCACAGGGGAGGTGTAGAGAGAGAGCAGCGGCAGTAGGGAGAAGGGCTGGGTTTGGGGTGTTTCGGAGATGCCAAAAGCATCTGCTGATGGACGGATGTGGGATGTCGAAATCAAAGGAGACTCCAGAGTCCGGGGCCTGACCGAGTTGGGCGGAGGGACAGGGATGCTGTTTCCTAAAACGAGGAAACAGGGGAGGAGGCCTCAAGCCCGGTTCAGCTGGCGTGGTTGTCATTTGGATTCCAGGTTCAATTTTGGAAGCACCTGTGACGGCACCTTACAGCAGTTATCCCTCTAAAACGCCGTCTGCAAGACATACTTTCTCGTGCCCACTCTGCAGCTGAGCAAACGGAGGCCCGGTAGCTCCTGCCCAGGAGCAGAGCCAGGGTGAACCCAAGTCCGGCCAACGCCAGCCCCTCACCGTGTGTTATACCCGGGGGTTCTCAACTTGGGCAAGGGTGGACCTCCCCCGCCCCACCTGGGGGCCATCTGGCCACGTCTGGGGACGGTTTCGGCTGCCACAACTGGAGAGGTGCCACTGGCTTCTAGGGGCAGAAGCCAGGGATGCTGCCAAACATCCCACAATGCACAGAACCATCTCCACGACAAAGACTCCTCCCGCCCCCAACGTCAGGAGCGCCGCGGCCGAGAAACCCTGACCCACCATCCGAGAGAGGCAAAGGACGGAGTGGCCGGGCCGCAGGGAGGGAGTGTAATTTTGGTGACAGGACTTGAAAGAGCAAAGGTACTGGGGCCAGAGAGCCCAAGCTGTGGGGGAGACGGAGCAGGCCAGGTTGGCCAAGGGGCCGTGCAGGATAAGCGCAGTGAGAGGGGGGTGGGGACCAGATCCCGACAGGGCTCAGGGGCCAGGTGGGAGGAGCCCGGAGCGCCCTCAGCAGGCAGCAGGAGGCCCAGGGGAGGCGCGTGATGGGAGAGCACACTTTCTTTATCCCTCTCAGGAAAACAGCTGAAAAACTCCTTCACACTAAGGGGTAAATGACAGACGACCCAACTGGTGACCCTTTCCCGGGCTGTCTGTTTTAACAATGGCAAAGTGTTAAGCTAAAGAAGTGAGGCAATAATGGTGGAATTTCAGGCATCATCAGGATGAGTCTGGGCAGAGAATTCTGCCAGTCACTCTCCGCCCGGGCTGAGGAGGGCAGAGGCTTGGGCTGGATTTCGGAAGCCCAGGCCAGGAAGTGCTCTGCCCGCCCATCAGTCAACATCCACAGAGCGCTCGGGACTCTGTGCCAGGTGCTGGGAGGGGCTCCCCTGGGTCACCAGCACAAGCCCCATAAGTTCGTGAGGGTGGTTCTGCCACAGCTGAGGACCAGGCATTCAGCGTAGGTGGTAGGCCATGGTGTGAACACAGGTGGCGCCCCTCTGGGGCCGGTGTTCTTTATCTGGACCAAGCCCAGGGAAATGGTAGTAATCGCCATCGCTTCGTGAGCACCTCCTATTCGCCAGGCGCTGTTCTCAGTTTTACGTGTGTTAGCTCATTCACTCTCATGACAAACCCGTCAGGTGTATTATGATCAGCCCCATTTCACAGGTTAGGAGACTGAGGCACAGAGCAGAAGTAACTTGCCTGAGGTCACACCGCTGCCAGGCTAGGACTCAGATGCAGGCAGTCTGGCTCCAGAGGCCACACTTCTTCCCATGGCTGCGCCAGGAGCCCAGGGCTCTGTGGGAGGAGGCCCCGGCCAGCTGCGCAGCTCCAGGCCATTTCCGAGGTTTCCCACTGTTGCGATGGGAGATTAACACTCTGGGAATCGCAGACACAGGGATGGGGTGGGTGGTGGGGAGGGACCAAGGAAGAAACTACGGGACACATTCTTGGCTTGAGGCCAGCTGAGAAAGTTAAAGAAAAGACCAAGAAAAATCCTCTTTTGGGGGCCTGGTGCCGTTCTGCAAGGTGTTGCCTTTCTCCTCGGCTGTATTTGCTTTGCCAAACTGGAACGCTTTTCTGAACTACAGCAGCCTAGGAGGCCCGGGGCTGTTTGCCAAGGGAGTGGGGCCAGGGTAGGCGGGGAAAGTGGAGGGCCAGGCTCTGCGTGGCCCCCGAGGCACCCCTCGGCTGCCTGCTCCTGGGGGGCTCTGCCGAGAGCTGAGATAAAAAGGGCAGGACGGAGAGAGACACGATGGAAAGAGCACTGGGCTGGGAGTCAGAAGGCAGGTGACCTCACTGGTCCCGTGTCTACATGGATGACTCCCAAATGGGTACCTCCCTGGATCCCTACCACAGGCTGGATTCCACCATATATCCACCTGCCGACTCTACTGGGCCACTTGGATGTCTTGTTAACATCTCAAACTTAACATGTCCGCAAACCAGAATCCCATCACACCCGTCATCCCCCAGGCTTCCCAGCCCAGAAAAGGTGCTCAGGTCAGAAAGCCAGGAGGCAACCTGGGTCCCTCTTCTTTCCCTCCTGCCCCACGGCCTCATCCATCAGCACTTCCTGTGGGTCTGCTGTCAGGTACATCCCGCTTCCAACCACTCCTCACCACCCTCAGCAGCCTGGTCCACATCACCAGTCTCTTCTAACCTGCCGCCCCGTCCACCTCTGCCCTTCCACAGTCCACCTGCACGCGGTGACCAGAGTGGTATTTTGAGAATGTAAATCAGTTGCACGACTCCCCTGCTCAGAACTTTCCACTGGCTTCTCATCCCACCAGGAAGAAAAGCCGCTTTTCTCACCATTGGCCTCAAGATCCCGTCTGATGTGGTCCCCGCTCACCTCTGCTTCCACATCCGCCCCCAGTGTCACCCTTGGTCACTGTGCTGTAGGTACTTGGGCCTGCTATCTGTGCCTTCTGCATTAATTGTCTCCTCTCCCTGGAATGCTGTCCCTGTGGAACTTCCCATGGCTCCCTCCTTCCCACCAGCCATGTCTCAGCTTAAATGTCATCTCCTCAGAGAGAACTTCTCTGACCACCATGGTCAATCGCTCCCTGTCCCTTTTTCCCTTAAAAAAATTTTTCTTTATAAAACATATCATATTCCGAAATGATGGGGTTTATGTATTGTCTTTCCTTGTAGAATGTCAGCAACTTGCAATCAAAGACTGAGCCTAGTTTGTTTTTTGCTGTGTCCTCAGTGCTGAGCACAGTGGCCGGCACGCGGCAGATACTCAGCGTGTATTTGTTGGCGAAGTGAATGCATACGCTTTGTGAGGGTCACCATAAGCAAGGTGGGGTGCTCTCTGCACCCTGTTTCTCTCGTGTGTAAAATGAGCCACCTGAGCTTTGCCTGCAAGGCTCCTTCCACCTCTGACATCGTCTGTGCCTCTCTTGTCGTTCAGAACCAGAAAAGGCCAGAAGATGTAGCAACAGAAGCAAAAGAAAAAATGATAAAGATGGAACTTTCTGTGGGTGGTAAAGGGAGGCTTGGGAGTCCCAGGAGGGTTCAGACATGAGCTGTGTTGGCAGGAGAGCTGGGGTCAAGTCCCACTCCCTGGTCAGTTACCTGCTGACTGATCTTAGACACAGCAAGTGGCTTCTTGAAGCCTCAGTTTCCTCCTCTGTAAAATGGCTACAATGCTCCAAGACCAGCTTACTTTGCAAGGTCACAGGGAGGGTCAAATAAGGACACATTGTCAGGATTTTATGAACAAGCACATAGTAAAAGAAAAAAAACACATTCAACAAATCTTTGAGTGTCTGGGAGCCAGACATTGTGCTAGGGCTTGGGGTGCCATGGGAAGCAGCCCTTGCCTTCAAGGAGGATAATCACAGAGATGAAAGTGTGCTCACCAATAGTGAGGAGTAGGGCATGAGAAGGATTCTGTGTCTATCCTAAGGGCAGTGTGACTTCAAAGGGGTTTTTTTTGGGAGGTAGTGGGTAATGACATGATCAGATTTGTATTTTGAAAAGGCAACTCTGACTATTGTAAGGAGAAAAGATTGGAAGATAGCAGGGTGGATGCGAGAAGACAGTTGACAGGCTACTGCACATGTCCTAGCAAAAACTGATGCAGCTGAGATTGAAGTATGAACTTGAATATACTGAATTCAGGAGGGTAATTTCTGAGGGGTTAATGGGCAATCGAGGCAAAATAGTAAATTGTAGACACCTCATTCAAGCAGCTCTCTTTTATAATCAGTCCTAAAGAAATGTTGGCACAAAAGTTCATCAAAGAGAAGTGTACAAGATAGTCATTGTCTCTCTGCTTAAAATAGTAAAAATCAAATGGACACTAATAGGGGGCTTGTTAAATAACTTTGACGGAACCATACAGTAGAATACTATATAGCTAGTAAAAAGAATGAATTCATATATACCGATGGAGAAAAATAGACACAATGCATTGCCAGGTTAAAAAAAGAAACAGGTTACAGAACAGCATCAATGTTATCAAACCATTTCTTTTCTAAGTTTATATCCTCCTCATGTTTCTGTATACACAAAAAAGCTGGAAGATTGCACCCCATTACACCAGTGGCAATCTCTGAAGTAAAAACATAAAGGAGATTTTTGCTTTCTCTGTGTTGTTTGATTATTTTGTACAACAGACCTGTATTTTTCAGAAAAACAGATGTTTAAAATATTAGATGCTACAAATGAAATGGCTTCATCTATTACCACCCTACTATCACCACCATCCCAGTGTCATTACCTCCTCCTCCACCATGACCATCATGACCAAAATCACCAATATCATCATCATCACCACCACTGTCACCAACACTGTCACCACCACCACTGTCACCGTTACCACCACTATCACCGTCACTACCACTGACACCATCACTACCATCACCCCATCGCCGCCACCATCACCGTCACTGCTAAAACCACCACCACAATCACCACAACTATCACTGTCACCACCAACATTACCATCACCACCAATACCACCCTCACCACCACCGCCAACACCATCGGCACCACCACTATCATCACAGCCATACACACCATCACCACCACCACCACTGTCACTACTGTCACCACCAGAACCGTTGCCACCACCACCACCACTGTTGCTGCCACAACCACCATCACTGTCACCACCACCATAACCACCAACAACACCACAACCACCACCGCCACCACTGTTGCCACCACCACCACCACAATCACCATAACCACCACCACCACCACCGTCACCCTCATCACCACCACCACCACTGTCACTGTCAACATCACCATCATAACCACCACCACCACCGTAACTACCACCCTCACCATCACCACCACCACTGCCACTGTCACCATTATCAACGTTTCCAGCAGCACCACCACCATCACCACCACCAGCACCATCACTACCACCTCCACCATTATCACCTACACCACCATCACCACCACTATCACCATCACCACCAGTACCATCACCACCACTACTGACGCCATCGCCATCACCATCATCACCACCATCCTTACCACTATCACCATTACTACCTTCAGCATCACCATCACTACCATTACCATCACCACCACCATCATCACCAACATTTTCACCATCAATATCACCAACATTTTCACCTTCACCATCACCGCCACCACCACTCTTATCACCTCCATCACTACCACCACCTCCTTCACCCTAGAAACAGGCTGTTCAGTGCAGTGCTATCTGGTTAAGAGAGAGGGTATTGGCTGAGGAGCAGAGGGATGAGTTGGGCAGTGCCAAACAGTGGGCATGAGACCAAAAAGCAGGCTGAGGGACCCCAACAATCATGTCCTTCAGCACCACCATCTGAAAGATGGGAATGCTGAGGCCAGAGAGGGAAAGTGACTTGCTCAGGGAGCCGTGGAGGCCCAGCTGGGGCTCGGCCACAAACACTGTCCTTTGTTCGCTCCCCAGGCACCCAGCCCATCCGTGCCTCTGCTTCTGAAGCTAGGTCGTGCCTCAAGCTGGCTGAGATGGGTGGGTGCTGCTTTTCTTCTCAGCCATACAGAAGTAACTGTGGCTCCTCAAGACTCCCATTCCAAGACAGCACATGCCGGAGAATTGAACACAACCCCCTCTTGCTGCAGTTAATGGTGAATGCACCTCTTTGCAAGGTGGGCAAAGAAACTGGCCTCCAGGCTGCAAGGACCACCCCCCCCAACCCCGGACCATTCAGAGGCAAGAGTTTACGCCAAGGATTCAGTGACCTCTGTTCTCTGGTCAGTAATTACCCAGGCCTCATCTGGACAGTGACGAGTATGCTGGGTCCATTAGCAGGGAGCACGCTGTGTATACCACTCATCTGGGGATCACCCCCAACTGTTTGCTCCAGGAAACAAGTCTGGACAGCCTGGCTCCCATCTCCAGGTGACTGGCCTTGAGGCAGGTATTGCTGTGGGTGGGGGACTCAGGCCTCCCCTGGACTGACTGGCAGTGAGCAGCCAGCTCATTCACCAGTGGCCCAGGCCATTTCCACCAAAAGGATAGTGGCCAAGGCCCCTCAGGGGGCAGAGGCAGTTCCTGGCTGGTGAGGCCCCCTGCATCCATGAGGAACGTCGCCTGCTTTGCCATCTAAACTATTCTGTTTCCAATTTTCTATTCTGTGCATGTTCCTTCCAGAGACCTTCTCACAATGGACATAGCCATTCTTAAAAGTGTTTTTTTGTTAATGAAATAATAAAACAAATAATATTTCTTATAAACAATGCAAACAATTTTATTGTTAATTTTAATTTATTATTAATTTGATTAGAATTCACTCTTTCAGATGGTCTTTGAGTCTTTTAAAGATTCCATAATAACTCAGCTCTGGCAGAGATCAAGCCAACAGGTCAGTATGTGTACCTGGCCAGCACACAACAGGTCCAAGTTCTCACTGGGCAGCCTGCACAAGCTCAGGACATCGCTAGATTCTAAGTGGATAAACAGCTGGGGATCTGGAGATTGACAAGTTCTGATTGGTAACAGCTAAGGATTAGAAAGTTGTTGAGTTCTGATTGGTTGATAAGTAGAGATGAGGACATTGATGAGCTTTAATTGGATGAAATGTACAGGAACAGTCCATTGCTAAATTCTGATTGGCTGAATGATTACTTATTGGATGCTTCTGTCCAGATATCCCCATAGGAGTTCATGAGGCACCTGCACAGGGTGGCGTGTTGCAGAAGCCAATCTGACAGCAACTGGAAGCTGTTCGCATTTATATTGCTCATGATACGTTCCAGTTTCATTGTTCTAATTAATGTCTGACAATGTCTAGAAAGATGGATTTTGCAGATGAAAAGTCTCAAACCTGTATTGTCTTCCTCAAAGAAAGGCTGAAAATAGCCCACGATTTCGTTGATAACGACCACTGCCCTTATTGATAAGGGCTCCCATGTGTGGGGCACTTACCACAGGCCAGAGGCTGTCCCTGACACGCATTACCTCATTCAGTCCTCACGACAACCCTGTGAGGTGGACAGTATGGTTATCCCCAGTTTAAAGATGAGGACACTGAGATTCAGAGAGGGTGCGAGACTTACCCAAAGATGAGTGTTGGCAAGAGTCTGAGTTGAGACTTATGCTCAGACCTGCCTGATTTAAAGTTCATGTTCTGACCTTTATCCTGGTCTGTTTCTCAGTTTGCAGATGAAACAAAAATGTGATCCTGGGCAGTGACCAGCATTCTGCTTCCTCCCAGTGGGCAGGAAGGATGTTTCTTGTGGCCCAGTTGGAATCTACACTCAACATGAGTGCATCCACAAAGTCGTCAAAATGGGAAAACACTCCCAATCTGGTGGGTAAACAGCTGCCATCTCAAGTCCCTCCTGGAGCCTCTCACCACCCTATTCAATACCCCAGAGATCCTAGCTTCTACCCTCGAAGCTTCCAGGCCTCCCCACAATCCACTCAGTAAAGGGCGAATGCCCAGCCCACCAGGAATCTCAATACATCCCGATCTCCAATATATTGGTCAGCGGCTGTGCCACGTGGGTTGATAAATATTTTGACTATCATTCCCAGTAATGCAGAATCCATGGCTTACAAGGTTATCGTGAATGAACCCACCAAATGACTTAGACATTCTTCCTTCCTTCCAGAATAATACTGTCTCCCACCAATTGTTTTGAGAACTTGCTGATCTCTAGCATGTAAAAGCTTAGCACAGAACCTAACATAAAGTAAGCCCTCAGCCCGTGGAAGTATGTTGTGATTATAAGTCATTGCTAAGCTGGATCTGCCCTTTCTAGAATGTTCTGTATCTTAGCATTTCCCAAAGGGTGCTCAGTAGCACTCTAGGCCCAGGAGAGGCTCCACCATAAAAAAAAATTCTAAGGTCAAGCAAATTTGGGAAACTGCAAATGCTTGGAGATTTACAACATGCGCTAACTATAAAGGATCTGAGAAGCCAGCAGCAAAGACATTAGATTAGCATTGTTTAACCCCTCAATCCCAGGGTCCCAAATCTATTTGACCACAGGACTCCCCTGTTCCAGTGGGAGAGTCAGGTGGATGGGTAAACATCGATAGGCACCCCCCAGAATTCACTTTGGAAACATCTACTGGTCCTGGCCCAAGACCAGATATGATGTCAAGTAATGATAGATGCATGTGTGTGCGTGTGTGTGTGTTTCACCCACAAGCTGGGTCTGAGGGCCATTTCCAAAGAAGGACCCAACATTTGAGCAAAGATTGGAAGAAAGGCAGAGCCTCCTGCGATGTGCAAGCTCATTTCCACAATGAGTGAGCTCGTGACTTGAGTCTACACCGTGCTTGGCTTTAGTCTGACCTCCTTCCCTCACGGAGGATGCAAAGCGATGCCTGGCAGTGTGGGGTGGGCCAACCCAGGAAGGCTTCCTGGAGGAAGGGAGAGTTGACCCAACTCTTTAGAAGGGGTGGGGCCCACATGGGCAGGGAGGAGGGTGGAGGTGAAAATGCCACACCTCTGGAACTCTTGGCACCTTCCAAACCATGCAGCACCCTGTCAAAGCCAGCTGTTGGCTCTCTGCCCTGGCTTCCAGCCCTCCTTCCTTCCCCTCCTCCCCTCCCAGGTCTAGAATCATCTCCTGAGTCAGCTCTGGGCTTCCTGCTGGCGGGTCAGACCTTTCCTGCTCAGGGAAAGGACGCTAGCTTTAGAACTCCAGGGTCCCCTCCTCCCTTCCTCTGGGGCAGGGACAATGCACAGCCAGTAAGGAACAGAGAGTGGGAGGCTGTGTGTCCGTTCCCCTGCACCAAGGAAAGCATGACTTCAGCGCTGCGATTGAACCTGAGGCTCAACCCTCACCCCCAACCTCTTCCTCCAGGGAAAAGTGCAGGAATCAGGTGCCCGGAGCTGAGGGGGGAGCCCCCGGAGCAGGACCCCGACTCAGACTGCAGGCAGGACCGGAGTTCTCGGCCCCACTGGAGGCCCCAGAGCTGAAGCCGGGGTGGGAGAGGCCCCGTGAGCACCGGCGCCAGCCAGGCTCCTCCACCCCAGCCCAGGGGAGCGGTCTGGATCCCTCCCTCCCTCTCAGCCGACAGGGCAGGGCCCAGCGAGCGTGCAGGAACCTGGAACCGAAACTCAGCGAAGAGTACTCACCCAGGGACCCTCACCCAGGCGGAACTGCCCTGAGCCTGCCCCGCCCCAGGGCCGCACTTCCCAGAAGGGGGGCTAAGGAGCAAACACCAGAACAACGGCAAAGAGAGCACTGTGGGATCAGCAGACAGACATGTTTACTGGGCACCTGTTATGTATCAGGCCCTGACCTTGGTTCTGGGAACAGAGTGGGGACTCAAACCAGACCTGGCTTCTTACAGGCTGTGTGGCCCTCGCCAAGTCACTCAACCTCTCTGAGCCTCAGCTGCCTCATCTGTAACAAAGGGCTCCTAACTCTCCACTGCCTGGGTTGTGTGAAGATGAGCTGACCTAATCCTTGCGCTGTAAGGTACATGACACCCTGCAAAGAGCGGGTGCTCAGTGAAGGTACGATGTTGACCGGAGCTCCCCCCACAGAAGGACAGCTATGCCCAGGTCTGCCCTCCACTTGTCCCTGGAGTGTAATCCCAATGCTCTCTGGGTGACCCTGGCAGGACCTGCCCTACTCTCTCTGGTCCTCAGTTCCCTCCCCTCTGAAATGGGGTCACAGTGCCTGTGCTGGCTACTTCCTGGGATCAAATGAGAATGACTTGGAACCCATTAAAAACAGCTTCCCTGGGGCAGAGAAGGAAGGACATGAGCAAGGATTTTCAAACTAAATGTCATGACCCATTTTGAGCCTTGAAAGCCATGTAATAGCTGCAGCCAGAATTTTTAACAAACGGACTAGAAGAAACGATATTAGACGGCATCTCACGTAGTACAAGCGTGTTCTCAGCTCATGAAATTTTCATTCCAGTTAAATATCGACGTACGTGTGTTTCCTGAGTCAGGATGTAAAAGGTATTTGTGACTGTGGGTGAGGAAACATCGGAAAGCTACTGGGAACAGTTTGAACACAGGCTCCAGGACTGAATGAGTCAGTGTGAATCTTGACTCTGCCCCTTACTAATGGAGTGACTTCGGACAAGTTACTTTAGCTCTCCGTGCCTCAGTTCCTCACCTGTAAAGAAGGACAGAAATAAGCCCTATCTTGTGAGGGTCATTGGGAGGGTAAATGAAGTGCTTAGAACAGCCTGGCACACGGCTCAGCAAGTGTCAGCGATGGTCGGCAGACTCAGAACAAGGATGGAGTAAGGCCTCGGAGGAGGAGCTGGCCTCTGGAAGTGGGGAAGGGTCTGCAGCCCCCTCCTCAGTGGAGAAGGCGGTTCCAGCACAGCCTCCCGACTTCACAGAGGCCCTGAACCAGGGAGAAGGTGAGGGGGAGCCTGGCCTCTGCCTCCCGGGCCAGGCCTCTGCCTGCCTCTGCCTGCCTCTTAGGGTCCAGAGAGCACTTGATCTTGGCTTTCTCGTCTGTAAAATGGGGACAGTAAATAATCGACCCCATGGCGTTGACCAAATGAGATCCTGGCTGCAAAGTGCTTAGCACGAGCCTGGCACAGAGTAAGTCTCAATGTGTGCCAGCTACTTTTACTCACAATACACTGTTCAATAAAAAAGGCAGGTTCCGAAACATATGTACAGTATGAGCTCATCGCCACAGGCACACCTTTGCTTTTTGTTGGATAGCTAAAATTTCTCATGGCTGATTTTTGTCCAGCTAACGCGTATTGCTTTTTCTTGAAGAAAAAAAAAAGAGATGACTTTTATCAACCTAAGTAATAAGTGCCACCCACCTCAACTGACTCATGTGACATTCCCCAGGCCAGCGCGTGGGCTGACCCCATGCCACCTGCCACTGAAAACCACCAGGTGTGTCACTGCATCTTGGGCACCAGAGCCCCAGGAAGCAGCCTGTTTTTCGTTTTCTTTTTCTTGTTGGTTCACAGCGATGGCTGATGACCTACTGGTGGCATTCTGTGTAACAAACACATGCCAAAGATCGCAGATTTCATGCACAGGAGGGAAGGAGGTGGCAAAGCACACTGGAGTTTGTCAAGCGATAGGCCTGGCATCTCCTGTGTACGAAACCGGGCTTGCGAGCAGAGAGGGATAAAGGTTGGGGACGGATATTCTCTAGGCCTTGGATGCCAAACCAAGAGGGGGTGTGAAGGGCAGGGTCATGGACGGGGAGGCTGGCAGTGCAGCAGGAGGGGTGGGAAAGAAAGGAGGTGGCTCAGAGGCTGCCTCCCAGCGGACTGGCCCTCTTCCAGGGCCTTCCTGTGACGTCATCACCTTCTCAGCAGCAGTGTGTGCGTGGAGGGGGGGTCCTGGGGAGGCAGGGATGGGGAGATATTGGCCAAGAAAGGGTATGGAGGCTGAGGGGCAGTCCATGCTGGACGTCGGGTTTGGGGAAAGCTGGACCCTTTAAGAAAGGCCCGCTTTTCAGTGAGGCTGTGGTTTCAAGGTTACCACAGGCATCCAGAAAGGACCCCTGACCAGCCCCCAGGTACCGTCCCTCCATCAGGGCACATTTGCTCTGCACTGTCATCACCCATTTGAGCACTGTCTCCCCTTCTGGGCTGTGCCCCTTGGGGCCCAGCAAGGGTCTCCCTCTGTCTCGGTCAAGCCCAGCGCCGGGCCGGGTGCCTGGCACATCGCAGGTGCTCAATAGAGACCCATGGAACGCCTAAGGCTGAGGATGAACGACGTCTGCGAGGCCTGAGGCTGGGAAGACGCGGTCCTGGTTTCCCCTTTAGCTGCCCGTGACCCCAGCCTGGGCACGTTATGGAACGTGTGCCATCCTTCAGTTCTGTCCGTGCAAGGGGGTGAATAGAACCCGCCTGATCTCTTTCCTTTCTTTTGGGAAAAGGGCTTCTACAGAGCTGAGGGGCAGAGAGGATGCAGGCCACACGTATTCCGAATGGACATAACACGCAAAGAAAGCCCGCTGGCCCGCACCTGGTCCCTTCGGGGAAATCAGAGGCAGCTGGCAGGCTGGACAGTAAGGAGAGGTTGGCTGGGGCCGGGGATGCCAGGCTCAGTGAGTGCCTGGCTTGAGTCTACAAGTAGGAGGAGGCCAGGAACCGTATCTGAGAAGGTAGGACCAGACCCAGTGAAGAAAGCTGAGACACTACTGTTCGGAAGGAGCCAAGAGCTTGGTTTATTGTGCCAGAAATAAAGGGTCTAGGTGGCTGCCAAGACCATCATCCATCATCGGAGGACACCGCTCCAGGGAAAC
The DNA here is from genome assembly GCF_041296265.1 of Equus caballus. Taxonomy (NCBI): domain Eukaryota; kingdom Metazoa; phylum Chordata; class Mammalia; order Perissodactyla; family Equidae; genus Equus; species Equus caballus. Next base: position 30,853,607 of record NC_091685.1, read on the forward strand.
TCGCTCCCCACTTCCTGAATCTCTGTGGACAACAGAGCGTAAATGTCAACGGTGCCTCCTGCTGGACAGCCCCAGCATTACACTATCTCCACCCGAGAGGTCAGAAACAGCAAGTTCTAGAATGTTCCAGCTGGAATAACACAGTTCAACAACTATGACTGCTGCTGTTTTCTACTGATTAAGAGCTCACTGTGTCTCAGGTACTATGCTCAGTATTTTTCTTGGATTATCTCATTTAATTTTCATAACAACCCCTATGAGATAGGAACTATTATTAACCCAATTTTTCAGGTGAGGAAACAAGCAGGGAAGACAAATGATTTCTTCTGAGGTCTCAAGTTACTTTGTAGCAAAATTGCTTTCCAGCCCAGGTCTCTCTGACTCAAAAGCCCATGGTTTTAACTACATTCTTGTCCATCAAGTCCAAGGATGGTGCAGAGCTTTCATCTTCGCATCACCTCACTTGGTTGGCAGTGGCTCTGCCTAGAGCTCTGGGTTGAGAAGGATTCTGAGTGCCATGATGAACTGGATGATGTCTGCCAGGGGTGCTGGCAGGGATGTGACAGTGTGTGTGTCAGGTATGTTTTCATCTCTGATCTAGTCCAACCTACTGTCTAGTGTGACCTTTACTGTACCCCGAGAAAGGGATCAAGGCTCAGCCCCTGACCTCTGTCTTCACTCATTCCCGCAGTGACCTGAAGGCATCTCAAACTTCTCATGTCCGAATATGAACTCTTGATCTGCACCTCTCAAGCCGTCCTCCTGCCATCTTCCCCACCTAAGCACAGGCGGCACTGGTCCCCGTTTGCTCAAGCCAAAAGCCTCAGTCTCCTCCTTGATTCTCTTCCTCTCATACCCCACATCCAGTCTTTCAATAAATCTCATTGGTTCTACAAAATATGAATCCAACGACTGCTCATCGCCTCCACATATCCTGCCACCATCATCTCCCCTAGACCGACGTGGCAGCCACCTAACCAGTCTTGCTCCGTGCCCCCATCCCCTCTAAACTCTGATCGCCACACTGCAGGCAGAGTCTGTGGGCCTTTTTGGTTTCCCAAGTACTTTTGCATAAGTTGCACACACAAACAGGAAAGAAGGGCAGAGAATTGTCGCTCCTATTTGACAGATAAGAAAAACTGAGGCTCAGCACGGTGATGTAATTGACCCAAAGGCACACACCAGAGGAGCTGCAGTCGAGGTCTCTTACCGGATGCTGTACACGACCTTGGCCCTCCCAGACATGCCCCTCCAACCCCCAGAGCTTCCTGTGGGCACATCTGAGCCTTCTCCCCACCAGAGGCTGCAGGAGGTCAAGTAAGGAGGTTGTCAAGGTAGCCAGGAGAGATGGTCTTCTCTCTGCCTGGGAGTGCCACCGGAAACGTCTTGGTCCAGTGCAACTTCTCACGGTCTGTCTCATTTTCCTTTGGTGTGTGGTGCCCCCTGGTGCTCACTCTTGTAAAATGCAGCTGATTATCTGAGAAAGCTTTTGGCGGACGAGGTGGGCTCTAAGGGTGGAGTGGGTGCCTGGGAGCCCCTCAGACCAGCCTCTCAGAGGAGCTCCTTCTCAGCAAAGGTCTTCCCTCCCTTAGAGACCCGAGTGTGCGTCCGGGCAGGCAAGGGCATGCTGCTCCTTTCAAAGTTTACCCGTCTACACCTTCTCCTGGGAACCCAAATCGGTACAACCTTTCTGAAAACGGTCATAAAAAAAAATTGAAATTTCAAAAAAGATTTTAAACGACATGCTCATTGTATAATGCTAAATGAAAAGTTAGTGCAAAACTATACCTAAAAATCCTATCTATGCAAACGTGTGTCAAAGATATGCACACAAATGACAGCAATGAGTCTGGCCAGTGGGACTGTTTTTAAATTTTCTTTATAATTTTGTATATTTTCCAAATTTTTTACACTGCACACATTTTACTTTTCTAAAGTAGAGTTTTATAAAGAAAAAAAATAACAATAAAGCCCTTTCCACCGGGCCCCGCCCCGTTGCCTGCTGCAAGATGCTTGGAATGTCCCTTCTGGAACGCTATTCACTGAGCACTGGGCGAGTTGAAGGTTTGTCCCCTGGTGGGAACATGTGAACATTCTAGTGGGGAGCTTCTAGATACCATGTCTTACCCTAGCATTTCAGAGTCCTGGCATGGGGCAGATGAGGGAGAAGGGACTCCCTGGGGACCGAGAGACCTTAGATCTCAGAGGTGAGGAAACAGAGGACCCAAAAGAAAGCTCATGACCAACATTCTCAGGCAGAGAGAGAAATATGAGATGCAGAGAGATCATGTATATGAGTGTGCCCCAGACCAGAGAGGTGACTGGATATGCCCAAGGTCACACAGCAGATGGCGAGAGTAGGTCTAGTGTTCAGGTCTCTCGACTCCAATTCCTGAGTTCTTTCCCCACACCAGCAACCTGGAACTTCCAGAAAACTCCCACAGAAATGCAAATTAGTAGAACAGTGAGAAAACGCTAATGGCAAAAACTTTTAAGTTTACTAAGATCAAAGGTTGACAAGGAGGTTGGGGAAAGGATATTCCCACGGCGCACAAAGATGATCCTTGCGGTGTTTTGTCATCAGGAAAAACTTAAAACGTTCTACATATCCATTGATGCAGAACGGGTTACATGAAATATAGCACATCTGAGCCCCAGAACATCTTGAACAGTGAAAACGATGGTCTGAAGGTGCTGATGTGAAAAGTTCCCCACGATTTTGTTGAGTGAAAAATGCCCGAAGCAGGTTGCAGAGTGAATGAGTATGACACAACTTATATAAAAACCACACACAGAGACACACAATGTCATATATTTTCTAAGAGTCCATAGAAAAAGATTTTGAAAAATTACCCCTAAACTGATCATCGCAGTTACTTTGGGTAGGGAGGGAAAGAATGGAGGACTATGAATCTGTGCTATTTTAACTTGTTAAAAGGAAAATGTGTTCATCTATTGCTTGTGTAATTAAAAATTCATTGAAAAGAAAGAGGTGAGAGAAAGAGAGGGAGGGAGGAAGGAAGGGAGGGAGGAGACCCCCAGGAGGATGTAGCACACAGTGGGCCTGCAAGGACAGGCAGACAGGAATGGAGGTCTCAGTGAGATGGAAGAATCCGGGTGGGAGCAGAGGCTCAGGCGCGGAGGTATGCAGCCCGCGGGCCGCAGGTTCGCACAGGGCCCCTTGCCCCCACTTTCCCAGAAGGAGCGGGTGGGCCTCAGGGCCCTAGGCCTGGTCCCGGCACGTGAGGTGTCAGTCCCTACACGCCTGGTGGCCAGCATGCCTGGGAACCACTGTCATGTGCCTGGGGGACTTCGAGGCCTGGAAGTAGCAGATAAAGGCAGATTTGGAAAGAGCCTGGCTGTTCTTACAGGAAAGGGAGAGGGGGCTCTCCAATGAGAGTGGCCCCGCCCCTCCTCTCCCACTCCCTCTCTGCCCTCACCCCCAACCCCATCCGATGGATGAGCAGGCCACACCTGGAGTTTTCCTCAGGGCCCAGAGTGGGCAGCAGGGGAGGCCAAGGCCAGAAGGGAAGAAGGAGCGGGCTTGTCCACAGTTAAGGACTGAGCCAATCACAGACTTTCTCCAGGCTGCCCCTGGTTCAAATCCCAGCTCCACCTCTCTCTCTTTGTGCCCTTAGGAATCTCTCCTTTTTAATTGAAATATAATTCACCTACCATAAAATTCACCCTTTAAAAGTGTACAATGTTTAAGATATCCACAAAGTCATGCAATCATCACCACTATGCAATTCCAGAACATTTTCATCACCTGGAAAAGAAACTCCATACCCACTTGCAGTCACTCCCCCATTCTCCTCCCTTCCCCCAGGCCCTGGCAACCACTAATATACTTAACATCTCTATAGATTTGCCTATTCTGGACATTTCATATAAATGGAATCATACAATACGTGGCCTTTTGTGTCTGGCTTCTTTCACTTAGTGTAATGTTTTCAAAGTTCATCCTTGTTGTAACGTGTTGGTACTTCACTCCTTTTATTGCTAAATAGTATTCCATTGTCTAGATACATCCAATTTTGTTTATCTGTTCATCAGTTGATGGAAAGTTGGGGTGCTTCCGATTTTTGGCTATTATGAATAATGCCGTTATGTACATTCATGTACAGCTTTTGAGTGGACATGTTTTCAATTCTCTTGGATATATACTTAGGATTACAATTGCTGAGTCATATGATAACTCTATGTTTAACTTTTTGAGGAACTGCCAAATTGTTTTCTACAGCAGCTGCACCATATCACATTCTCCAATATTTCTGATTGGTTCTTCTTTATAGTTTCAACCTCTTTTGTGAAGTAGCTCCTGAATTCATTGAACTGTCTATCTGCATTTTCTTTTAACTCACTGAGTTGTTTTTTTTTTTATAATAGCTATTTTGAATTCTCTGCCACTTAGATTATAGATTTCTGTGTCTTCAGGATTGACCTCTGGGTACTTGTCATTTTCTTTCTGGTCTGGTGATTTAATATATGTTTTCATACCACTAGGTGGCGTGAATTTGTGCTTCTGTATTGTGGTAGTATTTGATCGCCACTTCCTCCTGCTGCCACTGGGTGGGGGTCATGAGCTGCATATTCTGAGCCCACCACCATCCACTGCTCATCTCCCCACTGCTGATCTGGGGTGCCAGGCTAGGGGGAGGGGTGCTTTCTTTCTCCTGCTGAATCTTGAGGGCTTCTTCCTCTGCCCTCACTAACTGCTCCCCTGGGGTGTTAGCTTGATGGAGACACCCCCACAATAGCTAGTCACCTCTGTGTGGGGCTTTCCCCCAACTATGAGGGAACTTGGAGGGTGATGGTGTTCCCATGGAGAGCTGCCCCTCCCCACTTTCCTCTTGGAGCTTTGTGTCATCCCTGGGTCACCGCCCTTGGGAGGGAGAGAAGTTTTCTCTTAACTCATTCCACTTCCCAGGAACAGAAGGGTGCTCCAGCGCCTCCAGTTTCCAATGGATGGCTGCATGGGTCTCTCAAAGGTCTTTTGTGTTGTGCAGGTGTCCTCTGCTGGAATATGAATGTCCTTTTCGTTGTTTCTTAAAGGGGAGAGTTTACAGGGAGAGCTCACTCCCCCATGATGCTGATGTCACTCCAGGCCATATCACATTCTCATTAGCTCTGTTTCTTAACCTCTCTGGATCTCAGTTTCCCATTGGGAAAGCATCAGTATTGATCCTTCCATTATAGACTGGCTGGAAGAGTTAGGTGAGATAAAGTAGCACTCAATAAGTAGAATTATTATAATTAGAAAACCCATAAGATTCTGAGCCTGTTCCTTTTGGTTCCCTTCAAATCTGACTGGGCATCTACTCCTCATTATCTCCACTCATTTACCTACTTCTTGAATTTCCCTTGAATAAACTTTACTGTGGAGGAAAATTCCTGCTGCCTGCACACACGCACACACACACACACTCTCTCTCTCTCTCTATTTAATAAAGGCCTAAGCCCAAGCTAAATGGAAAGGTAAAATCCACATACACACACACAACATGGTATGTTAGAGCTGGGATCAACTACTACAATGGTTCGCAAAGTGTGGAACCCAGACTGGCAGCACCTGGGAACTTATTAAAATGCAAATCCTCAGGCCCCACCCCTGAATCAGGACTCTGGGGATGAGGCCCAGCAATCTCTGGTTTAACACATCCTCCAGGTGATTCTAACACACACTAAAGTTCCCAGATTACAGAGGAGAAAACTGAAGCCCAGGGAAAGGATGCAGCTTGCTCAAGCCCAGAAAGTGATAATGAATGAAGGCTCTGGAATTGTGTGGTCCTGGATGGAAATTCCAGCTTCCCCATTTCCAGTTGCGTGACCTTGGGCATGTCCCTTAACCCTTCTTTACTTCAGTATCTGTCTCAGTCGTTTTAGGCTGCTATAACAGAATACCATAGACCGGGTGGCTTAAACAACGTTTATTCCTCCCAGGTCTGGAGGCTGGGAAGCCCAAGATCAAGGCGTCAGCGATTCTCTTCCTGCCGAGAGCACTCTTCCTGGTTCGCAGATGACAGAGGTCTTCTCCTTGTATCCCCACGTGGCGGAGAGAAAAACGATCGCTCGTGTCTCTTCTTGTAAGGATGCTAATGCCATTCCTGAGGGCTGCACTCTCATGATCTTAGTACTTCTCAAAGGCCCCCCCTCAAAATACCATCACTTTGGGAGTTAGGATTTCAACAGGTGAATACTGGGGACACAGTATCTCCACGTCTAAAATTGGGGATTAATACACCTTCTCCGAGGGTGGCCACTCTTCTGCATTAAAGGCACAATGAGGGCGGAGTTCAGGCCTCCTGATGTCCAGGCTGGTGCTCCTATCCGCCAGGAAACTGGCCACCTCTACACCATCTCATAAGAAGGATCCAGAGACCTTAACGCGTGAAAGGCTGAGTGGAGAGGAGGGCTTTGTTTTATTCTGTGAGGCCCCAAAAGGAGATGATTGGGGGAAGTTACAGGGAGGTAGGTCAATTTAAGGGAGATGTTGCTAACTGGAATTGTTCAGAAACAGAATTGGCAGCCCCAAACCGTACTGAGAGCTCATCACTGGAAGATTCCAAGCAGCGTCTGGATGCCATCTTTCCAGGATACTGCAGAGGGGAACCTTTCAGGATAGAAAGTTGGCAGAGATGTTTCTGAGGTCTCTTCATACATAAACCTGTGAAGCAAGCACATACCGTCTTTCTCTGCAGCATTCATTCTTTCGGGAGCTACCCTTCCTCCATTCCACGTGGTTGGGGGGCTGTCAATCAGGGTGCTCCATTCACCCCTCCCATCTCAGGGGAGGGCATACTACCCAGTCTGGCCAATTAGAGTATTCCATCCTCCCTGAGCACACCGATTGGTTCAGGGGACGGCGTATGACTCAAGACAGGCCAATCAGAGTCTTTTCCTGCTAGAGCCGTCACATAGCCACACCCAGCCTTGAATTTCCCAGTCTGTTGAGCGTATAGAATTCGTTTTTTGCTTCAGCCAGTTTAGAGTTTCTGTCTTCGCCGCTGATGAAGTCTTACGTAATACTACCATATAAAAATGGGCCTTCTCCTTCTTGTATTGGAGCCTGCCTCCCCCCTAGCATTGCATCAAAGCGACAACAGCAAGAAAAACAACATAGTTTCAAACCATTTAAAAATGCCTGAAGGGATTCCAGTCCTAACAGAGCAAAAAGTTTTAAATCCATTGTCTCCACCTCTCTCTTCATGCATCTCATACTCACGGCAGCTGGCCCCTCAACTTGCTCCTTTCTTCTCCAAATGCCGGAGCTCCAGTTGCTTCTTAGCTTTTTCCTCCTCTCCTGCCATTTCCAACGTTCATCCATCCAACCTTGCTGGACCCTTTTGTGGGCCCAGACAGGAGAGGAAGAGGCTGTGAATTCTCACACAGTCATGTGGTTTTATACAGGTTATCTCAGGGTCAAGGGAGAGGCGTGGTCGTCAAATTTCATCTATGGAGGGAGACGTGACTGTGAAGTTATACTTTCAGAAGAGATACTGAGGTCTTTTAAGTATGAGTCACACGCCAAGGTTAGCTCAGTAAACATTGCGTGAGTGGCCACCAGGTGCCAGCTAAGAGCCAGGAGTGGGCCTGAGTCATTTGGGGTCTGGAATTGTGGACTGAGCCCCAGACACTGAAGATTCGTTACTCAGTCTTCTTTGGTTGCCTACTATGCGCCAAGCCCTGAGGATGTATCCAGGAAGAAAGATATTAAAGGCACTAAAATGATTTCTATGAAGTGATGATTAAGTTCCACCAAGGAGACATATATGGGGATTGGGAACACATCAAAATCAGGGGTGAAGGAAGGCTCCCTGAGAAAGTGACACATGAGCTGAGTCTGGAAGCAAGACTAGGAATTGGCCAGAAGACTAGAGGGAAGATGAACCTGGGAAGGGGGGAGAGAGAGAGAGGGAGGGAGGAGGGAACAAGCAGGACTCTGTGAGGCTGGATCATGAAGAAGAACTGGAAGGGAGCTTCAAAAGGCAGATGGAGGAACCCCTCACATGAGGGAAACAATAGAAAGAATAAACAAATGGGACTTCATCAGACTAGAGAGCTTCTTCAAGGCAAGGGAAAACAGGATTGAAACAAAAAAACAGCCCACTAATTGGGAAAAAATATTTATAAGTTATTTATCTGACAAAGGGTTAATCTCCATAATATACAAAGAACACACACAACTAAACAATAAAAAATCAAACAACCCAATTACACAATGGGCAGGGGACATGAACAGACATTTCTCCAAAGAAGATATACGGATGGCCAGTAGACACAAGAAAAGATGCTCATCATCACTAATCATCAGGGAAATGCAAATCAAAACTACACTAACTTATCACCTTACACCTGTTAGAATGGCAAAAATATCCAAAACCAAGAGTGACAAATGTTGGAGAGGCTGTGGAGAAAAAGGAACCCTCATACACTGTTGGTGGGAATGCAAACTGGTGCAGCCACTATGGAAAACAGTATAGAGATTCCTCAAAAAGTTAAGAATAGAAATACCTTATGACCCAGCCATCCCACTACTGGGTATCTATCCTAAGAACCTGAAAGCAGCAATTCCAAAAGTCCCATGCACCCCTATGTTCATCGCAGCATTATTCACAATAGCCAAGTCATGGAACCAACCTAAGTGCCCAGCAACTGATGATTGGATAAAGAAGATATGGTATATATACAATGGAATACTACTCAGCCATAAAAAAGGACGAAGTTGTCCCATTCACAACAACATGGATAGATCTTGAGGGTATTATGTTGAGTGAAATAAGCCAGACAGAGAAAGACGAACTCTGTATGACTCCACTCATAGGTGGTAGTTAACATATGGACAAAGAGAACTGATCAGTGGTTACCAGGGGAAAGGAGGGTGGGGGGAGGGCACTAGGGGTGAAGTGGTGTACCTGCAACATGACTAATAATGATGTACAACTGTAATTTCACAAGGTTGTTAACTATCATAACCCTAAACAAAAAGGCAGATGGAGGCTACCGGGAGCCGTGGCTACATCATTTGATCGGCTGTTTGACAGGGTCCAGCCGATTAACGCCTAGGGGTGCAGGGTCGCCCCTTGGTGAAGAATAACCGGCCAGCCTCTCACATAGTTCTGAAACCTGTGCTGCTTCTAATTGCCCTTCATTCCTTTTCCTTTCTTAACCTCCAGTTTTCACTCCTTTGGGTGGCTGCTTGGGAGGCACTACATCCCGGGAAAATTAAATATAGTAAGAGAATGTGACCACCTGCAGGTAACTTTCAAGATATTTTTCAGTTAATTATTGGAGGAGCACACAGTCCCATTTGAGACAAGCAGAAAGGAATCCTGCCCAGATGAGATGTCGAATTAGGTTTATGGCCTCTGTCTGGTTAATGTTTCCTTCTCCCTCCAGTTCTTTGTCTAAATATATATATGCATCGTCCTTCTAAGTTTGCTGGTTAATTGGATAATCAAGAAGTATCTATATATTATTCTTGACCTTCTGCTTTCTGTTAAAATGTTATAGAGGTTTTCTCCTAAAAGCAATAAATAATAAACAATTGTGAGTAGAAGGGCCGAGGGGTGCAGGGATGCCCCTCGGTGAAGAATGGCCGGCCGACACCCCTGATATTTTCTGAATTATATGCATGCTTTCTAGCAAGGTTATGTCTATACTTATTTCTGTTTTTTATTCTTGAAGATATATAGTTTAGCTTAGCTTTTCAGCCCTTTACTTGACTAACAAAATGATACTTTCTCCGGCAGTGTGCTTAAGGGACTGTTAGCTCCACAATCTAAAAGACAAAGGAGTGCTTCCACCCCCTAAAGGGCGCGAAAAAGTAAAGATGTTTAACTGCCCGCTGAGAATGCAGATAGCCCTGGGCATAAGATACCCTGGAATCGCCTTTTGTTCCCATTAACCATCTACACTAATGGCGTAAATGATTGAGGGAGGCAGGCATGGCTCCCCCAGGATGTAAACAGACGGACTGCTGTCCTGTCCGGAGACCTGGACCTTCTCTCTTTGATTTAACTTTACCATGAATTACAACAGGTGTCTAGGTACCTATCTCTTTTTGCTTAGAGACAACAAACACTAGTTAGTTGCGGAGAAGACGATCATTAACCTTATGCTATATAGAATGGAATGCTAATAAATATTCTTGTGCTCTTTTTTTTTACTTCCTTATCTCTCTGAGATATTTGTAGAACCATTTCTGTACTAATCCTGAAAAATATATAAACGACACTTGTGCACAATAAGGGGGACTTGCTAACACCAACCCAAGTCTCACGTCCTCTGTATTTTCCCCTCCCTCAGTTTTTCGCCGACGCTGTCTCTCCCGCGGGAACCTGGACTCTGCGGAGGCTGGACCCCGGCAGGAGGCCATGTTGTAAAGCCTTTGCTGTGGACCAGAGACTTTCAACACGAGCCCCATAGGCCACCTAGGGCGTGGGATGTGGTTGGCTCTAAACTTGGGAAAGCTGAGTTATGGTTCTTTCACCCCATGGTGTGCTGAAGCCAGCTGGTACAAACTTGGGAGAGCTGATTATGTGCATTTCTTCCCAACTCTCTGTTCAGTGACCTCACATTGAAACTGACCATGGTGGAGGTATTTAAAGGGCAGTACAGACAAACGTCACCAAGCAAGGCTTCCTCTGCTGCCCCAGACCCAGTTGTTAAATATTCACCAGCACCATTGCTGCCACCTACTAATCCAGTCCAAAGAGGAACCTGGTGCCCAGCTCCCACGTGGCTGCGCATGAGACTTCAGTGCTCTGATCTTTGCAAACCCGAAAGTGACAGACACAGGGGATTTTTATTTTTGTCGGCCCTTAACCATCTGGAGGCTGAGAAGCAGAAGTTTTAAACCCACAAGTTTTGAGGACAGCCAGCCTGGGGTCTGAATCCCAGCCCTGTCACTAATTAGCTGTGTGACCTTGGGCAAGCAATGCAACTTCTCAGAGTTTGACCTGTTAAAAGGGGATATTGATACCTACCTCATGGGGTTATTGTGCAGATTAAATAAATTTAATATATGTAAATTATGGTGCCTGCTGGATAGCAAGGACTCAATAAATGTTATTGAGTGCTGTTTTAGATAAAAGAGATTTCAACAGAGATATACCCATTTTATTCCAGAATGGATTTATTCTCAGTATTTGAGATACCTGAAAGACACTGGAGCAGCACACTGAGGACCTGTGTACAGGCCGGGTTGTGGTAACTGGCTGAGATTTTCTGACCTGTGTCCATGATGACTTTTTTTTAAAGATTTTGAGAGATGCAACTTGCCTGAGTTTGTGGTCACAAATGTCCTTTTATACTCATGCACCGAGGCATCCAGACACATAATTTCCTAACTTGAAGTTATGTGGTGGAGGGAAAGGGAGCAGAGGAGAACAAGCCTGCAGCAAATTTTGTCAAAAAGAGCAGGTGCCAGATTCAGGCTACCATCACACAAGCAGACGGGGTGGAGCAGGTGCCAGATGAAAACCCCACTGTCCCCCCTGCGGAACTGTTCCAAGTTCAGTGGGATTCTGGGTCTGAAAGAGCTGCAGTTGGTCAGATGAAGTCACGATTTCAGAGAAGGTTCCGAGATACTTAGGCGTGCCTCCCACCTGAGGTCTCCTCCATCTGCCTTGCCTTTGAGGTCCGAGCATGGCCTCTGTGAGCCCCTGTTAAGGAGCGCTGACTGGGCTTGATGCAAATCCCAGAGGCTCCTGGAACTTCCGAGGGTTTGCACCCATGGCCAAACTCAGGGCGAGTTTTGGGTCCACCAAGTTCTGTGAAAATGCATTCTCTCTCCCACAAACTGCTGGGGTCCAAGCTGAGAGCCAGCATCTGCGACAGAGGCGAGCTCCAGGGTTCTCTCTGCTACACGTCTGGTCCTAGTCATGGGCTTGGTCACAACTGACCAACAGTCACCCAGCTGTCAGTGAGACCCAAAGAGTGAACAAAACAGTACCCAGAGGCAGTGTGGCCATGGACTGAATCCAGAATCCAGCACCTGCATAAGTTCTCTGCTTTCTCAGAATGACAGTTTCTTCATCCGTAAAGAGGAAGCAATACCTCCTTCCAGAGTTGTGGAAGGACAGAAAAGACGTTTTTTTTTTTTTTCTTTTGAGAAAGATTAGCCCTGAGCTAACATCTGCTGCCAATCCTCCTCTTTTTACTGAGGAAGACTGTCCCTGAGCTAACATCCGTGCCCATCTTCCTCTACTTTACACGTAGGACGCCTGCCGCAGCATGGCTTGACAAGCAGCGCGTAGCTCGGCACCGGCCACCCAGGCCAGCCCGAATATGGGCCATGGAAGTGGAATGTGCGAACTTAACCACTGTGCCACCAGGCCAGCCCCAGAAAAGACCATATTTAACAAATGAGAGCTATGATTATTTTTAGAATAAAAGTGACTTTTCTTGGTGGAAAAGCAATACATATAAATTATTGAAAAACACAGAAACTAATCATGAACAGAAAGAAAACTTTAAAAAAAAAAAATCCTCACCACCCAGAGATACCCACCATTAACACATTGGTGTTATATCCTTCCAAATCCATCGATGCCTAAAGACAGTTTTTAATGGGCCCATATTTTGGTACTTGCTTTTCCCCTACTGAGCCGGTATTGTAAACATCCCCAGTCACTACATATGCCCCCAAATATCCTTTTTAATGGCTGTAGACTATTCTGCGGGGGCGACTGGTTCCATTATTTGGAAGCGATTACTCCAGGTGACTGGTCACACCCCGCAGGCTTCGGTGTCGGAGGGACCCGCTTTCTCAACAAGCCATTACGCTCTGGAGGCTGCCACTCCCCATGTGAACAATGTAGAGAATAAGACGGCCGACCCACCGGACTCTCGCGGACATTAAAGTAGATAATGTGTAAAAAGTGCTTGGTTTAGTACCTGGCACGTAGAACACGCTTAAATACCGTGGCCAGTGCTATTTGAGACTGTAGTCAAACGCTCTGAACGCTTCTCTTAGTCCTGTCCAAGAGTCCCATCTTGGAATTCCTAACTGTGGTTATTGATAACAGAGTTTCTCTCCCCACCCCTCCCCTCCCCCCATCAGTGATTTACTCCCCACCTCCCCGCCTCCCGGGATGGAGCAGAAGTGGAGGTACTGGGAAGCTACGGGCGGTTTTGCAGGTTTTCCAGCACAGGCGGCACCGGGAGCCAGTGCGGCGCCTCCCTCTGGGCGGGGCTGCCCCGGGGGGAAACCCTCGCAGAGTCCTGGCCCGCGAGGGGCGGGCCCGCGGCTCGCCCGCCCATCACCCGCCCGGCGGAGGGGCGGGAGCCGGGACGTGACCCCGCCGGGCTGGCCGCGGAAGGGCCGACATGGCGGGGTCCCGACAGTGGGCCCCCCTGCTCCTGTGCTTGCTGCAGTGCGCTCCAGGTGAGGCCGCGGGGCGCGGGGTCCGGGGCGCGGGGAGGGCCAGGGGCTGCGGGCTGCGGGGTGCCCCGACCGGGCCGTGCCCATTCTCAGACCCGGAGCTCCGAGGAGGGAGGGAGGGACGTGGTCCTCAGCCCGCCCGCAGCTTCGGGAGCTGGGTGCGAAATCGGCCCTGCCCACCCACCACCAGTTTTGTTCCAGGGGCTAAACAGACCTACAAGAGTCTTTGAAATTCCTTTCTGGGAGGAAAGTGATCCAGTAATTTCCTCATGCCAGTTGAGCATCGGGAGAACGGGGGAAAAAGAGACAGTGGCAGTTTAAAAAGCAGTTCCATTTATTTAAAAAGTGCTTTTTAAGGTTTTTTTGAAAGCCCAGTCCGCTGGCATTAATACCACATTTACCCTCGCTAGTAGGGGCAATCAGACGGAAGTGCCCCGCCCTCCCCCGCAGCCTGCTCGCGTTCCTCTGCTCCCTTCCTTCCTGGGGCTGGGAGTGTCAGATGCTCCGCCAGACCTGAGGCAACCGAGCTCTTACTTGAGCCTGTGCCCTGCTCTTGTTCTGTCAAGCCACCTTTTTTCTGAGCCCCCACTGACAGATTACAAAATACCTTGAAATAAGACCCAACCACCAAGGCCCAACCACTCCAGGGAGAAGGTCCCAAGATTGCCCCCAGGATGTCCTCCTAGTCTTAGACTCACAATTTAAGAGCTAGCAGGGCCCTCCGACATAATCTAATAGTAACATCAAAAGCCAGCATTGATTGAGCAACTTCTTTGTGCTGGCTCCACATTATCCTATTTAAGCGTCACAACCCAACTGTCTTATGAAATAGGTGTTATTTGCTCCCTTTTCAGCTGGGGAAACTGAGGCTCAGAGCAATTAAGGGAATTACCCAAGAAGGAAAGCAGAGGTGAGACACACAGACCAGAGAAGACTGAGGCTGAAACCAGCATGGCCAGCTTTGGTCGTAGAGTGAGAAGCTGGAGCAGGACCATCCATCCAGCTCAGGGATGCCCCAGCCCCTGGTGTCCCGGCAGCAGTGAGTGTCATTGCAGCTGATGAGGGACAGTGTTTCTGTGGTGAGGTGGAGGGGGTAGTCTGTGCCCCTGTTTCACTGTCAAACTCAATAGTTTTCCTGCCTGGACTTAGCTGTGCTTTGACCCAGGGATGTTTTCTGTGTGCGACACAAACTGTCGTGTGATGGTTTAGGGTGGTGCACAGCCAGATCCAGGTTCAAATCCTGGCTTCCCCACAATCTGGCTGTGTGGCCTCAAGCGAATTATTTACCATCAGTCTCTGAGCCTAGTGCTGCTGCGTGAAAGGGGAATGACACCCACCCCATCAAGTGGTTTGTCTTGAGGATTGAATGAGGCTTTGTGTATAAGTGCCAAACTGTTGCCTGGCACCCTTTGAAGGCTCCATTGGGTAACTCTTCTAGCTGCTACTTCTCCACTGTGGCCAAGCTCAGACTTTGGGCCTGTCCTGCCTGCGGGATACCTTATAAGCCGCTTACAGACACACTTTGGCCTCTTGCTAGTCACCTGCTAGAAAGCCCAGAAGCAGGGAGCAATGACAGCATTGGCATCCTGGTGATCCAGTTCCAGCTAGAGGACACAGGATGGGGTGGAAGTGAGCACCCATATTTGGTCTAAAAGGCCATGGGTGGGAGCCGAGCTGAGAACCATCAGAACTGGCCCCTCTCTCCCTGATGCCATTCTGTAACCTGTATGATTTCCGTCATGGCCCACGTAACACTGCAGGGCACTGAATTCTCCATAGGATCGTGAGCTCCTAAAAGGCAGGAATGGAGTTGTATTCCTCTTTGAAAGGTCTGGCACACAGTGGTCAATAGATCTCATTGACCAATAGTGGCCCACAGATGTTAGAAGAATAAAGCTGAACAGGCCCCAAAAGAACCCAGAGGAGGAAGTGTGGTCAAGAGCTCAGACTTTGGAGTCGGCTGGGCCTCCATTTGAATTCTGATTCTATAACTTATTAGCTGAGAGGGCCTCAGTTTCCTCATCTGTAATGCTCATAATTAGTACCTGCCTCTTAGGGATGTGGGGAGGATTGAAGGAGAAAATGCAGGTGCCTAGTGCCCGACGCATAGTTAGGGCACAGTACACGTTAGCTGCTCAGTATTAGCAGCAGCATCACCACCACTTCTTCAAGAAGTCAGGGAAGACTCCCCGGAGGAAGTGACATTTGAATCCAGTCTTTAAAAGATTAGATGGTGAATACCAGGAAGTCAGAGATACCCAGGTTCGAAGACACCCACAGGAATGCAGTGGTTTGAGAAGGGCGAGGAGGAAGGTTGGCCACAGCCCGGTGAGCGTGTCAGGGAGATGTCAGAAGAGGCCAGTGAGATGGGCCGGCCAGGCCACACTGGGCAGGGCCTCACGGACCTCGATCAGGAGCGTGGACTTTATTCCGAGGGCAGGGGAAGGGCATGAAACTGGGAGTGGTGTAATCAGATGCTTATTTCAGAAGATGAGGGTGAGCAGTGGGAAGGGGGAGGTGCCAAGGAGGGGAAGTAGAAGCCTGTTAAAGGTGACAGCGACGTCTGAGCAGTGGTGCGAAGGAAGCAGAGGAGTGAGTCACGTGGATATCCAGGGGGAGAACAGTCCAGGAAGAGGAAACAGCTCGGGAAAAGACCTCGAGTTGGGAGCGTGCCTGGCGTGCTCTAGGAACAGCAGAAAGGCCAGTGCGACAGGAGACGGGGCACAAGGGGCAGAGTCACGGTCAGACTGGGTAGCGTCTTGTGGGTGATTGTAAAGACTTCAGATCTTACCTTGAGTGAAGTGAAGGCCATTAGACAGTGAAAAGCCGAGGAGTGACACGATCTTTCCTTCTAGCCCTTGCTGCCATGTAGAGAATGGATTGAGGGGGCAAGGCTGGAAGCAGGGCCGCCAGTTAGGAGGCCTTTGGAATAATGCGGGTTATCACAATATTCGTTCATTCACCCCCCACACATTAGTTGTGCATCTGCTGTGTGCCAGGCTCCATTGCAGGCAGGCTCTGGGGACGTGGCTGAGACCAAGACAAAGCCCCTCCTCCTTGAGACCCTCAATCCTCAGGGCTGTTCCCTCCTGGAGTCCGGGGATCCACTAGGTGGATCCTGTCCTGCGGTGTTCTGCTGGGACCCTCAGCTACCAGAGTGGGCCGGAGCTTCCTTTCATGGCACAGACGGGCACCGAGGCCCGGGGAGGGGAAGGGGGGGCAGTTCAGCCGGTCAGAGGCACGGCTGTGACTGGAATCCTGACCCCCGGGTTCCCAGCCTGCATCATGTCCCCAACGCTTCAGCCGCCCCAGATGACCCCTGGTTCTCAAACTCAGCAAGCACGTGACTGTGCGCTGTGCCCTCTTCAGCTCCGCTTGGCCATGTAAAGACCAGCCAGGAGCTCCAGCTTCATGACCTCTTTCTCTCCACAGGGAGGCCCTCTCTGGCCCCTCCCCAGAACGTGACGCTGCTCTCCCGGAACTTCAGCATGTACCTGACGTGGCTCCCAGGGCCTGGCAACCCCCAGGACGTGACCTATTTTGTGGCCTATCAGAGGTAGAGGGGAGCCTCCAGGCTAGCGGGTGGGGAGAACGAGGAGGTGGGCAGGGGCCAGAGGGCCCACTCTGGGATGGCTGCATTCACTGTGGCAGCATTTGCTGATTCTCAGGGTTCCGTGGGTGACAGCATGTGGCAGGTATTTAGGGAGGGCATTTGGTAAAGGAAGTGGGAATGATATTGAATGGAGAACAGGGCACTGGTGACAGGCCTGCCGGGAGTGGGGTGGATCTTTGAGAAAAGTCCCAGGGGGCTTGGGTGGAGCTTTGAGGGCCAGGATGTGGTGCTTGGACTTGTTCTAGAAGATAAGAGAGGGCAGATGTATGTCCTGCAGAGCCGTGCCAGGCATCGCTGGATGATCACACTTTTCCCCACGGAGCCTGCACAGAACCTCGGGGTCCTTCTCAACTTGGCAGCCCAGGCAGCCACTCTTAATCCAGATAAATCTGCAAATGGAAGCAGATTCACCATCCATGCCCGTAGGTGGGAATCATTTGAAGTTCTTAAGTAGGAGAGTACAATGATAAGAGCAGATACTCAGGAGGATTCGTCTAGAATTGGTGACGAGAAAGAAATCAGAAGGGGAGGGCACTGCTGTGTACTCAGGACCCACCCTGCGCCAGGCTGAGTGCTAAGGGCCTTACATGGTTATTTCACTTCTCCCTCCCAGGATCGCTGCATTTCCCCTATTTCAGAGATGAGGAAACTGAGCTCAGAGAGGTGGCATGACTTGCCCAAGGAAGCTGGTGATGGAGCCAGAAGAAAAACCCAAGTCTGTCTGACTCCAAAGCTTGCGCTCTTCCTGTTCCATCACCGTCCCTCCATCTGGTGCATCCAGATGTGGGTGATGGGGGCCTGACTTGCAGGACAGACTGCAAGAGAGCTTTCAAAAGAAAGAACTGTATAGAACTATGTTGGAGGCAGAAAACACTGAACGTGTGCTGTGTGTTTGCTGTGTGTCAGCACTGTCAATACACGAAATGTACTTACTTAATCTCGCATAGCCCTGTGAGGTAGGATTTGGTAGAGGAAATTGAGGGATCGAGAAGGTATTTTGCTCAATCACACAGCTGGGAATAGTGGAGCTGGGATAAATTTATTAAAGGGTTGAACGCCCATCCTCTGGACCTTTATATTTTCCTTCTCTTTTATGCTTTTTAAACACCTGTGAGGGTTGCAAAATGGTGATATTCTAATTGTATTCTTTTTTCCTTTGTTCATTGGAATTATTTTATAAAGAGATGTCTCCTCTCATATGGTATTTGATATTCAGTGGTACGATTCAAATAGGCAAGACAAAATAAATGCTTGATTTTTTTTTCCTTCTATCTACCAGTTTTCAAGATAATGAATTGGTTCCCTATCATCTCCCACGGGTGATCGATTCATTTTTCTTTTTATCATTATGAATTCAGCTATTTAAACATGTCTGATGGTTTCAATCCACTGCAACTCATTCTGCTCATTGAAGCTTGAATCGTCCCATCTTTGGCCAATGAAAGTCTCTTCAAGTTGGCTCCTGAATCCTTTTAACTTGGCCCCAGTTCGTTGTTATCTTTATTGCTGTCTGTTATGATAACATGTTCCAGGCTCACTTGCACAATTCCTGACCTAAAACCTGAAAGCAGCCATTTCTCCATTTAGTAGGAAGTGGTTTTAAAGAGCTCAATCTGTGTGCTAGCTGTGCGGATCACTACATAGCTGCTGCTTTTAGGCCTTTTCAGTGTACAGAGTTATGGTGTATATATTGTTATATATATGTGTATGTATGTACATGTATAATAACCCATCTCTGTTCCTGGCTTCTACCAAGGTGGCTAATTAAGCCCATGAGTCACACCCAAGATCTCGTTATCAAATGATTTTCCAGCCACAGCCTTGGGGTTCTCTCCAGAACATGCTTTCTTATTTTTTTGCAGAATATGTACGCTGAGAATTTTCCAGTCTTCAAGTTCTGGTTCCTTTGTGCATAGCAATTCCTTCTATTTATTTCTCTCCTCTCTCATTTTACTACAAACAGTGAGGAGAATCCTGGTCACATCTTTGCTTAGAAATCTCAGCCAAATATCCAACTTCATCATTTTTAACTCCTACTTTCTGCAAAACACTCGACCAGAATTCAGCCAAGTTCTTTGCCACTTTTTAACAAGGATCACCTTTCCTCCAGTTTCCAGTAAGACGTTCCTCCTTCCTATATGAGATCTCCCCAGAATCACCTTTAACATCCATGTTCCTATGAGGAGTCTTTCCAAAATAGGCTTTTTCTAACATACACCTCAAAACTCTTCCAGCCTCTACCCATCACCCAGTTTCAAAGCCACTTCCACATTTTTAGCTATCTGTTACGTTAGCACCCTATTTATGGTACCAAAATCTGTATTCGTTTGCTAGGCTGCCGTAACAAAATATCACGGACTGGGGCGCTGAAACAATGGACGTCTGTTTCTCACAGTTCTGGAGGCTGGAAGTCCAAGGTCAGGGTGTCAGCAGGTTTGCTTTCTCCTGAGGCCTCTCTCCTTGGTTTGCAGATGGCCACCCTCTGACTGTGTGCTCACATGGCCCTTTCTCTGTGTGTGAGCATCCTTGGGGGCCCTTCATCTTCTTAGAAAGACACCAGTCCTGTTGGGTTAGGGCCCCACCCTTATGACCTCATTTAATCTTAATTACCTCTTTAAAGGCCCTGTCTCCTAATCCAGTCATATGGTATGAATTTAGGGGGAGTTCAATTTAGTCCATAATACCTGATAAACTGGAGTTCATCAAATTTAAAACTTTTCCTCTTCAAAAAAAAGCCTGAGGAAAATGAAAAGGACAGTCACCAAGAAAAAAATATTCTCACGATATAGACACTGACAAAGGACTTGTATCCAAAATAGATAAAGAACTCCTACTTCTCAGTAATAAGGAGACAAATCACCCAAAAAGATTTGAATAGTCACTTCACTAAAGAAGGTATATGAATGGCCAATAAGCACGTGAAAAGATGTCCAACGTTACTCGTCATTAGGGAAATGCACATTCAAACCACAGTGAGTTACTGCTACACGCTCCCTAGAAGGGTTAAAATGAAAAGACTGACAATACTAAGTATCGCCAAGCATGTGGAGTCACCAGAGCTCTCGTATACTGTTGGTGGGAGTATACAGTGGTACAGCCACTCTGGAAAACAGCTCGACAGTTTCTTGTAAAGGTACACGTTCGGTTACCAGATCGCCCAGATTCTACTCCTAGATGTTGATCCGAGAGAAATGGAAACGTGTCCATACAAAGACTTGTGCATGAACGTTCATAGCAGCTTAACTCACTAGCCCAGTTATGGACTGAATTGTGTTCCCCCATATTCTTTCCTGTGTGGAAGCCCTAACCTCCACCCATGCGACTATTTTTAGACAGGGCCTTTAAAGAGGTAATTAAGATTAAATGAGGGGGCCGGCTCCGCGAGTGGTTAAGTTCGCGCACTCACCCTGCGGCGGCCCAGGGTTCGGATCCTGGGCGCAGACATGGCACCGCTCGTCAGGCCACGTTGAGGCAGCGTCCCACATCCCACAACCAGAAGGACGCGCAACCAAGATATACAACTGTGTACAGGGGGGGTTTGGGGAGACAAAGCAGAAAAGAAGAAAAAAAAGATTGGCAACAGTTGTTAGCCCAGGTGCCAATCTTTAAAAAAAAAAAGATTAAATGAGGTCATAAGGGTGGGGCCCTAACCCAATAGGACTGGTGTCTTTCTAAGAAGAGGAAGGGACCCAGGAGAAGGGACCCCATGCTCACACAGAGAAAAGGCCACGTGAGGACACGATGAGAAGGTGGCCAACCACAAGCCAAGGAGAGAAGCCTGAGGAGAAAGCAGACGTGCCGACGTCTTGACCTCAGACTTTCAGCCTCTGGAAATGGGAGAAATAAATGGCCGTTGTTTGAGCCCCCGCCTGGTAGTTTGTCACGGCAGCTCTAGCAGACTCATACGTCCAGTTTCTTTTCTTCAGTAGCAAAAGCTTTTGGTGTTCTGAGAAATATTTGCCCGACTCAGCATCATGAAGATACTCTTCTATGCTTTTTTCTAGAAGTTTCGTAATTTTAGTATTTAAATTTGTTTCCTTTTTATTTTTAAAACTTTCCTTCTTTTCACTTTCTATTTCTTTTAAGGCATAATCTGTTATTAATTTGCTCTTGTATTCCTTCTAATTTATTCTTCATTTCTGAAATGAGGGGTTTTTTTTGAATATCTGGTTCTTTCCTGCTACCTCCTTTCTGTTCTGCTCTCTCCTTTCTGAGTTTCTCTAATTCTGTTTCGTATTGTTCTTTCATGTCTAGTATCATTTTTAAGTGTCTCTTACCCCATTTTGGAGTAGTAGGTTACAGGGTTTTTTGTTTGTTTTTTTTTTGAGGAAGATTAGCCCTGAGCTAACATCCACTGCCAGTCCTCCTCTTTTTCCTGAGGAAGACTGGCCCTGAGCTAACATCCGTGCCCATCTTCCTCTACTTTATATGTGGGACGCCTACCACAGCATGGCTTTTGTCAAGCTGTGCCATGTCCACACCCGGCATCTGAACCGCCAAACCCCGAGCAGCGGAAGTGGAAGGTGTGCACTTAACCGCTGCGCCACTGGGCCCGCCCCTAGGTTACAGTTTTACTCTGTTTATGGATGTGGTTTTTGATGTGTGTTTCTGACTTCAGTTGATTGCTTAGTTTATTAATTTCTGTCCTTTCTTATTTTCTGTTATAAGTATTTGAAGCTATATATATTCCTCTGAAAATTTTTATTTCTATTATTTTTGTGGTCAGTTTTAGGTATTTACTAATTCCCATCATAATTCTTTCTGTTTTTTCTGTTTTTTTTTTTTTAAGATTGGCACCTGAGCTAACATCTGTTGCCAACCTTTTTTTTCTTCTTCTCCCCAAAGCCCCCCAGTACATAGTTGCATATTCTAGTTGCAGGTCCTTCTAGTTGTGGCATGTGGGACGCGGCCTCAGCATGGCTTGATGAGCAGTGCTAGGTCCACGCCCAGGATCCGAACCGGCAAAACCCTGGGCCACTGAAGCGGAGCGCGTGAACTTAACCACTCAGCCACGGGGCCAGCCCCATAGTTCTCTCTTTAATCCATGAGTTATTTTAAAACATTTAAAAATTTTCAAACTTTCCTTAGTTTTCTTTCATTAGTGACGTTTAACTGGGTTATGTGGAGTCAGAGGGAATAGTGAGATGACTATTCTTTGAAATTTCTTGAGAGTTGCTTTATTTTGGTTAATGCTCATTAACATTTTGTTACTGTGTTGTTAATGTTCATGTGTGGCTCACCCAGTTTCTTCAGTTTGTTCTATATATGTTCACTAGATCAACTTTGATAATTATGTTGTTCATTTTTTTGACATATTGACTATTTTTCTTTGCTCAATCGTCAGTTACTGAGTGAAGTGTATTAAAATTTTCTCATTGTAATTGGGGCTTCTCTGTTACTCCCTGTAGTTTTGTCTGTTTCTGCTGTATAGAGTGTGAAGTTATTGAGTAGGCACATATGAGTTAGAATTTTTATATCTTCCTGGTAAATGGAATCATTTATCATTATGCAATGATTCTTCTCAAGCTTTAGTATTGCTCTGGACTTTGAAGTCTGTATTTTGTCTAATATTAGTATAACCACACCAGTCTCTTTTTTTGTTAGCGTTTACATAGTATAGCTCCACCAAGAAACAAAACAGAGGGATTCTCCCCCATAATCTGTCTTCTTTGCCTGCATCTCAGCTCTCCCCATTCACCCATTGCTCAGTCCCCAGACCCAGGAGTAACCCTTCATTCTCCTTCTCCTCACGTTCCACCCCCAATCCGTGAGCAAGTCCTGTTGGCTTTACCGGCAAAATATGTCCGGCATCCAACCCCTTCTCGCCATCTCCACACCGTTCTCTCTTGGACCACGGCTGCAGCCTCCCAGCTGGTTTATCAGAGTGGTCTTTTAAAAATATAAATCAGATCACCTCAGTTCCCCTATTTAGAACCTTCCAGTAGCTTCCTGTCACACCTGGAATAAAATCCAAACTCCTTACTGGGAAGGCGAGGTCCTCTCACTGCCCACCCCGCTCTCCACCTGCGTCTCCAGTCTGTCCATACTGCCCCTCCCCGTCCACTGGGCTTTGCCACATTGGCCTCCTTGCTTTTTTCTGGACAGGTCAGCTGCTTCCCTTCCTAGGGCTTTCGTTCTTGCTGTCCCTTCCCCTAAGCCTTCTCTTGGCTCCCTTGTCATCATCACAGCCTTGGCTTCAGTACCATCTTCCTGGCCTTTCCCGAGCCACCTTTGGAAAGCAGTCGCTCCCACGCTACCCGTGTCGCTGCACTTACCAGCTCCTGGATTTGTCTCGTTCATGTGATGATTGTCTCCCTTCCCCTCCCACCAGAGTGTCAGTTCCCAAGGGCAGGCCCTCATCTGTCATGCCTTGCCGATTCGCCAAGAATACTGCCCAGCGCACAGGTCCCTTCTTTGGATCTCAGTGTTCTTAGGACGTGGGACATGCATGTTCCCCTCTGACACCCACACAGCACCCAGCGTGGTGCCTGGCACACGGCAGGTGGTCCACAGATGCGTGAATGGATGAACATGTGGAAAAGGGTTACGAGCGCCAAGAATAGCGGCTGCCGCCGCAGCCCTGTGAGGGAGGCATGACAGAGGAGGAGCCTGAGGTTTAAGGGCAGTGACCTGCGTGAGGCCCCAGAGCTAGTGAGGAGCAGAGCCAAGAGTCCCGCTACGACTCTCACTCCAGAGCCTGAGCTCCTAACTGGACCTGCTCTTTCTGGCTCGGCCGATGGCTGGCTGAGCAGATGGACAGATAGACGATCAGGCAGAGTGGAGGGAGGAGTGCTCACCTGTTCCCCAAGTCCCCTGGCCCCGAGAGGCTGAGTCCGTGGCCCACGCTCTCCTGTCTCCTCCCTCAGCAATCCAATCACCAGACGGTGGCGAAAAGTGGAAAAGTGTGCAGGAATCAAAGAGCTGGCCTGTCCTCTGATGTGCCTGAAGAGACAGGACCTGTACAACAAACTCAAGGGGCGCGTCCGGGTGGTTTCTCCCAGCGCCAAGTCCTCCTGGGCGGAGTCCGAGTTGCTGGAATACCTTTTTGAAGGTAGGTAAGGGACCTGCGGGAGGCTCCCTGTCCAAGAACCTGGCTCTGTGGTGCTGCTCTCCTGGCCATCTGTCTCCTCCCCCCAGAGCAGAGGGCAGCCCTCTGGGGCAGCCGCCGTGGGCCCCGGCCGTGTCTGAGGAGCCTGACTTCGTGGCTGGGAGCTGCAGAGTGCCACCAGCACCAGCCAGTCAGTTTGTCCCTCCTCTGATCACGTTCGTTATCTTCAGTTGAGCATGACCTTGGTCGTGGACCACACAAGGCATTTTATAGACTTATTCCTGTTTTTCTTATGTTCAACCTCCCTCTTTAAGAAGCAATTTTTTAAAATTCTGGTTGCAAAAGTAATTTCTATACACTGTAGAAATTTGGGGCAAGGGGAAGAAGACGAAAATAGAGAGGAAAACATTCCCCATGCTCACCACATCCAGGAATCACCAGTGTTAACGGTGAGTGAGGAGAGTACTTTTTTTTTTTCCAATGCATTTTATTTCTAATTCTCAAAACAAACTGAGGTTTGTTTTCATCAACCCATTTTTAACAAGTAAATGAAGCAGGATTCACGGAAGTTAAGTAACTTGCCAGGATGGGCAGCTAGTAAGTGTGGAGATGGGATGTGAATCTGGATCTTTCTGATCTTGGATGAGGCACTGGGCCAGATCAAGAGTGCGGTGGGGTGGTGAGAAGGAGAGAATAAATACTCAGGCAGTTGCCTCCTGGAGCTTAGGTCTGTAACTTGTTGTCCAGGCTTCTCAAAATGTTTGAGGGCAAAATAGAGCTTGAAGGGAGAGGAGGAAGAGATTGAATGAAGGATGGCAGGAAAGGAAGAAGAGATGATTCGGATGGGAAGAAGCTGGCTGGGTGGATGGATAAAAGGAAGACAAAGGTGGATGGGTAAGAAGAAAGGAAGCATGGAGAGGATAGAGGCAGAAATGATGGAGGAGTGGGAAGGAAGAAGGCTAGGTGGAAGGACAAATGCTTCCTAGGAAGGAAGCAGTGTGGATGGAGAGATGGCGGATAGGAAGAAAGGCAGAGGGATGGAACCGTGGGTGGATAGTGTAAAAGGAAGGTTGGCTGCCTGGGAAAGGACAGAAGAGCAGGAGGGAAGGAGAGGCAAAGGAGGAAGGCAGGCAGGCAGGAAGGAGAGATGTATGGAAAGAAATGAAGAATGGATGGATGGGGAGGATGGAGGAGTAGAAAAGCAGGCTAACTGGCCAGATAAAAGGAAGGAAGAAAGTATAAATGAACAGGAAGAAAGGCTGGAGAGGAAGGAAGGAATATTGGTTGGAAAGGAAGGAAGGAAGGATGGTCGGCAAGCTTGGATAGATGGATGGGAAGGCTGTCTGGCTAGAATGAGGGATGAATGACTGCAATGGGTGGATGGATAGGAATAAGACATTGGAACGATAGAGGGAAAGATGCAGAGAGGTTAATTTTTTTTTAATTTTTTTTTCTTCCTCCTCCTTGAAGCTCTCCTGGTTCTTCCGTAGCACAGCCCAAGCCTGAATGATGCTTCCTGCCTTCTTCTGCCCCCAGCTGTGCCCCTGGTCACTTTTTGTCTTCAGTTTTGGTAGCTTGCATATTTCATTTCCCCCTAATTTCCTCCGACTCCTGGAGGTCAAGATTCCTGGAACCCTCATCTCCCCATTCCCCTCATCTCCTCGCACGGCTTAGTACATATCAGTGTCCAGTGGATATTTCCTGAACACATAAGGAGTGGCATCTCAGGGAAGCCACATCTTTGCCCTGAGCACATAGATGAGGCAAGGGTGACCAGTGTGGTCGGAGCTCCTTGCTGGCTGGGAGTCAGAGGATGTTGCCTGGAAAAAGCAGCATTTCAGCTGGACCTTGAACAATGGTGTGTTGATTTTCTCTTACTGCCTTATTCCTTGTCACTTGCCCCCTCTATCTTCAAACCACTGGGCAGGCCTGGATGATCTTGACATCAAGCCTAGACGATCTTGACATCGAGCCTAGATGATCTTGACATCGAGCCTAGATGATCTTGAACAGACTGTCAGGAGAAATGTGGACATTAAAGACTGTGCCATTGAGGGCTCAGAAGGCAGTGAGGAGCCTTGCAGAGACAACGCAAATCTCCTTTAAGAATACTTAAATCATCGTGAACAGATTGTTGGTAGAAGTATGGATGTTAAAGGTGCTGCCTCACGGAAGGAAGTAAGGAATATGTTACTGAAAACTTGAGGAAGCGATCTCTTAGATACTGGCAGAAAGCTTGGCTGCATTGTGTCCTGCAGGTGTGTGGAAAGTAGGACTTGTGAATGATGAATTTGGATATTTATCAAGGCGATTTCTAAGCAAAGTGTTGAAGGCATGGCCTGCTTTCTTCTTGCTACTTACAGCAAAATGCAGAGAGAGAGGGAGAGAAATTGAGGGAAGAACCTAAACAAAAAGGCACCAGGATTTGATGATTTGGGAAATTCTCAACTTATCCAGATGGCAAAAGATGCTAAAATTAAGAAACTGCTTCCAAAAGTGTGACATAAAGAAATAGCTAAGTTTGTGGTTCTAGAGTCTTTCGCTAAAATCTCAGGAAGATCAAAAGATCAAAGTGTTCCGTCAAGGAATTCTCTTGGAAAAGATTCAAGAGTGTGAGTCACAGTTCCGCTCAGTCAAATCAAGGGTCCTCCACAAAGCTGAGGAGTGTTATCCCTCAGCCATCTCAGCTAAAGCCAAACATAGAGAAGGGCTATCTCAAAACGATTTGTGGACCTGGCTTCCGTCTAATGGAGTGGAGCCCCATCACATCCACAGGAGACCCATGAAGTTCTTGAGAATCTTATATCAGCAGAAACACTGCCAGCTTGGACTAAAAGGGACAGAGAGAGTAGGAAGTGAAGGAAGGCTATTGGACTCCCAGCTTCTACTGGCAAGAAGTGACTGGTAAAGCTACTTACCTGCAAATACTTGCTTCCTTTCATGAAAAGGAAGGATGATCCACAGGGCAGAACCAAGAGCCCAGAGAGCAGTGCTAAGAGCCCAGGAGAAGTCTCCCAGGCCTTGAAACCTAATGGAGTTCCCCTGGCTGGATTTCAAAACTGCTTTGGACCAGTAACTCCTTCTTACCTTCTATTTCTCCCTGTTTGAACCAGAATGTCTGTAACTGTTATCCTGTGCCTGTCCCACCTTTTCGTATTAGGGGGCAGATAACTTGTTCTTTGCTTTCACTGGCCCAACAGTGGATGGGAATTGTGTCCCAGGAGGTGGACTGAATGGATTGTACACAGATTCTCACCTGAACCTGATTTTGATGCTTTAGATGATGGAATTGTGGAATTCGAGTTGATGCTGTATGGGATGAGACCTTGGGGGAACTTGGGATGGGGTGCATGTATTGTGCACTTGAGAGGGACATGAATTTTGGGGGTCCGAGGGAGGACCATGATAGGCAGAATGACCACCCCAAAGATGTTCATGCCCTGACCCCTGGGACCTGTGAATATACTAGATGTTAATATTACACGGCAAAAAGGATTTTAGTACGGGGCCAGCCCTGTGGCCGAGTGGTTAAGTTCACACGCTCCGCAGCAGGCGGCCCAGTGTTTCGTTGGTTCGAATCCTGGGCACAGACATGGCACCGCTCGTCAGGCCACGCTGAGGCGGCGTCCCACATGCTACAACTAGAAGGACCCATAACTAAAATATACAACTATGTACCGGGGGGGCTTTGGGGATAAAAAGGAAAAAAAAAAAAAATCTTAAAAAAATAAAATAAAAAATAAAAGATTCCTATTTTTTTAAAAAAAGGGATTTTAATAAAGTTTATGGACCTTAAAATAGTGAGATTATCTTAGATTATCCAAATGGACCCGATCTGATCCCGTAAGCCCTTAAAAGCAGAGAACTTTGCAGCCGGAGACAGAATGGATGGAGAGGAAGGAAAAGCAGAGGGATCTGTACTGTGAGAAGGACTCAGCATGGCGTTTCTAGTTTGAAGATGGAGGGGCAACTTGCTGAGAAACGCAGGTGCCTTCGGGAGCTGTGGGGGGCTCCAAGCTCACAACCAGCGAGGACACAGGCCTCAGCCCTGCAGCCACGAGGAACTGAACTCTGCCAACACCTGATGGGCAGAGGTGAATTCTCCCCTGAGGTTCCTGAGAAGAGCCCAGGCCGCCCAGCACCTTGATTTCAGCCTCATGAGACCCAGAGCAGTAGGTGTTTGACAGACACTGGTGCTGCTTTCCCCTTTCCAGAGAGCTCTCTGGGCTGGGTGAGGAGCAGGCCTGCCTGGAGGCAGGGGCCGGACGCACTGTGGCCCCCAGAGTATACTGACGGATCCTATTCTGTTTCTGCAGTGGAGCCGGCCCCGCCCATCCTCGTGGTCAACCGGACAGAGAGGATGCTGAGCGTCAATGCCACATACCAGCTGCCCCTCTGCATGCACCAGCCAGATCTGAAGTATGAGGTGGATTTCTGGAAGGAGGGCACCAGGAACAAGGTGGGAAGTCCCTTTCCTGTCCCCAGGCTGGGCCCTCCTGCCCCACTGCCCCACCAAACCCCAATGCTCCTCACCCCGCCAGCCTCCTCCCTGTAGCCTCCTCCAGGAAGCTTTCCCCACATACCCCTCACTCCTGGCAGTCACCCCGCTACTCTGTACCGTGCAATTAGCCTGTGGCCCACCTCTGCCCTTCTCTACCTTTGCAAGAGGCCAAGTGCAGCGCATCCTGTCCCTGTTACAAGTAGTGACAGCACAGCACTTTTCTACCTAATATATTTTTTAAATTTATGAAAGCCTTTTTTTTCCCCCATAAAATCTGATTGAAGTACGATGAGCTACAGGAGGCCTGCTTGCCCAGGCAGCGCTCTGGATCCTAAGGATATAGATGGTCCAATGTGGTCCCTGCCTTCCAGGACCTCACAGATAGTCCAGACCAGCCCTGCCCCATAGAAATCTACTGCGAGCCACACGTGTAATTTTCAATGCGCTACATTAAACTAAGTAAAAGAAACAGGTGAATTTAATTTTCATAATAGATTTTATTTCATCCACCAGAATGTTATCATCATTTCAACTTGTAATTAATATAGAAACTATTGAAATGTTTTGGTTTTTTTTTCACTCAGTCTTTGAAAGCCAGTGTGTGTTTTATACTTAGAGCACATCTGAGTTTGGACCAGCCACACGTCAAGTGCTCAATAGCCACGTGGGGCCAGTGGCTACTGTATTGAACAGGGCAGCCCTGGAGTTTTCTGTGTCTGTAATGGCTGAACAATCCTCCCCTCCTCCCCTAATAGATTGGGAGGCCCTGAAGGTAGGAAGCCTGAGGAATCTGCCCCTCCAGGTGAGGAGCAGCAGGCCCTGGGGGTGCGCACAGGACTGACCCTGAGCGTCAGGCTGAACCCAGACCATCATCCTGACCTTGAGACTCAGTGGAAAAGAAACCAGGTCGTGTTGGGAAGTGCTCTCTTAACACTTACACTTTAATGCAGGCAAAGAAGATGCAGGATCACAGCTGTATCCTGCCTGCCGACCACACGCCATCCCGGCTGTCTAGAGCTGGTCCCCACACGTATCTGCTCATCCCTGCTTCTCTCTCCACACAGACCCACTTTCCTGCCACTCCCCATGGCCAGCCCGTCCAGATCCCCCTCCAGCCAGCTGCCAGCGGACGCCACTGCCTCAGCGCCAGAACCATCTACACCTACGGTGCCTCGAAATACAGCGAGTTCTCCGAGCCCACCTGCTTCTCCCTGGAGGGGCCTGGTGGGTGTCAAGTGATAGAGAAGCAGCGACTTTTCCCCTGGGCCTCAGGATCTACATGATAGGATGCTTAAGAGCATGAGTCTGGAGACAGACTCGCCTCCATTAAAATCCCAGCTCCACCACACTCACTGTGTATCTTTGGACAGCTTACATGACCTCTCTGAACCTTGGATTTCAGTCTGTAGGATGGGTTTATTCTTAGGAGGATTAAATAGGGCAATGTGTGTGAAGCCCTCAGCACATACGCAGTTGGTAGACAGGAGCCATTGTTGTCTCCCTCGTTGTTGTGATTTCTCCTTCCTTAGGAGCCAGCTGGACCTTCCTGGTGCTGCTTCTGCTTCTGCTGCCACTGCTTGTGGTCATTGCCACCGGGCGTGTGATCTGGAAGAGCTTCACAGGGAACCTCTGTTTGCAGCGGGCCAAGATGCCACAGGCCCTGGTATGGCCAATCTGGGGGTGTGCGACGAGGGGGAGGGCTGTTCAAGAGGAAGGGACCGAGGTTAGACTTAGAGGTAGTTCAGGTAGACTATCAAGATGGTCCAGCCTGCAAAACAGCTCCTATCTTCATGTCTAAATTTCCACCATTAGTGATTCATTCCTTTGGCATCAAATGCAAATAGCAAATATACCTAGGAGGGAGGAGTGCCTTAAGTCCCTTTAGTTAAATAATTTCATCTCTGCTAAGGATTTGTCAGGGGCCCAGAGCAGAGCCCCCAGCCTTGAGATTCAGGAGAGATGCCCAGAAGGGGAGGGGGAGAGGGGTGGTGCCAAAAGAGAACGTCTTGAAGGATCCCAACACTTAATTCACAGTTTGACCGAGGGTGAGTCTTGCCCAAGCCAACCCTGAAATTTCTCACTTGTCTTCTGGCTCACTCCCTTAGAAGGTGGGGGCCGGCTGGGGCGGGGGAAGCCTGGAGAGGTCAGATGGGTCAGACTTGTTCAAATGAGGGCCCGGCAAGGTAGACTGAGCCTTGGGTGTCGCTCAGTGGGCACTAGGGTCGGGTAGGGGCCGTGGGCATGGATTCTGAGTGTCCCTGCCCAGGGAAGTATTTTCACAGTTCCTGGCTTCGGGACCTGCAGGGAAGTCACACTAAAGAATGAAAATCTCTGTGTTAGGCGCGTCTGCACCCTGCCCCATCGCTCCGCCTTCCCATTGCATGGAAAGTCGCCAGCTTGACCTCTAGTAGCCAGCACCTGCATCCTGGGGGCTGTCTCTGGCGTGTGGTGTCCACTCTGGCCATGCACGTGGCAGGCTGCAAGTGTCAGGAAGTTAGCACCATCACACCCCTTCCACCCGTCACCCGATGTGCTCTGAGGAGTGTGCGCTGCGGGCTCCCTGAGTC
Source organism: Equus caballus (assembly GCF_041296265.1). Taxonomy (NCBI): domain Eukaryota; kingdom Metazoa; phylum Chordata; class Mammalia; order Perissodactyla; family Equidae; genus Equus; species Equus caballus. The sequence continues at coordinate 30,884,723 of NC_091685.1, forward strand.
CCCAGCAGGGCAGGGTTCAGCTCCAGCTGCTGTGGGGGGAACTCGCCTGATAACACCCCTCTATTGGCTGCTCCCCCCCGCTCCTGTCGCATTTTTCCACTCCCTCGCTGGCGTTTCCTGGGATCAGTTCCCAAAGAAACTGCTTATGTTTGAATCTTTGTCTCAGGGTGTTTCCGGGGGAACCCACATTAGAGCCATCCTATTTCAGGAAAGCCTGAATTTCCGTTCTTCTCTCCTCCCCAAATCAGGACTTTTCTGGACACAGACACCCAGTGCCAACCTTTCAGCCCAGTGACCCAGTGTCTCCAGATGACCTGATCCTCTGTCCCCAAAAGGAACTGACCAGAAGGGTCAGGGTGACCCCTGGAGTCAGAGCCCCAGCCACCGTCCAGGCAGGATCAGAGGACGGTGCTGAGCAGGAGGAGGACGACGAGGAGGACACAGACGACAATGTCAGCTTCCAGCCTTACATGGACCACCTTCCTTCCTGGGGCAAGAGCACCAGATCCTGGAACCCACTGAAGCAGGGGGCTCCTGGACTCTCCTGGTCCAGGCTGAAGGCTCGTCTGGTTGTGATTGTTCAGACAGAAGCTGCACCAGCACTGGGGGCTCCTCCCCCTGGGATGAGGCTGGGTCCTCTGGCTGTTTGGCCAAGAAGGGGCCAGGCCAAGGGCCGGGTGGGGACGAGTGTCAGGAGCCTTTCCCACGACCCAAATCCTCTGAGGATTCGGGTTCCCTGGCCGAGCCGCTGAGAGAGGACCTCTCCTGGGCCAGCTGGGGCTCCTCGTCACCAGGTCTGAAGCTCCTCCCCGAGGAGCCCCCAGTTTCTCTTGGGACACTGATCTTCGGCTGGGACAGCAGCGCCGAGGAGGAGGAGGAGGAGGAAGAAGAGGGTGGGAGGGAATCGGAAATTGAGGACAACAGTGCCGGCAGCTGGGGGGCTGACGGCTTCCAGAGGACCGAGGTCAGGGGCAGTACACTGGGGCATTACATGGCCAGGTGAGCTGTCGCCCAGCTTCCCACCGAGTCTGGTGCTGCCGAGCTTCCCAAGGACCCAAGATGCCACCGAGACCTGAGGGACTGGGAGCGGCATCGCTGAGGTGCAGCCCCAGCTCAAGGCTGTTTGTCTGTTGGGTTGAGCATTAAGAAGCCACCCCACCCTATGACCAACCGGCTTTGGACTGAGCTCCAAGACGGATGGAGACAAGGATGGGCTGAGGTCAGAGGCTGGGTGGGAGTCAGATCACCCCATTGTCCCTGGGCTGATAGGCCAGGTGGAAACGTCATCGCTGGACAGTGTGAAACAGGTGAGGTCAGTCACACTGGACATCAAGAGCTGCCACCACAAGGGGCCATCTGGCTTTGGGGGAAGGAAATTCGGAGGCACGTCTGTATCAGAGTCGTGCCTTTCTCCAGCACCCACTGAGGTCCCTCCTCCCTTGATACTTAGACTCCTGATTCCTGAGTGTGGGCCCTGGTAAAGGAAAATCCAGTTAGCTGAGAGCGTGGGAGGGGAAGGGAAAGGGTGGTCATCATTCAAACTGCAGTCTCTGAGTCATGGAATTGCACAGTTTTTAATATCAGACAGACCTGGGTTCAAGTCCCAGCTCTGCCATTTACTCGTTGTGCGACACTGGGTTAGCCACCTTCTCTCTACCTCAGTTTCCTCATCTGTAACTACCACCTGGGGTGTGATGAGGGTTCCAAGAGAGAGATGTGTATAGCATGTGCCTGCTGCGTCGTTGGCACTCTGCATCGTGGCTGGAGGATTCTCCAACCCACCCAGGCTCTGAGGAGATGGCTGGGCGTCTGCCACCTGTGACCCCTAACCTCAGAGCGACTGGAAGCGGCGACCTCTCAGCTTGTCCGCTTCTAGTCTACCTCCTTTCTTCCACCCTCGCTGCCTCTCCCCATCACGAAACGAAGCTCTCAGAAGGCAGAGCCCAGCCAAGGGGGACCCTGGTCCCTCTCCTTTTTCCCAGCAAAGAAAGAACCAAATGGTCCACCTTCCAGGGGGTGGGGTGGCAACCTGGCAAGGCATTGGACTCCTGCGCTTGGCATCCCTGTTTCAGACAGAACTTGAGACCCTTTGGTTGATGACTGTGGTTGTAAAGAAATCCCATTTTCCCTTCCAGTTCTGAGAAGCCAGTGTCTTCTGGAAACGGTGGCTGTCCTTACCTGGGGGTATGATGGGTGTTCTCAACGCGTTTGTTAACCTGCACCCACCAGTGTATGGATGAGCCCAGCCGAGTTTTCAGCCACAGGGACCAAGATTTTTGTCAGTTGTGTGGCCGGAGAGCTGAACAATCTTGGCTTTGCCATTTAATCTGCCGGATTTACATTTCTCCATTTGTGAGAAAAGCATCTTTGTATCCGTTTTACTCACAGAGCTGTGGTGTTTTGAAGCCAGTATGAGAGTATAGCATTAAATGAAAGATGTGGAAAAGCTGCTCGAGGGCGTCTGGTCTGGGGCTTCTCAAACCATGTTCCCAGAAGGCCTCAGCTTTCGTGGGGACAACTCTCAGTTGCAGGGGCAGCCATGGACTATAGGACCCCCTGACTTCCCCCAGAGTGGTTGCCCTGGGCTCTGATTTACTCCAGCGGCCTTCCACATGAGGTTGTGCTTTGGCTCTTCCGCTGCTAAAGAAAAAGTTAGCAAACCACTTTTTAAATGGAACACCTGTCTTTATTTCAGACAAAGAAGCTGAAATGGTGGCTTACTATGCATATCCTTAAGGGTGAGATCTTTGGTCTCTGGCCAGCTGGCACAACCTTTATGCCCTTGGCCTTGTCGACACGGTACCGAGGTCTCAGCAAGGATTTCTGAGGGGCACTGAGCTGACAGGAGGCCTTCACCACTGCTGGGCCTCACACACACGCACACATGCACACACACGTGTGTGCATTTCTACACCTTCCACGGAACATTCTCTGGCTGGCCTTGCAAACCCACTGAGCACAGGGGAGGCAGGACAAACCCTGGAACTGGGGAGAGCTGCAGCTCAGGGCCAGTTCCCCGGAAGATGCCTAGACCAAGGCTGATGTTCTTTCTGGAACCCAGCCTAGCTGCTTCCTGGAGGTAATTTTGAAAAACTAAAAGCTATCATCGCTGTGCTCTCAGGCTTGTGTGACGGAACCACTTTATTCTTAAACTTTGCTTTTCTTTTTTAAACATTTTTTCCAAAGTTTCATTTCTGAGAGAAGCTGAGCTCTCTAGGAATTCTAAATTTTAGCTCCTTTAAGGTCATTAAGTCATTCATGAAAAGCGGTGGGAGGCATTACCAAAGGGCATGGCCATCGATATAATACCTAACTGTTTACAAAGCCCCTTTCGCCTACAGGGGCCTGGGGAACTGCGGAGCGGGAGCCCCGGGGCCACCCTTAAAGGCCATGGGGGAAACATGGGTGCTGCCTTAGGCGAGAGCAACAGTGTAAGTCGTCAGAGTACTGAGAAGATTATATGTTGTTCTTAGATATTTGTATTTATTGTGAATTTTGTTTATATCGTATTTAAATAATTCCCTAATTCTTTTTGGTATCTACCCTAGACTGTTTTCAATAAAGAGCTCTATTTTTAGAGAAAAAGGCAGAATTGAATGGAAAAGTGTGTGCTCATTTCTCAAAGGCTCCTCCCCACTCATCTGGCTGCTGAGACTACAAGGGGCTTGGAGTGGGTTCCCAGCAGCAGATCCAGAGACCAGGACGTGGGGGTATAAAGTAGGGCAGTGATTCCAGAAAGCGCGGGGAGACTGAGGGAAGGCAGCCGGTTACTGCTCTGGGCAGCTGGGCCCTGTCCCCCTGGGGGGCTTTGGGAGTTCGCTGTCGGACCCTCCAGATTTGTTCCCCTGCCAGGGGCAGGAGCTGGGGGATTTACCCACCTCCTCCCTCAGTCTGTCCTGGGTGGAGGGCCGCTCCCTCCCACAGAGTGGCAGGTACTTGCAGTTGGAGTCCCCCAAGCTGAGTACAGGAAAGGTGAGTGCCATGGGGGTGGGAATAGGACACCCACATCGCCTGCTACAGTGAGGCCGGAGCTGTGCCCACCACCCTGGCAGCTCACCCTATTGCAGCCATGGTCCAGGGAAGGACACAGAACATTCTCTTTGCCTGGCCTTGCACACCCAAACTCATTCCGGTAGGTTTCTCCCACAGTAATGGCCCAGCCCTGTGGTTGCAGATTGTCATCGTTTCCTGGTGCCAGGGCAGGTGCTAGACCCAAGCTGAGCTGATTCACCAAGTTCCTTTCCCCGGAATTCCTGTCTTCCTGGCTGGCTGCAACAGGTTGTGTTCCAACCTGCTATGGCCCTGTTTTCCCACTCTGAGGAATGGGAAAGCCCGGTATGCAGAATGGGGCCACCACATGAGCTGCCAAGATGAGAAGTGATAAACCCTGATTCTGGTCCACTCCTGAGGCCCAGCTGCAGCCATCGCCTCGGCTTTCCTGCGTCCTGGTTTTTTAAGCCATCTCCCAGGGCCTTTTGTTGCTTGGAACCAAATATCCTTGTCAATGCACATTGCGTGCACATTGCAGCTGGTGGTCAGGTTGGGCCATCTGTCCCCTTGAATGGATGTGCGGTAGGTCCTTTCCAAAAAACTGGGCAGAACTTCATCCCCAGGTGACTCCCAGCCATCTCCCAGCCTGCCTCCCGCGACTGGTCACCTTTTGAGCCTTTCTTGGCCTGTTTGCTGCCACCTTCTGGACAGTGGTGGGATAGCAGGGCTGCAGGATTGCAAGGGTTCTTACCTGATCGGAGCTAAGGGCAGCTCGGAGAGAAAGAGTTGGGGCAATGGATGTTATGTCCTGAGAGCTCCTTTAGGGAAGGGACCCTTTTCCTCCTGGCACCAGCACCTGGCACAGCATGCGAGTTTTGGTCTTAAACAAGTGAATGAATGGATGGGTGAGTGAATTGTATGAATCGGAGTCAGTAAGGGGCTGGCTGCAGCTGACTTACGTGTAAGGTGGCTGGAGATCTTGCATTAGACTCTATCCCAGATCCCAAATTCCTGTCCCATGCAGATGATCATCCTCCCTCAACCCAGCATCTTCTCAGAAGGGGGATCAGTCCTGCTCCGTGAGTGAGATGGCAAGAGAGGAGACAGAAGTGGGGGACAAACCAGTACCTTAATCCCCCAATGGTAACTTGCTGTTTTCCGTATGAGTTAGCACTTGGTCAACGGCTGCTTGCTTACAGTTTCCTTGAGCTCATTCCTGAGTGCACAAAATGGGACTAAAGTGATGAGAGTTTCAAGGGTTAAAAAAAAAAAACAGACCAGAAGGTATATCTGTATCTAAATGAGTGAGTCAGTTCCATGAGTCAATTACTCCAGAAACACTGGTTGGCACCAGGACCTGTTCCAGCCCGGGGAGCCCCACCTCTCGGCAAGTGATGATACAGCGTACAGAGGTGTGACAGCTTTTATAAATGATGAAGTCTTTTTTTCCCCTTTACTGTTAGTTGTGAGTTGGGAGGAGAAGCTGGGGGTCCTGAGGCAGGAACACCTCAGAGTACACCGTCCTGGTGGGAAAAACCATCAGCAGGTGGTGGGAGGCCCCTTGCAGGCCTCCAAGGTGAGTTCTTGCACAGCATAACCTAAGGGAACACTTGTCACTGCCCTCATCGCCCCCTCCTGCACCCCCACGCCTGCACACCCAGGAGTCTGGGTTCTCGCAAAAGTTTTTAAGGAAACTCACTTGGTCCTGGGTTCCTCATCTCTTAACAGAGGAGACTCAGTGCAGGAGGTCTCCTCCTCAGAAACTGTCCAGAGACATCGACTCCTTGAATTCACCCAGCAGTACTGAGTAGAGACTAATATTTCCCTCTTGTAGATGAGGAAGCTGAGGGTGAGAGATGAAGCGAACTGCACACTGTGGGCAAGTGGCAGAGCCGGGATTCGAAGCCGGGTCTGTGCCCAAAGCCCATATTCTGTTCACTGCTTGGTGTCCAGGGGCCATATGAAACTGTTCCCTCAATCCTGGCGTGAGACACAGGATCTTCTTAATATTTTTAAGAAGGATGGTCTTAGAAGCGTGTAACACGCTTCAGCAACTCCTTACCCTGAGAGGGAGCTGAAATTGTAGGCAGAGTGGAATAAGTGCTGAGCTGAATTTGTGCTTGTGTCACCAACCATTGCCTTGAAGGGAATTCTGCGATGTCAGGGGAGGTTTCCAACCCCAAAGTGACATGGATGCAAAGGCCACTTGAGCTCCAAGGGCCCTTGGAGGCCTTCTAGACCACGACTCCTGTACAGACAGAGAAACTGAGGCCCAGAGAAGGGACAAGACTACTCGAGGTCACCTGGAGTCAGGTGCAGGATTGGGACCAGACCCAGCCTCCCTACATGGGACATCTGAGTCAATGTCCCTGATTGACACAGCCCAGGCTTAGAGCCAGATGGACTCAGAGGGGGTCTGATTCCCAGGCTTTTCTCTAAGAAGAGGGTCCAGGGTGGGTTGCCAAAGCTTTGCTCCTTGCTCCTCCTGTCCAGGAAGGGCCAGGGACCCCCCCCCCCCCTTCAGGCTCTCTCACTGCTGTGTCACCAACCTCTCCCCTCCAAAGTACACCCCACTGCCTTTTGATGTTCATGCTTCTGCAGAACAGGTTCCCGCATCCCTGGGTGTTGAAAGAAGGGACAGGAGCAGCTCACATTCCTAAGTATTTGTCATTTTAGGATATGCTTTTTCTGCAGCTTAGGAATGTCCCACGGGCAGTGTTGAAGCCCTGGCCAGCTCCCCCCAGCACACTCATTCACTCAGCAAATATTACTAGGTACTCGCTCTATGCCAACTCATGCTGGACACTGAGATATCAAAAAGAGCAGGTTACACGCCTTGGCCCCGGAGTCGGCAATGGGGCGAAACAAATAACATGGTGCGATACACACTAGGATGGGGCAGCTTCAGGGGCCACTGGAGCACAGAGCTGGGGCTCCTAACCCAACCCCATGAGCGGCTCACATAGGGAAGCTTCCTGGAGGAAGTGAATTTGAGAAGAGATCTGAAAAATGAACAGGAATCAGACAGGAAAAGGGAGTGGAAAGCATGTTCCGGGCGCCGGGTGCAGCCTGGACAAAGGCTCAGAGGCAAGACAACACAAGGTGCATCAGAGAAATTTATCAGAGAGAAAAGAAGTGCGTTTTCCTGGCAGTCTGAGCCAGAGGGAATCGGCAGGGTGACTCTGCTGCTGTGAAGGCCAATTCTGTATAAGTCAGTGTTGGATAATTGCTCTCTATTCAGTCACGTGGAGAGAACAGAGAAATGCAAGGGCTGCTCTTTGCTCTGAACGTTTTCTGCCTCGCTGGGGAGACAAGGACCATTGGATTTTACAGACCAGAGAATGCGATTGTCTAGCAAACAGCTACCAGTGGTCACAACCACTCACCAAATCCCCCCAGTAACCAAGAGCAGCGCATCCTAACGTCAGCCTCCCCATTGTAGCGAGAGCTATTTCCTTAAATCAGAAGAAATTTGCCTCCCTAAGATGTCCCCTCTCTGCACCCCGGTTTTCCTGTTTAGAGGTAGTTACAGAAGGCGGAGAGATCCTTCTCATGCAACAGCCCTCCGACATTTGAAGATGCTGCTGGTGTCTCACCTCCGCCTGGCCTGAGTTGCTCCTTTCCAGTCTTCAACATGAGCACAGCTGAAGAATAATATTGGACGATGCCCGATGCGCAGCAGACGGGAGCTCTAGAAGGATTTTTAAATTAAGACTGCGGTGAGCTGGAGCTGTCATGAGCATCTTGCAGGAGGAGAAATCATCCCAGACGGCTTTGAAGAAGAGGGAATTTAGCTAAGGGAGAGGAGACGGCATTCGAGGACGGGGTACAGCCCAGACAAAGACTCTTCTTTAATGCCTATTTGTTTTGTTCAGTAACCTTGCGTTTCCTTAATGTAAAATAATATATTTCCTATAAAAGCTGTAGAAAGTCCAGATGTGGGGCCAGCCCGGCGGTGTAGCGGTTGGGTTCATGTGCTCCACTTCAGCAGCCCAGGGTTCACAGGTTCAGATCCCAGGCGTGGACTTTCACACTGCTCATTAAGCCATGCTGAGATGGGGTCCCACTTATAAAATAGAGGAAAACTGGCACAGATGTTAGCTCAGCGACAATCTGTCTCACCAAAAAAAGAAAAGAGAGAGAAAGAGAGAGAGAAGAAAGTACAGATGAGCAATGGAAGGAAAATAAAAACCACCTGTAATTGTATTGCCACCCAGGGATAACTCCATTAATATTTTCGCATTATAATTACATCCTTCAAGACTTTTTTCTCTGCATGTGTATGAATGTGTTTTAACCAGGCTCGTACTAGACATAGTTTATGCCATGCTTCTTTTCATTTGGCAAAATATAGAGAATCTTTGCCAGGCCACAAATCTCTTTTCTCCAGCATCATTTGGAAGGCTGCATTCATCTTGCATCGGGTGGACAGACTGTTATTCATTTAAGCAAACTCATGTTGTTGGACATGAAAGCTGTTCTCTTTTTTTTCACTATTAGAAATGAAGTCTGGATGTTCCCAGTTCCTTAACAATCCAGGCAGGTTCCTTCCCGTTAATTCCCACATAACCAGAGGCTCTCACAGCTATGGGGAGTCTTCTTCTTCCATCCAGCTCTCTCCCCCAGGTGTTCTCGGAGTGGCCAAAGAAGGCTTCCCGTTCCACGGAACTAACTTCCTCTCGGACAGCCAGCCAAGATTGCTCCAGATTGCTCTTCCCCCTACAGGTCACTTCTCGCCATTTTGTGACCTGTTTCTCTGCCCATGATCTCTCCACACCACCTTGTCCCTAAAGTTATCAAAGGCCCCGTATCCATCATGGTCCATTCAGGAGCACAGAAACCTCTCGAGGCTTTCAAACCAAAGGAGTTTCATACAAAGGGGTTGGTTACCCGGGTGATGGAAGAGCTGAGAATCCATTCAGGGACCTGGAGGCAGCCCAGAGATGGGCCACAGCAAAAAGTTGCCTCATCCTTCGAGTTAAAGGGAAAAATGGCGGGGTGCGGGGACGTTGTTACCAGAGCCCAGGAGCTGGCCACCTGACAGAAAGATGGTGGTGGCTGCCTGGCCAGAGGGAACTGGAGCTCCAAAGGACACACAGCCATTGCTGGGGTGCCACTCAGGGCAGAGAAAGAGGGGTAGGACTACCCCGACTTCTCTCCTCCGCTCTCCTGGCTTCCTCCAGTGCCTCCCGTTGGGTGAACCCATCAAGAAGCAGTTAACAAAGGAGTCTGAGAAACATAATTTCCTGCAATTACAGGAAATGACCGGCCCAAGCCGTACCTTAATCCCTCAAACCATAGCTCAAATTCGACTGCTTTGTCAAACAAACCTGGCCAAAGACTCAGGGCTGATGGAAAACAATTACAACATAGAAAAGAACAACTTGAATACAGCTCCCTGGATATCACGGCCTACTACATCTGAAAGCTAGACCCAATCGGGTCCCTTAGCCAGCTCTCCTGCTATCAGGCTCAGCCTGCCGTTGTGTGACTGGGACCAGCCAAACTCTCCCCAGGGGCAGAGGGCTTTGATTGTGTCCACCCTAACCAGAGTTCAGGCTCCTTCAACCTTCTCTGAGGCCCAGCAAGGAGAAAATAATTCCCTAAACACCCATCCCAGTGGATTTCACAATAGTCCCTGTGGATACAGCTCTGTAGGGCAGTATACCGGGTGAGCAGTTTGAATCTACACAGTCCTAAACCAAAGGTCCATTCATGAATTTTACTCCCCATCTCTAGCACAGTAGAGTCACTAACGTTTCGGATCTGTTTTTTCCTAACCTTTTGCAGGTCCCAGACTCCAAAGGCTCAAGGTCAGGGTGCCTGGGCTTCTCAGACTGTCTAGGAGGACAGCTATCCCCAAGCCCATCATCCAGGCTGGGGGACCTGCTTTGATACGGGGCACAAAGAGGGGCAGCAGCATCCTATATGTGCTCCTGCCAGAACGAAGCCAAGGAGTCATAGCTTTTCCTTTGCCACAAGGAACATTCTGGAATGTATTTTCTGCTCCCTTGTCCAGTTATTTTCCTCAGGGTAAATCCCTGAGAACAGAATCACTGGGGCAAAAGATATGCACGTGTTTCAGGCTTTTGATACACGGTGCCAAACTGCTCTCTGATAAGGCTGTACATCATGGATGATTTTTGCCTTTTCTGCCTCTCGGTTCCCTGATAAACCACTAAAGAGTCTTAAGATGAATCAGCTGCCAGACCAGATAAACAAGCCGACCTGTCACTGTGGCTGTTTTCTGCAACTAGGAAGGGAACTCCCTCGGTTCCCGCCCAGGCCCTGGAATTTCAAAGCACGTAGGCCAGGCACCTTTGTACCCCACTCTCCACTGCTCTGGTCCCACCCTCCCCTTCTTTCCCCGCCCCCGTGCCCGGGTGGAGCCAGCTGCCAAGGCGGCAAAGCTTCCCAGCCCTCCCTCGGTGCTCGGCCCACAGTGGAGGCCCAAAGAGGGCTCTGTGCCCGGCCCGATGAGGATGCTACTGACCATCCTGGCTGTGGGATCCCTGGTCGGTGAGTGCCCCAACACCCTGTGGTCAGACTCCTTCCCACCCCAGGGGCCCATGATCAGGGTTGTCTCCCCCACACCCCACCCAGCCTCAGGACAGGCAGTTTCAGTTTCTCCTCTGCTAAGGGCTGAACTGGGTGCCGAGTTTCCTTGGAGAAGTGGATGCCAACTCAGGTTATGGGGGAGGATGAGAGGGTCTCCCTCAGACCCTGGGTTCTTCCAGAGACTCAACTGACCTCAAGACTCAGGGAGGCAGCCAGCTGTCTGAACAGGGGGTGCTGGATCCCCTGCCGCAGAAGATAAAGAACTGGCTTGAGGGAAGCCGGCATCCTTTGATCCTCAGAATGTTCTGGTAGAAGTTGTGCCATCCATTCTCTGCTTCTGGCTGGCACTGACCTGACAAGGGGAGGCAGGGGAGGGACCGGATGGATAAAGCTTGAGTCTGGCCCTTGACTCCCTTCACGCCGCTCCAGGGGCCTCTTCCAGCCCCTCTTGCTAGATCTAAAAGAGCATTTTCTCCCACAGTGGCCAGGTCTGCTGCATTCATAGGTCCTAAAACACCAGGGTCCTTTTGAAAACAGGACTAAAGGGCACCATTTTCAAATCCAACAAAGTGGATTTTGTTGATCCACCGTTAAGGAGAAATTTCAGACAGACACGTGAGATCCTAGATCGTGTCTCTGCTCCCTGAGAAATTTAATAAAATTCAGGCAGCTTTCTCGAGAAGTGAAAGCATAGTCCTGACTGAAGAGGAGGAGAGATGGCCTCTACAAGGCCCTTTCTAGCTCACGTGCAGAATGAGGCCCATGAAGCCCCAGAGCATCCCGGTCGCCTGTACTCACGTCCCCAGCCAGTGCTGACTGGATCCACAGTGTTTCCAGCTGCTTCCTGGGCACTTCTAGCATCACACTAGGCCCTCCACTCCACACTGGGCTCGTGAGAAGCTCAGGAGACTTGATGTGTCCCCAAGAGACCCCAAAATATGTTCCTTTAGACCCCCACTCATTCCGGTTGAGAGTCTTGGAGGCTCCTGACCCTTTAAGATGAGGGACCCACAGGAAACAGCCCTTGAAAGACGGCTACGAGTCTTTAATCTCCCTCAGGGGACCCAGTTCCCCATCCCACCATGCCTAGGCTGATTGATGAGCATGTCGAGTTGTTTCTGTGTGTTTGTTTTTCCTTAGCTTCTCAACTGGTTGACACAGAATTGCTTTTTCATGCAAGTAGGAAAACTTCCTTTTATCGAATCTGTCGGTCTGTTGGTCTCTGGACAGCACGGGTCTCCTCAGGATTTCACAGTGTAGACGTTCATCTGGGACGTGCAGAAATGACACGGGCTGAGGAACGATGGTTTTGAGGAGGAAAAGGATCAAATACGGTGGGAGGAGAGGGGAGATCTTGTTAGCCCTCAACACCTCCTAAAAGAGGGGGACCAGCCAAGGTCTGTGCACCCCAGTTCAGGAAGCCAGTTTCAGCTCCTTCCTGGAAAGTGGTGCCAACCTCCACCTGACCTGGGCCCTTTCCCTCCTGAGCATGTCCCAGCCTCAGCCTCACCCCGATCCACATAGCCTGCCCAGGATACTGACCCCCAACCAGCAACCTTCCCACTGCAGACCCTAACCTACCACTAGGAGAAGCTAAGCCCACCCCCAGACAGACCCTGGCCCTCTCTCAAATCCCACCCTCTCTCTCTCCTGCCCTTGACCCCCTGCCCTAAGCCCCCATGACTTTCTGACCCCACGTGGACTCCTTCCCTCAATTTAAGACCCAGCCTTGAATCCAGGATCCTCCCTCCAGAACTGCCCCCAATGCTGCCCTCATTCAGATTCAGACAAGATGTCAACCACACCTTGGGGCTCAGCAGCATAGCCATCACACTGAGTAGATGCCGTAAGACCCTGGCAGTCCCCAAGACCCCATGCTGGGGGCTCCAGGAATCCTAGAAGACAAATATCTCTGCAGCTTCTAGGGCTGACCAACCCAGAGTCAGAGAGGAGTGCAGCCTTAGATTTCGCCAGTGGGTGCACAGCAGGGTGGACTGTCCTAACAGTGTTTCCCACCCCCACAGGTGCCTCTCCAAGCCTGTGGGCCCCTCTTGCAGAAACACTGCATGCACACTCGGAGCAGGGGAATAAGCAGCTATCCACTGCCTCACAGCTTGGGCTGCTGGTGGTCACGGTCATGTCCAGGAGGAGCACACACACATCAAAGGCACACATATACACAAGGCCTCCAGGCCTCCACTCAACTGCATCTGCAGTTGTTTACTTCCCGCCCCAGCCAACCAGACCCTTCTGAGCATGCTCAGAGCCACTGCTGGCTCTGGCCGCCATTTTCCTGCACCCTCTTCCTCTCCACAGACCTAGCTTGGAGGGCTGAGGGGAGCGTTTTACAAGTCAAAAGCTCTTATTTCCGATGAAGATCGCTTCAGAGGCAGCAGCCCCTCCGTAGTCCCCTTCCTCGGCCTCTGGCCTTTACTACCCTTTCCTTGACATAACCAACAGTAGACTTGGCAGAGGCCTAGGCTGGAAGAGGTGGCTGTGAACTCTTCAGGGCCAGCTTCTCCTCTCCTCTCTCCTCCCTTCGCTGGGCCTATTATCAGGGGCTCAGGCCACCGAAACTCCCCAGGCGGAAGAAAGAGTAAACAGGACAGACCCCTCCCTATACCGTGAGTCTCTTGCTTTCCCAGATCCCCTGTCCTCGCACTCAACACACACATATAAGGACTTCCTACGTGCTAAAGGCTCTCATAGACGTTGCCTGTTGCATCCACCCCACAACCAGTCCAGCACTGCGATGGATAGTGTAGGCTCTGTCACTCCCTAACAGTGATACTGGGCAAATAACCTTCTCTGAGCCTCAGTTTTATCACCCACAAAATGGAGATAATGATAGTAGCTGCCTCATCAGGTCTTCAGGAGGCTTTAATGAAGTAAGAGCCCTGTGTCCCTGTGCATTTGAGGTCCATTTCATACACGTCAGCTGCCGGTGGTGTTATTATTTGTATTTAGTAAGTCAAATCACTCCCATTTTAGAGACGAAGAAATTAAAGTTCTAATAGCTTTAACAGCAAGGCCGCCCTGCCTGTATATGGCCTCAGTCAGCATCCGTCCGCACTACGAAGTCCACAGAGCTGCCAGGTGCCTCCGCCTTCCTGAGAAGGCACGGGGTGGGTGGGCAGGGATGGGTTCCGCCAGCAGAGAGGCAGGAATTCACAGACATCTTCTCCACCCTTGTTTGAAGTTATTGACTCTGGCCAAGTTACTGCTTAGACATCTGAGCTGACTCTCTCTAAAATACGGTGCCACTCTCTCTAAAACACCAACTTCAGGTGGCGTTAAGAGGTGAGTGAGAGACGATAACGAGTATTGGCAAGGAGGCGGGATCACTGGACCACTCAGACATTGCTGTGGGCCTGTAAGATGGTGCAGCCACTTTGGAAAACAGTTTGTTAGTTCTTCAAATAGTTAAACATAGAATCAGCATATGACCCAGACAGTCCACTCCCAGCTGTACACCCAAGAGAACGGAAAACATATGTCCACTTAAAAACTGGTACACAAATGTTCACAGCAGCATTATTCATAATAGCTGAAGAGTGGAAACAACCCAGATGTCCATCAACCAAGGAATGGATAAATTAAACGTGGTATAGCCACACAATGGAATATTATTCATCCTTAAAAAGGAAATGAGTGTTGATTCGAGCCACAATATGGATGAACCTTGAAAACATGATGCTACATGAAAGCAGTCAGACAGAGAAAAGGCCACATATTGTGTAACTCTGTGTGAAAAGTCCAAATAGGCAGATCCATGGAGACAGAAAGCAGAGTAGTGGTTTCCCAGGGCTGGGGGAGGAATAGAAAGTGACTGCCTGTGGACACAGGGTTTCTTTTTCGGGTGATGAAAACATTCTGGAATTAGAAAGTGGTCACAGTTGCACAACTTTGTGAATATGCTGAGAAACCACTGAATTGTACACTTTAAAATGGTGAATTTTGTGGAATGTGAATCATAGCTCAATGGAAAGAAAAATAAGCAGGCCGGAGAGCAGCGATGGGTGGTGGACCCAGGCTTTCGTGAGTGGGTACTACCACTCACTCTCCCTCACTGGACAGTCTGTTAGGAGGCTGGGGGGCAGGGCCCACGAGCCCACCGGCTCACAGTGCTCCCACTTCCCGCAGGTGACATTGCTGAGGACACCTTGGATCTTCTTCAGCACGTCAAATTCCAGTCCAGCAACTTTGAAAACATCCTGACGTGGGACAGCGGGCTGGAGAGCGCCCCAGACACGGTCTACAGTGTCGAGTACAAGACGTAGGCTTCCCTCCCAGCATGACCTCTTTCGACTCTGCTCTGGAACCAACCCCTCCAAGAAAATCGCCCCCTTCCATGAGTCCCCACAGCCCCCACCTGGATTGGTGTTACACAGCTCCCCCCTCCTACTCAGCTATAGCTTTGCTCCTGTATGTTTTTTGCGGAGGGAGGAGAAAATCATGGATAAAAGTGCAGGCTCTGGCGTCAGACAGCCCTGGCTTGAACTCCAGCTCTCGCCTATATAACTTTGGGCAGTTGGGTAACCTCACCAGGCCTCAGTTTCCCCATCTGTAACCTAAAAATAGCGATAGTACTTTCATCATAGGGCTGTTAGGTAGATTAAATAAGGTGGTCATTAGCACTTGTGCCTGGCAAATTATAAGCTACTGATAATTGTTTTATTATTATTGGTGAACATAGGTCAACAGAAAGTTGTGCCCACCGCCTCAGGCCCATGCCCCCATTCCCCTCCCTTGCAGCAAGTAGGGCTGGCATGGGCTCAGGAGTCTGCAAACCTGGGTTCCATCCCTGGTCCTGCCACTTCGTCCTGTGTCTAGTCACTTTCCCTCTCTGAGCCTCAGTCCCCTTATCTGTAAAATGGGGATAACAATGCCCACCTCAAAGGGTTGTGGTGATGACAGGCCCAGAACGTGGACTCAGACTGGCTGGGTTCAAATCCTGGTTCCCCACAGGCGTGCTTCAAACCCCTGGGCAAATTCTACTTCTAAGCCTGAGCTTCCCTGTTTGAACAGGAGGGAGGATAATGTCTGAGCATCACAGATCATGGTGAGGACTAACAGATCGCCCACACAAAGGGCCTGGGCCACAGAACGTGCTGAGTAAATATTAGCTATCGTTATCGTTATTAATAAGCCGCAGGCCCAGTGCCAGGCCTGCTCAATAAAGGGGCGCTCCGTCCCCTTCCTCACCTGCAGGTACGGAGAGAGAGAGTGGCTGGCAAAGGAGGGCTGCCAGCAGATCACCCGGAAATCCTGCAACCTGACCGTGGAGACCGGCAACGTCACAGAGCTCTATTACGCCAGGGTGACCGCCACCAGCGCAGGGGGCCGGTCAGCCACCAAGATGACCGACCGCTTCAGTTCGCTGCAACACAGTGAGTAGGAGCCGCTCTTATTTCCGGGGATGGCCCAGAAGGGACTGTGGGGGGATGGGAGGGCAGTCAGGGCTGTGACTTTTACAGAGCATCCCTGTGAGGTTGTTCGTCTTTCTCCATCTCTATCCCCATCTCCCTGGTTGAGACCACCTTCATCTTGCCTCTCAACTACAACCAAGGCCTCGAACTCCGTCCCCCCAGTCCCGCCTTGACTCTTCCAATCCATAGTCTTGGTCTCGGTTTTGGTGTCACCTCCTAAGTGAGCGTCCCCACTCCCAGCCCTGACAACCCGATTTCACTAGGCCACCACCTGTTATTTTCTGTCATAATAAACTCTTCATTGTCTTCACAGCTC
This sequence comes from Equus caballus, assembly GCF_041296265.1. Lineage (NCBI taxonomy): Eukaryota > Metazoa > Chordata > Mammalia > Perissodactyla > Equidae > Equus > Equus caballus. The sequence continues at coordinate 30,901,016 of NC_091685.1, forward strand.
ATATCACAATCTGCGATTATGGTGTTTGCATACACATGTATCAGCTGCCTCCCCCTCTGACACATTAGCTCCACGACGGCGTGTGTGGGTGTAGAACCCACCATGTTCCCAGCCCCTAGCATAGTGCCTGGCACGTGGGAGATGCTCCATACATAATGGATGAATGAACGAATATGAGCTGCCGAACTCCCCACCCAAGTTAAGCAGGTGGTGACGTTCACCAATTGACTTAAAAGCCACATGGTTTTTTGAGAAAACAAAAAAATGAAATTAAACAGATTATTTTTTTCTTGGCTTGTTCATTAATACATGTTTATTATAGAAAATTTGGAAAATACAGAAATACACAAAGAAAAATAAAAGGAGCCCAGAATAACCTGAACAGTAAACATAACTGCAGAGACTAGCAACTGTGTCTACTCTTGTAATCTGGTTGGTTGTCTCTCTGAACATTTGCCTGTGTCAGTAAATATTTTTCCACAACGTGATATTTCGTGGCTGCAAGATGATCCGTTCTGTGGGGGCACTCTGATTTACCTCCCTCCTTCCTTTTTTGAGGGCATTTAACTCAGTTCTTCAATTTTATAAAGAACATGACGGTGAGCAGTCTGCTAGCTAAGCTGTTTTTAATGTTGGAGGTCAATGGACCCTTGAGGGATTTTTATAAATTAGCTTCAGCAGAAGTGGGGTTCATGAATCCCTGAAATTGGGTGCAGGATTTCTATACATGTACATTTTCGGGGAGACAAGATCCACAGCATTGGGGCCGGCCCGGTGGCCGAGTGGTTAAGTTCGCGCGCTCTGCTTCGGCTGCCCAGGGTTTCGCCGGTTCAAATCCTGGGCGCGGACATGGCACTGCTCATCAAGCCATGCTGAGGCGGCGTCCCACATGCCACAACTAGAAGGACCCACAACTAAAAACATACAACTATGTACCAGGGGGCTTTGGGAAGGAAAAGGAAAAATAAAACCTTTAAAAAGAAATAAAAGATCCATAGCATTTATCAAATTCCCAAAGGGGTCTGTAAACCAGTAAAGGTCATTTAGTTATTTGGAAAATTCCATCTCGAGAGAGACTGAAGTCTTAGGCGTGGCCTTTGAGGCTGAGTCAATAACAATGGGTGCCCAAACAGTGTTTAGGATATGTGGTTGAACCGTCAGTCCCCAAAGCTGCCATTGCTGATAGACCAGGGGAAGGGTGCTCCGGGCAGACTCAAGTGGGCATGTGGAGGGGCTGGGGCAAGAGCCTGATCCACATAGGGGGCTGGTGCCCCTCTCCCTGGCTCTTCCCACCGACCCTCAGTCATCCCTTTGGCAGCCTTCAAGCCAAACACCAGTTCTTGCAGAACTGTCCTCTTCTCACTGCTGGCTTAGCTGATGCTTTCAGAAGCGTAGCTGGGGTCCGGTGGGAGGAGAGCAGAAGCAGTCATTCCTCCCAGCCCAGGGCAGCCTGGGACATTACTGGCTGATTCTGACTTTTTCTCTTCTCTTTTCTCTCTCTCTTTTTCCAGCTACCATCAAACCACCTGATGTGACCTGTATCCCCAAGGTGAGATCCATCCAGATGATTATCCATCCCACCTCCACGCCCATCCTCACAGGGGACGGCCGCCGGCTGACCCTGGAGGACATCTTCAAAGATCTCTTCTACCGCTTAGAGCTCCACGTCAACCAGACCTACCAAATGGTAAGTACATGTGCCGCCCCGGTCCTTCCCGGCCTGGGAAAACCGTGTCCCTCTCAGTTAGAGTGGCATTGCTTTAAGTCAAACGGAGCTGTGTTATATAAGTCAGCATTCCACAAAACACATCCACAGCCTCCCTCTTGTCGATTCACACGCACATAACATGCTAAAGTCCCTGACAAGTCCTGCAAAGCCGAGACTCCAGTTTAACCTGTTTGGCCCAACTTCTCTGAAATTTATTTGACCAGAGAAACTCCTTTTGTTTTGCATTATATTTATCTTTTTTCCTTTTTTTTTTTTTACTTTATTTTTTGCCTAATGCCTTCTAACATCCTGGGAAACAACCTCTATTAAAATCCTAAAGTGTCCACTTTAGAAAATGCTACGATTAGTTTCTACCGCTGTGGTTCTTTTTGCTGGTTCCCCACTATTATTGGAAACTGGATAGAGGCAGTGTCTTAAGATCAGTAATAATGAAAGATGGAAGGCAAGGGCATAAACTGTCAAATGATATACAAGTTATTTCTTTTTGTATTCACAAAATATGCGGTGTTTTCCCCCAGCATGTGCCACTAATCCATAATTCCACTGAATGACTCCTCCTGCACTCAAGGAGTTTATAATCTAGTGCGTGTGGGAGGAATTAAAACAAGAATTCAAACAGCTACAGGTAGAGGGACATAAGGTTATTGTGTGGGGCTGAGCAGGGGGATGAGAGAGAGGAGATGTCAACTTAGAGAGATCTAGAAAGACTTCCAGAAAACTTTCTGGTGCCAATACCAATTTCCACTATGCCAGGTATCTAGATATGCATATTATGTCATTTAATTCTCACCGTGAGGTAGGCACTATTACCTCCATTTTCCAGATGAGAAAACAGAGGCTCAGAGAGGTTAAGTCACTTGCTCAAGATTGTTCAGCAAATAGTATAGTCAGGATTCAAATTCAGCTCTGTTCAAAGCCCACATTTGCCTCCCCCCCCCGCCCCCTCCCCCCTCCCGGCTTACACAATCCCACCACGATCAAAGAGAAAAGCAGGAAAACTTAGGACATTGTCAGAAAGCACAAAACTGCCCAGTTTGGCTGGAGCACAGGGACATGTAGAGCAGTTTCTCAAAACTTGGTTCCAAACCAACACCATCAGAATCTCCTGTAGCTGTTGTCGAAATGCAGGTTCAGGGCCGGCCCGGTGGCGCAGCAGTTAAGTGTGCACGTTCTGCTTCGGTGGCCCAGGTTCACCGGTTCAGATCCCGGATGCGGACATGGCACCGCGTGGCAAGCCATGCTGTGGTAGGCGTCCCACATATAAAGTAGAAGAAGATGGGCACGGATGTTAGCTCAGGGCCAGTCTTCCTCAGCAAAAAGAGGAGAATTGGCAGCAGATGTTAGCCCAGGACTAATCTTCCTCAAAAAACAAAAAAGTTTAAAAAGAAAAAGAAAATGCAGGTTCTGGGGCCCCTTCCAATCTACTTAATCAGATTCTACGGTTGCACCCCTGGGACCTGAATTTTAGTGCTTCTTACTCACCCTGAAGTTTGAGAACCACCGAGGGAGAGGAACCATGGGAGGTAACCCTGAGAAGACAGGCGGGGCCGTGCTGACGAGCTCCGCGGTGATGGATGGAGGAATTTTTGTTTATTTCAGTAATCGGAGGAGGCAATTAGAGATTACTGAGTTGGGAGAGTCCTTATCACAACTACATTTGGGAAAATATTTGGGGTTTTACGAAATATTTCATTGTTATTGATTTCCGATTTGACTCAGTTCGTGGTGAGAGAACACACTCTGTATGATTTCAGTCCTTATAAACTTACGGGGACTTGCTTTATGGCCCAGCATATGGCCTATCTTGGTGAACGTTCCATGTGCACTTGACAAGAATGTGTATCTTGCAGGTGTTGGTGGAGTGCTCTATAAATATCGATTAGATAAAGGGGACTAATAGTGTTGTTCAGATCTTCTATTTCTTTCCTGCTTTGGGGGAGGTCTGTTGTTCTTTTAATTGCTGAGAGTATTAAAATCTCCAGGGAAGATCGTGGATTTGTCTTTGTGCCCCTTTAATTTTGTGTGTAATTGAAACTCCATGCTCAGACACATACACGTCTACGATCGTTACGGCCTCCTGATAAATTGACCCTTTCATCATGATGAAATGTCCTTTTTTATCTCTAGTCATACTCTTTGTAGGGAAGACTATTTTATCTGCTATTATATGGCAACCCCAGCCTTCTTATAGTTTGCATCGTTTATCTTTTTGCACCCATCTGTGGACCTCTCTGGTCTGCGGTTTCTCCCCTTGCTTTCCAGCTGCTGTGACTGCCCTGACTCCCTCTTCTGCTTATTCAAGCCAGTAAGATTACAGAGGTGCTGCCTAGGTTTCAGCCATCTCATACGGTATAGACGAGAGGCCTGCTTTCAGGCTAAAAGACCAAAAAAGGGGGACATTCTCCCAGTGTCATTTCCTTCCTCCTTTCTCCAATATCTGCCCGCTTTTGCTTACTTTCCAATGCCTGTAGGAAGTCTTTATTCTGGCCAGAGTTTGTAGTTGTTATTTTAGGGAGGGTTGGTCCAATAGAAATGATAAATTACCGAGAGCAGAAGGGAGAGAAATTGAACGTGGGAATAAAAGAGAGATCAGGTGGGAAGTCAGGGGGGCTATTGCGATGGTGTAGGCCGGAAGTAATAAGGGGCTGAACCAGGATGGAGGCAGTAAAAACGTGGGGGAAGGAGGACGCTCAGGGCCCTGGCAACTCCACTGGCCTTGTATCACGTGATATTTAAAGTGTGCAGTTTAACCACATGAGTTTCACAAAACAGTAAGTTGTAAAATCAGTTTATGTACTTCTTCACCCAACTTCATCCCTCTCAAAGGAAAAACCAACAAAGAACCACAAACTTTGGCCTCTTTGTGGCTGGAAAAGGCAAGGCATAGCCGAAATGCAAAGAACCAAAGAAGATTCTTAGCTTTTGAACTCCCAGGAGCACAGCTTGTGGCCCTTTAAATGATGGTTTATGGATCATTTCAGAGCATTAGGTACAAAGGGTGTGAGGGGCATTGGTCAAAAGTGGCTTTAAGGGTTGGGCCTTGGGTATTATAACAAGAAAGTCTCTTTTAACAGAATTAAGGAATCAAGAGCAGGGGTGGGGTTGGGGTTGGGGATGGGGCAGGACCCACAGAGAGGAGATCAGCATGTTCGGCCACGGTGAGGCAGAGATGCCCAGAGAGTGCTGTCCAGGAGGGAGCCAGCAGAGCGCGTTAGGAACTCCACAACTCTCAGTGAGATGGGCTTGGGAGTTATCCACACCCTGGCGATCACAGGAGCCACGGGTCCAGATAAGACCACCAAGTAAGAGCGGATGTGGAGAGAGTAGAAAAAGTGGACGAGGAGCGAATCCCGCAGAACAACACTCAGGGGCTGAAACCAGTGAAAGAGCAATCAGAGAGGTGGGGGAGAGCTGGAATGATGGACTGAGGCAGCCGAGGGAGGAGTTCAAGGTCAAAGAGGCTAGAGCCATACGGGAAGGTGAGAACTGGAAAGCAGCTCCAGCAGAAGGGTCTGCAGACGCAAAGGAGCACGGGCTTGCTTCCGCAAGCAAGGCGTTTGCAGGAGAGACAGGCGTGCCGCATCACCAGGGCCCAAAGGGCCAGCTGGGCTCTAGAGAGAGAGGAATGGGCAGGAGGCAGGGACCAGGATTTTATCCTGCAGTGTAGGCCAGGCCCTCAAATGATTTTGAATAGAGGAGCGTTGTAATTATATTAATCCTTTAGAAAGATCACTGTGGCACCAGGATGGATATGGAAGTGGACAGGGGCAAAAGCAGAGACAGGCGACCAGTTAGGAGGCCACTGCAAAAGTCCGGGCTAAAGATGTCGAGGCCCAGTTAAGGCAGAAGCTACGAAGAAGGCAAGAGAGGGGGGCCAACCCGGTGGCTGAGCGGTTAAGTGTGCACGTTCTGCTTCAGCAGCCTGGGGCTCGCCAGTTTAGATCCCAGGTGCGGACGTGGCACCACTTGGCAAGCCATGCTGTGGTAGGCTTCCCACATACAAAGTAGAGGAAGATGGGCACGGGTGTTAGCTCAGGGCCAGTCTTCCTCAGCAAAAAGAGGAGGATTGGCAGTAGATGTTAGCTCAGGGCCGATCTTCCTCAAAAAAAAAAAAAAGAAGGTAAGAGAGGGATGGATATTCAAAGGCGTTTTGATGTCTAATAAAGAAGAAAGAGGAAGAGAGGAGGAGAACTCGAAGAAGGAGGGATGATGGTGATGGTAGTGATGGTGGCGGTGCTGCTGATGGCGGTGATCATAGCAGCAGCTAGTACTTATGGAGTGCTTACTACAAATTTCCTGGAGTGCCAGGAAAGTGCGTGGAGCTTGGCAACTGACTGGATTTGGGGCTGAAGCACAAGGTAGGGGAATGGGAATGGAGTATTGGAGACTGACCCCCGGTTTCTGGTTTGGCCAGCTGGTGGCACCATTTCAGCAAGTGTGGTGACCCAGGCAGGGGCCTGAGCACGCGTACTTGGGCTCTCTAGGGAGCTTGGCTTGTAAGAGAGTCACTCTGGGTTCTCTGTCAAATTCAGTACCTTGCAGGGCCGAAGAAAGAATACGAGTTCATGGGCCTGACCCCTGACACGGAGTTCCTTGGGACCATCACGATCTCTGTTCCAACCTGGTCCAAAGAGAGCGCCCCCTACGTGTGCCGAGTGAAGACGCTGCCAGGTAAGGAGCTGAGGCCAGAGGGAGGCGGGCTCCTGAAGTCAAGTCCTGCCTCTGCGCTTTCCTCCCTGTAAGCAAGGGGAGGATGGCGGTGCTCTAAAAACCTGCACGATTTATTAGTTATTAGTGTATTATTGAATTCAAGCTTTGTTTATCCATAAATGAGCTAGCTGATGGGTTATCATGGCACATGTTTGATCTCCACCTTCCAGCTTGTATCTGGATTTCCTCTCTCTGGCAAGCTTTGTGTGTACCCTGGCAAGGCAAATTTACCTTAATATTAACCCAAGTGAGATATACTGGAAAATAGTCTGCATAAGGGGGAGCAGAGACGATAAAAAGATCCCTCAATATCTTCCAAAGTCAAATAACAATCACAGTGATGGTAACTAGCATTTCTGCAGGGCCAGCCAGGACCCGGCTCTACTGAGCGCAATCCTCGTGAGCAATCTATGGGGCAGGTATTATTAGCATCTCCGTTTTACTGGGGTAAGTGAGGTTCAGAGTAGTTAAGTAACTTGCCTAAGGTCGCACAGGTGGTGAGGGCTAGAACTGGGTCTCGTTCTGGAGACCACATTCTCGCCACTGCGTCACCATAGAAACAGTTTTGAGTCATTGCTAGTGAAGTGGTGTGCCGTGCTCCCTTCCTCTAGCACACTGACACTCGACTCTTCATAAGCATCATGGTCTTGTTCTTAGTGCTATCTTCCTAGAGATAGGAATGTTGTAATGCTCAGGGCCGCACGTCTAGACGATGGAAGTGATAGCAGTGGCCTGGGTGGATTTGGAGAAACAGCCTCCCCCTTAGTCATCGTGCTCAGATGGATGATGTCAGTAGGTGATTTCTAGTCTCATGAACAGAGCGAGGTGCTTGCTACAGGCTGGGCCCTAGGGTGTAACTGCAGCTGCATCGAATCATCATCGAGTAGCTTCTGGTCCTCACCTTTGTTCAGAAACTCAACTCATCCGTTTCCCCAAGAGGCTCCGGGACACTGATCTCTCCCCCCGAGTCCCAGGGCATTAATTTTCAGGGAACGTTATACCTGGCCTCCTGCTCGGGGCACGCCCTCCTGGGGAACGGGCTGCTGGGGAGACCAGAATAGAACTTGGCAGGAGGACGAGAGGAAGGAAACCAACTCTACAGACACTCAGCTGGGAGAATACACGTGACTTGGGATCCTCTGCCCCTGACTGTACCAGACAAATCTCGCCCATTCCTGCCCCGCCCCTGCCCCGCCTGCTTTTTGACCACATGCAGACTCTCCATCCTTATCTTTCCGTTGCCTTGTCCTTACGTGACCTAGCTCATGATATCATACTATTTTTTTCTAAGACTTTAGCTGCCTTTATATATATATCACATTTCTTGGTGGCTATTTCTTGCTGACATATAGAAGGCACTTTATCCTTAAAAAGAAAGTATGTTAATAATTCCTACCATTTATTAAGTACCTATTGCCAAGCACTGTGTTAAATGCTTTACCTATATTATCCCATTTAATCTTTAGAACAATCCTGCAAGTTGAGTAGCATCATCCCCATTTGACAGAGGAGGAACGCTGGCTCAGAGAGGTTAAGCAACTTGCCCGTGATCACACAGCTGGTCAGTGAACCTACTTAGGGCCATTCGATCCTGAAGCCTGGGCTTTAACTACCACTTTGCAATTTTGTTTACAGCTGGTCCCCTCTGCTGCACACTTCCCCCTCTTACTTCCATTTCGGAGTGATGTGTCCTGCCCTTGACCTGTATTCTGAGGTCTATCTTATCCCCAGAGCCCAGAATCCCCACTTTATCTACCTCTGTGGTCATGGAGCATCACCAAGAATCATCCCGGCATCTTGATGCTGGAAAGGGCTCTAGGTGCCCCAGCCTAATTTTACAGATGAGGGAACTGAGGCATCACTGTGTCGTGGCTGTGAGGATGAGCTTTGCAGTTATACATGTCAATCCGGGATTCTCCACTGAGTAGCTGTGTGACCTTGGTCAAGCCACTTAACCTCTCTGAGATTCAGCTTCATTATCTGTACGAAGGGAGCATCCCTGGCCCTCTGTATTTGGTGGGATAACATAGGTAGAGCACCGCGCACAGGGCATGGCATGTAACAAGAATTCAATAACCGCTGGATACTGTTATTAATAAATGGGAGACCAGAGAGGGTCGTGAAGCAGAGAGAAGGATGATCAGCATATGCATATCTGGCTGAGCCAAACCTCTAATACCCTACACTCCTTACTCCCAGGCCAGTGTAATTTTTATTATTCCATCCCGCCTCCCCAACGGTGACGTGGTGTATGGGAATGTTCTAAGTTCTGATCCTGTCCTGGGACAAGGAGCAGTAACATTAGGCATGTCATGTAGAGCCATTCAGGTCCTATCTTCTCCCTGGTGCAGGGACAGAAGTATCACCTGACAGGGGACAGGGAATCACTGACGCACGAAGCTGACCCAGAGAGGCCTGCGCCACAGGGCGGGGGGGAGCAGCGAGGAGTGGGCTACAAGTAGAGGCTCCCGCAGTTCTCAGGGGTCACAGTTGCCAAGGTCATTGGCAGCTGGAGGCCAACTTCCCAAGCTGAAGTCCCATGGGGGCCAGGAATGGAAGGAGGGTGACTTGGAGAGTCAAGACCCCTGCATGATACAAATTGCCAGTTTTAACAAAAACTCCAACTACGTCTTCCTTACCAAGCCCCTCACCAGTCCCACTTGGGCTGGTGACAGGAAGTGTGTTGTGCTAAGAGCTGGCTGCTGCCTGCAGGGCCACAGGGAGAAGGCTCTCCGCTGAAGCCCTCAGCGGTCGCTCTCCTTTTGCGGAAGGGCAGTGCCTCTCCAGGCCCCTCCTGAGCAAGGTCTTCCCTGATGCCCAGCCCACGACCTTGGTGGGAGGTAGGGAGGACAGGCCCTTCCTGCTGCCACCTCTCTCCTCGGTCTGCCTCTGCCCTGCACCGCCTGCAGGGAGGTGAGACTGTCCTCAGACCCAGGCAAGAGGGCCCCACTTTAGAAGGCCCTGCCCCGGCCCTGCTCTGGCCACGGCCCTCCCCACAAGATGATGGGTCCTTAAGTCCAAGTGGGCAGATGCTCCTGGAGCCTGTGGTCTCCTTTCCAGACCACGCTCTGAACACCTGAGACCCTGAAACTCCCCGTTCAAATGTCCTGTGTCCAGTTCAGGCAGATCTCTTCCTTGGGTCCTTCTTCTGGAGGGCAGACGCTCTGTTGATGGGCAGACCCTGGGCCCAATGGGTGGCCAACGAGCGGCTATTTGTCGGGGGCATGGATGAGCTTGGCTGTGTGGTCTGGGGGTCCGTATCCCTGTGCGCCAGGCCCCTGGAAGTGTGGGATGGAGCCAGGATGGGCGAAGGGCCTGTGGCAGGCTCTCCCCGCACCTCCGCATCTCAGCACAGTGCCCTGAGGGGCCAAGAATTCAAACTTCAAAGCTGGCCTTCCAGGGTGTGATGAAAAGTCTATTTATCAAGGTGGGAGTGTAGAACATATTTTATAGGACCGTGTAAAACATGATTTATAAGTTTTGAATATTTAGACATGTGGTACGTGACCCTCCATCTGTACTGTGGCCCGGCCCTGCAAATGTCGGGGGTAAGAGAGGCCTTCCCAAGCCTGGCCCAAGAGGGCAGGAGAGGAAAAGGCCAGGTCTGCAGCACCCACACTTAGGACGGGGTCCAGGTCAGATGCCAGCCTCACCCTCCCTGCCCTGTGCTCTTTGCTCGCCCAGACCGGACATGGACCTACGCCTTCTCAGGTGCCATCCTGTTCTCCACGGGCTTCCTCGTCGCAGGGCTCTGCTACCTGAGCTACAGATATGTCACCAAGCCGCCTTTGCCTCCCAACGCCCTGGTGAGCAGTCGCACCTGGCAGGGGGAAGGGAGGTCCAGGGAGGGCATGGGCCCAGGGATTATGGCTCTTCCTGAAGTGCAGGGACCAGCCCGCAAAGCAGGGAACTAGGCCTCATTCCTCCCTTCCAACCCAGAATCCACGAAGCCGTGGTCCAGCAGGTCTCAGAGGGGATCAGAGAGGGGTAGGTGATCAGAAAGGGTGGACACGGAACAGAAAGCCACTCACTTGAAAGGGCCAGGCAGAGAGAACAGGCCGCTGCCAGGGGCTGAGAAGTGGGGGGCACCCAGGGGAGACCTGGAGCTCAGGCCCTGTCCGAATGGGCCGCCAAGCTGCCACCTGGGAAGCCAGGTCCGGCGTGGCCAGATCTTCACATTTTTTAAAGAGAAATCAGAATTTCATATTATAACATGAAATCTCCCAAATTTCAAATGTTGGCACCTACTTTTTAAAATGTAAAGCCCTGTGTCAAGCACACAAGTCACATCAGCAGCCCCAGTCTGGCCACCAGCGCTGCTTCTGCTAAAGCAGCAGGGCCCGCTGCAGAGGGGGTATAGAGGCTCCGGGAGCCAGCTCTCGCCCCTCCGAGGGCTTTGCAGTCGATGTCGAAGCCCCCATGGGCCATTTCCTGTAAAACTCTCCGGCCCCCCATGATCCCCCATCCTTTCCCAGCTTGCCCCCTACATCAGGCCCTTAGGGACCCGTGAGCAACGAGCCGTGTGGGCCACCACCTCGAACCTCCCCAAACCTGAGTGAGCTACTTCCTGGACTGTCCACCTCCTAGAGACCCACAGCCCAGCATTTATCTCTTTCTCCCTGAGATAACCCAGTGGCCCTCAGCGAAGGGCCCAGCATTCAGAGGAACCCCCAGGAAGTGAAGGGGACGTGTAGCTATGCATCTTGAAGAAGCACCCGAGGGAGGACCTCACCCACCCGCGGCACCCCACGGAGCTCAGGACCGGCCCTAACAGGTGAACTGTCGTTGTCTCCGCGCAGGACGTCCAGCGTGTCCTGACCTTCCAGCCTCTTCGGTTCATCGAGGAGCACATCCTAATCCCCGTCTTTGACCTCAGCGGCCCCGGCGGTCTGACCCAGCCTGTCCAGTACTCCCAAGTCAAGGTCTCTGGGCCCAGGGAGCCCCCAGGAGCCCCACGGCAGCACAGACTGTCTGACGTTGCCTACCTTGGGCAGCCGGACATCTCCATCCTCCAGCCCGCTGGAGTGACACCTCACCAGACACTCTCCCCCCTGTCCTATGCCCCGCAGGCTGTCCCTGACGTCAGGCCCCCATCCTACGCACCTCAGGTGACCCCAGAAGCTACACCCCCATTCTACACTTCACAGGCCATCTCTGAGGTCCAGCCTCCCTCCTACACCCCTCGGGCCACTCCGGACAGCTGGCCTTCTTCCTACGGGATATGCGTGGAAGGCTCCAGCAAGGACTCTCCACCTGTGACACGCTCTGGTCCCAAACACCTCGGGTCTCTAGATCAACTCCAGAAAGAGTCACTAGCTGGAAGCTGTATCTCAGATGGCCTTTCCCTGCAGGGGGTGACCTCCTTGGCTATGGAGGACCCCCAAGAACCAAAATCCTTCCAGCAGCATCTGGGGGTTCACACGGACAGCACACCTGACCCTGATGTGCTACACAGAGGGGAACCAGGGCCAGCAGGGTACCTAACGAGCCAGCTGCCCCTCCTCTCCTCTGTCCAGATCGAGGGCCACCCCATGTCCCTCCCTTTGCACACTCCTTCCCTCCCATGTTCCCCTACAGACCTGGGTTCAAGTCCCTGGGGCCTGCTGGAGTCCCTCGTGTGTCCCAAGGATGAGGATCCAGTGTCGGAGACTGAGGCCAAGAGCCTAGCCCCTCGGGGCTCAGAGCTGGAGCAGCCTGTGGAGCTGGACTCTCTTTTCAGAGGCCTGGCCCTGACCGTGCAGTGGGAATCCTGAGCAGAGAATGGGCAGGCCTGGGGCTTCTTCCTTGTCCCCATCCCAACGTCACATCCGTAGCCATCACTCCCATGCCCAACCAGGCTGCACACTCTGCAGCCCAGCCTCAGGTGGGTGCCCTGGAGAGAACCAGAGGCAGGCGGACGCTGGGCCCTGCCATGGCTGAGCTCCCGTTGGAGCAAAAAGACATGATGGGCACTCCAGCCAGAAGAGTTCCAGGAGTGCTTCGTGTGCAAGTGAGCATGTGCAAATGTGTGCACACAGAGCCCTGCAGGGCGTGACAGGACAGTCAGAGTGTGGAGAGTCAACGCAGGGAGACTTCGGGCCCCAGGGCCCCAGCTCCCTGTACGCTGGACACAAAGTTCTCCGGGAGCCCACCTCGCTTCCCCCATTCCCGGCCAGTTTTGTAATCTAGTGTGACAGAGAGTGAGGTCTCTGCCTCCTCTGTGATTCCCCAAAGGTGAGAAAAGGAGTCTAGAAAAGGACGCCTCATAGCAGGCTGGGCAGAACCAGAACAACCTGCATGTCTGCCAAGGCCAGAGGCTGCAAGACGGCGAGACTCCAGGGCGGGGCGCAGCCTGGGGTTCACTCCCAACCAGGCTACTGCCTGACGCTGCACCATTTCAACTTCATTCCTCTGCCAGAGGCTTTGCCCCGAGTGAAATGCAGGTCCAACTGGGAGGGAGAACATAGAAGCCTTTTCTGCCGGCAGCCATTTCAGACCCTGTCTGGAGAGACGGGTTTAAAAGGAACAGGGCGCCCCCCGGCCTTGGAAGGAGACACAGCAACAAACTGTGCTTCCTTCATGATTTTAGAAACCCAGCCGTGGGTTCAGCCCATCTGGGTTCAAGTTCCAACCACACTACTGACTGGCTGTGGGACTTCAGGCAAATGAATCAGTGTTCAAAACCTCAGTTTTCTCATCCGTAAAGTGGGGATGATAACACCTACCTCACTGGGTTGCGGTGAGGAAGAAATCACATGGTGTCTGTAAGGGCTTAATGGTGTCTGGCACATGGATGGCGCCCAATAAATGTAGCTACTTCCTGTTGTGGTTTTTTAAAATCCGACGGCACAGGGAGTGACCGGCTCCCCAGTCTGGGTGGGCCTGTGCCGGGCGTTTCTTCTGGACTCGGATTATCCGGATTTCCTCAGGACTGCTCTGGCCAAGCCCGTGGGGCTGGGCTGCCTGACGGGGCAACAGGGAAGGGATTGCAGGCCCTTCTGGAAACAGGGTCCAGAGACAGATGGAAGCTTCTCCCTGAGGTCACAAGTGGAAGCTGTTTTGGGGGTGGCAGCGCACCCTCAGAGCCCCCAGGCCTGCCTCCTCGACGCCCCACCAGTGGTAGAGTGGTGCCACCAGGCCCTCCTGCCCCTGCATCTGCTCCCACGTAAGAAAAGAGCTCCCTGCTCTGTGCTTTCAGAGTCTGTGCTGTCACATCCTTTGTATCATTTGCATGTCAGGTGACCCCTACGACGGGGAAACTGAGGCCCACAGAGGATAAGGAACTCACCCAAGGGCCCCCCATTGAGGCCATGACACAATTGGAGATCAAATCTAGCACTTTTTGTCCTCATCAAGAGAAGGAACTTTTGGGCGTGGCCCCGTGGCCTAGGGGTTAAGTTTGGCATCCTCTGCCTCAGCAGCCCAGGTTCCCAGGTTTGGATCCTGAGTGTCAGCCATGTTGTGGTAGCAAACCACATAAAATAGAGGAAGACTGGCAACAGATATTAGCTCAGGGTTAATCTTCCTCAGCAAAAAAAAAAAGAGAGAGAGAGAGAAAGAGAGAGAGAGTAGGAACTTTCCACACTGGTCTGAATTCTTGGAGGATGAAACTAATGGGGCATAAGGACGGGAGGGCCCCAATGGGATCCAAGCACCCCGTCACCTTCCTGTCCCAAAGCCCTGTCTGAACGTTTTTGAGAAACAAGATCAAAGTCCAGCCGCCTCAGTGTGACCCTTTCTGGAGTCTACAATGGCCTCCTTTCTCTGTACCCAGATATGTCCCCCTCTTTCCCTCCCCTCCCCTCCCTGCGACACAGCACCAGGTGGTGGTGTTCTTATCTGTAATTAATATTTAACCTCTCTTCAGGGTCACTGGCTTAGACCCAGTATCCCCATAACAGGGGGGGTGGGCCGTCCTCCTGAGCACCCCTGGCCCTTTCTCCCCTCCCTCCCCCACACCACAAACAAGTCAGCTTCCTGTCACTTGGGGCAAATTTGGCCAAAGGTTGACTGTCTTCACCTTGTTTAGTAATGAAAAACAACTTAACAGCTGGACTGTTCTCACCCGGTAAGTGAGACAGGGAGTCACAGAGGTCTTTTATTAAAAGCCATAAACATCTTTTCAACTCACAGGGCCACCAAGCTCTCTAAGCAACTCAGGTGGCAGTCATTCCATCCCCCATGACTCTCTGAGGGTGGAGTCTGAGTGCCTGAGGAGACAGGTGATGGCTCAGAGACCTCTGGACCTCCCAGGCTGGCCGGGTCGCCACTGAGGGGCAGGCACCAGGCTGCAACACCCCTCGGGTCTTGGGTCAGCCCAGGCCTGCAGACACGGCTGGAACCACTAGAGGGCAGAGTGTCCAAGGCCCCGAGAGCTGGGCTGGGACCTCAGCATCCCTGAGTGTCCTAGCCCCCAACCCCCTCCCCAGGAATCTCCACGGCTCCCCCACCCAGCCCAGGGAAAGGCAAGTCTCCAAGGTGTCACCTGCCTCCGAGGCCCAGCAGAGCCAAGCCTGGGAGTAAACCAGCCGCAGGAGGGAAGAGGGGCAGGAGCCCAGCCGTGTTGACGGGCAGTTTAGGTTCTTGACCGCTCATCCTCCCGTTAGCCTTCCATGATAGGTTGCTTTATTGACATTTTGCAAAGGAGGAAGTTGTGGCTCGGAGGGGTGACCTGCCCAAGTTGGTTTCCTAGATTTGCCTCAGCATGAGAATCCCCTGGGGAGCTTACTGAAAATACAGCTTCCCCAGCACTCCCCGCCCCGCCCCAGACCTGCGGAATCCAAGGCTCAGGGGGAATCTGGATTTTTAATAAACTCATTTGGAGACTCCTCCTGGACAAATGGAGAGAACACTCACACCCACAGTTTCCCTATCATGTCCTCAAATCACCTCCCTGGAGTCACTCCCAATATACCCTGGATGGGGGCGGGGTAGCGGCGAGGCTCCTTGGGTGGTATCTCAGCCTGTGATGCCTGGAGACCCCTGGCCTCCAAAGTCCCCGGCCCCAGGAACATACAGGGGTTGTCAGAGTCTCCACCCAGAGAAGGGCTGATGGGACCGGGGCTTCTCCATGGTCCCAGAGGGCCAGATCTCTCTGTGCCCCACCCCCCCACCCCCAGTCTGAGTGTCAGCCTGGACAAGGAGGCTCTGGCCATATGTCACCACCAAGGCTTGTCCCATGTTGCTATCCCCACCCTACCTTCCAGAACATGGGACAGACAGAAACAGTGAACTGAGGCAGGAAAGGCCAGAGAGATACAGACAGCCTCTGCTCGTGCTGGCGGGACACAGCTCTGAGACCCAGACCCCTGCTCAGCCTCCGGGCTGCTTGAGCCCATTTTTCCTCCCCACTCTAAGAAGGAAAAGGCATAAGGAAGCTATATTTTGATCTGTAAGTGTGAGAAGAACAGAAACTTGAATTAACTGAATTGGGAGAGTGACAGAGGGAGGGAAAGGAGACTGAAGAAGGGAGGGAGGAAGTCGTGGGGAGAAGGCATCTGGCCGGACAGTTCTCCACTTGGCCCCCAGGGGGAGCCATCAGCCAAGCACAGTTTGGTCGCTGTCTGGAAAAATGGTGTGGCGGTTCTGGATGGTCGGTATGCGAAATAGGGTTCAAAGTACTGTGCTTAAAGTTCATAAGTCCAGGGAAGACAATGAAAGGAAAAAGACGAGAAGGAAAGGGGAGGAAGAAGGAAATATTTTGAAGAGTACTGGCCATGAGCCGGGTACTATACCCAGCATTTTCCGCATTTTTAATCTCATTTGAATCTCACAAACATTCTGCAGGATGGGTCTTCATTCACTCATTCATTGATTTTTAAACGAACGTATATCAAGGGCCCAGGTGTACGCCAGGCATTGTCCTTGGGGCTATGGGTACAGTGAACAAGACAGGCAGGCAAGTTCCGTGTTGTCTTAGAGCTTATCTCCCATTTACAGATAAAGAAACTGAGGCCCAGAAGGGAGGCCAAGGTCCCCCATTAGTGAGTAGGGGTGCCAGAGGTTGGGATTTAAGCCAAGGTTTGGATAGTTCCAAGTCATCTACCCTCTGCTCGGCCTCACGACCTGAGGTTGGCTGCATTCCCATTAAGGCGGGACAGGACCTCCCTGAGGAGAGGTCCTAGAGGGGAGTGAGGGCATCATGGGGGTTTGGTCAGCAAATGAGTGCATGGGGATCCCACACCCAGAAGGAGGGGTGAGAGGAAGCTCTCAGGTTCCCAGGGTCGTGCAGTTATCAGTGGCGCTCTCATTTAGCAAACGTCTGTTAGGCGCCAGGCTTCACTTTTCCCAACTGAATCTTTTCAATCAGACTGCAAGGCAGACATCATTGACCTCACTGTACAGATAATAAAACCAGAATGGTTAAGTGACTCGCCCAAGGTCATACAGCCAGGAAGTGGTGACACCTCCACCAGGCTGCCTTGGGGGGAAGGGGACTACAGGACCAGTTTAAATGTCTGTCTCCTGCTGAATTGGAAGCCCACACCCCTCTTTGCTGTATTTGCAGATTCACACTCACCCCTCGCAGTTAATGTATAAATGCGGGTGTTGGAAGCCCTTCTTGGGATGGGTCAGTACAAGATGGGGGAGAGCCATCAAGTGTTCTCTCCCAAAAGATGCTCTGAACACTGCAGCCAGGGAGAAAAGGGGAGAAGCAGGAGAGCCTAGACAGGGGGTTCAAATAGGGCAGGAGATCAAGGCTTTGGCTGAAGAGCTCCCTTACGTGTCCTCTCTCTCTCTCGCCAGTGAGTAGTCCCCCAGCAGTAGGAAGACTGGTGGGCGCGGTGTTGCTGGCCCCCTGAGGCCCCAGTAGGAGGCCAAGGAGGGAGCCGAGCTCTCTGCCCTGGCACTGGCACACCCCCCCCAGACCTGCTCATCCCCTGAGACCTGGCGCAGGTGTACCGTCCTGATCACTCCCTGTCTAGATTAGGACTTCTTCCGTGTCAGGGGTCTTATCTTATTCCCTTCTGCATCCTCAGTGCCCACCAGGCCTGGCAAAGAGCAGACGTGAATGAGCGTAAGGGGGAGGAACTGAGATAGGGGAGAGGGGTGTAGCAAAGATTGGGAGGAAGGACCCGCAGTGGCCACTCTGGAAGCCTGAGGAATATGGCCAGTGAAGAAAGAGATGGCTTCCTCGCTCCTCCCCTGCCTGTGCCACGTCCCCGTACACACATGACCATGGCCGGGTGGGGGCTGGGTCAGTAGCTGCTGGGGGAGTTAGAGAGACCAGAAGCAACATACTTCCATTTCAGCCAGGGATTTTTAGGTCTCGTTCCTTCCACTGTCTTCGTGAAGTCTGGGTGCCCAGTCTCACCGTCTCCATTTCTCAGAAAGGCACTCGGATCAGAGAAGATGGGTGTCTTCCCCAAGGCAACAGTCAGAACTCCCAGCAGCTGGGAAAACCTCCCTTTGCCTGCTTTCCACACAACCCGGCCTGAGCTTTTCCCTTCTGTCCACTTTAATGGTGGGCTAGAGTGGGCAGAAGGGAAGCTGGGGGAGGAGCAGCCTGTAGGAGGCTGGGGTGGGGGTGGGGACAGCTCCACCTGTCACTGCCGCCTGAGCAGTGCTGGACTGACCCACGGCCCCTCCCCCCGTCCTCCCCCCATAGTTCTCATCCATTGTCATTGCACTGTCTCAGTGCTGCTATATTTAAGGCCCGTGCAGGCTCCAGGATCACATTCTTCTCCCAGTCCTCGCTGAGTCCAGGGCAAGAAGAGACCAAGGACCCTCTCATCCTCTGGAATCTTCTCCCCAGGGACACCTAAGTAAACACTGCTGCTCTGTAAGTCACCTCCAAGAATCAAGGGTGGGGAGGGACACCTCCTGAAAGTGAGACCCTCAGTTTTCCGTTGGGAAGTGAGGGGTGTGTGTGTGTGTGTGTGTGTGTGTATGTTAGGAGAGGAGCCTGGGAGATTTGGAGAGAGAAAGTAGACATGTGCTGAGGCAGCACCCCAAGTGAAAATGGGAGGGAATCCTAGAAACCCCTGCCCCATCCCTCTGTTCTGTGTGGCCCTGGGTCTTTTGAGCTGAGCCCTCTGTGATGTGAAAGCGGCAAAAAAAGGCGTCTGGGGATGGCCCGGGAAGTGGAGGCTTTCCTGCGATGGAGCAGGAATTAGCAGGGACGGGGGTGAGCTGGCAGGTCCAGCAAACCCACAGCAGTGCTGGCCGGGCCCTGCTTGGCCGACCCAGCAGGCAGGGAAAGGGAACAAGCCCTCAGGGCCCCGGTCGCTGGACCGGCAGGGCGCTCCTCCAGCCTGGGTTCCCTGGCAGGAAACGGAGGCCTGGACAGGGATGGAGTTTCCTCAGACCCTCGGTGGCAGGGTCAGAACTCCAGCCTCTCGGAAGCTGATGGAGTGCTAAGAGCACAGGCAGGCTGTCTCTGCTTCCGCCCACAGGATCCCACTCTCTGCTGTCAGGCGTCTTCGAGTCACCCAGCTCTGTGCACTTCTCTGTCCCTCCTGAGGAAGGGGAGAACCTTCTGGCCCTTCTCACTAAGGGATACCTATCAGAGGGCCAGGTGGGAAAGCAGACTGAAGCTTGGGAGGGAAGTAGAGGCAGCTTGGGAAGGCCACAGGGCAGGACCCCTGGCCCAGGGCTTTGCACCCCCAGGAGAGGGCAAGGGGGGGGCAGTCTTCCCTCCTGGGCCACACCCCGCTGACCCCTCCCCAGCAAGCATACATGGCGTTCTGGAAAAAGGACAGAGGAGGCTGCACACTCGTCACTACTTAATCCCGAGCCTCAGTCAGCGCTTTAAAAAGAATCGATGGCTCATCTGCTGAAGCCAGGGGTCTGGTTGCGGGAGGCCCAGGAGGTCAGGGATGAGCGCCAGGCCCACCCGCTGTGCTAATCAGGAACAGAGCATCCGGGGAAGGGAGCCAGCGGCTGATGCCAGGGAACGTTAACCCTCAGCTGCTGGGGCCAGGGCCACGGTGTCCCAGGAAAGTTGAGCCGCGGAGCCTCCTTTACGTAGGGTGGTACCCAGCAGCTCTCCTCTTGAGCTGTGAGGAAGGAGCAGAATGAGCAGGGCCAGTCATTCTCTGAGTGCAGGCAGGCCCTTTTCCTAGGAAGGGGCCAGATGGGAAGCCCAAGGGGTACTGTCCCATGATGTTCAGCTGAGGTCATCCACAGGAGGCCAAGGAAGCTTTGGGGGCAGCCCTGGGTCCGGGCTAACACTCTGCAGTAGTCCAGGCACTCTTGGGTGTCCTTTGAGAACACCCAAAGGGAGCAAACATTTGGGAACTAAAAGGAGTAAATGCCCACTAAGATTGACCCTCAGCAGCCTGAGCCCCTGACACGCCGCCACAGGCCTTTCCAGGCCAAGGATCTCTGATGAGGCCAGCAGGCCCGCCTCCTGTGTCACCGACTTAGAGAAATGGTCACCCAGGTGCTGTGCTCACACCCAGGTCAGAACACAATTCACACACGCACACACACACACTCCATCACAGCCAGCAGGCCCCCCAGGCGAGGCGGGCGCCAGGGCAGACCTGGACCTCGTAGAAGCAGACAGGGCAGGGCTGAGGTGGTGGTCTCCTCTTCTGCATCCTTCTCCATGCCCGGGGTCTCATCAGGTCCAAGCCGGGCAAGGACCCGCCCAGGTCAGAGGTCTGCCCCAGAACTCCCAACTGGAGGAGGCACGAAAGCCACCCCAGTGAGTCCGCCAAGCAGCCTGCAGCTTCAGCATCACAGGGGCGCTCAGAGACCCGGTGGTGACACGGGGGCCCAGAGCTGGAAAGGACTTAGTGCAAGAACCCAAAGCCAGCTGGCTCGCAGGCCCCCTACTCTCCTTACCCGCCTCTCCAGATCCACAGATTCACTCCCTGGTCCCTGAGCCGCCTCAGACCAATCGGATCTAACCCTACTGGGTACCACCTGGGGGCCAAGAGCCAAGCCTAAGGAATGCAAATGCAAGAAGAATCCTCTGTTGTGATCCCCTTCTGAGAAGAAAGGCCGTGTGGCCCACTGTGTCCCCAGCCTCAGCCAAGAACTGGCCTTGAGTAGATGTGTGACAAAGGGGTCAAGAGAGCTCGGAGTGGGCAGACCTGGGAGCCAGTCGTGGCCCCACCACCAACCAGCCAGGTGACCCTGGCAAGCAATTTCCCTCCTCCTGAGTAAAATGGGATCAAATGGTGCTGTGCCATTTGGGTTGGCACCAGGGACAGAGCATTTGAAAACTCCTAACGTGGGGCCCGGCGCGCATTGAGCACCCACTGTTGTGACCTTCAATTCATTTACCTTCTCGTCGAAGAGACAAGTGCTTGGAGATGAAATAATTAAACAGGAAGGGGAGGCATTTTCTGAATCAGAGCTAAATTGTGGAGTGAAGAAAAAAATACAAAGGGGGTTAGAGGAGAGAAAGTTCTAGGTGGCGGTAGTTTTTCGTCAGAGCTTCTTAGAAATATCACGTCTCACGCTTATATAGTACTCACTACGCACCAGGCACTCATCTCACCTTCGCGACTACCCTGGGAGGTCAATAGACCCACTTTACAGGCGAGGAAACAAGTCACAGAGTCTTGCCCGAGGTCACACAGTTGTGAAGTGGAATGAGGAGCTGGGCTCCCACCGGGGGGTTGGACCAGTCTCCACGCTCCACCACAGCACTGGCCTAGCATTCTCAGCTGGGGCTTTGAAGCCTGGGGAGAGTTAAGCAGGCCGGGAGGAGGGGGAGGGCTCTCTCCATGAGGAGAGCAGCACAAGCAGAGGCTCAGAGACAGGACTGAGTGTGGCATCTGCAGGAAGCGCGAGGACACCAGCCCACCTGGAGTCGTAGAACAGCCCTGGACATCGCTGTGTTCAATCGCTCACCGTCTGGGAAACTGAGGCCCAAGGAAGGGAAGGCCTTGCCCCCAGGTCACACGGCAAGGCCAGGGCAGGGTTGCAGCTGGAAGCCGGGGGCTGCTCCCCCGTGTGGGTCTCTGCCTGCTCAGCTGGGGAGCGTGTGAGGTGGTGGAGAAGCCAGGCTCAGAGCTGGAAGCCTGCCTCTGCCACCTCGGCCGGGTTTCTCTCCCTCTCAGGCCTCTGTCCCCTGTCTGCCCACTGGAGAGAGAAGCCCCAGCCCCACAAACCTCCCAGAGATGCTGGGAGGACCACATGGGGCGGGATGGGCAGACACCTGGTGGATTGACTGTGCATTTGGCTTGGCAGGTTGTCACTCTCGCAGCCATGACTCTGCCTCACAGCCCTGGAAGTGGGGGGGAGCCCCGGCCCCCCAAGACCGTGGAGGTCCACAGGCTGGAGCACCGCCGGGAGGAGGAGCAGAAGGAGGAGCGCCAGCATAGCCTGCACATGGGCTCCTCGATGCGGAGGCACACCTTCCGCAGCAGGTGGGAACATCAGGGACCCCAGCCCGGCCACTGCCCCGCCCTTAGGGCCCCCAGTCTAGGAGGAGGCCCAGCCCTGCCCTATAAGAGTCCTGTCTGAGGGGGGAAGAATAGCCCTTCTTTCTGGAGACCCTGGTCTGAGGAGGGAGGCACAGCCGTGCATGAGTACCCTGAGGCTGAGGCGTGTAGATGCAGTCTGATCCCAGGGAGCCCCCAGCCAGATCCCAGCTGAACCCGCGGGAGCCACTCACTCTCTTTCCCGAGACAGCGAAGAGGAGTATGAATTCAGCGCTGAAGACTACGCCCTGGCGGCTGCGCTGGCTCTGACGGCCTCCTCAGAGACGTCTTGGTAAGTCAGATGACCTTTCCAGGGAGCCCTGGGCTGAGAAGGCGCCATGGTGTCCGGTCCCCTCCTCCCTACTGGGCTCGCACACCAAGCTTAAAGAACCACATCCAGAATAAGGGGCTAGACAGAGGTTTCAGCCCAGGGCTGTCTGACCGCAAAGCCCACCACGCCACCCTCTGAATGGGTCCACAGGCAGCAGGGAGTGACCATCCCCAAGGGAGAAAGTGGGGTTCCGCACTTCATCACCAGGCTTCAGATGGTGGGGGAGGGGGCTCCTGGGGAGAGGAGGAGTGAGTAAACCAGCCCCAAATTTCGGACACAAATCCCCAGACTGGAAGGCCCCCGAGCTTGAGAGCGTCAGGAGGCCGCATCCTGGTCCTGGCCTGAGGCAAGCTGCCAAGCCTCAAGTCCCTGACCTGTAAAATAGGGAGACTGCTGCCTGTCCCCCGGTGGTAGTGAAAACAAGAGGAACAATGGTTTGTGAAAGGACCTTGAGAACTGTATCAATAGTATTTATTATGCACCTACTGTAAGCAGGACACATTCAGGGTATTTTGGAGGCGAGAGGTTTAAAAGTTGCTCTTGTCCTCAAGAAGCTTAAATTGCAGCTGGCAAAGCTAGGTGTCGGGGTGGAGCTGGCCGGGATGTCCCCCACCCCGGGCCGTTGGGCCATTGGGCCATCGGATCCCGAAGGCCTCTGTCACCACAGGGAGGCCCAGCTGAGGCGCCAGACCTCTGCCGTGGAGCTGGAGGAGCGCGGGCAGAAGCGGGTGGGCTTCGGCAACGACTGGGAGAGGACGGAGATCGCCTTCCTGCGGACCCAGTGGCTGCTGCGCCAGAGACGGGACCGGAAGGCGCTGAGACGGCAGGTGAGGGGCGGGCGGGGGAGCCCCGGGGCCCTGGGACCTGTGGCCCATCTCATGCCTCCCTGCCCCCTTCTCAAGAGGCAGCTGGACATCCAGGGAAGAGCGGGGCCCTGGACATTAACCCAGGTTTAAAGCTGGTGCCCCCAGCCTCTAGCTGTGTGACCTTGGGCAAGCAAGTGAGTCTGCCTGAGCCTCAGTTTTTTCATCTGTAAAGTAGACGTATGTGGTTGTACCAACTCTCGGTGTTGAGACGGGAATTAAGAGAGACTGGGCTTGTAAAGTGACTTTCCCAGTGCCTAGAACACAGAAGGCCCTCAGAAAACACCATTCCTGACAAATGTCAGGCATCTCCATGCCCCCTCCCCCAGGCAGGAGAGCAATAGCTAAGACTCACACAGGCTGTCTCAGCGCCCACGTTTTTCACATATTAACTCATTTAATCCTCACTACAACCCATTGTGGGGGGGGGCTATTATCATCATCCCCATTTTACAGATAAGGAATCTGAGGACTTGCCTATGGTCTCACAGCTAGTAAGCGACAGAGTTTGGCATTGACCCCAGGCCAGCTCATTCCAAAGCCCACACTCTGCCCTCTGTGCCACACTGCCTCTCAGCTGCCGTGAGGGAGGCTCCAGCCCACGTGGGTCTGACTCCAGAACCTGGGTGTCAAGGGGAAGGTGACAGCAAAGATGCAGAGGAGATGGTGCCCTGGCTCCTAGGAGTCACAGACCCCTCCCGCCTCCAGATAGAGGAGAAAGTCCGGGAGGTCAAGGAGCTGAAGGAGCTGTGTTCCGGCCGGGGGCCCTGGTTCTGGATCCCACTGCGCTCCCACGCCGTCTGGGAGCACACCACGGTCCTGCTGACCTGCACTGTCCATGCCTCGCCTCCACCGCAGGTCACCTGGTAAGGCCCGGGGCAGGGGAGCAGGGTTCTCTGAGCCTCCGGGGTTGTGTGAGGGTGAGTTCCTCCCTTCCAGGGGCCTGGGCCCTCCCCTAGAAGTTCCTGCCGCCTTAGAGAAGCTGCAGACCCACAGACCCCGAGTTCTGCCCGTCCCCCAAACAGAGCAGCAGCTGCTGGCAGCTCAGGAGAAGTTATTCTTAGCCGCCTCGAGGCCAGCCTGGGGCTGGAAGACTGGACCACCGGTGAGCCAGCGCTTGTAAAAATATGACTGGAGTGGCATGAGAAGGCAGCTGCTCCGAGCTGGGCGTCTCCAGAGTTGGAGGATGATGGCAGGAGGCCCGGCAGGGGGCAGGGAGCAGGAGAGGAGGTGGCGAGGGCTGAGGCCCGTGAAACGAGCTCAGGCCTGGGGTGGGAGCCCTGTGCTCCAAGGCCTAGCTCGCTCTCCACTAACTCAGTGTGTGCTCTCGACGATGTCTACTAACCTCCGTGGTTCTGCCTCATTCTCCTGTTCTGTAAAATGGGTCGAGACCTCCTGTCCAGCTTGCAGGTGGTGAGGATTTAATGCCACGACAACATGGAAGCCCTCAGAACTTGAAAGGTGCTGGGAAAGCAGGAGACGCTCTTCCTGGGAGAGTAACCATAACAGAACCACAGAGTCTAGGCCTTGCTGGCGGAGCAGGGAGGCGGCAGGTGTCTCCTGAACGGGCACGGTGGAGATGGGGCAGGTGTGGCCGTGTCTGGGGTCTCAGTTCTACCACAGAGGGAGGCGTGTCGTTCACGCGGCTGAGCCCACGGTTGACTCTCCCTCGGTCTAAGGCCCATTGTCAGGCACGCTAGGGGACAAGGAAGGGACAAACAGTCACCAGGAGCGCCTTCTGTCCCAGACCCTGACTCAGGCACTGAGGCGTAGAATTGATCTAGACACAACGTCACCTCAAGGAAAGCTCAGCCCAGAAGAGAACATTCATGGGTGATATCTGAGGTGAAAGGGTGGAGGCCAAAAGGGGGTGTGGCTGCCTCTGCCTGGAAGATCCAGGAAGGCTTCTCAGAGGAGGTAACATATAAGCCAGATCTTGAGGGTAAACAGACCATGGTCCAGTTGGAGAGAGAAGATAAGGGCACAAATGACCAAGATCACAAAGGAAAGAACCACATCTGATACTTGAACCCGCTTGGCACTGACCCAGCGCTTTTCTCTTATTTGAGCCTCAGACTACCCCATGAGGGAGGGACAATTATCCCCATGTCACAGGTGAGGATATCATGACTCAGAGAGGTAGTGCAACTTGTCTAAGGTCACACAGCCAGTGTGAGCCAGGATTCAAACTCAGGCCTCTCGTCTCCCAGCCCATAGCTCTTTCTAGTGGCCTGGTGCTTCAAAAGCCAGGAAATAAAAAGCACGGAGGCCAGGAGCAACCAAGAAAGGCATCTTAAGGGAGGTGGCATTGGGGCTGGTCATTGCCAGATGGCATTTGCTCAAAAACTTGTGCCAGACACCACACTGGACACTGAAATTCATGGGGACTGAGGCAGACCCTGCCTGCAAGTCACTGGCCCAGTAGGAGGACTGCTCCCGACAGCTGGCCTGGGCTAAGTGGGGGTCAGCACCTCAGCTGGCCTGGCCTGGCAGCCAACCCCTGCCCCGCCCTGGCCCTGAGGCCCACATCTAGGGCATTCCGCCGGAGCGTCTCCGGAGGAGGACTCCTTTCCACCCCTGCCAGCCAGTTGCCACAACAGGGCATAGAGCATTCCTGTCAGTGGTGGAAGCCAAGGCCAGGCCCACCTCCAGCCAGAGGGAGCCAGGTGGCCCCTGGGGCTCCTGGCTTTGGGGACCTGGTTTTCCATCATCAGCCCCTCGAGCAGGCCTCACGTGGTCCTGGGACCGGCCTCCGCAGCTCTGCCAGGCCGTGGGACAGACGCAGCCCTGGGTTAGGAGGACAATGCTGGCTCACAGGGCTTGTCAGGCAAGTCCACTCATTCAGCAATTATTAAGCACCTTCTGAATGCAGGGGCAACAACAGGACGAGGTAGGCCAGGCCCACGTTTGCCATGTTTATACTGCAGAAGCAGGCCCTGATTCCACCTGGTGTCAGAATTCATCTCCCAGGCCAAGCAGCCTTAAAAAGCAAACTCTAACACCAAAATATGGGGGTGGAAATTAGACAAATCACAAAAATCTCTCTCTTTTATGAGGGCCTCTCAGAGGCAGTCTCTGGGCTGGGCCCCTCGCCTCGTTGTCTCATTGGACGCTGTTTCGTTACTGGTCGGCGCAGCCCCCATCCTCAGGGCGGCCGCAGAGGCAGGAGCCTGCAGCCCAGAGAGCCGGCAGGACAAGCGCCCAGCTCTCGGCCGTCCAGGTCGTGCCCAGAGCTGCAGCTGCTGCTTTTTCTGGGAAAGGCAGAGGCTGGCCAGGCTGAGGTGTCTGGAATGTTCCTGACAGGTGTGGGGCGCGGGGACCTGACCTTGGCCCCCAGGCCTGGGAGAGGCGGAGAGATTGGGCGCCCAGATCAGGCACCGCCCTCCCCGTGGAAGACTTAGTTGGGCTCATTTCAGAAGAGGGCGCAGCCTGGGGGCTGTGTGATGGGCGTGGGCCTGGGCTGTTTGGTTGCCATGGAGACAAACAGGGTGTGAAGGGAGCTGGGTCCAAGGAAGGCGATGCAGTGAGTCCCAGGCGCCCTCTCTCGGCCGAGGCCTCCTCTTCAACCTCAACCACCATGGGGCAGGCTGTGCATGCAATGGCCTCATGGACACAGAGGCCCCGAGAGGGGGACTGACTTGCCCAAGGTCACTCAGCAAGCTGTTTCAAGAAGCCAGACATCCTAACTTTCAGAGACTCACTCACCAGTCCGACTCCTCAGGCCTCCCGACCCTCTAACGCGCCGTGCACAAAGGCAAGGCCACCTCACTGTCTGGTGCCCAGGGCAGGGAGAACCAGACCCCAGAGTTCACAGAAACCAAACAGCGGTCACCAGGTGCACTGGGGTGATCTGCTGAGCCACCCTAGGAATCAACTGGGGAGTTAAAAAAATAATGCCCAAGTCCCACCCCCAGAAATTCTGATTTCATTGATCCGGGACGCAGCCTGGGCGTGGAGATTTTTTTAATGGCTTAAATAAGAGAGACGCTTATTTCCCTTCCGTGTAAGTGTCTGCTGTAGACTGGGGCGGGGCGGGGCTGCTCTGGCAGCTCGGCTCAGTGGTTCCTCAGGGACGCAGGCCAGTCCTCACGGCCATACTCTTGCGGCGGCAGGACAGAGGGAAAGACAACGCCAAAAGGGGCAGAAGCAGCCCTGTGAACTGGGACTTACTTTCTGTTGACAATACTCAGTCACGTGGCTACACCTGCAGAACGAGGGCTAGGAAACATGTTACGCGGTTAGCGGCTCAGGGAGAAATTCTGTTCCTTTCGAATAAGAGGAGAATAGCTATTGGAGAATGATTAGCAGTTTCTGATGCAAATTCCCAAAGGCTTCCGTTCAAAATTGGGGCCTGGAGATTTTAAAACCTTCCTCTGGTCATTCTAACGAGAGCCAAGAGAAGGAACTGCTGTCCTGAGGGGTCCACAGGGAGGCGGGGATGGGGTACTCTCCTTGGCAAGCCCCCTCATAGAGGACGGAAAAGCTGGTCCCTGGAGATACCCCTGTAGGGGGAGGAGCAGCACCCCTAATTACAGGCTCCCTCTTCTCTGCCCCCGAGAAGGGGAATGAACTCTTGAGTATCCATAATGTCCAGGTCGCCGGAAGAAAGCTTTACACATCTTATCCCATTAAATGGTCACAGCAGCCCTTCGAGGTCGGTGCTGTTATTACTCCCATTTCACGGATGAGGACAACTGAGGTTCAGAGCAGGGAAAGTGCTGCCCTGGGTCACATCAGCGAGTAAGCAGCACAAAGCCGAGCTTGGAATCCAGACTGAGAGGCTCCGGATCCTTCCCACTCGGAGCCACACTGCCTGCCACAGACCACTGTGTCTCCACAGGTACAAAAACGACATGCGAATCGACCCCCGCCTCTTTCCTCCTGGAAAGTACCGAATCACCAACAACTACGGGCTGCTGACCCTGGAGATTAGGAGGTGAGTCTGTGAGCCACGGACAGACCACAGCCCCCAGACCCCAAAACCACGGAGGCCAGAGCAGGATTCCTGAGCCTTCCTCAGAGCTGTTTCCCGAGTTGGCCTCATCTTCAGAAGTATCTGGGGGGCTTGTGAAAACATCGATTCATAGGATGGACCCTCCTCTCACTCCCGGAGATTCAGATTAAGAAGGTATGCAGCGGGGCCCCAGAGTTGGTATTTAACACACGCCCCCACGGGGTTCCAATGCCTTGGAATATACGGTGAGAAATTTGCACGCAGAGGCTAATAGCAAGGACTGAACGCTGAGCTAGGCACACTGGGAGAGCTCCTTGTGGGGGGAGAGAACACACAAATTCTTACACACACACACACGTGCATGCTCACACACGCACATGCAAAGGGAAGCAGTTGGAGGGGAGAGAGGCCTTTCAGAAGTTGGTGCGTCTCAAGCACGGTTTTGAAGGAAGAGGCCATGTGCGTGGAGGGAGGCCCCATGGGATGTGGAAGCACAGTTCTGTGCATTATCCCCATGAGCTGCCACGTGTTGAACACCTCTGGGTGCCAAGCCCTGTGCTAGGGGCTAGATGCTTTCAGTCGACAATGCCCACTGCCGTTCTTGCGGGGAAGCGTTGTCAGGCCCGTGTTACAAGTGAGGAAACAGGCTCCAAAAGGTTAAGGGTCTCACACAGCTTGTCCAGGGCAGGGCCTGGGTTTGAGCCATTCTCTCCATCCTAGTTCTTCCCAATACACGAGACCTTCCACCTCAACCAACGTGGGCTGCAGAGACACAGATATGGACAGGACGTTGATCCTGTCCTCCAGAGAAAGTGGGGACACACGACACAAATACTTGACTGTACAATGCCACAAAGGGAGGTGCCCCAGGGGCCGCGCAGTCGGGGAAGGCGTGCAGGGCCAGGCAAGCCTGTAGCGGCAGGTGGGGCTGGCCCTTGAAACAAGAGGGACTCCTGCTCCAAGCAGCCAGGGCAAGGGGGAGGGCACCAGGGGGTGCTCTCTTGCTGATGGGGCCAGATGTGCCACATCCTACCAACTACTCTCTTTGTCATCAAGATGCCCCTGGCATGGACCCAGCCCCAGTCTCCACTGGGAACACAACAGGGTTGGCCTGGAGGGTGGTGAGACCCGGCCGGAGACTGAGAACACCTGGGCATCCAGCCCAGTGCTGGCCCAGACTGGCAGGATGTCTTGGGCAAGTCTATGCCCTGCTCCTGCTCCAGGATTCTGATCTGGAGGTGTTGACAGGGCAGGAGGCCATGCCTGGGAGAGGACTTGTCACCTTGAAACCAAGTTGAATTCCAGTTGCTATGTGACTCTGGGCAAGTCCCTTAATCCCTCTGGTCCTGCAGAGTCAGTAATAGCAATCACATTTTCAAAGCACTTTCACCTGAGGTGGGTTAGGCTGACGTCATGTCCCTCGTTTTTCAGAGGTGGACACTGAGGCATGGGGAGGGGCAGTGCCCAGCCCAAAGGCACACAGCTTTTCAGAGGAGGGGCCTGAGTGGAGCCTGAAGTCTCCCCTCTGAGGCCTTCCTGTTAATCCCCGCCTTCCCCACCCGCAGACGGGGACTTGAGTTTCCCCTGGAGCCCAGCAGTCCTGGGGGGCATTTCCTTCTCTCCTTTTCAGATGCACCATTGAGGACGCAGCCACCTACACGGTGAAGGTGAAGAATGCCTACGGCCAGGCCTCCTCCTTCGCCAAAGTCCTTGTCCGCAGTAAGTGCTCCAACGCCGCAGGCCAGGTGGGCCCCTGCAAACCCGCGATGAGCAGAGGAGGATACAGGTCTGCGCTCAGACCCGAGGAAGGGCCCTGGCAGAGGGGCATTTGGCCTGGGATCAGGTGACCGGGGCAGCCACAGAGATTCTCACTCCCCTTGGGCCGTCAGAGCAAGTGAAAGTCGCTTCCCTCAGATGGCTGTTCAAGGGGTCCCCACCTGCCAGGCTCCAAAGAGTATGCTCATCCAGCAGGTTGGGCTTGGGTCCAGACCCAGCTCAGGGCCTTTGGGTGGGTGGTCTGGCCCTGCCAGCCTGGCTGAGGGGTCCTTGGGGGCAAAGACAGGGTTCTACCAACTCCCCTCCTGACCCCACTGCTTGATCTGGCTTCTGGTGTGTATTTCCCGGTTGGGCTCAGGCCCCTCCTGGAGGTGACCCTGAGAGCATCTGAAATCACAGCATAAAGCAGGGGAGATGCTCAGGAGTCAGCCACACCCGAGGTCATGCGCTGGCTCTGCCACTGACTGGCTATGTGAGCCTGGGCAAGCCTCTTCACTTCTCTGAGCCTCCTCATCTGTAAAGGGACTCCTACCGCCTCCCTCAGATGCTCCTGTCGATTAACTGAGATGGTATAGGTAAAGCTTGGCCGTAACAGGATCTTGGGAAGGGATAGCCCTCAGTCCCCACCCCCATGGGCCCCATGACCAGGGCAGAGCACAGCCCAGGAGGCCACAACTCCGAGCCCAGGAGAATGCTGTGCCTTGCTCTCAGGGCCCCTGCATGCACACACACAGACACACACACATACTCCCTGGGCAACAGCTAACCCCTCCTCCCCTCCTCTCATCAGATCTCCTTAAATCGTCCTTCGCAGTCTTCTCCACTCCCTGCCCTGTTCCTCAAATAGCTCTTGGGAGGCAGCTGTCCCTGCTGCCAGGCCAGACTCTCTGCGGAATTTGAGCCATCTCTATAGGCTGTGCCCAGAGTCAAGCCCAAGGTCGGGCATCAGGGCCCTGCCTCCCTCTGTCCACCCATCATTCCATCACTTCCTCCAGATCCCTGCCCCCAACTCTAGCAAGAACAGCAACTCCAGGATCCACCTGCCTTCCTCTTGGCCCCCAGGCTCCAGCAAGCCTCCTACTAAGAGCATCCGTTCACTGCCACTACCACCCTTCCCCGGCTCTCATCTCCATAGCAACCGCAGTGGTCCTAGTGGAAGGCCCTGGGCTGGGAAGCAGGAGCTCTGGGTTCTAATCCTACGTCTTCCACTGACTCTCTTCCACTGTGACCTTGGGCAGCCTCGTGGCCCTCTCTGGGCCTCGCTCAGGAAGGGCCTTTCCAGGGACCAGTGTCATGTCATGGCTTCAGGCTAGCTAAGTGAGTATGCCTCAGTTTCCTCATCTGTATGAGAGGATTCTAATGGCACCAACAGACAGGGCTGTCGTGAGGACTAATCAGGTTAATAAGCAGCACATGGCATGTGCTGTCTGGACAAAGCTGTTCTTACTGTTCTTTGGTGGTCTGTGTCATCATCATCTTGGATTTCACCCTTAAGCCCCCAGGTGGCTCTCTTAGCACTGCCCCTTCCCCTGCCGGCTCTCCCTGACCCCACCAGAAATCCCAGTCTGGCCAGCCTCAGCCTCTGTGAAGACAGCGTGTGATCCTGGCAGTGAGTGTGGGCAGAGGAAGGAAACCACCATTTATTAAGCACTGACATGTGTCAGGCTAAGGCTGAGGGCTTTGTTCATGTGAACTCACTTATTCAGAACCCACCACCGTCAGGTAGGGATCACTGTCCCCATTTTACCAACAAAGGAACTGAGGCACAGAGAGATGAAGCCAAAGGGGGAGCCATTAATAGACCAGGACTTGAACCCACACCCAAGCTCGTGCCTCTAAAATCTAGGAGGAACACGGGGTCTGAACCTTCTCAAACTCCATTTGCTCTGGGTTTTCAGCTTACCTGGGGAAGGATGCTGGCTTCGATTCGGAGATCTTTAAAAGTAAGGAGGCTGAGGGAGGGACGGGCCTTCGGGGAGGAGGGTGTCTGGTATTCCTCATCAGGTGTCCCCACAGCCCCCTTTAGAATATAGTCACCCATTGCCCACAAAGGGATATCCACGTGGGGTTTGCCTGTGAGCTATTAACACTTGCAGACCGGCTTCTGCGGGTCCCAAGGCACCGGAGAGCTGCCCCCAGCCCCTGAGCTGTGCAGTGGCCGAAACTGAGTGGGAAAGGCAAAGCCAAAAAGACAAATGGACATGACGTTTGGCTATTTGCTATTTTGGCTCATCTGGTCCCCACCTAGATGAATCTCTTCACCCACCCCCCAGGACCAGGCTCCTCTTCTCATTAAGCCCACCTTGGGAACTTTGACTTCTGACCCAGAGGAGTGGGGACACTCCCGTCTAAGCCCCAGGCTAGGCTGGCGGCCTCAGAAGACTTCTGCCCTAAATTTCTGTTCCCACTCCAGGACTAATGTTCGGGCCCAGTGTGGAATTCACATCGGTGCTGAAGCCAGTCTTTGCCCGTGAGAAGGAATCCTTCTCTCTGTCCTGCTTCTTTTCGGAAGATGTCTTGGATGCCGAGCAGAACATCCAGTGGTTCCGAGACGGTGAGGACCCAGTCCTGGCCCCCAGCCTTCAGAGGCAGAGGTGGAAGCCAGAGAGAGGTGGAAGCCAACCCTGGGACCCCCCCACCCCCTTTCACCAGCACAGCTGAGTTATGGATGCTGAAGAGGCAGAGGGACAGAGGGAAGCAGAGCATAGCCTGCTCAAGTCACCCTACAAAGGGTCACCAAGCACCCAGGTGTCAGGCCCTGTGCTGGGGGCGGGTAGGCATAGACATGCCTGAGCCTAAGGGGCTCTCCATCTGGGAGGAGGGAGGAAACCACAGCATGGTTGTAGCCGCTGCTCACTGCTGAGAGCCTGCAGTGGGCAGGCACTGGCTCGGCCCTTTGCATCTATGGGATCCTCATCACCCAAGGGGTGAGTGATGGCTTTCGAAGCAACGAGAACAGAGGCCAAGGCCAGGAGGCAGGACGGCACGAGGAGTGTCAGGGCAGGTTGTGACTGTTGCCTAGGGCTTTTCAGAGTCAGGAAGTGGGTGCAGGGGCATAACTGCTCCTGCTGAGTGGAAGGCCTCTGGGGAGGTCATGGGCAAGGCTGGAGAAGGCTGGTCAGCTCAGGCAGGAAGAGGCGGCCCAGCCAGGGAGAAGGACAGCTGGACCTCCCGCCCCATCCGTGACCAGGCCGGCAGCCAAGGGACAGGAGTATGCTCCTTGCTCGCCCGTGCCCCGCAGCTCTGAGCTGGGAGGCTGCACCTGCCGATGCGGAGTGGGGAGGCCCTGCGGAGCCAGAGAAACAGCTGCACTGTCGAGGCTGAGATGTTTTCCCAAAGCTGTCGATCTTCCAGAATAGAAGTGCTGACAGGAGGGAGGGGCCTTTGAGTGGACAAAGAGGGGGTGGCCCAACAGGGTGGCCCCGGGGCAGGGCCACTCCCTGAGCCCCAGAGCCCCTTCACTGAGTCCCCATCCCTCTCACTAAGGTCCCCTCGACTGAGTCTCCACTCTCCTCACTGACCCCTACCCCCTCAGTGAGCCCGCCGCCCTCCTCACTGACACCCCAACTCTCTCAATGAGCCCCTCACCCCTTTCCTGAGCCCCCACACCCCTCAACAAGCCCCTACCCCTTTCATTAAGCTCACAATCCCCACCCACTGAGCCCCCAGCCCCCCAACAGAACCTCTGACCCTCACACAGGGCCCCATCTCTCTTATTCCCACTTCCTCACAGAACCTCTAACTCCTCACTGAGCTGCCGACCATGTCCCTAGACCCTCATTGAGCCCCCGCCCCTTCCCTGGGCCCTGTCCCACTGACCAAGCTTCTGCAGACGAGAGTCCAGCGGCCACCTTGGCAAAGCCCTAGACGTCACCACCCCCACCCCAACTGCCCAGCTGAGCCCCAGGCCATAACCACACCAGCCACGCCTCTGTCTCGAGTGTCTGTGGGTTCCCAGGTGAGGCCAGGATCCCCCACAAGCTCATACCAGACCTCTTCCCTCCTCAGGGAGGCTCCTGAGGTCCTCAGAACGCCGGCAGACCCTCTATGCAGACCGCCAGGCATCCCTGAAGGTGTCCTGCGCCTACAAGGAGGACGAGGGACTCTACACGGTCCAGGTGCCTTCGCCCTTTGGGACCCGGGAGCAGAGCGCCTATGTGTTTGTGAGAGGTGAGAAGGTGGGGTGGGGATGGGGGCAGCTGGAACCCAGACACCGGGGCTCTGCCCTTGACCGATCTGCTGTGGGACCTTGGGCAAGTGCCCACTCCTTGGGGCCTCAGTTTCCCTGCTATAAATGGGGGTGTTGGATTAGAGTCTCTCTAGGAACGCCTGTGGCATCCTGTGACCCTCCCGAAGGACAGGCTGAGTCGCAGACTTGGTGAGGGCTAGGGAGGGAGGGCTGAACATGGGCTGAGGTGGCTCTGGTCCCTGGTTGATTTCTGCCTCCTGGTTTGCCACTCTACCAGCTGGGTGATCAGAGGCAAGTCACTTTTCCTCTATGAGACTCAGTTTTCCCTGCTACAAAGTGGAGGTTTGCTCTGGGGCTCCGAGATTCATTATGTCAATTGTTCAGGTGTGTGGTGTAGATGGGCTCCTAATAAATGGTACTCCCACCAGCCCCCAGATGCTGTTGTTTAAAAGGAGGAGGCTATTATTCAGGTCCTTGTCCTCAGATCTAAACTGAACCCCTGGAGGGTTAATGAGAAGAAGATGTTGGGCACGAGCAGGAGGGAGCTTGTTGCCAAGTGGACCCTGACGGGAAGAGCATCCTCATTCCCCTCGTCTCTCCCCACCCTCCACCCCACATTTTAGATGCTGCAGCTGAGAAGCCAGGGGCCCCAGGCTCCCCTCTGAATGTCCGATGCCTGGATGTGAACAGAGACTGCCTCATCCTGACATGGACCCCGCCCAGCGACACCCGGGGCAGCCCCATCACCGGCTACTCCATCGAGCTGTGAGTCCACCTCTTGAGAGGCAGAGCCCCTGTGAGTAGATGGCTCTGTGAAGACCACAGAGTGGGGACCACAGGAAAGAGGCGGCCCCATGCCTCTCTTCAAAACAGGGCAGGGGGTAGATTGTGCTGTATAATGTAGGGGTGATAGAAGGGCGTCCCCTGATACTTGGAGTTCCACCCCTGGAGTCAGCCATGGCCCTCTGGACGCTTTACAGCAAGAGCTGACCCTGGGAGGGCAAATAGTAAGTGCTTGAAACCTGAGCACATGTGATTTGCTGGCTACTTTCCTCCCTGAGTGACAACTGACCCCAGAGGGAGGGGCACACCAGGAAGAAGGGGGCCCTCCTCCTTCACGTGCTGCCAGCTCGAGGCCCTAGTTTGAGCTAACACCCAAGCCTGCCACTGATGGGGCTTGCAGCCTATGCACTGGAGCTGCATGCCTTGTCTCATTGAATGCCTACAACAACCCCTATCTAAGGGGGAGGGGAACTCTTAGTGCCCCATTCTGCAGATGAGGAAACTGAGGTACATGGGGCCATGACTTTGCCCAAAGTCACACTGCTCATTAGTGATGGAGTCAGGATTTGGATCCATATGTGACCAGCGCTCCATCCAGCCAGTAACACATATTGGGGTACTGCCTGAAGACAGCGGTACCCAGAGGGCACAGAGAGCCCAGACTCTGAGGGTCAATCTGGAATGCACGCCGACTTTGGGAGTGGACGGCCCTCCAGTGAAATCCCAGCTCTACTCCTGAGCCGTGTGACCTCGGGCGGCTCCTCTCACTGACCAAGCCGCAGACCCCCGTTTGTAGAGTGAAGGCAATCACACCTGACTCCAAGGACGGTTAGGATTAAAGGAGATGCTGGAAGGGAAGGGCACAGCACAGCTCCAGGCACACACAGAAGTTCCATGAAAGGCACTAGTATTTTGACTGGCATCGCAGTCACTGGAGGATGGCCCCCAACCTTCTGGAGCCCCGAGGGCAGGACTTTAATTGGCTGAGATGAGCTGGGCCTGCAGCCCAGGGTGGCAAATGGCCCAGGTGGAGGCTCAAACTGGGAAGGTGTGACTCACGGGCAGGGGCTGAAGCCAGGGCCTCTCTCCTACAGGTGCCAGGGCGAGTCTGAGCAATGGGTGCCCTGCCACGAGGCCCCCGGCGGGACCTGTCGGTGCCCAATCCAAGGCCTCGTTGAAGGCCAGAGCTATCGATTCCGGGTGAGAGCCATCAACAGAGCAGGCAGCAGCCTCCCCTCCAAGGCCTCAGAACCAGTTGTCATGGGCGACCACGATGAAGCTCGGAGGAAGACAGGTGGGCACAGAGGCCATAAAGGGACATTCTAGAATATCAGTCAGGACGCACTCAGGACTGCCTCACATAGGAGATAGGAGGCGCAGCCCCCATTCCAAGCCCTATTCCAAGGGGGAGACACAGGCCAGCCCCCAGGAACCCCTAGTATGATGGAGGAGACACAGCCTCAGGAACCCCCAGTCTGCTGGAGGGAATACAGCGCTGTCCTTAGGAACTCCTAGCCTGAAGAGGGGGTGGGGTACAGCTAGCCTGATGGAAGAAACACAAACATGACCACAGAAGATGCCAGTCTGAGGGAGGACCACCTTCTTCAGATGCTCTTAATCTGAAGGAGAAAAACAGCCCTGCCTCAGGAGCCCCCAGCCCCAGGGGGAAGGGAGGGGACACAACCCTCACAGCCCTTAGGAGTCAACCCAACTTGGGTTTGCCTCCCAGCTCCACTGCGCCTTAGGTACCTGACCCCAGGCACATCACTTCTCCTCTCTGTTCCCATTTGTCCCAAGAGGACAGAGCTTCACTCAGGGTCTGAGAGCAGCAGTGCTCCACTTCAGACTCCTGAGAATACCAGGGCCCAGAAAGGACCTGAGGATACGCAGCAAGGGGCCGAAAGGCCAGGACTGGGAACGGGGGAGGAACCAGCACCCAGAGTGGGGCCAGCCCTGCGCTGATCCTCCTGACCTGCCCTTCGCACACCCTGCACCCCTACTTTTCCCTCAACGTGCTCCATTCTCCACCCTAGAGATCCCGTTTGATCTGGGAAAGAAGATCACGGTCAGCACAGATGATTTTGAAGGTACATGTGAACCCCTGACACTTTGCCTCAAGACTCCAGACCCCTTGATGGTTCTGGAAACTCTGGGACTCGCACCGGCAAAGAACCAAAGCTGTCCATGTGCAGGTGTGGGGTGGTGATGGTGGGCGGAGTCTAGTCGGAGGAGGCCAGAGTACTCAGGTGACTGCAGCTCGTCTTGCTGTAACCCTCCTGGAGGAAGCACTTTGGGGAAAGTCTTGGGCAGGACATTGAGAGACCCGGGTTCTGGCCCCAGCTCTGCCCTGCCTTGCTGGGTGAACTGGAGCAAGTTCCTGCCCCTCTCTGGGCCCCAATTCCCTTCTCTATGAAATGAGGGGCTGAGATTAGGGGTCTCTGAGGGCCCACCCATCTCTGACTCTGACTCAGATGGCTCTGATTCTAGACTTCGTGACCATCCCCTCACCCCCAACCAATGTCCACGCCAGTGAGATCCGTGATGCCTACGTGGTTCTGAGCTGGGAGGAGCCGAAGCCCCGAGGCAAAGCCCCACTGACATACTCCCTGGAGAAGGTACAGAGACCCAGAGGACCCCAGCCCCAGGCTAGCCTGAGAAAAAGACGTGCTGTGGGCCAGGCCAAGGAAGCACTGAGAGACCCCGGGCAGTGTTCCCTACGGAGGCCTTCAGAGAACAGGAGAGAATTCCCTGCCTGGAAGGGCCTGAGCATGTCCCTGCTCGGAGGCTGGGGGATGGATTAAATGACCTTTTGAACTTAGCTCCAGCCCTGAGAGGCCAGTTACTCCTGGCAGTTCCTGAAGCTATTGATGGAAATACAGAAATTAACAGACACAACAACGACAGTAAGATCCACTGTTTCCTGGGTACCTCCCTGCCCCCGAAGTCTGGCTGGCATTGGGTCACACATCAAGTCAAGCACCTATTCTTGGCCAGGATGACGTTGGGAGGGAAGCTAGGCTGGTACCCACCAGCCAGGGTCATCACCCTGCAGCACTCACCGGCTTGGGTCAGGGGTTGCACCCAGAGGCAATTCTCACAAAGACAGAGTGGGGGCAGGTGTCTGGGGAGGAGTGGATTTCACAGTGGAGGGGAGGCATCAGCACAGTGCCTGGCACATAGTAGGTGAACAGGACAGGTTTAATAACTCCATGAATAAGAAAGCTCCAGGCAGGAGTCTCTGGCTCTGATTGTCCACCTGGGCCCCTCCTTACACACTCACAGGGGACCCTATTTCTCCGACACAGGAAAGCTATGGAAAACTGAGGACTTGTTCCGTGAGGCTGTAGAGTGTAATGGTGAAGACCTCGGAGTCAGACTGCCTGGGTTCAAATCTCATCTCTGCTACTTACTCGCTGTGTGACCTTAGACAAGACATTTAGTCTCCCTGTGCCTCAGTTTCTTCTTCCGTAAAATAGAGATAATAATTTACACACCTTACAAGGTTAATATGAGGATCAAATTAACTAAAGTACATCAAGACTGAGGACAGAAACTGGCAGTAGGCGCTCAGCAATGTTCACTGGCTTTTGTAACAATTTCTTGGCCTACCTGTGTTCCAGGCTCCTGACAGCTGGGTGGGCCCTGGGAAGGGAAAACACGGGGCGGGGGGGGCCAGTTGGTCCCCCTTGGGACTTCTAGGTCTTAACCCTCAATGCCCAGATTCAGCAGAACTATCCTCTGGGTTCCTAACTCACCTGCATCATCCTTTATCTGCCCACAGATGCAGGATTTGTGGCTGCTTTGGGGACCCCTGGCCCTGTGGAGAGTGAGCAGGTTTGGGGGCAGAGACACCTGAGCTTAAATACCAAGTCCACCAGTTACTAGATGCACAACTTTCAACCAAGTTAACAAAACTCCCTGACCTGAGTTTCCTCATCGGTGGGGAAATTAACACCTACTTTCTAGGGTAATTGTGAGAATTCATCCATTTACTCATTTATTCCTCCCGCAAACATAGATTGAGCACCTGCCACGTGCCAGTCCTGTTCTCAGGCCTGGGGCCTCGGCAGTGGATAAAACAGACAAACCCCTGCTTTGTGGAGCTGAGATTCCAGTAGGCTGTGGGGAGACCGATGATAAAGAAGATAAATAAGCAAAATATTTAGCACATTAGCTAGTGGTAGAGTAAGGAGAGAAACAGAAATCAAGAAGGGGATTTGAAGCGTCGGGAGGAGGGGTTAGATGCTGGGGGAGGCCTCCCCAGGAAGGTGAGTTTTGAATAAAGCCCTAAAGGAAATGAGGAGCCAGCCAGGAGATTTCTTGGGGAAGAACACTGCAGGCAAAGGGATTAGCGAGTGAAAGGCCTGGAGGTGGGAGTTGGGCCTGGCGCCATCTGGCGCAGCAGGGGCCACGGAGCATGGTGGGTGGACAAAGCGGGGCATGGAATGTGGCCAGAGAGGTAGCAGGGGGTCAGACCATGGAGAGGCTTTTGCTCTGAGAGAGACGAGGGTCGGGGAGGGTTCTGTGTAGACAGGGATGTGATCTGACTTGTGTTGTAAAAGGATCCCTCTGACCATCATTTGGAGGAAAGACTGAACCAGTTTAAAGGCAGAAGGAGGCAGACCAGTTAGGAGGCTATTAAAATAACTCAGATGAGAGATGCTGGTGGCTTGGATCAAGGTTGTGGCAGGGGACATGAGGATAGTAAGTCATGGTTGAATTCTGGATAAATTTTGAAGGGGGAGCCAACTGGATTTGTTGACGGAGCATATTTGGGGTGTGAGGGAAAGAGTCAAGGATGGCTCCAAGGATTTGGGGCTGAGCAGCTGGAAGGATGGGTACCACTAACCCCATGTGGGCAGGTGTTGGGGTGAGATCCACAGTCAGGCTCAGAACGTGTTGAATGTGAGCTCGCAGTAGGCCTTCAGGTAGCGATGTCAAGGAGGCAGGTGAATCCGGACCTCAGGTGTTCAGGGGCCGCCTGGGCCAGGGATGGAAGTTAATGAGAGCAGGTATGGGCACTGCCAGCCCAGAGCCAGGCCCAGGCAACTGCTTAACCAATGTGAGTTTCTCTCCTTTGTCACAGTCGGTCATAGGGAGTGGCACCTGGGAGGCCATCAACTCAGAAGCTCCTGTGAAATCCCCAAGATTCGCCCTTTTGGATCTGGAGAAAGGAAAGTCATATGTCTTCAGAGTGCGAGCGATGAACCAGTATGGCATGAGCGATCCCTCAGAGGCCAGCGAGCCCATCGCCTTGAGGGGGAAGCCAGGTACCTGTGTGATGCAGGACATGGGGGCACGCCATGCTGTCAGCATCCAGGGGTCAGCACCCCACGGCTGCAGGAACAGAGCCGTGCCCACTTCCCTATTCCTGACCCCTTCTACCTATCATGAAGCTGAGAAGCAACATGATCTCAGGCCTGCAAAGTTTTAGGACATCAGGAATCACATGTCTCTGGGTTCACGGAAGAACAGACATTTTTTCCAGATCAATAATTCACAGGTTGCGGATTCCAGCTGATCCAGCACAGGAGCTGATTGTGACCAAGTGGTCCCTCAGTTCTAAAGGTCTCTGACCGGCACCCGATCCTGCCTCATGCAGCCAGGAGTGAGCCTCCTGAGCAGGTCGCCTGCCCACTCCCTGGTTGGGGCTGAGCTGTCCTACTCTGAGCCATAGCTCAGCAAGTGGGGCGCTGTTCATGTGCAGCACACATGGGCCTGGGTGAGTCATTCCTGGAGTTCTCACCTGCCAAACCCATCGTTCTGAAGGCCTAGTTATTGCTCCCACTTCCAGCTCCTTCCTGAGTCTCTTAGCTGCAGCTCCATCCTGGTCCCAGGTTCCCAGAGTTCCCTCTCTCCTCTGAGGCCTCTGGATTCTGGGATTCTTCCCTTTTTGATAAGATCATGTGAGATCAGAAGGTTCCTTGCAGCTGCCATCACCAACTGGTCCTTTAAGGAACCCAGCTGCAGCATTCCCCATCCAAGAAAACCCTGATATTCTGGTCTGTTAACATCTAGGCTTGATTTGGGGGCCTGGCCAGTGAGCAGTTTGCAGTTGGATGTGGAAGTCTCTGGACCACAAGGCAGCCTTGGGGCAAGGTTCTGGTGCAGTTCAGAAAAGGAAAGGAAGAGGGAGGAGGGGAGGAAAAAAGAAAGGCATTTACTTGTATTATAAAAGTAAAATTATTATACAAAAATTGGAAAATACAAAAAAAGCAAGAGAGAAGGAAAGAAGGAGAGAAAGGAAAGAAGGGAGGCAAGCGGGGGGGGGGAGGGAAAAGAATGCCGCTACTCCCATGAGTCCACTGCCCAGGGGTAACCCACTCTGAGCATCCAGGTGCCTGGGCTTCTGGCCTTTTGACCACATGTATATCAAGGCATCTTTTTGAAAGTAAGATCAAACCATATGTAGAGCTTTGCATTCTACTTTTAAAAATTAACATTGTATCACAAACATTTCCCAGGTCATGAAATCCTCCTTGAAATCGTGATTTTAGTATCTGAGGACTACTCCACACCATGGATACCCTCAGCTCAAGCTCTTGCCCTTGGGTAGAATCAGGTCTCTCGGGCACATGGGGACCCTGAGTGGCTTCCTTCCGGTCTCTCCCCTCCACCCAGCCTTCATCCACTGTCACACTGTCTTCAACCTGAGAGGCTGAAGTTGCTGACAGAACCTTCCTGAGGCCACAACCTCAAGTCTGTTTTCAGCACATCCCCTGGGGCAAGAGCAGAGCCTGGCTCAGAGTAGGCACTCAATAGATACTGGATTACGTTGGATGGATGATGAGTTCAGCCTTTGCCTGTTGACGTTGAGGCCACCACCAGAACTCAAGAAGAGGTGTCCAGGGGGAAATGGAATATGATGCTCCAGAATTCAGGAGAGAGCAGGGCTGGAGGTAAAGCCTGGGGAGTCACCTGCAAAGAGGTGAGCGTTGAAGGCATGGGAATAAGCAGACCCTTGAAATGAGAAAACAGGAGAAAAATGGGGCAAGTCAAGGAAAAGAAGCTTGAAGGAGTTCCACATTTGGTGACAAAATGAAGACGAGGAGCCACTGAAGGAGGTATAAGGAGTTCAAGAAGTAAAAAGAGAACAAAGAAGATCCTGTACCTGCCATCCATCCATGCGTCCATCCATCCATCCATCCACTGATTCGTCCATTTGTCCATCCATCCATCTACCCATCCATTCATCCATCCATCTTTTCATCTGTCCATCTGTCTATCCATCCATCCATCCATATGTATAGACATACATTCGTATGTCCATCTGCTCATCTGTCCATCCGTCTATCCATCCATCCATCCATTTATCTGTCTGTTCATCATCCATTGATTCATCCACTTGTCCATCCTTCCATTCACCCATCCATCCATCTATCTGTTCATCCATCTGTCCATCTGTCCATCTATCCATCCATCTGTCCATTCATCAGTCCATCTATCTATCCATCCATCCATCCATCCATCCATCCATCCACCTGTCCATCTGTCCATCCATCCATTCATCCATGCATCCATGCATCCATCTATCCATCCATTTATCCATGCATCCATCCATTAGTCCATTCATCCATTCATCCATCCATATATCCACACATCCATCTGTCCATTTAACAAATCATGGCAGTCCCCACTTAAAGAGCATAGTCTCAGGGACCGATGAAAATCAATAGAGAAGTTTCAAGGAAAGAAAATCAAGTTTCCTAGAAATTGAAGATAAAAAACTAAGAGAAATTGTCAGATTTGGTGACTTCTAATAGAAAGAAAGGGATTATAAGCATTAATGAATGGGGATTTTCGAGAGGAAGTGAAGACGTTTAGAGGTAAGAGGGGAGAGGACTTTTAGAATACAAGAGTCTGGAGCATACGTCTGGGATGAGGAAAGAGCTGCACAAAGCCCCAGGGCATTTCTGGAATCCATGTTCCCCTCTGATTGCTGAGGGGCCTCCTCCCTGCCTCTCTCCCCAGCCCTCCCCCTCCCCAGCCTGCCAGCAGTGTGTAACTGAGCATCCTCACTCAACCCACATTTCTGTTTTTCAGCCACTCTCCCTCCTCCAGCTCAAGTTCAAGCTTTCCGAGACACGCAGACCTCTGTCTCCCTGACCTGGGATCCTGTGAAAGACAGCCCAGAGCTCCTGGGTTATTACATCTACTCCCGGCAGGCAGGATCCTCCGAGTGGCAAACCGTTAACAACAAACCCATCCAGGGCAACAAGTGAGTTTGCCGCACCCCTTCCTGCGCCAGGGCATCCTCAAAGGAGGGGCCATAATAATAACGAAGGCTGCAGTTCACGGTATGGTTGGGTACTGGGCACTGGGCACTATTCTAAGCTCTTTTCATATATTAGGTCATTTGGTTCTGACTGCAATCCTATGAGCTTAGGACTATTATTTTTATTACCATTTTATAGTTGAAGAAACCGAGGCACAGAATGGTTAAGTAGCTTGCCAAAACTCCCTTAGCTAGTAAGTAGAGGACTTGACCCAGATGGCCTCTTTTTCAGCCATCACTTGCTTGGGGCATGCGGTTTGCAGACAGAAGTGACTGACTAGGTCTCGTCCCTCCAGGAGCTTAGAGACAAAGGTAGAGGGTGCAGAGCAGCCAGCAGACTTTGGGCCCAGGGAGGCCTGGCTTCAGGCTCTGCACCCACCCTTCACCTGCCCGGTGTCCCTGCACAGAGACTCCCCTCTCTGAGCCTCAGCTCAGACTCCCGTCCTCTTGCCTTTCCAACTCCCAGCCCTCTGAGGTCCCTCCTCACTCGGTGGCCCTGGTCCTTGCAGGCACGGTGAGCCTCAAGGCTCCTGGGCTCATGACTTCTCTCAGGTGTGAGGCTCTGTCAGGTAAAGGGCTCAGGTGGTGGCACCCTCCCCTTCCTTTCCATTGGACGATGGGCCAGACCCTCAGCACACCTGGCTGGGCTCCCCTCACCCTGGGCCATGACCCCCAAGATCTTACCCAGAAGAAGGGACAGGACCTTGTGCACCACCAGTCTTTGATGCCATAGAGTCAGCTGAGCAGAGTCACGCATCATTTGTTAGTGCTAAAATTCCCAAGTTGGAGAAAAATCGGGTTTTTGACAAATTAGCTCAGAGTCCAGGTCATCCCTGGAATAACATCTCTCCCCTGACTTGCATTCGGTGTGCTTCCCCGAGTCGGGACAGAGGTTGAGGGAGAGTCACATGACGGGAGTGGCATACCCAGGGAACATGTCACATGTGGGGGGTGGCATGCTCTTGTGCTATGTCCAGAGAACTTGTCACACGTGTGCATGTTGTCTGTTGCATGTGTCACGACTGGAAAGAGGCCGAACACTGCTGCCCAGGAATGCTGCCTGGGCTGATGGTCTAAGGGGGCTCAGCTGGGCTGTGGTGGTCCGGTTCAATGCTGTATCATCGGGT
Source organism: Equus caballus (assembly GCF_041296265.1). Taxonomy (NCBI): domain Eukaryota; kingdom Metazoa; phylum Chordata; class Mammalia; order Perissodactyla; family Equidae; genus Equus; species Equus caballus. The sequence continues at coordinate 30,945,112 of NC_091685.1, forward strand.
CCTCTAGAACCTGGCTCACAGGAGATGCTCAAAAAATGTCTGAATGGATGGATGGATGGATGGATGGGTGGGTGGATAACGAATGGGCAGGTGCTGTGCTGGGACTCAGGAGACCTGGGCTCCAGTCCAGGCTGTATTCCTATTTGTATGCTCTTGGCACACCTCTTTCTTCCTGGGGGAGCAATTCCCTACCTGTAAAATGAAGAAACTGACAGTTTGACCCATAAGGGCCCCTCCAACATTCCAACATTCAACTTCATCCTCATCTCCGAAGCAGGGGTAAGCAACAGTGCCTTCCTCCGAGGGAGTTGTGGCGAGCGCCTGAGCTTACATAGAGTATATGGAAAGTGAGTGCTAGGCAAGCATGTGTGGTTGTCATCATCGTCGTCATCGTCATCCATTGTCAACAGGGGCCTGCTGGGGAGTCACCCCCAGCCTCACCTCTTCAGGTGCTGCCTGAGCACCATCCTCTCAGGCTCCATCCTTCTCACAAGGGCATGTTCCCCGTTAGATGTGCGTGTCCCTGAGTGGGGTGCTTGACGGGCCTTGATGCTGTGTCAGCCATCGACACCTGATTGAAGTCCTCGAGTCTCCTCGGGGTCCACTGGCTGAGAGAAGCTCCCTGTAGAGCAAGATTTGCTGCAGGAAAATGTGGAGAAGTGAAAAGAGAGAAAGAAGTCCACAGTTTGGGTCTTATCTAGAAGGGACAGGATGAGAAGGACATTTTTGTCTAATCAGAGTGTCCTTGTATGTCTCTGGGTGACAATTCTCTTTGAGGGTCTTTAAAAGGACTCTGTGTTTTAGAATCGCAGGATTTCCGCAGATAACAAGAGCCACTTGTTGTGTTTCAAGGACAAGGCCCAGAGTCCTGGAGATGTACCGTCTAGCACAGTCCAGGGTTGGCTCCCTGGGCCTTCAATTGGTACCTTTCCTGGTGTACTTGCATTTTAACACTGGCCTCTAGAGGAGCCACATTCCTTAAAGCTGTGAGGACTTCATCCCTGTGGTGTAGCCATCACTCTGAGGCCAGGGGCAATGTCTTTAGGTAAGAACTGGCCCAGAACCCTCAGATCCTACCATGCTGGTGGCCACTTATCCCACAAGCTTGTTCTAGAAAATTCAGGAATGTCCGTGAGCTGTTTGGCCATGTCTGAAGGCTGCACGTTTCTCTCCCAGATTTACAGTTCCAGGGCTGAAGACAGGGAAGGAGTATGAGTTTTGCATCAGGTCCGTCAGCGAGGCTGGCGTAGGCGAGAGCTCAGCCCCCACCGAACCCATCAGGGTCAAGCAGGCTCTGGGTAAGTTTGAAGGGGTAGGTCCAGCCACAGGCCTCTGGGGACAGCCCTGGGTTGGGCAGAGAGCCAGGGGGTTTATAGGCCACTTCTTAGAGAGTCCAATCCCAGAGGCCAATGGGGACAAGCCCTCTGAGGGGAACTGGAGCTGACCCTGACCAGTTTTGGGGGAGAAAACTAGGGAGGAAGAAACAATGGCCTGAGGCCATGTGGTGAAGCCTGACCAGCTCTGAGCCCCAGGTTCCCCCAGGGGGTGGAGTTAGTGTCACCAGCAGGTGCCACTAGCTAAATTAGTGCCCCTGGAGCAGTGGCACCCACTGGAGGAGGCTTGTTGGCTCCCACAGGCCCCACTGCCCTATCTGGTACCCCTAGGCAACAGCAGCCCTCGCCTCCTTGCCTCCCCATAGCTATACCATCTGCCCCATATGATTTCATCCTCCTGAACTGTGGGAAAAATGAAATGGTCATTGGGTGGAAACCCCCCAAGCGTCGTGGAGGTGGCAAGATCCTGGGCTACTTCCTGGATCAGCACGACTCAGAGGAGCTGGACTGGCACCCAGTCAACCAGCAGCCTGTCCCCACCCGGGTCTGCAAGGTAAGGCTGGAATATGGCCACCGGCCTGGTGGCCTGACTTGTGCAGGTGGAGACCAGAGGTCACTGTTGGAGCTTCTAAGGCTGAGAGAGGCCTGAGGTCCCCTTGCCTCGATAATCCAGCTCATTTTCAAGTGCAGACCCACTTGACCAGTCTGTTGAAAGCCCCCACAGACTTCCTGTTCTGACCCTGTCCCCCTGCGGCTGCACCTCTTCCCCTTTCCTCCCCAGCCTGGGCCTTCACAACCTGTGTTTCTGCTCTCCAAGGTCAGTGACCTTCAGGAAGGCCACTTCTATGAGTTCCGTGCCCGGGCAGTAAACTGGGCAGGTGTTGGCGAGATGTCGGCGCCCAGCAGCCTCTTTGAATGTAAAGAGTGGACAATGCCCCAGCCAGGTGAGCGGCCTGGAGAAGCCAAAGTCCAGCAGCTGCCTTTGCCTCCTACCTCCCCAAGCCTAACCGATGAGATGAATGCCGCTGAGCTCTCTGTGCATGCAAGCTTGCTCTGTTGCTCCTGGACCCCAGACTTCTGGCCCCTTCCACCAGCCGACCCTGTAATCTCCGACACAGATAGTGTTAAGCCTGCCTTAGAGGACCCCTGGCCTTGGCCATCGGCCGGCCCTGTACCCCTAGCACAAACTATCTTCCATTTCGACATACCATCTGAGCTCTGATTCTGGCCACAGACCCATCTCAAACCCCAAAAGCACACTGCTTGGCTGACCACTCATCCGAGTTTGCCCAGAACTTTCCTGGTTTTACTGCTAAAAGTCCCATGTCCCAGCCTTGGACAGACAGGGAGGGTTGGTCACCCTGCACACTGCTCCCACAACCCCATTAGCTTTCTCCCAAATGAGCCTCTCACCTTCCAACTAGAGAGGAAAGACCACAACCTTCCACCCTTCTGTTCAGCTCAGTTCCACTTTCTACACAAAACCGTTCCCTGAATGGCAGATCATTACTATGTGATGCTTTGGACAACGACAATTATAAACAACTAATATTCGCTGGGTACCGACGCTTTCCCTAAGTGATGTCACTAACGCCCACAGCAGCCCTCTACTACGAGAACTTCTTTACAGATGAGGAGACAGGAACATGGGGGCTAAGTAACTTGCCCAGAGGGCCCATGGCCTGAAAGGGTGGAGCTGGGACATGGACCCGGTGATCGGACTCTGGAGGTCGCACCTGCAGCCCCTACACTAAATGCTGAAGCAGCAAAGACAGCAGGATTGATGCTGTCTGGGACGGGATGGGATGGGAGGACGAAGGCTTCGGATGAGGCGATCCTAAGCACATTTTGAAGAGTTCACCCTACTTCAGGCCCAGACCAAGCTTTGTCCTGATGCCAAGGCCAGCCAGGTCCCCACTATGCCCAGGGCAGGTGCTTCCAGGCCTGGTTGTGACTGAAAGACAGACAAGCTTGCGACTGACCACCTGGCTCGCTGCCCGACTGCCCATTTGGCCATCGGGTTGGCTGCCTGGCTGCCCAGCTCCTTCTCCACCCCATCTCCCACAGGTCCCCCGTACGACGTGCAGGCGTTTGAGGTGCGGGCCACCTCCCTGATGCTGAAGTGGGAGCCGCCACTGTACATCGGCGCTGGGCCTGTCACAGGCTACCGCGTCAGTTTCCAGGAGGAAGGCGCTGAGGAATGGAAGCCAGTCACCCCAACCCCCATCTCTGACACCCACCTGAGGGTGAGTCCCTGCCCCCTTCGTCTTCTGACCCTCCCTGAGCATTCCCTGCCACTGGTCAGGACAGGACTACAGAACACCAGAGCTGGAACAACCCTCAGAGATCACTGCCCTCAGTTAATGGCAGCAAAGGACCAGAGAGGGGGAGTGACTTACCCAGAGTCACACAGTGAGTCGGTAGTAGGTCTGGCTGGCTAGTAGTCTTAACCTGCTCCACACTGGGCAGACTCCTCCCTAAAAACTCACTTATAATTAGTGAGATACATCAGCATTTGGATAAGCACATTCCTTGAGCCAGGAATTCTGCTTCTAGGATAGAACTGTAGAGAAATAATTAGGCAAGTGTGCAAAGACCTAAGGACACAGATGCTCATTGTAGCATTGTTCATAAAGGCAAAAGTGAAAAACAACTTAAATATCCATCAGTATGGGGTTTGCTTAAACAAATCATAGTGTATCCTTGAAGTGGAATCCTGTGCCAGGGGGTATAAAGACTAGGGGAGTTTAAAGAGTGGCAATAGTGTAAGAATGAGCTAGACCTCCATGTATGCATTGACATGGAAGCATATCCATCCTGAGTGGCTGAGAACAAAAAGCAGACTACGGAGCAGGATATTTCTATGTTAGAGAACATATAACATATGTATATCACATTATCCCTATTACACGTTAACAAACAGACATGCAGATACATGTTTCTTAATTTAAATGAGTGACAAACTCTAAACTCCTTGGATAAATAAGAAATCTAGCAGAAGCCTTGGTGGTGGTTGTTTTAACATCCGCACACCTAGGAGAAAGGAAAGCACAAAATCCTCTCCTGGCATAACACAGACAACTCACAACTGTTTGTATATGTCAGAAAACAAACGTTTCAACTGAAACACTCTTAGCCAACATGAATCACGACTCAGACGATCAATGAGAATCACAGACTCCAGGTCCCCGGGGCCACTTTCACAGGCCGCAGCATCGTCTCTGAAGCCAGCGTGTCTCATGGGCCTCCTCTGTTTAGGGAACCTTTGTAGGGACGGTTCCATAACCTGGATTATATTGTACTTTCTTCAGGTCTAGGGAGGGAGGGGACATTTTCTCCAGCTCCTTTTCCTGAGGTATCTCTCACCAGCAGACAGGACGGCGTGCAGTTTTCGAGGCCCCACATTAGAAATTCCATTAGTTAGCACCAAGAGAAAAGACAACAGGCTGAAAAAGACCAAAACAATGGGAAAGAAGAAGATACTAACAAACAGAATACGGCGCATGTCATGGTTCTACATGCTTTATGTGCATTTCAAAGTCTAAATGGATTTTTACAAAATTGTTAATTCTGGTCATCTCTGCAGCTAGGACTGCCAGGGGAGTTTTAACTCTTCATTTTATATTCTTTTCTGTTGCTTTAATATTTTCCCCAACAAGTGTGTATTTCTTTTGTAATCAGAAAAAATAAAAATATTTTCATTTTGAAAAAATAACCTTAAGGCCACCTAAGACAGAACCAGGGAGGACTAGCCCTGGCCAGGGCAATGCTCTGAGATTCTGCAGTTTCCGCCTCCAGGAGGCCAGCCTCCCTGCAGTAGAGTCAGGCAGGGCTGGACAGCCGGCCCGAGAGAGCCACTCAAAATGGATGGTCCCTCTGCCTCCCCACGTAGGTTGGCCCAGGTCAGGGCGGGGCTGGCCTCAGTGACTTGGCACCACTTCCGCGTGTGGATGGTTGGCCGGCATTCACTCACTCAGTCATTCACTTAACACTTCTTGACGCGTACTTAGTGCCAGATCTGGAACTAGATCCTGGATACAAAAAGCTAAATAAGTCACAGTTCTCGGGTAACAGGCAATTACAATACTGAGGATTATACAATTGAGGGGGCTCCAAGGGATTCTGGGAGCTCCAAGGAGGAAGGTCAGAGAGCCTCCCCGGAATCCTCATGTCTGCCTGTGCTGAGCAGTGAAGGATGAGGAGGAGGGGAGGGAGTTCCAGGCCGAGGGCTCAGCAAGGCAAAGGCAGAGAGGCGTGAAATGACGTGATGAGTATGGGGACCCCGAGGGATCGTGCAGTGAAGGGGGCATGTAGAGGAGGAAGAGGACGGAGAGCTGAGGCCGGATTAGGAAGATTTTACCCTGAAGGCCACTGAAAGATTTAAGCACGATCAGATTGGCATCTTGGAAAGGTTGGCAGAGGGAACGGCAGACCAGGGAAGAAGGGTCTAGAGGCAGAGACGCCGCTTAGCGAACTGTTGGACTAATCTAGGTGGCGAGAACTAAAGCTTCAGTCAAGGCCGCGGCCAGGACATGGACAGGAATGGCCACATTCAAGAAACCTTGGGGCCAGCCCCGGTGGCCTAGTGGTTAAGTTCAGTGCACTCCGCTTCAACAGGCCAGATTTGGTTCCCGGGTGCAGACCTACACCACTCTATTAGCTGTCGTGCTGGCAGCCCACATACTAAAAAACAGAGGGAGTTGGCACAGATGTTAGCTCAGGGTGAATCTTCCTCAGCAAAAAAAAAAGAAAGGAACGTTGCGGAAATAAATGGGTGGAACTTGGTGATTGGATGTGCAGGGCTCAAGAAAAAGATGTCGAAGCTGATGCCCACACTTCTCTCTGGAGTAGTGAACGGAGGAAAGACACGGGGTGCAGGAAGGAAAGGGGTGCAGGAAGGAAGGAGGTGCTCTTGTTGGGAGGCTGATGATGAGTTCAGCTCTGAGCAGGTGGAGTTCCAGGGGTCCCCGGGCGTGGGAGATAATCCCAAAGGAGAGGCCCACTAAAACTGGAACTCAGGAGAGCAATGTGTCCCTACGCTGTCCCCACCCCTAGTGCAGCCTGTGCCCTCCTGGGGTTCCACACATGCGTGGCTCCCTGCACCCCGTGGCCAGGGTTGCAAGAAGGGTGAGTCTTTGCCGCCCTCAGTGCTCACTCTTGCCTCCCACCTCTCCTCCCCCAGATTTCTGACCTGCAGCCGGGGAAGACTTACGTGTTCCAGGTACAGGCCGTGAACTCAGCTGGTCCAGGACAACCATCCATGCCCACGGACCCCATTCTCATGGAGGACAAGCCAGGTGGGGGCAGGTGGAGGGTGCCAGCACCCCGCTGCTGGGCTGTGCCATCGGGGATGAGTGGAGCTCAGAGGGGCGTCCGGAGAAGCAGGCAGATCTGCAGCTCTCTCCTCCCACTGCCTCCCACACTCCTCCTAGCTCCTCCTCCTTCTTGCCTGTTTCCCTCCCCATGCCCCACTGCTGTTTATTTCTCTGAGATCTCAAGATATGAACATATCTTTTCCTTAAAATTCGATGAGATCTTCCATTTGTTCGGAAGCCAGGTTCATAAACTCATACAACTCTTTGTGGATATCTAAAATGATACCCAGCCCCATTTCGGATACCACAGGTGGCTTTGTGTGTCTCGCAGTCACAACCCCTGAGGTCCCCTCCTGCCTCACACACCGGATGCAGGTCTTTACACTGCCCTGGCTTCCCGACAACCCTCGGAGGGGCCATGACTGTCCCCACTTTAGAACTGATTTTATTGTAGCTCAGAGAGGTTAAATGACCAGGTCACACAGTGTTAGTACATGACAGAATCACTCGTCTCCTAACTATAAAGCACGTTCTCTTTCCATTCTTTTAATTATTCACTCATTCGGCAAATATTTGGTGATGCCCACCTTGCCCTGGGTATACAGCCGTGGATGAGAGGCCAGGCACCTGTGCCAGTGCGGGGGAGGGGCACGTGGACGGCACTGAACAAGCAGACAAGTTCGTGAAGAAAAGGATTCAGGATGTGATAAGTGCTACAAAGGAAATGAAACAGTGATATGGCGGGATGGGGGTCCCTTTAGCCAGAGTGGTCAGAGAGGGCTTCTCTGCGGAGGTGATGTTTGAGCTGAGAAGCAGCCAGATCATGCAAGGCCTTCGAGACCACAGCAAGGAGTCTGGGGTTTATTAGTTTATTCAAATGTAACGAGCAGCCACTGGGAGGTTTAAGCAGGGGAGGGGCATGACCTGGGTCATTATTTACACATGCCCGGTACCCTCCGTTGGGTCCTGCCCGCAGATGCCCGGGAGATCAAAGTTGGTGTGGATGAAGAAGGCTTTATCTACTTGGCTTTCGAAGCCCCCGAGGCCCCCGACTCCTCAGAGTTTCAGTGGTCCAAGGATTATAAGGGCCCGCCGGACCCCCAGAGGGTCAGGATCGAAGAGGAAGTCAACAAGTAAGTGAGGGGAGAGGGGGCGGCACAGCCGGTCCATAGGTCCCAATGTTGTCAGACGAGTTCACAGAAACTCGCGGGTGAGACCACCTGGCTGGACTCACAGATAATGGGTCTGAGAGGGGCTGCTTGGTCTCGTAAAGGATGCTGGCTACCCCTTAGGGAGAAGTGAGGGGAGGGCACATAAGGGGCTCAAATGGCGACATTCACTTGAAGATCCTTCTTCTGGCGGGAAGCGCGTGTGCCTCTGCGTCAGTGCCTCCCAGGAGACACACCGGACTTGGTTCTAGCCTGGGCGCCAGTGACTTGCTCTCGCAAGTTCTCTGGGCTCAGTGTCCTCATCTGTAAGGGGCTGGAACCATCTGATGTCAAGGGCCCCTGTCAAACACCCTCTGGTCTCACTCCCCCATCCCTGGCAGCTCCTCTAGCAGGAGATAAAGCCATAGCTCGAGCCCTGGGAGGAGAGACAGGGCAGCGTGGCCAGTAAGAAGATCCTGTGCCAGAAACTGGCTAACGGGGGCCCTTGAAGGTGCCAGGCTAGAGCTGTTCTGGGCAGGGGATGCCAGTGGGGTGTAAGGTGGTGGCTGCCCCTGCTTCCCAGCTTGGCTGGGGTCCCGGTGGGGTGCAAGACATCCAGAGCTGACCGAGACTCTCCAGCTCCTCTCAGAGCCTCTGCCCTCCCCTCTCTGCCAGATCCAAGGTCATCCTGAAAGAGCCTGGCCTCGAGGATTTGGGCACCTACTCAGTGGTGGTCACTGATGCTGACGAAGACATCTCAGCGAGCCACACGCTGACCGAGGAAGGTAATGCCCTGCTCCACTGCCCCCTCCCCAGAGAGACAGGCCCAGACTGAGTCCCAACACAAATGCCCCCAGAAGCAAGCAGGAAGCAACAAAACTGAGTAAAGCAGCGATTTCCAGAGAAGTCAGCCCTCACCCACCCATTCAGTCAGTCAGGCAGTGAACAAACATCTACTGAGCACCTACCATATGCCAGAACCTGTCCTAGGCCCTGGGGATTATACCTGTGAGCTCAACAGGCAAAAAGCCCTGTCTGGTGGGGTTCACATTCTTTCTTATCTCTCTTTCCTCTTTCTATTTTTGATAAACGCAAAGGTACCAGAATTATTTTTCTTCCCTCCATAACCTAAGAAAAACAACAGTACAAGTGTAATGATAAATTACAAATGGCAGTTGGTCTGAGGAATGAAGAGGACAATAGGGAACAGTGGGGACTGTGGCAAACCAGAGAGTGGATACTAAGTCTAAAGGGTCATCCATGTTTGATGATTTAAACTGCACTGAAACCAGTGCTGATGACTGACAGTTCTGCTGTCTCCATAGCAACTGAGGACATAGCAACTGAGACCCTCGCATACTAGGACAGCATATTACAGGGTTGACAACGGGGCTCAGGAGCGGGTGGGCCTGGTGGACTTGGGAGGTGGACAGTGATGCTCACCCCACAGCATTGTGTGAGGACGAGTGAGATAATGCAGAGCCTGGCACATAGTAGGTGCTGCTCTCGGGAAGTGGCACTTGATCTCAGGGTGGTCTGCAGCAGCCCCCACAGTCCCCTTGGTGTCCCAGCACCAGAGCCCACAATGCTGGTCATCAACCGCTGGGTAGCCAAGTGACCCCAAGCTGAGGGGGGAGTGTCTTGGGACTTTCACCCAACATGGGCCCTAGGATGGCTCCCATGGACCCCACTGCCCCGGGTATTTCATTCTCTTTGGTTTCTTTCTCGTTCCTCCTGTCCCAGAGCTGGACAAGCTGAAGAAGTTGAGCCATGAGATCAGAAACCCAGGTAAGCTGCCCTGCCACCAGCCTCCAGCAGCTCCCCCTGGGGGGTCCTGAGGAGAGCTGAGTCAGGCGGAGAGCCAGAAACCAGACCAGGGGGCAGAGGCGGGGGCATCCGGTGCCGGAGGGCAGAGGCTCCAGCAGTCCACGAAGAGGAGGACAATCCGCGGGGCAGAAAGGGGGTGCAAGGGAGGGCAGAGCGGATGGCTGCTGCTTCCTGGATTCCGGATCATCGAACCCTCTGCTTCCCTCCATGGGCTAGTAGCACGCAATCCCCGGAGCAAGGGTCACAGACTTGGGTGCACATGGGAATTCCCCCCGGGAGCTTTGCAAAATCCCGAGGGCCCAGGACACACCCCAAAGAGCCCGGACGCTTGAGTTTTTGCAAGTCCTCTAGGATGGGTAGGGGTGGAGGGGTGACGGCCTCAGGGTCGTGGGGCGAGGAAAGGCTTGCCCGAGATGAATCCCATCTAGAGGGAGTGAATGCGGAAAACCCTCCTCAGACCCCCCACCCAGCGTCTCCTTCAGACTCTCAAGCACTTTGCACGTTAAATGCCAGCGAGGTGCTGCGGGTGGGGCTGGTCGGGAGTGGGGAGCGGAGAAGGTGCCCCACCCACCCCCTTCCCGGCCTCTGCCACCCAGTCATCAAGCTGATCTCCGGCTGGAACGTGGACATCCTCGAGCAAGGAGAGGTGCGGCTTTGGCTGGAAGTGGAAAAGTTATCTCCGGCCGCTGAGCTGCATCTAATCTTCAACCAGAAGGAGATCTTCAGCTCACCGGTAATGGGGGTCGCAATTCCGGAGGGAGGGTCCCCTGCCCCGGACGCGGCCTCTGGGGGCAGCGGTTCTCCGCAGCCCGGCACCGCCCCCTAGCGGACATTCCAGAAACGGCCACATGCTTGGCTGTCACAGCGATGGGGTGGGGGTGGGCACACCTGGCTCTGAGAACCTGGGGGGCGGGCGGCAGGCACGCTAGACGCTCACCAATGCGGGGGGGGGGGCACTCCCACAATCAAGGAATTTCCCAGGCCACCACCCCCCACAACTTTTGAATGTCCTGCTAGACGTTCTTAGCATGAAAAACCTACATTCATGCTTATAATTTTCCAAGCCTGGACCCTAACTCTGTTTTAGATGTATTTTCGCACAGTTCTAACATACACTGAACAGAGAGTTCTTATTCTACTAGACACTTCCCTATGTACTTTCATTCATTTTCCTGTTTCTCTTGTACAGAATAGCTTTGATCTTTTGCTTTTCTTCTCTCAAATTCAAACCAATTCGTTATAAATCAGGGCAACATGAGTGAGATGATGTCTGAGCATCTATGAGTGAAATAGTTATTACTTTTATTTCTTCATATTACAGTTGTGCTATGACGTTGCATTTTTTTAAACATCACGTGCGTAGATAGGTCGTATTAGATTGGACCATATGAGTTGTCCATATTCAACTGTTTTTACTTACAAACATGGCAATTTCAGTGTCATGAGAGAGTCAATCATGAGACTGAGTTATTTGTGAATCTCAGCTCCAGATGGCAAAGTGGTCATCAGAAAATCTGTGTTATAAGGAGGTGATGCTGGTTCTGACCCAGGAGAAAGAGCCTGGGGCTGGATGTCAGAAGACTCACATCCACCCCCCGTGGGTTATGTGCCCTTGGGCAGGCTTCTTCACCTCTCTGTGCCTCAGTTTCTGCATCTGTACAATGGGGCTAGTTGCCCAGAATCGGGAGGAGCAAATGAGAAAATAGATTTGACAGTTCTTCATAAAGATTAAGCATGACCTTGGCCCATGGGAGAGGAAGCATTACAAAGTCTGGACTCCAGTACACAGTACTGCCACTATCAGTTGCTCTTATAGAAAAATAAAATAAAACTAGATACCTCCCTTAAATCATACATGCAAATAAAGCCAGAGGGAATAAGGTCCCAAATGTGGAAAATAAAACTTTTAAAAACTGTTAGAATATGACAAATTGTAAATGAGTGTCAATTCTGGATACCAAGTATACAGGACGTTTTTATATTATCCTTACACTTTTATGGGGATTTTTTTTATTAAGTTGTAAAAGAAGTAGAAAATAACAAAAAACGTGGCACAGAGCCGTTGGGGGCTTGTTATTAACTGCAATTAATTCAAGCCCCTGAGCCTTTCCTATGCCTGCCGGGCCCCGGGGGTGCGCTCAGGGGCCGCGTGTGGGGAGAGCCGTTGCGTAGAAGCCGGAGAGCATTATCCAGGGCCCCTCCCCGCTCTCTGAAGGCTTCCAGCTCTGCACATCTCACCCCCAAGCCCAACGAGGCCCTGATGGGTGCCCCACAACACAAATTCCCTGGGATAGGAAAAGGGCCAAAAGTACTCTTGGGGTTTGTTCTTTCCAGAACCGCAAAATCAATTTCGACCGAGAGAAGGGCCTGGTGGAAGTGATCATCCAGAACCTGTCTGAGGACGACAAAGGGTCCTATACTGCTCAGCTCCAAGATGGAAAAGCCAAAAACCAGATCACGCTGGCGCTGGTGGACGACGGTCAGCCCTGCCCCACGCCTGCCCTGCCCCTTGCCCCGGCCTCAGCCCTCAGGTCTTCCGTCCCCCTGATGGCCCCCTCCGCCCCTGCGATCCTCTTGGCTCATGCCGCTTCCTCCTTGTGTGTTCCCAGATTTTGACAAACTTCTGAGGCAGGCAGATGCTAAGAGAAGAGACTGGAAGAGAAAACAGGGTAAGAGCTGCCCGGGGCGAGTCCGAAAGCCTGGGCCGCCAGGCCAGTGGTCAGTCCTGGGGAACTGCTGGGCTCGTGGGTTCATAGACCCCTCGGCCCCGCGGGGCCCCCGAGGGGCAGCCACCGCAATTCAATCCAGGTCCGTCCCGGAGCCAGAACGCAACAGCCCTTGCCCAGACGGAGAGAGAGCCCCTCCTTAAATGCGGCGCCCCGAGGGGCAGAATGGGAGCCCAGGGCCCCTCCCCAGCTGGCTTCCCCGTCTCGCCACCAGGGGGCGCCCTGGCCGAGCCTGGCGCTCTGACGGCGGGCGTGTTTGCTTCTCCCTCGCAGGTCCCTATTTCGAGGAGCCCTTGCAGTGGAAGGTCACGGAGGACTGCCAAGTGCTGCTGACGTGCAAGGCAAATCCCCGCCCCCGCCTCCAGCCCTGCCCCCAGGCCCAGCAGGGCGAGACCTGTGGCTTGTCCCCAAGCCCCGTGGCTGTCCTTGCCCCACTCCCCCACATTCCGTGCCCTGTGCTTGGCTGACCTCACACCTGGGATCGGCCCCAGGGAGCTGCATTTAACTGAAAAACAAAGCCCCCTCTCCCTCCCCGGGGAGCGGGATCGGTGTGAGCTGGCTCAGCCTTGAGTCTCCCTCTGCTCTGGGAAGCGGGTCTCAGGGGCCAGAGGATCTGGGAGCAAGTAAGAGGTCCCTACGTGCAGGGGGTCCGCCGGCGTCTGTTGGTAGCCTTGCCAGACGCTGTGCTCAGTGCTTCAGAGCATTCCTTTCTTTCGTGGGCCTCGCAATCATCTGTGAGAGGGGCGTTATTACCCCACTTTATAGATGAGAAAACAGGTGGGGAGGCAGCTCAAGACCACACGGTAAGACGTAGAGCCCAGAGCCTGCCGACTCCAAAGCTGGCCCTCCTTCTCGGCGCCCTGCAGCCTCTTCAGACTCCTGGGGAAGGCGAGGTCAGAGAGGGCCTCTCCCAGAAGCATAGCCATTCAGCAAACTCAAAGTGCCCACTATGCGCCAGATGTTCTGCCAGGCCCTGGCCATACAGGATGAAGAAGTGGGCTCCTTAGGCCTCTGGGGGCCCATGGTCTGAAGCAGGGTTATGGAAAGACAACACATCTCCTGCTGTGATCAAGAAGGGTGCAGTAAATTGGTGAATTATGATGGGGGGTGCTCTGGGGTGCTTCAAGGAAAGCTTCCTGGAGGAGGTGACATCCAACTTGACTCTTTTAAGATGCACAGGTATTTACAAGGAAAAATAGAGTAGGGAAGGGATCAAGAGGCAGAGGGAACACCGTTAGCAAAAGCCCAGAGTTCGGAAGGCAGCGGAGGAGATCCATGTGAGGAAGGAGTTGGCCGAGACTTAGCAAGAGGTGGGGGATGGGGGAGGTCATGTTTGTAAAAAACGTCCTGATGAGCTGAGTTTTCATTTAAAAAGAGAAAGCCTGATGGAGTCTCCTCATCCTCCACCTGCCTCAGGCGACCAACACCAAGAAGGAAACCTGCTTCCAGTGGTTCTTCCAGAAGAGAGAGGCGCCGGCCGGTCAGTACGACCCGCAGACTGGAGAAGGGCGTCTCTGCATCGAGGAGGTGAGCGCAGCCGCGGCGCCGGGGCTCATGGGCTCGGAGGCAGGAGCAGCGCTGGGACCAGGCGGAGGCAAGGGAGGCGCTCATCCCAGGCTCAGAATTTCAGAGGGCCCATGAGAACTCAGCAATCAAGATAAATAATATTTCATGCAATATTTTAAAAAATCAAAATTGATGCCCCAAAAAAGATGAAGGGAAAACAATACCAAATTTTAAAGAAAGAGAGGGTCAGTATTACTGATCTTTCCTTTTGTTTGCACCCCAGTCTTGGCCCTGCCACTGACTGTGCAGCCTTGGGCTGATCACTGTCCCTCTCTGAGCTCAGTTTTTATCTGTAACATGAGCAGTTTGGAAGGGATGCTCTCTTAAAGGTTCCTCCTTCCCCCTGCCCCCGACAGTCTAGGATTTGAGACAGGAAGGCTGGCTCCATGTGAGGCAGGTCTGGGCAGAGTAAAGCAGGCCTGGGACCCAGGCCTCCCACCCACGTCCTCCCTGTGGCCTTCAGAGGGGTGTGTCCTGGTTAAGATAGAAACGCAAGGCTTGTTCTCAAACACTCAAAGTTTTCCTGCCCAGCTGCTGATTTCTGTGGCCTCACTGGGTGCCCGGGAGGACTGGAGCAAACACAGGTTTGCTGACTTGGAAGGAAATAATGATTTCAGAGTCTTCCAAATCCTGACCAGGACGATGCCATGCTGGCCTTTGTCACCCGGGTGCAGGCTCCTGGCACAGGGCGTGGCATCCAGTAGGTGCTTAATAGCTACTGTGTCTTGTTATAACCATCCATCCCATTGGTGAATTTTCTGGCTTCCAAAGGGTTGCCTCCCTCGATCCTCACAGCAGCTGTAGCACGTAGCCAGGGCGAGGATGATGCCCCCATTTTACAGATGAGTAAACTGAGGCTCCGGGGGTTATGTACAAAGGCACAAGGCCAGAGGGTGGGTGCAGAAGTCACTCCCTTCACCCTCCCCGGGGTTTGGCTGGGACTTCAGAGCCTTCACTTAGGAAGGAGGGAGAGGATATAGGAGGGGGCTGTTGGGGTTCAGCCCTTCAACCCCCAGGCTCGAGATGCCTCTGCTTGGGTCCTGCCTCAAAGCACGCTATGCAGAGGTCGGGCAGGAGGCAGAGTGTACTCCCCAGGCCCTGAAGGAGGTGCTGTGGAGCAAGAGGCCACTTGGGACTTCAGGACTTGGCTTTAAAAACACAACCCAATGGGCCCGCCCGGTGGCGCAGCGATTACGTGCACACGTTCCGCTTTGGCGGCCCGGGGTTCACCAGTTTGGATCCCGGGTATGGACATAGCACCACTTGGCAAGCCATGCTGTGGCAGGCATCCCACATATAAAGTAGAGGAAGATGGGCACAGATGTTACCTCCGGGCCAGTCTTCCTCAGCAAAAAGAGAAGGATTGGCAGCTAGCTCAGGGCTAATCTTCCTCAAAAAAAAAAAAAAACATAACCCAAGTTCTGGCTCTGCTAAGTGCTGGCTCAGGCATCATTTGGGGTTTACAATCATGAGGCAGAAAGGACCCCTTGTCCTGGGTGGAAGGAGAAACCCACTTCCTTCTGGAGAAGCGCAGAGGGATCCCCCCAGCGAGGGCCCCCAGGGAGCCGGGCAGCTCGGATGGTGACCTGCCAGGCTCAGACAAGCTCTGCAAGGCGGGCTTGCTGTGCTCTGCTCCCCGCAGCTCCCGCGACTCCACATGCAGGCGTTGGGTTCTGCCCTCGCTCCCCCCAGCCCAGCCCACCTCCAGCCCAGCCAAGCCCTGAGCTTGGAAAGGCTCTGGAGCTGGAAGGAGCCTTAAGATCACCCGTTCCAGATGGGTAAACTGAGGCCCAGGGAGGAGAAAGGCCTTGCCTGAGGTCACACAGAGCATTAGGGGCAGGCCTGGAGCCCAGGCTGATCTTCCGTCCATGGCTCCTTCTGGAACCCATGCTGACACTGCCTCCACTCATCCTTCTTTCCAGCTGGCCAAAGAGGACAAGGGAATTTATAGAGCGACAGTGTCTGACAATCGAGGGGAGGACGACACCATGCTGGACCTCACAGGTGAAGGTAGGAGCTGACGATGTTAGAGATGGGCCAGCAGGGCCACGGGGAGATCCCACTGAGCCAAGAGACTGTGATATGACCTGCAGGGTAAAATTTATGGGACCCCTGTGTCACTTGGGGCAGATGAGGCACAGGGAGGTTAAGCATCCTGCCCAAGGCTGCACAGCTAGTCAGTGGCAGGGGCCTGGTCTGTGTGCTGCTGCTCCCCATGTTCACTGCAGTATACCGCAGCGAGCCCAGGCTTCAAGACCCGAAGCCTGAGGGCTCCTCATCGGGCTGGTTGGCTCAGCCTCCAAGAAAATTGTCAAGTCAGCCCATTTGTCTTCCATCCACGGTGCCCTCCCTGTCCCATCAATCACGGAGTACCCCAGACCCGCTACACCCCCAGGGCATGGGAGTCATCCTACTGAGCTCCCTGTGCCCCGAGGGCTGCTCATGAGCTCCATCAGCCTTTTCCAAGGGTGTCCCCATCCTGGCACATCCGTAGGGCTGCCCTACGTCAGCTGACCAGTCTCTCTGTCTCCCTCCAGTCCTGGATGCCATCCTCACTGAGCTGGGCAGGATCGGTGGTAAGCAAGCCCCACTCTTTGTCCAACCCTGCCCTGATGCCAAATAGCCTCCAGGAGACCTCCCACCAGCCTTGGCTACCAGGGGTGGGTTTAGTTTCCAACCTCAAAGACAGGGGAGAAGTTCCTGCCTCCACACAACACTGCCTTCCCCCACGGCACCCCCAGAGCAGGGGTGAGCTGGCTGGCCCCAAAATGTGCTGTGCAAAGGGCCTTGGGACAGACCTACTCTCATCCTCTGCTGCCTAGCCCTCTCTGCGACCCCACTAAAAATCCAGGGGACCGAGGAGGGGATCCGGATCTTCAGCAAGGTCAAGTACTACAACGTGGAGTACATGAAGACTGCCTGGTTCCACAAGTAGGTCGGCCTGACCCCAGGGCCCTCGCCAGGCTGGAGGGAGCTCAGCACCTGCCCCAGAGCCCAGTCCCAAGGGGTTGGCAGAGACAGGGTCTCCCCCAGTCCTGCTGTCCACAGAGGGAGTCGAGGATAGGGGTTCCCCAGGGGAGGTGGGAACCCTGGTGGTAGGACCATTTTTCCAGAATATTCATGGCCACAGAAGGATGTTAGAGCAGCATCTGGGAATTGGGGGAGGGAAGGATGTAGGAACGAGGGACAACCAGATGGTCAGGTGGGTCATGGTGCCCTTGTGGGTCTTTGCAGCTTTTGCAAACTCAGGCAGCCAGGCTGAGGGGAGAGGTGCACACAGAGGGACCTGTGGGGCTGACAGCTAACTGAGGGCCAGGGCTTGAAGGCAGGATAGATGAGGTATTAGAGACTCAGCCGGGAACGAAGTGACCCCAGATAGTTTGAGAGCAGAGTTTTCCCAGTGCTTCTTCTCATTGGCACGCCTCAGCCTTGTGGAGCAGACGTTGCCACACCTATTCTGTGGAAAAGGCTAAACTGACTTGGTCAAGTTTGTCATATGAGCGAGAGCCAAGGCCAAGCTGAATTCCAGGACAATGAGCTCCTTCTCTAGCCAGAGGTTCTGAGCCCTGTGACTAAGCCCAGAGGTGTCATTTCTGCAGCACAATACTGGGGACAGGGGCTGGTGTCTCCAGGAATGAAATTTAAGTAAAGAAGGGAAGGAGTTTATACGGTTTCTAAGGGCTAGAGGAGAGTGATTGTGGGAAGAAACCCTGGGAGGGTTTAAGATAAGGAGCATGAAGAGGTGAGGAAGAGTGGAGGAGGTGGTGGTCACTGGCCCTCGAGCACGTCAGAGGCTCAGTCTGCAGGACACATCACAAACACAGGCTCAGCACTGGCACATAGTGGACGACGTGCCACAACTTTTGAGGAATGGATGATTGAATGATGAATGATGGATGGATGAGTGGATAGATGTTTATGGAATGTCTCATGGACGGTCACCACCTTCAGCCCACGAATCTGGAAACAAATCCCAGGGGAGGAGTTCGGGTCGTGGGGTGTGTGTAGACCGCAGATAGCCAGGCTGAGCCGTGTTCACCGTTTCTTTGCCCTCACATTCAGAGAGAAACGCCTGGAGAGTGGTGACCGGGTGAGGGCTGGCACCACCCTGGATGAGATCTGGCTCCACATCCTGGACCCCAAAGATTCAGACAAGGGCAAATACACTCTGGAGATAGCTGCCGGGAAGGAAGTCCGGCAGCTTTTTACTGACCTCTCGGGGCAAGGTGAGCCGCCCACCTGCCGGTCCGCAGTGAAACCTGCTAGAAAACCCCATGGTCTTTTGGGAGGACTCCCATCTCCCCACCCAGTCCTGGCATTGGCCCAAGAAAATGCTGGAATGGGAGGCAAGCATGGAGGAACAGCCAGTGCTAAGCCCCTCTGTTCCCACTTTCTCTCCTCGCAGCTTTTGAAGACGCCATGGCTGAGCACCAGAGACTGAAGTGAGTTCCCTCTGCGTTTCTCAGTGTGAATCAGTGGCCCCTCTGGGGTGTGGCATGAGCTGTGCACAGGACCCCTTCCTGGGAGCCCTGGCCAGCTCCACCATTCCCTTGTCACCCCCTTGCCCCCACCAGGGCAGGACTGTCCTTTAACAAATGGAACCCTGAGCCTTTTCCTTGTTTCTGTTTTTCAGAGCCTTGGCCATCATCGAGAAGAGTGAGTCCACCGATATTTCTGTGTTTTCGTTTCTGAGTTTCAGGTGGCTTCCCAGGAGCTCCCACCTCCTGGCAGGCTGCTGAAGTCCCAGCTCCCTTTGGGGTGTCTGTGGCTCTGGGCTGTCACGGAGCTGCCAGAGCAGTGGCAGCACAAGGACAGACAGACAAGGAGTCTGAGGATACCTGAGACCACGGATGGGAGCCGGAAGGCCGGGGACAGACAGTAATGAGGCCAGCCTTTCCCAGTGAGGTGTGGGGAGGGGACGACTTTAAAGCTGAAGCTGGTTCTGGCTGTCAGGGCTCTGGAGCTCCATCTAATCTATGGCACAGCCCCAAATCCAGAGAGAGGCTTGACCTCTGAGTAGCCGGGGCGCCACCCCTGAGTCCACACGCTCGATCTGCATCAGGTGTCCCCCGGCTGGTTCTAAACGGCCCCGTTCTAGGATCTGGCTTTCTGGTCTCACTGACCCGGCAGGTCAGAAGTGGGAATTTCCACGGGGGGAAGAATTCTCGCAGCGGAGCAAAGCAGCCCCTGACAACCTGACAGCAAGGAGGGAAACTGAACGCCTGTGAGAAACAGAGGAGAGATAAAACGCCGCTAGCCCGGGGCCGTTTGTGGGAGGGCATAATTCCCCCTACATGGCATCGCTGTTCTTGAGTGTCCACATCTGGCAGGAGGCGCAGACTTTGGCCTTCATAACTGTAATCTGGAAGGGGGCAGAGGGGGTGTAAGTGGCCCTGCATGAGAAGCCCTTGCAGGGGGGCCCCCTTGGGAGGAGGAGCGCGGCCCAGGACCGGCCTCAGCCCGTGCCCTGCGGAGGAGCCCCGCCTCACGGGGGCTCACACCACCCGTCTAATCACATCCCCAGCTAACGCCCCCTCCCGTCCTGGGATGCTATGTCCCTGGAGAGGATGCCCCTTCCAGGACCCTGACAGAGGGAAGCTGAATTCACCATGTATGGTTGCTGGGGCTTGTGGAATGAAGAGTCAAGGGGAGTGAATCATTTCGCCCGCTGTGAAGGGCCTGTGAACACTGCTGTCCGCGGCAGCCTCCATCTCTGGGGTTACCGCCTCCGAATCCAGGGTCCTGCTCTCCTTACGTCCACTGGACACACACAAGCTACTTTGAGCTCTTTGCACTTCCCAGATCCATGGTCCAAGGTCCGTGCTGCCCGCTCCTGTTCCCGCAGCCTCGACTGAAGCATAGGGAATGTACTGGCTTTCTGCTTAGGGATTTACAACCACATTCTCTTCCTGCCCACCCACAATGGCCACCAGGTCCCTTGACCAGAGTCAGTGTCCCAAAAGCTCCATCCCACTTTCCCTGCCCCCCCTCCTCGTTCACTCCCTTGGCTGGTTCATCACACCTGCCGTGTGCATTTTGCCCACTTAAGGCTCAGAGCAGTCTTACTCACCTTCTTTTCCAGTTCCCTCACTGTCCCCGCCACGTACCACCAATCATGACGATGACCTCAAGTCAATGAGAGAAACACATGGTGTCCCCTATCTTCTATTTATGACGTCAAGGAAATATAATACAAATTTAAAGATTTCCACCCAAAATGATGAAATAGAAAAAAAGAAGCATTGCTTAAAAATAAACCTCAGCTCTGTGGAAACCTGCTTCTGGGAAGCAACCTGCAGGAAAACATCATCACTTGGGGTCTCGTTTTTCCCTTCCAGATCGCGCCAAAGTGGTGAGGGGCCTGCCAGACGTGGCCACAATCATGGAAGATAAGGTACTGACTGTCCCCAGCCCCCGGCAGACGGTCCCACACTGTGTTCTGTCTGTAGCATATCCATCAAAGATCATGGATTGTAGCACCGTGGATTCCAGGGCCAGAGGGGCTGGATCCGCCAGAATCTGGCCAAGTGACCACACCTGACTGATTGCGAACAGTGTAGTATAAAGGACAGACATGGAGCCCGGTGTCAGGCCGATGGGCTTCCTGCCCCAGCTCTACCCCACCTCTCGAGGGCACCCGGGGCATCATGACTTCTGTCTGTGAACTTCAGTTTCCACAGGAGTTGAACTAGACGATCCCTAAACGCTCTTCCAGAGCTGAAATTACGCAAGTCTAGTGTTCCAGAAAATGATAGCCAACATCTTTATGGTGCTTACTTTGTGCCAGGCTTTATTCCCTGTGTGTACATCTTTTAGCTTGTTTAACCATCAGGGCAACCACATGAAATGGGGTGTTATCACTAGTCACACTTTATAGCTGAGGAAACTGAGGCCCAGAGAGGTTAAGGGACTTACCTACGGTCACACAGCTTGAAGGGGCGAGCTGAGGTTCACACTCAGACTCTGAGTGCTTGACTGTTGCACCATAGTGCTCTGCGTTAGAGCTTATTCAAGAATTTTCAAAGTCAATTCATAAATCTTTATATGAAAGCAATTTAGCTTTATTTGCATGGTAAAGTCATCATGACTTACATATGACAAAAAGCAATGAAGCAAAGTTCAGGCCATTCTGTGGCAGATAATTGCTAGAGTCATAATGGTCTGAGATTCTAACTAGTAAGAATTCCCATAGAAAAGTTGAGGATGCAGGATGTGGGGTTAAAATAAAATGTCTCTCCCTTTATGTCATCCCTTTATGGGTTACAATAAAACACGTGTGATGAGCACATCACCAGGAGCAGTTTGTCCTGGGAGCTGTCTGGGGGAGTGAAGGTGAAGGCCAAGGCTTCTTACAAGGAGGTGAGGCTGAGGGTTCCCTTCTTGTCCTTTCAGACTCTGTGCCTGACCTGCGTCATCTCAGGAGACCCCACCCCTGAAATCTCTTGGCTGAAGAATGACAAGCCTGTCACCTTCCTTGACCGCTACCACATGGAGGTGAGGGGCTCAGAGGTCACCATCACCATCGAGAAGGTCAACAGTGAGGACAGCGGACGCTATGGCGTCTTCGTCAAGAACAAGTATGGCTCCGAGACGGGCCAGGTCACCATCAGCGTGTTCAAGCACGGGGAGGAGCCCAAGGAGCTGCAGATGTGACGGGCATGTTCAGGCACAGCCTGGGGTCTAGTCTGCATGGACCAGTAGGGTCAACCAGTGGGTCGCAGCCTGGTATAGGCCACCAGGGTACAACAGGGGGGACGGGGACAGGGTGGAACCTGGGGATATGGGAGTAGGGGTGGAGTGGACACACCAAAGTAGAGAAGTAAAGACCTTGTTGGGGTCCCGAGAGACCTCTGGGATAGCAAGATCAGCACTGGACTTGGAATGGAGGACCTACGTGCCAGACTTGGTTTCACCTTTAAACCCTCCATGAACCTTGCCTTTCTCATCTATCACATGAGAATTCCTTCTCCTAGGAATCGTTTATGAAAATCCTTTATAAACCATATACCAGTGGTTCTCAATAGGAAGCAATTTTGTCCCCCAGGGGACATTTGGCAATGTCCAAATTTTGGGTTGTCACAACTGGGGGTGTCTACTGGCATCTGGTATATAGAGGCCAGGGATGCTGCTAAACACCACAGCTCCCCACCGCATAGAATTATCTGACCCCAGATGTCAGTAGTGCCGAGGTTGATGCCATAAACTGATATATCACAATATGTCTTTTTTAGGATACTTATTTTCGGTTCACTTAAGTTCAGCAAACATTCATTTGAAGTCTAGCATGTGCCAGGCTGAGGATGGCATTGGGAGCACAAAGATAAATAATATGCAGGCCCTGCCCCCAAGGAGGCCTCAGCCCAGTAGGAGAGACAGACCTGGGTGCAAATGATCCACGACAAGGCAGATGATAGGATAACAAGGCAGGTCCACATGGAGTGCCAGTAGAAGTGTCAGAGAAGGGAGGTAGATGTTTGTCCCAACTGGGGAAGGTGGGCTTTAAAACGCCTTCAAGGAACTAGCATAATTGGTGTCAGACCCTGAAAAATGAGTCCGATTTGGCGATGGTAACGGGAGGAGGAGATTTCAGGAGCAGGGTATGGTGAGGGGTGAGGAGGTGGGGTGAGGCTGCCAGGGCGGCCTTGGACGCCAGGCTGGAGAATTGGATGACCTTCAGAACCTCTTCCAGCTCGGGGCCTCTGCCTGGCGTGACCGACCCTGGTTGACCTTGCTTGATGGATCTCCATACAGAGCTGGGCATTTCACTGCCCTCCAATTTCCTTCTGTTTTAAAATAAGATGTGGAGGAGGTGGGGTTTATAAAGTTATAGATGTTTGTTGTAAAATTTTAGAAAACTCTGAAAATTCTAAAGGAGAAAATAAATACTCCCAACACGGGAAGATAGTACCCGTGTCTGATTTCTGACATGACTTCTGAACTTAAGGATAAAATGAGTCACTCCTACATCCACCGCCTACACAGGCAGCAAGGCACCCTGGGTAACTTACATCCCCAGCCGCTCGTGTTGCAGGCCACATGGTGTAGTCGGGCCAGGTGTGCAGTGAGGGCATGGGGGCCGGGGGACCTGACCGTGCCCTGACCGAGAGTGAGTATGGGGAATTGTGCAGGTGTTGGAGGCAAACACACCTGGGTTTGAAGCCACACACTCGCTGTGTGATTGCGAGCGATTCTTGTCCTTGCTCTGGGCCTCACTTTCCCATCTGTAAAAGAAGGCTGAAAGATTGTGTTTGAGGGCCATTCCAGCTGACATTGAGATTTTTATTACCTCTCAGAATTTGATTCTCCTTTGCTTTGCTTTTCTCCTGATGATGTGGTAAAGAGAAAGGCTAGACCCCAGCCTACCCTCCCACTCTCATACTTGGAATCTCAGACGAGAGAGTTGGCTTCTCTCATACGTCAATGAAAAACATCACCAATTTCAAAGAAGTCAGAAAGTGCGGTATCCGTGCACTTTCTCCTTAAAACCAGAACAGCCTCAAGCATGCTTATGTGTGCCCTTCGTGTTCACACAAGGCAGTTTCCCTTCTCCTTCACCTGATTATCACCACAACACAGGGAGGTAGGCAGAGGACGTGATGATGGCAATAAATCACGTGGGCACTACATTTAAAAGGTTATGAAGCATCAAATGGGACAGTATCATTGGCCCCATTTTTACAGATATGCAGTTGAGAACCCGAGGGTAATTGGTAGAGTCAAGACAGGACCAAGAGTCCCCAGGTCCTGGCTCAGAGGATGCTCTGCTCTGCCACACTGCCCCTGAGCACGGGGCACGGGAGCTCGGAGCCCAGAGGTGAACCACGCCTAAGTTCTCAGTAACCACTTGAGAATTGCCAAAGTAATGAGCGAGCAAATCAGCGAGTGGTTGGGCTAATGGAGGTGGCTTCTTGGCCCCATTGTCCAGAGGGTAAAATTTTCTCCACGGGAAGAGTGGGAGGGGAGTGATAACACAGCAATTTGTCGTGAACTCTTCCCTGAGAAGCATCCATCCGTCTCATTGGCCCTGATGGAGCATGGCCTGGGCGCCCCCTGTTGGTGGGGAGTGGGTTTGCACTCTAAGAAGCGGCTCAGAAGCAGTGCATTATGGGGCTAAAGATGCTGCAACTCCGTGATTTGGTGACTTGTAGTCAGCTGCGGAGCCGAAGGTCGTTCCTGCTCTGCTGCATATGGACAGTTTCTCTTTGGCCAGTCTCCCCAGATAGAGTCCCCAGGGCAGCATCCTCGAGCAGCCTTCCTTGAAGACCCTTGTTTGCTCTGCTGTCTTTTCCCTGCTCCCACCTCCCAGACGCCCCGTCTCGGCTGGTTTCTCGATTAGGGTCCTACCTAGGAGGACTGTGGACAGGGCCGATCCCAGGAATGGGGCAGTGGGGATGGACGTCCCTGAGAACTTCCATTGTTCTCTCTCTCTCAGCTCTTCCCACTTAATCCCAATGAAACCTCAAGTAGCCCACAGGTGAGAGAAAGTGGGGGGAACCTTGCTAAAGGATGTTGTGATATAATAAAAAATAAATATTTGGTCTTTCTCCCTGGTTTCTGACACACACCTCCTAAAACCCTCGGAACCTCCAGAGGGATAAGTGTCTTTTGTATGCTAATAAGATGACTGGTGACTGGGGGCTCTCAGATGGGTCCGGATGGGTGCTGGTCACCAGAAAGACCAAAACCTGATTAAAGAGTTGGAACTTTCTGTCCAGCTCCTGACCTCTGGGGAGGGGAGGGAGCTGGAGATTGAGTTAATCACCAATGGTCAATGATTTAATCAATCATGCCTAAGTGATGAAACCTCCATTAAAAACCCCTAAACAACGGAATTGGAAGGCTTCCGGGTCTGTGGACACATCGAGGCGCTGGGAGGGTGGTGCACTGAGAAGGCATGGAAGCTCCATACTTGCCCACATTCCTTGCCCTTATGTATGTCTTCACTTGGCTGTTCATTTGCATCTTTTATAATATTCTTTATAATAAACCAGTAAACGTAAGGAAGATGTTTCTCTGAGTTTTGTGAGCCATTCTAGCAAATTATCGAATCTGAGGAGAGAGTATGGGAACCCTCCATTTATAGCCAGTTGGTCAGAAGTATAGGTGGTAACCTGGGGCTTGAGACTGGTCTTGTAAGCAAGGGCAGTCTTGTGGGACTGAGCCCTTAAACCCGTGGAATCTGACACTTAATTCTAGGTAATTAGTGTCGCAATTGAATTGAACCATAGGACACCTAGTCAGCATCTGGAGATTTGGAGAACTGGTTATTGGTGTGGAAAAAACCCACACATTTGGTGTCAGAAGCGATGCGAGCCAAAACAGCTGAGTTAGGACTCAACCACCTCCCCATGGGGTCTTTTCCATGTTCATCTATTCCATATTTCCTTAGCCCAGGGTAGGTGGCAATGGCGTGCCATCATCCAATGAAGCCAGGCTCACCAGCCTGACCCCTTCACACTCTGCAGTCTGAACCACTGGCCTTGACCTTACTCTCCCCTTCCCGACCTGTTCCCAGTGGCCTCCACCCCTGACCCTGGCCTGGGCTACTCCCAGCATCATGCCTACTGGACCCTCTGGTTCTTCCTTACCTACAATTCCCACTTGCTCTTTGTGGTATTCTTCTACTGGCTCGTCCTGAGGAAGATCTCAGTTGGTCTAGCATGATCCCTGTATCCTGCGTGGGGGTACCAGGAACTCTGTCTCTCTTATCTGGTGGAGCCCATCAGCAAACACAGGACCCTGGGGACCCTCTGCAGGGTGTGCAGGTTGAAGAAAGAACAGCCAGTCAGTGGGTTCCCCCTTTGTCACACCACCTACCACCCCTCCCCCACTGCATCCTGCCACCTTTCACATACCAACCCTGGGTGCAATCCTTGGCCTACGGCATTGAGAGCAGTAAACAGGAAGGGCATAGGGAGCAGGCCCTCTGATGGGAATGATTGGCCTGTGTAATAATTAACCTCTACCCACTCAGCCTCAGCCACCGCACTAGTCAGATGCTTTCAATACCTTAAAATGCTCGAATCGCTTCAAGCAACTTGGGTGACATTTTCATGCCAAAAATAGTTTCTCCCCACTCCCCAGATGTCTCTAGCTAGAGGAAGCCAGATATTTTATTTTTGGCATTTGAGAAAAGTATAAGTCCTAAGGCCGGAGGAGTTTCAGCAAAGGAGCGCCCAGGGTTGACAGCAAAAACAAATTGCACAGCCGGCGAGAAACGTGCCCCTCCTCTCCCGGGCCTGGGCTGATTTTTCTATCATCGCTTCCTGTGCTAGCAGATCTAAAGAAAGAGAAACACACGAAAGCCTTTTCATTCCAATTATAGAAATGTTCATGGTGAAATGAGTCTTTGGGTTTGCTTTAAAATACTTTAGTTTAAAAAAAAAGTGGGAGGGAGGAAGGAAGACAAATGAAAAAGTTAGCAAAATATTGATGATGCTTGAAGCCGGGTGATGGCTACACGGGAGTTCATACCATCATTCTCTCTACTTTCATATGTGTTTGGAATTTTTTCATAATAAGAAATTTTAAAGACCCCACAGGAAACAAATCCTCGGCTGTCTTTTCATCTGGAGTCATATTAGGTATTTATCCAGCAATTAGTCAAGGATATTAGATACAAGCAAGGGAGCACAGAGTTCTTCTCTTGCAGGCAATTTATACAGCCTGTTATTTTTCAATCGCACTAATTAAAATTAATGGTCACACAGATGCACTACAAGAAATAATTATCAAGTGATGGCTGTAGTTAAAAAAAATTACACATGCAAATGATTCGTCGACTCTGCATTTGTTCAACACAACCTTTATTGAGCGTGCTATGGGGCAGGAACAGACAAAATTAAAGGCTGGTGCTATAATCTGAGATCCGGCTTTGCTGTACTCAATGTGTACTTTAACCAAGTTATTTAACCTTGGTGCGTTGCGTCTTTAGAAGGAGGATGACTGTAAGAATTAACTGAGGGGACGTTTGCCACAGTGTCTGATAGGAGAGAAACAAATGACGGATTTCCCCACTTGCTCATTCCATGCGGGGAGGGGAGAGTCACCGTCTACTGGGGAACATAGCCGGGTTAATCCAGCTCCCACAGAATTCAACCATTCTGCACATTTTTGGATGATGACGGTACAGACGCTTCCAGAGACTGGAGCCCACAACCTCACAAGGGATTTTTTAAATAGCATTTGTTGTATTTTTTCAATGAGAGAAATTACAATGCTTAGTGTAGAAAAATTGGATGAGACAGAAAAGAACCAAGAGGAAAAGTAAAAATATCCGTAAGCCCACCAACCAGAAATAAGCACAGTGGAAGACACTGTTTCTTAACTAACCTAAGAGATATTCCCACCCCTTTCCCGTTGCTGCCTCCACTCTAGAGATGGGAAAGATACTCACTTTCCCAGGCTTTCTTGTAGGCAGGGCAGCCACAGGACACGTTTCTTGTCAGAGACCTAAGCAGAAATCTGCTGGGGCACCATGGTAGACTCTTGATGTTTCTGATAAAAGGGGCAGACACTGCAGGCACCATGCTACTCCATTTCCTCCCTCCTGTCTCAAATGTGGACATGATGCCTGGAGCTGCAGCAGCCATCTTGTGACCATAAAGAAAAGAGAATCACAGAGATGCCAGCCCTGACATCACCAAGCTGCTGACGCCAGGCCCTAATACTCTCAGAAAACTTACGAGTGAAAAACAAACTCCTATATGTTTAAGGCACCCTAAGTCAAGTTTTCAGTTTCTTGGAGCTGAAAGCATTCTCAACTCACAAACCACTTTTTAACATTTTTTTGGTGTATTTCCTGCCAGCCTTAACAGAGTTGGGAAATCGGACATGTAATTTTACACTCTTGGTTTTTCACATGCCATTGAATCATAAGATTTTCTCACATCACCAAAAAGCATTCCAAACCCCCATATTCGTGTTTCTCTATCATGTAATTACATATCATTTCCGTGTTGCTAGAAATGGTTTCCAATTTTTTCACTATTGTAAATGAAACTGGGATGGACATCCTTGTATGTAAATCTTTACTCGCATCTCTGGAAAATTCTCGGGATAGATTCTAGAAGGGTCAAAGGGCATGAATTACTAGACCGAAAACAGACTAGCTACATAGCAAAAATGGAAGTCAGCAATGAGTGATGGTACCCTGGGCCTTCCCCTCAGGGACACAGGTCAGAAATTAGTTGATCGGCCAACACACATTTATTGAGTAGCTATTTCACTCCAGGCGCTATGCTAGGCATTGTCGATACAATGAAGACCAGAACAGACATGGGCTCCCACATGGGAAACGCCGTTTATCAGATGGCTACCCAGAGAATGGCGGCTGGGTTTTATTGGACTATACCCAACGGATGAAAGGGCAAGCTCACTGTAAAGTTAAAAATAAAAGCCGAGAAAAATACTTGTGATCTGTATGGAAAATATGAGGTTAATATACTTAATATAGAATTACAATCCAGTCATAGCATGAGCGGTATGCCGTCATCAAAAATGATGCTGCAAAAAAATATTTAGCGGCATGGAAAGATGTTCAGGATGGGTTTTAAAAATCAAAAGGCAGATTTCAAACAGAATATAGACTGTGATCTTATTTTATTAAAATAAAAATTGTGTGTATGTTAGTAAGCTGGAAGAATAAATATCGAAATGTTAACAGTGAATTCTCTGTGTGGTAGGATCCCAACTGATGTTTGCTTCCTTATCAATATTTTCAAAATCTCTATAATAAAATTGCGTTATATTTTAAACAGGAACAAGACTTGTTTAAAAGAAACAAGACTGTTGAATGTTCTAAAAGCTACCACACATATCTGCCCCATTTCTGCCAAACTTCCCTCTCCTTATTCTCTGTGTTCCTGGTTCCAAAACCCTATTTTGCTTTCATAAACCTTTTGTCAATGGTCCCTGGCACCCTCGCTTCATGATCTTTTGAGATCTAGTGACTTTTTAAAATTTCAGATATTGTATTTTATAGTTTTGGAATTTCCATTTGGTTCTTTTTTATAGTTTCCACTCCTCTATCAAAATTTTCTATCTTCTCCTTCATTACAAACTTATTTTCCTTTTCAGCAAAAAGCATTGCTATAATCCTTGCTTTAAAATTATGTGGTCATCCCAGGGTCAGTCTCTGTGGAGTCTCTTTTCTCTTAAAAATGGATCACATTTTCCTTCTCTTCATGTGTCAAATAATTTGGGACTGCATCGTGAAAGTTATGTTCTGGAGACTCTGGATTCTGCTATATTCCTCTAAAAAGCACTGATTCTTGTTGGTTTGTCAGGTAATTAACTTGGTCGGACTCAAAACACAACTTCATCTTTGCGCCAGCAGCTCAAACATCAGTTCATTTCTTTCGTCCTTGGCGGACCTGCTTGTAGTCTGTGCCCTATGTGTGTGACCTGGAGGCCAGCCAGGGATTTAGACAGAGTTTGTAAAGAACCTGTGGCTCCTCTTCTCTCTGACTCTCGCCTTCCCGGGATTTCCCCCTCACTTTCCAGTGGCTGTGGTTGCCCTCGACTCTGCCCTCTGGGTTTTCAGGCCACAAATACTGCAAGTTTTCTATTGGAGGGTTAGACACTCTCAAATGCTCCTGACTGCCATGGGCTGAAAGCTACGAAAAAACGAGAAACCCATCTGGTGCCATTCTCGTCTTCAAAGGGTTGACTCCCCTCCAAAATCTGCCTGCTTTTTTCATTCTCCAGTGCTTTGGGTAAATTTTGTGTGTGTGTGTGCAGAGGTTAATAGCTACCGTCTGCAGGAGGATCAGCCTAGTTGGAGCTTACCCAGGCTCGCCATAAATGGAACTCCTCATTGTGACTTACTCTCTTGGCTTCAATCTTCGGTAGCCCCTTGTAGGTGAGGAGTTTGCAGGACCAAGAAGGCACGCCACTCAGAGCAGCCGTTCCTTCTGGGAAATGCCCTGGGGCTTTCTGGCATCTGCTTTCTGACCTGTCACGCGGTTTTTAGATAGGGCTTGGGCACCCTTTGCCTTGGCACTCCAGAAACTGCTTAGCAGGTTTGACTCACACACAACTGAACAGTCAGAACTCAAGGTACATCCCTTAGAATCATCTCAGTGGTTGCAAATCATTGGGATAGGAGGATGAGTTTATTTTCAAAAGCTCTTTAAAAAAGCACTTGGAGAAGGCCCGGCCTGGGGGAGCAGCGGTTAAGTGAGCACGTTCCACTTCGGTGGCCTGGGGTTCGCTGGTTCGGATCCCAGGTGCGGACCTATGCACTGCTTGGCAAGCCATGCTGTGGTAGGCGTCCCACATAGAAAGTAGAGGAAGATGGGCATGGATGTTAGCTCAGGGCCAGTCTTCCTTAGCAAAAAGAGGAGGATTGGCAGCAGATGTTAGCTAAGGGCTAATCTTCCTAAAAAAAAAAAACACTTGGAGGAAAACAGTATTGGCCTTAGACCCAGGCAAGAGGGACTTCTTCTCTGGGTTCCATGCTTTAGTGGGCATAATGACCCTTTGCTGGCTGCACCCCTCTCCGTGGGCCAAGGAGTCCTTGGAGCCAGGGGAACATGGCCACATGAGCCTGTGAAACCTTCCTTTTCTAAATTATGCACCCAGTGCCCAGAACAGAGAATTCCCCCACCAAATGACCTCAAACTCAATTCCAGGACCTACATGGACCTCTTTCCCAGATGTGGAAGGCAGAATAATGGAAGGCCAAAGATATCCATTTAAAATAAATTTTAATAGTTGGGCAACAAAGACGTGGTCCAAATGTAAAGAAACAGATCAATATTCAGAATGAACAGGAAGCTAGAATGGATTAGGAATGTGGTGAAGATGGCATATGTCTCTTCTTGAGAAGAGTCTAGTGGTTAAGCACTTGGATACAGGAGCCTGGCCGCCCTGATGGAATCCAGCACCACCACTTAACCTCTTTGTGGTTCTGTTTCCTCATCCATAGGATGAGGATGCTGTTGTACCTTCCTCTTTGGGTAGCTGTAAGGATTAAATTAATTTTTACGTGTAAAGAACTTAGTTATGAGCTCAGCATGTGCTAATTACTCAAAAAGAGTTTAGCAATTTTTATTCGCCACTCCCAACAAGAAAATAGAAGCTCGGGAATGCCAGGGGGAGAAATGGTATGGGATAGATATAATTCAAAACTAAAACATCCTGATTTTAAACAATTGGTGGTGTTTACAAAGAAGAATCCATTTGAAATTGACTCTGGGGACACTCTCCTTTGAGCAACACTGAACTGGTAGAGAAGGAAATGCCATCCTAGGACGCGACTTGGCTCTCCTTGCGAGATGATAATATGGAAACTGTTTATCGGCGGTCAAAAGATAACTGGAAAGCTGATGGGAGAGGAAAGAGGTTTATGAAGCTAACAGGCATATAAAATATCAAAATTAGAACAGGAAGAGAGGAAAAGGAAGTTGTATAACCCACAGCAGGAAGTCAATAGAAATGTCTAAAATCGATACATTGAGAAATAACCACACAAACTATCTTTAGAGGTGTATCGACCACTACAAGAACTAAAATTGGAACCATTTAAAGCGGTAGGCTCCAGATTGCTTTTTGAGGATGGGAAGGCAACTAACAGCACTTAGTTTATTTAATATGTCTCTAATAACCAAGTCTCTGGTCCCTAAAGCAGCTTCAAGGTCAGGCTGCGTGGGTTCAAACCTCAGCTCATTTATCTTGGCCTAATCACTCAACCTCTCCAGAACTCAGTATTTTCACGTGTCACGTGGGGATAACGAACGTGCCTACCTACCCAGGCAAGCGTGAGCCTCTCCCTTATCAGAGGATTGGTTGGAGCGGGGCCTTGAGGCAATTCAGCTCCCAGCAGAGCCTCTCCCTGTCTAATCCTGAGTCAGAAATTGAAGTGAGTGTTAACATGGCAGATTACAAAAGCATGCCACTCGCCGGCCAAAGAGCCCAGATTCCCTGGCAGTGGTCACTCTCGGCAGCCGTCGGCTGGGGTGGAGCCCAGTGGGCAGAGGGCCTGGCGGCTCGGCAAGATTTGCTCCCTCTGACTTTGGCCAGATGAGCTGGCTTTCCCAACATCCTGTGACATCTTTAGTTGCTTCCCAATTGCTTTTGTACTGATTTCACAGGATACTAAAGATACTTAATAAAGTTGTCTCATTATCCATCTGGTGTTCACCACATGATAATATTCCCACATCATTTGTATTCGAGGAAAGTAAACATAACACTTTGAGTACCAGATGCTATACCAGCAAATCATTTTTATACCAACATATATATTTACATACATGTACGTATATATTTTATATATGCTGCTCAACTGATCTTTACAATTGCCCTTTGGTAGCTGTAAAGCAATTAAGGAGAAGAAGATCGAGGAGCTTAAATGATGAGCCAGAGTCTACACAGCTGGTCAACAGTTGAACCAAGATCCAAAACCCAGCCGCCAACTCTCTCTTTTTTTTTTTTTTTGAGGAAGATTAGCCCTGAGCTAACTACTGCCAGTCCTCCTCTTTTTTGCTGAGGAAGCCTGGCCCTGAGCCAACATCATGCCCATCTTCCTCTACTTTATACGTGGGACGCCTACCACAGCATGGCGTGCCAAGCAGTGCCACGTCTGCACCCAGGATCCGAACCAGCGAACCCCAGGCCGCCGAGAAGTGGAACATGTGAACTTAACTGCTGTACCACCAGGCCGGCCCCCAACTCTCTCTTTTGACACTATACCATGATGCCTATGTAACGCCTTTCACATTCTTCAATATTTCCCCTGAAAATTTGACACATTAATCATTAAGTTCAAAAAGCTAGCTGGTCCCGGACGATACAGCAACCACTAGCCACATGTGGCTGTTAAACACTTGAAATGGGGCTGGTCCAAACTGAGATGTGCTGAAGTATAAAGTAAACACCAATTTCTAAGACTTAGTACAATGAGAAGATTTATAAAATAGTTCATTAATAATTTTTATATTGATTACATGATGAAATGATAATATTTCAGATATATTAGTTTAAATAAAATATGTTATTAAAATTAATTTTGCCTGTTTCTTTTTATTTTTTTAACATAGCTGCTAGAAATTTTAAAATTCTATATATATGGCTCCTGTTCTATTTCTATTGGACAGAGCCAAGCTAGACTATTCAATGAATAGAGATATCTGTGGTTCAATGGAAAAAACACTGGTGGAGCAGTTGGGGGACCCAAGTTCAAGTCCTAGCTTTGACGTTATCTAGCTGTGGGGCCTCAAGCAAACCACTTACGTTCTCTGAGTCTCAACTTGCCCCTATAAAATGAGGGACTGGATCAGATCATTTCAATGAGCCCTTCTACTCTGTCTAGGTTTGTACCAGTAACTGCTTCAGCGCTCAGCACTCGCTTACACCTTTGTCTTGTGGAATTTTCTCAGCCAGGAGTTCTATCTGCCCCTTCCAGATCGTAACTCCTTGAGGACAAAACAGTAGTCAGTTATCTCCCCTCTGACCCCAACCCCACTCTCACCGTGCTGTAGCAAGCACACAGTCGGCACTTAAAGATAACTTGCCGGTGGTTTGATACTTGTTTAAAATCTATTATTAACAGCCCCTGCTTCCTTTTCCTTCATCTCTCCATTTCTCCCCAGGATTTCCCCCTAAAAAGATTCACAAATTATAATTCCAAGGAGTATGAAATGAGAGGGGATGTTGGCCAAAGCTTAAGCGACTTCCCAGGGACCTGATATGCAACAGGTGGAGTGAAAAGCCGAAGGGTGGGTGTCCTCTAGCCCAGGCCTTCGGATCCTGCTTGGATCATCAGAAGTAGCAGAAGAATAGAAACAAGTGGACGGCTTTCTGTTCTGGGTCTGTTTCCACCCATTTTGAATAGTCCTCCCAAGTCACATTGTCAGTTGTGAAACTAATTTGATTAAAATTAAAACCCTAGTGAATTCACTCCATGAACAGTTCCTCTAGTGTCCGCTTTTAAGACCACGTTCTGAATTCAACTAGATTTTGAATCGCCTGAGGACAGGCGCAGGGCCTTGGTCATCTTGATGTTTTGAGCCCTCGTGGCATTGGGCAAATTGGAGAACGTCAAAAAAATCTTTGCTGGCAATAGAAAGATAAATAGAAGCCAAAAAAGCATTATCAACCTCAGGAGCTTTGGGTGAAGCGTTCATTTGGAGCTAACAGACTGATTCATGAGCAGGTGCGAGGGCCCGGTGCTGCGGCATGAGCGACTGCATCGAATCCTCTCATAGCTCTGTGAGGCAGGTTGCTATTTTAATACCTTGTTCAGCTTACCTGAGAAATTCGTTCATTTCAAAAATATGTGTTGAGCTCCTACTGTGAGTCAGGCGCTATTCTAGGTGTGGCGGGGGAGGGGTCTGTATTCTAGTGGAAGGAAGATGACAAACAAGTAAACAAATAAACAATATCATCAATTCCACTCCCAGTTATATACGCAGAAAAACAGAAAACAAGGTCTCAAAAAGATACTTGTACGCCTCATAGAAACACTATTCACCAACAGCCAAAAACTAGAAGCAACCCAAATGTCCATCGACAAATGAACGGGTAAGCAAAATGGAGTATATACATACAATTAATATTACCCAGCCTGTGAGAGGAATAAAATTCTGACGTATGCTATAACATAGATGATTCTTGTAAGCCAGACACAAAAGGACAAATATTGTATGATTCTACTTATATGAGGAACCTAGAATAGGCAAATTCATGGAGACCAAAAATAGGTTAGAGGTTCCCAGGGGTCAGGAGGAGGGAATGGGAAGTTAGTGTTTATTGGGTGTGGAGTTTCTGTTTGCGATGACGAAAAAGTTCTGGAAATAGACAGTGGTGATGGTTACACAACATTGTGAATGTACAATGCCACTAAACCGTACACTTAAAAATGGTTAAAATGGTAAATTTTACATTACGTAGGTTTTACCACAGTAAAAAAGATCAGTTAAAAAACACACAACAATTTCAGAGAGTAGCATGTGAATGAGGTGAGGCGATAGACACTAAGGGTGAGGCTGGAGCTATTTTAAGTTGCATTATCAAGGCAAGTCTCTTTGAGAAGGTGACATATGAACTGAGACTTGAAAGATGAGAGAGGGCCAGCCACGTAGAGAATGTCCCCGGGGAAGGATACTGCAGGCGGGGACAGGAGCCGGGGGCTCTCTGGCAAGTGAAGGAGCCCAGCATAGCAGGGGCATTACCAAACAAGGGGACAAGTACTAGGAGTCGAGCCCAAGAAGTCACCAGGGGCCAGCTCACATAGGGCCTTGTTTGCCATGGCAAGGATTTTGTATATTACTCTAAGCGTGATGGCAAGCCAGGCAAAGTTTCAAACAGTGATGTCATGCTGTATGGAGAGTGAGTTGTGGAGAGGTCAAGGGCTCTGAAGCCAGAAGACCAGTTAGGAGGGCACTGCAATGGTCCAAGCTCTTCTCTTTTCTATCAGTGCCCTCTCCCCAGATTATAACTTCCAAGTTCCATGGCCTTAAGCTGCATTTACGTGCTGATGTTATCCGACTTCTGTCTCCCATAAATCAGATTCACGTGAATCATAGATCCTACTCAGGACCAAAATCTACTGATCCGAAGGATACCGGCAATCAAAAGACAGGTGAAACACTCCTTCCTTGGAGAAGTCTGAGACCGTCAACACAGCTCCCCTTAAATCCTCCTCCCGCATAGAACACATTCGGACTTGGATTAACACGAGAGGTCTGAGGAATTCTCCCCAACAGCACTTGCACAAGGAAGCCGTAGTGCTCACGGAGCATCTTCTTCTTGTCTTCCATTAATTATACAGCTCGTGTAACGTTTTCCGGAAAGCTGTGGCCTATAAGTCCGTAAATTCCAAGTTTATTTACCATAAGCCATCTAGGCAGACCGAGTATATACTGCTAAATGCATTTTACAGATAAAGGCTCACCAGTACCTTTCTACTAGTTAGCATCATTATTTTACTGACCAGAGCTCTGGTTACGAGAGTGTTGGCAGGGGCTCTGAGTGGGGAACCCTTTCTTTCCCCCAAGGATCCTTGGTGAAACGAAGGGATAGGTTACAGGCCTGCTGCCAAAACTTCCTTCTGTGGGAAGTGACTATGTTCTTGCTGTAAAAATTCAAACAGCACAAAAATACCTAAAATAAAAAACAGAATTCACTCCTTCCCTCCCCCTCCTCAGTGTCACACACACTCACTGACCGACCTTCCCAGAGGTAACCTCTGTTAACCATTTGGAGCGTATCCTTCCAGTCCTTCTTTTGTACATTCATATATATATCTATGTATACCCGTGTGTACATTTATTTTTATATAAATAGAATCATGCTATGCAATATTATTCTTCTACTTGTTTTTTGAACATAGTAAATGTTGAAGATTTTTAATGACCATTCATCATCCTTTTTAACTGATGTATAGTATTTTATACCATGTACTACATGGTGTTTAATGACTGCTCTATCAATGGACATTTAGGCAGTTTCCTACTTTTCCTCACTAAAGATAGTGATAGATGTTCTACGTGACCCTTGTTCACATACTGTTGGGCTCATGTGGAATACTTCTGAGGAATAGAGTATTTGTGTAGGATAAAGCGTTTCTGTGGGATAAATAACCAGAAGTGGAACTGCTGTGTGAATGGTAGGCGTATTTAGATTTTTGATAGATAATGCTACATTGCCCTCCAAGCAAGACTGTACTACCTATACCCCCCCTACACTGAGTACAGGAAGTACCTATACCCCCCCTACACTGAGTACAGGAAGTACCTATACCCCCCTACACTGAGTACAGGAAGTACCTATACCCCCCCTACACTGAGTACAGGAAGTACCTATACCCCCCTACACTGAGTACAGGAAGTACCTATACCCCCACACCAGTAACCAACACTTGTTATTATCAAACTTTATAATAGTTCAGTAGTC
Organism: Equus caballus; assembly: GCF_041296265.1. Taxonomy (NCBI): domain Eukaryota; kingdom Metazoa; phylum Chordata; class Mammalia; order Perissodactyla; family Equidae; genus Equus; species Equus caballus. The sequence continues at coordinate 30,981,927 of NC_091685.1, forward strand.
TAATGAGCTAAAAATGACATCTCAATCATTAATGAGTTTGTTCTACAAATACTTTTTCAGTAACTACTATGTGCTGGTCTCTAGTCTGCTGTGAGTACAGGACAGAGAAGAGGGAGAGGGGCCGATGATTAAAAGACACCCCGGGGGGGATAACAGAAAGATCCAAGGCACAGAGATGGGCCAATACACAGCACGAGTAGGGGTCAATGAGGAAACAGTGATGGCTGAAGTTGAGAATGGGGTGGGGAGTGTTGGGAGCAAAGTTAGGTGGCCAATTACAAATGGCGCCCAACACCAGGGAGCAGAGCTTGAACCTTACTCAGTAGATGGCAAGGAGTCAATATAGCTTCTCGAGTGGCAGAGTGACAAGACCAGAACAGCGTTTGTCCTAGTTTGAGTTCTTCCAAAGGCAGACCCTGAGACAAGAATTTGTGTGTAAGTGGTTTATTGGAGAGGAGCTCCCAGGAAACACCAGCAGGGGAGGGGCCAAGTGACACAGGGAAGGGGAGGACGCTGAGAGAACGTGTTTTAATGAGCAGGTTACTGTTGTGGGCAACTGAGGCCCCATCCCACTGGGGACCCTCTGAGAGTCTGTATAGAACACAGTTATCCACCCGAGGGGCAAAGAAGCTGGGGTGTTATCCCCAACTCCATCCCTCATTGATTAGGGCAGCCCTCATCTGGGGCATTAACTCTCCAACATTTCTAGTATTCCTTTGCACAAGACAAGCAAGTTCCTATGGCCTGAGACACCTTCAGGCAGGGAGAAACAAGAAGCCATTCTGCAGGTCATCTCCAGGGTGGTCCTAGGGAGCATGAGCTGGCACTCACAGCATCTGCGACAGAGCTCTAGGAACCACTGATTGGTCTTGGTACCATGAGTAACAGTATGTCTAGTGGTAAAGGAAATACGTTGGGAATGTATTGTGGTTTAACCTAACCAGCAACTTGACATCTGAAGTCTAACCTAATCATGAACCACAGTGGTTAAGACACAAGTGGAAAAGTAACTCAGATTACCTTTTCATAAAACACAATGAACTACTAGTCATTAACCCTTTTCATTTACCAATTGTCCCTTAATTAATAATTTTCCATGTGCCTTAGGAGATCCCACACTCAGTATACATAACCTCAGATTCTCCACGAAGGCATAAAGTTTCTTCCCAACTTTACCAACTTCCCTCTACCTTCTGGGTCCAGAATGGCTTTCAGTGGAATACAGCAAGTACACAAGCAAGAAAACTTGGACAATTACCTACAAATTCATGGTAAGCTTAACATTGTAGATCCTGATGCTAGACTGGTTTTTGAGCAGAGTATTAAGATCAAGTTGGAAAAGTCACCTGGCCTTTGTTGTTTCCTGGAAAAATTATCCCAGCCAGGAGGTTGATATGAGGGTCCTTAGAATAAATCATGGGTGGTGAGGGAAGGGTTAGTGGAAAGTATATTGGGACTAAAAGTCGGGAGTCCTAGATCTTAAGGCTGTCACTTACTTGATGCATGACCATGAACAAGTTACTTAATTATTCATCTATTTCATTAATTCATTCAAAAATCATTTTTCTGAGCATCCACTCTGTGTTAGACCCTCTACTAGGCACTAAGAATACACAAAGTAACGGTGTTTGGGGGGAAAAGCATATGATCATCTCAATGAATGCAGCAAATGCATTTGGTAAAGGTCAACATCCTTTCACAGTAAAGATTCTTAGCAGATTATGATAGAAGGCAATATCTGATCATAGATATTTATTTTAGAACAAAAACCTACAGCATCCAGCATATGCAATGGTGAAATGTTTGAGATCAAGAGTAAGACCAAGATGCCCAGTGTCGCCATTTCTTCTCAACATTGTACTGACAGTCCTAGCTAATGCAATAAGCCAGTAAGGCAAAACAGAGAAATAAAAGGTATAAGGATTGGAAATTGTCAACATTGTTATATATCAAGTGTCCATAAAAGTTTAGGCCTGTTTCCGGGCTCCCTAATCTGTTCCATTGGTCTATTAGTCTGCATATTATATTAATGTATACATAGAAAATCCAGTTAAAGTTCAGAAAGTTTAGCAGGGCTTCTGGACATAAAATACGTATATAAAAGTCCATTTTATTCCTTTGCACAGTTGCATAACAGAAAATGAAAATTTACAAAAAGATGTCACTTACGTATCATTAAAAATATGAGGTACCTGAGGAAAAAAATCTGACCCAAGTCTGTGGAGGAATTACAAAGCCTTATTGAGAGACGTTAGAGAAGATCTAAATAAATATAGAGATATACCATGTTCATGGGTTGGAAGCTCACCGTTGTAAAAGGTCAGTTCTCCCCCAAATTGATGTATTCGATGCAATGCCAATCAAGACTTGTGTGGAACTGACAATCTAATTCTAGAATGTATATGGAAGTCCAAAGGACCAAGAAGAGCCAAGGAAATCTTAAGGAAGAAGAATGAGTGGAAGCACTTGCTCTACCAAATTTCAAGATATGTTTCATGTTGTAGTAATTAGCACAGTATGGTATTAGCACAGGAATAGACAAGTAGATCAACGGAACAGAGTAGAGAGCCTGGAAACAGACAAACTTCTACAGACCTTTGATATTTGACAGAGTGACATGACACATCGGTGAGAGAAGGAGGATCTTTCAATAAATGGTGCTAGATAATTGGATATCCATACACTATTCATAAAAAACCTAAATGTGAAAAGTAAAAACTAGGAAGGATTTCTTGTGAGGAAGGATTTCTTAAACAAGATACAAAAAGCAAAATTGTAGGGGGCCGGCCCGGTGGCGCAGCGGTTAAGTTCACACGTTCCGCTTTTCGGCTGCCCGGGGTTTGCTGGTTCAGATCCCGGGTGCGGGCATGGCACCGCTTGGCACGCCATGCTGTGGCAGGCATCCCATGTATAAAGTAGAGGAAGATGGGCACGGATGTTAGCTCAGGGCGGGCTTCCTCAGCAAAAAAAACAAGAGAGAAGACGAGGACTGGCAGTAGTTAGCTCAGGGCTAATCTTCCTCAAAAAGCAAAATTGTAAAGAAAAAGATTGATGCATCTGTTAACACTAAAATTTAAAACTTCTGGGGGCCGGCCCCGTGGCCAAGTGGTTAAGTTCACACACTCTGCTTCGGCAGCCCAGGGTTTCACCAGTTCGAATCCTGGGAGCAGACATGGCACCGCTCATCAGGCCATGCTGAGGTGGCGTCCCACATGCCACAACTAGAAGGACCCACAACTAAAAATACACCTGTACCAGGGGACTTGGGGAGAAAAAGGAAAAATAAAATCTTTAAAGGAAAAAATTTCTGTTAGTCAAATGATATAATAGAATGAAAAGGCAAGCCACAGGGTGAAAAAAGCGTTTGGAATACATAAAGCCACCAAAGACTAGCATACAGAATATATGAGGAACTATCAATATGACAATGACAGACAACACCAATAGAAAAACAGGCAAGAGATTTTAACACAGCATCACAAGAAAAGCAATACAAATAGCCAATAAACATATTAAAGGATCTCAGTCTCATTAGTAATCAGATAAATGCCACACGATCATGATGAGATACCATCGCACGTCCTCCATACTGGCCAAAACAACCCAATAAGTTTTAATCCGATAACAAGTGTTAGGGTGATTGGAGAACAGGAGGAATGTCATCCTTTATTTTTTTTGGTAAGAACGTAAATTGGTGCAACCACTTTGGAAAACAGAGATTATCTTGTGAAGTTGAAGATTATCCATATCCTTTGATCTCGCCATTCCGCTTATCGGTATGTACTATAGAAAACCTTTCCCAGTTATACCTGGAGAGCTGTTCAGAAATACGCACAGTTGCATGGTTCCTAATAGCTAAAAACTGTGAACCACTCTCTTGTCCATCACCAGGAAAATGGATAAACTATATATTCTGTATTCACACAATGAAATACTATACAGCAATGTAACAAATCAGTCAGAGCTATACACAATGACACGGGGCAAATCTCACAGGCGTAAGTTACAAACGAACACAGCCAGTAAGACTGAATTTATGTAGAATTAAAAATATACACAATTACATTGTCTGAGGTTGTATACCTATGTACTAAAACTATAAAGAAAAGCAAGGTTGGTATTACTATAAAAGCTAGGATAGTAGTCACCTGGAGTGGGAGGAGAGGAGGCAAACATAGAATTGTGACTGCAGAGGGGGCATGCTGGATTTCAGGGTGCTTGCAATGTTCTACTTCTTGACCTTGGGGTGGGAGGATACATAAGTGTTCTTCTTATAATTATTAATTAAATTATGCATATGTGTACTTGTTGTATAAGTGAGAATCTGGAGAAAGCTATGTGACAAACATATAACATAGTATTAAGACTCAGAATATACAAAGAATTACTAAAAATCAATAATGTATTAGTCAGTGTCCAGTCAAGAAACAGAAACCACACAGTAATTTGAACAGGGAAAGCTTAATGTAAAGAATCATTAACTGGGGCCGGCCCAGTGGCACAGCGGTTAAGTATGCATGTTCCGCTTCGGGGGCCTGGGGTTCGTCAGTTCGGATCCCAGGTGTGGACATTTTCATATTGATGGTTCCTAATATATTCTGTATGCTAGTCCTTGGTGGCTTTATGTATTCCAAATGCTTTTTTCACCTTGTGGCTTGCCTTTTCATTCTCTGTATTATATCATTTGACTAACAGAGGGACCCAAAACATGGCACCACTTGGCAAGCCATGCTGTGGTAGGTGTCCCATATATAAAGTAGAGGAAGACGGGCATGGATGTTAGCTCAGGGCCAGTCTTCCTCAGCAAAAACAGGAGGACTGGCAGCAGATGTTAGCTCAGGGCTAATCTTCCTCAAAAAAAATAATAACAAAATAAAAGAAAGAAAGAATCATTAGCTAATAACAGGAGATTAACTACCAAGGGGTAAAAACTACTCAAAAGAATGAAGCCAGAGCTGACACAGGGTCCAGCTTCCATATCACAAAGCAGGGCTTTCATGCTGAGACACAATAAATGGTTAACTGAAACAATAACACAGACTATCCTTGGAAGGCTAGAACAGAAACTGGTAAAACATCTATGTCCAGGGAGGGCAGGGTAAAGGTGCTTTCCAAGGGCAGACCCCAAAGGGACTGCCAGGTATGAGATGCCCAAAAAGAAATCCGCCCAGGGAAGCTTCCTGCCCGAAGCCAGGTGACATCAGAGAGAAAGAGGCTGGATACTGGACCATCAAACACAAAAGCCAAGATGGAGCGGCCAGCCAGAGGAAGCATCCTCCACTCTGAAACTGCAGGTGGAGGTCCCCAGTAAGAAGACCTCCAAAAGACCCACGAAATCACCTTCCCCACGAAATCACCTTCCTGAGACAGTCTTGTGTGCACTTGCACCACACCCAGAGGCACCAGCACCAGATTACTACTGAAGACACCAAGGAAGACCTTCCCCTCCCACTGCTCTAACCCTTGAGGGACCCAAAACAGCAGCGGGTGAGTGCGGAGGAAATGAAAGGAGATAAAGAGAAGATGCCTACCATGACATCCTCCCCACCAAGCCTGGGGAAAGAGAAAGTTTTGGGGGTTTGGGGGTTTTATTTTTTTTTTAGTGAGGAAGATTGGCCCTGAGCTAACATCTGTTGCCAATCTTTCTCTTTTTGCTTAAGGAAGATTGTTGCTGAGCTAACATCCATGCCAATCCTCCTCTATTTTGTATGTGGGACACTGCCACATCATGGCTTGACAAAGGGTACATACATCTGTGCCTGGAATCTGAACCCATGAACTCCAGGCTACCAAAGCAGAGTGTGCAAACTTAACCACTATGCCACTGGGAAGGCCCCAAGAAAGTTTAAATTGGATGAGAGTTTGCAGTTTTTATATCAGACTGAACTAGACTTTTTGTTTCCCTGTCTGCCAAACCCACGATGAGGGTAAGCCCATAAAGATGGTGGATGATGAGGCACGTGCCTCTTGGTCCCTTCCTGCATCTCCAAGTGATATCTGTTCAATTTCCTAACGCTGATTCCTATCAATCCTCTTTCCTAATTAAATGAGGTGGGGGTTTTTCCTGGAAGAATTGAAGTCCTGCTATGCACAAATATTGTCTGCACCTTTGTTGCTAAGAAACTCTGTTATGATATTAATCCCACTGGGAACCAACCTTCTCCATTTCAAGAAATAGAGGTGCTCGTTTCACTTGAAAGATTGCTTTTAAAAATCTCAAAATTCTTCCTGACTGGTCTCTATTCCTGTCTCTATAACTCAGAAGCTTCCACCCACTGGTCTTGTCCTGACTTCAAAACACTAGTTTCCAAAAAAGAATGCCAGGTTATTGGTTGGCCCAGACTGAGTCTGCCTCAAACATATTGTGTTAACTATACTGGTTTCCTGAGCTGACCACTGACCAGAGTGAAATTCTGCTGTCCCTGTCATCCGTAGCCTCACCCAGCTCTTCTATCTCCCGGTCCAGAGGGCTCCTAAAACATCACTGGATGAGCCTTAAGTCAAAACACCCAAGTTCTGGGGAGTGCCTTTATCTCAAAAAAGAACATGCCGCTCAAATTCATTTAAACCTCATTTTACAGTTCATCTTGGCTCAGAGCTAACAAAAACCTAAATACAAAACTCAAACAAATAATTCAAAGAAATCGTAGACCAACAACCATCCACCCATCCACCCACCCATTCACCCAGCCCAGAAATATTTATTGAGCACTTACAAGGTGCCAGCGCCGTGTTAGCGGCTGGGAGGAGCTCAGTGAAGAGACAAAATCCCTGCCCTTAGGAAGTTGCCATTACGGTGGGGGGAGGGGAAGGGCAGACAATAAACAACAGACAGAATTGTTTCCAGAGACAGAAACCACACCAGAGGTTTGAATAGAGAGAATTTAATATAAAGAATTGTTAACTAGGTATAAAGTTGTTCCCGGGGGAACTAAAAGCGTGGAAAGAGAATGCTAAGATATCAGAGGTAGCAACTACAGGAAGCAGCTACCACCCCAGGGTAGGGGGAACGCAGGGAGGAGGTTGGGGCTGTTAAAATTGAGAAGCTTAGGAGGAGGCCCTGCAGAAGTGAAACTCAGACCTCTAAGGAGGAGGCGCTGCTTGGCTGCTGCTGGTGTTTTTGAGGAGAGCGCAGTGAAGCTATTTCTGCAGGTGTTAGAAACACCGCAGTGTGGATTTAGCTGCTGCTACAGGAAGGACCTGCCACTGCGGGGGTAAAGATCTGTTGCTGGGGAGATGCTCGTGGGAACAGGAAGCAGACTGGAAGGAGGAAGGCCCTTCTTCCTCCTCCATCCCTGCAGCCTCCCCCTAGCATCTATCTGCAGAGACTAACAGGGACCAGCCGGCAAAGCAGAAATGTAGTCTGCAGAGTCCCCGCCCCAGCATCACAAAGCATATAGGAAGGTGGGTTGGAGCTAAAAACAGTTACAGTAGCTTGTAACTGGCACAATAATAAATAGACAGATTATGTTAGAAGATGATAAGGGCTATGAGGAAAAAAATTAAGCAAGGTAAAGAGAATCAGGCTTGGGTGGGGAGGCGGTTACATTTTAAATAGGGTGACCAGGGTGGGCCTCATTGAGAAGGTGATGTTTGAGCTGCCACTTAAAGTGATGAGATTTACCAATAATCTAACAATGGCCCTATCCAAGGTGCCCTGGAGGCAGCTACTGCACTGCCAGCAACTGTCCAGGGCCAGCTAAATTCACTCCTTCAGGTTTTTCTTACCCAGATTTATATTTAAGAAACAGAACTGCTCAAATTTCTCACCTTTCCCTTCCCAATCCTGTGTAAACAGGCTCTCTACTGACTCTGGGATGAGGGCTTACCAAGTCCTTTCCTAAAACTGAAAAGATATCTGATCTGAGTGATTTATCACAGGTGGAGTCACCTGGCATGATTCCATATGTGAAGAACATTCTAGAGAAAGCTTCTCTGAAACAGAGACTTACTAGGTATAAATACACACACACACAAACCAGGCATTCTTAAGGCTATGGGAATACTGATGCCAAGGCTGGGAATAAGCAAATTGGTACAAGCTGTCCAGTCATCTTGGAAACCATTTTAAACAACTGGCATATTCCACACATAAAATAGAAGGGCTTTTCAGATAAGAAGTAAAAGCTTGGGGAAAGTGACTGACAGAATCAAATAGCCTTGAAATACAAATTAAAACCACAAGGAAATACCACAGCATATCATCAGAATGGCCAAATTAAAAAGACTGACAATGACAAGTGTTAACAAGGACCTGGAGCAACTAGAATGCTCAGATCCTGCTGAGAGGAATAAAACCTCTTTGGAAACCTGTTCAGCAGATTTTTCTAAAGTGAAATATATGCTACCTTCCCATTCAGCAATTCCAGTCCTAGGTATACACCCGAAAGAAAGGACTGCACAAAAAGACATGTACAAGAATGTTCCTAGCAGCTTGATTCATAATAGCCAACGACTGGGAACAATTCAGATTCATCAATAGACGAATGGATAAATAAACTGTGATATGGTCATACAATGGAATACTACTCAACAGAAACAACAGCAGAACAGTTATTTGTACACTCAGCAACATGGATGAATCTCAGAAACATGGAATATAGGCAAAAGGAGCCACACACAAGAACACATACTGTGTGTACAAGAATAGGCAAAATTGACGATAACGGAAGTCAGAATTGTGGTTACCTCCAGCAGGGGGATAGTTTAGAGCTGGAAGGAGCATGAGGAAGCTTGCTGAGTTACTGAATGTTCTCCGTCTTGATGTGGGTGGTGGTCACGTGGATGTGCACATACGTAAAAATCCAGCAAGCACTTAAAATTAGTACAGGCTATGAACTTTGCAATATGTGTGCTATCCCTCAGTAGAAAAAAGGTGAGAGAGAGGAAGGAGAGAGGGAGGGAGGCAAGCACCCTTTCTGAGGAAGCATGGTGAGAAATCAAATAGTCTATATTTATCTGCAGACTGCTCAAAGAGAAGTATGTGCTTACCTCCATCGACTATGATGCAGCCTCGTTAGTCAAGATGAGCACATCAGAACGAACCATTTACAACAAAAACACAAGCTGCTGTAAAAGCTTTAAAGTTATGCTAGTCAGCTCCACAAACTGGACAAGAACCCTTGATGGACAGTAAGAAGAAAAATCCTTAAAGTACTAAAAAGTTTGTCCTATTAGTTTTATCCCTGTGTTTCTTCTTTTATGACAAATAGTGATGCCCTAAATCTTCCTATGGACAAATAAGACAGGTCCTATTAAAGAAGGCAGTTATCCAAACATACACATAAAATCAAAAAAGGATTCTGATATAACGCTTTCCCAACTATAACTTGATAATTATTCTTTAGAATAGCAGAGGGGAGTGTGGAAGTTCGGCTGGCACTCAGTGCAAACATCTCAAAAATTATGCTTCTCTGGCCCCACAATAAAATATGAATATCTGTAACCATCTAACCAAGTTGATGACAAAAGCCAGTTCATTAACTGTAAGACATTTTTCAGGCAGCTGGTCAGCCAGCCAAGCTTTCCCATCTTAAGCAGATTCAGGAGATATAAAAAGCATTTGATTTTGCCACTAAAGAAACAACACACTGTCCAACACTGGGGGTTACCTGGGTAAGTGGCGATATAGCCATATCTTATAATACTGTGTAGCACTTAAAATCATGAAATAGAAGTCTACTTGTTGACATGGCAAATAAACATAGAAAAAGATGCTCAGTTTCATTGAAAATCAAAGAAATGTACATTTAAATATAAAGATACCTATTTTATGGGATTATCTGTAATAAAAAAAAAAGAAGAATCTCAAAAAAAAGAATTCAGAAGAATCTAAATGTCCATCAATAGAGAAATGATTGAATAAGTTATAGTGTCCTCAGACCATGGAAATATGCAGCCATAGAAACAATGCAGTAGATCTATACACAGAGACCAGGAGAGGTGTCTACTATATATAACAAATTATTTTTAAAGCCCCAGAATAATATGTATAGAGAAGCTTTTCCACTTACATTTCGGCGCCTACGGATTCACAGAAATAAAAATTCCAGAGAAAAGTATGTCAGCTCTTCCCTCTGCCAACAGATGGCGTCGCTATAGTGAAAGGTCATTTTAGACTCGCCATTTCGAACACACAATCTGTTACTCTACTCTGTGTTGCTGTCCTTGTGCCCAGGTAATTTTTCACATGTTATCAACCCCATAATAGTCAATAAGTGTAAAGCCACTGAGAATCTTGAAAGCACTAATAAAAGGCAAACAATTACAAAAGAAACAAACGTAGAAATAATATTTACTTTGAAAATGGTGAGGAAATGAAGCATGCAATGTTGCATGTGCATGTGGAATTGTCACGGCGGGAACAGTTTTAAAGGACAAAAAACAAAGCACGTAATATAGGAGAAGAGTTGTGCCTATCCAATCAAAAATTAGCAGAAAAAAAAAGCAAAAGGGGAACTGATGAAATGGAAAAAAGTTTCAGTCTGTGAGTAAAAAATCAGAATCAAATCAGATATCGATCAGCTAATTTGTCTGGAAGTAAGTACTGGAAAGAGTTAGTTTAAGCCCTAATTTAGATCAGCCCTTATGAATTTGAGGACAGGGAAGGGGATGAGCCCCAGGGCAGGGAGCACTCCCACCCCAGGGAACCCCAGGATGGTTCCCTTTGACCCCACCAGCAGCTCTATCGCTTGAAATTTCCCCTCAACCCCTTACAGAGAAGAGACACTGAGAGGAGATAGTCTCCCTACATTGATGCCACAGCCTGGGGGTTGGAGAAAGAGGGAAGCGTAAACAATGTTCCAGCTTGGATTCTAACGTTGTAGGGCTTTTGTATGGTCAATATCATCCCACAGGTACGTGTGCCCAAGGAAAGTGAAAATTTTTCCGAAGACACTTGGAGGAAAGGCAAGAAAGGATAGGTAACCAAACCAAATTGGGCTTGATCAAACAGGCAGTGATCTAGACATACATATAGATATAGATCTCCAAAGAGGGGAAACAAAGTCATTTTCCTCCACACCCACCCTCATTCCCACCAGAGACCGCAGCTACCTACCTCCCACACACAGGTTCAAGACAGCCTCAATTAGGGAGTGGCGAGACAAAGAGAAGGGTGGCCTCATTGCTATTTTCCCTTGATTCTATAATCTATGTCTCCCTCCAGCTTCCACAATTTCTCCAGGGTTGATTTTAAGGAAGGGAGCTAGCAACCCAAGCTAGTTCATCATCTAAATTTTGGGGACTCATTGTGTCTCATAAAAATTTGTTTAACTATTGCTGAAGTTTAATTTGCATGCAAAAAAATGCATAGGTCTGAAGTGTACAGTTGGATGAGTTTTGATAAATGTACAAAGCAATAACACCAATACCTAAAACAAGATGTAGGACGTTTTTTATCAACCGGTAAGGTTTCTTCACGAACTTTCATGAACACCTGATGGCCCAGCCCCTTCAGACGTGACCACTGTCCTGAGTTTTACAACCATATGTTAGTTTCTACCCATCCTTGAACTTCATATCAATGGAATGATACAGTATTACTCTTTTATATCTTGCTTCTTTCACTCAACCCTAAATATATTTTAAATCTAAAACCAAAAATATTTCCTTTTGAAGATAGGTTGGAGGGAGGCCAAACTCATCTAGCCGAAGCCCATGTGTCAGCTAAGTACCATTTACTTTTGGGGTACCCCACTTCACTTAGCATGTGCCCCACTCCACTTATCTGGGAAAAAAAAATCTGGAACAGCAATGATTTACCTTAACAAAAATATAGAAAGGAACATCATTAACTGCAAAAAATATAGCAAGCATTAAGCCCACATATAAAAATTGAATATCATTTGAAATTCAGGTTTGAAATTATCCCTTTTTGTCACCAAAGGGACAGGCAGGGAGCCGTCCTGTCCTGGGGTCTCGGCTTTGAGTCCTGTTTCCAGCTCTCTTCCCCCAACGGGGCTCCCTTAATGTCCTAAAAGTCTGATTCACCCTGAGAGCCCCTTATACTGATCAAGTGCAAGGGGAGCCTTCCAAATCATTTTCCATTTACTAGAAATTTCTTTCATCACTTTTTTTTCCTCCTCAAAACAAATTTTTTCCTCCTGCTGGAAAAAGTTTTTAAAAAATTCTTTCAGTCAAGAGGCCAGTGACCATGACCTCCAGAAGTGGTCCCCAACAAAGAGATTTGTGGGTAAACAGGAAGCTCTGAGAATTGCCACAATAACACACAGAGGTTTGCTTCTGTGGTTTATGTGCACAATTGAGGTCCCATCAACAAGTAGAAAGATTGTGGTTTCAGCAGCTGACATGTGTGAGAGTGGAGGACGCCAACTGCCTCCTTTCTGCGGTTCTCAACCCCCTCCTGTATCTCCACAGGGCTGCCAGGGGGTGTCTCCCAGGTTCTTCGCCCACGTCAGTCTGTGCCAGGCTGCACATTTTGCTGCCGCTCTTGGACCAAAGCCCCCGCGTGCCCCTGTAGCAGCTCCTAACGTACCCTCAAATGCTGCCCAAACCACTCCTGCCCTGAGTCACCAGTCTCATCGGTCACCCTCTGGTGCTGTCATCATCACAGCGACTTGAACTCTTCGATTGCCCCTCATCCGGGCTGCAGTTTTGAGTTCCCCAGGGCCACTGTGAACTCCTAAGCAACTGTGAAAGATAAACAAAGCCTAACATGAATTAAAATAGAAAAACAGGTTTTACTCAGTAACTATAGACGGTGGGGAAATGGCTGAGCTCTGTTCCGATTTGCACAAGGCGTCTTAAAGGGAGAATGAGGGGGCAGGGAGGGGAGAGACGGGGAGGCTGTGGCCCTCTCCTCCCTGATGATTACGGATCTCGGGTCCCTGGGAAAGACACTCCTGAGTAGTAGGAGGTACACAGACATCTCAATGGGACAGAGGAAGGAATTGTATGCCCTCTTTACTAAATGCTCTAAGAAAGGGAGGTCAGAGGCCTATGTCAGGTGTTGGCTAGAACAAATAGCAAATTCTTTTGACAGCCTGACCTTTTCCAGACAGTAACTCAAAAGGAGACTGGGTTGTCCCGGTGACTCCACTTTAGGCTGCTGGAAGCCAGACTCAGGTTGGCCAGGTCTCTCGGTGCAGGGGTTTGGATGGAGTTGTCATGTGCCAAAAGTTCTTGCAGTTCTCACCACCCATCAAACCAGGTCCCCACCCTTGGGTTACTGACCTAGCCATTGCTACTTGCCTGCCCACCACCAACCTCCATGCTTGCCCACAAGTGCCAACAGCACTACCACCAATTGTCACTTAGGTATCCAACTCTGCTGCTCGCCAGTCTGCTGCTAAGAGGAAGGACTCAACTTTCTCCGTGGCTTGGGCTCTAGGTGCTACAACTCTCTCAGCTTTTATACCCAGAGCACTCTCCCTCCCCAGTGTCACCATGAGCCACCATCGTGGTGTTCCGGTTACAGCCTCACTCTGCAAGAGCCGCTGCTCACATCCCACTCAAAGCCCCATAGCCGAGTCTAGAGCGGCCAGATGCCTTCTTCCCCATTGTCACGTCTCTCTGGAACACAGTTCCACCTACAGCTGAACTTACGTGGGTACACTCACTCCTCCACCCTACCCCCACCTCCACCCCAAATATGCCCAGATGAGTTCAAACCCCAAGAGACAGCAAGTTCAAATTACTTCCCCTGGTGCTCCTAGGCCTGTGTAAATAAGCAGCTCTAACCATGAAGTGGGGTCCTACTTTACAACGTTGTCCAGAGTGGATTCTGTTCCTGAATCCTGCCCCCTCATCAAGAGGCAGCCAGGGCATTTGAAGCCCACCTTGCAGGAGGAGACAGCAGGGCAGTGAGTCCGTTCTTAGCTGGTGAGTTTCAAAACAGACCTTTGAAATTTATGGCAGAGGCTGTACATGAGAAAAGGGGCGGGTGGAGGAAGATGTCAAATTTTAAAATCTAAATCATGAAACATTCAGAGCATGAAATTTATTGTCTCAATAAATTCAGAAGAATGTGTTCTCACACACATGTTCTTACACATAAAGTAAGAGCAGTCTTTCCAGGCCCGGGATTGAGAGGAGAGCTGGGAAGCTTAGCTGTTGGTGTGTCACTGAGAAGGGCCCTGCTCTCTGCCATCCTCAATCGTCGGCCGTTCCCGAGAATGGGAAAGACAATGGAATCCCATAAAGGCTCACTGAGGACGCAAGAGCAGAGAAGGCCAGGAGCGGATGTATTGGGAAGCTCATAAAGTTCAAGCTCTGGGCCCCTCATGCACACAGCCCTCTTCCAAGGCCTGAACCTGATTTTATACTAGTAACTTTTTATTTTCTTTAGGCCCCCGGAACTGTGCATGCTCCAGGATCTGCCCATGAAGGGCCCTGAGCCTCACCTCCTGAGCACAGCCCGGCCAAGCAGCAGGCCTCAAGGGACTTAGGCCTGCCATGTGAAGTAGCCCAGGCTAGCCTGTTGGAGGATAAGACCACAAGGAGCAGAGTCATCCTAGCTGAGGCCCCAACTAACCAGTCAGCTGACTGCAGTTGTATGCGTGGTCCCAACCAAGACCAGCAGAAGAGCAGCAGCTCAAATAACTGCCCCACAGAATCCCGAGCAAATAAAATGATTGTTGTTATAAGACACTAAGCTTGAGAGCGGTTTATTACACAGAAATAGATAACTGGTCCAGTGAGTTTGGACAAGTCACTTTATTTGCTCAAAGTATTTATGAGAAAAATAAATAACATACTCGTTTCTATAGCATGACTCATGTTTTTAAAGATGGATATATCTATGTATGCTTTGTGCATGCAGAGAAAATGTCTGGAAGGTCACACAAGAGACTGAACAGTGGCTGGAGAGAGGAGCTGTGGGAGAGGGAAGCATACTTTCCATAGGTGTGATTACAAATGTGCATCACATTTATAACAAAAGGAAATTTACTCAGTAATTGGTGATGTGTCAGGCACTATGCTAGGCATTAGGATCAAAGGTGAGCTAGCATCGTCCCTGCCCTCAGAAAGCTCCTAGCCTAACAGTGACAGCCAGCCAAGTGATGCAGACACAGATAGCAACCTGAGCATGGAGGAGAAAGGCGCAAAGAAGCAAACGGACAGCTCTATGGGGCGCAGCAGGGAATGAGCACACCGGGACAGCTTGAAAAACTTCACAGAAGAGGCTTGAAAATAAGTAAATGCTGGATGAATGACATGGGGGAGGATCTGAGAGTAGAGGCAGAGGGGGTGGCACCTCCCCTCTCTGGGCTTCAGATCTTCATCTCTAAAACAAGGGAATTGGGCTCAGCTATCTTGGGCATCGTTCCACTTCTGAAGTCCTTGACCTTTCTTCACCTTCTCTCTCTCTGCTCAGGTGGCATATTCATCACACAGTGAAAATTACAAAACTAATACCATATCCAGGGGGAGCCTAACATATGGACAGGGCTCTAAATCCGGATTCAAGGATGTGAGTTTCTTAAGCAGACATCTGCAGGCAAGTATTGTTTTGTGCTGCTGTGAATCTAATGCCACACAGTGAATTTCAGGAGTCAGCTGTAGGGGAGGAAAAATTTTTCCTCTACCCATCTTGAGTCCTCAGCTGGAGCTCTGTAACAAAAGACAGATTAATAAGAGAAAGACAAAACTTTATTAACATGTGTATCTTATATATACATGGGAGAAACTCAGGGATGAGTAACTTAAAGAGGTGGTTTAGAACTCGGGCTTATGTAGCATCTTCAACAAAGAACAATAAATTTGAGGAGAAATCGCAAGACAAAGGAAAGCATTTTTAGATTTCCAAGGGTGGCAAACTGTGTGAAGACAAATAATATGGGGGAAATTAATGAGTAAATTTTGTTTGCAGATTCCTCTGCTGTCATCTCTGAGCTGATAAGAATCTAGAGGCATCTCCAGTAAAGGAAGATTTATATCCTGCCTTTAGGCAGAAAGGGGGAAAATATAGAGAATTTTTCCTGAATTTGCTATTTCTTAATTGCCTTCAGCTCAAAACAATTCTTGTGTTAAAGAGGCATATTTTGAGGGGACATATTCTGATTCAGTTCACAGGTTATGTGGACCAGCCTTCCATTTGCAGATGGAATCACTGAAAAAATTGGGAATTTGGAAACAGAGGATAGTATCTTAGCATAGCACCCAAGGCAAGGTCCTAGGACCTCAGCAGGACGGTGCAGTGAAATGGGAAAGAACACTGGTGTCAGGAAACTGAGTTCAAATCTGTGTGGTCTTGGGCAAATTATTCTCTCTCAAATCAATTATTCTCTGTTTCTCCATTTACATGTAATTCAAAAGTAACTGGACCTCCTTGGACCTACCCAAGACTTAAAGTCAGCCTCAGACATAATCACATTGAAACATGCACACACACACGCACACACACACACACACACACACCCCCAACTCCAAAGGCAAAGCTGAGTAATGAGAGTTCTTCCTGAACGTTTTGGGGAGGGAATTACAGTGCATATCACATAACAAAACTTCCCCAAATCGTGGCTCTGTAGGGGAAGAAAAATAATTTTCCCCCCACACTTCTGAGTTCTTGGCTGAGACCCCTGTAATAAAGACAGAGTAAGAAGATAAAAGCAAACAGAAGTTTGTTAATGTGTATATCTCATGTATGCATGGGAGAGACCCAGGAAAAGCGAGCACCCCAAAGAGGTGGCTTTAGAATTCAGGGTTAAATGCCATCTTCATAGGGAAAGGGGAGGGGGGATGTAGGCCTCTTGGGAAGAGTAAGTGACTATCAGGAAAGATGAATGGGCCCTTAGAAGAATAGGCAGGAGTTATGAATGGGAGAAAGTTTGTCTGGGTGTGGTGTCAGCTTCTCATCTCCTCTTCTGTGATCAGAGTCAGTCCTCCCTGGTCGATGAAACTCTGTGGGGAGGATTTATGACAATTGAGTTCCTTGGAGGATCGATCCTTAGGCGGATAAAGTGAGTTCAGAGAAAGCCTCTCCCCACACTTGCTGTTTCTCAAGTGCCTACAGCTCAAATAACCAACACACCAAAGCAGCATATTTTGGGGTGCCGTGTCCTAAACTCCTACAGTCATACTTTGGGGGGGCCTGTTCTGCTATCCTTCAGTTCTTTCCTCAAAGTCCTTTCCTTTTAGCAGCTGCCACATTTGTTCCTCTCTCTCTCTCTCTCTCTCTGTGTCTCTCCCTCACATCTTCTAGCCTCTCTTCACCCTCTCAGTTGCTGACTCCCCCCACGTCTTACCCCCCACGTCCAGCTATCCCTTTCTTATGAACAGCAGTTACTCCACCTAGCACCCTCCTTAGATGATTGTCTATAACTAATCACTAAAATACTTTTAGTCTCAAAAACTGGAGAAAGAACTCAGACCCGCCAAGTCTTTGGGAGGATTAAATGAGATAAGCACGTCAAGCACTCAGCACCCAGTGACATCTAAGTGTTCCTCTTTCCTTACCTTTCTCCTGGACAATGGTGGAGAGATAGAAGTGGAGAATGGGACAGAAAAGCAAGCTGCCCTCAAGAGAACTGTTGATCACTGAAAACCAGACTTTGTACTTAGATTTTTGGGTCTGTGACCCTGAGCCTCCCTTCCCGACACACACCTTTCCAGGGTCCCCACAGTCCTCAGTCACCCAGCCACCGTGCCGCCCTGAAACATACTCCTCGTGGCCACTTCCCTATCTGACTCTTACCCGACCCGTTCTCAGCTACCTACCAGTAGACGTCCATGGACTCCCCTAAATGGGCGGGCAAGTTACTCACTGATAAAGGACCCTGCTCTCCCTTCTTGAAATCCCCTCTGCACCCGACTCACGAGGCACTGGTAGCTCCCGTCCCTGTGAGCAAAAACCAGTTGCACCCAGCGCTGCCTCAAAATGCGCTGTGTGGCAGTCTCCTATAAAGTTAAACATACATTTACCGTGTGACCCAGCCATTCCACTCCTGGTATTACCCAAAAGAAATGAAAGTATGTGTTCACTCAAAGACTTATGCACAAATGTACACAGCAACTTTATCTGTAATAACCAAAAACGGAAAAAACCCAGATATCCATCAACAAGAGAATGCATAAACAGACTGTGGTCATTCCGTACAATGGAAGCAGCAACGAAAAGGAATGAATCACTGGCACAAGCAACCACGCAGATGAACCTCGAAAACATTATGCGGAGCAGAGAACCCCGCCACGAAAGGGCACATCCTAGATGGTTCCATTTATATGAACTTCTGGGAAAGGCAAAATTAATCTATGGTGACAGACAGCCATCAGCGGTTGCCTGGGGCCAGAGGTGGGGGAGGGGAGGTAACGGAAAAGCAGTAAAAAATGTTCAGTTTCAGCAGGGCTCTCAGAGGCAGGCTCCCATGTAACAAATGAAAGAAGGAGCTGCCCCGTATCCCAAGGAAAGCCATCCCCACTCCTAAATCCCCGGGGCCCTGGACCACGCTCCCCAGCAGTCTTTCTCACCCCGGCTTTGATTTGTGCAAGTGCAAAAGCTGAGAGAAAGAGTTTCCTATCTCAGTTTGCCCTGCTGCGGGCTGAGAGCAGGCCTGAGCTCTGTCGGCCCCAAGGGCAACATCCTTGAGAAGTTCTAAGCTGGAGAGAGCAGGAGATCGCCATGGCAACCTGTCCCAGGCCCAGCCCTGGCAGGGCTCCAAGGCACATAAATAAAGCCGTTGGAATGTGGAGCAGGGCTCAGGGTGGGGTGACTAGAAAGTTGCCAAGTTTCCATGAAAACCAACAATGTGAGGCCTCAGCCCCTGGGAGGTGTCAGTAGGAAAGCTTGGGTCCCAACAGGATCTGCTGGGGACATATAACACATTCATAGATACACACACGCGTGCACACGCACACACACGCACACACACACACACACACACACACACCCTGCTTGAAGGACGGCATCCCTGCTTCTTGAAAAAGAAGCCTGTTGAAATGAGAGCCCTGGCTTTAGAGCCTGGCAAACAGCGACTCCAGGGCCTACTGTCGCTTCCTAGTAACCTCAGGCAAGTTTCTGGACTAGTTATCCACACAGCCCCTCCCTCCCCTTCTGCATGTCTTTATACTAAGGTCACCCCCTGGAGACCCTCCCTGATCACTTAAATCAAGTTGCAGCCTCCCCCATGCCACCCCAATGCCACCCAGAACTGCTCTGCTTTATTTTTCTCCATGGCACTTAGCGCCACCCAGCTCAGGATATAGTTGACTCCTTTGCCCTGTCTATAGCCTCATCGATGTTGGCTCCACGAGGGCAGTGGCTTTTCTCTGTTTTGTCCCTGCTCTGTCTCCGTCAGTCCCTGGCACATAGGAGCGCCCAAGGAACATTAGAGAGCATGGACTTCTCTGAATGTCAGTTTTCTCATCAGCAAAATGGGGATAATTCTGCTCCCACAGGGTTAATGTGGAGGTTGAAGGAGTGGGTTTAAGGCTGTGGGTTAGTGCCCAGCCCTCAGCGGGGGCACTAGTGTCATTCACGGTTACAGGCTTCACTTGGTGAGGCGCCATGCAGAACAGGACCCTCAGGACCGCCCTTCAGCACTTCGGCCACATTAAAGAACACCTTTCATGGGATCTTATCCTGCCTCCCTGAGCCCAAGAACTAAACTGCGTCCTGGTTCTCCAAAACCACTAGATACTAAAGACAATGGATTCAATTCGAGAGATTCGGTCCACAGAGGCATTCTCCTGTCTCTAAATATTTATTAAGAGACTGAGTAAAGGAACTAATTCTTAGAAAAGTAAGGTCTTGAAAAATGTGAAGATGATCTGGACAGGCAGGTAATGTTTAACCTGTAAAGGAGAAAACAGGTATTTCTTGCATCCTTACCACGTGACAGGTGGCGTGTTAGACACCTGACATATCTTATGTTGCTTCATCCTTGTTTCATCCTTACAAGGAAGGTATCTAAGAACGAAGAAACTGAAGCCAGAGGTTAGACCACTGACCCGAGACCTCACAGCAGTAAGCAGTGGGCAGGAGTGAACCCAGAAGTGCTAAGTCCAGAACTCTGTGTTCTTCCTGCTGTCCCACCCCGCCTTCTTTGAAATTCATTTGGTAAAAGGCCTCTCTGCTGAGCTGGGGAGTTTGGATAAAGTCTGTAGACAATTCTAAAAATAAAAAAGCGACTGAGTATAAATATATGGGAACCACTAAGCAAGGAGGAATTCTTTCCCCTGAGATAAATCAGAAAAGCTACAGAGGGAAGAGGGGACTGCTTTGGGGACTTATATTTCTGGTGCCTTAACTCATCTTTGCAGAGGCTATCACTGGCTTTTGCTTCCAACAGATGACAACGAATAGTACTTTCTAATCATCTCAGTTTTCCATCTTGCATATTTTCAGCAGGTCCTTCCTTTGGGATCCTTTATTTTTATTTATAGCCCTTTGTGTCATTTCACTGCCAGACTTTAGCATGTTCTGGCAACAGCCACTTTCCCAGGGGCTGGAGCTTCCAGCACTGGAAACCTTTAAGAAGGCAGAGAGCATGGAATTTGGAGCCTGCCTGAACCAACTCCTGTGTTGAGTGACTTCGTGTAGGTAGTTTGAAATTAGCCATGGTATACCTTTTTACACCGCAGAAACTGACTTTTATTTTCCCCTAGAGAGCCAATTGTTAAACATTGCTCCAACACGCAATAGCTGGCTTAGCTATTGTGAAAGAGCAGAAAGAACCCTGGATAGAATTCAGAAAACTTGAGTGTTAGCCTGGTGTCATTACTAACTCACTGTAAACCTTAAACAAGTCATTTCACTTCTCTGGGCAACAATTTCTTTATCTATTAAATGTGGGGGGATTGCTTAGGTTAAAAAACTAGGATCACTAAGCCCTGAGTTATTCCCCCAAAAGAAAACAGCATGGAAGTTCTTCAAGCAATTTTCAATATTAGATAAAAAAATAAAACTATGCGTTCATCCCCTGACAAGCCCAAATAGATTAACTTAATAAATAAACGGTGTTCGGTGATTTAAATCTTTCAAAATCTGAAACCCATGGGGAAAAGATAATAAAAGCAGTCAGCCCTCTGTTCCCTTTAATCCACTGTATTGAGCACCTGAAATGGGGCCATCGCTGCTGCACAGCGATGCTATCGTGCTGACGGAGGCGCGATCCCTGCCCCGGGAGTTTACAGACTAGGGAGGCAGAGAGACAAGCAGGCATGCATGGTAATAAGTGGGATCTGTGTTCCGATAGGGTAAGAGCCAGCCTTTACAAGAGCCTACAGCAGGGCACTCAGTGTTGGGGGAGTCCAGGCTGGCTTCTTGGAAGAAGGGACATCTAATGGGGATTAGAGCCCAGAGGTCAAACACAGTAGGAACATTGGGAAATTGCAGACACTGAGAATAGCTGAAAAGCATGGAAGAAATTGATGCTGGAAAGGCACATAGGGTCTTGTATCAGGTGAGGGAGTGCAGAATTTATCTTTAGAGTACTGGAAAGCCATTGAAACGTGTGCAAACAGGGCAGTAATTTGAGCTTTAGAAAGCTCATTCAGGCTGTTACAGAGAGAACGAACGGAAAAGAAGCAACACTAGAAGCTGGGAGACCACTCCAGAGGCTCTTGCAGCAAAATGAGAGTCTGGTGACCTGGGGTAGAAAGTGAATAGATTAGGGCATTATGATATTATGATTTATAGTAAGAAATACATATTTGGTCTTGGCCCCCGGTCCCTGATACAGGCTGGCTCCTCTGAAATCCTTGTAGATTCCTAAGTTATAAGAACACTAGGACCATCTTTTGTCCTATTGAGGCGGCTCTGAGTGGGGTCCTGGATAGTTCCTGGAAGGGAGCTGGTCACCAGAAAGACCAACCGATGATTAGAAGCTTGGAATTTTCAGCCTTGCCCCCCACCTCTCCAAAGAGAGGTACCAGGAGGGTGACACACCCCAACTCCATGGGGACAGAAGCTCCTGTGCTGGGGACTCTCCCAGACCTCGCCCTGTGTGCCTCTTCATCTGCTGTTCGTCTGTATCCTTTATCATATCCTTTAATAAACTGGTAAACATAAGTGTTTCCCTGAGTTCTGTGAGCTATTCTAGCAAATTAATTAAATCCAAAGGGGAGGAAGTCATGGGAACCTCTGATTTGTAGCCAAGTTGGACAGAAGCTGTGGGTGACCGGAGGACCCACGGCTTTTGCTTGGCATCTGAAGTGGGAGGCAGTCTCATGGGACTGAGCCCTTAACCAATGGGATCTGACACCCTCCCCAGGTAGAGAGTGCCAGAATTGAGTTAAGTTGTAGGACATCCACATGATGTTGCAGAATTGCTTGGTGTGTGGGAAAAAACCCACACATTGGTGACCAGAAGTATCAGAAGTGAAGTGTTCTGTGTGAAAGTAGAGAAGAAAGACACAGGAGGAGAAGTGTAGTTTTATCCAGTACAGGCATGTATTGGTCCCCTGGGGCTGCCGGGACAAAGTCCCACAAATTTGGTGCCTTAGATAACAGAAATGTATTCTCCCGCAGTTCTGAAGACTAGAAGTCCAAAACCAAGGTGTCAGCAAGACCAAGCTCCCTCTGAAGCTCTAGGTGGAAACTTCCTTGCCTCTCCCCAGCTTCTGGTGGCAGCCATCCATCCTTGGAGTCCCTTGACTTGCAGCTGCATCACTCCAATTTCTGCGTCTGTTGTCACATGCTCTTCTCTCTGTCTCTGTCTCTTCACATTGTCTTCTTATGAGGACACCAGTTGTACTGGATTAAGGACCCACCTTGCTCCGTCATAATCTCACCTTAACTAGTTACATCTGCAATGACCCTGTTTCCAAATAAGGTCACATTCTGAGGTTCTAGGGGTTAGGACTTTAACATCTCTTTTTGGGGAACACGATTCAACTTGTAACAGGGAGAGATTTAAGAAATTGAATCAATAAGACTTAGAGAGGCTGGCCCGGTGGTGCAGCGGTTGAGTTCGCGCGTTCTGCTTCTTGGCAGCCTGGGGTCTGCCGGTTTGGATCCCCGGTGCGGACATGTAGGCACCGCTTGGCAAAAGCCATGCTGTGGTAGGTGTCCCACATATAAAGTAGAGGAAGATGGGCATGGATGTTAGCTCAGGGCCAGTCTTCCTCAGCAAAAAGAGGAGGATTGGCAGTAGTTAGCTCAGGGCTAATCTTCCTAAAAAAAAACACACAAAAAAGACTTAGAGATTGATTACATACTTGGGGGAGGGTCAAATAAAGGATAGAAGTTATGTGCTGATTTCTGCGTAGATGGTGGTCAAATGAACTGAGTAGGGAACACAGGAACAGAAGTGCACTTCAGGGGGAAGGTGATGAGTGCCATTTTGTATGTATATCAGCTGCCTTAGGGGCTGCACAGGCTGTGCTGAACAGCCCTGGGGGTTCTTGGACAATCTAAACCTTCAAGATCTTAGCAGACTTCCTTTATTTGCTTCAATTCCATGAATAACCCTTATCAAAAGTTCTTGTCCAGGTAGAGCTAAAGAGCGGCAGAATATGCCACCCCAAAACATGCTACTTTAGCGTAAGGATTATTTTGAACTAAAGATACTTGAAAAACAGCAGGTACAAGAAGGATGCTCTGACCCTCTCCCCTTTTCTTCCTGAAAGCAGGAGATAAAACTCCCATGTGAAAGATGGTCTCCTATACCAGGAGGAAAGATACATTCTTGCCACCAGAGATGGGGCAGTCAAGGCAGAGAGAAATCTATACAAACAGCCTGTGTTAAAATAACTGATCTTCCTTTAGTCTGCCCATGTATTTTAGTTACTTTTCCACAATAGCCTCTCTTTGTTCAACCTAGTATATAAACACTTGGGCCTATCTGCTTTTAGGGTCTTCATTTTCCTACGGGGGTTCCCATGCCCATGTAAAAATCCATATGCATTTTCTCTTGTTAACCTGTCTTGTCAATTTAATTCTCAGGCCCAGCTGGAGATTTTAAGACAATAGAGGTAAAGTTTTGCCTCCCCTACAGAGCCTTTGTGTCTGGAGACCTGCTTTTTTTATTTCTGTATTCTGCTAATCCTTTTCCCAATCTAACGGGCATTGTCTTGAGACAATCCAACATAGTAGATGGCGGAGGGCTGGAGTGGGGAGGGAAATGCCCTAATGCCCTCTTTGCTGGTGGACTTACTCCCTTTAACTGGAAGATAATTCTTGTGGAAAACCCTTTTGAAAGGCCTGACCCTCTTTTGGAGGACGTTGCTAAAAGGGGCAAGAAATCACCAGTACACACCTGCCTTCTCAATTTTTTCTACCGTTTTCTCTAGCTTTGATTGGTGTGCCAACGCCCCAATGTATAGCAGGAAATAGTTTGGCTAAATGCCACTGCAAACAAAGGTCACTAGCTTTCCAGTCTGCAGTGATTGAGACCCCATTAACTATCACTCTGCCTCCTTCACTCAGCCAATTCTATAAATTAGGGTCTGTTATGTCCAGAAACCACCCTAAAATACTAAAATCTACATGCATCAGGGTCCCTAATTGTAAACAATAGACACTGAGTCTGGCTGACATAACAGAAAATAAATCTATTAAAATGATGCCAATAGCCCACAGAATCTGAAGAAATAGCTTCAGAAACTGAAGAAACTGGCTCAAGATTAAGCCTCCAAGAAAAGTATCTAAAACCGAAAACTTGGCCTGATGAAGAAACTGCTGCTTCTGCTGCTGCTACTGCCACCGTGATGCACCAATGTCACCACTGGCCCTTTGACCAGCATCTCCATTTGATTACAACCCCTGCTACAACCAGGAATGCTATCACTTCTGCATCAAGAACCCAACTCAACTTGCAACTACCGCATCCGGGAGGGCGTTCACCTCTGCCACCACGCTTGCCAGGAACGCGGTTTCCACTCCGAGCCTCCTTCCTCAAGTGGCTCCCTTCTGAATCCAAGTTTCACGTGGGTGAGTCTCCTTGATAGAGTATACGTCACAGGCCAGATGCCTGACTACAAAAGAGACTGGAAAACACCCTTCTGGGTTCCACCCCGGGGAAATGGGACTCATGAGGCTGGAAAGTCCCCAAATGGAGCAAAAAGTGTTGAGAAGCCAGAAAGCATAAACTGTCCCCTACATGGTTTATGTGAGGCATTCAGGGGAACAGTCTGGCAGGTGATGAATATGCATATCTATAGTTTGGGAGGGCTCCTTGGGCGAGGGAGTATAGCGATGGTGTTATTGGTTGAACTGTGTCCCCCAGAAACTCATATGTTGAGATCCTAACCTCCAGTACCTCAGAATGTGTCCTTATCTGGAGATAGGTTCTTTCCAGAGGTAATCAAGTTAAAATGAGGTCGTTAGGATAGGCCTTAATCCAATGTGACTAGTGTCTTTATTTTAAAAAGGGAAATTTGGACACAGACATGCGCACAGGGAGAATGCCATGTAAGATGAAGGAAGTCTTTTAAAAGCCAAGGAACGTCATAGATTGCCAACAAACTACCAGAAGTTAGGAGAGAGGGGTGGAGCAGATTTTCCTTCACAGCCCTCAGAAGGAACCAACCCCACTGACACCTTGATCTTAGATTTCTAGTCTCCAGAACTGTGAAACTATAAATTTCTGTTGTTTGAGCCACTTAGTCTGCGATGTTTTGTTATAGCAGCCGTAGGAAACTAATACAGATGGTATATTAAGCCATAGGAGGAGCTAAGCTTGCCTAGGAAGACTGTGTGGATGCAAAAGGGGAGGGCAGGGGAGGGGAGGGAGTGCTAATATCTGGGGGAGACATCGAGGGGAAACCATGTCTTCCATCGTGACAGGGTGCAGATTGTCTGAGACATGATTTCTCAGAAGCAGACCCTGCCTGAGATGAAGACTTCTGTGCAGTGATCTGTTAGGAAGAATTCCCAGGAATAAGTCATAGGGAAGTGGGAAGAGAGAGCAGGAAGAGGAGGAGGCTGAGCAAGAATGCGATGACAACAAAATGCCACGAAGGGCAACTTGACTTGGGCTCACCCCAGAGGGGAGCTTTCACATCTCAGAGTTGTCCCAATCATAGGGCAAGGTTGTTGGGGGTATTTACGCTCCCGAATCCTTCAGTAGAAGGTTAAGAGCTGCCCTTTGTGTACAGGGGGATGGAGGAGAGATGTAAATTCCCAGTCACTTGTGGTTCTCTGTACAGGCAAAGTGATTCAGGCAGCCTGAGGGCAGTCCTCAGACAGAGACAGAGACACTGGCTGTGGGGAGCAAAAGCTCATGGGTATCTGGTGTGCTCCCAGACAGCAAAGGAATCCAAGGCGACATGAGCAGAGCTCTGACAGCGTATGCTACGTACACAGATGTGGGATGGCAGGACGTTAAGGGATTAACACGTTAAAGGTTCTATATCCTTCTATTCTATAGATAGGCTATTTGAGGATGAAAAAGGTTTAAAGGATGACAGAGAAAGCTGATGAGGAAAGTACAGAAAGATTGCTAGGCAACCGTGAAGACCCAGTTGACAGAGACCATGACCTTGTTATGGCACCAAACATTAATAGCATCAGATAGGACAGAAGGACAGTGGGGCAAAAGAGGGGTGATCAGCAAAGAAGAGGTGAAGGCTTTCAGCCTCTACTGTGTAGGAAAGGAACTTAGAACAGAGAAAGGGACTCGAGAGGGAGACGAGAGAGGGCTGTCAGCTCTAGCAAATTTGATGAGCAGGGACAGTAGGAGCAACTGGGTGGAAAAGTGCTGGAGGATGAGAAGGTGTGGTCACAGTGAAATGCCTGAATTTAAGATTTAAGAAATGAGGGAGTCCTCGGTGATGCAAGACCCAGGCTGTGGCCACGGCGTGGGTACCTTAGGTGAGGCAGAGGTGAAGTCACTAGAGTCGAGGAGGTCAAAGAAGTAACAGGCTGCTCTCCCTGCATCACTAGTGCCTGTGCCACCTGCTTCTCTTGCCTCTCCTCTCCTGTCCCAGGTGAAGTCCCAGGGGGACCAGAGGGAGAAGCCAGGACCAAGTTCTGACGCAAGCTGATGGCCCTTGACTACCACAACCCTGCTGGCTTCAACTGCAAAGATGAAACAAAATTTAGAAACTTTATTGTTTAGCTTGAAGACCAGAAAATCAGATACTACAAGATTGAAGACAGGTAATTTAAGAAACATCCACAGTGATGAATGACTGGCGGCACCCATCCAGCAGAGACTGGCCCAAGTTCTTTGAAAAATATCTCAGATATGTTAACTGTCTTTTGAAGATTCAAGATCAACAAGAAGCATTTGACTGGCTTCTTGGTTTAGCTGTCAGACTTGAATATGGAGATAATGCTGAAAAATACAAGGACTTGGTAACTGATAGTGCAACAACTGCTGACAATGCAACTAAAAATGCAGAGCCATTGATCAGTTTGGATGTAAATAATCCTGATTTTCAGTCTAGTGTAATAGCTTTGGCTAATCTTCTTCAGATTCAGCAGCAAGATGATTATCCGGTAACGCTTGAGGCAATCTGCATTTTGGTCCAAGCGCCTGATGCAGGATGCAGTTGCCAAAGCAAATCAAAAAAAAGAAGTCTTGCTTGTTGCTTTAGACAAACATATTCTTGGTTTTGACACAGGAGATGCAGTTCTTAAAGAAGCTGCTTAAAGACTGCGATTGCTGCCTATCGAAGAGCTCAGAGAGCTACAGACAAACATTAATGAAGCCATAGTAGCAGTTCAGGCAATTATTGCTGATCCAAAGGCAGACTGCCAACTGGGGAAAGTTCGAAGATGAACATTTTAGGATTTCAGCTTCTTACGTACAATTGGGAGCCATGTCACTCTGGCATGTGTTGGGAAATTGAACGTAACATTTTTGAGGGAGGGATCCCGGAAATTTCTATGTCCTAGAGAATTACTATAATTGCTTTCTCTTTAATAAAGTTCGAGGAAGAGGAGAAAGAACTAACAGGGTGGATGTGGAATGGGTCATCTGCATGGACACTGCAGACTCGCAGGAAGGCTCAGAGCCAGATGCTGAATACAGCAGCGCTAAGGGTAATAATAATCACCTTGCATTTACTGATGCTCGCTATGCCCGCGCTGTGCTGGGTGCTTCCATACGCTTTATCACATTTGATCCTCCTTCTCTTCCTTCAGGTCTCAGCTTAAATGGCACCTCCTCCCTAAACCCCCTCCCCAACACAGCCTCCCTTTCTTCTCTATTTCAAACCCTTCACAGAACACCTATCAATTTATCATTATTTTACTCTGTTTATTTTTTAGTTGAATGACTGTTGAATGCCAGTAACCACTCTTCAAGATAGTTACTATTACTATCCCATTTTATATATAAGAAAATTGAAGCTCAGATATTAATTTGCACAAGATGGCACAGCTAGTAATGGGCACAGCTGAGACAGGAACCCAGGAATACTTGACTCTAAACCCACATTCTCAAGGATACCACCTCCAAAAAATCTTCAGTGAGTGAGAGGGAGTGGCCAGAAAGTGGGGAGAGGACAGGGCAGAGGTGGGTATCCTGGGTTATATGATAGTTGAAGGACCAAGGGCCTTTAGGCTAGAAAATGTTCAGAAGTAGCCCTAGGAAGGAAGGAGGGCTCCTAAGCCACCTCCTGCTCCCAGGTATTTGAGAAGTAGGCAGTGAGCAGCGTCCTTTTGAGAGAGCTGCAGAGAAGACTCTCAGAGGAGGTCTGGGTTTCCATTAGGCAAGGAGGTAGAGGGGAATTTTCATGAAGAGCTCACCCTCCTAGAAGGGTTTGCTTAGCATGGAATGAGGCTCTGGAGGGTGCAGTGGGGAGCTTCAGAGAAGCAAAGGAGATTCTGAGGAGAATCCAGAGGAGGGTGTAAAAGAAGATAGACCCCGGAAAGGCTTATATTTTGACCATTAAACCACGGGCCAGAGGGTTGTGGGGGAGGTCAGGTTCTGACCACAACATTTGCAAAACATCAGTCCTAGCAGTCTGCTGAAGAACAGGGAAATTCAGAGCATTCTGGAAGAAGTCAGTCTTGTCCTAAGTTGGTTGTGCTTTTGAAGACAGTCTTATGCAGGCAAACCAACCAATCGTGTCCTTTGATGCACGAAAGTTTTTAAGTTTGATGTGGTCAAAATGGAGGTAATTTTTGACCACAATGAAGTAGTTAAGAGATCATAAACTATTACATTTAATGTTGGGAAGAAAATGAAGATTGCTTACGTGATTAGGAATATATTCAAGATAAACTGACATTTTCACTAAAAACTCTCTTTATTTGAAGTGTTGGCTTTGGGACTGAGTCTGAAATTACTCTAGACTGCATTCCTCAAGGGGCTCAGTGCAACGCTAGACCTTCCGCTCAACACAGTAAAGCTCACGTTATAAAACATGGTACAGACGTTATCATTAAGGAAAGGTAATGAATAAAACCATTATTAGTGGTTTAACAGTTGCCAATGGATTATGCACCCATTATAAATGTTATAAAACCCTTAAAGGACAAGATAAAATACTTTAGAAGTAATGCTAGGATAGAAAAAACAAGTTGGATATGAAATTGTATAAAGAGCATATTCATAAATTCAACAAAACGCATGCAAAACTGTGATGCTGAAAACTCTGACAGAACATTGCTAAAGGAAATTAAAGAAGACCTAATTAAATGGAGAGATATACCACATTCATGGAATGGAACA
The DNA here is from genome assembly GCF_041296265.1 of Equus caballus. NCBI lineage: Eukaryota > Metazoa > Chordata > Mammalia > Perissodactyla > Equidae > Equus > Equus caballus. The sequence continues at coordinate 31,011,452 of NC_091685.1, forward strand.
CTCAATATTGTTGAGATATTTCAGTTACCTTAAAACCAAAAATGCCCATCATCAGTAATTCATTGTTTAAAATGGTGGTTTACATTTTATATTATTAATGTCTGAAAAGTATAAGCATTTTATTGGGACACTGTATGTTGTTGAATTTTGTTGATTTCAGGGTAGGCTCCACAAAAAAAGTTGTTTCTGAACCTGCAAAGGAGATGACCAGACCCTGGATTGTGGGATTTTTACTGAGTGAATATTCCAGCAGTGAGCAAATTTCTTTGACTCCTCTTTAGCTATAAAAGTCGAGGACTAAGCTTCAGCTTCAGAGGTAGAAGCAATATGTGAAATTGCCTCTCAAGAGAGTAGTAATGAAATAGTTCCTAAGACAAGAAATCTTCAATTTCCCCACCTGTAAAATGAAAGTACTTCCTGTGCTCCTGGGTGATAGAGCTGTATTACCGACAAGCTTAGATCTCTAGATTGCTGGAAAGTTAACTATTCACATGAAAGCCATTAACAGTTCTCATGCTCTGGGGCACTCCAATAGTAAGAGCCAAGTTGAAGAGGGGGAACCAGCCAGTAAGGGAGACTGAAAGGAATGTCCACTAGGATGGGAGGAAAACCTCTGTGGTGTCCTAGAAACCAAGTGAAGAAAGTATACTAGGTACTGTATTAACCAGGATCCAATCAAAGAAAAGAAAACCAGTCTAGGTATTTCAAACAGAAGAAATTAATGAAGGAACTGGCTACAAGAGTATTAGGAAGGATGGAGGAGAAAGAGGAGTGGGGAAATTACTCAAAGGTTATTAACTTCAGGAAACCATCACCACTCTGGGCTAGAAGAATAAAAAATGTTACCGAAAGCTCAGGGCACAGTGTCCCTAAGGCTCTTGTTGGCGGTTGGTGCCCAGTTGGCTGAGCAGGAACCCAGGAGCCTGCACTTCGAAGTTGTTGCTCCTGTCCCTGCAGACACCACCCAGATCCATTGTTACCATTGTCTCTAGAGCCAATGCTGTCACCACCACCAATGCTGTCATCTCAGCTGTGTTGCTGTCACTGCTGCCAAAGATGCTACCAGAAACCAGAGGCAGGAAGGTTTCCAGTATAATCCTTCCATCTTCCAGTATCTCACCAGTGCCTTTCATTGACAAAACCTAAACAGAAACCAGCTAGCATGGGAGTCTAGAAAATATCATTTGTCTCTCTCAGATACATAGTAGAGCACAGAGGGGCAGATAGGTACTAAGAGCAATAGACAAATGACTAGCACAGTCCACGCCTTTGGTTACTCAGCCTCCATTCTCATTCTTCTCTCTATACTTAACTTTCCTACTACAACAATCATAACAACTTCATGCTTTCCTCCCTAAGAAGATGCAATAATCCTTCCCACCCTGTACCCCCAAAAAAGTGAAATGTAAAATCTATCTCCATGTTCATCTCTGCGTGATGCTAAACCCTCTTTTAGACCAATCACAATCCCATCTGGATATTCTGTAATTCAGAGACTAAATTGAAATTAGTTGCCAACACCGCTTTCATCTTATAACGTTCTTTTTCATAAACCGTTCATAGCTCTCCATTATCTTCAAAGTCAAAACCCCATAGCTTGGAGTTTAAGGACCTACCCAGTTAGACCAAACTTCCTTTCATAACTTTTTACTACTCAGACTGATCCATGTCTCATTCCCCAGACATATCTTGTGTATTTCTCCCTCTAAGCCTTTAAGTTTATCATTTCCCCCACGCAAAATGCATTCCCCATCTCTTCTTCTTTTCTACCTCCTCTGCTCCGAGCCTACCCATTTTCAAGTCGTGGTTCTGGTTCAATTCCTCCACACAACTCTCTCACAGAGGCACCAGCCTTCAGGACTCTCTATTCTCTGAATTCCTCTAGGCTATGCCACTAACAGGGACCAACTAGCCTTCCAGAGCACCGAGGGGCATATTGCCTCCCACAGAACCATTTACTGGTTGATACTTGGCTGTGGAGGATAGGCAATATGAATTGGCGATGCATGCCTGGCTACTAATTTGAAGCCCAAAGCACTTACTGCCCAACATCAGCTTCCTGCAGTCTCCCAGAGGCCCCACTAAGGCTCTGCCTGTTTGATTCTGAATTACAATTTGAGGCAGTTCGTCAATTCTGCATAGCAAACTTTAAAGGAGTTCAGTTGGCCTCCAGAGACACTGTTCTCAGATTACTACAAAGCTAGCAACCTGGTTGAGGGTATTAGTAAATCACACAGCTTGCCAGCTAATATCAAGTCAAAGACAGAAGCAAACAAAACAGTTTCAAGGCCTGTTGCTCAACAGAGGTTGTGTGCCCTGAGAAAACTTGCAAGACACTGAAGTGCAAAGACCCGGAACTAAACAAATTTCTGCTTAGCCATCCTGAGTCTGTTTCTGATGAAGTTTAGAGAAAGAAAAGCAACTATAAACCTTTCTTCTCTGGGGAGATTTTAAGATATGGTTCACAATGCTAACTCCTACCAACAAAGAAAATAGTTCATAAACACAAAGGGCAATTAACAAAGGACCTAGAGACGTGGTTCTTGTCCCAGTTCTGCCCTGAACGGAGCATGTCCCCTTCCCTCTCTGGAGCTCAGCTTCCTCATGTGAAAAACAAGGAAATTGAACTAAATAACCCCCAAGGGCCCTTCCAACCATAAAATCTGAAGACATCCTTAATGCTTTCTATTCTGCTTGTTACGAAACATCCAGTTATTCATTGAAGACTGTCAATCATCTATTGTCCTCAGGGCTACCACATATGACTGTTCGGATTATACACAGAACAAATCCAGAGGGCACCATTCGCATTGTAGTGTGTGTAAACTATATCCCTGTATTGAATGGTGCACAACCTGACCATCCATACACAGCAGGCTTGATTATGCTCTTCGATTTTGAAAATATTTAAGGTTTATCTTTTATTTTCTTAATACCTATTGTTTCCTGACCTTGGGTCCCTACCAGCAGAGATAAAACTACATTAATATCTAGTACCGAGCAAAGTAATCTCTTTTGATTAACTCTTAATTATGGACATGAAATGAGGATAGTAACATTAATACACTATATTTACTGATCACTTACTATGTGCAAGACGCTTTACATATGTTACTACTTTTAATCCTTATGAAATCCTATGAGGCATAAATTTCTCATCCTTAACTTTGGATGAGAAAGTTGAGGCTCAGGGGGGACTAAGTTAACTGCCCCAGGGTTCATAGCTATAGCTAAAAAGTGGCTGAGATAAGGATTCAAACCCACCTCTGACTCCAAAGCTCCTTGTCTTTCCACTCCACTATCCGTTACACTTTCTATATGCTCCATAATCCCCCTACAAGCTTGACAGTCTTGAGACATCTGTGAACAAGTGCAAACAATTAGAACATTCAATTAACAGGAAACAGCAGTAATGTAGCACAAACACACTGGAAAGAAAGTCAGCCCTCGCCCAATTCCATCGCGATGTTGTCACTAACTAAAGATGTGCTTAGCTCTCTGTGGGCCCCATGTTCTCATCTGTCAAACAGAGAGATGTCTCGGGACCTTTTCAGGATATTCAAGTAGCATCAATTCCTATAGCAATGAGCATTTAATTATTTGCGTTCTCTGAGTTTTTATTAGTCTTTTTGGCCCAACTAAACTCTTTTGCCATTCTTGTCACCACTTCAGCCATTAAGGAAAGTTCCTTGTGGTCCCTGCTTCTTTGTGCCTCCCTAAGGGTACTCCTGGACTCCCCCCTCACCCTCAAGACCCCAGGTCTGAGAGCTTATTCCATGTAGACTCATAGGCTTTGAGACACATGCTTGTTACCAGAAGCCCTTATTTCCTTCCATCTCACGTCTCCAGGTTTTTTTGGATTTTCCCAATGAATCATGTGTTGCACACCTAAAAAAGGGTTGACATTAGAATTGTGGGCAAACAAGGGGTGGGTGAAATGGAAGAACGGATGCTGTCGGCTCTTTCAAGACCTTGTCCTTTGACTCAACATCACTCAGCAGAACTAGAAGATGTTCTAATGAGCAACCACAAAAATTTCATATCCAGACCACGTTTTCCTCTCAACATGAATAATTAAATCATCATGGCTAGAATTATGAGGGTGGAGGGAAATGGAGATCTAAATAATATTAAAGCATGTGAATTATTCCCCAAGTAACAGTTAATATTTTCTGCTCCATAACACTTGGCTACAAGATGTAATCTTTTCTTAATTTTTCCACATCAAATTATATCTGGCTCTGAACTCTTATCTACTTGGATGGGAAAAATATAATCTTAGTTATGTGTAGAGGCCAGCATCCTTCCCAGAATGGTACGTGGGTATCAGGGCGCTCAAGCAATCCCAAAATCTGCGGGAAGGTTCTCTGATCCTCAGTCTGTCAAGGTTGACACTAAGATGCTCTTTACCCAAGACCATACGGCCCATTAAAAGATGATAGTTAAATGATAGATAGGCCCATTAAAAGTTCATATCATCCAAAGATGATAGGCCCATTAAAAGTTCATAGCATCCACTCCCTCCACGCCCAGCTCAACCATGGGGACCTCATCACTCCCGTCATGCTTAGCATTTAAACCTCAGGGTTCCAGGAACCACCTCCAACAGAGGAGCTGCCCCTCCTGGAAGGCTGCATGGTGGATGGGCACTGTTGTCTGCTACTCTTGTGACCACCACAGCCACCAGTGAGAATTCTCTGTAGTCCCTGCTTCTTTGTGACTCCAGCCCTGCTGTCTAAGTCCAGAAAAGGGGCATGTGATTGGTGAAGCCTAGATCACAGGTTCACACCTTAGCTGCAAGGGAGGCTGGGAAAACCAGTGTCGGGCTCTACAGCATCCATACTGTGAGGTAGGCTCTGCCTCTCACTGAGACACGTAAAGTGGGGAATTCCCCAAACAGACCATAGCCAGGAAAAAAGAATGACAAATGTGTACACAGCTTAACCTGTGGCTCTTGGGGAAACCCCTCATCCTCTCTTATTAGCCTCAGCTTCCTCAACTGAAAATAAGGATAATAACACCTGCCTCACAGCGTGAAGCCCAGGGGACAAAGGCCAACCTGGGCGATCCAGCCTCTGTGTCTCAGGGGTGTGGGCTGATGGCGAAAGAAGAGACTGAATCCCGGAGAGGGATGAGGAACATGACTGGAGGTGACAACGTTTTGATCATTAAGGCAAGAACCTAAGCTGAAATGCCCCCAAAAAGTGACAATGATCCAGAAGTCATTCCTTTCCAACAGTTATCACTGAGAAAAGAGAATTCTCACAAGAGTCAGACTTAAAAGGAAAAAGAGAAAGAAAAAGATGTTCTAAAGTGGGACACTGTGCACACAGAGCCAGGAGGGGGAGGAAAGTCAAAACACAGGGCAGTCCTGAAACAGAGGTCATCTTGCCCTGAATCAGGATTGGCTAACAGCTTCAGCTTCTCACCAGGGCTCCAAGTCACTTGATCCTCCCACATGCCAGTGGGCTGTGTGTTAACCAAGTCACACAGTTGCAAGTACAGCAGCAGAGAAACTCAACAACTAAATCTCTGCATCTTTGCTTTTCACGCCTGAGGTCTCCCCATGTGAAGAAAACCTAATGTGGTTTTTCCCCATAACTGTGTGCCTCCTCTCATGTTCCAGATATGAAAATACAGAACACCCGGTGATGGAATGGGTTCCAAAAGAAATTGTTAAAAAACTTGTTCCACAACTGGAAGGACCCACAACTAAAATATACAACTATATACTGGGGGGCTTTGGGGAGAAAAAGCAGGGAAAAGAAAACTTTACCAGCATTTTTAATCTCTAAATAGTTTGAGCTTAAAGATAAGAATAATAAAACTATGAAATATGAAATATGTATATATGTTTTAAACACCCTGCACAATTCTATAATTTTACTATATATTTATATGCCTTATATATAGAGAGAGAGAATTTGTGTACATATACGTATATATATAAACCATTGAATTGTACAGTTTTACTAAATTTTACTGAAAATCATTGAATTGTACACTTAACAATGGGCGTATTTTATGCTATCCAAATTATACCCCAATGCAGATGTCTTTAAAAACCACCCTAGGGGCCAGCCCCATGGCCGAGTGGTTAAGCTTGAGGGCTCTGCTTCAGCGCCCCAGGGTTTCACTGGTTCAGATCCTGGGTGCGGACCTAGCACTGCTTGTCAAGCCATGCTGAGGTGGCATCCCATATAGCAGAACCAGAAGGACCTACAACTAGAATATACAACCATGTTCTGGGGGGTTTTGGAGAGAACAAAAAAAAAAAAGGAAGATTAGCAACAGATGTTAACTCAGGGTCAATCTTAAAATAAAAATTAAAAAAATAACACCACCCTACATTTGAAAGCAAACTGCACATTAGCCAAATATATTTGCCATGAAAATAACAGCAATAGAGGTATCTTTACAACATAAAGAGCTCTTCAAAATTCTGAGAAAAACATTTACATCCCAATGGGGAAATGGGCAAAAGAAGAAATAGAAACCATCAATAAACATCAGAAAAATATTCTTCACTAGCAATCGAATAAACACAGTAGGAAGTAAAAGTTTTAATCTATAAATATACTGCAACTTCCTTTTTTTAAGATAGTATCCAGAATTGGTGAGAGTGGCCAATCCAGGCTGATAAAACTACTTGATCTCCTAGAAAACGCCTCCCTTCCTAACCAAGGTTGAATTGAGTCCTGCTGCTTTGTGTTAATTTCCATCTATTACACTTTGCTGGTGCTGACTATTTACACGACTGGACCATCCAGTTAGATTTCAAACTCCTGGGAACTGTGGCTATTCTTCAGTGTATTCTCAGTCCTAGCACAGAACCTGGCACAGAGTAGCAACTCCACATGTTTCTGTGTTTAATGAATAAATAAGGAGAGTGAGGGGCCGGCCAGTGGTGCAGCGGTTAAATTCGCATGTTCTGCTTCTCAGCGGCCCGGGGTTCCCTGGTTCGGATCCCGGGTGTGGACATGCACCGCTTGGCAAAAACCATGCTGTGGCGGGTGTCCCACATATAAAGTAGAGGAAGATGGGCACGGATGTTAGCTCAGGGCCAATCTTCCTCAGCAAAAAGAGGAGGATTGGCAGTAGTTAGCTCAGGGCTAATCTTCCTCAAAAAAATAAATAAATAAATAAAAATAAGGAGAGTGAAATTGGTGTAACCCTTCCAGAGGGCATTTTGCTCATGTATATCAAGTCCTTAAAATTTTTCATATTCTTTGACTCAGCAACTCAACACTCAGGAATCTGTCCTAACCAAAATGTACAAAAAGTTGGGTGTACATGATGTTCGTCTCGGGGTTAGCGTTAATAATAAAAATTTGGAAATAATGCAAATATCCAAAATTGAGTAATAGAATAAAAATTTTTTCTATTTTCACAGCGTTTTTTTACTGTGGCAAAATACACATGACATACAATTCTCCATTTTAACCATTTCAAAGTGTACAATTCAGGGACATTTAATACAGTCGCAATGTTTTGCAACCATCACTACTATCTAGTTCCAGTATGTTTCTCTTTTTTGGGTGGGAAAGATTCACCCTGAGCTAACATCTGTTGCCAATCTTCCTCTTTTTTTTTTCCCTCCCCAGAGCCCCAGTGCATAGTTGTATGTTGTAGTTGCAAGTCCTTTCAGTTCTTCTATGTGAGCTGCCGCCACAGTGTGGCATCTGACAGACAACTGGTCTGGTTCTGCTCCCGGGAACCAAACCTGGGCTGCTGAAGCGGAGCGCACAAACTTTAACCACTAGGCCATCAGGACTAGCTGTGGTTCCAGTATATTTTCATCACCCTCAAAGGAAACCTAATACCCACTGAGCAGTCATTCTTCATTTTCCCCTCTCCTAGGCCCTGACAACCACTGTCTGCTTTCTGTCTCTATAGCTTTACCTATTCTGGATATTTTATACAAACGGAATTATATAACACACGGTCTTTTACATCTGGTTTGTTTCACTTAGCGTAATATTTTCAAGGTTCTATCCATGTTGCAGCATGTAACAGTACTTCAGCCCTTCTTATGGCTGAATAATATTCCATTGTATGAATGTAACATATTTTACTTATCCACCCATCAGCTGATGAGCATCCAGGTTGTTTCCACCTTTGGCTATAGTGAATAGTGCTGCTATGAACATTTATGTCCAAGTTTTTGTTTGAACACCTGTTTCCAATTCCTTTGGGTGTATACCCAGGAGTGGAATTGCTGGGTCATATGGTAATTCTATATTTAATTTATTGAGGAAGTGCCAAACTGCTTTCCACAGCGGCTGCACCGTTTTACATTCCCACCAGCAATGCACAAGGGTTCCATACACTAAAACGTTATTACATACTTTTGCAGTGTGAGACCGTCCCGGCATGAATAAAACAGACAAAGTCCCTGCTTTTATGAAACTGACATTCAGCAGAGGGAGTAAGGTAATAGATAAGCAAATAAATATTAATCTTTTGTTTTTTTTCAACCATTTAAAAATGTAAAACCCATTCTTATTACACGGGCCATACAAAAAGAGGCTGCAGGCCAGACTTGGCACAAGGGCTGTAGTTTTCTGAGTCTAGACATAAATTCCCACTTACCAAGGCTGACCCAGCTGCGGCCAAGCCATGAGGTACAAAGGTCAAGGCTGAGCCCTTGACATGATTCCTCACAATTGTTCAACCAACCCTGTCAGCAGGAAGAGGTGGGGTTATTGTTATACTATAGGGGGTGGGAGGAATATGTGTGGGACCCAGGTAATCTAGTTAGGTCCCTCCTGATAGCCCCTGACAACTGTACTGTGAATGGACAAGTGCTGCACCCTGGCCTGAGAAGGGCATGGTGACCTGCACCACCAGGTAAGCCATCAAGATCTGAAGAGGGGGCCGGCCCAGTGGTGTAGTGGTTAAGTTTGCATGCTCCACTTTGGTGGTCCACAGTTTGCCGGTTCGGATCCCAGGTGTGGACTTACACACCACTCATCAAGCCATTCTGTGGCAGCATCCCACATAGAAGAATTAGAAGGACATACAACTAGGATGTACAACTATGTACTGGGGCTTTGGGGAGAAAAAGAAAGAGGAAGATTGGCAACAGATGTTAGCTCAGGGCCAATCTTCCTAATGAAAAAAAATATTAAAAAAAAGATTTGAAGAAGTGACAGTGAGGGTGAGGATAGTGGAGGAGGGAGAAGATGAGTACCAGTTGTGGCCTAAGACCAACTGCAGCTCCAGGGGCTATAGTTCATCTCAATAGCCTCCCTTTTCTAAGTTTTCCCCCTTGAAGGAGCTGCTCCCCAACAATGTTAAGGAGAAGGAGACCTACACAGACTTTGGCCACCAGGGAAGTGTGCCGCTTACATCTCGATTCAAGAGTGACCCTACCACTCCGGGGTCCCGAACCCCCCCCCCCCCCCCCCCCCCCCCCCCCGCCCCCAGCAGGGAAAGCCTCTGCTCGCCATTAGCAGGGAGGCCACGCCCAGAATCCAGGACAAAGGGAAGCTTCAGGTGGGCGGATTCCCCCACACCACACCAGACCGCAAACCGCTGCTGGGCCCACGGTCTCCGGCGCACGGGTTGGTGCAGGGGGTGCCCAGACTTCCCGTGGACATGCTTGGGGACTGGGTGGAGCTCCAACACCTGGCTCTGTGGCCCAGGGGGATGCTCCAGGGTCCTGCACCCCCCCCCAGCAGGGAGGGCCTCTGCTCGCCATTGGCAGGGAGGCCCCGCCCAGCATTCAGAACACCAGGAAGCTCCCTAGAGCAGAATTCCCCACAAGGCAGCAGCTTACAAGCCACTGCCAGGCCCACAGACTCTGGCCATGTCCCAGACGAGGCAAAGGGCTCCCAGAGATCCCATGAGAGTGGAGTGGGGCAGAGTGGAGCTCCAGTGAAATGGCTACGTAGCCCAGGGGGGATCTCCAGGTTCCTACAGCAGCCTCAGCAAAAGCCTCTGCACAGCACTAGTGGAGAGGTCCCAACTGGCAATCGCAAGGTGGGAAGGCCCTGGGGCAAAAGTAGCACAGCTAGGTGAGCTAACGACAGACTGCAGAAGATACCCATAGCTCTGCTGGGACCTATAGTGGACAAGTGTGATCTTGTGGGCTCCGTTAGGGACAAAGCAGCGATTATAGGTGATCCTGCTACTGGCTGCTGGGAAAGCCCACAACACCACTGCAGACCACAAGGAGTGAGCACATCTAAGTGGGCTGCAGCAGTAGGCACAAGCAGCCTGAGGCCCCCTTGCGATTGCCCCCACAACTGACGAGGGACCACACAGGACCACTGTGATTTGAGGAGGGGTCCAGGTCCAGTCAGTAACAGCTGACAGTGTTCCTGGTTGGTGTAGTCTAAACAGCTGCCCCCCCCCCCCACACACCAGTCACAAGTGGAAGCACCGATTAAACTCTATCTCTATGCAGAGGCACAAATCCATGCCATCAAGCAGTATGAAAAAATATATTAAATCTCCAGAACAGAAGGAAAATGATAAGCACCCAGAAAACAATCCCAAAGACAATGAAATCTATAACCTAAATGATGATGGTTTCAAAACTGCCATTATTAAAAAACTCAACGAGTTAAAAGAGAATTCAGATAGACAACTCAATGAGTTCAGGAGCTATGTCACAAAAGAGCTTGACACTATAAAGAAGAACCAATTAGAAATACTGGAGATGAAGAACACAATGGAGGAGATTAAGAAAAATCTGGACTCTCTGAACAGTAGAGTCGATAATATGGAGGACAGAATTAGCAATTTGGAGGCTAGGAATACAGAAATGCTGCAGACAGAGGAGGAGAGAGAACTAAGACTAAAAAGAAATGAAGAAATTCTCCGAGAATTATCCAACTCAATTAGGAGATGCAACATAAGGATTATAGGTATACCAGAGGGAGAAGAGAAGGAGAAGGGGGCAGAAGGTCTGTTCAAAGAAATAATAGCTGAGAACTTTCCAAACTTGGGAAGAGAGATGGAACTTCATGTGACAAAAGCCAATAGATCTCCAAACTTTATCAATGCAAGAAGACCAATCCCAGGGCATATAGTAGTGAAACCAGCAAAAGTCAACAACAAAGAGAAAATACTAAGGGCAGCCAGGCAGAAGAAAATAACTTACAAAGGAAACCCCATAAGGCTATCAGCAGATTTCTCAGGAGAGACCTTACAGGCTAGAAGAGATTGGAATGAAATATTCAAAACTCTGAAGGACAAAAACCTGCAGCCAAGAATACTCTACCCAGCGAAAATATCCTTCAAATATGATAGAGAAATAAAAACTTTCCCAGATAAACAAAAGTTAAGGGAGTTCATCACCACAAAACCTCCTCTTCAAGAAATGCTCAGGAAGAACCTCATTCCTGAAAAATCAAAAAAAGGAAAGGGCTACAAAATCCAGAACAAAGGAGATAAGCAGAAGGACAATAACACAAAGTAACAGCTCTTCATCAGGACAAAATGCAAAAGAACTGGAAAACAAGTGATAAAATGGCAACAGTAGGCCCCCACGTTTCAATAATCACTCTAAACGTGAATAGATTGAACTCTCCAATCAAAAGGCACAGAGTGGCAGGATGGATCAAAGAACAAGATCCAACAATATGTTGCCTCCAGAAAACACACCTCAGCCCCAAAGACAAACACAGACTCAAAGTGAAGGGATGGAAGACAATACTCCAAGCCAATAATGAACAAGAGAAAGCAGGTGTTGCCATACTTATATCAGACAAAGTAGACTTCAAAGCAAAACAGATAAAGAAAGACAAAGAGGGGCAGTATATAATGATAAAAGGGATGCTCCACCAAGATGACATAACACTTATAAATATATATGCACCTAACACAGGAGCACCAAAATTCGTAAAGAAACTATTAACAAAACTAAAAGGAGACATCAACAGCAATACAATAATAGTAGGGGACCTCGACACCCCATTAACACCAATGGACAGATCATCCAGACAGAAAATCAACAAGGAAATTATAGAATTAAATGAAAAATTAGATCAGATGGACCTAATAGATATATATAGGACACTTCATCCAAAAACAGCAGGTTACATATTCTTCTCAAGCGCGCATGGAACATTCTCAAGGATAGACCATATCTTGGGAAACAAAGCAAGCAAGAATAAGTTCAAGAGGGTTGAAATAATATCAAGCATCTTTTCTGATCATAATGCTATGAAACTAGAAATCAACTACAAGAATAAAGCTGGGAAAGGGCCAAAAATGTGGAGACTAAACAACACGCTACTGAACAAACAATGGATTATTGAAGAAATTAAAGAAGAAATCAAATATTATCTGGAGACAAATGAAAATGAAAACACACCATACCAAATTATTTGGGACGCAGCAAAGGCAGTCCTAAGAGGGAAATTCATTGCAATACAGGCTCACCTCAATAAGCAAGAAAAATCTTACATAAACAACCTCAAACGACACCTAACAGAATTAGAAAAAGAAGAACAAACAAAGCCCAAAGTCAGTAGAAGGAGGGAAATAATAAAAATTAGAGCAGAAATAAATGATATTGAAACAAAAAGACAGTAGAAAGGATCAATGAAACAAAGAGTTGATTCTTTGAAAAAATTAACAAAATCGACAAACCCTTAGCCAGACTCACTAAAAAAAAAAGAGAGAAGTCTGAAATAAATAAAATTAGAAATGAGAGAGCAGAAATCACAACAGATACCGAAGAAATACAAAGGATCATAAGAGAATTCTATGAAAAGCTATATGCCAACAAATTGAACAACCTGGAAGAAATGGATAAATTCCTAGACTCATACAACCTACCCAAACTGAATCAGGAAGAAATAGAGAATCTGAATAGACCAATCACAGGTAAAGAAATAGAAACAGTAATCAAAAACCTCCCCAAAAATAAGAGTCCAGGACCAGATGGCTTCTCTGGAGAATTCTACCAAACATTCAAAGAAGATTTAATACCTATCCTTCTCAAACTATTCCAGAAAATTGAGGAAGATGGAGTACTCCCTAACACATTCTATGAAGCCAACATCACTCTGATCCCCAAACCTGACAAGGACAACACAAAGAAGGAAAACTACAGGCCAATATCACTGATGAACATAGATGCAAAAATCCTCAACAAAATTTTGGCAAACCAAATACAGCAATACATCAAAAAGATTATACACCATGATCAAGTGGGATTTATACCAGGGACACAGGGATGGTTCAACATCCGCAAGTCAATCAACGTGATTCACTACATTAACAAAACGAGAAACAAAAACCACATGATCATCTCAATAGATGCAGAGAAAGCATTCAACAAGATCCAACATCCATTTATGATAAAAACCCTCAATAAAACAGGTATAGAAGGAAAGTACCTCAACATAATAAAAATATATGACATATTTGTCATAAAAATATATGACAAACCCACAGCCAACATCATACTCAACGGACAAAAACTGAAACCCATCCCTCTCAGAACAGGAACAAGACAAGGGTGCCCACTTTCACCACTCTTATTCAACATAGTACTGGAGGTTTTGGCCAGAGCAATTCGGCAGGAAAAAGAAATAAAAGGAATCCAAACAGGCAACGAAGAAGTAAAACTCTCGCTGTTTGCAGACGACATGATCTTACATATAGAAAACCCCAAAGAATCCATAGAAAAACTATTAGAAACAATCAACAACTACAGCAAAGTTGCAGGGTATAAAATCAACATACATAAATCAATAGCATTTCTATATGCTAACAATGAACTAACAGAAAAAGATCTCAAGAACTCAATCCCATTCACGATCACAACAAAAAGAATAAAATACCTTGGGATAAATTTAACCAAGGAAGTGAAAGATCTATACAATGAAAACTACAAGACCTTCTTGAAAGAAATCGACGACGACATAAAGAGATGGAAAGACATTCCATGCACATGGATTGGAAGAATAAACATAGTTAAAATGTCCATACTACCTAAGGCAATCTACAGATTCAACGCTATCCCAATCAGAATTCCAATGTCATTCTTTACAGAAATTGAACAAAGAATCTCCTAAAATTCATATGGGGCAACAAAAGACCCCGAATTGCTAAAGCAATCCTGAGAAAGAAGAACAAAGCTGGAGGCATCACAACCCCTGACTTCAAAACATACTACAAAGCTACAGTAATCAAAACGGCGTGGTACTGGTACAAAAACACATGCACAGATCAATGGAACAGAATTGAAAGCCCAGAATAAAACCACACATCTATGGACAGCTAAGCTTTGACAAAGGAGCTGAGGGCCTACAATGGAGAAAAGAAAGTCTTTTCAACAAATGGTGCTGGGAAAACTGGACAGCCACATGTAAAAGAATGAAAATCAACCATTCTTTTTCACCATTTACTAAAATAGACTCAAAATGGGTCAAAGGCCTAAAGATTAGGCCTGAAACAATAAGTCTTCTAAAAGAGAATATCAGCAGTACACTCTTTGATATCAGCTTCAAAAGAATCTTTTCAGACACCATAACCCCTCACCTGAGGGAAACAATAGAAAGAATAAACAAATGGGACTTCATCAGACTAAAGAGCTTCTTCAAGGCAAGGGAAAACAGGATTGAAACAAAAAACAGCCCACTAATTGTGAAAAAATATTCACAAGTTATTTATCCGACAAAGGGTTAATCTCCATAATATACAAAGAACTCACACAACTCAACAATAAAAAATCAAACAACCCAATTACAAAATGGGCAGGGGACATGAACAGACATTTCTCCAAAGAAGATATACGGATGGCCAACAGACACATGAAAAGATGCTCATCATCACTAATCATCAGGGAAATGCAAATCAAAACTACACTAACATATCACCTTACACCTGTTAGAAAGGCAAAAATATCCAAAACCAAGAGTGACAAATGTTGGAGAGGCTGTGGAGAAAAGGGAACCCTCATACACTGTTGGTGGGAATGCAAACTGGTGCAGCTGCTATGGAAAACAGTATGGAGATTCCTCAAAAAGTTAAGAACAGAAATACCTTATGACCCAGCCATCCCACTACTGGGTATCTATCCTAAGAACCTGAAATCAGCAATTCCAAAAGTTCCATGCACCCCTGTGTTCATCACAGCGTTATTCACAATAGCCAAGTCATGGAACCAACCTAAGTGCCCAGCAACTGATGATTGCATAAAGAAGATGTGGTATATATATATATATATATATATATATATATATATATATATATATATATATATACAATGGAATACTACTCAGCAGTAAAAAAGGACAAAGTCGTCCCATTCACAACAACATGGATAGACCTTGAGGGTATTATGTTGAGTGAAATAAGCCAGACAGAGAAAGACGAACTCTGTATGACTCCACTCACAGGTGGTAGTTAACATATGGACAAAGAGAACTGATCAGTGGTTACCAGGGGAAAGGGGGGTGGGGGGAGGGCACTAGGGGTGAAGTGGTGTACCTACAACATGACTAATAATAATGTACAACTATAATTTCACAAGGATGTTAACTTTCATAACCTTAATAAAAAAAATTTAAAAAAAAGAGTGACCCTACCATCCCAGCACGGTGGGGTGTACTATGGCCTGGCCATTTCTGTGCAACATAGAATTCCTGCATGGGCAATCTTTGTGCCAGGGCTCCCCCACTGAGCTGGTGAAACTTTCTCAGAGCTGTACTGCCATAGAAGGTTCTTCCTAACCAATCGTCCTTCCTTCCTCCTCTCCTTGCACAGGGTCAGATGTGGTCTGAAGACCCTCCCTCCCTTCTCCTGCTCCCTTCCTGCTTTTTATTTCACAGGCATTAACCCCAAGAAATCTCTTGCATTTCTCACTCCATCTTGGTATCTGCTTCCTGGAGGATACAACATATGACCTAGCAATTCCACTTCTAGGTATCTACTCAGGAAAACTTAAAACGTATCCACAAAAAGACTCATGCACAGACATTCACAGATGCTTCATTCATAATGGTCCCACACCAGAAACAACCCAAATGGCCAGCAACAGATGAATGGATAAAGAAATCGTAGTATAGCCATATGTGTTAGTATTTTCCAGAGAAACAGGACGAATAGGATGTGCATGTGTATTTATTTATTTACTTACTTATATAAGGAAATTTATTATAAGGAACTGGTTACGTGATTATGGTGGCTGAGAAGACCCAAACTCTGCAGCTGGTAAGCTGGAGACCCAGGAGGGCCAATGGCGTAAGTTCCAGTCGAAGAGCAAGAGAAACCAATGTCCCAGTTCAATCAATCAGTCAGGCGAAGTTCCCTCTTACCCAGCCTCTTTGTTCTATAGTTCTATCTATAGATGTAGATAGCTATATCTATTCCTCTATTGTTCTACCTAAGGTCTTCCACTGATTGGACGCGGCCCACCTGCAGTGGGGAGGGCAGTCTGCTCCACTCAGTCTACTGATTCAAATGCTAGTCTCACCCAAAAACGCCCCCATGGACACACCCAAAATAACGTTTAACCAAAAGTCCGGCGCCCTGAGGCCCAGTTAAGTTGACTGTGTTTGTTTGCTTGTGTGTTGTATTCAGTCTCCGCTTATAGGCTCAGCAACACTCATAAAATAAGTAGATCCCTTTAACCAAGCTGGCAACAGTCTTTTGTACTTGGCCCATTGTTATTCTATGGGATTGGATAGTAATTGACGGGCATCTTGGCTGATCTAAAAGAAATCTGATTAAAATTAGGACAAGTGAATTATAAACTAGGTAAAACCAACCAAAAATTCAGTTTTATAAATACAGCCTACTTTGCTGGCTTTAGAACGCTTTGAAAACACAGGAACTGTCTTAAATTATCTTTTAGCCCGTAAGCCTTATTTATTGTCAGAAAGCCCTATAGTGTCTCAATGTTTCAGTTTCTTCATCTGTATAATGGGGAGGGTTATACTGCCTACCTCATACTAGTGAAGATTAAATGAGATAATACAGATAAAATGATTATCTAGCATATAGTTCATTCTTATTCAATGTTAGCCTTTATTATCATCATCATCACCATTTCTACATAAATCAATTATGCTACAACCATATGAAATGTACCCTTTTAATATATCCACAAAATCCTTCCTTCCCCTCTTCTTCCTTACAAACAGAACTCTGATCTTATTGAGAGTAGCAGTTGTTAGCCTCCCTTGATGACAGAGTTGGCTATGAGACTCAGTTCTGGCCAATTTACTATAAGCGAGAGTTGTTGGATTGGGTTTAACAAAACTTCCCAGGGTGCTGTGGGCGGGTGTCCACTCAGCCGGCATATGCCTTTCAAATTTTGTCCTACTTTTTCTTTTTTCCTGGGATGTTGACATGATGCCTACAGCTCCGGGAGCCATCTTGTGACCATGAGGCAAGTTGAATATAGAAGCCAGTACTGGGGACAATGGAGAAGAGAGAAAGAAGGAAGAGCCTGGATATTCTGAAGCTGCCACACCAATCCTGGACTCCCTATTCCTGACTTCTCGTTACGCAAAAAATAAATAAGTGAAACTCCTAATTTGTTTAGGAACAAACTGTTTCTTCATTTATAAAATGGAAAGAATAATAGTAACCTAGCTCATAGGTTTGGTGTGAGGATTAAATGAGTTAACACATGTGACTTTAAAAAAAAGTAACTAAAAACCTTGAGCAGGATGACCTCTAAAGCTGTAACATGCTATGACTTCTTGAGCTGTTTCCTTTGCTCCTTTGTGAGATAAGTGACTGGCATTCAAGTGCTCAATAAGTGTTAGCTATCATGATAAAAATTATTATTATTTCAAGTTTTTGTTACTGGCCATTGAACTCAATTTATCATTGATACAGCAGTTATTAAAAACTATATTTACGGGCCCGGCCTGGTGGTGTAGTTGTTAAGTTCACACACTCCACTTTGGTAGCCTGGGGTTCACAGGTTTGGATCCTGGGTGCGGACCTAACACTGCTCGTCAAACCACACAGTGGAGGCGTCCCACATAAAACAGAGGAAGAGTGGCACAGATGTTGGCTCAGCGACAGTCTTCCTTAAGCAAAAAGAGGAAGATTGGCAATAGATGTTAGCTCAGGGCCAATCTTCCTCAAAAAACAACAACAGCAACAATATTTAGTAAAACTATTTAATGGCCAGGGAAGATATTCTTTATGAAATGTTTGGTGGGGGAAAAAAACACTATAGAACTGTATATACAGTATGACTCCAATTTTAACAACTATATAAACGCTTAGAAATACATAAAAGCTTTAATAGTAATTAGTTCTGAGTGGTACAATCACAGGTGATGTTTGATTTCTTCACAGTTGTCTTTATTTTGTAAAATTTAACAAGAAACACAGGACATTTATAACTAAGGAAAATGTGATTTTAAGACATTAAAATGAGGCTAAGATATAATAAATGATTTTACCTTAAACAGATTCAAAGTAGTAACCTATGTACTAGAATAGATCATCTAAGGAAGATGATGAACAAATGTGTCCATTAGCCGTGAATTCACCCACAGAGCAGAACTATTGGGATCCAGAGGTTAAAAGAAGGGCCTGTAAAGGGGCAGGCCTCACGGCCCAGTGGTTAGGTTTTGGTGCTCCACTTCAGCGGCCCAGGGTTCGCCAGTCTGGATCCTGGACACGGACCTATACACTGCTCATCAAGCCATGCTGTGACAGTGTCCCACATAGAAGAACTAGAATGACTTACAACTAGGATACACAACTCTGTACTGGGGCTTTGGGGAGAAAAAAAGACAGGAAGATTGGCAACAGATGTTAGCTCAGGGCCAATCTTCCTCACCGAAAACAACAGATATTTCTTTAAAAAAAAAAAAAAAGAAGGGCCTGTACATAGGTAAATTGATAATGTGTTTATATGTGTGTGCCCCAAAGTTTCTGGCTCACAAGTAAGGAACGTGTAAAAGGGAACACTGAGTCCTCGTTAGTCTGGGGAACGCAGCTTGTGGCTTACTCATTAGAATGAGAAGATGTATAGGAAACACCAGGCGTGTCCTGTGAAACAATGAAAGAGCCGCTTCGAACTGATCGTTTGCCCGTGGAGACAGAGTGCTGAGCAATTATCTGAATTGAACAGTTGCACTAATAAAATTAATCTTGATGTATTGACTCAAGGTTTTAGTTCTAATTACGGAGACAGGCTCACAAGTCCTCGGCTTTCACACGCAGAATTTGTGCCCGCAATCTCCCTCCAGCAAGCAGCATGGCTCGCTCAGGCGTCATGTCTGTGCCATCGCTCACAAACCGAGACACAGCTGTTTCAGGATGGAGGCAATTCACAGTTAGATATTTTACATTTGGGTCTTATTTGCGCAGTTCTGAGAACAGGACCCAAGGAAAGTGGTTTTCTGACACAAATCCCAAGAAAACATAATTTCTTCCAGAAGAGGTGCAGCGCCAACAGACCATTTTCAGAGGTTAACACTTGACCTTCAAAAACATTACCAGGCCTGGTATTTATTGTGCTCAGAAGGAAATGTGATGCTCTTAACCACACTGGGTAGCACTTTTGTGAGGGAGCCTTGTACTCTCAAAATTCCTTGGTGTGTCTTCTCCCCTCGCCATCCCCCGCTCCAACTGCAGCAGATTTATAGTTTGGTAAACTGCCTCTCTCAAGCCCCAGCTGGCTGAAAGGTGCTTACTTTCTCTACTTTTCCCAGTATCATCTTTTTCAAGGCTCTGAGATCCTAAATCACAAAAGATCAAAGGGGCACTTAGTGTGTAAGGCAGAAAGCAATTCCAGTGAGTAAATATTTGCACCTCACTTGCTCTCATTATTCCCCAAGGTGTTATGAGTAATAATGATAATTGCTAACACTCAGGGCAGGCTCCATGGGCATGCCACCTGTGCAGTCACACAGAGCCCCACACTCAGAGCCACCTTGAACTTGGCTTAATGATCCGCTCTTGTCATCTTAACAATTTTCTAAATTTTTTAACATTTCCATTTTGCCCCACAAATTATGTAGCCAGTCCTATTAACATTTACAGGGCACTTACTATGCATTAGATTCTGTTCTAAACCTTTACTGTATTAAACTACAGTGGCAGGGGTACCACCAGACTATGTAAATTTCTTCCGTTACTTAATTTACAGGAGTCTGTTTTCCAGCCACTAAAAAGTTCTTAACTTGGGAGTGGGGAGCGGGGAGCCACCTGCTCAGCAACCCTCTGTTTAAAAAATTTTTTTTAAAACCTATCACATTGCTGGCTCTTTTATATCACAAATCTGCAATTAGTTGTTTACTTGCTTATTTTCTATGGAAACATAAGCTCCATGTTTCTCATCATTGAATTTCTAGCATCTAGCACAATGTCTGACACATAATAGAGAATTAATAAATTGTGTCCAAAGCTTCTTGGAAAACGGAAACGTAGAAAAACAATGGCTCTCCTGCAAAGCACAATAGGCTGTAACCGCCCACGTCAAATCATTTACTTGCTTTGGATGCTGACGGATGCAAAAATAACACTTTTATGGCCTTTTATAAAACAAAAACTCGTTTAATTAAATAGTACTTGAGTCCCTGCTATCTGTTTGGCAATGCCAGAGGCATTCTAATAGGTGGTCCCTCCTCTCCAAAAGCTGAGTCTGACAGAGCAGGGAATGATTCTCAAAGTGTGGTCTGGGAGGGGTCCCCAGGACCTTTCAAGGGGGTCTCCAAGGTCCAAACTATACTAGACATTATTTGCCTTTTTCACGTTCAGCCTCTCACAAACGTAGAGTGGAGTCTTCCAGGGGCTACATGGCATGTGATGAAGGGTAGTGGAATGTGTGCTTATGTGTTATTGTGTCAAAATTTTCTCCATTTTAACTTCTAGTTCAGTAAATATTAATAGCTATAACCCACTTAAACAAAGCTCTTTGGGGTCTTCCATAATTTCTAAGAGTGCAAAGAGGTTCTGAGACCAGAAAGTGGAGGACCACTGCGATAAAGAAGGATGCGTACCCAGGAAGCCGTTAGCAACGAAGAATACACTGTAGATGACAACGGAGACTAACATGTGAGGTTTGCGGCCCAACCAAAAGGTTGGGAACGGCCCTGAATCAGGAGGAAACAGTGGATCTGTGGAGGAGAAGACCAAGAAGGGTGTGGGCGAGGGGCAGCCCTGGCAAAGGCGCGCAGGGAGGGCGCTCGCGGCGTAAGAAAGCACTGGACAGGCAGACCCATCTCTCCGCAAGGACACACACCTCCTTCCCTTTCACGCTCAATACGAGAAGCTCTAAATTCTTCTCTTGCTGGTCAGCGATCTAATAAAAGCCAGGACATAATTTGGACCAGACAGGAAAATCTTATGGCGGGTTCTCCGAATCATATTGTTTAAAACTCCGTCCGGTTACTCATAACTGTAAAGTTTGGCCTACAGGTTAAAACATCTGCTTCCTGACTTGGGGGGAGAGGTGGGGGTAACGCAGTGCAAAGGCAGAAAAGGGCGGGAAAATAAAGCCCTAAAGAAAGAAAGAGCGGGCTGGGGGGAGGGGAGGAGGCAGCTCCAGAAGCCAATGAATGAGACCCAGGCTGCGGCACGTAGCCCAGTCGCACGCATGCGCAGCCGCACGCCCAGTGATCTCGCGGGAAAGAACCGTTGCCGGTCCCGGCGTTGCGCCCAGGTAGGAGGGGGTGGAGGCGGGAGTGAAGTCTCGCGAGAAGAGGCGGTTGCCGTAGCGGAGCTCTCAGGCTGTGTGTCTGAGGATCCGCCGCCCGAGCCGCGGACAGTTTACGGAGCCCGTTAGCGCCCCGGTCGAGACCCCCGCCGCCGTCATGTCCCGCTACCTGCGCCCCCCCAACACATCTCTGTTCGTAAGGAACGTGGCCGACGACACGAGGTATGTACAGGGAAGGCGCTCCGGGCCTACGCGGGGAGGCCGCAGGCGCCCGGAGACGACCCATGCGGCGGCGGCGGCGCGCTAGGCCGGGGGAGGGGAAGGGGCGAAGATGGCGGGGCCCGCGCCGGGTTTCCGGCCCCGACTAGGCCGCGGCGCCGGCTCAACCGCCGCGTGGGGCGAGGGCGGCGCCCGCGGTCCTGCTGGTCCGCCGCGGGGAGCGCGGGCCGCGTGGCTGGCTGTCGGCCCCCTCCCCCTCCGCCGGCGGGCCCCCTCCTCCCGCTGCCTCCCGCCTGTCCAGCCCCCGCCTGGCACCCGCGCCCCATCGGTTCGGAGTTGGCGTTCTTTGGGGTGCACGACCCCTCGCCCGGACTTTTTTTTTTTTTTGAAATGTGCTTTGTAGCGACATAACAGGATCGGGGGAGGGGAGTGTGGCGAAGCAGTCGCTACCCCTTCTGTTTTTTGGTTGTGTTATATTTGTCGTTTTTAAAATGGAGACGTTTGGAGAAAGGGAATGTTGAGATTTGGGAAATCAGATCCTCCTCGTAAAACGGTACGAACTAGTTCTTCCCATTTCCCGGAAATACTGGTCTCCCTTTGAGAAGGGGGGGTTTAGGAAGTCTAATGCCATTAAGACGTGGATACCTAAATTGGATTAATCTAGACCATGCCTTTGTTCTCGCCAGTTCCCTTGATTGTTTGGAGTTGCCGTCAGAATTTTTTGGAAGAGATCTCATCACAAAATGAGACCTTTTATGTTTCACAAATAATCACTCTGTCCCCCCAAAAAGAAATCAAAATTTCTTTTGGTCGCCTTGTGTGATTTATATTTTTCTGTCCTAAGTGGGCAAGTAAGCCATGTTAATTATTTTAGTATCGAGAAGATTTTCCCCTTTATGTCATTCGGACATTTATTATTTACAGAGTTAGATGTGACTACCCTGTCGCTAAAATTTTGGGATAAAAATAAGTGCTTTTTATTTTTCGGAGTACTAGAGTTGACTTGATACTGTAAAAGAAAGGCATTAGCAATACATGCAGCCTAATGGTTCTACCTTTTATGAAAAATGGAGGATGTGGATAAAAACAATAGAGATAAATTGTGATCGTTTCTTTAAATGTTTGCTTTTTTTCTGTTGTTAATGTAGACTAGTAGTAGATTTTATTATAAACTGCCTTTTTACCTTCCAAAATCTTGGATCCTAGCTTTATCAAAAAGATATACTGCCTGTACGGTTTTGTATGTTCTTATAGTTGGAATGTTGAGATTTAGAAAACTTGTCTGCTTCAGGGGCACAGCACAGTCCCTTTCGTTAACTGAAATATTACAGAAAGACACCTGTTTCTTACAAAGAAACTGTTACGGGAGTGAACATAAAAATTTGGGGTCTTTTTATGATGTTTTAGGTCCGAAGATTTACGGCGCGAATTTGGTCGTTATGGTCCTATAGTTGATGTGTATGTGCCACTTGATTTCTACACTCGCCGTCCAAGAGGATTTGCTTATGTTCAATATCCTTTCTTCAGATGACTGATTAGTGAGGGGTGTTGAAGTTTGAAATTCAAGTTTATGTAAGAGGTAACATCTAAAAAGTAGTTTATTTTTGTCCTCTAATGTATTATGTCTTCAAATTTCTGAAAATTAATTCTGACTCGCACATTGCTCTTACTATTTCTTAAAGTTAATCCAAAAATGGTAAAATATTAAAATTCCCATTCATGCTGCTGAAACGCAAATCAATGATTATAATATGTGATTTAAATTTGAATAGAGTCTGGTTGCTACCACCTTTAATGTAAGTCAAATTAAAAGTTAATATGTTCTTGTGCTTAGCAATTAAAGTTTGGTATTCTTGTTTGTTAATTTGAATCACTTGATCAAAAAACAAATTGTATAACAATGAGGTAAACTTCTTTAATATTGTCCCCTAATTTGCTGTCCTCTGTTGTTACCTCAGAGAATGTAAAGCTGTACAGTTATGGCGACCCCAAAGAGAAAGCATGAAAGAACCTTTAGAGTAGAGTTCAACACTTAAGGCAAGTAGACAAGCCAAAGACCTCTTAAGGATCAGGCTTGAAGAGAAGGGAGAGTTTGGGAAAAGAAAAAATAAAGAAAAGCTGGAAGAAGGACAAGCCTAATGGGAGACAAAGCCTCGCTTTATCTACAAAAGGGGGAAAAGGTTGTTTTTCAAAGTTAAAGATAAAGCCATCTGTCATATTTGGCCAAGCATCTCATGACAAGTCCTTCTGACAAGCACTTAAAGAGTTAAAGGTCAAGATGAAGTTGAATGATGGCCAAGATTAAAGGAGTCATACCTGATGTATCCTACAGAATAACTATTTTCCTTTTTTTCTTTTTCTTTTTTTTAATGTTTTGTAAGCAGTTAATTTTCAAAATTACTCTGGTTTGGTCTAGTGACAAAACCTGTAACTTGATTTATGTGGGCCTTTGATGTTGTGATTGTGGTCTTGTATAAATGCACTCTCTCTTAGCTTGTCAAGTTAAAGTGTACCAGGATGTAATGTCGTTAAGCTTAAACTCAGCATATTTCTGTTTTGGACCAGATGGTCAGACACCACAGGGTAGCAGGCATTACTCTTTGGAGTACCATGAGGTTCTGGGGTCAAGCTAGCTCCACAGAGCCATGCTTAAAGGGGAGACAGGTGCATGCCCTGGGGACCACTTAGAAGTGGTCTTAGAGGGTCAGATCCAGTAGAGACACTACCTGTTTGTGGATATATTTTAAAGTGGCTGCTGGGGAGCACACACATACTCCTAACTTGTGAAATGTAGCTCTGTGAAGCCTGCTGGCCCCACGCTGCTTTAGTACGTATGATCAGTTGGCCCTGAATAGATTGCAGAAGGCCTTATCCCTGGTATGGGTGCCTAATCAGGATCTGTGGGAAGTCAGTCCCTGACCCAGAGTTTAGGTGACATTACTTCCTTCAGTGAGTCATCTCACTGCTGCAAGAAAGGTTTGAGCTGTGGTCTTCAGGCTAGGAAAAATTCTTATTGCTTCAGTTCAGTGGGTCTTGAAACTTAGAATTTAGTGAGACTTAAGGGAAATGCCGAAGCTGCCATTCCTACAGGGCCCGTGATCAAGGACAGTTGTGGGAATTGGTTGCAAAGCTCTATTACAGAGAGGATAAGAGCTATATCTGGCTTGGTTAAAAAAAAAAAAAAAAAAAAGATAGTGATGCATTCTAGCTTTTAATTTTGACCTGATTTTACCCTGGTTTAGGGGTGGCCTGGGAACCAAGATAGATCAGCAGTAGTTTGACTGAGTATGTGATACTTGAGCCAGAAAAGAGTTGTCATTCCAAAGGAATCTGAAAGAAAATTTTAAATTTTTACCTACAATATAATATATACCTACAGAGTCTTTCTGTAGTCTTAAAATAGTTTAAAAGTAATAAGTATCGATATTTTGCAAAGACCCTCAGTACAGATTTCTCCATGACTGACATCAGAGTGATATTTGGCTGCCCCTGCTGCAGCTCTCTGTTCTGCCTGACCCCATTCCCAATTAGTCTTCTCTTAACAGGTGGAGTAGAACCTTGCCATGGTTCATCCAACCCAGGATTCTGTTTTTGAGGGTAGCCCCAGGGGATGATTTGCTCTTGTTAATAATTTTTACACCTCTTGATCTAAATCCTTTATAAAGTTATTTTAGTCTTTTGCAGTAGCAAATAAAGTAGTACACGCAGTAAGTGAACTTATTTTTAATTATTTTAGAGCCCAGCTGCGTTACCCTTGAGAGGGGTGTTCAGTTATAGTATTCAAGGTTCCAAACTCCCATCGACCTTTGCCTTTTCATGTTGAAAGCGCTGTGATTGAGGACTTGGGAAAATCTCTCCTTTATGATAGCCTCAGGAAGAGAGAGCTGGAAACCTGCTGTGGTCCTTAATTCCTTTCAGAACAAAGGAAAAAGGAAATCTAGTGAGGCGGACCTTTTAATCTCTGGAATAAACGAATTTTAGTGTCAGTGTTGAAGGGAGTATGTCACCTCACAGGTGTTTTTTAATCAGCTCTCAAGATTTGCATTCTTCTCTCAAATTTAAGAAATGGGCAAGTTAGAATAGTGACTTTTAGGATAGAATGAAAATGTACACACAGACCTAACCTTTCTGTCCAAAGCTTTTATATCAAACACTGTTCTGAATATGTGCTTGGCTTCTGTCAGAATATGGTTCTGGAAAGGAGCTAGATTTGGACAGTAACTTTGTAAAGCCGAGAGTTCTTGGTGGTGGTATTGCTGACATTGAGGGAGGAAGAGAAGGCAATTTAGCCTCTTAGATCAGCAGTTCCTGCTTCAGGCTGGTAAATATTATCTTGAAATTCTCAAGCTGAAAACCAGTCCCAACCCTATTTCTTTACAGGAAACTCTTATGTTTAGTATCTTGGTTAGGGCTTTCCAGTCCAGGAATTTTTCCAGTCCTGTTATTTCTTGGTAGTATGCTTTTGTAGTCTGTGCATGAGTGTAGTATCTTTTGATATAGTGATGTCTTGATTATTATTTGATTCTGTCTTCATCTCCACAAGTGGCTAGTGCAGCAGTCTTCCCTGCGTGGTATGAGGAAGACAACTACATGAAATAATAGCGGTAGATAAATTTGAGAAAAATAGCAAAATAAATTTGAGGTTAATGCTTTCATCTCTTTTAAGGTAAGGTATATTCTGCTTGCTTACACAAGAACTATTGGCATTTTCCTTTTTTCATTTGAAACAAAAAATCCGAAAAACACTTTTGGTTTTATTTTAAGAAATTTTTGTTTTAGCATACAACATAGACGTGACATTTGTTTCTCTCTTGTCTTGTTTTCTAAAGTTAATTCTTAAAACACAGGGGAAAAAATTTGATAGAATTACTTGGTAGTTCAGCTATAACAGATCTTATTTCAATAATAACTTTATGGTATGTATTCACGTGTTTTCAAACATATGCCTTAGGAAATCTTTCAAGTGCTTTAATACTCTGAAGTGTTTATAGCTGAATCAACCAACTAGTAAAAGTGGGGTCTGGTTGATTTTCTAGAATAATATCGAGAGATTGTGAATCGTTCCAGGCTTGCCAACTGAACTTTCATTCATTATCAAAGTTTGCAAACTTCCCAAGCCCCTTAACATTTAGCACATTTGAGGATGTTCGTGATGCTGAAGATGCTTTACATAATTTGGACAGAAAATGGATTTGCGGACGCCAGATTGAAATACAGTTTGCACAGGGTGATCGGAAGAGTGAGTACCGTTATGCCTATTATATCACTTTTTAGCATTTTGAGATTTCTTGAAAGAATTTCTGCGATTTGTCTCTGTTCAAAACCCAAAAAGAGTTTTTGAGAAGACAGAGTATCTTGAATTCGTTGCTTCATCATATTTTTTAGATGTATTACAAAGTTTCAGGGTAGACATAAGGTAGAAAGTGGAGATCAGAATGCCTGAAATATGTTTGGACTGTTAAGAAAGTGGATCAGTACTGTCAGCCATGGCATGTTTAGTATCCTGGGGGTGGAATTGAAAGGGATAAAATTTGGAAAGTTTTGGGTCTCTCGTGCCATTTCTTTTCCTCATAAAGATCTTCAAGGTAGAATTGGGTACTTAATGTGGATGCAAGGCTATGGAAATGAACAAGTAGAATTAGATTGGGAACGCCTATATAAATTAAACCTTGAACAGATTTTATATTAGCACTTGTTTTTTAATGGTATGCAGTCATACACCAGGTGTTAGCTGCATGCTATTGAGGCAAGAATACAGGCTTTGGAGTCAAATAGACCTGGGTTTGAATTCTGGCTCAATTGTTATGTTACCTTGGGCAAAATACTAAAAGAAGTTAAAATAGCTCCTGAAGAGCACTTAGGTAGACACAAGCTATTAGTAATTTTCTGTTTCTCAGGTTGGGTGATGTTTTCCTGGGTATTTGCTATGTTATTTATACATACATGCACACATACATAAAGTATCTGCTTCATAGAATTGAATGACATGACATAACAATTGAGGACTGTCCAGGGGTGTGGGTGTGTCTGAGGCATTCAGTCTCCACAAGTGGCTAGTGTAGCAGTCTTAGTCTCTTAGAACTGTGTATATATTATTGCATTTTGACCCTACACATTGTTCATAGGTCACCAGTGAGTATTTTATCCTTGGTAATTGTGTTCCTAATGAATGGAAACCATGGCAGGATAACTCCAAAATAGGATATGGTTCAAAAGCCATTCATATTTTAGTTTGGAATTTTAAAAAAATACTTTAATGGTACATTTTCCTAATGCCAAAGTAGTTGGCTTGTTTTTGAACAGCAAGCTAGATAGATGTCTTTGGGGGAAAAAATAGTTGGGAAGGTATTTGAAAGTATCATTTTTAACATAAAACAGTCTTCTGGTAAGACTTCCTTGAAGACAAACAAATACTTTGTCATGATTAATATTCACAATTAATCTTTATACAGATTGAGGGTATAAGGGGAGAGGATGCAGTAATTTTTCCTATAATTTGAAGACTTAAATACATAAGTATTTAATGTTTCTAAATATTTCTGTTCTGTGTTATTTCATAGCTCCAAATCAGATGAAAGCCAAGGAAGGAAGGAATGTGTACAGTTCTTCACGCTATGATGATTATGACAGATACAGACGTTCTAGAAGCCGAAGTTATGAAAGAAGGAGATCAAGAAGTCGGTCCTTTGATTACAACTACAGAAGATCTTATAGTCCTAGAAAGTAAGTGTGACGTGTAGCACCGTGATCTGTCAGGAAAAATTTGTGTTGATTAGCTTTTTTTTTCCTAGTTTTTTTTTCTTGTTTTTTTTTTCCCGTTTTTTTTACTTTTTTGTATACTTTTAATTATATACATTGTATGCTCATTGAGACTAAAGATATTTTAGTGCTTCATTTAAAAAGTTTTATGCTTCACTAAATTAGAAACTTTTTTAAAGACTCTGTAAATAGACGTTTGTCACTGTTTGCTTTTTCTGATGTACTTTTTAGCAGTAGACCGACTGGAAGACCACGGCGTAGCAGAAGCCATTCCGACAATGATAGGTAAATAACTTTGCTTTGAAAAAGACTTATACATTTTTCAATTTCAGAGTGAACTTTTGCTCTAAAAATAACAAATTTGATTAATATAAAATCTAATTTTTACTCTAATTGTATCTCTCCTCTGTTTTGAAAGATTCAAACACCGAAATCGATCTTTTTCAAGATCTAAATCCAATTCAAGATCACGGTCCAAGTCCCAGCCCAAGAAAGAAATGAAGGCTAAGTCACGTTCTAGGTCTGCATCTCACACCAAAGCTAGAGGCACCTCTAAAACAGATTCCAAAACACATTATAAGTCTGGCTCAAGATATGAAAAGGAATCAAGGAAAAAAGAACCACCTAGATCCAAATCTCAGTCAAGATCACAGTCTAGGTCTAGGTCAAAGTCTAGATCAAGGTCTTGGACTAGTCCTAAGTCCAGTGGCCACTGATAGATAAACCGTGATATTTTTAGGCATGTATCATTCATTTACTCATAGTTTGGTTTACTTAAATTATCAGGAATACAATGTTGCAATGATGCTTAAAAAACACTTGTCAGTTTTCCCTGTACCAGGCAATGGTTATAATTAAAATGATATGCTGTTGAGAAGCCACTCTTAAGAGTCCAGTTTGTTTAATGTTATGGGCAGCTACCAATTTGTGGTGTCTCTGTATATTTTTGTAAAGATTCTCATTTTTTATGCTTGAAGTATTGGTGAAAAGATGTTGGTTGACCATAATTTGCAACATTGTCTTACTAAAAATAAACTTTCATATCCATATTTGGTAGAACTGTTAACCTAGAAATGTAGCTTGCTAATAAGATAGAATGATACAAAGTGAAGTTGTAGCCACAGTACAACACTGATCAGACACATTTAGGTTCAGGGTGGACCTTTTTGTCTTGTCAAAATGTCTAGGCCCGTGATATAGTTAATTTATGACACGGTGTGGATAGTTCTTTTGTTAACCCCACTGTCTTGGGGCGTGATGCCAACTGGGTTAAGTAGCTTTTTCAGGGAGATGGAGTTTTTGACTGAAACATGGAGCCTTCACTGCTTTTTTTTTTTTTTCTGGATTCTATGAAGATTTGGAACATACAAACATCAGAAAAACTCACCTTAAAATTTGAGCAGGTCAATGATGGCAAAACAATTTTAAGGGGGAAAGAATGTTCTTATGTAGTTACTCTAAACTTTAAGGAGCATTGTTGACCCTAATATTGCTTAGTTTTCTTACTGCTGTTAAAAGCAAGTAAATTGTTTCAAAGTAGGTTTTGTTTTTGTTCGTGTGTTGTAGTAGTGTAAAAGAACCGAATTTTGATGCTTATAGCACTCGGTATGTGCGTTTGTATCAAAATTGGCCTGCCTCTTTCCGAAGGAGGCTTGTTCTTCACCGTCCGTTCAGTTAACGTGAGGCGAGTTGAAAGACAACACTCCCATTCTAGGTGGTTTTGTGGTGCCATGAAATTTAAAATAACTTTGAAAAAAGTTGATTATAAATAAGTTACATCTGAGGTTTTTTTTGATTTATTATCAATCTAGTACCTAGCAGGTACCTGACTAAAAATGAGAAAATAATAACCCTTAACCATTTATAATTTCTAGCATTTCTCAGAGAGATTGTTTTGGGGGCAATAAAAATGACCCGACGTGTCCAGTCTCATTTCAGAATAAAAGCTAGCATCTTTAAAAATTTTAGATTGCTTGCTTCCAGGTTACGAGTAAGAAATATTGTGGGGAAACGATTCCTTTTAAAGGATTACTTCTTTCAGTTTTTGTTTTAGTAATCTAGGCCTTGCCTGTAAAGAACAAAAGATGGTTTTTAAATACTGTTTGTGGAATGTGTTTAAAGAATTGATTCTAGAACCTTTGTATATTTGATAGTATTTCTAACTTTCATTTCTTTACTGTTTGCAGTTAATGTTCATGTTCTGCTATGCAATCATTTATATGCACGTTTCTTTAATTTTTTTAGATTTTCCTGGATGTATAGTTTAAACAACAAAAAGTCTATTTAAAACTGTAGCAGTAGTTTGCAGTTCTAGCAAAGAGGAAAGTTGTGGGGTTAAACTTTGTATTTTCTTTCTTATAGAAGCTTCTAAAAAGGTATTTTTATATGTTCTTTTTAACAAATATTGTGTACAACCTTTAAAACATCAATGTTTGGATCAAAACAAGACCCAGCTTATTTTCTGCTTGCTGTAAATTAAGCAAACATGCTATAATAAAAACAAAATGAAGGAAATAATGATTAACTGGAATTATTATAGTTTTGAATGAGATTCTAAAGTAACAATGGAAACAATCCTTTGTAGATTTAGGAATATTTTTAATCAGTGTTGCACTAGGCACAACTAACTTTTACTTTGGAAGTGATAAAACTTGCCAGAAAGGTACATCTTTTACATTGTACTTAAAGATTCCTTGTGTAATGTCAAAGCCCCTTGGGTTAAATAACTTAGAGGTTATTGATAGTTATTAAGCCCCTTGGGTTAAATAACTTAGAGGTTATTGGTAGTGTTGAGATATGTATTAAAATGAAATTTGGATCAGCTAATTTAAATTTATGTTTTCATTATTGGATGGACCGATAATTCTGCTCTTCCCCATCCTAAACAAGATGCATTGGGCCTTGTGTTTATGGCATGATTTAAAATACTTCTGCATTGAATGTTGGTGAGCAGTTAATATAAGTGATAATCACTTTGGGGAACTGGTTTTGTGGTTTGAACTCTAGCTCCTTCATAATGACAACAATTAGAGCTAATATTTATTGAGTATTTATGATGTGCCAGACACTGTTCTAAAAGCTTTGTGTGTTAATTCATTTACTCTTCACAAAACCCTATGAGAAAAATACTTTTATTTTCCCCATATCGCAGATAAGGAATTTAAGGCGCAAAGAAAAGGCTTTAAAAGGCAGATCCAGGATTTGAACCCAGGCCTGATCCTTAGATTTTTTTTTTTTTAATGGACTATAATTGAAGAGGAGTAGATTAAGGAGATAGCCCATTGAAATTGTTATCAGTCTGTATAGAGCTAGAAGGCCTGATAGTTTCATTTTTATTTTTTTACTTCTGTCACTTATTTTTAGACTCAGACTATTTTCTTGAGAACCTTACGTGTTATTTCTAAAGTGACATACCTAGCAGAGCGTAAAAAGGACTATATTATAGTTGAACCCATGATAGTTAGGATCCTGCTGATACTTCATGAGGATCCTTACACAGTGCTTTAATTTGGGGTTACATAGTTGAGTTCAGCAGTTACTGAGCACCTACTGTGTCTGGCACTGTGCTCAGTGTTCGAGTATATCATGTCAAGACTCATCTGAGGGCTAACACTTCACCTCTCTTTTTACTTAAGATCTCTCTACATTTTTTTTTTAAGCCAAATAAGCAAGAAGAAAAATGACAGATAATGCTTCAGTGAGAAAGGAAAGGTGCTACATAGAGTATGAGCCATTAAGTTACAACCCAGGGAAAAAGACCTGGGAACTATTGTGCTATTCTCTTGAAAATTTGGCCCAGTAAGCTGCTACATCCAGTTCAACTAACAAAATCCTGTATACCACAGAGAAGAATAAAGAAAACCAAACTGACAAACATCCTTCTTTTATTTAAGACCAAACTGCAGCTGGAATACCCAGTACAGTTCTGCTTACTACACTTCAAGAAAGATCTGAGAAAGCGGATAAAGAACCAAAGAAGGGCAGTTCAAGCGACCAAAGGGTGGGTGGAAGGTGCTGCAGTATGAATACTGTACGAATATTTTGACTCTGGTCTGAAAAGATAAAAGAATGTTATCGAAACTACATGGAATAATTGAAGTCCCTTCAAGTTTGAAAGTAAGCATTTTAGGACAAATAAAAGGAAATTCAACTTTGTACTTGTGGAAACTAATCCCTAAATCTGAATAGGTTTATATTGATTCTTGGGTAACAGGTCCATAATAAATTATTGAAAACTAGGATGTCTGAATATCAAGGAAGACAGCCATAGTCTCTTACAGTGCCTGTATTGGTCTGTCTCAAATGGAATTGGGTGAGAAAAGGTATGGTCCACTATAAACTTTTTCTTGGTTCTCTCTTAAAGTCAGTTGCATTTTCGCTATTGGCAAATCTTGCCTTTGTTTATTCCAGTGCCAGTGTTTTCTGCTTAACGGTTT
Source organism: Equus caballus (assembly GCF_041296265.1). Lineage (NCBI taxonomy): Eukaryota > Metazoa > Chordata > Mammalia > Perissodactyla > Equidae > Equus > Equus caballus. The sequence continues at coordinate 31,044,461 of NC_091685.1, forward strand.
GCTTTGTTGGCATCTGAGTTTATTTACTTGTGTGCCATGTGCAGTTTACATCTTCCTTAAACACTCTTTCCCAGGTAAATTCCAATTATAATATTTGACAGCCAGCTAAGAGGGTCCATTTCGTCTCACCTCTTTCCTAGTCAGTATATTCAGCAAACATTTACTGAGCCCTTAGTGTGGGCAAAAAAATGTACTGGGTGATTGGGGAGAAAAATAGATAAAATTCACTTATTCAATAAATGTCTACTGAGCACAATCCAGTGAATCATTACAGTATGGCCTCATTGTTTTGTTTGAGGTGTATTATTCGTAACAATATTTTACACCATTCATATCCTAATGTAATTATAAAACCCAATATACTATCAAAGATAAGTAATTTTGTGGTTATCTGCCATTTAAAAGTATCCAGTATTTCTGTTTGCATCCCGTTAATACAAATAATGAAAAAATGATTTGTTTTAATCTGTAATAAACTGATTTATTGTGCAGTGGCTGTAATATACTAGAGTTATATTAAATTGTTAACTCTGCCTCCTCAAACACATATTAGGAAATAATCCCCAAAATAAGTATTTAACTTTGCGTTAGATATAAAGGAGACTCTGGGTGCTATAATTAGACTATTTTGAGGCAGATAGCTGTTATCCCAGTTGATTTAGTGTGTTCTGTAATTGAGAAAATGTTCACCAAGTTATACTTTTTAGTGATTTACATGTACATTTTATAGGGACATGTTCTGTGTATAGTGAATAAATAACTTTTATAGCATCACAAAATGTTTTGGATTCCTTAGTTCCTTATTAGGATATGAAGTTTGTTTATACATTGATTCCATCATTTACATATTTGACTTTTGTCATATTTCTGCCACATTTTTAAAACATTTCATGTAAAGTTACTCATCTAAAAATATGGAAGTGTTTAACCCTTTATAAGGATTTTGAAAATACGGAATACACATAACTACGCAAGACATGAAATGGAGGTGTTTTTACCCTCATTTTATTTTAAAAAAATTTCAGGGGCCAGCCTGGTGGTATAATGGTTAAGTTCACACACTCCACTTTGGTGGCCTGGGGTTCACAGGTTCAGTTCCCAGGCATGGACCTTTGCACTGCTTATCAAGCCATGCTGTGGCAGCATCCCACATACAAAATAGAGGAAGATTGGTGCAGATGTTAGCTCAGGGATGATCTTCCTCACCCAAAAAAAAAAATTTCAAACTTGCCCAAGATCACACAGCATTGTTGTATATGGCAGAGCCTAGATTCGAGTCCAGGGTTTTTCATTTGGTTCATATTTGTAACCATTTTGCTTTGCTTCCCTCCCCCTCCCAAAGATTGGCCCTGAGCTCACATCTGTTGCCAGTCTTTTCTTCTTCTTCTTCTTCTTCTCCCCAAAGTCCCCCAGTACATAGTTGTATATTCTAGTTGTAGGTCCTTCTCGTTCTGTGTGGGACACCACCTCAGTGTGGCTTGATGAGCGGTGCTAGGTCCACACCCAGGATGTGAACTGGCGAGACCCTGGGCTGCCAAAGTGGAGTGTGTGAACTTAACCACTCGGCCACAGGGGCCTACCCCTGCTTTTTTTTTTTTTAATCAAATGGGGAATTTTTATAGCTTCATAAAATTAATATAATGGAATCTAGAATTCACTTAGAAGGAAGATTTAAGATTTATAAAATAGTTTAATTACAAAAAGTATTCTTTAACTTTTCTGGATGGAAAAGAGCAGTCAAATGTAACCTAAGATCTCACAGCTCTGTGACTCTCTCTTTCCATCCTGGCTTTCCGCACTTCAGTGTCATTGTATTGCATTTTAACCATACCTGTTTACAAAATCCTGAGATATTTTGAAATGGAGAGGCCATGACTTCAGACAGCACAGTGGTAGCTCAGGAGTAAACTAATGGCCTTCTACTAAGAGGTCTCTCAAAACTTTTAGGAATCCAAGGAGTAAAGTGTTTTCATTGATAAATGAAGCAAGCAACTTGTCTTTGTTCACCTCTTGACATCTACAAGACATAGCAGTCACTATGGAAGGCTCCTTCTCTTGGGTTTTTTCCTCTGCCCTCTCCAACAGTGTTTATTCCATTATGTTTCTGTGTATGCCTAACAGTTGTTTCACCCTCATATTAAGATGGCATTCTTTTTTATTTGGAATAAAAAGCAAGGCATGTAAATTCATTTCATTAATAATTGACAAGAGTAGTTTTTTGTAAAGAGGTAAAAGGCCTTTGTGTCTAGTTTTTTGTTGTAGATCACATCTTTTTGAATGCTGGAGGGTGAAATAAACTGATTGAGGAGCCAAAAAAAAATCTTGGGGATTTTCTTTTTTAGGTTTAGCTCTGCCTTAGATTTGTGACCAGGTAGGCTTTCCTCATTTGTGTAAGAGGTTTTAGAGATACACCCTGTCCTGCTTGTTTTACAAAGTAATTGCCTATGAGAACGCAATTAGAGAAACACAAGAAAACTTACCCGAAAGCCAGTTTTTTTCCACCTTCTTGCTTTTGGGAAGAGAACTTAGGTGTCAGGATAGGTTATGGATTCAGATTCCATCATACTATATACTGCTGTCAAAAACGTATGACAAATTTAAACTACAACACTGACTGAAGGGTCACAGTATAGCTGACCAGCCCTACAGAATAGGTTCTCTGTAACAACTTTTTGGTTCTTACAGTGCAATGATTTGGGAAAATCCTGTCACCATACTTCCTGTAGGCCAACAGTTGTCTTAGTACCTTTCTGAGAGATGAGATGTTGATAGGATTAACTGTTTATTTAGGTTACCCTTAGCTAGTAAAATTTTTATTGTTTAAAAGCCTTTTCTACTCCCACCCTCAGTTCTCTGAATGCTTTTACCACTTAAGTCAATCCCAGACCAAAAACTACCACAAAGACACCTGGGCTGAGAACTTCCAGTGCCAGTACAAATGAGAATTTGGCAGTCCCTAGCATTGTTCATAGAAATTACACTGGGGATAGAACAGGAAAAGCCTTAAGACTCAAATGTTGTTTTCCTCCAAATCGGTTATTTCCTACAGTTTGCATGAAAAAAGGTCCTTGTCCTGGGATTCACTGCTAGTGTAGAACTTTAAAAAGGATTATTCTTGAACTAGCTTCAGCTAGTTCAGTCTATCACTTGGAACCTATTAGAAAGCAAATATGGTTTTTGTGATGCCTTTTTCTCCCAAGGTCCCCTTGTAAAAACTACTTTATATATTAACAAATATTTAAACACAAGGGTTCTTACCAGTTTGAGGAATTCTTTTGTGCCAATTTTTTTTCTATAAACCTAAATATACATTTTAGAATGTAGGAAAGGGAAGAGGTAATTAAACTATCAGGTGGACTCGGCAGCTTTATGAAGTTTCCGAAGTATCCTGTGGCCTTTTACTGTTAGCCCTGCTGGGAGCAGGTTGCTTTTTTAACTCTTTAACTGTTGAACTACTCCAGATGTCTTCATCAGTCAGTCACATCGGTTGTCTCTTAAAACCAACAATCCTGGAGGCCTGTGCCGTGGCCGAGTGGTTAAGTTTAGTGCGCTCTGCTTTGGTGGCCCAGGTTCTGTTCCTGGGCGCAGACTTACACCACTCGTCAGCAGCCATGCTGTGGCAGCGACCCACATAGAAGACAGAGGAAGACTGGCACAGATAGATGTTAGCTCAGGGCGAGTTGGCCTCCTCAAAAAACCCCGCAAAAACCAACACTCCCATTGTATTTCAATTGGGTTAATTATGTACATTTTAAGAATAAATGTCAGGCAGTCATAATTTTTTATAAAATAAAAACAAGCCACTGGGGAGAAAAGCAATTTTATTTAATTTCATGCTTCAAATTCGTATATGTACGTTAAGTACTATATAAACTTGTCTTTAGGATATTGTTTGACTTGGGCAATATTATCTCATCTGAATTTATTTGGAGAAATACAGCTTATTAGCCATTCTGCATAAAAATAACAAAAAAACGCTGCCAAATTAGAAACGATCAAATTTTTAACTGATCCCACACACACATTCTTTTACTACTGGGTTGTTCACTGTTACACTTAGCATTTACCTTTAAGGTAGGTAAAACATTATCAAGGTAGCAAGGAAGAAATGACATCATGTGTATAAGTGGCCCCATGGGTTACACTTACTGGTGACAAAAATACACTGGCATTGTGCACTATACTTGTATCATAGGTTACAAAAATTGTTGACAGCCAAAATGAATCTTTGAAAGGACCCTTTAATAGTTAATCTTTGGGTTTAAGGAATAAAAAATAGTCCCATACTGCATTTCACATCTCTTAAAAATAGGAAGTGTTTTAGCAGCTTAAAACCTTTCAGTTATATAAAACTTATTACACTAGGATTTACTTTGTAATATAGTTTACAACCAAATCAATTATACATATCACTGGCACTTTAGCACATGGGCAAACTTTAAAAACAGATTATTTTGGACCTTTAAAATTAGGCCATAGTATAAAAAAGTCAATGGTCTTACATTCAGCGAATTCATACTAAAATATTCTATTTTTGTAGAATAAATGCCAACAAAACTTTACATATGCTACAAGTTTATTACATGTATTTACATGGCTCTTTCCTAGGTACTTTAAACTTTCACATTATACAGCTCCCTGCTTTAAGCGAGCTTCGCAGGGATGATTTGCGGCCAGATCACTGTCAGAATAGCTTGTGCGGTGCTGTAATACAAAAATGTATTTTCAGAGCTACTCAGTGACCGCCAAATATTCTTTCTATAAAAATGGTTTTGGCGCATTTGTTGGCAAACACATACCCCACTGTATGTAAGAAACAGGGCCACTGGGGTATACTGTCTCATCTAAATAGCCCCTAGTGCCCTTTCCACATTCACCACGGTACAGTTTACTAAAATGTAACTAAGAAAAATTCACATTTTCTCTTAGCAGTGCATCAGATTGTTGGCATGGTACTGGTTTGGGTATTTCTAGGACATTAAACTTTCAAATACTCAACTAGTTTTCAATCCCTGTGTCTTAACTAGATGCTTATAATCAGACTGACTAGCTTTCAACAAATAATCTAGTGGTCCACGAATGGTAATCTTAAATTAGTATTTTCCCCCAACAAGCAGTAGAAAAAGTCGATTCCTTTATCATTCCCCAAATCTAAATTTGAATGGTTTCACTTGAGTTTCAAATTGAAAATACTTAATATCAAAATATCAAGTACAATTATCAATAATTCAGATATTTTAAGTTGCACTGATGCTACCATTAGATCACAGTGCACACAACACAACGAGATGAAGTCTAATTATATTTTTCTATGTTAATTAGCAGTTTTACACAAACAGATTAATTCCCTAGTGAATCTGGTCTGAAACAACTGACAACTACCCTTAAATGTAACTAAATTTAAACATTAGCACTTTATTTTATACCTGTACTTTAAGTAAGGTTTTAAGTTGAAATGTCATTATTTCCTTATCAGAAGGATTAAAAGAAACAGGAACCCAGTGGCTTGGTGGTTTAGGAAGAACACTTGGGGATGGCGGCTCACTAAATTTGGCTCCAGCATAGTTCTGATTAGTTTGAGACTTAAAAAGCAAGCTGGGACCTGATAAGCTAGAGTGATTATTTGGAAAATTTTTGTTCTTTCCCCCATTTTGCATGGCCTGCCATGCAGCTGCTGATGAGTTATAAGTATGTCCTCTTTCTTTTTTCTTATGAACAATCTTCATCTGGGAATTCTGATCCTTGGTCTTCTGTCTATTAAGCTGTTGTTGGTTCTTACTAACATTTCTAGATTGAGGGGCTGGAATGTTATACCTCTCTCCGCCACCCATCTTCAGCTTCTTTGTCACCTGTAAGTGAATGGAAACAAATACTGAATAAACTTCCAATAAGAAAAGTTCAAACCTTTAAGAAACTTCAGTAGACCTTACTTCTAACTATATGTTGACACCTCATTAGTGCACAGCCTTTATCACTTCCTAAGAAAAATGAGCTTCCCCAAAAATCTGAAAAATCCTCTATTTGAAAATACAAACAGTTGGTTTAGGACGAATCCATCATCACAAGTTTGCCCCATTACAACGTGGACGTCTTCATACCTTTCAGTCTGCTTTTCAGAGCGCAGGATTTCCACTACGTGTCCCCTTCCTTGCTGCCAAGCCCAGGATAACAGATGTTGCTTTCTGACAGATCCTCTCCTTTGTCTCAATGCAGAAGTTTTCATGGGCCGATCTGCCGAGTTCAGCCTAGGCGCTGAGGCCAACATCTGAGTCTCCTCAGCACACAAGTTTGAGAGAAGTCCTAGCTAGAAAAGTAGAGATTACTTCATTATTTCAACTCAAAAACATGGGAGAAAGTGGTCATTTATATTCACTACAGAAATAGTTAAAATGGCTACTTCCTGAACTAAAAGGCAGAAAATAAGCTGTCTCTGAGATGGCTTTCTTTGACCTTTTAGCTGTCATCATTTAAGAACTCTGCTCAGCCTCGAGATCCAGGAACTCCTGGGGACTTTGGGGACAGTGTCTCCAAGTCCCGCAACAAGTTGCTTCTATCTTCTTCCTGGGGACCTTTCAGATGCTCACACGGGTTTTGTGGCCAAAATGTTAAAAGTCAATCCAGGGCAGCAACCACCTTTACAGCCATTGCCAAGAAACTGGCTTAGAATTAGTTTTCCAAAGAGACCGTGTTTTTACAGTCTCTCCAGAATTCTTCAACCATTCGACACATCACCTATCGTTTTCGCAAAGCCTCTCCCAACGTGTCTACGTCACGCGAAGTGTTTCCTTCAGTTCCCAACACTCGCGACTCCTCCCCGCTGCAAGATGAGTTTTCACGAGCCGGAACCACCTAAGCCAGTTTTCCCCCTCGAGTATGTAAAGATGCCTGCCTACGGGGAACGCTCAAGACTTGCTTTCCATCTGATACGCCGAGAAGCCAAGTTACCAAACGAGCCGCCCTCTCTCCGAAAGGGCCAGAGGGCCATCTCACCAGCCCTGGACCTCGACTCACGCCGCACGCGAGCCCGGAAGTGGCTTCTTCCGACGGGGCCGGCTCCCGAGGGGCCCTCCCCTCGGGCCCCGGCGCCCGCTCGCCCCCCAGCTCGCCTCCTTCCCCAACAATGGGGAGCGCGACCGCCAACATGGCCGCGCCCGCGGCGCCGCCGCCACTCACCGACTTCACGCTCGGGCCCCGGGCGCGGCGGCTCCTCTAGGCGGCGAAGCCCCCCTCCCCTCCCAGGGAGCGATGAGGCACGGAACGAACAAGGCCCACGAGCGCCGACGAGCTAGCTGCTAGCCACCTCACCGTCCCGACCCGACCTCCTCCTTCGGCCTCTACCGACAAAATGGAGGCGGCGGCGAACGCAGCAGCGGGGCCGGGAGGCGCCACAGCCAATCAGAGCGCGCCGACGCGGCGCCCGGCCAATGACGCGCGGGCCGCCGCCTGTTGCTGGGCCGGCGGGGCGGGGCGGGGCGGGGCGGGGCGGGGCGGGAGGGGGTGGTGGCGAGGGTTTGAAATGCTCCCGAGAGGAGCATGTCGGGAACGAGCGCGGCGGCCCTCTGCTGGCCCCCCGCCGACCTCTCGCCGACCCGGCGTTCCTCCGGGAGGCGCCCCCGCCGCTGCCGGGGCCCGGGACGCCGCGCGCTCCGCCGTCCGCCAGGCTGCGCACGCAGCCCCTCGACTCCAGAGCCGCTCTGCCCGCGCGCGCCCGGCGCCTAGGAAGGGGCGGCCGCCCCTCCTGGGGCTCCAGCCCGGGCCCGCGGCCCTGGGAGCCGGTGTCCCCCCCGGGGGAATCCCTGAAGGGGCATTCGGTTCCCGAGTGACGTCTATTGAGCCGCGTACCCCATTTTTACGAATGGGAGAGACAAAGTTGCTTCCCGAGGCCCAGCCCCGCCCACTCTGCGCCGACGCCCCTCTCATCCCGTCCCCCGGTCACCGGCACTTCTCGCAGCTCGCCGAGCTTCGATTCCCCTGCGCCTCCCTCCTCGGCTCCCGCCCCGGCCTCGAAACTCTTGAGAAGTTACCTCGCGTGCGAAGGCGCTTCCGAGACGCGCGCGGATCCTCTTGGGTGTCTCCACGGGTCCTTACCTTCAGTTAGGGCCCTCCATCATAGCCTGTTGTCACCACTTGTGACTACGTCTGTCTGTCCGCCCGTCCCTCACACCCTCAAGCGGCAGAGCCACAGTGCCTCGCACAGTGTAAGTGCACACGAAACGTTTGCTGAGAGATTGGGGGCTAGTTTCCCCTTTGGCCCAATTTAAGTAAAGAGCGGGAGAAAAGATACAGGTCAGTTGATTATGCCAGCGAAGTGCAGCGAAGCGGAAGAGGTCAACTTCTGTGATGTAAATGGATAAACACCCCAAAGTGAGGGTTTTAGAAAAGAACACCAATTTCTATGAACATGTGAACATTTTCGTTATAGGCTCTCTATATACTTTTTATAGGTCCCACATAATTCTTTTTTTAATCTTCAGTTTTTCGCTACCATCATCCCCCACCCCTGTGTTCTTCTAGCCATGGACCTTAAGTTTTCTTAAAACTGCTTAAGCTACCGCATGTTAAGAGAGACGTTTGTTAATCAAATTAATTTGGTAGAATGCAGAAGGGATATTTTTGAGCATGGGACTTTCTGGTGCTAATCATATTGTAGTAAAATAAGAGGTACATGGTAAGTTGCTAGCTTACTGAAAGCGTAATCCATTAACTAAAAATTCAAAAAGCTGGCTTAGTCAGCCGGCCAGATAATAGCCAGGCTGTATTTAATGGATTCAAAACTTTGACTTCAGAAAAGACTCTTAAGGTAGGTTTCTTAACGTAATTGTAAAGTGAACAGTATGAGCTCTTTTCCCACTTCTTTTTTTTATCATCATTCAAATTCATCCCTGCTACACTCCCACCCCTCCCTCCTTTCTCTCTACCATCCGTGGATCTGATTGTATTACTTTTTTTTTGAGGAAGATTAGCCCTGAGCTAACATCTGCCGCCAGTCCTCCTCTTTTTGCTGAGGAGGACTGGCCCTGAGCTAACGTCCGTGCCCATCTTCTTCTATGTGGGATGTCTGCCACAGCATGGCTTGCCAAGTGGTGCCATGTCCGCACCTGGGATCCGAACTGGCAAACCCTGGGCCACCAAAGCAGAAAGTACGCACTTAACCGCTGTGCCACCGGCTGGCCCATGTGTTACTTTTTTTAAAAACACTTCACTGGTCCCAAACTGTATTACAGAATTCAGTCGCCCTTGGAATCTTATCTGTATAAACACATAGGTAATGTATTGGATATTTATAAACACACATAATGTACTGGATACTTAAAATTTAGCACCGCTACCCTGTGCTAAATTGTCTTGCTTGCATCATTTCATTTAATTTTCACAAATTATGGGGTAGGTGCTATTTTGATCACTGTACAGGTGAAGAATCTGAGGCTCAGGGCATTTAAAGCCGAAAGCCACACACTAAGATTCCAGAGCCCAGGCTCTGTGTCCCCGCAGTGTCTGTGTCTGAGCCGCCTGTGCCCTCTCCAGTACCTGAAAGCTGCTTTGCCCAGAGCAGACCCTGCCTCGACTGTTGCCTGGGCTGCTGGGGCTGCTTGGGCAGTATGAAGCCAACCAGGTTCTCTGCCAGTAGGTCAGAGTCGGGGTGCCCTCGAGAGAGCTCTGTGAAAGCCTTAAGCATGTCCCAGACTCCAGCAGCCTCTCACTAGACCTCCTGCCTCATTCTTCATTAATATTCACCAAGTGCCCACAACAGCCAGAATTAAAGAGCAGCAATTAAATCATGCCCTCTTGAGGACATCCGATAAGCCTCTGCCTGTCCCATACTGGTCTTTAAAGTCCATTCCACCAACACAATCCAATTAGTGGTTCTCAGTTCAAATAGGAAAATATTGATGCAAACAGACAGCTCTCAGGATGTAGATGAGCCACCAATGCTGGGAGCCAAATGCATAATAAATCCGTGGGTGTTTAATGCCAAATATGTATTTAACAAAGATTTATCTGGTGCCTTCTTTGAGCCAGGCACTCTGCCAAGCCCTTGAGATACACCGGTAAATAAGGCTCCATCCCAGCCCTAAAGGAACTCAAAAGCTGTTCTCTTCAATGTTTATCAGAGAGGAAAGCTAGTGTCTGGGAAGATTCATTTCCTTGGTTTTTCCCCTGAGAGTCAAGGACAGACAGTGCCAATTGTAAACACAAATATCAACCTGCTGACATCCCTAAGGAGAGCTGGTTGCAGATGCTACACCCGGACTCTGTGGCTTGGAGGGGAAAAGGATTCCCACACTCCTTGAAATCTTTTCCCAGGAGGATCGGTTTTGAATGATGTATCAAAATCAAGGAAACCAGTTGCGTAAACATTGCCTACCTAATCTGTAAATAGAAGTGAGGCAAAAAGGTAGTTCTGAAAGTCCACCTTTGGAGGACTAGCAAGTTGCAGACTCACGGTTATTCTATTTTAGACCCCACGAGTGCCAGAGCAGTTGGGGCAATCACCCATGTTTGCCAAACCTTTCGAACAAGTCTCTGGTTGGACTGACTGGCTTTCAGCCTGGATCATTTACCTCCCAGTGTGTCTATCTCAAAACAAACTGGTTCGGTTATTTTTCTTTCTCGAGCTCATCTCTGAATTCAGAGTACAACTTTGAACACTTGCAGGTCTATCAGCTGATGGCTTATTTCAGTTAGGAGAGGCAAGTTCTTGGAACCTGCCAAAAGAGTAAAGTGGAATGCCTGCCAGGTGTCGTGATGTGCCTTAGGGCTCTGATCTTGTTGCCACACTGGTATCCAAACACACGCCCCTGCACACACCGTGCATCTGTTTCCTGGGGAGGCATCTGTGTGATTCCCCAGTTGCTCACACATTCCCGAGCAGTTGCAAATCAGTTCTCAGCCGTTACACTCATTTCAGTCTAATTACTAAATGGGGCACAGGAAGTCAATGCTGAACTCCCATACTTCCTGTGACTCTGACCCAGGGGTTCTCAACCTCCGGGACCTTTAAAGGGTTCTGATGCATGGACTCCCACCCCAGAATCAGAATCTGTGAGGATCGGTGCTTGGGTGTTGCAACTGAAGGGTGGAGAATACGCCACTTCAAACTATGCCATTTTGGCTTAAGGATTATTTTGAGCTAAAAGCACTTGAAAAACAGCAGGTGCAAGAAGGGCACTCTGACCCCCTTCCTCTTTTCTTCCTGAAAACAGGAGAGAAAATTCACACGTGAAAGACACCCTCCTATACCAGGAAGAAAGAAACATTCTTATCACCAGAGATAGGGTGGTGAGGCCGAGAGAATTCTGGACAAACTGAGTTTGTCAAAGTAATCCTTATCTTCTTTTAGCTTCTCCATATATTTTAGTTACTTTTCCACAATTGGACCTCTTTGTTTAACCTATTGTAAAAGCATTCAGGCTTTACCACTTCTTTGGGTCTTCATTTCCTTATGAAAGCTCCCATGTCACTTAAAATTGATATTAAATAAATTTGAATGCTTTTCTCCTGTTAATCTGTCTTATGGTCATTTCTCAGACCCAGCTGAAGACACTAAGAGGGTAGAGATTTTGGGGAGAAGGTTTGCTTCCCCTGAACAGCTGATTCCAGTGTCTCACTCTGGTTGGGAACTACTGCTCTAAGTTTTTCTAAGGGCAGTCCCCTGATGTGGGAGTGTGTGTATGAAGGGGACCCCCTTTGTCCTCTGTAATCCTCAAAGGTGGTGATCACACCAAACAAGCAAACCAAAAAAGTGAGAAACTAGCTCCTGAACACCTGGAGTTATTTAGATTAGCTTTTAAAAGTGTTTATCGCATAAGTGGGCTCCCAGCCTGTACCATCAGACTCCTTGCTAGTCTGTTGATCCCAGCTATCCATTTCTTGTCCCACTCCAGGGTGTGAGCTCCCAGTCCTTCAGGCCAGAAGTAGTCTGAACAGGGGCTGGCCCCGTGGCCGAGTGGTTAAGTTCACGCGCTCCGCTGCAGGCAGCCCAGTGTTTCGTTGGTTTGAATCCTGGGCGCGGACATGGCACTGCTCATCAAGCCATGCTGAGGCACCATCCCACATGCCACAACTAGAAGGATTCACAACGAAGAATATACAACTATGTACCGGGGGGCTTTGGGGAGAAAAAGGAAAAAAATAAAATAAAATCTTTTTAAAAAAAAGAAGTAGTGTGAACAGAAAGGTGGGCAGCAACCTCGAGAAGAACAACCAAAACAGGCTCAGACTGGCAATGGATTGATAATAAGAGGAAATCTGGGATATCCAATACTCACTGAAAAAGAAATGGTGGACTCTGGGAACCACCTGCTTACATAAAAGACCATGACAATACCTGTCTCCCAACTATTCACACCCTTGGCATGAAGAAGAGACACAATCCTCAATTCAGAAATCACGGAAGGCTCTAAAGAGAATCAAATGAGACGTGGAAACACTCAAGCTCCCACACCAGGGTTGCTCACCTCGACAGTCTCTGAATTCCTATAGACAATTTAGCCTTATTACTGCTTCATGGTGCATTGTATTGTAGCACCTAGCGTTTTTAACATATTCTAAATCTACACTATCAGAGTGCTTTCACATTTATTATCTCCCTCAATCTTGGCATTAGCTCTACAGCACAGGCATTATTACCATTCTACAGATGAAGAAACTGAGGCTCACAGAGACTGGTTCGAGCCCACAACAAAGATTTTCTATCTTAAACATTTTTATTGGAGTTTGTCTTGTTACATAAGTAACATGTATTCGCTGTAGAAAAGGCAGATAAACAAAGAATAAAATAAAAATTACTCAGCATCTTACCTCCCAGGGGTAATCACTGTTAAGGTTTGAGAGCGCGTCCTTCCAGTCTTTTTTCTATCCTGAGAAGCAGTATGGAGCTCTAAGAGCACAGACTCCAAAGCTTGTCCAGAGGCAAATCTCGGCTCTGTGGCTTACTAGCGTGTGCCCTCGGCAGGCTTTTTACCCTCTCTGTGCTTTAGTTTCCTTATCCGTTAAGTGAGGATAATAACAATACCTAACAGTTAGTGTAAGGAGCAAATAAGTCAACAGCTTTGAAGTACATGGGACAATGCCTGGCACATAGAAAGCCCTTATTATTGAGCTTTCTTTTTTTTCTGTTTATAAAAATGGGTAATAAATGGTATATTCTTTTGTTACCTGATTTTTTTCCACTTTTTAAACTCAGTATATTGCGAACATGTTTCTGTGTATTTGTATATATCTATATCGTTGTTAACAGTATTTTATGTGATGATCATCTGTCGTTAATTTCGCCATCCCCTACTATTGCGTCCAATTTTTTACTATTATATGCAGAGCTGAATATCCATATAGATAAATCTTCATTTTTTAAATAAATTTCCTTTAAATAAATTCCTGGAGGTGAAATTACTAGGGTAAATATATAGGGAAGACTTTTGATCTGTGCCACCACCATTAGGGTAAAAGTCAAGTCTCAGGCTCCCGGCTTTGAGGTGACTATTCTCCCTTCCACGTTATCTCCGGCTGCTTCTCTAACACTGGATCTGTAAGAGGAGTTGGTGAATTTACATAGAAGGGAAATAGTGGAAGAATTTTTAAAGGTATTTTAAAGATTGCGTATTGTAGATAGCCCTGTTCAGAAGTATGCCTGTGGGACAGCTCCTTCTCCGGGAGAACATGATGCTAATGAGAACTACTTGTTCAGCGTTGACAGCCTCCATCGCTGTCGAGTTGGTGGTTCATGAGCTACGAACATCTGAAATTCTCCGCTGACTCAGGCAGGCCGATGTGTGTCCTTTGGCTAATTGCATGTGTTTGGAAAGAAACTGTGAGTCAAGCTCCCGTGACCCAAGAGCCCGTGTTTTGCCACAGCAGAAAAACATACAAATTGACATAGTTTTAACAGATGATTAAAACCACTTGGCCTCACTGACACCATGGGATGACCTCCCCTCTTGGGAACAGCAGCCACCAAGGGAGTCTCCTTAAACCCGCAGCTTCTAAGGCGTGGGGAGGCGAGGTGTCTCTTGACTCCAGTCGCATCTCTTGACTCCGGTTCACAATGGCTGAATTTTCACACCATCTCCTTGCCTTTAACTGATATATCTTTCTTCTATTTTGTTATAACTGTTACCTTGTATAATTCAAAGGTATGATCTCTTGCATATTTCAAATGTACCCCTCATTAGATAATTGTAGTAAGTATTGGGCACTTTACTATGAGCAAGACACTGTACTAAGCAATTTATATGCATTATCTTATTTAGTTAATAAATAATAATAATTTTATTAATTATTAATTTTATTAATTATTGTTATAATTTATTATTACTTAATTCTCATTGAGGTTAGTAGTATTATTATCCCCATTTAACAGGTAGAAAAACTGAGGCTCAGAGAGATAGGTTAAGTGATTTGCCCAGTCACACATAGAGAATTCAAAGCTGAGTCGGTGTGATACCGAAACCTGTTCTTAACCACTTTGTTACGTTGGCATAGTCTTCAGGGTCGATATTCCTGACACGTTCTCAGACTACAGCTTGCTCTGGAATGGAGGTAGCCACCATTCTGAGTCCAGGCTATCATCAGCCCATTACGCTTGCACATATATTCTTAATGCCTTTTAGAAAGCAAGCAAAGAAAAACTAGAGTTTCTAGTCCCCCATATGTGGGGTTATTTTCAAAGGGATCCTGCTCACAAGAGTGGTTCCTGCAATGAAAGTATGTATACTGCTAAGAGGCAGAAGCTGAGGAAGCTTTGCAGCAGCCAGCCCAAGAAGCACTGCCCACTGCAGAGAAATTGCAGCTGGGTGAGCTCATGAGGAGGAGTTGCTGACGAATCCCTAACAGTGCCCGCGAGAGGAAGAGGCGGCTTTCGGTACCCATCAAGCCGGGAAAACATGAAACCATCTAGCAAGAGCTCCAGTCCAGAAGGAACTTTCTTGCTCTCCTTTACCCTTCTTCTCTGACTGCAATCCCAGAAACGTCAAAAAGTATAGTTAGCAAGCTGCAGAAAGAGGAATAAAGAAGAACAGAGCATTCAACTCTCAATGAAATTTAGAGTTCTGATTAAGTCATACACCACAAAATGACATTTGGGTTAACAACAGACCAAATATATGACAGTGATCCCATAAGATTAGTACTGTAGAGACTAGGTGTGTAGTAGGCTATACTGTCTTGGGTTGTGTAAGTACACTCTGTGATGTTTGCACAGTGATGAAATTGCCTGATGCATTTCTCAGAACATATCCCCATCGTTAAGTGACACATGACTGTATTACCTGGACTGGCCAGTTTTAATTACTGAGTCAAAATTGAGTTTAAAATTTAAAGTGACCACAGAATTCTATTACCCAAAAGAAAAGATGATGATAAAAATGACAACTGGTATAGCACAAACATCCAATCAGACATTTGAGTAATCAAAATTAGGGCCATCTGGAGCAAACTGGCTAAATGTCAGCCCAGCCTAGGGGTAAGCACATAGGTAACCTCCCCGCCCAGCCCCGCCACGTCTTCATCCATTGGCTGGAGAAGAACTATCGACTTTGAGCAAATTTTAAAAAGAATAAGGTTATGCACCTAATAACAGGCCATCAAATAAATGAAGCAAAAATTGATAGAATTGAAGGGAGAAATAGACATTTCTACAATAATTGTTGGAGACTTCAATACCCTACTCTCAATAATGTGTAGAAGAACCAGACAGAAGATAAGCAAGGAAATAGAGGACTTGAACAACACAATAAATCAACCAAATCTAACAGACACATAAAGGACGCTCTACAATTGTTCTCAAGTGCACATGGATAAACCATATTTTATGTCACAAATTAAGTCTCAACAGATTTAAAAATATGGATATTCAAAGAGTCTTCTCCAACCACAATGGGATAAAGTTAGAAATCAAAAACAGAAGGAAAACTGGAAAATTCACAGAATTGCAGGAATTAACACATTCTTTTTTTTTTTTTCCAGGAAGATTAGCCCTGAGCTAACATCTGCTGCCAATCCTCCTCTTTTTTTGGCTGAGGAAGACTGGCCCTGAGCTAACAACCATGCCCATCTTCCTCTACTTTCTATGTGGGACGCCTGCCACAGCATGGCTTGCCAAGCTGTGCGTAGGTCAACACCCGGGATCCAAATTAGTGAACTCTGGGCCTCCGAAGTGGAACGTGCGAACTTAACCGCTGCGCCGCTGGGCCGGCCCCAACAACTCATTCTTAAACCACCAATGTGGCAAAGAATATATCACAAAGGAAATTATAAAATACTTAAGTGGGGCCGGCCCGGTGGCACAGCGGTTAAGTTCACACGTTCCACTTTGGCAGTCCAGGGTTTGCCGGTTCGGATCCCAGATGCGGACATGGCACTGCTTGGCAAGCCATGCTGTGGTAGGCGTCCCACATAGAAAGTAGAGGAAGATGGGCACAGATGTTAGCTCAGGGCCAGTCATCCTCAGCAAAAAGAGGAGGATCGGCAGCAGATGTTAGCTCAGGGCTGATCTTCCAAAAAAAAAAAAACTTAGAGATGAATAAAAATGAAAGTACAACATACAAAAACTTATGGGACCCAGAAAAGTAGTGCTAAGGGAGAAATTTATAGGTCTAAGCACATCAAAAAACAGGAAAGATCTCAAATCAACAAGCTAACTTTACAACTTAAGGAACTAGAAAATGAACAAACTAAACCCAAAGCTAGCAGAGGAAAGGAAATAATAAAGATTAGAGCAGAGATAAGCGAAATAGAGAATGGAAAAACAATAGAGAAAATCAACGAAACCAAAAGTTTGTTCTTTGAAAAGATCAACAAAATTGACAAACCTGTGGCTAGATTGACTGAGAAAAAAAGAGAGAAGACTCAAATTACTAAAATCAGGAATGAAAGTGGGAACATTACTACCAATTCTACAAAAATAAACATTGTAAGAGAGTACCATGAACAATTGTATGCCAACAAAGTGGATAACCTAGATTGAAACGGAAAAATTCCGAGAAACATGAAACCTACCAACATTAAATCATGAAGAAAGAGAATATCTGAATAGACCTCTAACTACTAAAAAGATTCAATCAAAAATCTCCTGACAAAGAAAAGCCCTCAACCTAATGGCCTCACTGATGAATTCTACCAACATTTAAAGAGCTAGCCCCAATCCTTCTCAAACTTTTCCAAAAAATTGAAGAGGACGGAAAACTTCCTAACTGATTCTGTAGTACCCTGATACCAAAGACAAAGATGTCACAAAAAAGGAAAACTACAGACCATATCCCTTATGGACATACAAAAGCCCCCAGCAAAATACTATGAAACTGAATTCAACAGCATAGCGAAGGGATTATACACCATGACCAAGTGGGGTTTATTCCTGGAATACAGGGATGGTTTAACATACAGAAATCAATCAATGTAATACACCACATTAATGGAACAAAGAAGAAAAATCACATGATCATCTCGATGCAGAAAAATTGATGACAAAATTCAACGCCTTTTCATTATAAAAACACTCAACAAACTAGGAATAGAAGGAAATTACCTCAGCATAATAAAAGCCGTGTATGAAAAACCCAGAGTAAACGTCATAGTCAATGATGAAAGATGAAAGCTTTTCCTTCAAGATCAGGAACAAGGCAAGGAGTGCTGGCCTGGTGGCACAGTGGTTAACTTTGCACATTCCGCCTCAGTGGCCCGGGGTTTGCTGGTTTGGATCCCGGGTGCAGACCTATGCACTGCTTGTCAAGCAATGCTGTGGTAGGCGTCCCACATAGAAAGTAGAGGAAGATGGGCACAGATGTTAGCTCAGGGCCAGTCTCCCTCAGGGGGGAAAAAAAAAGGAACAAGGTAAGGATGCCCACTTTCACCACTTCCATTCAATATAGTACTGGGAGTCCTAGCCAGGGCAATTAGGCAAGAAAAAGAAACAAAAGGCATCCAAATTGGAAAGGAAGAAGTAAACTTATCTCGTTCACAGATGATATCATGTTATATATAGAAAACCCTAAAGATTCCACACAAAAAAACCTATTCTAACTAATAAAGGAATTCAGCAATGTAGCAGGATACAAAGTCAACACTCAGAAATCTCTTGCATTTCTACACACTAAGAATGAACGATCTGAAAAGGAAATTAAGAAAACAACTCCGTTGACAATCACATCAAAAAGAATAAAATACTTAGTAATTAACAAAGGACGTGAAAGACTTGTGCAATGAAAACCAAAAATATTGTTAGAGGAAATGAAAGAAAACATAAACAAATGGAAAGCCATCAATGTTCCTGGACAGGAAGACTTAACATTGTTAAGAGGTCAGTACTCCCCAAAGCGAGCCAGAGTCAGCGCAATCCCTGTCAAAATCCCAATGACTTTTTTTGCAGAAATAGGAAAATCCATCCTAAAATTCATATGGAATCTCAAGGGACCAGAATAGCCAAAACAATCTCTAAAACAGAAGAAGAAAGTCAGAGGTCTCACACTTCCTGAGTTCAAAACTTACTACAAAGCTACAGTATTCAAAACAACGTGATTCTGGCATAAAGCTAGACATACAGATCAATGGACTAGAATAGAAAGCCCGGAAATAAAATCCTGGGCGCCGACATGGCACCGCTCATCAGGCCATATTGAGGCGGCGTCCCATATCCCACAACTAGAAGGACCTGCAACTAAGATATACAACTGTGTACAAGGTGGGGGGTTGGGGAAATAAAGCAGGGGGAAAAAAAAAAAGGTTGGCAACAGTTGGTAGCCCAGGTGCCAATCTTTAAATAAATAAATAAATAAAATTAACTCAAAATGGATCAGAGGCTTAAACATAAGAGCTTAATCTTAGAAGCTTAATCTTAGAAGAGAAAATCAGAAGAAAACATAGAACAAATCTTTACCACAGTAGTTTGGCAATGATTTGTTGGATTATGACACCAAAGGCACAGACAACAAAAGAAAAAATAGACAAATTGGACTTCATGAAAACTAAAATCTTTTGTCCATCAAAAGACACTATCAACAGAGTGCAAAGGCAACCTATGGAACAAGAGAAATATTTACAATCTTATATCTGATAAGAGATTAATATCCAGAATAAAGAATTCCTAAAACTCAACAAGAAAACAAACCCAATTCAAAAATAGGCAAAAGAGGGGCTGGCCCCGTGGCCGAGTGGTTAAGTTCGTGCACTCCGCTGCAGGCAGCCCAGGGTTTCGTCGGTTCGAATCCTGGGCGCGGACATGGCACTGCTCATCAAACCACGCTGAGGCGGTGTCCCACATGCCACAACTAAGAATATACAACTATGTACCGGGGGGCTTTGGGGAGAAAAAGGAAAAAAATAAAATCTTAAAAAAAAAAATAGGCAAAAGACTTAAATAGATATTTCTCCAAAGATGATGTACAAATGTCCAATGAGCACTGAAAAAGATGCTCAGTATCACAGATCATTAGGGAAATGCAAAGCAAAACGACAATGAGGTGCCTACCACCCCATACCCATGAGAATGGCTACTGTTAAAACAATAGAAAATAAGAATTGTTGGCAAGGATATGGAGAAACTGGAACCCAGTGCACTGTTGGTGGGAATGTAAATTGGTACAGTCACTGTGGAAAACAGTATGGTGGTTCCTAAAAATTCAAAATAGAATTATCATATGACCCGGCAATTCCACTTCTGGGTATATACCCAAAAGAATTTTAAGTGAGTTCTTGAACAGATATGTGTTACACCCAGGTTCACAGCAGCATTATTCAGAAGAGCTAAAACATGGAAGTAACCCAAGTATTCATCGACAAATGAATGGATAAGCAAAATGTCATATATACATGCACTGGAATATTATCCAGCCTTAAAAAGGAAGGAAATTTTGACATGTGCTACAACAGGGGTGAACCTTAAGGATATTAAGCTAAGTGAAGTAGGCCAACCACCAAAAGATAAGTACTGTATGATTCCGCTCACATGATGTTCCTTGAGCGGTCAAAATTGTAGAGAGGGAAAATAGAATGCTGGTTACCAGGGGCTGAGGGGAGGGGAGAATGAGGAGTTATCGTTTAATGGATACAGAGTTTCAGTTTTGCAAGATGAAAAGAGATCTGGAGATGAATGCTGGTGATGGTTACACGACAACATGAACGAACTTCATTACTGATCTGTGCACTTAAAAATGGGTAAGTTGGTAAATTTTATGTTACGTGTATTTTACCACAATAAAAACATTGAAAAAAAGAGAAACAAAATAAAGATACTTCTTTATAGCATGCATCTTCTTTTTCAACATACTGCTAAACTTGCTGAGGCCTGTCCCTGATGTTGGGGGGCTCTGGGGCAAGGACACAAATGGAGACCCACGTATCATTTGTTTAGACATTTAGATGGGAGAAGCTAACAAACATCTACATAAAAGGTGCTCTGTCTTCCTGCCTGGACAAATTTACATTCATAACAACAAAATCAACCACAAACCTTCACACCGCTTGAATTCAGTTGCCTCTTGTTTCAAGGTCATGGGGCAAAAGATGCGGAGAAGCATTTCCCCAGGGCATGAACAGTGTTGGTCACAAGAGTGGATGTTGAGGGTTGTGTTGTGCCAGCACTGAGTGCTAGAAGTGCCCAAGTGTTGGTGTCATGCAGAGAAAGCCATGTGGCCACACAGTCATTCAACTCCTATGGCTGGCAGAATTATTTTTTTTTAGCCATTCGGGGTTTTTGTGCCTATATTCATTCATTTGGAAATAGAATGATAATTGCCTAGCTGTGTATTTCATTCTTAACAATTATTTTTTGTTAATTTGATTTTTATATTTCATTTTTATCTCTTATTCAAAAAATGTGTTTCATGTACGTTGTGATAAGGGGCCCTCTAAATTGTGGGGCCAAGAGAAAGGGCCTCCCTTGCCTGATCCAGGAGGTAATGTGTTTGCTTGTACATCCCTAAAATCTAGTAGAAATGACACAGAGATCAGTGGGGGTATCTCATAGTCCTGCGACAGCCATCTCCATTAGAAAGACCCTGAAGCAGGTAGTGGGCACATAAGAGGACCACAAGTGCCACCAAATACTGTGGCTCAGGGTCTTCTCTTCGGCAGCCCTCATCTGATAAGATCCTGGCAAAACTAACACCTCAGCCCTCCCTCTCTTCCTTTTCCTGACACATAAGAATCATAGGCTCTGTGCCCCGGGACTTTCCTTCATGGAAGCCCTGTAGAAAATCCCATTATGGCTGCCCAAATGCCAATCCATTCCCTCACCTGAATGTATTCAAACATCTTTATGAGTTTGCTGAATAAACGCATGTATGGAAAAGGCATGGCCCCACATAACTAAATTATGCATCCACACTATGACTTAAAAAAATCAAGTTGTGGAAAAGTATATTTTGTTATGGATAAGTGTCAAAATACATTGCCAAGTGAAAAAAAACAGATTACAAAATGGTGTATATAATATGAAACCGTTATTATAAAAATAGTAACAGCTATATTTGTTATTTATTGCTGCATAACACATTGTCCCTAAACTTAGAAGCTTGAAACAACAAACATTTATTATCTCACAGTTTCTACAGGTCAGGAAGCTGGGGGCAGCCTAGCGGAGTCCTCTGGCTTAGGGTCCCTCACAAGATGGCAATGAGGTGTCAGCCAGTCCTTTCAAGGGCTGCAGTTATTTCAAGGCTCGGCTTGAAGAGGATTCAGTTCAAGCCTCACTCACATGACAGTTCACAGGCCTCAGGTTCTCACTGGCTCGTGGCTGAAGACATCATTTCCCTGCCACGTGGGCCTCTCTGCAGGACGGCTCACAATACAGCAACTGATTTCCCTCAGGGTGAGTTAAAGCGTGAGAACCAGCAAGACGGAAGTCACCGTCTTTCTGCAACCTCATCTCAGAACTAACATCCCATCACTGTTCGTTTTTTGTGGTTTTTTTAAGATTTTATTTTTCCTTCTTCTCCCCAAAGCCCCCCCGGGTACATAGCTGTATATTTTTAGTTGTGGGTCCTTCCAGTTGTGGATGCCATCACTGTTTTTTTTTATTGTGGTAAGACATATATAATATAAAATTTATCAACTTAACCATTTTTCCATGTACACTTCAGTGGCATTAAGGGCTTTCACGTTGTACCATCATTACCACCACCCATCTCTGGAATTTTTTCACCTTTCCAAGCTGAAACTCTGAGCCCATCAAACAGTAACTCTCCATTCCCCCTCTCCCCAGCCCCTGGTAACCACCGTGCCATTTTCTACCTCTATGATTTTGACTCCTCTAGGTACCTCATATAAGTGGAATTATACAATATTTTTCCTTTTGTGTGCAGCTTATTTCACTTAGCATAATGTCATCAAAGTTCATCCATGCTGTAGCATGTGTCAGAACTTCCTTCCTTTTTAAGGCTGAATAATATTCCACTGTATGGATACACCACATTTTGTTTATCCATTCTTCTATAGATGGACATTTGGGTTGTTTCCAACTTTTGGCTATTGTGAATAATGCTGCTATGAACGTGAGTATAACAAATATCTGATCAAGTCCCTGTTTTCCCTTCTTTTGCTTATACTCAGAAGTGGAATTGCTGAACCATACGGTAATCCTATGTTTAATTTTTTTGGGAACTGCTATACTGTTGCTGCATAAAGTAGCTGCACTATTTTACATTTCCACCAGCAATGCACAAGTGTTCCAATTTCTCCACACCCTTGCCAACACTTGTTATTTTCTGTTTTTTCATTTTGATAATAGCCATCCCATTGGTTGTGAAGTAGTATCTCATTGTGGTTTTGATTTGCATTTCCCTAATGATTAATAAGGTTGAGCATCTTTTCATGTGTTTATTGGCCATTTGTATATCTTCTTTGGAGAAATATCTATTCAAACCCTTTGCCAATTTTTGAATTGGGTTGTTTTGTTGTTGTTGATTTTTAGGACTTCTTTATATATTCTGGATATTAATCCTTTATCAGATATACAATTTGCAAATATTTTCTCCCATTCCATAGGTTGCCTTTTCACTTTGTTGATAGTGTATTTTTATCTACAAAAGTTTTTAGTTTTCGTGAAGTTCAATTTGCCTACCTTTTCTTTTCTTGTCTGTGCCTTTGGTTTCATAATCCAACAAATCATTCCCAAAACTAATGTGGTGAAGCTTTGTTCCAAGTTTTCTTCTAAGAGTTTTAGGTCTTAAATTTAGGTCTTTGATTCATCTGGGTTAGTTTTTGTGTATGGTATAAGATGAGACAGCCCAACTTTGTTCTTTTGCATATGGATATTTTCCCAGCATCATTTGTTGAAAAGACTATCCTTTCACCATTGAATGGTCTTGATAGTCTTGTCAAAATCATTGGACCGTATTTGTGAGGGTTTGTTTCTGGGCTCTCTAATCTAGTCCACTGATCTGTATGTCTTTCTTTTTGCCAGTATCACATTGTTTTGATTACTGTGGCTCTGTAGTAAGTTTTGAAATCAGGAAGTGTGAGACCTCCAACTTTGTTCTTCTGTTTTCAAGGTTGTTTTGGTTTTGCAGGGTCCCTAACATCCCCTCACTTTTGCTATAGTCTGTGTGTTGGAAACTAGTCATAACCCACAATCAAGAGATTACAAAAAGGACGTGAATACCAGGAAGCAGGGAATGCTGGGAGCCATCTTAGAGGCCACCTACCACTATAGCTAACATTTACTGGGGAATTAATATACTAAGCCATATGCATACATATCATTTAATCCTGACAATAACCCCAGCAAGCTGGAACTATTATTATACCTAGTTTGTACCAGAGGCGATTGAGGTTTAAAGAGATTAAACTACTTACCCCTGATCCCACAGCTACAAAATTATGGAGCTGGCATTCAAACCCACCTGGTCCAATTCCAAAGCTGTGCTTTTAAGAGCTGTATTATCCGTGCACACTTGGCTGCTTCAGCACCTCGGGTGAATGTGAAATGCTGTTGGTTCTAATTTACAGCTTAGACTGCGATTGGCAAAAATCTCAGATGACTGCTCATGAGTAGAAGAATGAGCTCTTTCAGCTGTATTTAGCACTAGTCAAATGAATTTGAGAAATACTTCTATTTTGGTTCGATGTCAACTTGTTATGAAAGTTTGCTACCCACTGTGGAAAAAGAAGGACAGACCCACTAACATAAACCTGTTGGAGAATTTCCCTTCTTGCTGCACTGGAAACTATTTAGATTCTCCAGGTTTCTGTAAGGACCTCGGCTTGGGGGAAGCTTCTGGACCTAACTTCACGGGCAGCTGCCCCATAAAATCAAATGTCTCTGGAACTTCCCCAGAGTTTCTGGGTCAGGTCACAAACAAGAGAACTTTGTGAAAACAAGTTTCCACAGAACCTCCTCGCCTCAGAGAGTTCTGCTTTCAAATAACTCCAACCCCAGCTCGTCCCCAGGCAGCTTCTGCCGCTTGTGCTGGAGGGCTCCTTCCGCCGCCAAGGAAGGTGTCGGGGAGCATCTGACGGAGCCATGAAGACCTTCTGCTTCTCTTTTTCTCCTTCTTTTGTGACCACATCTGCAAACTCTCCCAACGAAAATATTGGGTTGAGTTTGAAAGCCCAGGATAGAAAGCTTATTTTAGAAGTGTTTCAGGAATGTTGACAATGTTTTTAAACATGATTTTAAAAGGTGTTGTTGTTTTGATTACATTTTTATGGGCACGTATAACGGCCTTAGTGCTTCAGAGTAAAAGGGGAATCCACTCCACCCGCATTTTTTTCTCAAAGCCTCAATTCAATCCTTGGAGCCGGGCTGGGTGCTAGGCGGGTGCAGAGATGAATGGGGACGTGGGTCTTGACTTTAAGGAGCTTTGGTGGCAGGATCCAGAAACAAGAGCAACTGAGTACACTGGAATGCACAACAGGCCAAGTGCCATGAGGGAGCTGCAAATAACCGTAAAAAGATTTCCTCACCTTCACGCACAGCACTCCTTTCATTTACAGCAGCCCCTTCACTCACTTCCACAAGCTCCCCTTGAGTTTCCCCCGCAAGCTCTGGAGCTGAACAGCTTGGTTTTGAAGGCCAGCTCTGCCACCCAGGCAAGGCACAAACCTGGGCAAGTTGCTTCATGTTTCTGGGTCGGTTTCCTCATTGGGAAAATGGAGATGATCACATTCTCTATCTCATTGGGTGGTTGTGAGGATTAAGTGAATTGTCTGTTTAAAGAGCCCAGTGCCCAGGATGTACAGAGTGTTCAATAAATGTTAGCAGTAATAACATTTCCGTTTTATAAATGATGAGGCTGAGGTTTAGCCAGTCAAACTGACTTGCCTAGAATCATTCAGATAGTAAGTGGTGGGGCAGGACTTGACCCCAAGACTTCTGACTCCAAGTCCAGTCTCCTTCTGTTGCTTAGCAGCCTGAAAGCTTTGGGAGTTCAGAACCCGACTCGGGGTCTGACGAAAAGAGGTGGAGGCTGGGAGTGGAGACCCAGGGAGGTTTCCTAAGAAATCGAATGGAGGGGCAGGCCTGGTGGCTCAGCGGTTAAGTGCGTACATTGCACCCTGGCAGCCCAGGGTTCTCAGGTTCGGATCCCAGGTGCAGACATGGCACCGCTTGGCAAAGGCCATTCTGTGGTAGGCGTCCCACATATAAAGTAGAGGAAGATGGGCATGGATGTTAGCTCAGGGCCAGTCTTCCTCAGCAATAAGAGGAGGATTGACAGCAGATGTTAACTCAGGGCTAATCTTCCTCAAAAAAAGAAAAGAAAAGAAAAGAAAAGAAATGGAACAGAGACTTTTCTTGAGTTCCAATATCTGAAAGCTTTCATCTTACTTCCAACAACTGAATATGGTGATGTATCTGTAACGATGCAAGTGCTCGTTCTGCTTGCCGCAACCATGAAGCCAATCAACCACAGATGAGTCGGTGGTCACGAAAGGGATTCATTCGATTAGCCAGCAAAATCAGAAGATGGTGGAGTCAAGTCCCAAAGACCATCTTAAACAAGCGTATGATCTTGAGGCAGTTGTACAGGGACTAGTGGGCTGTGAAGGAGGGGCTCAGGAATGTTGACCATCTAGCATCAGCGACTGGAGATGCCACACCAGGTCTTTTAGCTGTCATCGATGATGGAGGCCAGCATAGATGTTCTCTGAGGAGGTCGTCATGTTCCTAAGAAACTCAGAAGAACAAAGTTATCATCTATCACTATTGGGAAGTACATGCGTCAGCCAGGATTATTTCCCAGGGGGTGGCTATTTATCTCCTAGGCTACATGCAAGATAAAACATATACAGCTTGGGTGAGTTACTCAGAGGTTATTCTAAGTTACAACACGGCTTCCCTCATGTCAACCTTGCTTGAGGCTGGTGTCATATCTTCTTAGATATATTAGTGTAATTTCTTTCTTCATGTAGAACATTCAACTACTTTCAATGGCTTCCTCCTTTGTGTTCCCAAATACCCTGTACAAACTTGTAGTATAGCCCTCACTGTAGGGCATTTGGGTTACCAACTATTCTAGTTACTGTTGCTGCATGGTAAATCACCCCAAAGCTTAGCGGTTTAAAGCAACAGCAATCATTTCATTATGTCAAGGTTTCAGAGGGTCAGGAATCCAGGAAGAGCTCGGCTGGGTGGTCTGACTTGGTTGCTGGTGGTAGATGGTGGATGGAACCGGAACAGTGGAGACTAGCTGGGCATCTCTCTGTCTTCATGTGCTCTCAGAGCTTCTCCCTGTGGTCTCCCCATGTGGGTGAGTTTGGTCTTCCTCACAGCACGGCGAGCTCAAGGCAGTCAGATTGCTTACATGGTAGCTGAAGGCTTCATGAGCGAATATTCCCAGACTTGAAAGTCACATGGCGTCACTTCTGACTTACTGTTGGTTGAAATAGTGACAAAAGTCTTCCTAATTTAGAGGGGAGGCAACATAGACCTCACCTCCCAATGGAAGAAGTCATATAGATGGGAGATATCGTTCAGGTCGTCCTTGGAAAACAAGATCTGCCAGAGTTGCTTTGGGGTCTGCCTTCCTTGCCAGAACGCTCATTCATTCAATCACTCGTGAATTAATTTGTACATTCATCAAACATTTGTCGAGTGCCTACTGTGTGCCTACCCTTTGAAGTAAATGCATTATCCTATTAACAAGTGAGGAAACTGAGGCTCAGAATGGTGCAGTGATTTGCCCAAAGTCACAAATGAATAGGGAAACCATGATTTGAACTCAGAACTGCCCGTTCCAGACCCCATGTCCACTCCTGACATGAGGCCACAATCCTAGCATCAACATAACCTGGTCACCTCTAGGGCCTTTGGGTCTGTACCTTGGTGAACCTCCTTGCCCTTCCTTCCCGCAGAGCAGATCAGTGGCTGGGGAAAGGAATGAGGGAGACACTGTTTGGGGACAGTGGGAAGGAACCCCAACTCCTGTGCCAGCCGTGGGACTTCCCTTTGTGGTCCCAGAGGTTCTGGCCACACAGTGTGTGGTTAGGATTCATGCCCTTATTGATTCACCTATTTGCACATGGCGATAGGGTTTACTCTGGTGTCAACTCTAGGAGACACTGGCAGCCTGGAGTGCTACACTGAGGCAGATCCTGAGCAGCATCTGGGCTCGGCAGGAATGAGGGCCTCGATCAACTAGTCATGTCTGCCATGGACAGGTAACTAGGAGTGTCAGCACTCTCTCCTTGCATCTGCCTTCCTGGTCTTATAATGTTATGTTTCTTTTCACATGAGAGGCTACTAGGATGCAAGCACCATGAGAGCAAGGATTTCGTCTGTTTTGTTCACTGCTGTATCTCCAGCACCTAGATAGTTCCCAACAGGAATGAGGATCTCAATAAACATTGGCTGAATGACTGAGACAGTTTTGGTATAGAGGTGAAATGGATAGACTCCAGGAGTGTCACAGTCCTCAGTTTGAATTTCAGCTCTGCCACTTGCTGGCTGGATAACATTACATAAGTTACTTTATTAACCTCTCAAAGGCTCAGCTGCTTCATTCATTCACTCGTTCATTCATTCCACAAATGTTGGTTGAACACCTAGTATGTACCAAGCACTGTTCTAGGCACCAAGGAGGCAGAAGTGACCAAAACATAGATCCCAACCCTTGTGGAGTTTATATTTCAGGGAGAAGAAACAGACAAATGAACGAATAAGTGAAATGTATAGTGAGCGCCAGACGATGATAAGTGCTTTGGAGAAACACAAAGCGAGGAAGGGGACAGGACATTCTGGGGTGAGGTGGGAGGAGATGTGCCTTCTAGCTCACAGGACCATGTGAAGATTAGAGTCCAGGGCATAAAGGATGGGGGAGCTGGTCTTACCCAAAGTACCTGGGGCGTCTCCTACCTCCTTCCTGGGGAATACTATATTTCCATATGGAATATAACATGGATAAAAAATCCTTACTGCTAAGTGTTTGAGGATTAAAGGAGAAAATGTTTGTGAAAAATTTAGCTCTGTGCCTGGTACAGTGAGGGCTCGATACGTGGAGGTTGTTATTATTTTCCTTTCATTTATTCAATGGACGTGTACTCAGTACCAACAGAAAGTCAGAGCCGGACGGTCCATCCCATCCTCTGATGTTACAAGAGAAGAATCTAAGATCACACAGCCAGAACAAGGCAGAGCCAGAACTAGAACTCGGTCCCTGATTCTGTCTTTCCTCCACTGCTGTTTCTTCATCCATCCAAGAATTCCCCACAGTCCCTTCTTGTTGACGCTTTCCTATGTCTTTTCATGGGTCCTGCAAGCTATTGTTAAAGAAAAAATTATTTATGACAAAAGTGTCATAAATGGTAAGGAAGACTTTATGTAAGGGGGGCCATCATGACAAGTGTAGGGACACTGCAATGGGGGTCTTGCAGTGGGGGAGAGATTGAGCTCAACTCTGAATACAGCATGGGCAAGCGGGCATTTATAGCCAAGGAGCGGGGTCGGGGTCGGGGTCGGGGTCAGGGTCAGTGGACGGAAAATTACTACGAAACTTCAGGTGTAAGGAGGGATTCTGGCTAAAGCGACCTAACAGGATTCCTGCTGAAGGCAGGCCAGGGTGATCAGATGTCGCCTGGAGGGGAGGGGGAGGATCCTGATTAGATATCGATGGCGATCAAACATTGAGAATGGCGGATTCTTGCTAAAAGTGGACGATGCAGAGACAAACACGGAAATCTAAAAGTAAAGCCCTCGTTGAAAAGTTCCGGGGAGTCTGAGTAGAGTTTGGCCAAGGAGAGAATCTTTGAGGCTATTCAGTTGATGATTTAAAATCATGAAGTAGTTCAGTCAACTTTCTTTTCCTGGAAGGTTCAAGATGAACCTATCCACAGCTTCTGGAGCAACTCTGGGTCAGGAGTGTCCAGCCACTTGGACACTTTGGCATCTGCCCAGAGTGGAAACCGCAGCTGCTGACCCCAGGGTTTCTCAATCACTGGGACGCAGCCAGTCAAGGGGCAGGAAGCGCCTCCCACTGACCAACTTCCCTTGCCCTCTGCCCTGGGCCCTTGGATGCTGGCTCTTCTTTGTTTAGTGGAGCTGTTCCCGCCTCTCCCTGCTTCTGTGCTCATTTTGTCCTCAGCCCTAAATTTCCTTGCCCTCCCTCCACTTCTCTAATTCTTTCAGGCAGGGGTGGGGTGGGGCAGTGAAAGGAGGGTTCTCCGCCTGCCCTCTCCTCTGGGAGCTTGTCATCTGCTCACTGGCTGCCTTTTCATGTTCCCTGTTCTCTGTGTCTTGCTGATCAGTCCAACCCAGCGCCTGGACCCTTACGTCTCCTATGCCTTTTTGACTCCTCCACAGCCCCAAGCACAGTTCTAGACATGTAAGTAGATAAGTATCTACCAGCTAATTGACAGACACGGCCATTTCAGAAAAAAAAAACAACAGATGGAGAGGTGGGACTTGTGACAAAGCAGGGAAGAACTCCTGTAGGAGAAAGGATTTGGGTTAGGCCTGGAAGAAGGAGTCAAGATCGAACAGAGGGGCTGGCCCCATGGCCGAGTGGTTAAGTTCGCTTGCTCCGCTTTGGTGGTCAAGGGTTTCGCCAGTTCAGATCCTGGGCACGGACCTAGCACCACTCATCAGGCCATGTTGAGGTGGCGTCCTACACAGCACAACCAGAAGGACCCACAACTAGAATATACAACTATGTACTGGGGGGCTTTGGGGAGAAGATGAAAAAAAAGAAAATTGGCAACAGACGTTAGCTCAGGGCCAATCTTTAAAAAAAAAACCATCAAATAGATAAGCAGGAGGGAGGAGTTCAGCCGGAAGAAGGCCAGACGCAGAAACACAGGAGGCCCTTTAACAAGAGTTTTTTAAGTTTCAGTTTGTGACTCGTTGGTGGGTGATAAAAATTATTTCTGTGGCTACAAATAGCATTTTTTAAATGAAATAGAACAGATTCAAAAAGAATAAAATAGAAAGGAAAATATCAGAGTGTATCCCAAGTACTAAGGTTTATTATTGTTTCATGAACCTGATGTTGCAATTTTATATACAGTATTTAAGTGTTATATGCATACTGGGTCATAATGTAAAATAAGTTTTTCACAGACGACAGTTAAAAAAATTTTTTTTTTTTTAAATCTCTTACCAAACCCAGTCTGTTCATGTCACAGATGGGGGGACTGGGGCTCACAGGGACAGCTAGGGCAGAAGTGGGGACTGGACACGAACCTCGTGACTCCCATTGCTCCCCTGCGGACCCTCCCGCCCGCCTGAGCTAAGGGGACAGGTGGAACTCAGCTCTTCCACACTATGGCTCCCATCATTTTTACCATCCCAAGGACACTCCACCTTTATTCATTCAACAAACACCTGTTGAGGCCGACCCTGGGTTGGGCATTTGTGCTGGGGTAGCACGGAGTCTACAGTGGGAGTGTAGAATTTACTGCCTGACAGTGGTTTCTCTTGGGTTAACTTTTTAATTTTTTTGTTCAGATTGGGCATGTGAAAGAACAAGTATTCCGACACCTGTTAAAATGGTGAGGAAGACTTTATTCAGGAATATTGCAATGGAGCAGAGAGACGGGGCTCAACTCCAAATCCAGCAAAGACAGCTGGGGATTTGCAGCCAAGGAGCTGGGCAAGGGGATCAGTGGATAGACAGTTCCTACGAAGAGACACCAAGAGTAGGAGGGTTCTTGCTAAACTGACCTAACAGGATTCTTGCTAGAGGCAGGCCATCAAAAGGAGAGAATGAGGAACTTGATCAGATATCAGGGCGGGAGGATGACTTAGCAGGATTCTTTGCTAAGACTAGGCTGGGCAGGCCTAAGACAGAACAAGGGCCAAGGTCAAGGCCTAGTTGAAAACAGGACTTGGGCTGCTTCACTGGCCCGGGGTTCGCCTGTTCGGATCCTGGGTGAGGACATGGCACCGCTTGGCAAGCCATGCTGTGGCAGACGTCCCACATAGAAAGTGGAGGAAGACGGGCACAGATGTTAGCTCGGGGCCAGCCTTCCTCAGCAAAAAGAGGAGGGTTGGTGGCAGATGCTAACTCAGGGTTAATCCTCCTCAAAAAAAAAAAAAGAAAGAAAGAGAAAAAGGACTCGGAGGAGCCCATCTACAGTTTGGCTGGGGACAGTTCTTGTCAGTGACAGCATCTATATATGTCTTATTAATCTTGTGTTTACACTTGTCCCTGACATTTATATGATGCTTTCCATTTTTTGCATTTAATTGCTGTGTAGTATTAGGATAAGGGAAAACTGAGGTTCAAGGAAATTAAGTAAACTTTTTTTTTTCTTTTTCGTCTTTTTTTTTTTTTGAGGAAGATTAGCCCTCAGCTAACTACTGCTAGTCCTCCTCTTTTTTTTGCTGAGGAAGCCTGGCCCTGAGCTAACATCCTTGCCCATTTTCCCCTACTTTATATGTGGGACGCCTACCACAGCATGGCTTGCCAAACGGTGCCATGTCCACACCCGGGATCCAAACCAGCAAACCCCGGGCTGCTGAGAAGCGGAACGTGCGAACTTAACTGCTGTGCCACTGGGCCGTCCCCCGGAAATTAAGTAACTTGACCAAGGTCACACAGCTGTTCAGTGGCGGAACTGGGGACAGAGGCCTGGGTCCATCCAGCTTCAGAGCCTAGACGCTTAACCACTGTGCCGTGCAGCTTCTAATGGCCGGAGCCCACCTTGAAGATCCACATCTAGTCGTCTCCTCCTGCAGTGGCAGCCACAGTCCTGTTCCGGAGCCCAGATGTAATCTGTGCTCGTGCTGCCATCAGAGCCCAACAGTGAGAGTCGAGGCTATTACTAAACCCTCTCAGGTCTCTGAACCTGGCAGGCTCAGATCTGCTCTCACTGTTATTTATAGGGTTGATTGTTTACTGCTGGATGGATCAAAATGCCCACGTGCTTGGCCCGGGCACCAGAGCCCAAAGTTTGGCTCCAAACTCGGGTTCTATTGATCAACCCTCTGATTCATCTCTTCAGTTGTCCTCTCTCTTCTGTCCCCATGGCCCCCATAGGCATGCTGCGTCCCTCAACACCTCTGGCCTGGATGTGTGGCAGCCTAGTGGCAGAAACACATCTAAAAGTTAGCAGTGGCTGCCTCCCTACTGTGGGATCAGGAGGCATTTCTGTCTTCTTTATATATTTTCAAATTTTCAAAATGTCTGCAATGAGGGGCTGGCCCGGTGGCGCAGTGGTTAAGTGTGCACGTTCTGCTTCTGTGGCCTAGGGTTCGCAGGTTCGGATCCTGGGTGTGGACATGGCACCGCCTGGCAAGCCATGCTGTGGCAGGCGTCCCACATATAAAAAAAAAAAAAAATGTCTGCAATGAGAATTATCATCCTTTCAGGGGCCCCTTGGTGAGTTTACTGACTTACGCAGAGCCCTTCCATCTATGGCTCACCATCGTTGTACTCTGTGCCAGGCTCCTCTCGCGCAATTGATTCAGTGATGTACTGAGTTTCTTTTATCCCCTTCCTCCCCCCACTACCCCACCACCACCTCTTCAGTCACTAAGTATCCTTGACTGTAAACGCATCCTTGTAAAACATGCCACACTGTTCTGCGTGTGCAGGTGTCTTGTAATCTACAAAAACAGTAACGTGCCACACGTCTTGTTCTGCTCCTTCTCTTTTGAACTTGGCACACGTGTGGTCATTGTCTGTTACTTCTGTTTACTTTCATAATCAGGGGAGAAAGAGCCAACACGTAGCAAAGGTTGAGTCTCATGGATTTCAGGGGTAGCTGTGAGTGGCTGTGAAGTCACGTGTTCCCTTCTTTTGAAATAAAGGCAATGCCTTGGAAAGGGGACAATAGGTTCCCTCGGGGAGGGGATGTGGGTGTAGTCGCCTCTGAGAAGTGTCCGTCTGTCCTCTCTGGGAGGGGCAAGAGAGGACAGGATGGAGCAACAAGGAAGTGTCAGAGCCGGATTGGTGCTTAGGCAAAGAGGCAAAGGTCGCAAACTGGAGGCTCGTGGGATAGATCATCTGGCAGACACGTGTCGTTTGCTCCCCACAGTGTTTGATTTAAAAGATCAGGGAATTTCATGTACAAATCCAGATTTTTGGCTTCTCTTAAAAAATCACATGGTTTGGCCACTTGAGCCCACTCCCACAAGGCACTGCCTCCTTCAGACAGGGCGAGGGAGGGCTCTCCAGGGGCCGCAGGCCTCCACTCTGACGCACACCCGGCCCTCTACCTGTCCCTGCACAGCTGCGTTTGTAATACTTGCTTTAAATTTCATCAGATTCTTCAAGGAGGCCACGGCGAAGAAAACCTTAACAACTATATTTCAAGGATGCCAAAACTTGGCATGCAAACCCACCTCCTCTCTTACACCGTTGCAGACCTCATTAATTGAGCATGACACCTTTTCCTACTGAGCTTAGACTCAGCTTCAGAATCCTTCTCAACACTATGCTCTGGCAACAACCACCAAAATACCAGACTTCAGCACTCAAAATAAAAATCTGTCTGCCATTCCTGGAAACCCAATCATCTCATTTTCGAGAGGAGGCGACTAAGGCCCAGAGAGGGGAATTAACTTCCCTGAGGTCTCCACAGCTTGAGGACAGCGTTGCCTAAGGATTAATATGACGCTCACTGAGTCTCCTCCCAATTCCAATTTGTCTCCCAAGTAAAACCTGAGTGACCTCACCCAGATCTACTCATTCACAATTATTTATTGAGCA
Organism: Equus caballus; assembly: GCF_041296265.1. Lineage (NCBI taxonomy): Eukaryota > Metazoa > Chordata > Mammalia > Perissodactyla > Equidae > Equus > Equus caballus. The sequence continues at coordinate 31,078,540 of NC_091685.1, forward strand.
CTTACTGTGTGCCAGGCACTGCGGCCATTTGTAGAGGATGCGGCAGTGAATATGCTAGATGGAGCTAGGCTGCTGTGTGGCGTACCGTTCTCCGAAAGGGAAGGACAAGAATTTCAAGTGTAAGAAGTACTTCTAACAGTGGGGCTTAACCTCATCTGGGTAGTCAGGGAGGGCTTCCTAGGGGAGGCAATGACATGGCAGCTAACATCTGCAGGACGAATTAGGAGGGAAGAGCTTTCTAGTCAGGGAGACCAGCATCGAAGGCCCTGAGGTAGAGAAACTGTGGCATCTTTGAGAAACTGAAATAAGGTCCCCAGGCCCCAGTGGCTCAAATATAGGGGGGCAAGAGGTCTTAGCCGCCCCTCCAATCCCCACCTCCCACCCCGGATCCTGCTGAGCACCTTCTTGCATGTTTAACATTTGGTGTCTTTCGATGTCTAAGTCTTTTTGTCCACTTAAAAACGGTTTTTGCATTTTGCTCTTTTCTCTTAATTTTATGTTGTGAACATTTTCCGAAGTCATCACAATTGATTTTGAAAACTTCATTTTTAACAGCCGCATTACATTCTAACACATGGATGCACCATAATTTACCAAACGATCCCTCTGTCATTAGATGGTTAAAATGTCTCCCGGTTCTCGCTATCAAAAATAATACCACTCTAACATCTTTGCTCCTGTGAGGAATTTCTGAAAAGAGATTTCTACAATTATTGATTCAGATGCTATGACCATATTTAAGATTCACGAGAACAGCAATAGCTTTATGCACATTATCCCACATGATACCTACAGCCAGCCTGTGAAGATTCCCAGGGAAGGCAGCTAAGGCTCAGAGGGCTGGTGACCAAGGTCGCTTATTCAGAGGTGACAAGGGAGCTGGTTGGAAATGGGGACCATCGGGCCCACCTCAGACCGGCTGAATCAACATCTCTGTGCTTTGAAAAGCTCTCCTGGCGATTCTGATGAAACCAAAGTTTAAGTAACATTGACCAGCTCTAAGTTCCTCATTTGCAGTTGAAGAAATTGAAACCAGAAGAGGAAAGTGCTTTGGTAGAGGTGACGTGGATTCCCCCCCAAGCCAGGATTTAAACCCAGGTCTAACCCAGTTCCAAAGACTCGCTCAAACCACGACACGGCACTGGAAACCTCGTGTCCACTTACTTTCAGGTTACACTCCCATTAAGTGTACACGAGTGTCTGTCTCATCCCACGCTTGCCAACGCTGCTAGTGGTTTCTTTTTCCTTTTTGCCTAATTTGATAAGTGAATCACCACGTTTTAAACATGCCTTACGGAACCACCTAAAAGGATGTCTATTGTAAAAATTTGTAAAGATACACAAATCCTTTTCCACGTAAATATCACCACCAACATTTGCATTTAGCAAATTAAGATAACCGTGTGTCAGGTTTTTAAAAGCAGAAAATAGCAATGGTTTGGTGACAATGTGTTACCCCACATGCTTGCAAGAGCATTTCGTTTTCATTCTCCCAGGTTAATTCAGGCTCCAGTATCCATATTGGAAACTGAGTCATCGGAAGGGGTCAGAGAGCCCAGACATTACAAAGGCTGCTTCCCTGGGGCCTGAAAGGAAAGACACCACCCCAAACGTTCCTCCTTCAGTCAGGCCCTAAATATGGCAACGCTCTGGGCCCAGCATGGAGTGGAGGCATCCAGGAGATGGCAGCATCTCACAGTGTAAGGGCTGGTGAGGATGGCTGTCCACAAGGAACTGAGAAAACCAGCTCCTGGACCACCCTAGCCCTCCCTGGGGAAAAGGAGAACAGACCTCCTGTGTGGGTCCATCAGCCCTGTCCAGGGGACCCAGCAGTCTTGGAGATCCTGGACCAACTGAGCAAGAAGGGCCCTTATCCATCGTCTCTTCCAGTGCTACCCAAGATGTGTCCAAGGACCAACGGCATCACCTGGGAACCTGTCAGGAAGGCAGAGTCTCAGCCCCAACCCAGATTGCTTTAGTCAGAAACTTGGGGTGGGGGGCGGCAGTCTGTGTTTTAACAGCCCTCCAGCTGATTCTGATGCATGCGGAAATTATAGAAGCATCTATTATCTCTAGCTTCCTCATTTGAGGAGTGGGGAAATTGAGCCAAAGGAAGTAACTTGTCCCACAGCCAGGCAGTGGCAGGGATCACACTGGAACCCAGATTCCCAGTGTTCTTCCCACCTTAGCCCTTAAGTAGCTTCCTTCTTTTCTTCATTTATTCATTCATTCGTTCATTCCTCATTCACACATTCGGACTGCTGCTGCACATTTCGGGCAGGCACTTAGGAGCAGCCTCACCCTTCTTCTCCCTGGTGGGGCTTCCTCAAGGCCAGGGGTCCAGGATTCAGCGTCATGGAAGCGTCTGCTGGATCTTTGCCGGCTCACCCCTGGTCCAGACAGACGGCTGGGGTAGGCTGCAGGTGGCCTCCACTCCCCAGCTACCTCCTGACTCATCTCTCCTTTTTCTTGGTGCCTTGGACTCTCTGTCCCATTCCTTACTGTCAATGACTTGCCCTAGGGAGAGGCACAGAGCTGGAGGTTGTTACTGTGTCCTCTCCCCAAGGGACTAATTATCAAATTAAAGGCCTCCCAGAGTGGAGTTTGCTCTGAAGGGACCAGGGCTAGGTCCTCAGCACTATTAACGTTTTGAACTGAGTGATTCGTTGTGTCCTGCACACTGCAGGATGTTCTACAGCATTCCTGGCCTCTGCCCACTCGGTATCAGAAGAATTCCCTCCTGGTTGTGACGTCTTCAGACGTTGCCAAATGTCTCCCCTGGGGGGGGGTTGCCAGATCAAACATAGACTGCCCCGTTAAATTGCAATCAGATAAACAACAATAATTCTTTAGTATACGTTTGTCTCAAATATTGCCATCCTATATTTTGTTGAATCTGACAACTCTGCCTCGGGACCAGATGTCCCTTCTTGAGAACAACTGGCCCAGATCCATCCCTTGGGGTCTGGGGTGTGAAGGGCAGTAAGTGAAAAGATCTCATGAGATAATCCAAGGCCATTAGCCTAGGAGGGCAGAAACCTTATCCTGTTGATCTTCGTACCCCTAGGAAGAAGTAGACTCTGATTAAATATTCTATCTGATAACAGGTGTACAGCACTCTGAACTGTAGCAGGGACCTGAGTATTTACTGAGCCCAGGACTGGGCATTAGGGACACAGTTCTTGCCCTTAAGGAGCCAGTGTTCTAACAAACATAATGAAAATGGTGTTTGGTTTGACCCACATGGCATGTTTTAAAGATTTGACTTTCTGGTCAATATTCTAAAATTGGAAGCCATTATATTAAAGTCAGGATTTCTAGGAAAATGTGGCACATCTTCCAAATGCTTGGCACATCCAGCAATCGGGCCTGCACTCCCAAGTGTCAAGGCTTGGCTGGAGCTACAAGATGCCGGCCCCCAGTGGCTGGGTCCTGTGTTCCCCTCTCCTCCACAGTCCCCACCACTCCCTATTGCCCCACACCAGCACCCTTCATGCATTTATGCTATCTGCCTGGCGCCTATAGGCATTTGGATTTCAAAGCTTTGGTCCGGTGGGGAAGAGGCATTGGAATGGAATGTCCGTTTAGGTGATCTGTGTAAAGCTGGTGCCTCGTCCCTAATTTACAGGTGAAGGAACTAAGATTTAGGGAAGTTAAGTCAACTGCTCAAGGTCACAACAGCTAGGCTGGATTAGAACCCAAGTCCCTTGCCTCCAGGGCGTATACCCACACCCCTGGTAACAGGTATAAAAACACTTTGAACTGTGTCAGATACTGGTGATTACCGCCTCTGTCCTGACTGACCGTGCTGGACAGGAAAGCCCAGTGCTGATTCTTGGTCCTGTCCAAGGCAGGGACTGCACCAGCGATCAGAGTTCCTCGTGAGAAACAGCTCAACGGCAGGGGCAAGAACATTGTGGCACTGGGGACCCGGGGGGGAAGTGGTGACAGGGACGGAAGACCAGACCTCCCCACGCTCACTCGTCCGTGAGACAGAACAAAAGCAAGAGAAGGCTGGCTCGGGGACAGCAGTTCAGCTGGGACACACAATCGCCCGGACTCCCCAAGGCCCGGCAGGGTCAGAGCTCAGCCACAGACAACCGTGAGTAGCTTTTTTGATTGTTTTATTTGGGGTTTCTTCCGCATTCCAGAAAACCAGTGTTCTTACCCTACCTTTCCCTCCAGGGGTGTAGAAGCTGGGTGGGCCTGCCTGGGGCCAGGAGGTTATGTCACAGGAGGATGCCTGAGGTTCTTGAGGACCAGTTACAGGAAGACTCAGGGCTGGTGTGGTCCCCTCCCTTGGATGGGACCAAGAATCAGCACTCAGCTTTCATGTCCAGCCAGGTCAGGACAGAGGTGGTCATCACCAACGCACAGATCGCTTGCTGTGCCGGGCACTGCTCCAAGAACCTTTCATGGTTTGATTTATTTAATCCACACAAGTGTCTACAGTAAGTACTATTATTATTCTCCACTTTACAGACAGGGACTGAGTGATTTACCTAAAGTCACACGGGCTTTAAAGGAGAGTGCTGGGCTTGAACTCAGGAACCTCGCTCCACAGCCCACTCTTTAACCACTAGGCCATCCCGCCTTACAAGGTGCAGGCTTAATTAAACAGCAGATGGTGGGCCAGGAAAGAATCCCAAAAAACTAGGGCTGGGGGCTGGCCCCGTGGCCGAGTGGTTAAGTTCGCACGCTCCACTGCAGGCGGCCCAGTGTTTCGTCGGTTCGAGTCCTGGGCGCGGACATGGCGCTGCTCGTCAAGCCATGCTGAGGCAGCGTCCCACATGCCACAACTAGAAGGACCCACAACGAAGACTATACAACTATGTACTGGGGGTCTTTGGGGAGAAAAAGGGAAAAATAAAGAAAAAAAAATCTTTAAAAAAAAAAAAAGACTAGGGCTGGAAGAGGCCTTAGAGATCATCTGGCCTTTGCTTTACAGGTGGGGAAACTGAGGCACCGAGAGACACAGCTTACCTGATTGGGGCAGCTTGGTAGAGTAGTGTAGGCTAGTCCACACTAGACCCAGGAGGCCAGGGGTCTGCTTCTGTGGAGGTTACACCGGACGGAACAGTTGTTTTTATGAGTGTGCCCTGAGGCCAGCACCTGGGCGTGAGTGCCAGAGCCTCCACCAATAACTCCACGGCCTCAGGCAGGTCGCTCCACTTCTCTCCCACTCAGCTTCCTCTTCTGAGAATTTTGGGCTCAAGACCATCACTCACAGGCTTTGGGAGGGTTGCTGGGATGATGCTGGCTCCGGGATGGGTGCCTGCACTGCGCTCGGTGAATGGCCATGGTGGCCATGGTGGAGATTCTGATCGTCACCCCAGCCGCCCTCCTATGGGTGAGAGATGAGGATGAACAAGGCTGCAGGCTCCTTTTCCCAGAGTGGGTGGTGTGTGGACACCTTGAGGGCACGAAGGCCAGGACCGAGGCAGAGGAGGGGCTGGGGAGAATTTGGGGGAGGCCCTGGGAGGCGGCGCCCCAACGACCCTGGCCCCAGCTCTGCAACCACACTGTGGCTCACCTAGAGGTGGCCCCCTAACCTGTCCTGGGCCCCGGCATCAATTTCTCCCAGTGAAGCGGGTCCTTTACCCTTTGGCTGGTTAAGGCCAGGTTAAGGCGGGGAAACTGGTAGCCCGGCTCGGCTGGGCACAGCCCTCCAGCCCCGATCTCTCCTCTTCCCTCCTCATCTTGTTGCACCTGTTAGTCTTACTGCATGCTCTCAGATGCACATAAAACATTCTTTTATTCATTTTCACGAAAGCAAATCAAAGGGCTCTGAGCCTCCTCCTACTGGGCTGGTTAGAAATGAAATCTCAGTGTTTTGAGCTTCCCTCGCCCCCACCCGCACCTTCCACCTTCACACATTGACTCCTAGGGCACACAGAGAGCACAGAGTGAGGGAGGCCACTGGCTTTCATGCCCCCGGCTCCTCCTATGAAGGAGCTTGATCCCAGAATTCCAGCCCTGTCCGCTTCCCTGGTGTGCCTGGAGGCTGCATTCTTTGCCAAGACTTGAATCCACTGTGCCTTGGGTTCCACCTCAGGGTTGTGCCAACCAGTGACTTCCTCCAGAGGTCCCGCCCACTCCCCAAGGCACTTCCCGGGAGCAAAGGCCAGGTCCCCAACACTGAAGGGACCCATGACCTCTGGTCCCTTCCCTGTGTGGGGCCATGGCGCCCCTCTCCTTGGCTTTGGATCACAGATGCAAGCTCTTCTCTCCCCACCCACCTGGGACACCAGCTTAACTTTCTCACTGAGCTCAGGTTTTCACAAAGGACTAAAGGAAGTCACAAAGGAAGAAGGGCTGTCTTCGAATAGCTTCTGCTTTCTACCCCAACCTCTGCAAAAAGTCCCTGAGCCCCAAGACGCGAAGGGAGACAGGCAGCCCTTATCTTACAGAGAAGGAAAACTAAGGCTCTGAGGCAACGGTGACTCGCCCAAGATCACATGGCTGAGGACTAGTGGAGCCAGTGTGGAGTCCTGCTCTGTGGGCTCCAAAGCCTGTGCCATCAATCGCTGGAGCCTGGGGAAGACCCAGTCTCCCTCTCCAAATTGTCAGGTGACCTTGGGTGAATCTCAGTACTTCAACTCTAAAAATGAAGCTATAATAGCATTACCAACCTGCCTCAAAGGGATGCTTGTTTATTTTCTTAAGTTAACACTTATTTTGCATTTGCTACACACTAGAGCTCTGTGAGCACTGTGACCTTACCTCCTTCAATCCTCACAACAGCCCGCGGGAAAGATGCTATCACCACCCACATTTGAGAGGTGAGAAACCGAAGCTCACACAACCTTGAGACCTTACCCAAGGTCACGTAGCTGGTGGTACATGGCAAAGCCAAAGCTCAAACCCAGGTCCATCTGAATCCAGAACCATGCTCTACTGCGGTGAGAGTCAAATAGGAGAATGGGTGTGGAAACTTCTCTGAAGCGCTGAGGTGCAATACAGGCTCAAGGAATGGTCAGTCCTCTTCCTTCAGAGCTCAGAAAAGGATAAAACCACTTCCTCTTTCCTCCATCTCCTGGGGAGAGAAAGGGTCCATAGAGCATGGGTGTGTCCTGCTCCCACCCCCATGCAGCGAAGACCCCCAGTGCCAAGGAAAGAAAATGGCAGACAAGATCAATGGGGTGGATCAGATGGGGAGGAGACCCCAGTGTCATTAGAGCCAGGCATGGATGTGAAGGCTCCTGGGATCCCATCCAAATGAGGAGGATGTTGGTGAGACCCTGGGGCAGAAGCGACTATGGGGTTGGGCCGGGCGTCCTGTGGGCTCTGCTGCTTCTCATTTCCTCCCTCACCTGCTGCCATCCCTAGAGGGGAGGCCCCTGATCTTCTGCTCACACAGTGAGTCAGAGGCAGCCCCTCCCACCAAAGCCCCTCTGCTCTCCTCTCCCTGGGGATTGGGGCCGCCCCAGAGTTCCTCTTTGAGAAGGACACCTGTGTTCACCGTGTTGCCTCTGTCAGAATTCAATGAGTCCATCCTCTGTATGTCTCTGTGAATCTGTTTGGGTCCTGGGCGATCTTATGGAGCTGAAAGCAGGGGATGGGAGCCTGCTGAAAACCAGGGCAGGAGCGAGGTGCTTCGTGGTCCTTCTCTAGTCCTAACATGAGGCCCATCTTAACAATACCTGCTTGACACATGAGGCTACCAAGGCTCAGACACAGCAGATAAATGGCAGAGACAAGAGTCAAGCCCCGGTCTGTCTTTCCTTTGCTTTGCATCAGCTTTTCCCAACAGAGAGGGAGATGTTCCAGAAGGTTCACATCATGAGAAGATCATGGCACCTATTTCCATTTTTTAAAAATTAGTGAATAATTATTTTACAATTTAAAAGATCTTTTTCTCGGTGTGGGAGCTTCTTCGATAAATGGAAGACTCAAAAACAGCAGGTAGTGGTGATCAAAACACGATGATCTCCTGACTCCCAACCAGGCTGTTTATCATTTGGCCACTGGAGTGGCTTTGGCTGATGTAATGGTTTTACACTAGTCTTATTCTTTTCTTTTCTTTCTCTTTTTTTTTGAGGAAGATTAGCCCTGAGCTAACATCCGTGCCCATCTTCCTCTACTTTATATGTGGGATGCCTACCACAGCATGGCTTGCCAAGTGGTGCCATGTCCAAACCGGTGAACCCCAGGCCGCCAAATCGGAACGTGCGCACTTAACCGCTGCGCCACCCGGCTGGCCCCAGTCTTATTCTTATACTGTTTAATTTATACCCTCAATGAACCAATGGTTAAAGATAGGAAGCAAAAGGAACTCTGAAGCAAAAAAATACAAGGAAGTAAGGAAAAGGAAGATGATGACTCCTCTGCAAATTTGCCTCAAGATTCATAAATTGCATTTATCTGATCAAATTCCTTATATAGCTTATCAGGGAAATTCCTGTACTTCACAGAATTTCAAAGACTGCTAAAAGGAGAAAATAATACGCACTTTCTTTTCCTGTGTTGGGCAGAAAGTTGATCTAGACCTGCCGAATAGATGCAGAGAGGTGCTTGGAAATAGTGACCTGAGATCTATTTTATCTTGCCCTATAACAAACATAAAATTCTTTTTAAAAGATGCCAATTGACTTTTTAAGCATCAAATGAAAGAACTCAGGCCCTGAGGTCATGAAAGTGATTTCTGTCCTCTTGTTACACTTCAGTCCATTTTAACGTCCATTTGGTCCTCCAATAAAAGTCACTTTAAAATTTGTTCAGTAACACACGTTTTCTTCCGTCATGATTTTAAAGGAAATCAAGTACATACGCCAAAGTGGGGAGAGGTCGAAATTTCTCACGTATCACGCATGTAATTTAAAGGGTTTAAAATAAATGATAGGGAAAAGTCTTGAAAGGACGCACTTATTGAAAATAGTACATTTGACTTAAATCATTTCCTTTTTCATGGACCATAGAAAATTATGAAATGGCTCAAATGATTCCCCTTGGGATTTGTAACGTTGCGTATTACTGTGAACAGTTCCTGAGCCAGAAGAGATCGGAGACATTCTATGCAACCCCCTCATTCTATTTTATTTTACTCTCCAATAAACATAAAGCTCACGTTTACGGAGGGTTTATTAAGTGCCAGCCAGGCCCAGGGCTATGCATTTCTACATGCCACTCGACCTATTTACTCTTCACAACAGCCCTGAGTGAAGACACTTTCATTATTCCCATTTTACAGATGAGGACACTGAGGCTCAGAGAGGTTAGGTAATTTTCCCCAAAGACCACAGATTCAATAAGGGGCAGAACTCACCACTGTGACTCGGGGCTGCCTCTTAAACCTCTGTCTACATATTTCCTTCTTAGTCTCTGCTGGTCTTTACCTCTTGACCACCTGTCATCACAGAGGCAGGAGACAGAAATCCAGGTCGCCTTGCAAGTTAGTGCGATGAAAGACTCAGTACTGCTGGGTCTGATCCCAAAGCCCGGGCCGGAAACCATAACATGCTTTCCTCTCCATGGCCCCAGAGACCAAAAGCCAAACAGATCCGCAAATGCACATTCATTCATTCTGTTATAGGCATGGGTAGATGCAGCGTGCATGAGGATCAGCTCCCTGCATGTCTGCCCCAGCTCTGGCCTCTCCTCGTCTCTCCATGGCCTGAGTGCACACACCGGGTTTAATTTACCGTTGGTCTCTGTCCCACTGTCCCTCTGACCCTCCAGCCACTTTGTCATCACTCACAGATCTTAGTGGTCTGAAGCCCCACGAGTCAGCCTCTTTGCTGATGCCGGCTTCCTCAATTATAAAATGGGAGTGACGCCAGTCCCCTCAATGGCTTGTGGTGTAGACCATAAGGGATAATGTGTAAAGTACATAAAACGGTACCTGGTATATAGCATACAGTAAGTGCTCATTCATTGTTTCGTGCTATTATTGTCATGATCAATGTGTGTTTCAAGTGCTGAGCCTCCAGGGCTCTCCCCATCATTACCCCATCGCTCCCGCCTCTGCTGGGCGAACCAACCTGAACTGCAACCCTGCTCCCTCTGCTGCAACCCGAGAAACAACCAGAATCAAAGTTAGGACAAGGACCCTACCCCTTGGGTTCGGCCCAGAGGGAAGAAGCAGAGGGGTTCCCGGAGGGAAACCTCAGGTAATTCAGAATTCCCACCATGAGGTTAACCTTTCCTACTCTCTGCTGGAGAGAGGAGCCACCATCAAAAGTCGTCATTCTCATTCAAAGCCCTCACTGTCCCCCTGGTCGTAATGCTTTGCTTTGTACGAAGGGTTCTTTCCCTGCAGAGAGCACTTCATGGGCACAAGGAGTGACCAACCGCTTTCAGGTGTCGTTTTAATAATTTTAACGATGCTCCGCCAATCTGCTCACTCCCCACCGACACACACACTTCCCAGTGGCTGATGACCAAGCTCCCACCAGCAGCAAGCCACGCCCAGGGTGAGGGAAAGCTGCACACAGTTACCAGTCATTTATGCTTTCACATAACCGAGTGTCCAAAATTTTCTGTAGCAAGTTTTCTTTGAAAGACGGGTCTAGGCCTTTTAGTTCCTGTTATTAAAGTGAAGATACAGGCCAGAGAAGCAGAGTGACATGCCTAGAATCACAGGGGAGCTCCCTGCAGGGGCAGAACTAAGACACGTGTCTTCAGAGAGCATGTCAAGGTGCCCATCTGGAGACCCTGAACCCTGGGATCTGGTGCAGCAGGAAACAGAGAAACTTACGATACTAACAGTATTTCAAGAGGCCCCAGAAAGGATAGAGGGCCTGGGAGGAAACCACAGGAGCTGGCTGAGCCACCAGGAGCAGGAAGAACGATGATGGGCCTGGGCCTGGGTTCAAATTAGACTTTGCCTTTTTGTATGACCTCCGCCAAGTCACTTCATCTCTATCTGGTCCTGTCTCCTTATCTGTAAAACAGGGACGATGATAATAGTACTGCCCTCCCTGGCTTCTCGTGAGGATTAACTGAGTTTACACGCAGAGCCCAGCGCTTGCACACAGCAAACCACTGTTCTTAAGGTGCAGCGGCCCCATAATCCCGCTGTCACCTGCACATTGACGGTGCGCCAGGTTAGGCTCTGAAAAGCTGCTCCTAAGTCCTCTTGCCACAGCTCCTTTGGGAGGCATTTCTGAAATGTTAAGCAGGCAGGCCCTTCTTGCTGATGTCTATTCCCTCAAGCCATCTTTTCCCCCATAAATGGATCACTTGTGTCCCCTTTGAAAATCTTGGGAGAAAGTAACCTTCCTTGAGGATTTTCACGAGTGTCAGAGAGAACTCCTTCAGTCAATTCGTTCCTCCAGTACGTACTGAGCAGCTGCCGTGTGCCAGGCAGCGTTCTGGATGCTTGAGACAGAGCAGGGAACAAAACAATGAGCCCTTGCTCTCTGGGAGCTGACACTCCAGTGTCCTGGCAGCTAATGATAGTGCTGGAGGCCCTGGTAAGAGAAAATGGTCCAGGGAGGAGAGGAGGAAAGGGAGAAGCCAGGGAAGAGATTGTGGCCCACAGCGTGAGAAAGAACCCCTGCCCCTGCACCTAGGCAGCCTGCCTTCTAAGGCCAGAGTCTGGCAGCAGGTATAGCACAGCAGCTTGGGCTTGAGTTCTGACTCTGCCACCTACAAGTCATGTGACCTTGGGCAAATCCATCCAGCTGAGCCTCATCTATAAGATAATGAAAATCAGACAAGCTTCTGCAAGGGCAGTTTGGAGGGTAAAGGAGACAATGCAGATAAAAAGCCCCTTGGAGTACCTGCCGCAAAGGAAGCACGAGGAGAAGGTGACAAATTTATTTTCTTCATATTCTTTAACCACAATAACATGTCACAACAGGTTAAGTGTCAAAGCAGCTATGAGAATCAAGCTGCCAGAAAATAAACAGATTTACCACAAAAATTATTTTCATTAAAAATATGTTATTTCAGGGGGCCAGCCCAGTGGCATAGCAGATAAGTTCACGTGCTCCACTTGGGCCACCCGGGGTTCACCGGCCCGGATCCTGGGCGCAGACCTAGCACCACTTATCAAGCCATGCTGTGGCAGTATCCTACATACAAAATAGAGGAAGATTGGCATAGATGTTAGTTCAGGGTGAATCTTCCTCAGCAAAAAGAGGAGGATTGGCAGTGGCTGTTAGCTCAGGGCTAATCTTCCTAAAAAAAAAAAAAAAAAAGTTATTTCTGAGCTGACCCCATGGCCAAGTGGTTAAAGTTCCCTGCACTCCACTTCAGTGGCCTGGGTTCGCAGGTTTGGATCCTAGATATGGACCTGCTCCACTCATCAGCCATGCAGTGGATGCATCCCATATGCAAAGTAGAGGACAATTGGCGCAGATGTTGGCTGAGGGCTAATCTTCCTCAAAAAAAAAAGAAAAAAAAGAGGAGGCTTGGCAACAGATGTTAGCTCAGGGCGAATCTTCCTCACCGAAAAAATATAAATATATGTTATTTCTATTAACATGTGATAGGCTTATTAAATATATTTTTAAGTTGTCAGTTTTACTTTCTAATAGAGTAGACATTGAGAGACGTAACCTACATCAATAAAAGCTCTTTAGGGCCTGGGTAACTTTTAAGGTGGTGAAGAGGTGTTGAGACCACAAGGTTTGAGAACTGCCACCACAGGCTTTCTCACACCAGCTCTTTTGCAACCTGACAACACCCCCACCCCGGCCCTGTGTGGTTAATTGCATAACTTCCAAGGTGGAGGGATCCTTCAGGATCTCATCAAAAACCCCCTCCTGGTGCAGACAGACATGCTGACAAGAGGACTGTTTTGGCCAATGTTACCCAGTCATCACTTCACCCCAAACTGAGTCAGAATCCAGACTCCTGTCTCCTTGGTCCAGGAGGTGCTGACTTCTCTACCCAGCCTGGTTAATAATCAGTCAGGCTCTCTGGCACGTTCTCAGCTTCCTGTTCCCTCAACTCCAAAAATCCTAATGGAAACAGGATCTTCTCCCTCTGCTCTCCCAACACCGCCCCATGCCTGCCTGCTGCCTCTCATCTGCCTCCTTGACCCCACACCAGCCCAAGGGCACGACAGAGATGACGTCACTCTCATTCATTGCCAACTAGGAAAGGACTTGGGAAAGTGAGGAGAAAGCTAGAATATGTATACATATTGGTTATGAGATAGATAACAAATAGCCAGCTAGCTAGCTCATCTGCCATCGCTGGAGCGTTTACTGGGTGCCAGGCGCTGTATTACACAACACTATCTCAGTTAATCCTCATGCCTCGTCACCACCACTGATGAAATAAGTACTACCTGTGATTCCCACTTTCCAGATGAGGGATGTGAGGAAAAGGAGTGAGTGGCTTTATCCAAGAGCATAAAGCTAAACCTTGTCTGAGCCAGGCCCGGAATTCAGAGCCGTCTGACTCCAAAGCCCAACGGCCTGACCGGCAAGTCCTTGGGAGTAAGGAGGTCAGGACTCCACCAGGCTGGTGAGGAAAGATCTAAAATCCAGCCAGCTACTGGTAGCAATGGAGGCATTAGTGAGCAAAATTGGTCAGAAGAGGGAAAAACCAAAAAGAGAGAGAAAAGAGATGTGATTTGCCCCCGGGACTAAAGAGAAAAGATTACCTCTGTCTATTGGCAGGGCCCCTCATCCTGGGCAAGGGCATGCATTAGATCCTGTCCCTTTACCAACCTGAGCCTGTCATAACACAAGGGCTCAAGTTCTGCCACTTGCTGTGGAATTTGGGTCAAATGACTTGCCCTCTCTGAATTTGTTTGCTCAAGAAATGTTGCCTGCCTCAGATGATATGAATGTGGGCATTATTAGTCCATTCTCTAAAAGGGAAGTTGCTGGAGGTGAGGTAGTTGAAAAGAGGAAGAAGATATTTGAAAAAACTCAACAAAAGTGTCCTGTGGGCAGATTTCAGATTAGTCAGTTCATTTACCCAGTATTTGCTGGAGGATGTAAAGAATGTACAAGCAATTGGATGGGACCCCGAGTCTTGAGAGCAATGAACCAGAGCACAGGCTCCCAGTGCCCCCAGCAAGTTTCTTAAGATCTCTGGGGTCCAATTTCCTCATCTATAAAATACGGAAAATAATAATAATACGAGCCTGCAGGGTTGTTTACAGGTTTAAGTGAGATAACGTGTAGAGCGTGGTAGTGCAATGCCAAGCGCTCACCACCATTATCCTCCAACCTTCTTTTCAGACGGCAGTACTGGGGCGAGAGAGAGTGAGTGACCTTTCCGTAGAACCAACTGGGGGCAGAGCTGGGCTCAAACCCTGAGTATCTGGTTCCTACCTGGGGACCCTTTTCTTTCTACCACAACACACACACGCTTCTTAGTTCAATCCGGCAAGCAAGCTGCTCCTCAGTTGTTTTAAATAATTATTTAATGTGCGTGTCAGGAATACAGCTATTAGTTTCCCCAGTCACAGATGAAGAAACTAAAGCTCAGAGAGTTTGAGGAACTTGCCCCAGGGTCACACAGCCCACCAATGGCAGGGCTGGGATTTGAACCCAGCAATATTTCATTCCAGAGTCTTGGTACTTAACCTTCACTCCAGTGGAAAGAGGCCTCAGGCATCATTTAGCTCAGTTCCTCCCAGGAGGGAGGCTGGAGATGATACAGACAGAGGAGAAAGGAAGGTCCAGGGAGAATGAGTGTCCAGAAAGCAGGTGATGACCCCACAGACCCCTGGATGGGGATGATGAATGGCGAATGGACAGCTGACTTGGCATGGAATCCTGCAGCCCCACAGGGAAGACTCACGGGGCCTGGGTTTCCTTGACAACCAGTAGAACATTTGAGAAAGAAATTCTAGAGGAGATCTTGGTGATGATCCTTTGCCCCATTTCTGTAAATTATGAATTCTTTCCTAACAGGACTGGAGGTAGCCTATATTATGAGTTAGGGCAGTTGAAATAAAAGCAAAGCCTTCGAAACCACCAACAGGAGCAATGAATGAATCAGGAACTAACCCCTAGTGACCTGGGCCTGCAGGCCTGCATTGCATTTAGCTCTGAGCTTCCTGGTAGCTGAGGGCAAAGGAAACACAGAAGCCTGTCTGAAGAAGCTGCTTTTCTCCTGATAAACATTTGTTTATTCATTTGTTCATTCATTCGATAAGTCAATTTTTGAACGTCTAAGTGCCTACTTTGTGCCAGGCCCTGTGCTCCAGTGCTGGAAATCCCAGGAGAAGTGTATTAAAGAAATTGAAGTGGGAAACAACCCTTTCGGCAGCCCTTTGCATCTCCCCCTAAGAGGTTTTTACATTTGCCTTGCATCAATAAACTTATCCTGCGGACTCTATTGCTGGAGAGACTTTAAGTTCTCTCCCCTGCAGGTTGTCCCGCCTCCCCTGCCAAATCCATTTTGGGAATGACTACCCTGGTGCTCTGTTTGCAAGGTCAGTTGCCAACCTTCCGGTTCACTTTCTGCTTTAGACCTGCTGCTCGTGGTTCCCGCTTCTTTCCGGAAGTCTGGTTCCCTGGGTCAGGAGAACTGTGGTGAGCGGCTCCTGGTGAGGCTCAGGATGAATGAGGCCTGGGCCCCAGGGGCAAGGTCTGCCATGGCTTGTGAACAGGAAGTGGTGGCTCGAGGCCATCTAACTGCTCACGTATCTGGGCTGAGTTCCATCTCCGTATGGGCTGCTTCACTTAGCTCGGGCTTCCCGTGAAAAGATCTCCAAGAATCTACCATGGGCTTTTTTTTGGTGTGACGGGGAGTAGAATGCAAAGATGTCTCCACTTCCTGACCCAGATTCTACTCTCAAGATTAGACGCTCACAGTCAAGAAAGCAAGATGAAGAATGGACACAAATAACAGAAGGTAGATGGTGATCCATGCAGTAGATCTCAATGTCTCAATGAGTTTCTGTGCCTGGAGGGGTAAGGGGAAACCAGAGAACACTTCCTGGAGGAGGTGGCTTTTGATATAGGGCCTGAAAAAATAGATAAGATTTGGGCAAAGAAACATAGCTGACAGCCCAAAACTCCAGGGAACCTCCTTGCAACTGCAGCCACATGCTGCCAAGCACAGAGGGGGACCAGGGGAAGAAACATGGAGGGAAGGCCCCATGATACCCTTCCCGTGGCTGGACATGGGGCCCAGAGCCCAGCCTTCTGAGAAGCAGGTCAAGGGGGTCAGCTGTGTCTATTATTGATGGATCATTCATGCAGGTCAAACAGGTTCTTAAAAATGTGATGGTTTGGCCTTCACGGTGATAAAGTGTCAGCTGGGGAGGAGTGAGATCTTTCTATCTGCCTCAGCTCTCAGATGAAGGTCAGACAGGACTCAAGCACAGAGGCCTGCAAGAATCCTATAATTGATATGGAACCTGACGTGAGTCTGCTCGCCCGTTGCACAGCCAGCCAATCTCTGACATGGAGTGTGGTGGAAGAAAGCAGGAATTTTATTATTGCACAGTGCTGAGCAAGGAGAAAGGGCAGCTAACGCTGAAATCCCAAACTCCCCAAAAAGCTACAAGCATGGGTTTTTATTTGGAGTTTTAGGTAGGGGAGGGGGCACGAGGCCTTGCTGGCCAGTGTTTTCCTGGTTTAGGCTTGAGAGGCTGCTTGCAGAAAGGGGAGGTAAGGGATTCTACAGGAAGCTACCCTTGGTGGATAATGGATTCCAGTGCCAGGAAACTCTGGGAAGCTTGAGTTTCTTGATGTTCTCTGGACATCAGTGTCCCTGTAACAGACCTCAAGGACCTGTGATGAGTCAAAACTGTAGTGTGAGCCCAGCTGAGCCCCCTGGGCTTTAGCCATTTGTAACTCCTATTTGGTTGTAAAGCTCAGGGAGTCAGTTAAAGAAACAGATATTTACATGTGAGTGCTTTTGGTTTTAACCTCATATATGCTGGGTTGAATGTAGGACAACTGATATCAGGGCTAGTATCATAAGATAACTCTATCAAGTATTTCCTGCCTTCCATTAGACACATACTATAAGCCAGGCATAGCACCACGAACTTAGTAAACTTCTATCACTTAATCTGCACAACAATGTGATAAGGGTAGTATTTCTCCCAGTTTACAGATGAATGAAACACAGACTCAGAGAGGTGAAGTAACTTGCCCAAGGTCGCACAGCTCATAAGGTGCAAAGCTGGATTTGAATCCAGGGAGGTCTGGTTGCACAGCCTGTGACACTGAGATCCAACACAGTGAGTTTCCCAGAGGAAATCTAGGAAATCACCCAGTCAATACACCTGCTTTCAAGATGAAAAAAGAAAGACCCAGGAAGCAGAAGGGACCTGCCCAAAGTCACTCAATAGCAGAACAGGGACGGGAAGCCCAGCGTCCCCACGCCTAGTCAGAGATCAAAATGGTGGCTCTTGGCCTCCAATCTCAGCTTCTCACTGCAGGTGTGGTGGCCACAACTAAAGGGTCATGCTCCTTTCCACCTGACATGTGGCCCCAGTGCCTTCGGGCTTGAAACACAGCAGGAAAGGCAGGGCCACCTGTGACCGTGGCATCCTTTCACTTCGCACTTTCACTTCGGGTCAGAAAAACCCCCAGGCCCACCTTTTCCTGAGCCGCTCTCAGCCCTCGTGGTTCCCTTCCCAGACGCTCAGTGAGAGTCAGGGCTCCAGGCTGCAGGCCCGGGCACCCACTGCAGCCTGGACGTGCCCTCTGGGGAAGGTCAGGTAGTTCCGGGCTCCGGCATTTTTCTCAGGTGGGGAAAACACTTGGTTGGTTGGTTCTCTGTTGATCTTACAGTTTTATGGTGACAGGTGACAAAATGTTTTTGCAAGCCTCAGTGGTTCTTAATGTTTGGAACTCCACTGACACACTGATAAAAATATGAACCGTTTCCGCTTAACAATGCACAGACAAAAAGTCCTACAAACCCTTTGAAAGGACTGATAGCCCGTCACAACCTATCCGTGGATCTGGTTAGAAAGCCATGGTGGCGATCATCAGCTAATTTGGTTTTCCCAAGGAGAATGGGACAGGGATTGTCATTTCACTGGCATTTCGCAAATGAGAAAAGAGGCTCAGAAAGTTGAAGGGACTTGCCCAAAGTCACATGACAAGCCACGGCAGAGGTGGAAATAGACACCCGTGCTGGACAGCAAACACTGAGTCTGTCTGTGCTGGGCATTCAGACGAGTCCTTGCATGAAGCCATATCCTCTGACTATCTGCCCAGAGGGAAGGCAGACAGGGAGATGAGTGTCCTGTTGCTCTGTGCATCCTTCTGTTGGATGTTGTCTTCTTAGGACCTCCATCCAAATGCCTGCATTTCCTGCTCTCACTTAATTTGGGCCATAACCACAGATTGGTGGCCACGCCAGGCTCGGGTGGGACACAGATGTCAGCCACCACGACCCCTGGCATCCTCTTCTAGGCTGGACTCTGCATGGGGTGAGCCATTCTCTGATGGGAGGGGATGGTTTTCTAAGGGAAATATGAGAAGAGAGTGTAGGGGTGAGGGGGTGGGCAGCAGGGGTGCAAAGAGGAAGCTTCCAGAAGCGGCAGGGCAGGAACGTGCAAGCTGAGAAAGGCTTGCACTGTCTGTCACCCACTCATGACCAGGCCTGAGAACTCGGCTGGCACCATTTCCTGTCTCACTCAGGTGTGACCTCGACAACAATCAGCAAAGGGCATCTGTCTTGAAAACACTGCTTTTCAGCTTTTCTCTAGGGAGGGTCATCTCAATGCTCACAGCACGAGAGTTCTGTCTTGTGATTTGGGGAGTGTGAAATCTCATTCCAGCTCAGCTGCTGCTTTGTTGGGTGACCATAGAAAATCCCATCCCCACCCTTGGACTGTTTTCTCGATGGTAAAATGATGGAGTTGGGTTAGATGAGAGGTTTTCCATCTGTTCCTCGGAGCCTGAGGGTTCCCCAGAGGAACCTGGGCTGCCTTGAAGGGAGGACATAGGTGACATGAACTCAGATTTTACCCGATTTATGAATAGGGGTTAGGGGCCGGCCTCATGGCTGAGTGGTTAAGTTCGTGCGCTACGCTTCGGTGGCCTGGGGTTTCACTGGTTCAATCCTGGGCGCGGACATGGCTTGCAAGGCCACACTGAGGCGGCATTCCACATGCCACAGCTAGAAGGAACCACAACTAAAAAATATACAACTATGGGGCCGGCCCTGTGGCCAAGTGGTTAAGTTTGCACGTTCTGCTGCTGCGGCGGCCCAGGGTTTCACTGGTTCGGATCCTGGGCGTGGACATGGAACCGCTCATCAGGCCACGCTGAGGTGGTGTCCCACATGCCACAGCTAGAGGGACCCACAGCTAGAATGTACAACTATGTACTAGGGGGATTTGGGGGAAAAAGCGGAAAGAAAAAAATATATATATATACAACTATGTACTGGGGGAACTTGGGGAGAAAAAAGCAGAAAAAAAAAGAAAGAAAGAAACGGGGCTGGCCCCGTGGCCGAGTGGTTAAGTTCGCGCGCTCCGCTGCAGGCGGCCCAGTGTTTCGTCGGTTCGAATCCTGGGCGCGGGCATGGCACTGCTCGTCAGACCACGCTGAGGCAGCGTCCCACATGCCACAACTAGAGGAACCCACAACGAAGAATACACAACTATGTACTGGGGGGCTTTGGGGAGAAAAAGGAAAAAATAAAATCTTTAAAAAAAAAAAAAAAAAAAAAAAAAAAAAAAAAAAAAGAAAGAAAGAAAAAAGAAGATTGGCAACAGTTGCTACCTCAGGTGCCAATCTTTAAAAAAAACATAATAAACAATGAATGGGGTTCCATCGATTGTAAAAAGTGTTCCTCTCTCTTAAAAATTTAAAGACACTGGATTATAATAAGGGCTACCATTTGTTGAGCTCTTATGATGCTCCAGTCATATTATTCTTAACAACTTCACAGAGTAGGTGAATAATCCCCATTGGAAGATGCTCCTAATAATAATAACAACAACAACAATGATAAGCACTTTTCCACGTAATATGTTAATTTACTTAAATCTTCACAAAAACCCATTTGACAGACGAGAAATGGGAAAACCGAGGCATTAGATGTCTTTTTTTTAAAACAGAATCTTTTTTTAAAAAAAGATTTTATATTTTTCCTTTTTTCTCCCCAAAGCCCCCAGTACATAGTTGTATATTCTTAGTTGCAGGTCCTTCTAGTTGTGGCATGTGGGACGCCGCCTCAGCGTGGCCTGATGAGCGGTGTCATGTCCGCGCCCAGGATTTGAACAGGCGAAGCCCTGAGCCGCCGATGTGGACCTCGAGAACTTAACCACTCGGTCACAGGGCCAGCCCCTAGGTGTCTTGAACAAGGCCACCCGGCTGGGATTTGAACCTTCACAACGTGCCCCCTCCCCCCACACTCTTACTTGGGGTCCACTCCATTGCTACAGCCCCCTTCCATCCAAATGGGTTCCATTCATTCAGTGGTTTCTGAGCACCTACGATGCAGCAGGCGTTGTGTAAGGCACTGAAGGCCCAGAAATAACGAGAGCTCAGTCTCTGACTCGACAGGCTATGAGGCCTCTGCCAAGTGGTTGAACGCCTCTGAGCCTCCATTATCTATGAAATAATAACCATAATTCTTCTATAATAGAGTTGTGTGAATTACATTAGATTGCAGCTGTGAAAAATATTTTGTAGAATTCAAATTCCATACAAATGCTGGTTAGTGCGGTTTTTAATCTGGTTGGAGAAAAGACTAAGGCAAAACTGGTTACAACATTTGCAGAGCAAGGCTGGGAGCTTCGTGTGTGACCCGGGGGTCAGTGAGGGCTTCACTGGGGGAAAGATGAATCCAGAAGGAAAGCGAAGAAGGAAGGTGAGCCAGAGAGAGAAACCCTGGGGCAAAGGTGTGGGAAAAGTTACAAGAAACAACTATCTGGGGAATGGTGAGGCATCTAGCTGAACCCGACTGGGGCTGCCTGCAGGGGCTGCTGAGGACCGTGTCCTGACCCTGCTGTCAACAGGCAGTACAGCACGGCAGGGTGGGGTAGTGCTGTCCCGTAAAAGAGTAACATGAGCTACACGCCATTTAAAATTTTCTACTAACCACATTAAAAAATAAACAAAAAGAAACAGGCAAAACAAATGTTTATTTAGCCCAAAGTATCCAAAATATTACCATTTCAACTTGTAATCAATATAAACAATTATTAATGAGACATTTTACATTCCTTTTTCCATTCTGTCTTTGAAATGAGGTGTGTATTTTACCCTTAAGGCGCATCTCCATTTAGCCACATTCACAGCGCAGGTGTAGACAGAACTGGGGTTGAACCCCAGTTCCCACACTTAAATAACTAGGTCATCTTGGGCAAGTTCCAAATTAAGAACAGCTACCTCCAGTGTCAAGCTCTCTTCTAAATGTATTTTACATATTAAGCACTTAATCCTCATAACAGGAATTATCTAAAAAGGGGGGTCGCTGTGAGGTGACATTTGAAAAATGCAGTGAAGGCTTCTTCTCCAGCCACACCAAGATGCCCCTGCTGGGGAAGCCACAGACCTCTCTTTCCCCAACTCGCACTCCCTGAGAATCTCTAGCAGGACCAGAAGTAGGGTGAGGAGAATGAGGCACTCACTGTGGGCGCAAAATTTAAACGGGTGCCAAGAAATTATAGTAAATTCCCTTTTGAATGTAAATAAAATATTTAAATTTTATAAAATATTTTAATGTTGTGAATTTTAATAAAAGCTGCTTTTCAATTTTTCAATAGTAACTACTTTAGTGTTTTAATGTTAAATGTTTAAAAAAAAATAATAGACACTAAGGAACACATGGAAATGTCTAAATGGAGACATACATTTTCCTTTTGCCGTTGGCAAGGCCCTGCTTTTTAGTCTGGTCCACGGGAAAATCCTGTCCTGCCTCCTGCTTCTCAAGATGCGCCTGCCTGCAAGTTCTCTTCTCTTTAGCTGCTTCTTTATTTTTAATTTAATTTAATTTTATTTATTTATTCATTTATTTATTTTCATTTCTATTTTTTTGAGGAAGATTAGCCCTGAGCTAACATCTGCTGCCAATCCTCTTCTTTTTGCTTAGGAAGACTGGCCCTGAGCTAACATCCATGCCTGTCTTCCTCTACTTTATATGTGGGACGCCTACCACAGCATGGTTTGCCAAGCGGTGCCATGTCCACACCCGGGATCCGAACCCGTGAACCCTCGGCTGCCGAAGCAGAACGCGTGCGCACTTAACCGCTCTGCCACAGGGCGGGCCCCTAGCTGCTTCTTAAATCCTCTGAATTCTCTTAAGGGATTAGGTTTTGGGCTCAACATTGTGTTTTTAAGATTTATTCTTGTTGACACATGTACTTGTAGTTTATTTTTACTGCTTCGTTATTTCTTCGTATGGATGTACTATAATTTATTTATCCATTTTCCAGTTGATGGATTTTTTTTTTTTGCCGTTTCAAAAATGCTGAAATGAACATCCTTGCACCTGTCCCCTCATGCGCATGTGTAAGTGTTCCTCAGGAGCACATTCCCAGGAGTGGAATTGGTGTGTCCAAGGGCAGTGGCACATCTTCAGCTCCACTAGATTTTGCCAAACTGCTCTCCAGAGAGTTTGTCACGACGCTGAAAGTTCTCGAGGCTCCAAGCCTTCTCCAACACTCGTGCATTTTTTTGCCAATCTGATGGGAGTGAAACTTGCATTTTTGTGGATGCTGTTGAAGTTAAATATCTTTCCAAAGGATTACTGACCATTTTTCTTTCATGTCTCATATTTTTCTTTTTCTTTTCTTCTTGTTCTCTGCAAAGCCCCCCAGTACATAGCTGTATATTCTAGTCGTAGGTCCTTCTGGTTCTGCTATGTGGGAACGCTGCCTCAGCATGGCTTGATGAGTGGTGCTAGGTCCGCGCCCAGGATCCAAACTGGTGAAACCTCAGGCTGCCCAGGGGAGCGCGTGAACTTAACCACTCGGCCACGGGGCCGGCCCCAGCTAGTCATCTTTTTTAAGTTCTTGACTTCTAAACAAATTTCACTGTGGTTAGAGGATATGGTTTGTATGTTAACAGATTATTTTAAATTTGTTGAATTTGTTTTTCACCCAAGACTTAGCCAATTTTGATAAACGTCCACATTTGCTTGAAAATAATGGATATTCTCCAATTATTGAGTGCTGAGTTCCACAATGACTGTTAGATTAAGCTTGTCAATTGCATGCTCAAATCCTATACATCCTATTTATTAGTATTTTGTCTGCTTAATCTATTGATTTCTGAGAAAAGAATGTTAAAATAACTCACTATTCAATTTCACTTCAATTCCACAAATATTTATTGAGTACCTATTATGTACCCAATACTATTCTAAGCCTTTATATCAGTGAACAAAATAGTCAGTTCCTGGACCTCGTGGAGTTTAAACTCTAGTGGGACAAACAGACAATAAACAATAAAACATAAAATAGGTAAGTTATGTAGGGTAATTATATGGTAGAAGGTGATATGTGATATGGAAAAAATAAAAAATAGAGCAGGGTGAGGGGGACCAGAAGAGCTGGAGAGAGGGGTGCATTACAGTATTAAATAGGGTGGAAGGGGAGATGTCATTGAAAGGATAGAATTTGAGCCAAGACAGGAAGAAGGTGAGAGACTGAGCTGAGCATATTTCTAGGGAAAGAGTGTTCAGGCAGAGAGAACAGCCAGTGCAAAGGCCCCACAGCAGGAGGGAGAACCCATCGGGAAGCCAGTGTGGCTAAGCTAGAGCTGGTTGACCAAGGGGAGCATGGTAGTAGGGAGGTCAGAGAGTTAACGGGACCAGAATACATTTGGCTTCTAGGCCCTTGTAAGTACTTTGGCTTTACCCTGAATGGAAAGGGCATTACCTGTGGTTTGGAACAGAGGAGTGGCATGATCTGACATATTTTAAAAGGGTCACCCTGGCTGTTGTGTTGAAATCAGGCTAAAGCTGGGTGTGATTTAAAGCAGGAAGTCCATTTAGGAAGCTATTGCAGTAAACCAGGTAAGAGATGATGCCTGATTTTTAAAAGCCTAAATTAGATCAATGCCTTCACTCACTTCCTAAATAAAGCTTCAACTCAATTCATCTCTCTCTTGTGTTACTGTCATTCACAATTTAACTTCCACTTTCTTTTTATACCTTCCAGATTAGTCATTATCGTTATTAGTTATTGCTTTATGTAGACATCTGTTTTTATTTATTCATACATTTACTAACATTATTTTTTTTAAAGATTTTAGTTTTCCTTTTTCTTCCCAAGCCCCCCAGTACAGAGTTGTGTATTTTTAGTTGTGGGTCCTTCTAGTTGTGGCATGTGGGACGCCGCCTCAGCGTGGCCCCATGAGCGGTGCCATGTCCGCGCCCAGGATTCGAACCAACGAAACCCTGGGCCGCCGAAGGAGAGTACACGAACTTAACCACCCGGCCACAGGGCCGGCCGGCCCCCATTTATTAACCTATTTGTTCACAATTCCTTCTCGCCTTTCTGTCCTTCCCTTTGTGTAGAATTTCCTTCTTCTGATGCTGTACCCTCCAGATGTCCCTTCAGTGAAGGTCTGTTAGTGGACAATTCTATTTGTTTTTCTTCACTTTGAGCGATAGAATTGCTTTTTTCCCCTCTGTCTCCTGGCTACTATTGTTGCTATTGGGAAATCTGCTTTTAAATTTAACTATGATTCCTTTGCAGATATTGTGTCTTTTCTGTCTGATTTCTTTTAATTTTTTCTCTGTCTTCAGTATTCTGGAGTTTTATTATGATATATGTAGATGTGGAATTAGTTTGTTTTAAAAATTCTGCTTGGAAGTCACTGCAACTTCTGAATCTGAGGAGTCAAGTCCAGGAGAATTATCAATTCTCCACTATCGTCTCTTTGAATATCATTTCCCCAATGCCCACTACCAATTCTCTTTTTTCTGAAACTCCAATTAGATGTATTTTAAACTTTGTCATTCAATCCTTTATGTCTCTTAACCTGTCTTTCATATTTCCCATCTCTTTATCTCCTTGTGCTGCATTTTGAGAAATTTCTTTAGATCTACCTTCTAGATCACTGCTTTTCTTTTTTTAGATTGATTTTTTTTTTCTCAGCAGCTATGTTTTTATTTATTTATTTATTTATTGAGGAAGATTAGCCCTGAGCTAACATCTGCCACCAATCCTCCTCTTTTTGCTGAGGAAGACTGGCCCTGAGCTAACATCCATGCCCATTTTCCTCTACTTTCTATGTGGGACGCCTGCCACCGCATGGCTTGCCAAGCGGTGCCATGTCCACACCTGGGATCCGAACCAGCGAACCCTGGGCCATCGAAGCGGAACCTGCGAACTTAACTGTTGCGCCACCAGGCCAGCCCCTAGACCCCTAGGCTTTTCAACTAGCCTATTCTGCTCTTTAATCTACTCTTAAGGGTTTCTTTTTTCAATGGCTATTTTCCACTTCTAGAAATTTTACTTGATTCTTTTTCCAATCTGCCTAGTCTCTCATTATGTACTCACATTTTTGATTCCTTTTTGTTTAATAATATTAGCTATATTTTATAATATACACCCAAGTATTATGTGAAGTTCTTGGAAGTCGAATTCTACTGTCTGACATTTCTGCTAACTCTGGTTCATATGTCCTTATGCATTTTGTAATTTTTGCATTGTGAGCTCAAATTCCATTGGCCTTTATCTGTGGAAATCTTGTGCAACCTGGAGAGAAAGTATATCCCTCTAGAGAAATTTTGAGTTTGCTTTCTAATAATGCCCCATACACTATTTGGGTGCCCTGTTTGTTTGTTTGTTTGTTTCTCAATATTTAGGAAATACTTATACTAAAAAAGGATTCATTATCTGACATTCAAATTTAGCTAGACTCCTACATTTTATCTGGCACCCCTACTGGTGTGAAGCCAAAGTTTTATGTCTCATCCCTAAATTGTTGTTAAAACTTTAGCATCTTACTTACCAAAACTGGGAACAAAACATCAGCACAAAAAACCCCTCTACCTGATCACTCTGGATTCCATTTTTTTTGTGGCTTTGATTTCCTCTTGGTTTTTGACCCTTGGAGATTTCCCTTACTTTCAAAGGGAAGTCTTGGGATTAGTCTTTTCGAAAACAAAAGGCCGAAGAGCTTGCAGGCCACTTCTGCTTCTTCAATTCCCACATACTTCTCCTAAGGCAACCAGTACAGACCGAGAACCCCACTAGGATAGAGAAAGGGCAAAATATAGGGGAACAAAATATAAACTGCTATTTCAACATATGATCCATCCACACAGGTACAGGGTTTGAATGGATGAATCAGTGATTGTGTGAGGTCATTATTGCCCTGATTGAAACAGACTCGTTTCTTCTTTTCATTGCACTGCAGCAGGGTCTTCTTGGCAAGCTCAGCAGAAGCAGAGGGCCCTATCCCATGGAGAGATGCTGGGTGACGGAGGCAGCCAATGGCTCCACGGATGGCTTGGATTTCAACCCCATGAAGGATTACATGATCCTGAGCAGTTCCCAAAAGATAGCTATTGCAGTGCTGTGCACCCCTCTGGGCCTGCTAAGCGCCCTGGAGAACCTGGCTGTGCTCTATCTCATCCTGGCCTCCCGCCGGCTCCACAGGAAGCCCTCATACCTGTTCATTGGCAGCTTGGCTGGGGCTGACTTCCTGGCCAGTGTGGTCTTTGCCTGCAACTTTGTAAATTTCCACGTCTTCCATGGCGTGGACTCCAAGGCAGTCTTCCTGCTGAAGATCGGCAGCGTGACCATGACCTTCACAGCCTCTGTGGGCAGCCTGCTGCTGACTGCCATTGACCGCTACCTCTGTCTGCGCTACCCACCTACGTACAAAGCCCTACTCACCCGTGGGAGGGCCCTGGTGACCCTGGGCATCATGTGGGTCCTCTCAGCATTGGTCTCCTACCTGCCCCTCATGGGATGGACTTGCTGTCCCAGTCCCTGCTCTGAGCTTTTCCCCCTGATCCCCAATGACTATCTGCTGGGCTGGCTCCTGTTCATTGCCATCCTCTTCTCTGGCATCATCTACACCTATGGGCATGTGCTCTGGAAGGCCCATCAGCATGTAGCCAGATTAGCTGAACACCAGGACCAAGACAGGCAGGTGCCAAGAATAGCCCGGATGAGGCTGGATGTGAGGTTGGCCAAGACCCTGGGGGTGGTGCTGACTGTGCTCGTCATATGCTGGTTCCCAGCGCTGGCTCTCATGGTCTACAGCCTGACCACAACTCTAAATGATCAGGTCAAGAAGATCTTCGCCTTCTGCTCCATGCTCTGCCTTGTCAACTCCATGGTCAACCCCATCATCTATGCCCTGCGGAGTGGGGAGATCCGCTCCTCCGCCCACCACCGCCTGGCCCGCTGGAAGAAGCGCCTGAGGGGCCTCGGGCTTGAAGGGAAAGAAGAGGCCCCGAAGTCCTCAGTCACTGAGACAGAGGTTGATGTGAAAATCACCCAGTGGCCAGATTCCAGAGGTCTATCCTGCTCTGACCGCGGATGAGGCCTCTTGCACAGTTTTAAACAAGCCAAGTCACAATCATTTCACTCCCTGGAGAAGAGAGAGGGATCTTGAGCCTCTCATCTTACTTGTCTTGCTTGAACCAGCCCCCGGAGCCTGGACACTTACCCCTTTTCGCTGATGACTATGGGCACTGACCCCTGGAGGGTAGCCTAGTCATGCCTATCTGCACACAGTCTGCTGGAGAGCCAGGCTTGGCGAGGAATGGCAAGGAGGGCAGGAGGCAAAAGGCCTGGGACAGGCTCAGTGCATGTCAGGTCAGGACAACCTTCCCAACAAGATGCTTGGTGCCTGCATCTTCCAGAGACCATAGGAGCCAGACGGAGGCTTCAGGCTCAGACTTGAAGGACGAGGAGGAAATCTGAGAAGACTGGATTATTCTCCTAGAATATCTCCAGGGTATCACATGGGATGGACAGCCAGCCCCTGTTCCTGCTTAACTGTTGGGGCCTCCTTGGTTCTGGAGCTATGAAAGGCCTCACCTTCAGGTCACCCTTTCCCACTGAGGACCAAGAGCTGTGACATGATGAGGACCAAGAGTGTTGATTCGTCTCTCTCAGAGGTAACAGACAAGCCTCCAGTTCAGAGCATCTTGTTATTAGGGCAATGGCCCTTCTTGGCACCCTGATAATCGCCACTCACAGCCACTGTGACCTCTTGGGTCCCTGGGGAATCCAGAGGAGGCTGGGATCACTTGAGACACAGAATCTTCAGAGAGTTTTATTGACCTTGTGAAGTCCTATTTGGTGATAGGAAGCAGGCAGCATCCCAGTCTAACTCAACTCCAAGAAAAAGGAAGATATTCACAAAGATTTTCCAAATCCCCAATTGTTCCCACTCACCCCTCAATTCAGCCCCTTTGTCTCCTTCATACCCCTATAACGAAGAATAAACAGCGCAACTGAGAGGAGGGGGAAATTTCCTCACCACGTGCCAGGCACGGGGCTGACATCCCACAGTCCATTATCTCCAGCAAGAATACAGCCCCACGCTTTTGAAGATTCCAGGACACCCATATTTCACTTGTCAGGGAGGCTAGGCTCCTACCAGAGGGACCTAAAACAGTAGGCAAGAGGAAACATTGGTGGCAGGGGGAATCGCAGAGGAGTTCTTCTGCAATTATTTGGGACCACAGACGGAATAAAAGGAAAGATCTTCATTAAACATGTCTTCATTTAATACTTACAAGACAAGGTGTCCACTATTCATTCACTCATCCACCCATCTTACAAATACGCACCAGGCTCTGTGCTGGATCCTGGATGTTCAGCCATAAATGAGACTCGGCCCCTGTCTAATGGGGCTTACGTTCTGCATTCTGGTGGGAAGAGAGCCAATAAATAAATAAAGAAGATAATTACTGGTAGCACAATGAAGGAAATTGTCAGGGTCATGGGATAGGGATTAATTGAGGCGAGTTTAGGTAGGGTAGACCTACTATGTGTTTTGATCATAAATGCCGGCTGGTTTTACTGAATCTTTATTATGCACCAGGCACTGGGCTAAGCGCTTTTAAATGAGGTATTTCACTTAGTCTTCACAATAATCTGATGAAGAGGGTTTGGTACCATCATTTTACAGATGAGGAAACCTCTAAGTGACAAAACCACTTGCCTGAGGTCACACTGCTAATATGTACCCACAGCTGGGGTTTCCAACCCAGTTTCTGTTTGACCCCAAAGCCTGCCCTCTTTACCACTAAGCTCTTGGTGTAGTTCAGTCAAGTTCTGCTTGATTAGGAGACATATTAGATGTCTGTAACGTCAGATTGCTACAACCTTAACTCATCATTACTTCTCAGTGTATGTCCTTTTTTGCCCTGTGTTAATTTCCTGTAACAATTTTCCATAAACTGAGTGGCTTAAAACAACAGAAGTGTATTCTTTCACAGTTCTGAAGGCTAGAAGTCCAAAATCAAGGTGTCAGCAGGGCCAGAGGATCCAGAGGTTCAAGGGGAACCTCTTCCTACTTCTGGCAGCTCCTGGTTCCTTGGCTTGTGGCAACATAACTCCAGTCTCAGCTTCCATTTCACATGGCCGTCCCCCACTTTGTCTCTTGGTGTCTTCTTTTAAGGACACCACTCATTGGATTAAGGCACACCCTAATTCAGTATGACCTCGTCGTAATTTAACAAATTACATCTATAAAGCCTCTATTTCCAAATAAGGCAACATTCACAGGTTCCGAGTGGATGTGACGTTTTGGGGGCACTCTTCAACCCAGTTGAAATGGCTTTTTAAAGGTGAATTTGTGGGTTCTTAAAGTTGGGCCATGCCTTCATGCATTGGTGGGATCTTTTCTCATTTTAGCAAAGAAAATGCCAAAGTGTCTGGCATAAATTGATACTCAATAAATATTTGTTTAATGAATAAAACTAGAGTTTAAAAAGCATTGAATTAAATGCACTTCCACACTTTCTACCTCACTCTTTTCACAATCACACTCTATTTCTGCTTTAAGTAAAGGACTAGAGTTTATGGAGCCCAAGAGCAAGGGGGAAAAGGGATCCTGGATATCTCTGAGCCCTGCTCTCATTGTTTAGATGAGGAAGCCGGCCCAGACAGTGGACAAGTCCTGCCCAAGGTTACCAAATGGGGTAGTGTCCCGTGCACGAAACATACGCTTCCCAACTTGAGTTTTGTCCACTCTATGGCAACGCCCCTGCAGGTTTACATTTTGATTATGAGGATAAGGACAAATGAATGTCACAGTGTCCTATTTTATCTCCCTCAAGATGAGTTCTGTAACATCAAGGACCATTACTCACTCTGATCACTAGAAGATGTGCAGATGGCCTTTTTGAAGGCATCTGTGCTTACTATTTTGGACAATGTTTCAACATAATCCTGCAGAGGAAGAAACACAGAAAATAGCTGTTCATTCAGCAACAGCCATCAAGTTTCCTTATGACTCCTAGAAGGAGGAAGTGTTTGGTTCTGTCAGCAGACTCTGACCCCACCCCAGGGCAAGAGAGAAGCAGCCTGTTGAGAGGCATAGATTCCGCATCTGGAGACCTGCATTCTGGTCCCACCTCTTACCCAAACTGGCTGCATGATCTTGGGCGACTCCCATCCCCTGTCTGGGTCCCAGTTTCCTCCTCTGTAAGATGGGAAGCATAGGGAAAGGGATGGTGTCAAGGATCCCCAAAGTCCCTTCCAGCTCTGACATGCCGCAGTCCTCTCACTGATGTGTGAGGACTGGCTGTGCCACACGGGGTCATTAGATTTCCCACACCTGGTGGCCTCACCTCCTGTTTGAGCACACAGGGCATGTATGAAGTGTAGAGGAACTGGTGACTCCCCGTCAGACAAGGTTCACACAGGTACTCCTTGGGCCTGGGGCTCTCAATTTTGTCAACTTGCTACTCTACAAATGTTCCTTTGTGGCGCCCTGTGTCTCGGGCTTGTTTTTCCAAAAAGACACTAAGTTCATGGAATCGTCTCAGATTTCTCAAAGCAAGTTCAGTAAATATTAGACAGGCAAAATGGTTACACCTGTTCCTCCTCTTTCAGCGCCCACTTTTCTCCCTCTTCTCTCATAACGCTTCCTCCCATCATCCCTCTACCCCATTATTTGGGCCAGGGCTGTTACATGCCCTTCCATCTGGTAGTCCTGCCTCCAGGCTTGCTCTTCTCTACTACAGTTCAAAAAGTACCCCATGGCTCCCAACGGCAAAATAAGACTACTCTCGCTTCTCTGCACTCAGCGGGCCTTCCACGCCCCCACGATCTAACCTTGCAGGGAAGTCCCTTCTAAAGTTTTCATTCGTCCATCAGCGGAGTGCTGTCTACGCCCCCTTGCGTCGTTCTCCCTTTGAGCGCCAGAGGGCGCTGCAGGAACGGCCCATCGCTTTGGGACCAGAGTCGGCAGCCTGGGTTGACCCGCCCCTTTTTCCTTCCGAGCCAATCATCAGTGAGAGTGGGCGGGGCCGCGCGTCCCGCACCTGCGCGTTAAGAGGGAGGCGCCGAGGCGTAGATGAAGTCTTCCGAGATGAAGGCGCGGGCGGCAGTGGTCAGCGTCCTGCTGCTGCAGTTGCTGCTGCTGCTGCATCCCGCGCTCCTGGCGGCCCGGTCGGCGCTCAGCACTCCGCCGCCCGCCGGGGCTCAGCGCCGCTACACCCCGGACTGGCCGAGTCTGGACTCCCGGCCGCTGCCGGGCTGGTTCGACGAGGCCAAGTTCGGGGTGTTCCTGCACTGGGGCGTGTTCTCGGTGCCGGCCTGGGGCAGCGAGTGGTTCTGGTGGCACTGGAAGGGCGAGGGGCGGCCGCAGTACCAGCGCTTCATGAGCGACAACTACCCGCCCGGCTTCAGCTACGCCGACTTCGGGCCGCAGTTCACGACGCGCTTCTTCCACCCAGACAGCTGGGCGGACCTCTTCCAGGCCGCCGGGGCCAAGTGAGTGTCGCGGCGGGGCGGGCCGAGCGCCCCTTCCCCGGCCCTGGCTGCCCTGGCTGCCCCGAGCAGCGGGAGGGGGCTGGGCAGGTGGGACCCGAGCGCGGGGAGGTGAGGCGACTTGCCCGGATGGCACAGCTGTCCATCTGGCGTGATACCTCCGGGGTTGTGTTTGCCTCCTGCAGGATGCAGAGCTGAGTCTGGCACGCCTGATCATAAGGAGAAGGTGCCTCTGTTGGGGATCAGAAGAACAGAAAGGTTTCGGGGAGGTGGTGGGCCAGAGAGCCCTCAGCGTCCACAAATGTATAGGAAGACGATTGAGCTAGGTCATAGCTAATGTCCCTTCTGGGTCGACCAGACAATCAGGATTCCAGGATTTTAAGCCACTGGTGTGGAGTCTGGTCCTAGTTCAGCTGTGAACTTGAACAAGGCATTTCACCTCCCTGCAGCTTCCTTCTATGGTTATAGAAAGGGATTGTATTGGTTCCTCTCAGCTTTAGTCTCTCTGAGAGGGAACAGGAAGGAAGGGAGTTCCGGTTGCAGTGAATTTGGGTAGAAGTACAGATTCTCATTCATTTGCTCCTCTCAATGCCGTATCCGTAGAAAGTGCTCAGGTTGGAGCTTGTGTGTGAATGGTTCAGAGAACTGATAGTGTCCGGCGCTGGGTTGGGGGGAGAGAGGTGCTGGGTTGAGGGGAGAGAGGCAAGGACCAGGAGGTTGTTGAAGGCTGGGGCCAGTCCCGAAGGAGCAATCCTTGAGGGCAGTATGTTGCCAGGTGTCAAGTCAGGGAATGGTCACCTGCAGCTTCTAAAAGGACCATTTTGGCTGCTGGGAGGGAAGTGGGTTGGAGGAGAGAATGGAGGCAGAGAGGTCTCCCACTCCCGGCTTAGAGCGCTCTTCCACCCTTACCCTGTCTCCTCAGTCGTCTTCCAGCTCTTAAGTTCTCTTGTACTAAAGAGAAATTGGAGAAATTGCAACTGACATTTAGTGTTTCCCATTAAATGTGTGGGAATATAAATCTTGCATAAACAGAGGAGGTGTTCCCTGTCTTCTGGGAGCCTTAGAGATCCATAATTTATAAATGAAAAAAATTAAGATGTGGGAGACATCCTTTGTCCAGACCCCATATTTTATGGGACGAGATGACTGGCCCAGATGGAGGAAGGGAACTAACGTCCTAGACTCCAGATCTCCTGACTCCGAGGTGAAGGTCTCTCCTCCAGACCAGGGTCTGCAAACCGAGGCCAGAGGGATTGCCCCTCAGCCTGTTTTTGTAAGTTCAGTGCAGTGACAATGACTTTTACATTTTAAAAGGGTTGTAAAAGTTTTTTAAAAAGAAGAAGAGGAAAAAGAATATGCCACAGAGAGGAATGTGGCCCACAAAGCCTGGAATACCATCTGGCCCTTAAGGTCTTGGAGCTCCCCATACCGGTCAGTGATTAAATTATCATGTGTAGGCATCATCTATTTTTCTGCCATAAAAGCAAAAGAAGGAAAAAAAATTATAAAAGTATTTCTAGTAAAATACAGTGTATGGTATAAAAGGAAAAAAAAAGGCAAATGAAACATTGTGTGATTTGGTTATTTCAACCCTTGCCTTTTCTCCCCAGCTCTTTTGGTCTTTTGTCACCTCTGTAAATGAGAGCAATTCATATGGGCTTGGTAAAACAAAACAAACAGCTTACTTCTCTATCATCTGCTATTTCCCGTAGAGATTGCCTTCTCCTTTAGGGCACAGCGTTTCAAAAAAGCTAATCATTAACACCCAGAAGGGTTGGGGAGCTAAAGTGCACATCTTCTCCCTCAGCTACTTCTTCCTTCCCTCTGGGCCTCCTCCTTGGCTGGGGACTAAGGACTGTGGCTTCCTGACGTTTCCTTCTGTTCCTGGAGCAACACCCAAGGGGCGCTGTGACTGCAGCAACTCCCTGGGAGTCACTCATACAACATCTCCTGCAGTCAAGTGTTCCCAACCATTTTGAATGCCTGAGACATGCTGCGTAAGTTCATGCTTGTGGCCCACTGCCCACTTCCTTTGCTCATATGGTTTTGATGTCCACAGGTATGTGGTCCTGACCACAAAGCATCACGAAGGCTACACAAACTGGCCGAGTCCTGTGTCTTGGAACTGGAACTCTGTGGATGTGGGGCCCCATCGTGATTTGGTTGGTGAGCTGGGAGCAGCCATCCGGAAGAGGTGAGTGTCTACAGAGCATCACTCCATCATCGCTTTTGATCTAGCCACCCAGCGCACCATACCTGCTCTGCTCTTGTGTGTTTTCTAAGTTTGCATTTAGTGAGTAACCTGCAGGGCTTCTGGCCTTTGAATCAGCAGTGTTCGATGCTTGGCAGGTTTCATGTGACCAAAGGTGACACCATCAGAGAAGTTCACGGCCCTGTCTGGTTAGGTGAAGGATTCCTAGCGTAGGCCACATGCTCCATTTACACTCTGCGAAGGATTCTTTCTGGAAAGCCTTCCAACCCAGGGCCTTTTCCAGTGTCTGATGGAGGCCAGGGTCTGGGTCTCGCATCTTCGTGTCCTCCTTAGCTGTCAACACAGAGCTTTGCAGGTGTCCGGGGAGGGTTTGGATGAATGGTGGATCCAGAGGGAACTGAAAAGGGCAGTTAAAGCAGCAGAAAGTGAGGGAAGGAGCCACTTGATTGATACTAATTAATGCTCCCTAATATTTGCCACTTAATAAGAAGTAACTTCCCAAGATCAAAGAACTAGGAAGTGGCAGAGTTGGGATTTGAACCCAGATATTCTGATTTGGGACCCTACAATTCTGCGTATATTTGCTTGTAAGGAGGAAGAGTGGTATTTGTGCCACGCCCAGTCTTAGCTCTCTTGAGACTTGGTAAACTTGCTGTCCTATTTAAGGGGTAGGCCAGCTGCATGTTTGTGTAAATAAAGCTTTATTGGAACACAGCTATGCCCATTCATTTATGCGTTGCCTGTGGCTGCTTTCAAGCTATAATTCAGAGCTGGGATAGAGACCACAAGGCCTGCAAAGCCTAAGATGCTCTCTGGCCCTTTAAGAAAGTGCTTGCTGACTCCTGTCACCTGTTCAATATTCATTTTCCCAGTGCTTTGCTGATAGTCCTGCTGTAAAACTCTGAGATGTTGATTAGATCTGGACTTTGGGGTCCTTGATTTTTATCTTCTTTGTATCTATTTGGTTCCCAAGTCATATGATGAAATACTTCAGTTCTTTCTGTCTTATCTGTGCCCCTGCAGTGTTATCCTTGCTTCTCACTTGGATTATAGAGTGTCTGTGACCCTCACCATGTGAGTTAAGAAACTCAAAACCGGCTTTACTGTGTCTGCAAATAGGTCACGTTAACCATGTTGCATTTTGGAGTATGTTATAAACTCTTAGTATATCTTAGATAAATGAAATAATAAAGCCATATTCATTCATTTCATCTACATGAAAAATATTACTAATGATTACTTCTGAGTGGTAAGATTCTGGATATTTTATTCTTTATACTTTTCTCTATCTTCCAGTATCTCTATCGTATGTATTCTGATGAATGACAGAGAAAATATTTTTTAGAATTAGGACTTGTTATTATTGAGATAATTAACAAATAAAAGATGGTTTAAATGACATTTGGTGTTAAGATATTTATGTATAAAAAGTAGTTGTGTGTATTATCAAAAACGTAGTAAACCCAAGCGTTTTGCTTAAGCGATTGATAAGAGAATTTAAGGAAATTGTTTTGGATTCCACCCCGCTGCGTGCCCTTCCGGGTGAGTTTCACTGAGGTTTAAAAATGCTGCAGCTGATTTTGCTTCAAATACATTATTTTTTCTTTGCTCAATGACAGTTGCTGTCCTGTTTTTCGGTTTAAGGAACATACGCTATGGACTCTATCACTCGCTCTTAGAATGGTTCCATCCCCTCTACCTACTTGATAAGAAAAATGGCTTCAAAACACAGCATTTTGTCAGTGCGAAAACAATGCCAGAGCTATACGACCTTGTTAACAGGTAAAAAACGGAAATGGTTTTGGCCTTAGGACTTTTATCACTGAAATCAGAGCTTCCTATAGGATGCTGTTAAGTTGAGAGGAAGAGGGGTTTTGAAAAAAACCTAGAAGACATCAAAGTAATAAAAGTGGTGGTTGTATTAAGACAAAGTATATTTTTCCCTCCTACTTTTCAAAACTTCCATAATGTAGTCATAGTGCTTTTATAAATTGAAGCAATCAAACAAAACTGAGGCTGGTAGTTAAGTCCAAACTTTAGTTTCCTCCTTGCATGCTGTTTCCTTTGTTAGGACCCTGGAGAGGGACCAGACCGTCCTACACAGGACTCCGCGAAGGATTTAGCATTCGGCAGATTTGCATTTGAATTGTGGCTCTTGTTACTCACAAACCTTAAACAGATCACCCTTCTGAGCCTCAGATTCTCACTCTGTAAAGGGGGGATAGCAGTGCCTTCTATATATGGCTCCGAAGTATCTGTCACCATGCCTGGCAGAGAATAAGGGTGCTGTTATCATAATCACTCTCACTTGGTTTCACTAGTTTTCACCAGGTTTTATTACTAGTTTGCCCTTCTGGCACCTGGGGGCTCCTGAGGATAGAGGATCTT
This sequence comes from Equus caballus, assembly GCF_041296265.1. NCBI lineage: Eukaryota > Metazoa > Chordata > Mammalia > Perissodactyla > Equidae > Equus > Equus caballus. The sequence continues at coordinate 31,114,893 of NC_091685.1, forward strand.
TAAACTTAAGAGGCAGCCATCTCTGCCTGGACTTGCATTTTATTTATTTATTTTTTTGTGTGAGGAGGATTGGTCCTGAGCTAACATCTGTTGCCCATCTTCCTCTTTTTGCTTGAGGAAGATTGTCGCTGAGCTCACATCTGTGCCAGTCTTCCTCCATTTTTTGTGGGATGCTGCCACAACATGGCTTGACGAGCAGTGCTAGATCTGTGCCCGGGATCTGAACCTGCGAACCCTGGGCCGCCGAAGCAGAGCACGTGAACTTAACCACCGCGCCGTGAGGGCGGCCCCTGGCCTCACATTTTTTGCCGAAAAAAGCCTCCTTGCCTACAGATGACTTCTCTAAGGAGATAGTACATTTGTAAGAGACCAGCAAGAAGCTTTTGGTCAGTCAGAACTGGATCTGAAATCCAGTTCTTTTTTCTCACTGGCTATGTGGTCTTGAGCAAACTACTTATCTTTTGAGATCTCTGTTTCTTTATCTGCAAAATGGGGATAGCACACAGCATAGAATCATGGTAAGAACTAATGTGGTGATGAGTGTAAAGGGCCTGGTACAGTTTCTATCGTACACGGTAAACACAGACTGTCTGTGTTACCTCTTGCCTCTTAGACAGGCAGTCTTTTTCCTGGAGTCTGCTTGCTGTCCCAGTTACAGAGTACAGCATAAGAGTTGACATCAGGCAGATTTACATCTCGGTACGAGCTCCTCTTAGCTGTCACCTGAAACAAATTGCCCTGCTGAGCATCAGATTCTTGCTCTCTAAATAATAATGGGGAATTGGGGCTGGCCAGGTGGCACAGCGGTTCAATGCGCATGTTCCACTTCGGTGGCCCGGGGTTCACCAGTTCAGATCCCGGGTGTGGACGTGGCACTGCTTGGCAAGCTATGCTGTGGTAGATGTCCCACATATAAAATAGAGGAAGATGGGCACGGATGTTAGCTCAGGGTCAGTCTTCCTCAGCAAAAAAAAAAAAGAGGACGATTGGCAGCAGATGTTAGCTCAGGGCTAATCTTCCTCAAAAAAAAAATTTAATAATAGTAGGGAATAATAATGCTTACCTTACAGGTATACACACACACTCACACCTCATAGGGCTTAGTGTAATAATACATGAAAGGTGCAACTGTGGCTCCAGTGGGTCTATAAATCCTTTATGGTGGAAGCTTTGGGTAGTTATCCAAAAAATGCATTCGGTGGAATAGTTCAAGCTCTTCATACATCTTAAAAGCAGAAACCTTAATCCTGTGGTTCTGGAGCACTACTCTTTTAATTGGAATTAGTTGCTAGAAGGAAACCAAATTGTATATATACTGATCACAGCTACTTTTAGAAAGACATTAAAAAAATATATTAGGAGGAAATATCTCAAAAGGCCGTGTGTGAAGCAGTGGTTATGTTAGCAGAGGTTTGTGTGTGCGTTGTTGTTTTTGTCTCTTTAGTTTCCCACATTCTCTCCACTGTGGTGATTCTATGATACTTTCAAAATGGGAGAAAATTAATTTTTAAATATTTATTGCAAAAATAGTTGTGTAAGACTTTACCGTGGATGGATTCAGATGAGGAACTTTGTTCTATTGCGCGTCTTTCAGGTACAAACCTGACTTGATTTGGTCTGACGGAGACTGGGAAAGTCCTGATACGTACTGGAACGCGACGTATTTCCTGTCTTGGCTCTACAACGATAGCCCAGTCAAGGTGTGTGATGATGTCACTCATCTCTTGTTTAGCTTTATGAGAAGAGAAAGTATAAGCAGCCAAGATCTGGAGTAGTAACAATAAGGACAGCAGCGGCATAATAAACAGTAGCATCAACATGGGGTGGGAGAGACTGGGGGACTCAAAGAATGTTAAAGGTTTCTCCTTTAATTCATTTTTTTCCCGCCTTCCTTGAAGTTTAAGCTTTCTTTTTCTCCTTTAATTCTTGATTTTCGACAACATAGGTTTAAATCTTGTTAAAACTCATATACCAGACATATAAAATTCGAATACCTGTGACCTCACCTACTTTATGTTGACTATGTAATTCCCTCAGGGGATTTCATTTCCCTTATATCCAAATTCTTGAGAGAACTGTGCCTATCTCCTCCTCCCCATCATCAACACGATTACAGTGCATCCTAGCAGCCCATTTTCAGTTTGTCTTTCGGTACACTTACAGAGTAGCTGAAGCCTTAATGTTTACTATCGAAAATTTCAAAAAGTTTACATATTTTGGATTTGTTGTGGATCTAGAAAAATCTAAGTATAAAACAAGTTTGGGGGCCGGCCCTGTGGCCGAGTAGTTGCGTTCATGTGCTCTGCTTTGGCGGCCCAGGGTGTCGCTGGTTTGCATCCTGGGTGCAGACATGGCACTGCTCATCAAGTCACGCTGATGCGGCATCCCACATGCCACAACCAGAGACACTCACACCTAGGATAAACAACTATATACTGGGGGGCTTTGGGGATAAGAAGAAGAAGAAGAAAAAGAAAAGAAGATTGGCAACAGATGTTAGCTCATGTGCCAATCTTTAAGAAAAAAAAAAAACAAGTTTGGACCGCACTATCTTGGTAGAGTCATAAGCCTCTAAGGATCTTGTTGGGTAACTATGACTAAACTCAGAAAACGGGAAGAAAGAAAAAAGGAACAAGATCCTATATGACCAAGAGAGACAAATTCAGACCAGTTTTCGGGGACTTGGCAAATGTGTGGGGACTCCTGGTGGCGCAGCATCATGGTTCCCCCCCGAGGTCCTCACGGTGGGGTGGCTCACACATGGACCCCTGGGTGGGATGCCTCAGACGCTGTTCTGTCCACTCCTGTTCTGAATGCTTTCCCACGTGCTGGGAAGGAGGGTTATCTTGGAGCTGTGCTCACACTGAGAAAGCACTTTGGGAGAGATGGCCCCCGTCCTCACCGTTCCTTCTGTCTGTAACTCCTGCGTGGCTCGCTCCTCCGCTTCCTGCGGTCTTCACTCAGAGGTCGTCTGTTTAGTGCAGCCTTCCCTGCCGCCCTGTCGTGCTGTGTGCCTCTCCCTGCTTTCTCTTTCCCTTAGCACTTCCCTGGGGTAATGTATTTCAGGTATCGTTGACCTTGTTCATTATCCAGCTCTCTCAGTAAGGTGGCAGCTTTACGAGGGCAAGAGTTTGGGTCTGTTCAGTGCTGCATCTCCAACCCAAGAACAGTACTTGGCCCAGTGAGGCACATAATCAGTACTGGCTGAATGTAAACTAAATCTGCCCCCCACCAATTCATATTCCTTCCTGGCAGAAGTAAGAAACACTCTTGGATCAGTGTTCCCCATTATGTTAATCCCTCAGTGATTAACTCTGATATGATATCGTATTATATTTGTCCACATATCTGTTTCCTCAGCTGGTCTCTGCTGGATCTCTGAGGGCAAGAACTGGGTTTTATTCACATTGGATACCCCAGTATGAGCCTCATGGTAGCAGTAAACATTACATTAAGATATTCCATGTAATGATGTCTCAGAATTCAGCTAAACCTTGAAGGAAGGAAAAGAACATCTGCTTGCTGACGTTCTTTACCTGGGTGATGTAGTGGGCTGAGTTCAGAGACCTGATGCACAGTCCCAGCTTTCCCAAACTCGGCCGAGGGATGTGACCTCCGGCAGGTCGCCTCCTCTCCATCTCCTGTCTAATAGAGCAGGTGGTTTACCGGATGACCTTTAAGACGGGCTCTCCCAGCCCTCACGTCTAGGCCAGGGTTTCTCAGCCTTGGTAATATTGACTTTGGGGACGCTGACCACTAGGTGGCAGTAGCACCACCCCAGTTGTGACAACCAGGAATGTCTCTTTGCCCAATTCCCCTCCAGGGCACAATGGCTCCCAGGTGAGAACTAATGTTGTAGACTAAGTCTCCTCCTTGCTTCCACATAGACTCTTACCGCACTGCATTACTTAAGGAAGAGAAGTGGTTCTACCCGCGATGACCCAGTACTCTTTCCTCTTTTAGGATGTGGTGGTAGTAAATGATCGATGGGGTCAGAACTGTTCCTGTCACCATGGAGGATACTACAACTGCCAAGATAAATTCAAGCCAAAGAGCTTGCCAGATCACAAGTGGGAGATGTGCACCTCCATCGACAAGTACTCCTGGGGCTATCGTCGCGACATGGTGATGTCTGACATTACAACTGAATTTGAGATCATTTCGGTAAGACACCTGTGAGCTAGTTATTTGCTAACTGCTACCTCAAACTAGCCTTCTAGCTGAGAGTGGCAGAAGTACTCTGGGTGGAAGTGCAGGTCGACACAACCCTTTCGGATGATTGAACCTACTCCTAGAAACCTGTCCCAAGGAAATAATGATAATTACGGAAGAAGGTTTTACATACAGACGTGTTCTTCCCAGGATGATTTTCAGTTGAACATATAGGTGGTTTCAATTTCTTGCAACCAAAAAGGGATAGTTAAGTAGATTTGGGGATTTTCCTTAACCATTAAAATGTTTATGAATGTAATATGGGTTAATGCTTAGAGGGTTGAGTGGAAAAATAAGTTACATATTATCACAACTATACAAAATTAACTACATAGGAAAAGGACCAGAAGGAAGCACCAGAAATTAATGGTGTGGTGTCTTCGGATACTGTAACAAATTCTCCTTTTAAACATTTTCTGTATGAAACCTTCAGTTTTCTGGGCCGCCCTGAAGTCACCTGTTTGGGGTCACAGTAAACACCCCCCCCCCCGACTTCAGAAGCCTTGAAGAATATATCTCTTTACGTCGTGTTTTCCCGAAGGGGCAGCATATACATTTATATAGCCCGTCACGTGCAATGTCCCAAAATTCTTCCCATCTCTTCCATCTTCCCAGAGTCTCCACAGCCCCCACTCAGAATCTCTTCTCTCTGATCCCCATCTCCTCTCCGTGTGGCTCCATGTGATCCCTTCACAGCCGAGTGCTTTGTGCTCAGCTTCCCTGCTCGCACTTGATGCTCTGACACATGACCTTTCCCACCGCATATGGCACCATGGGCAGTGCAGTCTCTTAGGAAAGTGCCCAGGATCACTCCCTGGGATTTGAGTTAATGCGTTTCTCCATCTTATAGCGGGATTCTTCTATTTTCTCATTTAAGCCTGTCCTGTTTTTATAATGACAAAAATATATAGTATTTTCAAAAAGGGAAAGGGTGTTCACAAAGCAGGGGAACACCGTGCCCTAGATTCTTCTTCTTCTCCTAATACCTGTGTATCCTAAGCATTATGCCAGGCTTGGCATTCATAGCCAGGATTTCATTGTTTCTGCTCTCTCCAGGAACTGATTCAGACAGTAAGTTTGGGAGGCAACTATCTTCTCAACGTTGGACCAACTAAAGATGGCCTGATTGTCCCCATCTTCCAAGAAAGGCTCCTTGCTGTTGGGAAGTGGCTGAGCATCAACGGGGAGGCTATCTATGCCTCTAAACCATGGAGGGTACAACTGGAAAACAACATGACGTCTGTGTGGTGAGTCTTGTCTTCTGTTGGGTGCAGGAACAGGACTGTGGCCCATCCTGAGCTGGAATCTCCTTGGATCCACAGTGTTACAAGCCGGAGTGGAAATCGTCTTGAGGAAACCCAAAAGCTATTCTTTTGCTACTAAATTTGTACCCCAGTTTCTGTCTTAGGTTACCAGGATATCTTTGACTAGTGAGGGAGGAGGTAGGCTTAGGGGCAAAAGGAACTTCAAAGCATCAGTCGATTTACTTGACATTGTTACCCTGCCTCCTAGAAACAGTCATAGCCAATACTGGTATAGCACCTACAAGGTGCAAGGCTCCATCCTAAATTCTTTCCACTCATTTAATCCCCTCAACAATCCCACCATGTAGATACTGTTATTATCCCCGTGTTGCGAGTGAGAAAGGGGGCCCAGGGCAGTAATATAACTTGCCCAGGATCACAAAACTGGTAAGTGGAGAAGTTCCAATTCATACTTGGAATTGTGGATCTTGTTATTTGATCTTGGGCCTCAGTTTTTTCAACTGCAAAATGCGGTGATGATACTTAACTTCCCAGAGTGGTTGTGAGGGTTAAATGAGATCCTCTGTGTCAAGTGCCCAGCAGAGTGCCAGGCACATGCTAAGCCTTCAGTAAAAGGTATCTGCTGGTGCCACACCACCGAGTGCAGGTCTGCATCAGGGGAAACACGTTCATCCCTCTGTTTTGGATGAGTTTCTATTTAGCAATTTTCATCTTCTTCTCTAAGCATGGTGAAATCTCAGAACAAGAAATTTGTCTTCATTGCACATCTTGCCCTTGTTATATCCTCTGCTGTTTTCACATGGATTTGGAGTTGAAAAAAGATTTGAATAATAAGGCAAATGGCATCAATGTGAAATAACTAGTATGAGAGTTAAATTTTTTTAAAGAAAACTATAACCCAACAGAGAGGGAAAATGGAAGATATCACCAGAAAGAGTCTTACAGGGCTGCTTCCTTCCTACAGACCTTAACCGGTATCCAGTTATTAGTGCTTCCTAGTAGCAGTGACAGACTCAAGGTCTTAGAATTGGTAGATAATTGAAAAGGAAATGTATAAGGTTATGTGTCGGGATAACAAGCCAGGTATCTTTGACAATGATGTTTCTTTTTCTTCTTCTTTTTCTTTCTTTCTTTTTCTTTTCTTCTTCTTCTTCTTTTTTTTTGCTGAGGAAGATTTGCCCTGATCTGACATCTGTGCCAATCTTCCTCTATTTTGTATGTGGATTGCCACCACAGCACGGCCACCAACAAGTGGTGTAGGTCCACGCCTGAGAACCTGGGCCACTGAAACAGAGCACACCAAACTTAACCACTAGGCCACAGGGACGGCCCCAAACAGTGATGTTTCTTTTTTCCCAGGTATACCTCAAAAGGATCAACTGTTTATGCCATTTTCCTGAACTGGCCAGAAAATGGAGTCTTAAGCCTTAAATCCCCCATAACTACCTCGACTACACAGGTAAGGAGCCTCAGTCAGTCCTTTGAGAGATGTAGCTTTTTCTAAAGGAAGTGGCAGGTCCTCTCTAATTCTTCATTCCTTCCCCACGATTCTCCCATATTTATCCCGTTTAGACTGTCTTCCCTGCCCTGGCCCAGCATGGTTATTTCCCGCCACGTTCAGGCCATATTCCATACTCATTAATGCATTAATGTTTTTCCATTCCCTTTTGCTTTCTGTAGATAGTGATGCTGGGAATCCAAAAAGATCTGAAGTGGTCCACAGATCCAGTTGAAGGTCTCCTCATTCTTCTGCCCCAGTTACCACCCTCTGCTCTCCCAGCTGAGTTTGCTTGGACTGTGAAGCTGACAGGAGTGAAGTGATCATTGGAGTTCAAGAGGAAAGGGACACTGCCTGCTGTTTGCTGCTCTGATTTTCCTCTTTTGGTACCACATTGTAATAAACTACTCTTCTCTACCCAGAGATGGCTCCTCCAAGACATTTTAATCAAAGGAACTGAGTGCATTACACTGATGTCGCAATGGATGAAAGATCTGAGATCCATTGCTAGCATCCCTCTCTCCAGTCAGCAGAAGAAGGGACTAAACAGTTAAGCTCAGAGTTCATCGATTCCTAACATTGGAAATTATCCACAGTAGAAGCTTCTCTCCATTCTCTATGTTTGATAGCCTGCTTGCTTACTCCATGACTTCTGCCAAAAGCCAAGTCACCCCATGGGGGGAGATGAAAAGGATTTCACAAACTCGGTCTCATGCTATTTATTTAGCATCAGTTGTCACCCACACCCCCACAGACAGGAGAACATGGAGGAAAGGAAGAGGCTTGCTGGGCTGCTAATGGTCAGCTCTTCAGAAGTGTCCAAAGCAAACTAGGAGCTCTGAAATTCAGTCTGTTTACGGTGATACGATGAAGAAAATGAACGTGATTCTGCCCTTTTTAAAAAAATATGATCACATAAATAAATTTCTATGTAAATCATTTCTACCAAAACGCATGTTGTAGCTTTCTTTAGTTTCTATCTGGACTGCTTACAGCTTTATGTTTCTGTTGAAAGAAAAGGGGGTGGAGGGCTGCCAAATGCAGAAGAAAAAATGCAGTTCCTTTGGTTCTTCTGCTCCTCTCTTCTAGTACCATTCTTCTGAGCTGACTACCAATTCAGCCTCTTTAGTTGTTAATAGATCAAATCAAATTTTCTATTTCTATTTTTCTTTAACAGATATATTTAGAAATCTTTACTCAACATTTAAGGAATATTTGTTTTTTCTCAAGCATGTATGGAACGTTTACAAATGTAAACATCAAAGCAGCAGTATCATACAGGCTCCAGTGTGTCGGCAACGCAATCAAAGGACCACAAAAACTTGGAGGAGAAAACTTAATATGTTGGGAAACTTTTAAACACAGTGCTGAATAACTCATTGATCAAAGAAGGCACCATATTGGGAATTAGAAAATACTTAGAATGATAATGAAAACACTATGCATTAAAACTTGTGAGATGTAGCTAAAAAAAGTCTTTAGAGAAGATTCTGGGAAGATGGCGGAGAGGAAGCACCAGGAGTCTGCCTCCTCACCAAGACAACGGCACTGCTAGAATCTGTCTGATGTAACTATTTTGGAAGTCTGCAGTCTACCCAAAGGCTTGCAACTTCCGGAAGAAGACTTGGATGGTAAATTTTGGTTAATTTTGGTCGATTTCAGCTACTCGTCCTCCACTCCCATCCATGTAATAGGCAGCTGTGTGCGTCTTCCTGGAGCAACTTGCACCAGATTATAGGAGCCGAGGTGGGCAAAAAGAACCTTGTTCTCCAAATATTGGGGATTTGTGCTCTGATGACAGGTTGCTGCTTCTCATCACAGAGGTACAGACAAGGAGGTAGGCAGCCATTGTTTTGCACCTCCCCACACTGTTGCAAGCCCCTCCTCCTCCAGCTAAAGAGACTTCCAGGGGATTTAAAGAGCTAGCACTCTTTTTCCCCTTTCATTTTTCTTTCTCTGTGCTTTTGGGAGTGAGACATTAAAGACTAGGACATTCAAACACAACTGCACATATGGGGAAAATTGGAAAGTGACCATGCACGCCCACGGAAAGGCTCAGAAAAGATCTAAGAAGACCTTAAGTTTATGCCTATGGCTTATCCTTGGCACAGAGACAGCCTACAACAATCAGAAAGGCAAAAACAAAAAATTAGCAAATCCTGGGGAATGGGGGAGAATCTGATTTCCAGAGTTACCACATCACTAGATTCAAATGTCTAGTTTTCAACAACAAAAAACATCACAAGGCATACAAAGAAAGATGAAAGTATGGCCCATTCAAAAGAAAAAAGTAAATCAACAGAAACTGTCCCTGAGAAAGATCTGATGGCGCACATACTAGACAAAGATCTTAAAACAGCTCTTATAAAAATGCTCAGAAAACTAAAGGAAGATGTGGAGACAGTCAAGAAAACAACGTATGAGTGAAATGAATATACCAGTAAAGAGAAAACTTAAACAAACAAACAAAATTCTGGAGCTGAAAAGTAACTGAAGTAAAAATTCACTACAGAAATTCAAAGGCAGATTGAGCAGCCAGAAGAAAAAACAATGAACTTGATGATAAGACAATGAAAATTATTGGGTCTGAGGAACAAAAAGGAAAAAGAAGAAAAGATCATATGTATGCCACAAATTCTCAGTGGATTTAAAAAAGAGAGATATACAAAGTATCTTCTCTGACCACAACTGGATGAAGTTAGAAATCAATAATGAAGGAAAACTGGAAAATTCACAAAATTGTGGAAATTAGTGCACTCAAACAACCAATGGATCAAAGGAGAAATCACAAGCGAAATTAAAAAATACTTAGAGATGAATGAAAACAAAAACATACCATACCAAAACTAATGGGATGCAGCAAAACTAATGGGGGAAATTTATAGGTATAAACATATCAAAAAATAAGAAAGATCTCAAATAAACAACCTAACTTTACAACTTAAGGAACTAGAAAAAGAAGAATAAACTATACCCAAAGCTAGCAGAAGGAAGGAAACAATAAAGGTTAGAGCAGAGATAAACAAAATAGAGAATAGAGAAACAATAGAGAAAATCAACAAAACCAAAAGTTGGTTCTTTGAAAAGATCAACAAAATGACCAACCTGTAGCCATAGGGACTAAGAAAAAAGAAGACTCAAATTACTGAAATCAGGAATGAAAATGGGGACATTACTACCAATTCTACAGAAATAAAAAGGATTATAAGAGAAAACTATAAACAGTTTTATGCCAGCAAATTATATATTCTAGATGAAATGGACAAATTCCTAGAAGAACAAAATCTACCAACATTAAATCACAAATAAATAGAAAATATGAATAGACTTATAACTAGTAAGGAGATTGAATCAGTAATAACAAGTCTCCCAACAAAAAAAGCCTTGGACCCAATGGCTTCTTTGGTGAATTCAACCAACATTTCAAGAAGAACTAACACCAATCCTTCTAGAACTTTCCAAAAAAAATTGAAGAAGGAACACTTCCTAACTCATCCTATAATTCCTTGAAACCAAAGACATACAAGGACACTACAAGAAAACTACAAACCAATATCCCTTAGGAACATTAATACAAAAATCCTCAACATAATACTATCTAACTGAATTCAACCACATAGTAAAGGGATTTACACCATGACCACGTGGGATTTATTCCTGGAATGCAAGGATGGTTCAACATAGAGAAATTGATCAATGTAATACACCACATTAACAGAATGAGGGAAAAAAATCACAAGATCATCTCAATTGATGCAGAAGAAGCATTTGACAAAATTCAGCACCTTTTCATGATAAAAACACTCACCAAACTAGGAATAGAAGTAAACTACCTCCACATAATAAAAGCTATCTATGAAAAACCTACAGCAAATGTCATAGTAAATGGTGAAAGACTGAAAGCTTTTCCTCTAAGATCAGGAACAAGACAAGGATTCTTGTTTTCACAATATTCAACAGCACTGAGAGTCCTAGCCAGAGTAACTAGGCAAGAAAAAGAAAGAAAAGTCATCCAAGGGGCCAGCCCCATGCCCAAGTGGTTAAGTTCGCATGCTCCACTGCAGCGGACCAGGGTTTCACTCATTCTGATCCTGGGTGCAGATATGGCACTGCTTGTCATGCCATGCTGAGGTGGCATCCCACATGCCACAACTAGAAGGACCCACAACTAAAATATACAACTGTGTACTGGGAGGATTTGGGGAGAAAAAGCAGAAAGAAAAAAAAAGAAGATTGACAACAGTTGTTAGCTCAGGTGCCAATCTTTTTTTTTTTTTTTTTTTTTTGAGGAAGATTAGCCCTGAGCTAACTACTGCCAAGCCTCCTCTTTTTGCTGAGGAAGACTGGCCCTGAGCTAACATCTGTGCCATCTTCCTCTACTTTTCTTTTATACGTGGGAGGCCTACCACAGCATGGCTTTTGGATCCAAACTGGAGAACCTCAGGCTGCCAAAGTGGAACGTGTGCACTTAACTGCTGCACTACTGGGCCGGCCCCTCAGGTGGCAATCTAAGAAAAAAAGAAAAAGACCGAGTGACATCAGCATCATGGCAGAGTAAGCTCTCCTGATGAACTCTTCTCTCCACAATACAATGAAAAAGACATTCATATTCCAACAGAGAACATCCACACAACACAAAAGACGTCTTAGAGACCCACACAGCCATATATCAGAAGGTGGAGGTGCTGGAGCCCCCCTTGGAGGAGGTGGAACAGGGTAAGAGAAAGCGTTGCTCCTCCCCAAAAGACTGTGACCCGAGGATTGTGCATGGCCTCCAAGAGGGAAGGAAGTGGGGAGGGAGCACCCATTTGTGGGAACATCAAAGATCCTTGAGGTCCCTCACAGCCTAGGGGAAAGTCCCCTACCGGGGTGAAAGCTATTGCGAGAGGTGACTTCATCAAGCCAACACCCCAGGAGAGCACATAGCAAGAGCAGAGCAAGTAAGCCTACGAGAGCACAAAGAAGAAAGTGCCTGTCACTCCCCTCCCCGGCCCATTGCCAGCTCCAGTGCCTGGAATCCCAGCAGGACACAGACGGCTCAGAACATGCAGCTCTTGACCCCCCACCCAGTGGTGATAGGTGGTAACTGTGACCAAATAATACCACAATGCAAAAGAACAAAGCCACACCCTCTAGCAATATCAAAAATTATATTAAAGCTCCAGATGAGAAGGAAAAAACAAGGACCCAGAAATCAATTCTGAAGATATAGAAATATGTAATCTCAATGACAGAGAATTCAAAATAGCTATCATGAAAAACTCGAGTTAAAAGAAAATGTAGGGGCTGGCCCCATGGCCAAGTGGTTAAGTTCATGCACTCCACTTCGGTGGCCGAAGGTTTCACCCATACAGATCCTGGGTGCGGACCTGGCACCACTCATTAGGCCACGTTGAGGCAGTGTCCCACATAGCACAACTAGAAGGACCCACAACTAAAATATACAACTATGTACTTGGGGGATTTGGGGAGAAAAAGCAGAAGAAAAATAAATTGGCAACAGTTGTTACCTCAGGTGTCAATCTTTGAAAAAAAAAAAGAGAATGTAGAGAAACAATTCAACAAGTTCAGGAGCTACTTCACAAAAGAAATTGAAACTGTAAAGAAAAGCCAATCAGAAATACTGGAGATGAAAGATGTAATGGATGAGATGAAACAAAATATGGATTCCCTGAACTCTCAAGCAGATGTTATAGAGGAGTGAATCAGCATAATTGAAGGTAGACATATTGAAATGCTCCAGATAGAGGAGAGAACTGACACTAAAAAGAAATGAAGAAAGTCTCCAAGAAATATCCAACTCAATTAGGAAATGCAACATGAGAATTATAGGTATTCGAGAAGGAGAAGAGAAGGAGAATGTAGGAGAAAGCCTGTTCAAAGAAACAGCAGAGAACTTCCCAAACCTGGGGAAGGAGATGGAAATCCATGTGAAAAAGGCTACCAGACTTCCTAAATACGTCAGTGTAAAAAGACCTACTGCAAGGCATATAGTAGTGAAACTCGCAAAATTGAATGACAAAAAATACTAAGGGCAGCAAGGCAGAAGAAAACAACTTAGAAAGGAACCGCTATCAGGCTTTCAGTGGATTTCTCTGCAGAAACCTTACAGGCTAAGAGGGACTGGAATGACATATTCAAATCTTTGAAAGACAGAAAATTTCAGCCAAGAATACTCTATCCAGCAAAAAATATCCTTCAGATATGATGGAGAAATAAAAACTTTCCCAGATAAACGAAAGCTAAGGGAGTTCATAGCCACAAGACACACCCCCCCCCCGATAAGAAATTCTCAAGAAGGCCATCATATTGGACAAAAAAAAAGGAGAAAGGGGTTACAAAGCCAGTACTGAGGAGATAAATAGGTAGACAAAATCAGAAAATTGTAGCTATACATCAGAACAGGTTAGCAAATGCTCAAGTATTCCATTAAAGATAAAGGGAAGGAAAACACCAAAACCAAAGATAGTTTCATCATGTTAACCACAAACTCACAACACAAGATGGAATAAGATGTGACAAAAATAACAGGACGGGAAGTGGATGGGGACTGAATCAGTTTAGTTTAAGGAAATAAAAGGCCATCATAAAATGGACTATCTTATCTACAAGATTTTGCATACAAACCTCATGGTAGCCACTAAACAAAAATTCAGAACAGAGACACAAATAATAAATAAGGAGAAAACAAAGAGACCCAACATAAAAAACTACATAACTCAATTGGTAGACCAAAACACATGGGAGGAGAAACAAAGGAAATGCGGGAGAACTGGAAAACAACAGATAAAATGGCAGCATTAAGCCCTCATATTGATAATCATCGTAAATGTAAATAGATTGAATTCTCCAATAAAAAGACACAGCATCAAGATGGATTAAAGAACAAGACTCAACAATATGCTGCCTCCAGGAAACACGTCTCAGCTCAAATGACAAACACAGGCTCAGAGTGAAGGGATGGAGGATGATACTCCAAGCTAATGGCAAACAAAAGAAAGCAGGTGTTGCAATACTTACAACAGATAAAGTAGACTTCAAGATAAAACAGGTAAAGAGAGACAAAGAGGGGTAGTGATAATGATCAAAGGGACACTTCACCAAGAAGACATACACTTATAAATATATCTATGCACCCAACACAGGAGCACCAAAGTACATAAAGCAACTATTAACAAACCTAAAAGGAGATATTAATAATAATGCAATAATAGTAAGGGACCTCAACACTGCACTCACATCAATGGATAGATCATCCTGACAGAAAGTCAACAAGGAAACAGTGGAATTAAATGAAAAGCTAGAGCAGTCGGACTTAATAGATATATATAGAACACTCCATCCAAAAACAGCAGAATACACATTCTTCTCAAGTGAGCATGGAACATTCTCAAGGATAGACCATATGTTGGGAAATAAGGCAAGCCTCAATAAACTTAAGAAGATTGAAATAATAACAAGCATCTTTTCCTATCGCAATGTTATGAAGCTAGAAATTAAGTACAAGAAAAAAGCTGAGAAAAGGACAAAGATGTGGAGACTAAACAACATGCTATTGAACAGCCAATGGATCATTGAAGAAATTAAAGGAGAAATTAAAAAATATCTTGAGACAAATGAAAATGAAAACATGCCATACCAACTCATATGGGATGCAGCAAAAGTGGTACTAAGAGGGAAATCCATCACAATACAGGCTCACCTTAACAAACAAGAAAAATCCCAAATAAGCAATCTCAAACTACACCTAATTGAATTAGAAAAATAAGAACAAAAAAAGCCCAAAGTCAGCAGAAGGAGAGAAATAATAAAAATCAAAGTAGAAATAAATGCAATTGAAACAAAAAAGGCAGTAGAAAGGATCAATGAAACTAAGAGCTGGTTCTTTGAGAAGACAAATAAAACTGACAAACTCCCAGCCAGACTTACAAAGAAAAAAAGAGAGCACTCAGATGAATAAAATTAGAAATGAACGAGGAGAAATTACTACAGATACCACAGAAATACAAAGGATTATAAGGGAATACTACAAAAAACTATATGCCAACAAAATGGACAATCTAGAGGAAATGGATAAATTCTTAGATTCTTACAACCTCCTAAAGCTGAATCAAGAAAAAATAGATAATCAGAATAGACCAGTCACAAGAGATTGAAACAGTAATCAAAAACATCCCCAAAAATAAAAGCCCAGGACCAGACAGCTTCCCTGGAGAATCCTACCAAACTTTCAAAGAGGATTAAATATCTATCGTTCTCAAGCTATTCCAAAAAATTAGGGAAGATGGAACACTCCCTAACACATTCTACAAAGCCAACATCACTCTGATACCAAAGCCTGACAAGGACAACACAAAAAAGGAAAACTATAGGCCAATATCGCTGATAAACATAGATGCAAAAATCCTCAACAAGATATTGACAACCCAAAGACAGCAATACATCAAAAAGATCATACATCATGATCAAGTGGGATTTATACCAGGGACACAGGGATGGTTCAACATCTGCAAGTCAATCAGTGTGATACACCACATTAACAAAATGGGAATAAAACCACATGATCATCTCAATAGATGCAGAGAAAGCATTTGACAAGATCCAACAGTCATTTATGATAAAAACTCTTAACAAAATGGGGATAGAAGGAAATTATCGCAACATAATAAAGGCCATATATGAGAAACCCATAACCAACATCATACTCAATGGGCAAAAACTGAACACCATCCCTCTGAGAACCGGAACAAGACAAGGATGCCCACTCTCACCACTCTTATTCAACATGGTACTGGAGGTTTTGGCCAGAGAATTAGGCAAAAGAAAGGAATAAAAGGAATTCGAACAGGAAGTGAAGAAGTGAAACTCTCTCTGTTTACAGACGACATGATCTTATATATAGAAAACCCTAAAGAACCCATTGGAAAACTATTAGAAATAATCAACAACTACAGTAAAGTTGCAGAGAACAAAATCAACTTACCAAAATCAGTTGCATTTCTATACTCCAATAACAAACTTACAGAAAGAGAACTCAAGAATACAATTCCATTTACAATCACAACCAAAAGAATAAAATATCTAGGAATAAATTTAACCAAGGAGGTGAAGGACTTATAAAATGAAAACTATAAGACATTATTGAAAGAAATAGATGATGACATAAAGAGTTGGAGAGAGTCCATGCATATGGATCAGAAGAATAAACATAGTTAAAATGTCCATACTACCCAATGCAATCTACAGATTCAAGGCAATCCCAATCAGAATCCTAACGACATTCTTCACAGAAATAGAACAAAGAGGGGCCAGCCCCATGGCTGAGTGGTTAAGTTCCCATGCTCCGCTTCAGTGGCCCAGGATTTCACCAGTTCGGATCCTGAACGCGGACATGGCATCGCTCATCAAGCCATGCTGAGGCAGCATCCCACATGCCAACTATAAGGACCCACAACTAAAAACACACAACTATGTGTCAGGGGGCTTTGGGGAGAAAAAGTGAAAATAAAATATTTAAAAAAAAAAAAGAAGAAGAAAGAAATAGAACGAAGAACCCTAAAATTCATATGGGGAAACCAAAGACCCCGAATTGCTAAAGCAGTCCTGAGAAAAAGAACAAAGCTGGAGGCATCACAATCCCTGACTTCAAAATGTACTGCAAAGCCATGGTAATCAAAACAGCATGGTACTGGTACAAAGACAGGCACACAGACCAATGGAACAGAACTGAAAGCCCAGAAATAAAACTGTAAATCTTTTTTTTTTTAGATTTTTATTTTTCTCCCCAAACCCCACTAGTACATAGTTGTATATTCTTCATTGTGGGTCCTTCTAGTTGTGGCATGTGGGACGCCACCTCAGCATGGTTTGATGAACAGTGCCATGTCCGTGCCCAGGATTCAAACCAACGAAACACTGGGCCGCCTGCAGCAGAGCATGCAAACTTAACCACTCGGCCACGGGGCCAGCCCGTAAAACTGTAAATCTATGGACAGCTAATCTTCGACAAAGGTGCCAAGAACATACAATGGAGAAAAGATCGTCTCTTCAATAAATGGTGTTGGGAAATCTGGACAGCCACATGCAAAAGAATGAAAGTAGACCATTATCTCATGCCATACACAAAAATAAACTCAAAATGGATCAAAGACTTGAAGAAAGTCCTGAAACCATAAAACTTCTGGAAGATAATACAGGTAGTACACCATGTGACACCAAACTTAAAAGGATCTTTTTAAATACCATGTCTTCTCAGACAAGGGAAACAAAAGAAAAATAAACAAGTGGGAGTTCATCAGACTACAGAGCTTCTGCATGGCAAAAGAAACTAAGATCAAAACAAAAAGACAACCTACCAATTGGGAGAAAATATTTGCTAGTCATATATCCGATAAGGGGTTAATGTCCATAATATATAAAGAATTCACACAACTGAACAACAACAACAAAAAAACAGCCTGATCAAAAAATGGGCGGAGGATATGAACAGATATTTTTCCAAAGAAAATATACAGATGGCCAATAAGCACATGAAAAGATGTTCAACATCACTAATCATCAGGGAAATGCAAATCAAAACTACACTAAGATATCACCTTACACCTGTTAAAATGGCTATAATTAATCACTAAGAGTAAAAATAACAAATGTTGGAGAGGGTGTGGAGAAAAGGGAACTCTCATATACTTCTGGTGGGAATGCGAACTGGTGCAGCCACTATGGAAAACAGTATGGAGACTCATCAAAAAACTAAAAATAGAACTACCATACGACCCAGCTATCCCACTACCAGGTATCTATCCAAACAACTTGAAATCAACAATCCAGAGTGACCTGCGTACACCTATGTTCATTACAGCACTATTCACAACAGCCAAGACATAGAAGCAATCCAAGTGCCCATCAACTGACAATTGGATAAAGAAGATGTGATATATATATACAATGGAATACTACTCAGCCATAAAAAAAGACAAAATCATCCCACTTGGAACAACATGGATGGACCTGGAGGGTATTATGTTAAGCGAAATAAGCCAGACTGAGAAAGACAAACACCATATGAATTCACTCATATATGGAAGATAAACAAACACATGGACAAAGAGAACAGTTCAGTGGTTACCAGGGGAAGGGAGGTGGGGATGGGTACATGGGGTGAAGGGGAGCACTTATATGGGGACAGACAAGAAATAATGTACAACTGAAACTTCACAATGATGTAAACTATTATGAACTCAGTGGAAAAAAAGACACTATCAACAGAGTTAAAAGAGCAACACTTAGAATGGGAGAAAATATTTGCAAATTATATAGCTAATGTGGGATTAATATCCAGAATACATAGTGAACACCTAAAACTCAACTAACCAGAAAGAAAACCAGTTCAAAAATGGGCAAAGGCGTTTAATAGACTTTTCTCCAGAGAAGATATAAAAATGGCTAATAAGACATGACGGGCCTGCTCCAAGGCCAAGTGGTTACGTTTGTGAGCTCCACTTCAGTGGCCCAGGGTTTGCTGGTTTGGATCCTGAGCACAGACCTACACACTGTTCATCAAGCCATGCTGTGGTAGCATCTCACACAGAAGAACTAGAATGACTTACAACTAGGATATACAACTACGTGCTGGGGCTTTGGGGAGAAAAAAAAAGAGGAAGATTGGCAACAGATGTTAGCTCAGGACCAATCTTAAAAAAAAAAAAAAAAGACATGAAAAGATGCTCGAAATCACTAATCACTAGGGACATGCAAATCAGAACCACAACAAGATATCACTTCACAGCCATTAGGATAGCTATATAAAAACAAAAACAGAAGATAACAAGTGTTGACAAGGATGTGGAAACATTGGAACCCTTGTGCATTGCTGGTGGGAATGTAAAGTGGTGCAGCTATTGTGGAAAACAATATAGCAGCTCCTGAAAAAATTAAACATGGAATTACCATATGGTCCAGCAATCCCACTTTTGGGTATATACCTAAAAGAACTGAAAGTGTAACAGCTAGATCTTAAGTCAACATGACGGCAGCCATCGTAGGGACAGAAGCCATACTGTAACCATGGCCCTGACTCACTAGTCTCTGCATCCATTCTAGCCTGCACATCGCCTAGATGAGTAAGCACCTCTCACTTTTACAAAATACATGAGCTGCTAGTTCTATGACTCTTGCTTCCGTATATCTCCCAGCTGTGATGAGACAACTTTGTTCTCTGAGTTCCCCAGGAACACGACAACCTCCAGAAAGAAAAATTCTGCATTGGTCCCATCACAAATGACAGAAGAAAGAGATAATGTGGTGCCTTGAAGTTTGTCACACCAGATAGTCGACATTGCTAAACCCCTCCTTCTCTGCCCATTTCCCCTACAGAACTCCCACAAGATTCTGTATGATTTTAAGATGGTTCTTCAGGATTCTAGTCCGCCATCTTCCAATTGTGCTAGCTAATCGTATAAATTTTCCTTTCTCAGCCACCAGCTTGTTTGCCTTTGATTGGCACCGGATTGTGGTGAGCAGAATGAGCCCCTTTTTGCTTGGTTACAAAAGTAGAGTCTTGAAGACATTATTTGTACACCCACATTCATGGCAGCATTATGCACAACAGCTAAAATATATATCTCTATATTATTCAGCCTTGACAAGGAAGGAAATTCTGCAACATGCTACAACATGGATAAACTTTGAGGACATTAGGTGAAATCATCCAGCCACAAAAAGACAAATACTGTATGATTCCACTTATATGAGGTACTTAGCATAGTCAAAATCATAGAGACAGGAAGGATGGTGGTTGCCGGGGCTGAGGGGAGGGAGGCGTTATTGTTTAATGGGCACAGAGTTTGTTTTACATGATGAAAATAGTTATGGATGGTGGTGGTGCTTGCACATTATGACTGTATTTAACACAACTCAACCGTACCCTTAAAATGCTTAAGATGGTAAACTTTACATGTGTTTTAGTACCACATGTAAAAAAATGTTTTCCTACCACACACAAAAGAAAGAAAAAGAGAACTTAAAGGAGATGTATAGCTTTAAATATTTACATTGAAAAAATTACAGGCTGAGATTTAATGAGTCATTGTAAAGAAACTGGGGGGAGGGGTGAAAAATAGAGCACCAATCCAAAGAAAGTAGAAGTAACGAAATTCAAAGCAGAAACTAAAAAAGTAGAACACAGTAATGATCTTTGATTCTTTGAAATACTAACAAAACAGACAACTAGAAAAAGAGGTAAGGCATGAATAAACAATTTTGAGAATTAAATAGGACACGCTATACACCAAGATTAAAAGGATATAATGTGGATAATTTTATACCAATAAAAATTAAAACATAAAATGAACACATTCCTAGAAAATAGCATTAAGCAAATGACTTAAGGAGAAACAGAAAACTGGAAAGTCCTCTAACATTTAAAGAAACTGGATCAGTAGTGCCCAATCTTCCCAAAAAGAAAAGACCAGACTTAGATGGTTTGACAGATGTGTCCCACAGAACTTCCACAGAGGCTGGAAGTCTAAATTGTTTTCAGACAATAGACAAAGGGAACACTCCTCAGCTCGTTCCTAATACTACAATAACTCTGATGCCACAAATAAAGAAGAAAAGGGAAATAAAAGCGTAGCTCTATCCACTAAGAAACAAATATCCAAAAAGTTCTAAGCAAAATATTGCCAACTGAATCCAGGCATCGGTCATAAAAGCATAATAAATCATGTTGAAATTGGTCTTTAAGGCTACCTTTAACATCAGAAAATCTATCAATGAATTCACTATATTAAAGGAGAAAAGCTAGGTGATATTCTCAGTAGTTTCCCAAATATCATTTGATAAAATTCAAAACACATTTTTGATTAAAAAAAAAAAAAACTCCTTGCAAAGCAGGACTAGAAGTAGTATAAACCAATGATTTACAGCAAACATTATACTTAAAGGAGAGATGTTTACAAGCAAGCTTCCAACCAGGAGTGAGATGGGGTGCCCGGTATCACTGCTTGTATTCAGAGTTGTTTGGGAGGTCCTAATTAACGCAGTAAAACAAGTAAAAGAAATGAGGCGTAATGATTAGCAAGGATGAAACCAAGCTGTCATTGTTCTTGGATGATGTGATTGTCCATACAGATAACTTCAAAGAATATGCAAATGAAGTACTAGAATTAATAAGATACCTTAGCAGGTTGTTCATCAATAGATAAAAATCAATTGCATTTCTACAGTCCAGAAACTAGAAAACAATGAAAAGTTTCCATTTACCATAACAACAAAAGATATAACTTACTTAAAACAAAATTAGCAAAAGCTGTGCCTAAGACTCAACAGGCGCAGCTCCAACGGCTCTAATTTCCAATCGCCGGTTCCCACCAGAAGGAGATGCAAGGGCGACAAGATGGCCCCGGGTGGCTTCTCAGACCTGTTGGATGGCTCCGCATCTCAGCCTCCCTGGTTATGTGGAAAGTGGCCCAGTAAATCCCGTTGCGTGCATCCGCGAATAGATCCAACTCCTGGCAAAATCGCGGAGCCAGGTGTGTCCTCAGTTCTTAAATCTTCCGGAAGATACTCAATGTCTGGAGTGCTTTGGGGCATGATTCAAAGATGATGCTCATGGAGAAGAGTAGCTCCCACTCCTTAAAAATTGAATCCCAAAGTCAGGCCCCAACTCTTAAGTCGTTGATACTGCATGCAATGTCTTGAGGAAATCCGCGCTGTTGGGCGTACAAGAATGGCTGCTATGCATAATAGTAAAGTTGGCAAATAGGAATGATAAGGAAAGAATACTCAGGGAAGTAAGGGAAAAAAAGAATAACCTATAAAGGAGCCCCTATCAGACTGTCAGCGGATTTCTCTACAGAAACCCTACAAGCTAGGAGAGAATGGAGTGATATATTCAAAGCTTTAAAGGATAAAAACCTTCAGCCAAGAATACTCTATCCAGCAAGAATTGCCTTCATATATGAGGGAGAAATTAAATCTTTTCCAGACAAACAAAAGTTAAGGGAATTTGTAACTAAAAGCCCTCCATTACAAGAAATCCTCAAGAAGGCTCTCATACTTGAAAAAAGAAAAAAGGGAGAAAGGGGACACAAGCCACAGACTAGGGAGACCGATGGATAGAACCAGAACAGGATAGCAAATATTCAACTATAGCATTAGGGTAAAAGTAAGGAAACTACCAAAACAAGGACGATCTTAGCACTCTAACTACAAATTAATAAGACGAGTTGGAATAAAAAATGAAAATAATTATTTAGGAGGGGAAGAGCAAAGGGTCTAAATCAGTATTGGTCAAGTAAGTAAGAGACCACCAGAGAATAGACTATATTGTACACGAGATTCTAAATACAAACTTCAAGGTAGACACTAAAATAAAGTACAGAACAGAGTCACAAATCATAGATAAGGAAAAATCTAAGAAACCCAGCATAAGAAATTGCAGTATTAAATGGATAGTCTAAAGCACACAGGAAAAGAAACACAGGAAAACAAGATAATGAGCGACAGATTGACAGCATTAAGTCCACATGCATCAATAATCACTCTCAATGTGAACGGATTGAACTCTCCAATAAAAAGACACAGAGTGGCAAAATGGATTAAAGAACACGATCCAACAATTTGTTGCCTCCAGGAAACACACCTCAGCCCCAAGGACAAACACAGACTCAGGGTGAAGGGGTGGAGGACAATACTTCAAGCAAATAGCAAGGAAAAAACGGCAAGTGTTGCAATTCTCATATCAGACCAAGTGGATTTCAAAATAAGACAGGTAAAGAGAGACACAGAGGGACAATATATAATGATCAAAGGGACACTTCATCAAGAAGAAATAACGCTTATAAATATCTATGCACCCAACACAGGAGCACCAAGATTCATAAAGCAACTATTAACAGACCTAAAGGAAGATGTTAAAAACAGCACAATAATAGTAGGGGACCTCAACACCCCACTCACATCAATGGACAGATCATCCAGACAGAAAATCAACAAGGAAATAGTGGAGCTGAATGAAAAACTAAAACAATTGGACTTAATAGACATATATAGATCACTCCACCCTGAAGGAGCTGAATACACATTCTTCTCAAGTGCACATGGAACATTCTCTAGGACAGACCATATGTTAGGAAACAAGGCAAGCCTCTACAAATTTAAAAAAATTGAAATAATAACAAGCATCTTTTCAGATCATAGTGCTATAAGGCTAGAAATTAATTACAAGAAAAAAGTTGAGAAAGGCACGAAGATGTGGAGACTAAACAACACACTACTGAACAAGCAATGGATCATTGAAGAAATTAAAGAAGAAACAAAAAAATACCTGGAAACAAATGAAAATGATAGCATGCCATACCAACTCATATGGGATACAGCAAAAGCTGTATTAAGAGGAAAATTCATCGCAATACAGGCACATCTTAACAAACAAGAAAAATCCCAAATAAGCAACCTTAAAGCACACCTAACTGAACTAGAGAAAAAAGAACAAATGAAGCCCAAAGTCAGCAGAAGGAGAGAAATAATAAAAATCAGAGCAGAAATAAATACTATTGAAACGAAAAAGGCAGTAGAAAGGATCAATGAGACAAAGAGCTGGTTTTTTGAGAAGATAAATAAAATTGACAAACCACTAGCCAGACTTACAAAGAAAAAAAGGGAGAAAGCTCAAATAAACAAAATCAGAAATGAGCGAGGAGAAATAACAACAGACTCTGCAGAAATACAACAGATTATAAGAGAATACTACAAAAAACTATATGCCAACAGAATGGATAACCTAGAGGAAATGGATAAATTCTTGGACTCCTACAGTCTCCCAAATCTCACTCAAGAAGAGGCAGACAATTTGAACAGACCAATCACAAGGAAAGAGATTGAAACAGCAATCAAAAACATCCCAAAGAATAAAACCCCAGGACCAGATGGCTTTCCTGGGGAATTCTACCAAACTTTCAGAGAGGATTTAATACCCATCCTTTTCAAGCTATTCCAAAAAATTAGGGAAGATGGAACACTTCCTATGAGGCCAACATCACGCTGATACCAAAACCTGACAAGGACACCACGAAAAAAGAGAACTACAGGCCAATATCACTGATGAACATAGATGCAAAAATTCTAAACAAAATTTTGGCAACCAGAATTCAGCAATTCATCAAAAGAATCATACATCATGATCAGGTGGGATTCATACCAGGGACACAGGGATGGTTCAACATCTGCAAATCAATCAACGTGATACACCACATCAACAAACTGAGGAATAAAAACCACATGATCATCTCAATAGATGCAGAGAAGGCATTTGACAAGATCCAACAGCCATTTATGATAAAAACTCTGAACAAAATGGGCATAGAAGGAAACTACCTCAACATAATAAAGGCCATATACGACAAACCCATAGCCAACATCATACTCAATGGGCAAAAACTGAACCCCATGCCCCTGAAAACAGGAACGAGACAAGGATGCCCTCTATCACCATTCTTATTTAACATAGTACTGGAGGTCCTGGCCAGAGCAATCAGGCAAGAAAAAGGAATAAAAGGAATCCAAATAGGGAGGGAAGAAGTGAAACTCTCGCTGTTTGCAGACGACATGATCTTATATATAGAAAACCCCAAAGAATCCATTGGAAAACTGTTAGAAGTAATCAACAACTACAGCAAAGTTGCAGGGTATAAAATCAATTTGCATAAATCAGTAGCATTTCTATACTCCAGTAATGAACCAACAGAAAAAGAACTCAAGAATACAATACCATTCACAATTGCAACAAAAAGAATAAAATACCTTGGGGTAAATTTAACTAAGGAAGTGAAGGACCTATATAATGAAAATTACAAGGCCTTTCTGAGAGAATTGGATGACGACATAAGGAGATGGAAAGACATTCCATGTACATGGATTGGAAGAATAAACATAGTTAAAATGTCCATTCTACCTAAAGCAGTCTACAGATTCAACGCCATCCCAATCAGAATCCCAATGACATTCTTTACAGAATTAGAACAAAGAATCCTAAAATTCATATGGGGCAACAAAAGACCCCGAATTTCTAAAGCAATCCTGAGAAAAAAGAACAAAACAGGAGGCATCACAATCCCTGACTTCAAGACATACTACAAAGCTACAGTAATCAAAACAGCATGGTACTGGTACAAAAACAGGTGGACAGATCAATGGAACAGAATTGAAAGCCCAGAAATAAAACCACACATCTATGGACAGCTTATCTTTGACAAAGGAGCTGAGGGCATACAATGGAGAAAAGAAAGTCTTTTCAACAAATGGTGCTGGGAAAACTGGAAAGCCACATGTAAAAGAATGAAAATTGACCATTCTTTTTCACCATTCACCAAAATAAACTCAAAATGGATCAAAGACCTAAAGGTGAGACCTGAAACCATAAGGCTTCTGGAAGAAAACGTAGGCAGTACACTCTTTGACATCAGTATTAAAAGGATCTTTTCGGACACCATGCCTTCTCAGAGAAGGGAAACAATAGAAAGAATAAACAAATGGGACCTCATCAGATTAAAGAGCTTCTTCAAGGCAAATGAAAACAGGATTGAAACAAAAAAACAACCCACTAACTGGGAAAAAATATTTGCAAGTCATATATCTGACAAAGGCTTAATATCCTTAATATATAAAGAACTCTCGCAACTCAACCACAAAACATCAAACAACCCAATCAAAAAGTGGGCTGGAGACATGAACAGACATTTCTCCAAAGAAGATATACGGATGGCCAATAGGCACATGAAAAGATGCTCATCATCGCTGATCATCAGGGAAATGCAAATCAAAACTACACTATGATATCACCTTACACCTGTTAGAATGACAAAAATATCTAAAACTAATAGCAACAAATGTTGGAGAGGTTGCGGAGAAAAAGGAACCCTCATACACTGCTGGTGGGAATGCAAACTGGTGCAGCCACTATGGAAAACAGTATGGAGATTCCTCAGAAAACTAAAAATAGAACTACCATACGATCCAGCCATCCCACTACTGGGTATTTATCCAAAGAGCCTGAAGTCAGCAATCCCAAAAGTCCTGTGCACCCCAATGTTTACTGCAGCACTGTTTACAATAGCCAAGACGTGGAAGCAACCTAAGTGCCCATCAACAGACAAATGAATAAAGAAGATGTGGTACATATATACAATGGAATACTACTCAGCTGCAAAACAGAACAAAATCATTCCATTTGCAATAACATGGATGGACCTTGAGAGAATTATGTTAAGTGAAATAAGCCAGCGAGAGAAAGATAATCTGTGTATGACTCCACTCATATGAGGAATTTAAAACTATGGACCAAGAACAGTTTAGTGGATACCAGGAGAAAGGTGGGGTGGGGGGTGGGCACAAAGGGTGAAGTGGTGCACCTACAACATGACTGACAAACATTAATGTACAATTGAAATTTCACAAGATTGTAACCTATCAATAACTCAATTAAAAAAAAAAAAAGAATGACTGCTATGAAAACCAGCAGATCCTGCTCCTTACAAAACTGAGTCCCAAAATGTGTCCCCAGCTCTTGTCTTAAATATTGCATCAAATGTCTGAAGTAAATCCGTACTGTTGGGCTTAATGGTTCCAATGGAGACCCGTAGATCTAACTCCTTACAAACTCGAGTCCCAAACTATGTCCCCAACTCTAAGTCTTTCAGATTGCATCTTAATGTCCGGAGTAAATCTACACTGTTGGACAGGATTCCAGATTCTAGGATGGTTCTGATGGAGATTAGTAGATCCAACTTCCTACAATATAGAGGTCTGAGGTGCATTGTTTTCCTTCAGCCTCGCTGATCATGTGGAATAGCTCGGTGGAGGGTCACCGGCCAGGATTGTTTGCTGTGGACACGTGTAGATGGACCTCCTTATAAAATGGAGGCTCAAAGTGTGTCCCCCAACTCTTAAAACTTTGAGATTATATCAAATGTCTTTAGTAAATCTGTTTGGGATTCTCAGTGGAGACAAGTAAATTGAACTCCTTACAAGGTTTGCCCTCAATTCAAATTTCTCAGATAATTCAGCGTTGGCATTACCAGGCCAGGCCAGTGTGCAGGGGAGAGTGGATTGAACCCTTTACAAAACTGAGGCCCCAGGCGTGTCTCACCTCTTCAGCTGGGAACCTTGGGAGGCCGCTTTCTCCCACCTGCCACCAGTCCTACTGACAAATTATGTTTTCACTGTGCTTATCTTAGGAAACCAACAGAAATGACTCCCATAGTCTGTTAATGGGCTGGGAATTTTCTGAAGGTAGGCAATCCTGCCACAGTGGCCAGCAGGGGACATGTGGTGCAGCTGAGGAGAGCTTGTCCCGGCTTAAGACGCTGTAGTGATGGGAGCTTCCTTGGGCCGTGGACCCCGACGGCCAGCCTTGAGCGGGTAGAAACTTGGAGGCCCACAGGACTCCATTGTTGGTCATCTCAGGGACTTTCTCCTCCTTTATGTATTTAATTATGTTTTTGCAACTTGAAAAACAGCATTATTGAGATATACTTCACATTATACAACTCGCTCATTTAAAATGTACAATTTTGTGGGTTTTAGTATATTCACAGAGTTGTCCAATGATCACCACAATCAATTTTAGAACATTTTTTTATCATACCGAAAAGAAACTCTGGGGGCCAGCCTGGTGGCATAGCGGTTAAGTGCGCACGTTCCGCTTGGCAGCCCAGGGTTCACCAGTTCAGATCCCCGGTGCAGACATGACACCGCTTGGCACGCCATGCTGTGGTAGTCATCCCACATAGAAGGTAGAGGAAGATGGGCATGGATGTTAGCTCAGGGCCAGTCTTCCTCAGCGAAAAGAGGAGGATTGGCAGCAGTTAGCTCAGGGCTAATCATCCTCAAAAAAAAAAGAAACTCTGTACCTTTTAACATTCATCCCATCTTCTCTCAGCACGCTCCTAGCTCTAGCTAACCACTAATCTACTTTCTGTCTCTATAAATTTGTCTGTTCTAGGTACTTCACATAAATGCAGTCATACAATATACGGGCTTTTGTGTCTGGCTTCTTTCAATTAGCATAATTTTTCAAGGTTGGTCCATGTTCTAACATGTATCAGAACTTTATTTCTTTTTATGGCTGAATAACATTTCACTGTATGGACATACCACATTTCATTTATCTGTTTATCACTTGATGGACATTTGGGTTGCTTCCACTTTTAGGCTAATTATGAATAAGGCTGCTATGAACATTAGTGTACAAGTTTTTGTGCGGACATACATTTTTATTTCTCTTGAGTATATACCCAGAGTAGACTTACTAGGTCATATGATAACTCTCTTAACTTTTTAATTGTGATAAAATATATATATATATATAAAACATAAAATTTATCACTTTAACCATTTTTAAGAGTACAATTCAGTGGCACTGATTACTTACGCAATGTCAGGCAGCCATCAACACCATTTCTAACATTTTTATTACTCCAAAGAGAAACTCTATACCCTCTACGCAGTAACTCCCCATTCCTCGCCACCCACGCTCCCAAGTCCCCCCCGTAATCTCTAATCTACTTTCTGTTCCTATAAATTTGCCTATTTTAGATATTTCATATAAGTGGAATCATGCAAATTTGTCCTTTTGTGTCTGGTTTGTTTCACTTAGCATAATATTTACAAGGTTTATTCATGTTGTTGCATGCATCAAAATTTCATTCCTTTTTAGGGCTGAATAACATTCCATTGTATGGATATACCACATTTTGTTTATCCAGTCATCAGTTGATGGACATTTGATTTGTTTATGTCTTTTGGCTATTGTGAATAATGCCACTATGAATATTGATGTACAAGTTATCTCTTTGAGTTCCTGCTTTCCAATTCTCTTGGGTCTATACCTGGAAGTAGAATTGCTGGGTCATTTGATAACTCTATGTTTAGCTTTTTGAGGAACTGCCAAGTTGTTTTCCACAGCAGCTGCACCATTTTACATTCCCACTAGTCATGTATGAAGGTTCCAATTTCTCCACATCCTTGCCGACACTTGTAATAACTGTCTTTTAGATTATAGCCGTCCTAGTGGATGTGAACATTCTTTTATCTTTGAGCCACTTTTTAAAGTTACGATTTTCTACAAAATCCATTTTGACCAAGTTTTTAGCTTTACTGTCCACAAATTTGTACATTGAACAGTGTAGTGTCTTTAATTCTGTCCTCTTGTTTTATTCATGCCTTTTTTTTGTGATGAATATGGTCACACAGTGTTGTCAATTTTATTAGTCTCAAAGAGTCGGTTTCCTCTTTTTTTTAATTGGACGATTTTCTCTCAGTTGTCACTTTTTTCCTATTTCACTCAGACTTCTACTTTTTATTTTGTCCTTTATTCTACTTCCTTGGAGTTTTTTCAGTTGTTTTTCTCACATCTTGAGCTAAAATAAGATTCCTTCTGAGGGTGGCCCTGAGGAGACTCTCGCACATTTGCTAGTACGACTATCTCGGTTACTCTTTACTTGGTTCCAGCCACGTAGCTGGTATTGTGGACCACAGCAAACCACTGTGTCCTTTAGGCATTCGCCTCAGAGCTGGGCTCGTAACTAATTTACACTCGCATAATTTACCAACAAGTGCTTTCAGGAGGCAGCCAGGAAATGAGTGAGTCCAACTATCTGTGATGCAACTAGGAGTGGTGGGGCCCAGGAACCGGCAAGGCAAGCCTTTCCTAACAACAGTCATTGTGTGTATGTGTGTACTTTTTTATTTCGGTAAAATATGCCTAACTTAAAATTTGCCATTTTAACCCTTTCGGAGTATACGATTCAGTGGCATTAAGTACATTCACACAGTTATGCAACCATCTCCACTATCCACCTTCAGAATGTTTTCCTCTTCCCATACTGGGACTCTGTACCCATTAAACAATAACTTCCCATACCCCTCTCCCCTCAGCCCCTGGTAACCACTGTACTTTCTTTCTATATGCATTTGATATACTAAGTACCTCATACAAGTGGAATCATACGGTACTTGTCCTTTTGTGTCTAGCTTAGCATAATATTTTCAACCTTTATTCATGTTGTACCAGGTATCAGAATTTCATTTCTTTTTAAGGCTGAATAATATTATACTGTGTATATATATATACCACATTTTGTTTATCCATTCATACATTAATGGACATTTGGGTTGTTTCCATCTTTTGGCTATTGCAAATACACGTTAGAGACATGGGTGTATAGATATCTGTTTGAGCCCTGCTTTCAATTCTTTGGGGTATATACCTAGAAGTGGAATTGCTGGATCATATGGTAATTCCGTGTTTGAGGAATTGCCATACTGTATTTCATCGTGACTGCACCATTTTACATTCCCGCCAGCAATGTCTGAGGATTCCAATTTCTCCACATCCTTGCCCACATTTGTCATTTTTTTATATAGCTATTCTAGAAGGTGAGAGGTTGTATTCTCATTATGTTTTTTGATTTGTATTTCTCTAATGATTAGTGATGTTGGGCATCTTTTCATCTGCTTATTGGCCATGTGTATAACTTATTGAGAGAAATGTCTATTTAAGTCCTTGCCCATTTTTGAGTTGGTTGTTTTATTTATTATTGAGTTTTAGGAGTTTGTATATTCTGGATATTAATCCATTATCAGATATATGATTTGCGAATTTTTTCTCTCATTTTGTAGGTTGCCATTTTATTCTTGACAGTTGATAGTACCCTTTGATGCACAAAAGTGATGAAGTCCAATTTATGTATTTTTTCTTTCGTTGCCTGGGATTCTGGTGTCATAACCAAGAAATCATTGCTAAATCAAATGTCATGAAGCTTTTCCCCTATGTTTTCTTCTAAGAGTTTTATAGTTTTAGCTCTTACATTTAGGTCTTTGATCCATTTTGAGTTAATTTTTGTATATGGTGTCAGTTAAGGGTCCAACTCCATTCTTTCACATGTGGATATGCAATTTCCCCAGCACCATTTGTTGAAAAGACTTTCCTTTCCCCATTGAATGGTCTTGGGATCCTTGATGAAAATGAGTTGGCCATATATTCGAGGCTTTATTTCTGTGATCTCAGTTCCATTCCATTGGTCTATATGTCTTCCTTTATGCCAGTACCACATTTTTAAAATTAAAATAGTAAGTTTTAAAATCAGGAAGCGTGAGTCCTCCAACTTTGTTCTTCTTTTTCAAGATCTTTTTGGCTACTCAGGGTCTCTTGAGATTTCATATCAATTTTAGGATGGATTTTTCTATTTCTGCAAAGAATGTCATTGGCATTTTGATAGGGATTGCATTGAATCTGTAGATCATGTTAGGTAGTACTGACATCTTAATATTAAACCTGCTAATTCATGAACAACAGGATGTCTTTCCATTTATTTATGTCTTCTTTAATTTAAGCAACGGTTTGTATTTTTCAGTGTACAAGTCTTGAAAGTTGTATCTATTTTAAATGCCATGCTAGTATTTTGGGGTCAAGTTGAGCCATCTAGCTGCAGGTTTGAGAATTCTATGAGCAGTGCTCTGTTATGAGGGAGGAAATTTTCAGTGCTGCAAAAGCATAAAAGAACACTTACTATGTCATGTTCTCTCCCCAGGTGAAATCTAAGCCCCTTGAAGGCAGGGACAGGGCCTTCTTTGCCTCCCCTGAGAGTGCCAGTCAGTGCACTCACCACTTGGATATCCACCCACCCAGTAGCCACAGTGACTATTTACAAAAGGCAAATTTGATTATATCTCCCTGCTTAAAACCTTTGAAATGCCCTGGTACTGGGATAGCTGTTATTAACCTGTTCCCCAAAGTCCCGTGGTAAGCTCCCTGCCAATTTCTCCTGTCTCACTATTACTATTACGTCCCTTTCCTACTCTCTCCCTACCCTCCAATCCTTCTGGTCTTCATCTTTCTAAAACAGTGTTTTCCAAACATTTCTAATGGCAGCCTACAGTTAGAAATGTATTTCACATTGCAACCTGGTTGACATATATAATAACAAAAGTCTTACAAAGCAGTATTTAGCTTTACTATTTATACAATGCACTCTGATAGTTTCTATTGTATTTTTTTAAAAAAGTTGGTACCCACGAAATTGATATTATGACCAATTAATGGGGCACAGCATGCATTTTGAAAAACACTGCTCTAAGCCTTCCATTTCTTTGCCTCAGGGCCTTTGCGTGTGCTATGCTTTCTGTCTGGAAAGCTTTTCACATAACTTCTTTACCTGGATAGATCTTACTCATCCTTCACGGTATGAAATCAAAGGATCCTTTTCTCTCTGGAGTCAGCTGCCTGCATTTGAATCCTGAAGATCGTGCTGAATGAGTTAATACGCTCAAAGAACGCAGAGCAGTGATTGGCAAATAGTAATGCTTCATCTCGAGATTGTGAAAGGCAGTAATTACACAACTATTTGTGTGTTATTAATATGTCTCCCCACACCTCCTGGATTCTAAACTCATGAAGTCAGAGACTTCGGTTAATTTTTGTTCATCTTTAGAGTGCCGGCGCCTCCCTTTGCCCGGCGTATAACAGGTGCTCAGAAAAGACAAAGTGGACAAAAAAAGAACCCACCAGAAGGAATAAAATCGATGAGGGGGCGGAGCGGGGGCGGGGCCAGCGCGGAGCGTCCCCACGTCGCCCCGCCCCCTGACGGCCGGCGGTCACGTGGGCCTCAGTCGGCGGCCGCGGTGGAAGCCGGGCCAAGATGGCGACAGTGCGGAAGGGGCTGCCGCGGCGACTGGCGGGCTTGGCGTCCCTGCGGGCTGTAAGTGCCCCGGCCGCCGAGGGGGGCTCTGCCGGCGCCGCGACGGTCGCGGTCGGCGCGTGGCCCGCGGCGGCTGCTCTCGGACAGCCTCAGGCCAGAGTCGGAAGGGCCCTCTCTGTCCCTCCCAAATCCCTCGAGGGGCATGGGGAAACTGAGGCCCAGGGACGGGCGCCACTTGCCCTACCCGGGCGTCCCAGCTCCCTGTCCCGATCGCCTCCCGGTGACCCTGGCAGCTTCTCCCGCTAAGTGAGCTTCCGAACTCTCCAGGCTCCTCGGCGCGCATTGCGAGTCCCGTCCCTTCCGCGCGGAACAAGCCGCGGCGCCCCCGCGCCCCCGTCCGTGTGCAGCTCCTGGGGCGTCTCGGGGCGCTGGGCGAGCCGTCCCCGCGCGCCGAGCGGGGCGCGGGGGCCCGAGGTTCGGGCCGCGGTTTCCCTGAACTTTACTTTGGGCCTGTTCGCTCCTGGTGTTGCCGCCCCTCTCACGCTCCGTGGTTGAGGGAAAGCCTAGGAGGCTAGTTGCACGAAAGGTTGAAGCAATTGTGTCGGTTAGAGCTCGAGCTGTGCTCGTGTCCCAGTGGGTCTGCCACTTTCTAGGCTGAGCGGCAGTTGTTGACTCTAAACCTCGGTTTTCTCATATATAACGCGGATAAACCGTCCCTCGGGGTTTTGGAGATTAAAGACAGTGTAGGTAAAGCGTTTGAGGCTGTTCTAGCTCTCAGTGAGTGGTCGTCGCTCGTGGTTTTGCCTTAGAGAGTTTAGGAGTTGTAACCGCAGTGGGGAGACGTACACCGCCTTGGCCGTGGGCCCCTCTCAGAAAGCCACTTTAGTGTCTACTGGGCCCCCTCCTCCACCAGTTGTCCTCTGTGTGATAAAGATGGTAATTCCAACTTGAAAAGTTAAGAAAACTAAATGAGATGATATTAAGGTGTTTTGGAAAAAATGCCTAGTGTAATGCGATGGTGGTGATGGGCCCTTCAGGGGGTTACCAGCGTAGACTAGGTATCAGACGCAGACGGTCAGGACCCAACTTCCCCACTCCCCAGCTGGGTGATTCGGGGTAATCTTTCTGAGGTGGTTTATTTCTCTGTGCAGTTGCGGTATGATAGGCCCCGCCATGTAGGGACTGAATGAGGTCCTGATGCTGGAGTTAGCTCTGGCCTTCCGTCAGTATTAGGTGTTGATGTAGATACACTGTAGCCCGGAAGGCTGTGGCTCAGGACTTGTGTGGTTAGATCATCTCTGAGCAGACCTTTACAGAGGGAAGGACGTGGGTGTCTAATCAAGACAGGAAACCTGGGAGGGCCGAAGGGTGGCAAAAAGGCAACGTGGCCTAGGGATTAAGAGCATGCGCTCTACACCCGCATTGCCAGGTGCAGATACTAGCTCAGTGACTAGGTAAACATGTAACCTTGGGAAAGTTACTTCATCTCTTTGGGCTTCAGATCTCCCACTGTAAAATGGGGATAATGGTTCCCACCTAAGAAGGTTGTTGAGAGGATGAAATGGGTTAATAGGTAGAAGGCTCTTATAAGTGCCTGTCAAAAATTAAATGCTTAATAAATGTGAATTGTTATTTTGTTGTTATTATATGAAGAGTTGTTATTGGAGAAGGAAGTGGAATTAAGTTTATTCTGTTTCCAATAAAAGGGACTTGGAAGCAAGTTCCACATTCATTCAACAACGTTCAGCAGTTATTTATTGAGCCCCCGTGATGTCCCGGGGCCTCGGAAGTATAGCAATGGGTGAAACACGGTTCCTGCCTCAGGAAGCTTACGTCCCAGTGGGATCATTTCAGGGTCATGTACCAGCACAGGCTGAACGTCCCTGTTGGAGGGAGACCTTCCCGCTTAGCCTGTTGACTTCATGGAATTCAAGGGCGCATCACCTTAGTCTCTAGGAAGCTCTGCTGCTAAAACCAAGGGCAGTCAGGTGAGTTGTTCAAGTTCCAGCTGGTCCATAGCAGGGAATGTTTCCTTAAGAGTTTCGGATCCCAGCAGCTTACACAGTGCACCTTTCTCCTCACCCTATTGCAGTATCTTCATCCGGATTGAATCTGGTAAAACGAAGTTAGTTTGAAGATTTGGAGCATTAAGAAAAGATGGGGAACGAGGGAAAATAAGCCTTGTATCACTTGGTGGTGAGAAAGGGAAGATTTGGGGCAGAGTTTATATAGAGGAGACTGAAGGCCATTTTTTTCATGTCTTCAGCAGTTGAAGGTGTCACCTCCCCTCGAACCCAGTCACCTTGTCATCACCCAGCTTGCGATTGTAACAGAACGGAGCCCTCTCCATCCGTCCATCCCCACAGAGTCCAAGACTGACTACTCCTTCTTGCCCCCAGTAATTGCCCTCCTCTGGGGCAGCTCTGCCCTGCGTGCATTTATTTGTTATTTCAGTAACTTTTTAGTGAGTGCCTGCTTTGTGCCAAGCACAGGGCCAAACATGAGGGATGAAGTGAAAGTTGAGACAGAGTCCCTCAGAGAGCTTATGTTGTCCTGGAGGGATTATTTAGCAGTGCTCTGAAGGCAGGAGTTACAGCCCTGAAGTAGAAAATAACAAGGGTGAGGGGATGGGCAGTTTTAGAAAGGGTGGTCAGGGGAGGCCTATCTACGACTGAAAGGTGAGAGGGAGCCCGATGTGGGAAGAGCATTCTGGGCCTAGGGAACAGTCAGCACTGAGGCCCTGCTGTGGGACTGGACCGCCGTGGGGGCAAGGGGCGGGGGGGAGGTGGCGTGTAGAACAGTAGGAAGCAGTAAGTTCATCAACATCAGCAGGAGGGGCCGGCCCAGTGGCTCAGGGGTAAAGTTCACACGTACTGCTTCTCGTTGGCTCAGGGTTTGCCGGTTCGGATCCCAGGTGCAGACAAGGCAGTGCTTGGCAAAAAGCCATGCTGTGGTAGGCGTCCCACGTATAAAGCAGAGGAAGACAGGCATGGATGTTAGCTCAGGGCCAGTCTTCCTCAGCAGAAAAGAGGAGGATTGGCAGTAGTTAGCTCAGGACTAATTTTCCTCAAAAAAAATTAAATTAAAAAAAAAGATCAGCAGGGGGGCTGGCCCCGTGGCCGAGTGGTTAAGTTCGCGCGCTCTGCTGCAGGCGGCCCAGTGTTTCGTTGGTTCGAATCCTGGGCGCGGACATGACACTGCTCATCAAACCACGCTGAGGCAGCGTCCCACATACCACAACTAGAAAGACCCACAACGAAGAATATACAACTATGTACCGGGGGGGCTTTGGGGAGAAAAAGGAAAAAATAAAATCTTTAAAAAAAAAAAAAAAAAAAAAGATCAGCAGGAGCCAAATGGTAAGAACCTTATAGGCCATGTGAATGGGGGAGGGGATGAGTCAGCTTTCTGGCTTAAACAACAGGATGCATGGGATGCTTTTTACTGAGATAGAAAAGAGGAAGTCAGGCTGAGCTTTAGCAGTAATGAAACAGTTCTGTTTGGGAAGTCCTAAGTTTGAGAGGTGCAGACAGGTTTGTGTAAGAAACAACCTGAACGGTCAGCTATCAGATAAGCCGTTGGAAATGGGTCTGGACTTAGAGGAGTTGGAAAAGGGCCTGTACCGGGAGCGTGAATCTCTTGCTCATTCCTGTTTCTAAGTGAAATATTCTTTTTGTTCTTAATTCTAAAACAGACCAAATGTGATTAAATGGTAAGAAATTGCTTCTTGTCTCAGTGTTAGTGAAGACGCAACCATTCTTTTAGATTTGTGCCCCTGGAGAATTGTGACAGTCTCTTCCTGTTACTTTTGTTTTCTCTTTTAAACCAAAGGTCAGCACCTCATCTGTGGGTACTTTCCCAAAACGAGTGAAAATTGTGGAAGTTGGTCCCCGAGACGGACTACAAAATGAAAAGGTAAAGATGGATCAATCAAAAAAGGGGTTTCGAGCGTTGAGAGGTCCATGTGGTAGGTGCAGTGGGGATGGGATGGATAGAGCTTTACCAGACGTGATCGCGATGCTGGACTTGGGCCGGGTCGCGGAGGCCAGGCAGACAGCTGGGACAGTTAAGTGATCCAAGATGATGGTGCAACAGGTGTGGTGTCCCCAAGTCCATCTCACGGCCCCATGGGGCAGGCTGGAGGGTAAGTGCTGCCACATTCAAAGATCTGTCTTCGGGGATGTTCCTTACAACCCTGTTGAATAACACAACAGTTGGAAACAACCTCATTGCTCAGTGTGGGGAAAGATAGATCAAATACATTAATGACTTTCCATAAAATAGAATATTATGAAGCTGTTCATTACACAGGCATATATTAAGTGACTCAAGCAGATTATAAAATAGTATATATATTTTTTAATCTTAGAGTTTTGCGTTAGAAACAAAGTATATATATGTGTGGGAGCATCTACCTAGCAAAGGATCTAGAACGTTGCTGTCCAATAGAACTCTCTGTGAAGATGGAAATGTTCTAGACTTGAGCCATCCCGTGTGGTGGCCACTAGACACATGTGGCTGTTGTGCACTTGAGATGTGGCTAGTGTGGCTGGGGAACTGAATTTTTGTTTTTACGTAATTTTAATTAAACTAAATAACCACTTATAGCTAGTGTCTCATGCCTTGGACTGCACAGACCTAGAAAGTTACATGGTGGGCTGTTAATAGTGTTATCTCTCGGAGGTTTTACGGGGGTTTTTCTTTCGGTTTTGGCATGTTTTTTTACTGAAATAATGATGTATTAATTAGTTTTTCAAGACGAACAGCTTGTTCCTTTTTTTTTTAAAGCATGGGTAGCTTTGCTTTAATCGTGAGTGCTGGCGGCCAGCCCCGTGGCCAAGTGATTAAGCTCGCGCACTCTGCTGTGGCGGCCCAGGGTTTCACTGGTTTGGATCGTGGGCGCAGACATGGCATCGCTCTTCAGGCCATGCTGAGACGGTGTCCCACATGCGACAACTAGAAGGACCCACAACTAAAAATATACAACTATGTATCAGGGGCTTTAGAGGGGGAAAGGAAAAATAAAATCTTTTAAAAAAAAAATAGTACTTGTTAGAAACAATAAACCGTAAGCTCTATGAGAGCAGAATCCTGTCTCTTCTGCTCACCGCTGTGTCCCTGGCGCCTAGTACAATCCCTGGAACATGGAGGGCTCTCAAAAATTCCTTGTGGAATGGATTAAGGTAGAGTGGTGGGAGAGGAATTGGATGGGGGTTGGGCAAGGGCCTGGCAAGAAGGACTTGGGATTCTTAGGATTTTTGACCTAATCCTGTAAGTACTAGGGAGCCATAGAAGGCTTTTGAGCAGGCAGGTGACATAATGGAGACTGTGTTTTGGAAGGATTCCTGAGTGGGATGAATTGGTAGAGTGAGACCATGCCATAATAGCATGGGGTAATGATGTAGATTTGGAAAGAGGACCCCATGGAGTGTGGTGAGCAGCTAGACATGGCGGGGGTGGGGGTGCAGAAAGAAGCAATAGGCTGAACAGGTGAGGATGAGATCTGTGCCAGTTGGGAGACACAAAAGGGGAGGGTGTGATATTTTGGGGGCCCATCTCATAGGACCCAGAGGGTTAGTTATGTGCCCTTTCAGGCCATGACACGTTGCTCTCAATTTGTTTATAATGAGGTCATAAATTAACAAACATTTACTTAAGAAAAAGCCTGTATGGTAGAAAAATATTGTTTTTGTGTAAATATTAACTCCTTTTCAGGTAAATATTAACCCTCCACTGCAAAATGCTGTCTGTAGAACTCGAAGACATGCGGTGTACCCCGCCTGTGGGCGAGGATTACACGTGAATGCGTGTTGGTGTTTGGAAGTTGGGACAGTGAA
The DNA here is from genome assembly GCF_041296265.1 of Equus caballus. Lineage (NCBI taxonomy): Eukaryota > Metazoa > Chordata > Mammalia > Perissodactyla > Equidae > Equus > Equus caballus. The sequence continues at coordinate 31,153,399 of NC_091685.1, forward strand.
GTGCCTGCTGGAGCAAAGGCCTGGAAATGACAGGCACTGCTCTCTGAGACCGTTGTATTCCCATCTTCGCTGACCTGCCTTTCTGCTCTTTCCCTCTCCATTACAGAATATCGTCCCCACTGCCATGAAAATCAAGCTGATAGACATGCTTTCTGAAGCAGGACTTCCCGTTATAGAAGCCACCAGCTTTGTGTCCCCTAAGTGGGTTCCCCAGGTGAGCCCTAGCCCTCAGCAAGGGGTGTTTCTCAGATGAGAGGCTGTAACGTTTTGCATTTTCTGGACGTGAGTAGAAGCCCTGAACATAGCTATGCAGGCGTCTGGTTCTGCGAGGTCTCAGGTGATGCGCAGGAGCGCCGTCCAGCAAGGGAACCTCGCCCAGGAGGCAGGAGGCGTGGCCTCAGGCTTAGCTCTGCCCTGCCTTGCTTGGTGACTTGGGGAGGCCTTCCCCTCTCCAGGTTGAAAAGGACCTCGCAGGTGTCCTCTGGCTCTAGAAGTCTAGAATCTTTAGGCCTGGCAAGAGACGCAGTTTCTGCGTTTGTAAAAGGGAAAGACTAGCAACTCCTCCTTCACAGAGACAGTCAGGTGGGAAGAAAGATCCTGTTCCAGCCGAGCGTTAAATAGCACAGAGAGAGCTGAGCCTGGTGCCTGGCTCGGAGGACCCTCTCAGTCAACGGCTGGTCGTGGTGTTACTGCCGTTACTGTTCATGTAAAGCTGGCGGTATGGGCCATATGGAGAAACTGGGGGTATCACCCACACCGGGGAGCCTTCTAGCCCATCTGCAAACAAACTAAAAGCATTGGGGAGACTCGGCTCTGCAAAAGGACTCATTCTCCGCGGGTTCTGGCGAACAGAGGTTTTACAATAAAAAGGTTTTCTGTGCTGGAGCGCTCTGCATGACCCTGGCAGTGACTGGGCACTGTCTCCTTTGGCTCTCAGATGGCTGACCACACTGAAGTCTTGAAGGGCATCCAGAAATTTCCTGGCATCAACTACCCAGTCCTGACCCCAAATTTCAAAGGCTTCCAGGCAGCGGTAAGAGACTAGCTTGTGGGTGGGGGCCCCTGAAGTGAGATGGATGGCCTTGGTCCCTGTCCTGGGATGTCTCTGTGAATGACTTGTCTCCAATGGTAATGAGCACCGTCAGACAGACGCGGGAGCAGTCCTGGCCCTGCCACTCCCAGCTCTCTGATCTTGACAAGCTCCTTAACCTCTCTGAGCCTCAGATTCCGCCTATAAAATAGGGCTATGGTGGAACCCAACGTTGTGAGGCTCTCGGAAGATAGAGTGCATGTACATCCCTTGGCAAGAGCCTGGCAGAAGAAAATTGCTTCATAAATATTAGCTCATGTTATTACCTCTTTCCTCTTTAAAGAAAGATAATCAAGGTCTCCACAAGAGTTTCAAAAATAGTTGTTAGTATCTGCCAACTTTCTTATAATTTTAGATGAAAACATCATTGGAGATGTTGATTCTGAATTTAGGCCAAAAGCTTCTTTTTTAAAGATTTTATTTTTTTCCCCTTTTTCTCCCCAAAGTCCCCTGGTACATAGTTGTATATTCTTAGTTGTGGGTCCTTCCAGTCATGGCATGTGGGACGCCGCCTCAGCATGGCTTAATGAGCAGTGCCATGTCCGCGCCTGGGATTCGAACCAATGAAACACTGGGCCGCCTGCAGTGGAGCGTGCAAACCCAACCACTCAGCCACAGGGCCAGCCCCCTAGGCAAAAAGCTTCTTTTAAGAGTGACTTCCAGGGTGGTGATGGCAGCAACAGTCTTGGTCCTTGGGGGAAGGCCAAGATTTCTTTCTTTTTCTTTTTTTTTCTTTTTTGAGGAAGATTAGCCCTGAGCTAACTGCTGCCAATCCTCCTCTTCTTTTTTGTTTTTTGCTAAGGAAGATTGGCCCTGAGCCAACATCCATGCCCATCTTTCTCTGCTTTATATATGGGACGCCTGCCACAGTATGGCTTTTGCCAAGCAGTGCCATGTCTGCACCCGGGATCTGAACTGGTGAACCCCGGGCCGCAGAGAAGTGGGACGTGTGAACTTAACTGCTGCACCACCGGGCCGGCCCCCCAAGATTTCATTATTATTGAAATATAATTCACTGTATTAAGTTCCTACAGCTGCCATTAACATACTAAAAACTAAGTGGCTTAAAATAACAGAAATGTCTTCTCTCACAGTTCTAAAGGTGAGAAATCTGAAATCAAGGCGTTGGCAGCGTGGGTTCCTACTGCGGGCTCTGAGGGAGAGGAGCTTCTCCATTCTCCTCTCCTAGTTTCTGGTGGCAGCTGGCAGCCCCTGGCCTTCTTGGCTTGTAGATGCGTCACTCCAGCATCTGCCTCCGTCTTCACTGGCCTTCTGCTCTGTGTCTCTCTCTCTTCACATGGCTGCCGTCTTATAAGGACACCACTTATATTGGAATAGGGACCAATATGACCTTATCTTAACTAGTTAATCTGCAGTGACCCTATTTCCAAATGAAGTCCCACTCTGAGGTCCTGGGGGTCAGGATTTCAACAGATCTTTTTGGGAAGGACATGGTTCAGCCTCTAACATTCATTTATCATAAAATCCATTATAAGACAAGGGTTTGGCCATTCTGTGTCACTGTTCTTTGAAGAGAAAATGCTGAGAGGAAGTCACCTGGCTGTTGGCAGGTGGCCGCGGGAGCCAAGGAAGTAGCCGTCTTTGGAGCCGCCTCGGAGCTCTTCACCAAGAAGAACATCAACTGCTCCATCGAGGAGAGCATTCAGCGGTTCGGTGAAGTCCTGAAGGCAGCTCGGGCGGCCAGCATCCCTGTGCGAGGGTGAGTCTGGTCCCCTCTCCTCGTACCCTCTGGAGCGGGCTGCGCTCTGACTCCAGCAACCCTCCCCTGCCAACTCCTCCTCTTGGGTGCAGGCAGGAGCTCCACACCTAGGTGCTTTTCCCAAGTGAATGTGGTCAGAAGAAATCCTAGCAACTGCTTTCCCCAAACCTGACTTTGGGGTCTGTTCACCAGCGGATCTAGCAGGACAGGCCACTAAACGGGGTTCGTGGAGGTCAGTTTAATCCTGGCTCCACCACCAACTCTTGACAGATCCCTGAAGAATCCGCTAGGTCTCTAAGTCTCCAGCTTCATGTCTTTAGTAGCAGCAGTGCCAGGCGTGGTCCCTGCGTTACCTAACTGTAGCCGCACAATTGCCCAGCAAGGAGGGGCTGTCCCCGCTTACAGATGACAAGACAGAGGCTCAGGAGGATGAAGAGTCTGCTGTAGGGTCACCCAGCTGTCCAGACTGCAGCCAGAGGACTCTGTCAAAGTGCGCATCTGATCACATCCCTCCCTGGTTGAAAACCTGTCAGTGACGCCCTGACTCCAGACTTTTCAGCATGATTTACATGCCCCCTCCACTCTCTGCAGCCTCGTCTCTCCCTGCGTGCTTCTGCCCTGCTTCCCTTGCACGCTGCATTCTAGCCCAGCTGGAGCTTCTTTCCATTTCTCACATGCTCCCACTTTCTCTTGCCTCTGGGCCTTTGCACGCACTTTCCATGGACTCAAAACTCCTTTCCTCCTGCAGCCTACTTGTCAGGGCTAACTCTTGCTCATCTTCAGGTCCCCTCATGGATGCCAGTTCCTCCAAGAAGCTTTCTCTGTCCTTCAGCTGAAGTTGGTGCCCCTCCTCTGTGCTCCCGTAGTTCCCTGGACATCTGCTAATGTGGCACTTAGCAGCTTGTTAAATTCTCCCCTCCTCCCACTGCCACTAGACCGTGCTCTCCGTGAGGGCAGGGCCCCCATCTTTCCTAGTCCTGGTGTGCTCCCTCTCCTGGCTCAGGGCTAGCACACAGTAGGTGCTCAGGAACTGATGGGCAGATGGATGGGTGGGGAAGCGGCGGCTCGTCAGGTCTGCCTGACTCAGAAGCCTGTGCTCTTCCCTCAGTATCTGTCTTGTCTTTTCATTGCTCAGCAATGACTGGAGAATAAGGGGGAGAATTAAAATGGAAAAATTTACAGATCTTTGAGTCTGCAGTTATTTATCCAGCAAACATTTATTATGCCTCTTAACATGCAGAATAGTTCGCTAGACTTGGAAAGGTCTTAGCGGCGCCTCATCTCCAGCGGGGCGGGTGAGAATAGAAGCTGCCTGCCTCCGGGACCCAGACTCCTTACCGTAGCTCACAGGGGCCGCTGACCCGCGGCCTGTGCCCGCCTCTGCGACCTCATGTCGTCCTCCTCTGCCCCTTGCTCTCCACGCCTCAGCTCTTCTCCCTTGGTTCTCTGTCTGAGCACGCCCGCTCTTCCGTCTCAGGGCCTCTGCCCTGGCTCCTCTCTCTGCCCGCAGTGCCCTTCCATGGCTCTCCCCGTTCTCTCAGCTCAGCGTCGTGTCTCCACAGAGATCTTCCTGGACCACCCTAGCTGTTCTTGGCCCCCTCCAGTTGCTCCTGTCACACTTTCCTGTTCCTCCTTGATAGCACATCGCTTTCTGAGATCATCCCATTCACTCATTCGTCGTCTTTTTATCGGCTCTCTCCCTGACTTGAAATAAGCTCTATGAGGCTAGGGACCTAGTCAGTCTTGCTCACTCCAGGCGCTGCCCGAGTGCCTGGCACATGGTGGGCAACTCAGTAAATGCCAGTTGAATAAATGAGTGTGTGAATCCTCTGGCAGCGCACCAGAGCAGCTGATCCTTTGGGCTCAGGCCAGCCCAGCTCTTTTGTTCCTGCCTTTGGTTTCATCAGTCCTCGGTCCCCACCTTTGAGTATGGGCCCCAGCCGCCCCGTCCCACATGCCACTTTCCCTCTCGTCTCTGGGGCTCTGGTGTCTGCTCACACTGCCCTGGCCAGCTTCTCCTCCTCTGCCTGCTCTCTGGTTGCCTCTCCTGAGACCTGTGCGACCCCTGCTTCCTGAGCTACAGGCCTCTCAGTCCCCTCCCTCCCTGGCTGTGGCTCTCCACCGCCCCCTCCTGGCACTGATGAGTGGCACTACCTTCGTTCTGGCTCTCCATCATTGACATAGCCTCGACGTAGCCTCCTGCCCAGCTTCAGCTTCTGATTGCGGGCAAACCGGGGAGGTGTCAGACAGCCACCCTGCCCCAGCCTGCTGGCCACAGAGCTCGGGGGCTGTGACACCATTCCTCCCCTGTCTTCCCACAGGTACGTCTCCTGTGCACTTGGCTGCCCCTATGAAGGGAAGATCTCCCCAGCCAAAGTCGCTGAGGTGTGTGTGTGTGTGCACGTCGGAGGGGTCTTTTCTGAGGGGTGGGGCCTTGCCTGCTCCGAGGGCCTGGGTTCCCCCTTTCCTGGCGGGTCACTGATTTCATTGGTTCACCCAGCTCCTTCATTAAGCCCCTCTGAGAGCACAGCCCTGCGCTGGCTCCTGGAGGCCCCCTCCTTGCCTGGCCGGGAGCCTCGGAAGCCCCTGCCCTCCACCCCGGCGTGGAAGCCAGCAATTGTTTCCATCCTGCTCAGTCCACGTGATGGTTGAGGTGATAATGCTCTACAGAGGGGTTCCTCCCCCACGGGTCCCTGCAGTTCCTCGTGGTGGCCAGAGAGGCCACTTGACAGCCTCTGAGCAGCAACCAGTCAGCTCTGAGAAGAACCAGCGTGGGGACTGAGTCTGAGCAACCCAAGAGCTCGTGTCATTTAGTCCTCAGAACCACCCTGCAGACTTGAGAGTTGAGGAAACAGACTGACCACCTTGCCATGCAGGTTGCAGATGGTGAAACCGGGTCTCAACCCCCATCTTGTTTCCCTCCAAGGCCCACTTGCTCTTCCCACAACACCATGGAGCATCCAGGAGTGAGGAGTGGTGACGGGAGCAGCCGCTGACTGAGCGGCGCTGGGCCCAGGCCCCAGCCTCCCAGTGCCGCTGCCTCACCGTAGCCCTACAGAGGCTCCCCACTGTTTCTCAGAAATCAGCAAAGTCCCTTGCCAAGGTCCCACAGCTAGGGAGCGGCAGATCTGGGATTTTAATCCAGCATCACGGCACTGCCGAGCCTGCCCCCTCCTCTGCCCCTCTGCCCCACAGGCTGCCGCGGCGCCTCAGCTCTGCCCACGTGGGCAGTGGGGGTGCTCACCGGCTCCTCCGTCCAGCAGACCACTGTGGAGTATCATCTGGGCCCTTGTGCCTGCCACGTCCTTCCTCTGCCTTCTCCAGCAGAACAGTGGGGGCAGCATCTCCTCAGGCGGGGCAGACCTTGCTCTGGTTTTGCAGTGATTTTACGGGTTTGCAAATGGGCTTCTAAACATTTAAACAGTTAGGTACTTCTATTAAAACTGTATAACTAGCACGTCAGACCCATGACTTCACAGATCTTCTTCGTGAGGGTAAAGCTCTGTGAAAGGACTGAGTCTCACTGACGCCGGTGCCTGGGTCTGACACAGTGCGAAGGTGGTAAGTGAAGGACTGAAGTCTGAGTGGGTGGGAGGCGCGCCCAGGAGTTGGAGCACCGGCGCCCGCACCAGCGGCCAGCGCGCCCTTACGTCCCAGGCTTCTGGAGCAGAATGAGAATTATCATCCCCACTCAAAGCTGTAAGGAGCCTGCGATCCGATAGGATTTTAGTGCTTCAGATGTTCTGCACAGGTGAAGGACCCCTGGTGGAGGGAGGAATCTGGTGTCCTCCAGCGCCTGCTTGTTTCCCCAGGTCACCAAGAAGATGTACTCAATGGGCTGCTACGAGATCTCCCTGGGGGACACCATCGGCGTGGGCACCCCCGGGGGCATGAAGGATATGCTGTCTGCTGTCATGCAGGAGGTGCCTGTGGCTGCCCTGGCTGTCCACTGCCATGACACCTATGGCCAGGCCCTGGCCAACACCTTGATGGCCCTGCAGGTAATCAGGGCATCTCCTAGGAGAAAGGCACGTGTCCCTTCTCCCAAAGGGCATGGCAGCGGGACAGCCCTGTTCTCTTTATTCTTTCAGCCAGCGTTCACTGTGTGGAATGCTGATGCCTGTGTGCCGGGCCCTGGGCTGGCCACCTTGGACACAGACATGAGCCCCTGCCGTGAAAGCGCCCATCTGTCTGTTAGGGGAGACAGTCGAGGGAGCTAGGTGATGATCCTAATATATTGTGACAAGTGCCAGGGAGAGATAGGGAGCATGGCACTGAGGAGGGCGCCCACCCCAGCTGGGGAGGTCGGAGAGGATTTGCCGCAAGAGGCCTGTGGCCGTGAAGCTGAGCGGCTGAAAGGGGAGCGGGAAGGTGCCTGGGCAGCACCGCTTTGTGGGACTAAGCTGGGGTTCAGGGAGGACTCCTGGACGGACCCTGCCCTGTGACAGCATGCACGTGTGTGTGTGTGTGTGTGTGTGTGTGTGTGTGTGTGTGCATGCATGCACGCGCATATGTGGAGGGGGCGGGCGAGGAGACAGGACGCAGGGAAGTAGGCAGAGGTCGCTCACAGGGAGAACCTTGAATGTTGTAGCCTGAAGATTGGACTAAGACCTCAGAATGGGTTTCCCTTGAGGTTTGCTTCTGATGGGCTGGCCCAGAATGATGATTCCATGGACAGGCAGCTCTTAGGAAGTTCTGAGTGTCTCACCACAGGCTCCCTTGCTGTAGCCTTAGGCCAAGTCTAATCTATTGTCTTTAGGGCAGTCTTGGGCCACTTTTTTTTCTTTCTTTCTTTCTTTCTTTCTTTCTTTTTTTTTTAATCTCAAATTATCTCCTAGAGGCTCATGTCTTTAAGCCAGGGGACTCTGTTGCCTTCTGGGTCTGTTTCCTCAGAGTTGTGGTTGTCAAGGTTAGGGTCTGTTAGAGGATTAGGAGAGAGGAGAACGTGGCAGTCACCTAGGAGAGCGAGCAGCACCTGGCCTGGGGAAATGGGCCCGTGGGGTGAGGGGCCGGACTTGAAGTGAGAGCAGCCTTAACAACGGGCCTGAAATCTCAGCAGGCGAGGGGGTTACTTTAGGTCGCTGGTGATCAGGAACGGCCTCTCTGAGGTAGTGGCTTTTAGGCTGAGACCTTAGGGTGAGAAGGAGTCCGCCATGAAAGGAACTGAGGGAAGATATTCCTGGCAAAGGAAACACTATGTCCACAGAAGACTCACACTGTTCCAGGAACTAAAAGGAGAAACACTGTCACTTTCTTTCAGTGGGATTTTCACTTTACAGAATTCTTAGCCAAAGGAATGAATAAAACTCAGTGGAATTTCAGGCAGCAGTTGATTGAGAGGTTTATAAGGACTAGCTTTGTAGGCTCTGGTCCCCACAGTGACAGCCATGTCTCACCATCCTTATGTTTCCAGATGGGGGTGAGTGTCGTGGACTCTTCTGTAGCAGGACTTGGAGGCTGTCCCTATGCACAGGGGGCATCGGGAAACTTAGCTACTGAGGACCTCGTCTACATGCTGGCCGGCTTGGGCATTCACACGGTAAGCCCGCCTGCCCCCTGGTGGTGGTAGCCTTGAACTGCCCGGAGCTCAGCCTGAAGCCAGAGGACAGAAGCCCATGGGGTTTGTTTAGGGTTGGGGGGCGGGGTGCTGTTAAGAGGGGAAGTGTGCTGGGGATTAGGGATGTTTTCAGAATGGCAGAGTGTGGTTGATTGAGGCCACAAGGCCAGGCTCAGTGACAGACAGCTCAGTTCGGGGAGGTGCTGTGGTGTGGGGAAGGAGCCCTGGTCGGCCTGTGACCTGAAATGAGTCAGCTCCCCCTGGATCTTTGTTTCATTCTCTGAAAAATGAGGGCAGTGGAGTGAGACAGACCCCCGGGCTCTGTCAGAGTCAGTAAGGGCCCTCAGTGTGGGTTGGAAGCAGCATAGCATCTGTGCTTTGGGATCAGACGGAACTGAGTTTAAAACCTAATCCTGCCACTCACAGGCTGTGTGACCTGACAAATTACTTCACCTCTCTGGGGCTAAGAAATGGGAATGTTAATAGCACTTGTCTTATAGGGCTGTTAGGAGGATTAGGTAGGAAAATGTAGAATGCTTGGCCCAGAGCTGAGCATACGGGACAGTCTGAGCTATTGTGATGAACAGAGGTTTTGGTGCGGCCCTTTTAGTTGGTGTTTGCCCTCCTGCCTCTCTCTGCCTCACAGTCCTCACGTCAATATGCAGTCTTTGACTACCATGGGCCAGGCCCTGTGCTAGGCCCCGGAGATGGATAAGACGCATGAGATCTTACCCTGGTGGCAGCACTACGAGCCGTGGCACAGATTGAGGCATCTTACACAGGGGGAGTCACAGGGCCAACCCCAGACGCCAGAAGGACACGACCTCACGGGCAGCCGGTGTCCCACATCAGAGGAACAAAGCCTGTTTGTCTTCACCCTTACTTTTCCAGTATCACAGTTGTCTGTTTCCCTGGGTGTTGAGGGCATGTCATGACTTACTGCATCTTCTGACTTGTTTCTCGAAGGGTGTGAACCTCCAGAAGCTCCTGGAAGCTGGGACCTTTATCTGTCAAGCCCTGAACAGAAAAACCAGCTCGAAAGTGGCTCAGGCTACCTGTAAACTGTGAGCCTTCTGCCCACCCAGAGCCCCGGGGCCTGTGTAGGAACAGGGGCACGCGGGGATGACGCACCAGGGAGTGCGTGGCACTGGGAGTGCAATTACCAGAGCAGGCACCTCCGCCAGCCCTGCGCTAGTCTGTCCTGGAAGAAAGGAGGCGAGGGGCGCGGCCTCAGCTCCTCCTTCCTGGAGGGCTCCTTTCACCACAGACCCAGCAGCCTGGGAGCTGAGTGCCTCAGGGCACTTGGGAACCCAGTTCCCCAGCTTGGGTTGATCCTCAAGTCTCATCTCTGGGTGAAGTAAATCTGCCAGCAGGCGCCTCTACCCAGCGCGACCCTGCCGTAGCCCTGGGGACATTGCTCTCTGATGTCATAGGGCAAAGGGGTATGGAGTTTTTTCCCAAGCTGGCAGAAGGCATTTGCTGAAGGAGGTGAGGGCTGAGCTCTGGTGGCCACCTGCCAACGCCAGCACCTCTGGAAAATCTCTACTCTAAATGTGATTTGTGAAATCAGCTTATGTAACTACAGTTTAATGACACAGAAACATTCCAGTATTCTGTTGTGCAGATGTGTATGTATGAGAGTGGGGGAATAAAACATCTTTACATTTGCACTCAGAGGAAAATGTGGACTTCAGTTATTAATCTCTGGATTTTCTCTGTCTTCCCACCTGAGCTCCAAATTCATAGTGACCAGAACTCGGCAGCTTTGGGCTTACTCAGGGCTGGCCAGAACCCCCTGGAGGCGCTGTTTCTGAGACTGTAGGCTCTGACCAGGGCTGTCGCACAAGCTCCTCCACTGGCAGCAGCTGCCACTTGCTCCTCCGGGTCTGGGTGCCCTTAGCTTTCTGTACCCCAGGCTCTGGCGCCTGTCAGTCGTCCTTGCCGGGCACCCCAGGCTGCGGGAAGCCCTTGTGCGTTTGCTGCTTTGCTCAGGTTTCCTCTCTCAGTATGCCCTCCCTTTATTTTAAACGGGAACATGACCTCATTTTCTAACCCACCAGGACAGGTAGGGTGCGGACAAACCATCCCTGGCCGCACACGGTTTGTGTGCCGGCGGAGCGTAATCGGCGCTGTGATTCCTACTTGAGCTCCAGCTCTTTGGAGGGTTTTCGAACTCGACTTCCCAGAACCAGCGGCTTCTGGGCGACGCCCCCATTGCCACTGTTCCAGGCAGTTGTGTGTTCATGCCAGGCCGACTCGGAGGAAAGGGTCTGGCAGACACCAAAGGCTGGGAGAACCTGTGGGTGGACGGGGTCCGGGGTCGTCGGGCAGCCGGGCGCCGAACAGGCCGCGGACCTCCGCCGCCCTGCTCTCGGGCCCCAGGTCCCGGCCGCTTTCCGCCCGCCAGTCGCGCAGCCAGGACTGTCCCGCTCGCTCCTGCCCGCTGCGGGAGCGCGCCGCGGAGGCGCTTCGCAGCCGCAGCGCCGTTTGTCCGCCCGGCGCCCCGTAGTGCCGTCTCCTGAGTGACACGTTTCCTTGGGGGCGTGGAGGGGGCGGGGCCAAGGTGGGCCGTCGGCTCTTAAAGGGACCCAGACGCGGGGCGCGGGAGGCGGCGCCGCTGGAGGCATCTTGGGGCGCGCGGTCCCGATCAGGTTCTGGAGGCGAATGGGGGGCTGGGCGGGCTCGCGAGGGGCCGGGTGGTCCGCCGGGGGCGAGGGAGAGTTTCAGGGCTCCGGGCCGCGTTCTGGGCAGAGTTCCCCCAGGGCGGGCGTGCCCGCCCCGCTCGTCCCAGCTCCCAGCACCCGCTGCCTTGGCTGGGGCGGCCGGGTTCATTCATTCCCGGCCTGGGGACTCCTAGCTCAGCCCCCGCGGAGCCACGGCCCCGATTCCAGCCCGAGGCCCGGCACGCTCGAGCGCTCACGACCCAGACCTTCTCCCCTCCATTATACAGACCGGGAAAACTGAGGAGGCGACAGCTGATCGAGGTCTCCCCGCCGGTCCGAGGCGAGACAGGTCTCACCTGCCTTCTTGCCTCCCAGGGCCTCTCCGCGACCACTTCCCGGGGGTCCGCACTGTGCGTGGAGCTCGGCGGGGAGGGGGTGGGGGCGGCTTCGGCGTCGGGAGCAGAGTCCAGCAGGAAGCAGTGGGGGGAAGGGCGAACTGCTTGGGGTGAGAGGCCGAGCTGTGAGCCTGGAGATCCAGATTCTAGCCCAACTAACACTAGCTGGGTGACCTCAGGCAAATGACTTCACCTCCCTGACCTTAGTATCATTCTCTGTGAAGTGCCAGTAATAATACCTTTCTTGTCTGGATGTTGGGGGAATTCAAGAAAATAATGCAAAAGTGCGTGGTACAGAGCCTGGCACGCAGCGGGCACTCAGTCAAGTGGGTTGGAGCAGGGTGTGCCCAGAAGGGGATTGAGGCAGCCAGGAGGAAGGAGGCTGCAGGCCAGGCCGAATGAAAGGCCTCAGTGTCTGGGGCTTCCTCCCTGCTCTGCCCTCAGAGTTTGTTCAGGGCAGAGTTGCACACCTGGCAGTGGAGTTGGGGCGAAAGCCACGTCTACACCGCCTGGCTCAGTGCCGCCTAGAGTTGGGTGGGATCCTCAGCTCCAAGCTGGGAGTGACCCGTCTGGCCCTGGCATGAGCAGAGGCTGAGCCAGCCTGGCTGCCCCAGGGTGGGGTGGGGTGTGGCCCACTCCAGGACTGCAGTGCTGTGCCCCGGAGCTGGGCTCAGCCTGCCTGGCAAAGCACGCCAACCTGAGATCATCGGATGACTTTCTTGCTTCCTCCCAGCTCCCCTTGAGGGAGAGGGAGTCAGGGGGCTGCCTAGAGCAGGAGGTATTAGTCACTGAGCCAAGAGCCAGTCTACACCTAGTGATGGCGGAGGAACTGAGAAGCCCGAGTCTGAGCAGACAGAGCCCCTTCCCGGGCTCTTGGATTCTCAGTGCTGCTGCCCTCTTTCCATCCGCCCAGGACTGTCCAGTCCCCAGACACCTTGGGGAAGGCAGCGCCGAGCCTCAGCTTCCATATTCCCAGCCCCGTGTCAACTGGGTCTAGACAACAGGGTGCCTGTGAGTCAGGCACGCCACCTGTACCATGTGGCAGGCCTTTAAAATCACCTCATGGAACCCTGAAACTACCAGACATTTGTACAATTATAAGCTCCGTCTTAAGAGATCGAAACTGAGGCCAAGAGAGGATAAGGGCTCTGCAAGGCCTAAGGCCAGGAAGTGGTGGTATCCGGACTTGGACCAGGCCTGACTCCAGAGCCACCCTGTTAACTAGGACACACCACTGCCTCCCTCCAGAGGCCAGACTCCAGTTAGAAGGAGGCCCTTAGCAGGCAGCCTCAGCCACCTCTGAGACTCTGTGTCCTGGGTCAGGTGCGATGGCAGAGAAGGTGCTGGTAACAGGCGGGGCGGGCTACATCGGCAGCCACACAGTGCTGGAGCTGCTGGAGGCGGGCTATTTGCCTGTGGTCATCGACAACTTCTGTAATGCCATCCGTGGTAAGCACAAGGGCAGGGGGCTGGGGCTTCTGGAGAGGATGGAAGGAAAACCCTGGCTTCCACCTCCACCTTTGGGGGGAGGGGGGGTGGTGTCCGGCTAGTCTCTTGGGAACCCAGGACCCCAGCTCCTCTGATGTCGATGGCCTCCACGTGCTCAACCAGGAGAGGGCTCCATGCCTGAGAGCCTGCGGCGGGTGCAGGAGCTGACAGGCCGCTCTGTGGAGTTTGAGGAGATGGACATCTTGGACCAGGCAGCCCTACAGCGTCTCTTCAAGAAGGTGGGTGCTTGGCAGGCAGGCAGCGGGCACTGCCAAGGGTCAAGGCCTGTAAAGCAACCTCTGACCCCGGCTTTGCCCCTGCAGCACAGCTTTATGGCAGTCATCCACTTTGCGGGGCTCAAAGCTGTGGGCGAGTCAGTGCAGAAGCCTCTGGATTATTACAGAGTTAACCTGACAGGAACCATCCAGCTTTTAGAGGTGAGACGGGCAAGGACACAGACAGTGGGAGGGCCTCTCACCAGGTGGGCAGTGCCAGACACAATGGTTAGGGGCCTGGGGCAACAGTGAGACAGGGCCCAGGCTGTATCATCTTAGACACACGTGTTTTTGCCTCTCAGCCTCAGTCTCCCCATCTGTACATGGGAGTGCCCATACCTCAGCCTCACCCACCTGTGAAGGAGGAAGCGGGTGGGAATAACGTGTGGGGCAGAGGCCACTGACACCTCCTTCCATGGCCAGACCATGAGGGCCCACGGGGTGAAGAACCTGGTGTTCAGCAGCTCAGCCACCGTGTACGGGAACCCTCAGTACCTGCCCCTGGACGAGGCCCACCCCACGGGTGGCTGTACCAACCCCTATGGCAAGTCCAAGTTCTTCATTGAGGAAATGATCCGGGACCTGTGCCAGGCAGACAAGGTGAGGGCCCCACCTTGACCCAGCCTGGGCTCCGCGCACGGACTCCTCATGGCTTCCCCATGAGCCTGAGGACGGGATCCTGAGCAACTCCCAGCAAGGAGGAAGCTAGGGCTTGGGAAGCAGCGGTGACTTGCCCAAGGTCACAGCACTAGGGGGAGGGCCTGATCCTCTGCTCCTTTCTAGAGATAGAGAACAGGCAGGGGGTGGGGGAAAGGGCTCAGGATTCAGCTGGCTCACACCGCCTGGGCCCCCACCCATGTGACCTGTGTCCCACAGGCCTGGAATGCAGTGCTGCTGCGCTATTTCAACCCCATAGGCGCCCACGCCTCCGGCTGCATCGGTGAAGATCCCCAGGGCATCCCCAACAACCTCATGCCCTATGTCTCGCAGGTAAGGGAGAAGGGGAAGGAGGGGGCGGCCCTAGGGTTGACGGGGTACAGCTAGCTGGTGTCAAGGGCCTGGGAAGAGCTGACCTGACCTCCACCCCAGGTGGCGATAGGGCGACGGGAGGCACTGAATGTCTTTGGCAACGACTATGACACAGAGGATGGCACAGGTGAGCCCAGGACCAGGAGGACCGAAGAGTGAGAGCCAGGAGGAAGACTGAGGTGGAACAGACTATACTGAGCCCTCCCACCCAACCACTTCCTCCTCTGCAGGTGTCCGGGATTATATCCACGTCGTGGATCTGGCCAAGGGCCACATCGCGGCCTTGAGGAAGCTGAAGGAGCAGTGTGGCTGCCGGGTAGGGAGAGAAGGGAGAATGGAGGGGAGAGAGGAAGATGGAGTCCTGGGCAAATGGGGCCCAGAGGGGGAGTGAGTCCAGCCCCTCCACAATCTCTATTTACCTCTGCTGGGCAGATCTACAACCTGGGCACCGGCACGGGCTATTCAGTGCTGCAGATGGTCCAGGCCATGGAGAAGGCTTCTGGGAAGAAGGTAGGCCTGCTGTTTACCCCACTCCCACCCAACTCTCAGTGCAGCAGACCTGGGCCCCTCCCACTAGCCTCCAAGATGCGCACCCCAGCACTGCCCCATCTACTCAGCCCGCCTTGGCACTGGGTGCCTGCGAGCGAGACCCTGCTCTGCACCTGCATTTCTCGAGGGGCTGGTCAGCAGCTGGGTGGGTGAAGCCGGGGCCAGCTCAGCTAAGCTACGACTGCCCCTTCTCTTGCAGATCCCGTACAAGGTGGTGGCACGGCGGGAAGGTGATGTGGCTGCCTGTTATGCCAACCCCAGCCTGGCCCTCAAGGAGCTGGGCTGGACAGCAGCCTTAGGGCTGGACAGGATGTGTGAGTGCTAGCCGCAGCCCCTGACCCTGGGTGCTGGCCTGACCCCTGGGAGAGTTAGGGGCTAAGAAGGAGCTGACTGGGTCTGGGCATGCCCACCCTGGGCTGCCTGAGGTGGTGCAGGCCCTGCATTCCAGTGTGGACCCTGACCACACATCTCACCCCGTCACAGGTGAAGATCTCTGGCGCTGGCAGAAGCAGAACCCTTCAGGCTTTGGCGCGCAGGCCTGAGACCTTCCCCTGCCGTGGTCCAGGAAAGGAAAAGAGAAACAACTGCCTGCTCTCCAGCCTCGGGCAGGAACCCAGGGGTCTCAGAGGCTCTGCTACCTCAAACCCCAGCTGGGCCCGCTCAGCCCACCAGGCATGAGGCCAAGGGCCCCAGTGACCTGGAGTCGGGGGTCTCTAACTCTTCTCTTTCAGAGTCTGGGAACCCATCAGGATCTCCAAGAACAAGATGGGGAGGCAGGGCCTTGAAACAAAACACCCTCCTCCCAGGCGCTAATTTATACTGCTATGAAGAAGTTTTCCAAAGTATTTAAAATAAAAAGTTTTCTTACACTGGGACAGATTCTTGCATGTGGTCACTCTCTATCCCTCAGACAGAAGCAGCCATGCCTGAGAGTTGAAGCAATTTCTTTAATTTTATCGGAATCCAGGACACAACAAGAAAAACACCCAAAACCACATGGAGACAGAAGACGAGACACAACTCCTCCCCCACCACCCCCTGGCCCTCGAGTGGGGACAGCGTGGGGGTGAGACAGCCGGGGGAGACCTTGAGCCTCAGTGCAGCCCTGCAGGCTCCAGGCCCACAGGGGAGGAGGGGAATGGGGAGGCAGGGCCCAGCCCCAAGTCAGAAATGGCTGAGGGAAGGCCCCCTCGAAGGACTCCGCCCCCTCACCAACACTCCTGCCCAGGCAGGGAGCCCACAGCAGCTAGGGGGCCCGGGGCCATGGACACATTCATGATTGAGAAGCAGCTGGAGTGGAGGCAGGAGAGACACACGATTATCTGGGCAGAATCAGTTGGGGTGGGGGTGGTAGGTGGGGCCTAGGAGGGCCCCATGGGCCAAACCCTGAGGTCACAGGAGGGGGCCCAAAGCGGGGCTAGTGAGTGAGGTCCTGAGTGAGTGGGTCAGCGGCTGGGCCCCTTTCTCCCGCTGCCTACAGCCCCTCAATACTGCTGCCAGGGTGGCCCACCTCCAGGGAAATGGGATAAGAAAGCAGCCCACCCACGGCGGCAGACAGCCTGGTGACTGAGGCCAGGAAGGAAGGCCTGGCCAGGCCTCGGCCTGCCTGCTCCAGAGGCCCATGGGAAGAGGACGGTCAGGGAGGGTGGGGACGGGCTCGACCGGCTCAGATCCAAGATGGTGCCGCACGTGCTGGGTCCCCCATGAGGTGAGGGACTGTGCTGGGGGCCAGCAACTCTGGTTAGACAGGAGGCAGCAGCTTCTCGAGAAACTCCTTCACGGCTGCCATCTCCTGGGAATGAGGGGGGACTGTGAGAGGCTCCTGGCTGGAGGGAGGAGGGCGAGGGGTGGGAGTGGGAAGGGGCCCCACACCACTGACCTGAGGACAGGAGCTGTGCATGACACCTGGGTAAGTCTTGAATTGGACCCTGGCGGGTGTGACAACGGACCGGAGTTTTTCAGCCGTCAGGGCCCCAAATCGTACAGGAACCATGGGGTCCAGCTCCCCATGGCACTGAAGGATGGCCAGGTCCTTGGCACTGCCGTTGGCTGCCTGTGTGCCAGACAGGACTCAGAGGGCAAAGCCAGTGCTTCAGCACAATCCCCAAGCCACAGGGAGACTCAACGGGCAGGAGGAGGGTCGTGGAGACACTCACCTGGGGGAAGGCCCGGTGCAGAGGCAGCCAACAGCTCAATGCCACAATGCCAGCCAGAGGGTGGGGGCAGGTGAGGGCCGTGTAGAGGGACAGGGCCCCACCCTGGAGGGAAGAGAGAAGGAGAGGTCATGAGGGCTCAGCAGCTCACCTACCACCCCCTACCCCTCACCCCTCACCCCCCTCTCTCTCCTCTCACCTGTGAAAAGCCTCCCAGGACAATACGATTGGCAGGGATCCCATTCTTCATCTCGTGCTCAATCAAGGCCTTGACTAGGGGGAGGGGGCAAGACTAGGTGGGGGCAAAGCTGCTGGAAGGGCCCAGGGAAGGGAGCCAGACAGAGGTACTGCCCAGCACTTTCCTGGGGAACCGAGGGGGAGAGGGAGGATGCTGAGGAGGGGCTGGGGCCTTACTGTTCTCTGCTGCCTTCTTGATGCCAGCCTCGTCCTCTGGGGCATCTGGACTCAGCCCCATCAGGTCAAACCTGGGGAAGCAGAGGCATTAGCAGCTACTGGAAGACCCTGGCCAGCCTCCTGTAGCTCCCTCAGCTCCCATCCCCCTCCTGAAACTCACCAGGAGGGCATCACCATCTTCATGTTCAGTGTCACAGGGATCCGAGGCCTGCGGAGAGAGAGCAAGAAGGGCCATCATGCTCAGGAGGGATGAGAAAGCCACAGCAGAGAGCCTGAGAGGGCGCAGGGCAGCCCCTGGGGCCCCTCCCAACAGGCAGGGCCTGTGTTTAAGGTGTTGCCAGGCAACTTGCCACATGGGGCTGGAGGCTGTGGTTGGGGCATCAGCAGTAGCGATGGAGAAGCAGAGCCCAACACTTGGGTGTGACGGGGTTCCAGCTCAGTTGGTGAGTGCTTGGGGAAGGGGCACAGGAGGTCCTGGTTCTAGGCGGCCTCAGGTCTAGGAGGCCTGGGGCTGGGTGGGGGGACCTCATTCCTGAGGGCTCTACAGGAGGGAAGGCTGAAAATGGCACTTCTGACTGCCCTGGGCCCAGGCCCCAGGATGCAGCTGGCAGGAGAGAATAGGCCTGGGACTACAGGACCACCCCCCAGCTGATCCCCATCCTCAGCCCCTCCCTTGCTGGGGTGACACTCACGCATGGGGACAGATGTACTTGACGTGAGGGAGCCGGATGGTGGAGAGGGCGTCAGCCCAGCTGTGCCTGTAGGAGGTAAGGGAGAAAAGGCACGGCTGTGGAGAGGGGGAGAGGGAGAAAGGGAGGGCGCAGGCCTCTCCAGCCCTGCCCACTGGGCCCCTCCGCACCTGCCTGAGGAACATCCCTCCCCAGCTCACTCACCCTGTGTCTCCAAGTCCATGTAAAAAAATAACCTGAGAAAGGAGCAGAGATGGGGAGATGAGGAAGAGGGCAGGAGTCACTCCCACTCTGTCCTCCAACTTCTGGCCACCCCTTCCCCACCCCCAAGGACCTGAGGGGAACCGAGGTAACAGGCCCAACAGGTTATTAACAGCCCCCCTCCCCCCCCACCGCCTCCTGGCTTCAGGATGCTCCCTTCTCATCACTGCCACTTCCATTTTTCCCACGCCCCCTCCAGCCAGTCCCCCAGCTGGCCTGGGAGCCAGGCTAGGAGGAGAGGACACTTACCGCGGCCGTTTCCCGCTCAGCTCCAGACACAGTGGCAGCATCAGTGAGCAGGGGCACAGACATGGTGTTACCACACATACACTGCAAGGCTCCACGGCTGGGGCCTGTGCAAAGCCAGGGCAGCAGTCAAGAGCAAGACCAGGCAGGAGACAGACTCCTGACACAGGGGCAGAGCCTTAAACCCAGGGCCCACCTAGGCCGTCAGCCCCCCACAGCACCCCGGGTTCTATCCTGAGCACAAACAAAAGGCAGGCAGGAAGTCCCGGGCCAGCGCGGGAAGGAAGTTGCCTCCATTCCAGGGCTGACGAGCAGAGGCAGCCACCCTAGTGGCCCTGGTTCTGGCCCCCTGCACAGCCTGAGCTTGCTGGAGATGGGCAGAGGCAGGGCTTAGGGGCAGTGGGCAGAGGAGCCAGGACAGCCCCTGCTGCCTTCCCCACACCTAACAGTCCCCAGCAGGTAACTGCCTCCTCCCTGATCTCCAATCATCCCCCTTCTCTAGAGCCCCTGGGTCCCCCTCCTCCCCAACTCCCAGCCCTGCTGAGAAACGAAGGGGAGAAAAATGCCGGTGACAATGCTTCCAGCTCCTACCCCCCGGCCCCACACACGTTTTCTCCACCCTGCCTCCCATCCAGCCCCATCACAGCACTTCCAGCTATTCTCAGAGCCCCTGGGGGCTGCCCATGTTCCCAGGAGGCACATGGACTCCCATCCACGACCCACCTCTTCACTGGTGCCCCACACCCCCCTGAATGGGGCTACCTGCTGCTGCTGCTGCCCACTGACCCCAAACAGGTCCCCCACCTGACTACACTCTGGGACTCCCAATCACACAAAAGAATGTCAGGCCGGCTGGCTCCTCCCACCCCTAGCATCCTCCAAACTCCCCACAAGCTTTGCTGCCGGCCCCTAAGTGCCTACCCTTCTCAGTGGTGCCCATCCCTCCCACCCCCTCAACAGGCTTTCACCTTCCATCTCTGACCCAGAAGTGCACCTCTCCACAGTGTGACCTCTCACCTCTGACCCTAGGGTCCCTCTTCTCACAGGGGAGTGCACCTTTCCTCCTAAGCTGGGGTTCCCTTCCTTCTCCACTGGGGACTTCCACCTCTCACTCCAGGATCCCTCATCTCCGAGGGGTGCCTTCCCCCGTGACCTGGGGTCTCCCTTCCCACAGTAAAAACGTCCACCCTGATCCAGAGTCTGCCACTCCCCACAATGGGAACTTCTCTTTTAACCAAGGGTCGCCCCCTCCCCACAGTGACATTTTCTATCCTGACTCAAGACCCGCTCCTGCTCACAAAGGTGCATTCTATCTTTCACCCTGGGAGCCCCCGCCCCACAACGGGATCTTCCACTTCCGACCCTGACTTCCCTCGCATCACTCCCCTTTCTTGCCCCTCTCTACCCGCAAAGTCCCCCGGACTGGCCAGCGCCTCTTCGTACCTCACTCCCCACCCCCATCCCTCGCAGTCGCGGTTCCCCCTCCCCATGCGCCAAGCCCCCCGCGGTGGTCCGCTCGCCTCCTAGTGCCCTCCCTCCACCTGCTGGTCCCGGAGCAGGGTACCTCCACTCCCTGGGGGTTTCGAAACCTCTCCGGCGATTCTCCTCTTTCTCCGGCACAGACACACACTCTTCCCCCTCCGCCGCCCCCGCCGGAACTTCCGTTCGAGTCCCGGGAACCCAGCCATCGCGCTGCCGGAAGTAGCCTGGCCAGCGGTACGGAACCCGGAAGTGGGCGTCGGGGATTCTCCAGCTAGGAGCTGCCATGTTGGATACGGTGGGGCCCATGCCCGTAATTAAGACACGGGTCACCTGCGGAATCTAGGCAGCGCGTGTGTGACTCCCACGCGCCAGCAGCACCCGTCAGGCTCCTGGAGGAAGCCTGTCCGGAAGGGGAGGCATTCCTCGCACTGGCACAGTTTCCCACCTTGCCATCCCCATGCGCCGCACTTCATCAGTCTTGGGTACCCACCACTGGCTTTCATGCCCTATTCCAGGATCACAGATGGATCATACACTGAACTGAAAAGACCCTTAGAGACCATCTAGTTCTCCAGTCTTATTTTAAGGATGAGAAAACAGGCTCAGGGAGGGGAAGTAAACAGCAGTCTCAGGATTACGCTGTAACACGGCCTCTCTGCACCTACTGCCTGACTACAAAATGGTGATAATAACCACCCTGCCTACTTCACAGCTCTGCTGTTAGGCTCAAATGAGGTCGCGTGGAAATGCTGTATACACTGTAAAGTCACAGCGTGAGGCGTAAATGACTCTACAAAGGACCCTAGGGAAATAACAGAGGCCATATCAGGACATCTGGACAGGCATTGGCAGTGTCGTCTTAGCTCTGCCCTCCCAAAGAACGCCATGCAGGCAGTGCACAAAGTAAAGCCGCTGATGAGATCCAGGTGTTAAAAACAAAAATGACTTCATTTGGTCACCACTCAGTCACCCTTTGTTGCTTGCTGCCCTGGAAAAGTGGAAATGGGGTCCACAGAAAGGCTGGAAGGGGAAGCAAACTGAGTTGAAGGCCCCTGTCCTGGAGAAAACATGTAGGCAAATGCAAACAGGATGTGAGTCATACTCATCCCTCAGCGGCTGAGGACGCGTTCTCCCAGGGTAACCTACACTAGTTTTTCTTTGAACTAAAACAAAACAGTAAACTTGGAAGCTTAACAAAGCACTTTTTCCCAGGTTGAGAGGCAGTTTGGTCTTAAGTCCTCAACAGGTCAGAGAGTCTAAAATGCCAGAATTCCGAGAGGAAATCTTTGGGTCCAGAGGACCACAGCAAGCCAAGGCCCCAGTACTGGATGTCAGAAGAAAAGGGAGAGGATGAAGACAACACAGCTGCCCCCACTCCCAAAAGAATCCCTGCCAGGTGGGCCTGTGGAAGAACCAACAATTCCCCCTGCACCCAGTCACCTGAGACACCTGGCACTTTGGAAAATTCATCAGAGTGAAACTTCAAATTCAGAGGCCCAGCCCCAGGGGCTGCCTGTGATTAGTGCTTTAATTAGTGGCATTAATGAAGGACTAGTCTGCTCTAAGATTTCTAACTTAATTTTCCCCCAACTCCAAATTAAAACACACAGCCCTTAATTTTTATCTCCAAAATGATCCAAGTGAAATACAGAGGCTGTGGCTGAGGAGTGAGTAGGACCCTTAGTGCATCAAGAATTGTGTTTGCATTCTGGTTGATTTCAGGCTGCATTTTAGAAATTTTGAAGCTTGATAAGGCTTGGTGGTGGCATGCTTTCTCTAAGACAGGCTGGAGAAACAGTGGGCATGTCCTCCTAACAACAGTATGGGCCAATCCCTCAGAGGAATTCTCTCAAGAGGATCAGATTCAAGACAAATTCCCATGACCAATTGTTTCTATTTTCTGCAAGGGAGGAGAATACTGACCATCTCAAAGCTCCTCTTCTGAGATTAAATTCTCTCCAATTGCTGTACTGACTTTCAAAATTTAAGTCCAAAGTTTTGGGTCCACCTTCAGACTGCATGTGCTGCTCACTTACTTTCCTCACCCACATTTCTTCTGATGAGCTCCAGAATCTGTTCTCCCTTATTTTTGTAAATGTCACTCTCCACAAGTTACCTCCTTTCATGAGAAATGGAATACAGGTTTTTAACCTCACCTTCCTATTTAGGAAATACGGGTGGATGGATGTAGGAGTGAATTAAGCTTGACCTTTCTGGAGAAACTGATCTAGTCTTGATATAATTGTGGCATTTATCTACCTAGTCCAAAACAACAACAACAACAAATTTCAAAGTTCCATACAGTTCCCAAAGTAAAGTACAAGTTTCACATACTACCAAGAACTCAAAAGAATATACAAACATTAAGTCTGGCAAGGATTTATTAGGAAGCTTATTAGTCACAGTGAATAAAAAGCCATAAACAGAAGAACTGAGATCTCCAAATTCTGGCATTGGGCTTACAACACTAGTTAGAAGCTAATAAACATTAAGGATGTCCCAACAGGAATCTTACCTAAGTCCCAATCTTACCACGACCAGGATACCCACAAACACAGAAATGATGCCCATGCTCTCCCCAGACTGCTTACCTAGGCAGCAGGAAAAAAGACTTTCTCCTCAAGCTCTTAAGCAACATCAGGAGATTCCTGCTCTTCTAGCTATAACCATGAGACTCTACTGCATGACAGACAACTTCAAGCTTGGCAACTTGACAAGAAGGCCGAACGATGACAGGAAGAAGGAGCAAGCAGGAACAAGTATTTCTAGTTGGAGACCCTCCTTATGGCTAATACAAACACAACGCTGAGGCTTCAGAAAGTTTACTGCAGCCCAGAAAGTTTCCATTTTTAAAAAAACAAGTCACACAAAAATCCTGCCAGAAAGCAACAAGACACTTGGGATTCCATGGCCACATTGACTGGAAAGGCTGGCATTATCCATAACTGTCAGATGCTGACCAGCCCAAGACCCAATTTCTGCAGGGCCCTAGAAAATCATGATTGTCCCTCAGCACCCACACAACCCTCCCTGGTGGTGTGGTGTCTTCCACAGGCCAGGCTTCTGCAGCAAGCCCCAAAGACAAAGCTTGGCAGAGGCTGTGGCAGCCAACTCTCTCTGGAGCCCATCTCTCTGTCCTTCCCAACAGGATGTCGTACATCTTCACTGACACAGTGTGGGAGCCTCGGCCAGCCCTTAGGAAATGAAGTGTGTCTGTGGGGTAACCTGATGGACCCTGTGGTCTGCTGGGTTGGCTGATGCTTCATAGTTGCAGATGGTCACCTCATGTCGGCGAAGCTGCAAGAAAATTGAGAGGCTGGGTCAGCTGGTCATTCCCAGACCACATACTGGAGTAGTCCTTATTCAGGTTCACTTCTAGAAGCCATCATCCACCCTCTTCTCCCTTCTGATACTTTTATCCTGAGAAGCCTGCAAAAAATCATTATCAATGATTCACCCCATAACTGAGAAGATTCATTCCCCCACTATAATGGAGGCACCAAGAGAAGAGGACCTCGTCTATCTTGTTTATCATCTTATCTCTGGTGCCTGGAACAAGAAAAGTTATCAAACATGTTGAATGAAGGAAAGAATTCTAAATTATAAAAACTGAATTGATATCAATTGTATTATTTCAACCCCCTTAAAAATCCCTATATCCTGTCAAATGAGATGGATAGTTTAGTGACGAAACCAAGAAAAATTATAACCGGACTGGGAGCAATCACTGTCTCACTTGCTCTTTTTCCTTTCCTTAAGGTTCCCACTAGCACAGCATGCAGATATCTATACACATATATACATACATTGGAGGGGGCAATAATGTTTCCAACCCCATCTTACCTCAGTCCATTCTCCTCTCAGGCCGATATAAAAGACCTTTGTGGTATCTGCTCCAAAGTTTTTTGAAATATGAATTGAGAGATGATAGACGTTTGAAAAACGAGAAATTCTAGAGGACGAAAGCAGTGGGGAGAGGAGACACAGGTTAGAGTTCAATGAGAATCTCACAGCCATGTCAACAATTCCAGCTCCAACTTGTGGTAAAGCCCAGACAAATGTCAGAGAACACTCTTTGGGTCTTATGTCTCATTCTTCTCCTTTGGATAAGCAATTAATTCAATGAACACTGACTGAGCATCTGCCAGATCCTGCCCAAGGCAACAGGGATAGAAAAAGGAATCAACACTGTCCCCGCCCTCAAGGACCAGGAATGAGAAATGCCTTATGGCCAGGCAGGGGTTCAAAAGCAAGTTCAGTGCTGACCTCACCCTCAGGGAAAAGAGAGAACTAATGAAGAGATAAGGCCGGCATGTGTGATTTCGCCTGCAGTAAGGCCACTATGCAAGCAGGAATTCTGAAAACACATCTTTCCTAAGACCATCCTAGGAGCTCATTCAGATCTGCTAACTGCATACAAGTTAACAAGTCTGTGGCTTGCACCGAATCTCTGCCAAAAATTGACCAAGCCAAGGGTCAAGCCTCCTCCACTGTTTTAACTTATTTCTGATGCTAAGAGGGCAAGAGATGCGCCAAAAATAAACTGCAAGCCCTGGAAGCACTGACGTATGTATGCTCGCTGCAAATGAGGGAGCGCCTGCTGCTCCTCGGGAAAAGCCACGGACAGCGGAAGACAGGCCCAGTGCTTACTTTGTGGCATACTCTAGTTCTCCGGTAAGATCCCGGTTCAGACTAAAGGTCTGATCTGGCTCCCTGTCTGTATCATCAAAGGACATCTGTGGAATGTTCTTGTACCTGAGAAAGGAAAGGGAAGAAAAATCAACAAATGTGCATTATCACATTTTTCAGTTTTTCAAAACTTCCTACTGACTCCTCAACTGCCTTCGGTTCTATCGGAAGGAGAACAAATTTTGGAAACAGCATTTTACAGGCATTTATACACAAATATCTTTAATCCAACAAGAAAAGAGCTGAGAACTGCAACATAAGCCAATGGCATCTTTGAGTGGGTTAAGATCACATGAGAAGCAATACACAAAGAGATGGCTCAAACGAGGTCACGTGCAGCAAATGCATGGAGAAAACAGGCAACTCAGCACATTCAGATCAAGCCGAGGATGTTCAACAGCTTACTCATGGGAAAAAATAGTTTGGCAGAAACATATTAAACACAGTTAAGAGACATGATCAGGTAACCCAACGCTCAAACATTTTTCTGTGTTCAAAATTACCTGATATACTGAGTCATCTTACAATTCTTAAAAAAATACCATTTGGGGATTTCCACTTTGAAAAGGACACAACAGGCTTTGGAAAGTCAAGTAAAACTGCTAGTGAGGAAAACATTTTTCAAAGAAATATCTAAGAAACAGCTGTCTCCTCTAGCTCACAAATCTAAAGGACTGAGCCACACCCCCACCATCTCTAGAGTGTTTTATTGACACTCCCACATGGGAGGGGCCTAGATAGTAGCTGCAGCAAAATGCATATAATTTAAGAAAGCAAATGTTTGCTTCAAAGTGTTTCTAAGAATGATGCACAGAATAATAATAACAGTGAACATTTATGAGCAGCATTATGAAAGGCAGTGTCGTGCTGTAGTTCAAAGCAGGGTCTCCGGAGCCTGACTTCCTAGGCTTAAAGCCTGGCTCTGTCACTTACCAGCTGTGTAATTTTGGGCAAGTGATTTAACCTCTCTGTGTCTCAGTTTCCTCATCTGTAAAATGAGGACAGTGATAGTACATAACTCATCGGCTGATGCGGACATAAGTTGAATCAATTCTAAGAGACACATATTAAAAAAATTTTACTATGGAAAATTTCAAACACACGCAAAAGCAGAGAGAAAAATATAACAAATATATACTTATCACTCAGCTTCAATAACCAACATTATGCCGATTTTACCCAGCACACCCATTTTGTTTGTGCTTGATATTTTAAAGCAATCCCAAACATAACATTTCACTAATACTTCAGTATGTATCTCTAAAATGTAAGGACTTCTTAAAAAAAAAAAAGCCAGGATACAATTTTACAAAAATTAACAATTAACAACAATTCTTTAATATCATCTAACACCGAGTCTGTATTCAAATTTCACTGACTTAAGTCTCAATTTAACTTTTGTGGATGTGTCAATGGTATGTCATAGTTGAAGAGGCACTATTTTTTAATTAATGGTACATAAAATAATGGTGCCTTTTACAATCAATGACATCGTAGATTCAATGCAGTGTAATACATGTGAAGTGCTTACAATTTGGGGCTATGAAAGTATTTGCACCTGCTCTCCCAAGACTGGGCACTTACTACGTTCCAGACTTATTCTAAGCTCTTTCCATGTTAGATCTCATGTAATTCTCTCCACGATCTTGTGAGGTTCAGACTATTACTCTTCCATTTTACATATGAGAAAGCCGAGATATAGAGAAGATAAGTAATGCCCCAATGTCATGCAGCTAGCAAGTAGTACAGCCAGAATTTGAACCCAAGCAATTTATTCCAGAGTCCATTCTAAACCACAATGCAACATGGATGTCTAGTCTTCTCAAGCCAATCCATCTCCCAAGTAAGTGAGTCCCGAAAAGAATCAACTCGAACGTACTTTGTTTCCTTAAAATAATTATGTGGATTTGCTTTCAAATTCATGTCTCTAACATTCAAAAATAGTTTCAATTTCTTAAGTCTCTCATTTAAATTGATAAATTTTTCAGATGAAATTTTTTATGTAAAGATCTTCTGATATTTGTTTCTCCAGCACTCAGAAAGTGGTTTTCCCCTTCGTTTAGGGAGGCTATGCTGGCATAAGGCAAGTTGTCAACAAGGGAGCGTCAGCTCTGGTGGCAACAGATGAAGTGTTGCAAGAGGTATAGAGAACCTTGCTAACTAAAGGCCATGCAAACTCAGAGTAATTCCACATCAACAAAACACACACAAGGATTAGAACTGCACGAAATAGCAAGGGAAAATTCTGAAGCTAACCCCAAAAGTAGAATTCATAAAGATCACTTGAGATCTGCAGCTGGGTTATTAAGAAAACTGCAAAGTCATCAACTGTTGGCATTTATAGGATGCTCTCTGAATGAATGGTGCCACAGCAAGCACTTTGAAAAGAGATAAGCTGTTGGCCCTAAAGATGCTTAACCTAAAAGCCATTAACTCGGGAAGAGATAAGTGTGTGCAGAACAAGATCTTTTCTTAAAGGGAGTCAGGGGATATTTAACCCAGTAAAAAGAAAAAATTCTATTATTCTGGAATAAAGTGCTACTAGAGAAAGGGAACTAGGAGCTCCTTGGGGGCCTAAGCCCTTGCCACTTACAGTCTCATCTCAGAAGGGTGTGAGTCATCGTCCTCTCCCATTATGATGATGCCTTTGAGCTTGACATTGCCTGTGAATCTGCCAGAATGCAAAAGAGAAGGTTGTCCACCTGGATTTGAATCTCTACTTAGTTGTGTGGGGCTGGGCAAAACCCTTCCCCTTGCTGGGCTTCAGTTTACCCATGTGTCAGACTTGTACTAGATAATCGTGAAGATCCTATGTGCCTCTGGCATACTGCAGTTCTAAAAAATCTACCTTGACTTCTCAGTTATCTTTTAACAAATACATCTCTTTTCAATATCCAGCAAGAAACCTATGATGCTTTCCTCCTCACACCCGCCACCGTCATTTACGCGGTTTCTAGAAACAGATGTGGGCTCTTGATACAACTAGGGAATGAACCCTGATAGGGCAACTGCGTACAGACTGTTTAGCCTGAGACAAGCACCGAGAAGCTACTTACGGAATATTAAACAGAAGCTCTTCATCCGCATCACTTTCAACAAACTGGAGGGGATGGGGAGGAGGAAGGAGAGAGAAACAAATATTTTCTGAGAGCCTAGAATTTCAGGTAGCTCCCACCCTGTTCTACAAGTGGAGCGCATTGCAAACAGTCCACCTCCCTCGGTTTTCCAGCACTTGTTAACCTGATGTTAATAAATTAATAGCCACAGACCATCCAATCAGACGGTTCTTAACGGGGAGCCCAGGAAATGAACTTCGAGGGCCAGCTAGCCTCCTGAAATTGTGTGCCAAGATCTGTGCCTAAGCGGTCCAGCTTTCAAACGGCTCTGTGACCCCCCCAAAATGATCTATGGTGCAGACAGGATGACGCGCTTGCTTCATCTCCCTAGGCTGGTCTCTCGTCTTCATCAGGTGATATGATCCGGCAGCCATAGGGACCCGGGGTCAAACGCTATGGAGAACACCCTCATGGCCATCCTCCCTCCCTAGCCCTGTAACCCTGGAACAGAACGTTGGCTGTGCAAAGCCGGAGAGCCCCTTTCCCTCTCTGGGCCTCAGTTCTCTACCTGCCAAATGGGAGACCCGATCCTGGTGGCCTCCCAAAGGGCTGGCAAGAGACGGGCACGGCAAAGCGCCTGGCAACCGGGCTGTCGTTATTTTTAACTTCGAGAACGAGGCTGACAGAGCAGGCGGGCGGCCTGAGGCCCCGCGAGGGTCCCCGCCCGCCGCGGCCCCGGAAAGCCCACCTTGGAGCGGTCGGTCCGCTCCTCCCACGGCTTGAAGACGCCGCGGCCGCTGCCCTCGCGGCTCTCGTTGAGGCACTGCAGCCGCTCCAGGTCGATGCGCAGGTACAGGCCGTAGGCCAGGCCGCGCTGCTCGGGCGGCTCCTCTTGTTCGGCGGCGCAGCGGCAACCGCCCCCGCCGTGGCTGTGGCCATGCGACATGGCGACGCCGCCACCCGCGCGTCCCCTCGGCCCCGCCGCCGCGGCCGCCGTCGCCCACACCGCGCTCTCCCCGCTCCGGCCGCCAAGCGCGCCGCGCCCGCCGCGTCGTAAAAGGCGCCCCTGTGCCGCGCATGCGCCCGGGGAGAAGTGGGCGGGGCTCTGGGAGGCTTGGCCTTTGGCCCGCGCTTGCAGATGCCATGGGATTAATGTTGACTCTTTCAGTACTCGGGGCGGATGCTGTTGCTAGCGCAGCTTCACAGATGTGGAAACTGAAGGGCAGAGGGATGAAGCTGGTGTTCCGAGTAGATGGTGGGGTCGGGTTTCGAATCCTCCTTCCCCGTAGGCTAAAGTCTGTGCTCTTTTATTTTACCGCCAGCATTTTGGGGGAGCTGGCGGAGGAAAGCGTGCGCAATGATAGGGCCCCGAAGAGTAGGGAGCGCAGCATCATCGCTGGCTCACAGCTGCAGACTTCGGCGCTTAGAGCTCGCTAACCCACTTTCATAACAACTTTCTTCATAGTGGGCTTTTTGGACAGCCGGATCTGGAGACAAGTCCTGGGTCTGCTACTGACGGTGTGACACTCTGAATAAGTCATTTCCCCCATCGTGACACTTCATTTCCTCATCTGTAAAGTGGGAGTAATAATATCTGTTTCATAAGATCGCAGTGAGTATTAAATAATGCCCTTAAAGAACTCAGCATGGTGGCTGACACATGCTAAGAATTCAGTAGTTGAGTCAGATCTTGGCTCAACTCCAAGCACTGCCATTTGCTAACTGAGTGGCCTTGGGCAAGTGACAACCTCTCTGAGTCTCAGCCCCGTTTAAAGTGCAAAGATTGGGCTAGATGACCTTTAAGTCCCCTCCCCGTGTGATATTTTAGAGTAATTTTTTCTAACAGCTGGTTGTGATGCATTAATGGGTCTTAAAATCCACTTAGAGGATTGCGACCAGCATTCAAAAAATAGAATATGATAAAAAATTTACACGTTTTAAGTCTCAATTTATGAAACTTGTGTTTCAGTTTTGGGTCCATGTACTCAGGTGCAATGTAAAATGTTTTTCATATTGTGGGTTGAGGTCACAAGAATTGAAAGCCACTATTTAGAGTTGAAATGATTTCAGTTTCAGGATAGAATGCATCCTTACTCCTTGGCGGGGAAGGGAAACGACAGAGGATGTAGAGAGAGTTATGGGGTAGTCTGGCTATCCCCTGCCCTTTGCTTCTGGCTCTGGAGTGTCCAGACGAGACTGGGGCTGGTGAAATACAAACCAAAATATCTGTCTGCTCAAGTTCCATTCAGACATATTTTTGATGTCCTAGTTCAATTCTTTGTGAAATAGGCAAGCTTGGTTCTGGTTCAAAATAGCTCAATGTCATGAGTGATTCCTGCTTTCACATCACAGTTGCAGGCTTGGCACATGGTAAACACTTAGTAAGTACTTGTTTAATTCAGTGATACACTCAGTAGCCTTCCTTCGGAAAGACCACATCCCACTGCAGGACTAACACAGGCCTTACCTGGGAAATCTACTCACTTTTGGCTTCTTTCCTGTCATTTTCATCGCTGTCATCATTTACTGATTTGTTGAGAAGTATGTGCCAGATATTATGCTAAGGCACGTTATGTAGTTCGTCTCAATTATTTGTCACATGAACTTTAAGAGACAGGTGGTATTACCCAGTGTTACCTCCAATTTGAAGATGAGGAAAGCCAAGACTTAAAGAGGTGGATTAACTTGCCCAAGATCAGCTAAGGTTAGGAAGTAACCAGACTTTGAACACACCCTATAGTTTCCCGAAACAAAAGGTACACATGAGGTAAATATGTTGAATTAATTAGCTTATGCTATGTAACAAATCACCCCAAAACTTAGAGCTTTAAACAACAAGCATTTATTATTTCTCATGATTCTGTAGATTACCTGGGTATTTCTCTTTTCGGGACCACTTTGGCTTGTGCTGAATAATTTGGAATGGCCTCATTCACGTGTCTGGTTGTCAGCTGAGGGGATGGGGCCACATGTCCCCAGCAGGCTACCTGAGCTTAGTCACATACTGTCAATTCTGCAATGTCCCATGGTTCCACAGGTCAGCCATATTCAAAGTGTGAGGGAACTATGTAAGGGTGCAAATACCAGGGAGGGGACCTCACAAAAGGCTGGCTACCACACTACCGCATATGTTAAATGACCACTGAAAATGTCTTTATTCTTCTCTTATATATATATATATGTATTTTTTTTAAGGAAGATTGTCACTGAGCTAACATCTATGCCCATCTTCCTCTATTTTATGTGGGACGCTGCCACAGCATGGCTTGATGAGCAGTGCTAGGTCCACACCCAGGATCCGAACCTGCAAACCCCTGGCTGCTGAAGCAGAGCATGCAAACTTAACCACTATGCCACTGGGCTGGCCCCTTCTCTTATCTTTAATTGGTAATTTGGCTGAAGATAAAATTTTTTCAGAATTTTGAAGATATTGCTGTTTTCTTCTAGCTTTGAAAAGTACAATGCCGTTCTGAATCCTGATTCTGTGTATGGTTTCCCCCCTGCTCTCTTCCTGGTCACTAGTATTCTGAAATGTGATAATGTTGTGCTTTGTTGTGGCTCTTTTGCCTTTTATTGTGCTGGATACCTGATGGACCCTTTCAACTTAGAAACCCTGGAACAGAACGTGAGCATGCTGGTTAGGACATCTGCACACGGATGCAGAAAGCCCTTTGCAGGGACGCATATTTAGGGGCATGAAGAGAAAGCGGGTGGGGCTAGGGTCCTACTCTCTCCCTTTCCACCACCTTCTATTGCAGAGCTCCAGGAGGCCCAGAAATGTGAATGTGGCCTTCCAGGTCATTGTGGAGGTTCATTTGTCAAGGTAGCAGAATAGACTGTACTTTATTTAACAGTTCCTTAGCTCCATTTATAACTTCTTAAGTATGTCTTCATTTGTACCCTTGCCCTGATCCCACAAATATTAGGTATGACCTGCTGGACAAGTTGCTTAGCTTCCCTAAGCCTCAGATTTGTCATATATACAATGAGAATAATAAGAGTACCCTAGTAGGGTTTTGTTATGAGATTCATATGAGATAATGCAGGGAAACTCTTTGGAACAACCTCTGGCGGGTAGGAAAAGGTTAAGCGGCTCTTACTGTTGCTGAGCAAGACTTTCAGCTCAGCGCCTCCGTCTGGTTATAGGAGAAACTGCAATTGCTAAGGGGGCTGGATTTGGAAGAGACCAACTGTTTGCAGGCTAACTTAGAGTAATGCCTTTCCCTCGGCTGACTCTGCCTGTCCCTGCTCTTGCACTCCTGTGTTGCAGGGATGTCTGAGGACAGATGGCAATTCTCAGACTTCTAGGACTACCCTGGAGCAGGTAGGAAAAGCTTCCATGTTTTTTCTTTCTCCTACTCCTAGGCTCCATCTGCAAACATTTCTGTAGCTCAAGGACTGCTGAATTTGTATCCATCTTCCCTTCTCTTCTGTCTCACGTAGGCTAGGAGAAGCAAACTGTTTTTCTGTTACTTTTGAATGCTTCTTTGTGGCCAACGGAAAGTATAGTAACAATAATAGCTAACAACCATATGGCACTAATAATGTGCCAAGCACTGTCTTGAGGGTTTTACTTATATTATTTTTTAATCTTCGTAATTGCAAGTGTCCTATTATTATCCTCATTTTATAGATGAGAAAACTGGGGCACAGAGAGGCTAAGTAACTTACCCAAGGTCACACAGCTGGTTAGTAGTGGAACTAGGATTTAAACCCAGGCAATAGGCTCCAGAGTCCATACTCTTAACCACGCTGGACCTTTTCCAAATATTAATTAACATTTACTGAGTACTTACTATGTGCCAAACTGAGACCCCCAGAGCTCAGGCTCTTAACTGCCATGCTGCACTTATGAGCTGGGTGACCTTGGACGAGTCATTTTCCTCAGAGCTTCAGTCATAACAGCAATCCTTTACTAAATGCCCCTTCCTTGTTGGATGTTTCACCTAGTTCATCATCAACGTCCTGGCTAACATGTCCTGAGCTCTTTCTGTGTGCCAGGCACTGTTCTAAGCACTTTGCATGTTTTAACTCATATGATGGCTTTGCAAGGGTGATGTATTTTTCTCATTTTTGGAGGAAGAAATGGAGACACAGAGAGGTTTAGTGACTTGCTCAGGGGCACACAGCTGGGAAGTGTGAGATTTGAAGCTGGGTGGCTGTGTGGATCACCTGAGAGTCCCAGCTGCCATGATTCCCTTTGGAGTCTTTGATGCTGTTAGCAAATATTTCTAGTTCTCTGTGTCCAGGCACGTGGATGGATTGTGCTTCCCTGTCCCCTTGAATTTAGGTGCAGTCAATGAAATATGATGGATGTCACTTCTGGACGTAGCTTAGGGGCCAGCGCAACCTTCTTGTGCCTTGAAAATCTTAGCAGCACAGGGATGGTGTCTCCCTTAGCCTGGATCCCTGAGTGAGGGTGACATAGAGCAGAGCCCCCTCAGACCCACAGTAGACAAGCAGTGTGAGTGAGGAACAAACCTGTGTTGTTTTGAGCCACTGAGATTTGGGAATTGTTTCCGCGACATGACCGAGTCCAGGGTTCCTCAAACTCAGCACTATTGACATTTGGGGTCAGATAGTTCTTTGCTGTGAGGGGCTGTCCTGTGCGTCGTGGAATGTTTGACATTGTTTGCTAAGTGTCTCACTGGGGGCAAAATCACCCGCAGTTGAGAACTACTGTCCTAGCCCATCCTAATAGTCTGACTGTCCTGCCAGTCCTAAATACACCCTGTTGCGGCATCATTTCTTTGCTTTAACTTGCTCTTAGATTCTGCTAGTATTGAGGATAGTCGCATCATTCTTTATCCAGTTTCTATATCAGTGTTACACCAGCTTCAATAGACTTTTCCCTCTTTTTCTTTGCTTTGGAATGGTGTAAGGGCACTGGTCTTATCTGATCTTTGAGGTTGAAAAAATTCCCCTCTGAAACAGTCCTGGGCCTGGAGCCTTCTTGCAGGGGAGGCCCTATAGCAACTTTCTCTATTTCTTCTGTGGCGATTAGTCTGTTTAGACTTGTCTATAGGAGTGAATTTGGGTAAGTTGTATTTGTCTGGACGATTATCCACTTCATATAGGTTTTCTGATATATCGCATATAGTTGGGGCACAGGGTTTTAAAAACTGGGAAATTTTACATAGAAATCTAGATTTCTGTCTTGTCTTTAAAACTCAGAAGATGTGGCGGCCACTCTGGGCCCTGCCTTCCACCTGGAAATGATCGGGTGGAGCTGTGGAAGTAGCTCTCGTTTTCTTTCTGTTCCCACCACGCCTCATTGTCTTACACCAAATTCCTGGTATTTGAGATTGTGAGCCCCGAGATAAGAGGAAATGAGGTAGAGGCTGCCTTTTTGATGGTTGTTAGGGGCTGTAGTATATGGGATCTGAAAGAATAGATAGGAGTCCAAAAACAGAAGAGTGGAACTAACCCGTCAGGGCAGCGGGGGCGAAGGGTTCACTTATCAGGAAGGACTCGCGGACCTCAAAATAGTTCTTAGCTTGTGACCCTAAAGCTTCAATTCCCATTGACAGGGAACAAAACTTTTCCTTTCATTCCACATTTAGAGGGAATGAAGGAAGGACACTAAAATTTATTGAGCCCCCTTTTTCTCATTGAAACCTTAGAAGAATTCCTGTGGGGTGTCATTATTCCCATTTTATAGATGAAGAAACTGAGGCTCAGAGAGGGGTCACAGAGCTAAAGAGTGGTGGAGCCGGGGGTGGAACCTGAGTGTGACTCATTCCAAAGCGCCTGCGTTGGTTTTCCACTGCACTAGGCATTCCCAAAGCAGGCTGCTCATCAAACTCATTGGGGAGGCCTAGAAAAAGTACACATTTCCAGATCCTACCTCTGACCTACTCCAACGGACGTGTGCAGTGGGGCCCAGAAATCTGTATCTTAAACAGTGACTTGTGCAGTCAGTCGATTGCTGTGTCCCCTGCTAGATGAAAGCCCCATGAAGGCAGGGGCCGTGTCCATCTTATTTAGTGACACAGAGAGGGCAACACAAGTATGTGCTGTGTGACTGAATGTCCAGCTTCCCAGCGCTGACCGTGGGCCAGCTGTGAAGAGCTTTTAAACTGTTTGTGGCAAATTCTCTGGAGCAGTTCTCAAACTTTAATGTACATTTTGAGGACTCCTTGGGTTTTTGGGGTTTTTTTTTAATGCACACTTCGGGACTCCAACTCCGGGATTCTATGCTTGAGAAACACAGGCACAGCTATGTGAAATTTTGATGGCCTGAACTTTCCTCGGAAGTTTCTGAGAAGGGTGGAGACAGTAGGCATCACAGAAAGAAAAGTCTGGGGCCTATGAAGACAAACTGCGTGTCTAACTATTTAGCCAAATAACCAGGGAGAGACTCAAGTGGATGCAGAACCCTCGTGGAGAAACCCTGTGAAGGGGACATCTGTCTGGGTGATAAGCCAGTAGAGGGTTCTTCTGGGCCTGGTTACGTGCAGCAGAGAGAAGACACCATTCTTAGAAATGATTAGGGCCTTGGCCCAGGCATCTTTTTGCATGGGGGGCCGGCTTTGCTCCAGAAGCCTAACGTCAGGTATGTGTGTTTGTATGAGATGGAAAATGTGACTGAGAACATGTGCTTGGAGTCAGGTCAACACACAGCACCGCTGCTCACCGATTGTGTGACCTTGGGCAAGTTCTTCATTTCCAGGCACTTCAGTTTTTAAAATGAGGCCATGACCACCTACGTTGTAGGACCATTGTGATAATCGAGATAAAGTCTATAAGCCAGAGTGGTGCGTGGCACACAGTAGGTGCATTACCAATGAGGTCAGCTACTCTTACCTGACCATGAGCACCAGACGTGATTGTGTTACTCTCTATCCCAGAGTGTAACACAGGTCCTGGCTCAGCAAATGCTGAATTAAGGAAGAAGGCACAGACCCTGGGTGAAGTCATCCTAGATGCCACGTTCCGTTAATTCAATGCTTAGTAATTTCTAACAGTGAGAATTAGATCCAGTAAAGAATTGGGAAGAGTAAGTCCAGACCATAAACCAAGAATGCCCTCTTCTGAGAGAGGAAAGGGAAATAAAGCCGCGTTGTTGGGAGATGTAGATCTGACGTAGAGTCCCACCCACTGGATGTAAGCCGGGGCTGAAACCCAGCCCTGGCTCCGTTCACGGGGCTGAAACTGCTGCAGCGCCGTCGGGGCCAACACAGCTGCTCCTTCTAAGTCCCTGCTGGCTCGATTCTTCTGCGTTAGTGTTCATTATGCTTTCACTAGGAAGCCATCGTAAGACTGAGCTCCTTCACATCCCCCGAAGAAATGACTGAAAGGTGCAGTAACATACATTTTGCAGTCAGAGAATCTGGGTTTCAGATCCTTTCCTTTGCCGCTCACTAGCTATGCGGCTTTGGCTGTTATTTCAGCCTCTGAGCCTCAGCTTCTAACTTAAAGGGGGTTTAACAGCTCAGTCCCAGGGTTCCAAGTATAAAAATGGGACGGTGCCTGGTCCCCACGAGGTGCTTGTTTTCATCTGAGTTTCCCCCCTCAGCTCACAGGGCTCCTCCCCGTGAGTCCCCATTTCCCGGTCCTGCCATGCTCCAGACAGAGACCCAGCCCTTTATGGCCCGGCCCAAGGATTGGAATCCCACCCAGGAGGCAGACATTTTGTGACCGACTTCCATTCTCTGACACAATAAGGAGAAGGGAAGAAAGACAACAGTACATGGGGTTTTTTGTTTTTTATTTAGACATGGAATTTTCCTTCCTTTTCATATAACTTATCTAATTAAAATATTCATCTTGGTAGTTACCACAAAAAAGTAACATAGAAAATTGTATTTACATTTTGGGACCAAAATACAAATGAAGAGCAGGATGATACCTTGCTCCTTTCCCTCCCACTTCCCGGAAAGAAAGAGAAAGCCCCAAAGAAACTGCTTATTACACCAAGGATCACAAAGGATTAATTTGTAATTTGGTGATCTGTATGTAGTGTAGCACAGAAAAAAAAAAAATTGCACAAGTTTTCACAAATGAGACCAAAGGTTCAACATCATCCTGTGTCTGCTCTGCAGCCATGTCAATAACCCAGGGCAGGAGGGCCTTTAGAAATTCAGTTTTTCCTCTTCCCTCCTCACTCTTCTCGCCAAGTCGCATCCCTGATGCAGACACTCTTGGAGGAGAAGGCAGGAAAGATGTGGCACTATGCAAACAGAGGTGATCAAAAATCTTTATGTGCCAAAAATGGGTAGTGATGTTGGGATGAACAAATACGTGTCCTTTCTTCCCTCCCGGCCTAAAGACTCCTAATAAAAGAAATTAAGTCATACACAACTGAACCTAAAAGAGGAGACACTGGGTTCAATGACAAAGACTTGAACACACAGCTAAGAGACAAATTCGAGATGCTGGGCACCTAGAGGGAGCTGATCTAGGCAACGATGTCTGGCACCTGCCCGAGGTTCATTTGGTTTCAGGGAGGAGGCTTCCCAGTATCAGATTTGGGGAGCAGGGTAGGGGTGGAATGGTAATACCGACAACCAAGAGAAATACTTTACCCAATTCAAAAATACAGCAAATTAAAACACAGCAATAGTTGTGTCCCATCACAACAGGCACCTGCGCAGCAACGCACACTGAACAATGCAGCCTTTGCTGTACAGATTTCCTGCGCTGCTCTGGAATCTTCCGTTGGCCTAACCGAGGTTTCCAGGATGATTGAAAACAGTGAGCTCCAGATTCTTGGCTTTCAGCGAACTTATTGCGGGGACTAACTGCCAAGCTCCTCAGGCTGTCACACTAACCGTGCCCTCAGTCTAATTGTCAGGTTTCTTAAGGATGGGCGCCTCAAATTTATAGCATCTGCTTCCACCTGGGTCACAATCAAGTGGGTTCCTGCTAGATCAGTGCTCTTCCACAGCCAAGAAGGGCAATGACACCGTCCTCCCAAACCTGACGGATGCCCTTGTGGTTCTCTCCCATCCGGATGCTACAGCTCACACACTTCCCCTCAGTTGGCCCTTCCCTCCAAATTCTGGCTTAAACACTCAAAAAGTAGTGAGAGTGTCTGCTACAAAACAAAGCAAATTGTGCTCTTCCAATCACATGATCTTACTTTTTAAAGAAAGGCAAAAACAAAGCCAATTTCCAACACAGCATCACACCTTTCAAAACCATCCACTTCTAGTGCAAGTCACAGGGAACAAGAGATGAAAGCGCTGTCTTTGAAAACTCCAAAGTTGTATTTGGGGGGCTACGAAGAGCCCTGCCATGTGTTTGTGTTTTTTCCCCACACTAGTGGGGAGAAGGAAAAAGAGGGGAGGAGAAAAGCCCTCAAGCTGTGAATCAGAAATTAGAAATGGCAGAAATGCTGAGGTTCTGTGCAAATCCATCTCTCAAGGTTCTGTGTCCTCTAGTGAGCCTCAAAAAACAGTGGGAACTGGCAAAAAGAATGGGGGAAAGACTCTAGAACTTTACAAATAACCTCCCTTAATAAATACTATTTGATGAGTAAGAACGAGATGCACCTGCATAGGAACTCAAAGCAACACTGAGCAGGGTCTCAGGGTGAGGGTCTAACCTGAACACTTCCTGTCTCCACGTCGAGGCTCCCCTCTAGGACAGGCGGCCCAGGACCCACACCTTGGCCCACGTGCAGCTGGCACCATGCAGGCTCTGGGGACGCCAGTCCTCCCTCTAGACCGGAGTCCACTCAGGAGAGCTGAACCGGGACCGGGGAATGGCTTTCACTAGGCTTCTGTCTAACTTTAATAAAGGGCCCTGAAAGGCTAAGTGTGTGGTAGAGGACCAAACACAATCAAACAAAAAAACCAAAAAAACCCTGGGGGTAATATAAATACAATCTGGGGACAATATTTATTAATTAAAACTATGTCTTATAGTTTACAAAGAAGCTAATTAACAACAAAAGTATAATTGACCTTAAAATCCTCAGTGAGACCGAGGCTTCACATCTTCTTCAGAATTCTGAAGGATTCTCCAGGCAGGGAGGCAGTGGCCGCAGCGCACGGGCGCGCAGGCGCGGCACCTGCGAACGGCACGGGATCTGGAGACCAAGAGGTTCCACACAGCAAAGACGCTGGTCTCCTCTGCAAGTTCCATTCCCCAGCCCCTGCTGTCCTTATATTCCTCGACCCAAACTCCATCTCCAAGGCAAGACCTCGGTTTATCGTCGGGAGAATCTGTTCTTGAAAGCTTTAATCGTCTTGGCCATCATTGGGGCAATTTCTGTGTAAAGAGAAATAAGGCAGTTGTTTCTGACTGGTGGCAGTTTAGACATATACCACCATTGGGTGTATGTCTCACTTGGTTGGGTGACAATCAGAGCCCAGCCCTGCACCACACTTGCGTCTCCACCGCCAGGCAAATGGATCCAAGTGACAGCTATCTGCTGACAGCAGGTAAAAGCAGCAACACAGGGCTGACGCTACCTGAGCACCCGCCAGGCCCGGAACAATCACTCTAACAACCCCATCAAGACTCGGAGAGACTGGCCAACTTGCCCCTGGTTGTACAGTAAGTGGCAGAACTGGAATTCAATCCTTGCCAGACTCGAAAGGCCACTCTGAGGCAAAATTTAACTCTGCCTTGCCAATATCCAAACCAGCAAAAAGCACCCCGCTCTGGCCCGTCTGTCCACTGTAGCAACAGGTCTAAGATGAGCTAAATGCAAATGCCACCCATGGAGGGCTAGCCTGCACTCTCAAGGGTTACTCTAAGCACAGCTAGGTCTTAAGCGAGGATTTCTACCTCCCTTGGGCCCTGAAGTGAATACAGAATAATGCTTTTCTTAAGTTAGGACACTCCCTTAGAATACTAGGGATAGTCTATGGTAGCAAAGGTAATAAAATACAAAATAGACCCAACTAGATATAAAAGATAACTACCTGAAAGCTGCAGTTATAAGGTTATAAAAACCTCAATTTGATGGACTGTCATTCAGCTGTAATAATGATAGTCCTGAACCTTAGAGAGAACCTCGTCTCTCCTGCCTGGAGAAACAAGTTTACGCTTAGGTTAAAAAAAGCAGAGTGCCAAGATGAATATTCACTCTGATCATTATTTAAAAGATACTGTGCATTATGAACAAAGCAGGGGAAGGGAGGCACTGACATTTAGACGAGCTACATGCAAGGTGTCATACGTGTGCTACATCTAATACACAAAATACGATGTGGCACTAATGACGTTGAAATACCTGAGTAGGAACCTCAAGTTACTCACTCTTCACAGTCGGTTTCCTAGGGTCATAGGAAACGGTGCTGCTGACCACAGGCGCCAAGTGGGCACTGCTGGTGCTCGGGCCGTCGTAGGCTGGCTCCTCGGGGCTGGCGTTAAAGCTGTTGCTGCTGCCACTGCTGAAGGGAGCGTGGCTGCTTCCTGTGGAGTACGGGGCTGGCTTAATCCTGTAACGCAGAACACAGCTGGTTAGCCTTGAGTAGGAGAAATCCGCACCAGCAGTCTGAAGCTGGCCTGTTTGAGGAGGACTCGGCTGTGTGGCTTTGCCCGTGGACCCTAGTACCCTAGATTCGGGCGGTGGCTCAGAGGGCACTAGCCCTTCAGAAGGAATGATAATCTCCACTAACTTCTCACTGTTTAGGTGTAAATCTGCATTCTGAAAATGCTAATATGACTTAAAGTCATGACAGTAATATGTTATTTGTTCAAATGGGGAAAAGGAAAGCATGCTTCCCCGAAGCCAGGGCCTGTTCTCCATGTGACCGGAACCCCCCGAGAGGCAGGAGGAATTATCTGGCCCACACTGCAGTCAAAGCAGCTGAGGCTCAGGGAGGTCAAGGTCGGCCTCCAGAACTCACTCCGCACCGCCGTGCTTTCACCCAAAAATAAACTGCTGGCTGCCTCTTAGGGCTGAATGACACGCCCCTGGGGCCTCTTCCCTAAGCGTGCAGAAACCACGGGGAGCAGAGATCGTACTTGATCTTCTCGGGCACAAGCGCTCCCCCTGTTCCAAACTTCTCCTGCCGTCTCCGAACATCGCGAGGTGGTTTGGCCACAGAGTTGACAAAGGCCATCTTTGCTTGTCGGCCTGTGGAGAAATATGGAGATCAATACCTGCCTTCTTGAGCAGAGACGGTATTATTTTAATAATCTACACTATTAAGAGACAAAGGCTTTTTAAGTGCTCCCCAAACTAGGGGATTATCAACCCTGAAAATGCCCCTGTAGGGTAGCACGGGTGGTGGCAGGAGAAGCACCCCACCCCTGCCCCTTCGGCAAATACAAGAGAGATTTAGGGCCCCCGAGGCCCTGCGGCTCTTCCTCTTACCTTTGGGCTTATTCGCGTGTGCGGATCGGATGTTCTTCGTCAGCAGTCGTAGCCGCTGCTCTCGGGCATCCTGGAGCCGCAGGTACATCTCCCGCCATGACTCATACTCCTCTGGCCTTTCTTCCTTAAAGTCTCGGTGACAATGAATTTTCCATAATTGATCTGTTTCTTCAATTAATACCTAAAATCAGAACCGGGACATCATTTATATGCAAGCACGGTTACACATCTCTTTTCTATCCTTAATCACCTAGGCATGACCAGGTTCCTAATGATTTTTTGGTCCTCATAGTATAGTGTTATACTAAAATACCACAGTTCTAGAAAAAAATCAGATCACTAAATTAAAACAATGCTAAGTGTGAGGCATTGTACTAGCTGCTTTGGGGCATTGTGAGGGGAGAGGAGACAACAGAAAAACTAGTTTAAGATCAGTTTTTCCTTTAGAAAATCAGTGAAGGGCAGAAGTGGGAGGAGGTAAAGTCCAGGCATTTCCCCAGCACTGCCCTCAGCTGGACTGTCAAGGGGGCCAGCGAAGAAGGAGGGTCAGTTACAGATCCCCCGAATCAGAGAGACAGCTAATGCAATCAAGTGAGTATACTGCAGCGTTACAGAGGGATTTCTGGCTACATCTAGATGTCTCTAGAGACACCCAGCCAATCTGTGCTCTCTTCTGTTCACCGGACACCTGTGTGTCAACACAAAGCTCGGTTCATGCCCCAGATCCCAGGGGCTGTGCTGCCAGAATTCTCCCTGACCTCTGTGATGACCAGGCAAGCTCAAGGGACGAGCGGGAAGTATGTTTCACTCCCTTTGAATCCCACCTTGATTCCAGCCCAAGAGGCCCACTTAAGATGCCAGGAGTAGGTGCTGAAAAGATGCTTGTTTAAAGGCCCACTGGCAAACCAAACATGCCCAGAACAGTGGCCCAACCGCTGGCCTGCCCTGCAGCTGCAACAGCTTCACAGAGACAAAGCCATTCCTGGAGACACAAGCCAGAAAACTGCCGTCTTCCCACCCAAACAGGACACTCACGTGATTGTATTCCTCAATGCGATACAGCTGATCAGGCGTACACCTCTCCAAAACGGGTTCAAGAAGAGAATACGGGACACCTCCCACTTCAAAGATCGCTGCAAGAGAATCAAAGGTGACAGCAGTGAGGAGCGGCTGAGGCCCCAGTGCCACAACATGCTTGAGAAAGGAGGGGGGTGTGAGGCTTACAGTCGATGTTGTTCTTAAGTACCCGGATGCACTGCTGGTGCAAGGTCATCATTTTGGGGAGGTAGGCACACTTGGAACCGGAATACACCTGCATCTTAGAATTCATTCTCCGCCCAGTGAATCCAGCTTCTTCCTCTTCCTGGGGTGATGAGAGGGCTGTAAGGCAAGAAAAGCAGAATGTAAGTCACAAAAGGCACTAAGGAACACAGTGAAAACTCTCCTTCCCACCCCATTTCTCAGGCTCCCAGTTCCCTTTCTCAAAGGCAACCAGTGCTACCAGCCTCTTGTGTATCCTTCCAGAGAGCTGATGCGAGAATAAGCAAAT
This sequence comes from Equus caballus, assembly GCF_041296265.1. NCBI lineage: Eukaryota > Metazoa > Chordata > Mammalia > Perissodactyla > Equidae > Equus > Equus caballus. The sequence goes on from NC_091685.1 coordinate 31,195,980, forward strand.
ATGTATTTTATTCCTTTTTAACCAATTAATAACATACTCACTATCATTGTTTTTCCGTTACCACATTGTAGAAATCATCCCATGTCAGCACATAGACTTCGCACGTTTTCGCAGCCCACAGGATGCCACTGTGTGGGTGAACCGTGACTTATCTGTCAGCCTCTGGCAGAGGGACACGTATATGGCTTCTATTGCTTTTGCTATTAAAACTAGACTTTTTTTTAAGATAAAAAGCTCATGTAGAACATACAGAATAAAGGGCTACTAGTAAGCAGCCGCTAAGATTTATTGAACTTCACTATGTGAAGAAACCTGGAGCTAAGAGCTTTACCAGGATTATCACTTTTAATCCACTTAACAGCCCTATGAGGCACACACCGTTATTTTTATTGCCATTTACGGAATACAAAACTGAAGTCCAAGGAAATTAAGGTATTACCCAAGTTCACATAACTTGTAGAGCCAGAGCCGGGATTCAAACCCAAGCCATGCAACTCTAGAGCCTGCGTGATGAGGAAATGCATCCAAATCTGATGGCAGATCATGAATGAATTTTAAAAATCTTTTTCCATTTAAAAAATGAAAATTACCTTTTCGCTTTGGTTGGAAGGAGGCTATCAAGTCGAGGGAAGGAAGTGGACGGTAATTGGCCTGTATCACGGGCAAGGGGAGGTCGGGCAACGCCTCGGTGGGGACCTGCAAAGAGACCAGTGACTGGAGAGCTCCTTTCTGCCAGCACAGCTCTCCTCCCTACAGTCAGTTCCCAGCAGTGTGGACGGGGCAGGGGACTTCCCAGGCGGCCCCAGGCTGGAGGAGGGGTGGCAGCCATGTCTCACAGCACCTGAGTCAGGAAATACACATAGATGGGCCCAGCACAACGGGACACCTCAGAGAATACTTATCTTGGGTACTACCTACCCCGGCAGCTAGAGGCCCAGAGGAAATTACTTCAAACTGAAGTTCAACAGGCCACTAAAAGCCAGCCAAGCAAAACAGCAGCAGGGTGGGTCCAGGGAGCCCTGCGGGGCCAGCGGCCGGGAACGGGAAGCCACCAAGGGGCGGAAGGCTTACCTTTCTCAGCTTGGCTGCGTCAGCCCCAGCCAGCTGAAGCTTCTCTGACTTGTTTTCGTGCCCCTTAGGTAATTTCTGAACCGAGTCCAAGTTTTTACTAGTGCTTTTCGAATCGTTTTTTTTAAGTCCTTTTTCTCCAAGAGCCGTGGCTGAAGTTTTCACAATCTTTTTCTTTTTCTTCCGGGGCTGGTCATAGCTGAGGTATGACTCAAAAGACATGGTGGGCTGCTCAAACTCGTCATCCGCGTCTGCCTCCTCAGCTTTAGGGAGGGAGCCCACTGACTTTCTATCTGAATGAGCCGTTTTCACTTTCCCCTCTTGAGTCTTTAGGTTGTTAGAAACCTTCTCTTTCACCTTGGGCAACAGGTCTCCTGCCCCCTTCCCCGCGTCTAAGCTGTCTACGCCGGGCTTGTTTTTGTCGGATCTGGTTTTCTCCGAGTCTCTGTGCTTTGGTCTTTTCACGGGGTTGTCTGAAGCCGCCTCCGAGGCGGGCAGACCCTTCTTCTTGGTGCCGCCCTCCCTCTCCTTCTCCTTCCTCACCCCACTCGAGGGCGGCTTCTCTCTCGAGCTGTCCCCGGAGGGCGGCCTCCGTGTCTCCTCTTTGGAGACGGCCTTGTGGGACTTCTCTCTGCTCAGGGACGACTTCTCATCTCCCCTGGCATCCACGGGACATTTTTCTCTGTGGGAAGATTTGTGCTCCTTGTTCTGACTCATGACCCCTTTGCCCTGGGGTTCGCCCAGGTGTCGTTCTTGACTGACTCCTAGTCTGTCCTGAAAGGCATTACTGTGGCCTTTTCCGGGCTTCTGGTGTGGGACAAAGGGCTCATGGTCCTCCTCCGGGGATCTGTAATGGTCCACGGACATCTGATGAGGACTGGCAGACGACGGAGGGGACTGGACGTGGCCATAGTCAGATGATTCGTGGTCTGAAGAGTAGACTGGCGAGGCTCTGCGGCACCTCTTTCTCTCGTCTCTCCTCTCGTGACTGTGAGACACTTTGTGAGGTCTCTCGAACTCCGAGAGTTTTCTGTGTTTTTTCTGTCTGTGATCCGGACTATAGGACTGGCTACTGGAGGCTTTCCAGTTTTCTGGGTAGTCCTCTTCCATCTCCTCCTCCTTCTGAAGGGCGTCCCTCGGGCGCTTTCGGGAACTGGTCTTCTCATAGTCCTGTTCGTCAGGCTCAGTGTTCCTAAAATAAAAGAAAAAGCAGACAAAGCAGATATAAATCTCACTGTAATCCTTACTCAGAGGACAAAATCACAGAACCTGAACTCGCAAAAGAGATGAAGAGGATGCAGAGTTAGAAACTAGGTTCTTGGGAAAAAGGAAAATGAGTGCTGCTCAAAGACACTCGACTAAGTTTTCAAAGTGGGAAAACACAAATATTCAATAAGTGGAAAAGGACACAGTTAACTTGTTACATAAAAAACAGGCTGTTATTTATACAGTTTGTTCACAACCATATAAAAATGTCTTTGAAGAAGAGGGTAGAAAGAAACATGCCAAAATGTTAATAATGCTTCTCTTTGGAATTACATGAAATTTTTATTATTTCTATTTTTTAATATTTTCTAATATTCTATAGTGATCATAGATTATTATATTTTTTTTTTGGTGAGGAAGACTGGCCCTGAGCTAACACCTGTTGCCAATCTTCCTCTTTTTTGCTTGAGGAAGACTGTCCCTCACTCAACATCTATGCCAATCCTCCTGTACTTTATACATGGGATGCTGCCACAGCAAGGCTTGATGAGCAGTATATAGGCCTGTGCCCACGATCCAAACCCGTGAACCCTGGGCTGCCAAAGTAGAGTGTGCGAACTTAACCACTATGCCACTGGGCCAGCCCCAAACACAGATTATTTTTATAATAATAAGACAAAATAAATATTTTAAATATGAAGGCAAAGAAAGAATAATAAAGAAAAACTTTTCTGTCTGCAAACACTCTGAGTACCAGATTTAACCACGAAGTTGAACAAACCTACAGAGTAAATGTCCTTACCGTTCCACAGGAACCAACTTCTTCCACTGGGCCACTAAGTTTCTGGCAAAGTTTCCAACGTGCTCGTGTTTTCGCAGGCTATTTACTGTTTTCCCAACACCAGTTTCCTACAGATTTGATAAAGGAATTGTTAGAAGGTTGCAGAACAAGGTTCACAATTTTCTAAAGAAATAAGGCCTCTTGCTTTGAGAAACTCAACATATCAATACTTCCTTCCTGAAACATACCTTGCAAGTCTCAATACAAAATTACTTTGTGCCTATGCCCCAAACCTCTGATGACACACAGTAGCAAAGCATACCAGATTCAGAAGAGGAAAACACTGAATTAAAAAGCTTCTAGGGGCCGGCCTGGTGGTGCACATTCCACTTCGGCGGCCTGGGGTTCGCCGGTTCGGATCTTGGGTGCGGACATGGCACCGCTTGGCACGCCATGCTGTGGTGGGCGTCCCACATATAACATAGAGGAAGATGGGCACAGATGTTAGCTCAGGGCCAGTCTTCCTCAGCAAAAAGAGGAAGATTGGCAGTAGTTAGCTCAGGGCTGATCTTCCTCAAAAAAAAAAAAAGCCTCTAAACCTTTAACAGTAATGACAAGAGTGATAATGGCAGATGCCAGGCACTGAGCTAAGAGCTTTGCATACAGTGCATCAATCCTTACAACAACTCTGTGAGGCAGGAATCTGCCCCATTGCACAAAAAAAGAACAACCTAAAGTCACAGAACTTGGATTTGAATCCAGGACTAGTTGATGACAAAGTCAATCTTCTTCTAATTTTTTTTTTTAATTTTATTTTTTCCTTTTTCTCCCCAAAGCCCCCCAGTAAATAGTTGTCTATTCTTCGTTGTGCGTCCTTCTAGTTGTGGCATGTGGGACGCCGCCTCAGCATGGTTTGATGAGCAGTGCCATGTCCGCGCCCAGGATTCGAACCAATGAAACACTGGGCCACCTGCAGCGGAGTGCGTGAACCTAACCACTCGGCCACGGGGCCAGCCTGTTCTTCTAATTTTTAGAAAAATTTTTTGCCATAAAATTCATGTAACATAAAATTCAGCATTTTAACCATTTTAAAGTGTATAGTTAGTGGTTTCCAAATGATTACAATACTGTGCAACCATCACCATTAATACCAAAACATTTCCATCACCCTAAAAAGAAACCCTGTTCCTCTCAATTCCCCCAGCCCCTGGCAACCACTAATCTACTTTCTATCTATGGATCTGCCTATTCTGACATTTCCCATAAATAGAACCATACAATAATGTGGCCTTATGTCTGGTTTCTTTCACTTCCAAAGCCCATGCTCTTAATCTGACTGTCCAATCTCTGCCAGTGAGGAGGGGATGGGATATAGTCATATAATGTCTAAAGTTACACAGTCCTTACCGCAAGAATGTCTACTGTAATAGGCAAGGCAGAGAGTTTCTTCAAATATTTCAATAGCTGCAGAGAAAATAAAATGAACATTAATTTCTACAAAATCATAATTATTTGCTGGAAGAAATAAGAATATTATCTGACAGTGAAGTGCTTACTCAGTTCTAAGTGTTATACAGGACTAAGTATGATTATTACCCTATTTTACAAGTGTGAAAACAAGGTCAGGAAAGTTAAGTTACTTGCCCCAGGATGCAAATAGGGCAGGATTCACTCAGGTCTGTGGCTTTAGATTCCGTGCTTTTAACCACTATGCTACACCAAAGGGGAAATAAGACTTAGAGAAGAGAATCAAACCTGCCAACTCTAATAAAAGTCATCAGCAACTATAGTCTTGCCCCAGTTTTGAGAGAGAATTTCTGAGAAAGGTACCAACTTTAGGAAAATTACCCATAGACCTGGCACAGAGGAAAGTAAAAAGGAGATGAGGTCTCTACAGGAAAAAGAGCATCGTGTTTCCAGGAAGAGTCCCAGTGTTTAACAGAATTGGTTTTTGGACAGAAGTGGGAAGCCAAGACCAATTTCAAGTTGCCAGAAGCAGAGCTTTGCTGTTGCAAATGGTGAACACAAAATGTCTGGGTAGATTAGAAAAGCGATCTGGGTTTGGCCACATTTCCCTTCTGTAGTCTCTAAAACTAGGTCAAAATCAGGATAGAAGGGCTGTTAAGACAGAGTTCCGGAGTTAGAGACAGGCTTCAGTTTGGCTCTGTCGCCTCCTTCCCTGGTGATCTTGTGCAAGCCGGTGACCTCTTTGAACCTCAGTTACTTCATCTGCACAGTAGGAACTGGACCCTGTCTCTACTGCACAAGCTGTGAGGATTCACTGAGACAAACCATGCGCATCCTTAGCCATAGTGCCTGGAACACTCAAAAAGCTCAATAAATGCCTATGATTAATCATTTCATTCATCAACTGACAGCTCTTTAAATGTCTACCCTTGATCCTCAAGCACGTATTCCCCAGCCAATTCCTACTTGCTCCATTTCTACCCAGAGCACGACTGGCTATGCCTTTCTTTAGATGTTTATGTGGACATAAAGATACTGACCGTCCGAGAAGGGCTGCCAAGTAGAAGCAGTTCAAAACAGGTAACTGTGACTACCTTTACATTTAAACATTAGATAACAAGATCTGTTCTTTTTCCATGTGTAGCCCAGGCTATAATTAGCGTGTCATATTGCTATTAGGTGGAGTAGTAAGTATGCTTTTCTGGTCATTCTACTTCAATAATTACTGAACGTGGTCGCTAGGCAGAGCAATTGGATCAAAGTGATAATCTTGTTTGACTGGGAACAAATGAGAAGCCAAGTGGTGTACCTAGGGAGCTTCACCTTCAGAGTTGAGTGAAAATTACCCTCCACTTCAAATCCGATCACCATTATCCAACTCAGGAGGAAGTTTATGTGAATTTCTTGTCACCCAAGCTACGGGTGCGAAGATTAATGCCAATTCCTTTTCTTAAAGGAAAATTTAGAATCACTGTAAAGGTTAAAAACAGGTTGTCTCCCCTAATGTCATTCCCTGGAAGGCATTTATATACCACCTACTGTGTGTCAACTACTATACTAAGTTCTTACATGTGTTACTTCATTTCGTCCTCATTAAACAACCCTATAAAGTGGATATTATTCTCCCCATTTTACAGATATTGAAATCGAGCTCAGTGAGGTTAGGTCATTTGCCTAACGAGCTAGTAAGTCGAGTGTGTCTACCACAGCACGTACTACAAAGCCAGGAGAAACATCCAACATGACCCTGTCCTTATAAACTAGGAAAAGAAAACAGAGCAGTAGCTCATGTGCCTCTTAGCATGCCTAAACAGAGCAGAAGAGCTCCTCCTCTGTATTAGCTTGTTAGACAGTTTACAGTCCATAAAGTAAAGGAGGTCACCATGGGGACAAAGAGTCCCAGGACCTCTACAAAGTCAACATATAAGGATGGGTCAGAAGTCACTGAGGCTGTGTTCATCTCAGAGCCTAGCACTAACTGGAAGTGCGCATGCTGCCTTCCTGCTTTGATTTGGGTTAAAAGGGGCAATTTAAAAGCAGACAAAACTAAAACCCTGGGGATCTTCAAACTGATTTAGCCCAACATAAAAGAAAAAGGGCTTCAGAGCCCCTCTATTTTCAATGAGGTTCAAGAAAGAAGAAAGCAATAACAAGGTAAAAGCATTTGGGCATCCTCAGATAGATGGAAACTTGCTGTTGTCAAACCAAGGGACCAATTGTAGAGTTTGCAAGAAGTGATAACAGGTTATGAGAAATGTCAAACATTTGCACATACATGCTTTGGAATCTCGGTTGTCCTTTGCACACTCCTTCAACCCAAAGAGCAAAAGATGTTCGTAATGTGGACCCCTCATTCTCCACTTTGCCATCCAACTGTGTTCTTGGTAGTTTTCACATTCAAAATGTAACTCAGGACAGGTAACTTTACGAGCAATGAAAATTGTTTCCAATTTAATAATAGGAACCAAGTGACCCTGGTCAGCCTGACACCTTTTCCCCAAGTAAGCCTAGCTCATACACAGATGGACTTACAGCGAAAACAGCGTGACAGTTTCAACACCAATGTTTAATACCAGAAAAATCCATGAACGTAGGTGTGGAATCAACCCTTTGGCTAATAATGGTTTGAAATCAAGATTTACTTGCAGATTCAGTACTGCTATATAATCATCTTGCAATTTCAAGAACAACCTGTAGGAGCTTGTTGGGTTAACAGAAGGTTGAGAAGAAGGCCAGTGTGCCAGCTTGCAGTTTCCCCTTTGCACTTAGCTCATTTCTGAATGCGAACTATTGTGCTCTTTGCAAAAATAACCTCTCAACATTCTCTCATCTTCATAGTGCTTACTTCATAATGCAAAGCCACAAGTTAAGAGTAATTTTCTATATGGGAAGAGAAAGCCCAAATACTCACAATAATCACTAATAGTTCAAGTAGGAAGAAAAGCCAAACAAATCTTTTCCTAATTTGAAATTTCATGCATATCAACTACTAGGAAAGCTACTTCAAAATCTGAAAGGAAAAATGACAATAGATACTACATGCTGCATTTGTTTTTAACCTCATAGAAATAAAGACCAAATCGGTAGAGGATTTACATAATATTGCTTTAAGGTTTTAAAAATCAGTCACAAACCTACGAAGTTTAGGAAACCAACTAGTACTCAGGAATAATGACCATTTATTACATGTCCACAAAGGATTATTGTAAAAAGAAACTCGTACATATTCCTGGCTACTAGGTTCTGAAGCCACAATAGAAAATATAACACAAAGCAGTTGAAAGCATTTAAGTTTTCACAGATTTAAAACTAAAATGGCTTCCTGAAGAAGTGGACCTTTGAGCTTGGTATACATGAGAAGAGTTAAAAAGTGGTCTGATGGTTGAGAGGCTGTGTGCAGCCTGTAGAAATGGAGGGGGAAACCCCTCACCTATGAAAGGCTGGGAATACGTGAAAAGAAAGGGGCCCCTCAAGAAAAATTGTAGAGTGGCAATTAGTAGCTACTGAGCATGTCCTATGAGCCTGGCGCTTCCTCTTTTCAGTTTCGTCCTGGGAAGAAGCAGGTGAGGGAACAGGCTCAGCAAGAAACGTCCCCCACGTCCACGGCCGGCAAACGGATCAGAATCCAAACCTCCGCCAACGCTTCATCCCCGCTGCCACCCTGGATGACTTCCTCTTCACACGGCGCCCCGGGGCTGCAGAGCCAACTCTCGGGAACTGTGCGCTCGAGCCAGAACGCTGACGGGGAATGTCAAAGACCCTAAGTGTCTTCATCGCTGTATTTCAATTTTGAAAAAAAATCCAACACCCCCAAGACGCTCTCCCAGCCACCAGGAAGCTGGATAACAGAGAGCCGGACGGGAAGAAGAATGCATTGAACTTAAGAAAACAGTTAAAGCAAAACTAGCTGAGCACCATTAAAAATGGTTGCCCATCCCTCGCAGCGACGAGAGAGGGTAGCGCTCACCTTTCTCTCAAGGCCAGATGGAAATCCGGCCGCAACTTCTAATTTTGTTTTTCTCCCGACTGCGTCCTAAGTTGTGAGGGGCGCACAGAGCGAGGCGGCGCGGGGTTCATTTTGTTTTGCTGGGAGAGGGCTTTCCGGGGAAGGCGAGGAGGCCCACGTTCCACCGCGGAGCCGGAAAGTCCCGGAGCGTCTGGAGGCGGCGCAGGAGCAGCCGCCGCGCCGCGCGCACCCCGCGCCGCAGGACCGTCCCCGCCGCCCGATCGCGCCCGCAGACGCCGGGACGGCAGAGCCGGGGCCGCGCTCCGGGGCACCGCGGCGCTGGCACGCGGAGCCGCCCGCCGTCCCTCCCACCGCAGGCCGCGCGCCGCCCGCCGCCCCGGCTCCGAGCCCCGCCGGCCGGGCCGGGCCGCGACCGTTAGGGGGCCGCGCCGCGCCCAACGCCCGCCGCTCACCTTCTTCGGGTCCGGGTTGGCGGCCAGGCGCGCCTGCAGCTTCTCCACCACTTGGAGCGCCGACTCCGCCGCCATCGCTGTCACTGGCGCGGCCTCCTCGCCGGAACTGGGCTCGCGTCGCGTCCTCGGGCCGCGGCTCCGCCCTCCGGGCCTCCCCGGCGGAGACGGAAGCGCGACCGGCCCCTTCCGGGCTCGGCGGGCGCGGGGCGGGAGCTGGGGGGCCCCTCCCCCGGGACGGCGCGGTGCGCCCCGAGGGGCCGCTGGGGCCGCGCGCTCCGCGCCCTGCAGCTGGGCAGCCCGGGCCGGGAGGGCCTCCGCGGCGTCTCGGCGCCGGCCCCCGGCCTTGGAAAGCCTGACGCCCCCTCCCGCCCGGGGCTGCGAGCACGCCCCGCGGAGCACCCGTCCGCGGTGCAGGCCCGGCCGCCAATCGGGATCCGCGGGGTAACGACGGCGCCCGGCCCGGGTCGAGAGCACGAAGCGCCAGTGGTCGGGCTATTTTGATGTTACCCTCAGTACAACCCAATGAAACGAGTTCTATGATCCCCATTTTACAGACGAGGAAACTGAGGCTCAGGGAGACCAACTCAACTTGCATGTGGTCACATAACAGCAAAGAAGTGAAGCTGGAATTTGAATCTAAAAAGTCTAGGTCCCCTGTGAGTGTGCATCTTTGAATAAGGTCGAGGAATGGAACCCCAGAGAGAAAGAGATTTGTCAAAAGTCAAAACAGTTTAGCGACATGAGATAATAGCCGGTGTGTCTCATTTCCCCCCCAAACACCGTCTGGTACATAGGCACCAAGCAAATATTTCTTGAATGAATGAATGAATGAATGGCTATTTCCTCTGAAATTGGGCCTGAATTCAGTACAGCCTGAGTCAGACCAGCCCAAGACACCATCTTGAGGGCCCTAACCTCATGCTAGAAGCACTAAATTTTACTGTTACTATTATTGCTATTAAAAAGAACTAAACCATTGAGAAGTGACTTAAAATAGTAGCATTAATTACATCTCATGTGATGAGATTAGATCCTAATCTGATCTCCAGCAGCAACTTGGCAACGTACCTAACCTCACCTGTCACCAAAGCGGAAAAGCCCAGAGGCTCTTCCAGGTCCCGGCTCTGGAAAAAGAAAAAGAAACTTCACATGAATTATTTGCTCGAATGAGCTTTCATTCCTTGGCTAGCTGAGAAGCCTCCCTGCTTTGTTCCCACCCCTCTGCTTGGTGCCCCTCCTTTCAAAACGGACCTCTTTCAGGGTGTAGATAAATTGTCAATTTATTCTTCTGTCTTGCCACTGGGCTGTTTGTTTATCAAGTGCAGTAACCAACGGATCCAACTTTAAATCTCTCTGCCCAGCACGATACAGCCGATAAAATCAGCACTGGGTAAAAAGTCCACACAAGATTAATGACCCCCCAGCTGGGGCCCTAAGACTCAGCTGTGGGTGCAATGGAGGAGGCATCGCCCTGGTGTGAGGAGGCTTGGATTCCAGTCCTGGCCCTAAAGTCTCCCTCCTCTGCACAGCAAATGCTTCTACACTTTAAATTCCTTCCATTTTGAAAATGTAGCATTGGTGTAATGGAAAACAGGCCGATTCTTGAAGCAGAATTGCTGACTAACTGACCTGGCATATACTCAGGACACTGGAACATTTTGCGCATGTTACCCAGGGAGATATTAACAATCAGAATGAAAAGAAATAATGCATGTTGCTGGGGGCTACTGGAGAGGGTGCTCCCCACCCCGCCACCCCATCTATGTCAGCCTGAGTCAGGTTTACCTACAAAGTAAAGAACTCTTACACTTGAATATATGAATACTTCTCTGATCAGTTCATTATGTATGTGTCATTCTGATTAAAAACAAAGTTTTGAACCAGTTCTAAAAATGGTACTCTGTCTGTGTTCACTAAGGGATTTCCATTGCAATCCGTGGTTTACACAAGATGTTCAACACCAGAATGAGTTCCCTAAGGTCACAGGCTGTTTTCTCCATCTTGGATCAGTAATATCTAGCACATGGGTGACATTTCATGAAGGTCTGTTGAAAACTGAGCTAAATATTACTTACTTAAGGCTAGCCCAGAGTATCATCTGAAACCTTGAGGGGGACTCTCTAGGTCTCTTAACCAGCACTTTAGAGCCACCTGTGAGAAGAATGAAGAGACCCATCTTATTCTGCTCAGAAGGCATGTGTAAGGCTAGCCTAGGGAAGAAAGATGGCCAGGGAGGCTCTCATCTTCTGCTATGCACACTTTTGAGTTTTTGCAACAAGTATGATCTACTTTTATAATGAAAATAACCTAAAGGTATTTTAACTTTGGAAAAGAGCAATCCCAGGCTGGCTGGTGCTAGAGTCATTTAAAACACTGAAAGACAAGTGAAAAAACAAAAAACACCAACCATCTTGTCCTCAATAGTGACGGAAGTCCTTGTTGCCTGTCATGCAATGGGGGAGTGAGATTCTGTGGGCTGGACAGTGTGTTGAGTGAGGAATACTGGTGGGTGGAGGGCTCGCCCTTGGACCTCTCCTGGCCTGGGCTCAGCCGCTCCTCTATCCTACCAAGTAGGCAGGATCTAAGGTTGGTTGGATGGTAGGTGTAAAGGACAGAGGGTTGGGGCTCAGTGATAACCTGAGTTCCAAACCCCAACTCTACCAGTGCTAACTATGGCTCCTGGTCAAGTCACCTATAATGGCTGAAATTGTTTCCTCCTACTTCATATATTTCTTGTGAGGCTTATAATATGTTATGTTAAACACTGGCATACAGTAGGTATTTTTTTTCTCCCCAAAGCCCCCAGTAGATACTTGTATATTCTAGTTGTAGGCATTTTAATTCTTCTGTGTGGGATGCCACCACAGCACGGCTTGATGAGCAGTGTGTAGGTCTGCACCCAGAATCTAAACTAGTGAACCCGGGGCTGCTGAAGCGGGGCACATGAACTTAACCACTTGGCCACAGGGCTGGCCCCCAGTAGGTATTTTTTTAAAAGCAGCAATTATCAGGGAAAATTCATTGCCTTGGTAAAGAGAATATTGTGTTCTGCTCTAAAGGGGAACATAAAACCCTCCATCTGGGCAGTTTTGTTCTGCACAGTTGTAGCCACTGTTCTCTTCCCCGGTGGGCTCATTTTTCTGAATTGACTACATTCATCTTTGTTTCACATCCTTCAAACATGCTCAGCTGGTTATTTACTTAGGGATGACATCTTTCTGGGTTTCAAAGGCTCAATTTGCCCTCCTCAAATAGAGTAATACAAGTGGAGACTGCCAGCTCCAGGGAATGGTGTCTGAGGTTCAAAATCCACACCTTTTATAGACTGCCTTGACATTGGACCAAATTCTCCACTAACAACTTAAGTATATCAGGCCAGAAAACCCCCTGAGGCCCTTTGGCTAAGGGGGCAGCTGCAGCATTCTATGCAGCCCATGGAGAGCGGCCTGCTGAGAATCTGTACTTACCAGGAAAACAAGCTTCCATAAAAACCAAAAAGTAACAGGTATACACTTTGATACTTTTATACTCCATGAATTTATATAAATTGTATCTAGCTAGTAACAGAAACACTTTCCCTTAGCTCTTTGTTTTATTTTTGTTACATTTATCACAGTTTGAAATTATCTTATTTAGTGGTTCCTGTTTTTATAGTCCCTTCCCGATATGTAAGCTCCATGAGGCATCACTGTCGCTAAACAGTACCTAGAACACAGTAGGCATTCAATAAATGTTGACGGAGGTGGATGAAAGAGCTACCTCACAGCATTGTTGTGGGGATTAAACGAGACTGTGTATGAACACACCTGGCACAGTGTGATCAGCCAATCCTGTTAGTTTAACTAATCCTAACTACGTATTTTATAGATAAGGACATTGGTGCTTAGGAAATTTAAGTGACACCATGCCCTCGGCCCCAGAAACTGAGTGTGGTTGTGGCCTTTGTTGAGAATGCCCTTGGAAGGAAGTTGTTAGAAAAAGTGTGAGCTAAAGGCAGCTAGCCTGGAACTGATGGGGCCAGACGGGAAAGAGAAAGAAAGGGGAGGAGGAGAGAGGAAGATGGAGAGGTCGACTGATTGCATTAAGTCTGGACTGATTAAATCTTCTCCCCCGAGTGTTAGCAGGGGTCTATGAACCCTCTGAGTTTGAATGCCAACAGATTACAAATTCTCAGAGAGGTCTGTGTCTCCCTCCCTCTCTTTAGGAAGAAAGAAAAAATTAATACCTCCCGGGTTATGTAGAGAATATTAAGAAAGCAGCCCCACAGCAGCATCGGGAAGGACAGCTGCTGCTTGCCTGAAGAGCGGCTTCTAGGGCGCCCAGCTCTGCGCTACCTTTATGTGCATCCTCTCTCCACCTTCCAACCATCTCATGAGGCATTTTAAGGATGGAGAACCCGAGGCTCAGAGAGGCTGAGCAACTAGCTCAAATGCAGCAAGTTACAAGTCTAAAACGTGAACCAAGGTCTGCTCAGCTCCAAAGTCCACACTGGCCACACACCACCCCTCCTGCACCCCTGAGACTCACCACACAGCTCTGGCCAAGCCTGGTTCCTCATCTGCTAAGTGAGGAGGACTAATCGGTCAAAGTAACAACAGTAGCAATGATGATAATAATACTACCGATTCTTGGCATTTACAGCGTGCCAGGCATTATGCTAAGCAATTTGTGTTAACTATCAACTTTATCCTTAAAACAATCCTGCAATATAGATACCATATAATCTCCATTTCACAAATGAGGAAACTGAGGATTTGGACACACCCAAGGTCACAGAACTTGTAAGCAGCCCAGCCAGGAGTCAAAGCCAGGTTTGTCTGGCACCAAAGCTCGAGCTCTTTGACCTTAAATTGGCTTGCTGCCTGTTGCCAGAGAAGCCACCTGGGAAGACACCATACAATTGACACATTTCATTCATTCATTCATTCATTTATTCATTCAATTCATCTTTGGTGTGTATGGCTGGAGTGGAATGAGAACGGGAAAAGGTAGTACCAGATGAATTTGGTGAGGAAGGCAGATTATTGAAGGCCTTAGAGGACATGGTAGAGAATTTGTATTTGATTGTAAAGTTTTATGGATCCTAGGTAGTGGAGTGGTATGACCTAAACTAATTATTTTAACACTGTAGACAATGTATCAAGAATTAAGGACTACAGGGCTGGCCTAGTGCTGCAGCGGTTAAGTGCGCATGTTCTGATTCGGCGGCCCGGGGTTCGCCAGTCCGGATCCCGGGTGTGGACAAGGCACCACTTGGCAAGCCATGCTGTGGTAGGCGTCCTACATATAAAGTAGAGGAAGATGGGCACGGATGTTAGCTCAGGGCCAGTCTTCCTCAGTGAAAAGAGAATTGACAGCAGTTAGCTCATGGCTAGTCTTCCTCAAAAGAAAAAAAAAAAGAATTAAGGACTGCAATTAATCTGATACTGTGCTTTAAAACAAACTCAACAATCCCTTTAACAGTCACCTGATCAGAGAGACTTTACTTAACCGCTTATATAAAATAGCATACACCCACCCCTCTGTCACTTCATTTTCTTCAAAGAACTTATCTCCACCTGCTTATTGTGTATTCTCTCTCTCCCCACCCCTAGAATGTAAGCGCCATGAAAGCGGGAACTTCTTGTTCCCTGCTTTATTCACTACCACCTAGAATAGTGCCTGGCACATAGGAGGCAGTCAATAAACATTTGTTGAATGAATAAATAACAAAGGTATGTTATACCTTCCCCAGAACACAGTCTACATTTTTTTTTAAGATTTTATTTTTTTCCTTTTTCTCCCCAAAGCCCTCCGGTACATAGTCGTATATTCTTTGTTGTAGGTCCTTCTAGTTGTGGCACGTGGGACACCGCCTCAGCGTGGCTTGATGAGCAGTGCCATGTCCATGCCCAGGATTCAAACCAATGAAACACTGGGCCGCCTGCAGCGGAGTGCGTGAACCTAACCACTCGGCCACGGGGCCGGCCCCTACAGTCTACATTTGACGTCTATGCTTGTTCATCTTCTCAATCCAATATGAATGTTGGCTTCTATTCTCACCACTCTACTGAAAACAACTTTTCTAAGGTCAGCAGTAAAACCCCAATTGCAACACCTGAAGGTGTTTTTATCGTGGCACACTTCTCTGCTCTATCTGACATTGGTGATTTCTCCTCTCCGGGAAACTCCATTCTGTTGGCTTCCATGACATTTCCCTCTCCTGATTCTGTTCCTTTTCCACCACTTCTCTCCCCTTCATGCTACATTTCCTCTGGGTTTAGTCCTGGGCCTGTTACTTTTATGATACACTTTGGGTGTTCTCATCCACTCTCACGGTTTCTACCACCACCTATATGCTTGTAATTCCCAAATCTATAGGGTTAGTCTCAAACTTCAGATTGCCTGGATAGAGTTCAGAATCTGTCTGGATGGACATTTCCACCTGGATGCCCCCCATGGCTCTAGGACTCTAGCAGGTTCAAGATGGAACTTGCCATCTTCTCCTTAAATCTACTCTCCTCTGGTGGGCAAGGAGCTGTTGAGACAGAGATGATTAAGCACACTGCTGCCTCCTGGGACCTGCATCTATTCCTCCATGGGGGAGGGCAAAGATCTATTCTTAGGCTGGGAAGATTTGCAGCAAAACACAGTCACCAAAATGGCTGCCTCCATTGCTCCTCTATTAGGGGGCTCACACCATCAGCCTCAAGGACTGTCTGTACACAATGGCTCTGCTCTGAACCCTCACCCTGGCTTTTTCTTGGGCATCTCAAATACAAGACGTGCAAAATTTACCTCATCATCTTCCCCCCTAAATCACTGTTTACCACGTCTATAGCTGGCACCATCATCTATCCCCAAGCCTTCCAGGCTAGAAACCTGAAAACCTTGACTTCTCTTTTCTCTCCTACCACATCAAACTAATCCTAGTGATTTTCATTCCCAAACATTTCTTGATTCTATCCTCTCCTCTAAATTCCTACTGCCACAAAGCTTCTTGGGCCCTCACACCTTGAGGTTGACTCTCTCAAACTGTCTGACCGCACACGCCTCTAACAATGGCTTAGGCCCCTTTTATTTGTGGGAGGGGAACGTTTTAGGCAGAGCATAGTGGGCAAGAGGATCTAATAAGAGTTTTGTTTTCACTGAGTTTCTTTTTACAATTAGCTTCTTTCTATGTCGAGTGACTTTTTTTCATTTTGACATAAAGTTTCCTTTTAAAATAAATTAAGTAAAAAAAGGGAGCCTCTTTCAATAAAAATTAAGTGGATACTTAGTAGCTAGGAACTCATGGAAGGTAAAAATCATGAAGGTGGCTGAGGAATGTCAGAAGTTTGGGAAACACTAAGATATAAGATCTTCAGTGTGACATATTAGCTTGAACCATATGAAATTGATGATATCTGACTACTTTTGTTTGGACCTACAAAAATGACAATTTCATATGGTTGAACCTATTAGAAAGTCCTACATTTTCTGGCCCTCACCTGTGTTCCTGCAAAATCAACTGCTTGCTTTTGTCCTGCTCGCACCACATTATTTCTCTCCTCTGTGCCCTTTGCCAGTCCCTCCGCCTGGATACCACACATTCTTAGCACACAGGTGTCACCGCCTTCAGGAACCTTTCCTGTCCTCTGTCCCTCAAAGCCAGTAAGGCACTCCCCTCAGAGCTTCCATGGTACAGTCAACACATCTGTCTGCATTCTTGGGTCTGTCTCTCCTGCTAGCCTAGAACTCCTTTAGGCAAGGACTCTTTTTTTTGTGAATCCCAGTCGCCTCAGCCTGGCCCCCAGCAGCCCCTCCGTTGAGCTGTGGCTAACCAAGTGAGTGAGCGAATGAGTATCTGCAAAGAAGAGAGGCCTAATGCTGCCTGGAGGGCCAGAGGGGGCTTCAGAGAGGGGTCATTTGACCTCCATCTTGAAGGATGAGAAGGAAGGAATTTGCCAGGTGAGAAGTAAGTGGAAGGACCCCAGGTGAAGCAACCATAGGTGTGAAGGGACTGGAGTCCAATAGAGTCTGCAGTATTGGGGGAAATGAAGTATGGTTTGAGTGGAGGGCATATGAAGGAGAGCCAAGGGAAAAGGCAATGCTCACAGTGTATTTCCCCCTCGCCCCAATCTTGGTCAAGGAGCCCCGAAATTGATAAGCACATCTGCCAATACTTCCAGTGGGTTTTGACTAAAGGGGTTGTGAGGCTGGCATTTTCTTCTACCTTGAAGACAAAAAGCAGGTAATCTGAGCACAGATGCAAAACCAGCCATAGAGAACCACCATGTTCAAACCAGCATGACCTCCAGCCATACAGAACGACCTCATTCAAAGCAGCGTGACCACCCCGCAGCCCTCAAGGAACTTACTCTCTAGAGAAATTGCTGTGTAACCAAGAATCAGTGAAAGCGCCGCGACAAAGACCAGGCTCGATCAGCAAATCCCTAGGAAGGCCACTCCTGGGAGCAGAGATGCCTAAGAGAAGAAGACAGCAGAGTGATTCTGTGCAAATATGGTGTTAGGTCCCTCCTCACCAGATAAGAGGCCCCTCCGACCTAGGATGAAGGCAGGCTGGTGATAGTAACAACGACAAAAATCAAATGGGAGACTTAGTATGCTTAGCAGAAGCGGGTGCTTTAAACGTTTCCTCATTTAAAGGATAGCCTTGATGAGGTGAATATTATTGTCCCTATTTTACAGAAAAAGAAACTGAGGCTTGTTGAGGTAACGGGAACCACTAGGACTGGCCCCCAGGTCTCTGGCTGTGAAAACAACGCTCTTCCCACTTCACCAGGAAAGAGGCTTCACTTTGTGACTGACCAGTGAAGGAGGCAGGACCCTCTATGTCATGGGGAAAAGCGCACATTCAATCCCAGGTATGAATATGATATGCACCAGCTACCAAGGGGGCCTCACATCTCAGGCTTATCCTCCTCAGCCTCATTGTCAGGATAATTTCTATGCAGTTGCTTATCCCAGTTTCAATCTTGCACTCTCTCAAGCTCCAAAACCCCTTTCAAAAGACACTTCCCTAATCACCTAAAAGAATCACTGTTCCTGTAAGAGCAGCCAGTTCCTCTTTCTACTTCCTGGTTTGAATGGGGCAAGACACAAACAAATCTCTCTCAGTCTGTTTTCTCATCAAAGTGGGGGAGTTGTGCTTGTTGAATAAGTTGATAGCCAAATCAGAAATACTTGTGCCGAGAACTGCAAAATAAAGAAAGAAATATACTCTTGAAACAGGACTCGATTCATTCAAATATTTATTGAGCCCCTACTCTGTGGCAGGCACTGTGTTTGGTGCTGGGCCTCCTAAGATGTGCAGACAGCCTCCAACCTGAACAAGGAGTCCAGTCTTGTGGGTGTGACGTTATTCAGAAGAAAAATTCCATTAGGGAAGCCCTAAATCCATCAGCAATCAGAGGATGATCCAAAGACTTGAAACAAAAATTCTACTGAGGAAGAGGAAACTTCTACAGATACATAAAAAGATGTTCAATCTCAGTAATCAGGGAAATGCAAATAAAAACCACAATGGAATACCATTTCAAACCCACCAGATTGAATTATACCTGGTAGGAACACTGAACCAGCAGACCTGAGGTTGCAGAACAATAAACACGACCAGGCAAGGAGTATAGGTACAGCAGGCACCTAGTAAATATTTTGCTAACCCAAGCAGAGAAAAACTAGAGCAGAGATAGCAAAGTGGCAGCTCATGGGCTAAACATGGCCTGCTGCCACATTTTGTTTGCCCTCACAGTGTTTACAAAATTGAACTAATTGCCAAGAGTTAAAAATTAGGAGATTTCACAACTTCTCTTGAAAAACAGTAAGATTGCAGCTCTTGGCCCAGCCTCTACCAGCCAAGGTGTGGCTGGAGCTGAGAAGTAGCTGACCTCTGCCTCTTACCACATCCACACCACTCTCCCGGCCGGCCTCTGGCACTGGGGCTGCTGCAGCCGACTTCCATGATCTCTAGTCCTGGAAGCACTCAAGTGTGCCCCGCCTCAGCTGGAGACTTAATGGCATCCACTCTCAGGGATAAAGTCCAGAGACTGGTATTACCAACTCTGCAATGGGGCCAGGAACTACAGCCAGGGACCCTTTCTCCAGCAAGATATTCACACGCTATTTCCCCAAATCCCTACTACCCTGCAGGAAACTGAGGCTCAGGGAAGTTAAGAAATTTGCCCAATGAGTGACGAAGCCGGAACGCAAACTCAGGAATCTCTGATTTAGTCACACTGATTAAGCATATTCACAGGCTTAAGCACTGTTGAGCGTTATACATGCACTAAATAATTTAATTCCCACTTCAACCCTATGAGATAGGAACAATTATTTTACTCGATTTTACTTGTGAGAAAATGAGGGCACAGCAGGCTAATGACTTGTCAAAGGTCACACAGCTAGTAAGAGGCAGGACTGGGATCTGAAGCAGCAGTCTCACCGCAGAGCCTGAGTCTCAGTGCAACCCTGACAGGCCTCTGGAGTCCCCACCTCCGCCAATTCACTCCTCGCGTCCCGGCTGTGCACACTTCAGTGCCTGCCTCGCAAGACATAAGCACTTTGTGTCTGCCTCTAATACCAAACTGGGCTCCCACATACCATCCTGCAACGTGTTTTCCCCCCACTTAACAATATGCTGTGGAGCACTTTCCATGTCAGTGTGGTACTCCATTTCCATAGACATTCTGTAATTTATTTATCTCCTTATAAACATTTAGAGCTCCAGCTTTTCCTTGTTTTATTAAAAAATTGATGCTCCAAACATCCTCGTCCACCTAAATCTGTGCATTTGAACACTTGTTTTCCATAGGATAATTCTAAGTAGAATTATGGGGTCAAGGTCACACATACGAGATTTTGATAGATATTGTCAAATTGCCCTCTGAAACGCCTCTACGACACTTTGTGAGTGCCTGTTTCCATGCCCTTGCCTCCACTGGGTATATTTTTCTATTGCTTTCTCTGCACCACACTCAAACTGTCTCCCTTAAGCTGCCTCATTATTTTCATAGTCAGTTCAGTTTCACCAGTATGATTACAACTATAAAAGGAACAAAACAAAATAATTTATGTCTTGTGAAAAAGGGGAGGGGGGCAGGAAACACCCCAGAATGATGGCAGTGGCCAGACTTATGTGGAATAAGGTATGAGGTAAGTGATTTTTTTTTTAGTATTTTCCAAATGTTCTTAAATGAGTGTTTCTTTGATAACAGTAGGGGAAACGTTCTCCCTGCTGCCCCCTATTCCTGTAGCCCCCTTTTATTTTTTTAAAGAAAACAGGCCCAGAGAGTGTCTTTGGGGCAGCACAGAGGAGAGGAGCTAAAGAGCCGTGTTCGCTGTCGGCAGCCAGATTTTGCGGGAGAAGTGCCCAGCCCCACAAGTGGACAGTGAAGGCGGTAAAGAAGAAAAGAAGCAGCTGGAACTACGCAGGGCCTGAGGCAAGGTGAAGATGAGGGAAAGGCTGGGGATTACCAGTCAGAAGGCCAGTGAGAGAGCAGACAGCTGTTGGTGGAGGCCTGTTAGGTTTAAGGCAGCAAATCTTCCCTAACCCTGTCTCTGCCCGTACATCCACTTCCAGGAAACAGCACCATTATTCACCTTAGTTGCCCAAGCCCGAAGCCAGGGGGCGATCCTAGGTTCTTACCCATCTATGCCCAGTCAGTGAATCCTGTTGATTGTATCTTTCTAACCTCTTTCAAAATCCACTTGCTTCATGCATCTCCTTTCTTGGGGCTTTCATTCTCTCCCACCTGGATCACTAAAACAACATCTCAACAACCACCACCTCTGCAGCCAGCCCCATTCCTTTCCCGCAGAGCTGTCAATTCAGGCGTTCCTAACATGTTAATCTGATTTTGGGTAAAACCCTTCCAAGGTCTCCTGTGGCCTGAAGCCCTGATTCTCCCCCTGGAGGCACCTTAGAATCACCCAGGGAGTTTTCAAGACCATCTGGACTCACCAAGTCCTCATATCCTGAGATTCAGATGAAACTGGTTTGGCATAGGGCACAGATTTTTAGTTTTTAAAGCCGCCCAAGGTGATTCTAATGTGCAGCCAGGGTTGAGAACCGCTGGCCTCCAGGATGTAAAGTGCAGGTTCCTCTGTGTGGTGTGCAGGAACTCCACGTCATTCCATTTCTCAGCAAATATTTACTGAGCGCCTGCTGTGTACCAGACACCTCACTGGCCCCGAGTCTAAGCGAAGAACAACATTAAGGCCCCTCATGAAGCCGCTTGTCCATCTGGCTCCTAGTATTTAAGCCTCGTTTCTGCCTCCTCACACCTCCTGTCTTTGATCTAGTCATCAAGACCAATTTGGGATTCCCCAAACGTGCCCTGCTGTAGGCTCAGGGCCTATGACTATGCCACTCTTTCAACCCCAAATTCCAGCCCTCAGCCTCCTGGTCTAGTTAAGACTCAGCCTGAGGACCACTTCCTCTGAAAAGGCTCTGCCTGACCCCACCCCCAGATCTGCCCTGATTATCCTCGTACTCGTCACTGTGGTCACTGTCCATTTCACGGTCGGGCGCCCTCGGGAGACTGCGAGCTCCTTGAGGGGAGGGACAGTGAGTGAACTGTCTCCGTATCCCTGATGGGGGTGCTGACTGCCTGGGGAATCCGCATGGGAGTGAACTCGAATGACCCACATATTCACATAGGGCAAACTTGGTGTGAATAAGGTACGAACAGACTGGAAACTAGTTAGAGGAGGACTGCAGCTCCAGAAGCTTCAAGAAGCCAGGCTCTGGACAGGAGGTTCAAAGACAGACAGCCCTATCACCAGCAGGGAGGCAGAGAGAGACACACAGTATCAGAACTGAGTAAGACAGTAGGGGCAGCCTGTTGCCTTTGAAGAGGTGGCCTTGTGTGGTGGAAATAACATGATCTGCGGTCTAATTTGTATGTTCCAATTTGGACACTTGCTTGTTATGTGACGTTGGGTTAGGCCTACCCCTAATATTTGCAGGGCCAGTGGTACGGGTACAAATGGAGGCCCATACACCATATGTCTAAATATCTAAAAGTTATCAGTTAAACTAACAAACCATTAAAACAGTTCCTATGCTATTCTCCTACCTTGATAAATATACCTTCATGATGACTGGAAGGCTGGGATGAATTTAGAATTCCCAGAGTTCTTGGGAATATGGTGGCATAAGGAAAAGTGGCCCCTGACCTGCCCGCTTCTCTTCCCACCTGTGGTAGGCAGAATGATGCCCCCTTTGCCCAAGATGTCTACAGCCTAATGCCTGCAGCCTGTGAGTGTGCTGCTTTAGTGGCGAGGGGGAATTAAGACTGCTCATCCCCTGACCTTGAGATAGGGAGATTGTCCTGGATTATTGGGGTGGGCCCAATGTAATCACAAGGGTCCTTCCTTACAAGTGAAAGAGGGAGGCAGAAGAATCAGAGTCAGAGAAGACATGAGGATGGAAGCAGAGGTTGGAGTGATACGATTACTGGCTTCAAAGAGGGAGGAAGGGGGCCCCGGGCCAAGGCACAAGGGTGGCCTCTAGAAGCTGGAAAAGGCAAGTATGTGGATTCCCCTGGAGCCTCCAGAAAGGAGGGCAGCCCCGCCACCACCCAGATTACAGCCACTGAGACCCATTTCAGACTTCCTGCCTCCAGACGTGGCAGAGAATGTTTGTTAAAAGGTTTGCAGCCACAAGAGAAGACTGTGCTGGGCTCTGCCCTGCGGCACAAGGGCCTCAGGCTCCCCGGGGAGGACACACCAGTCACAGCTCCAAAGGTGCACTCCCACGTCCAGCTGCCCCTGTGCCACCCTGTGGGCCTAGGGGTCCATATACCAGTGTTCTCAGGAGGAGGGACCCACAGAAGAGGCTCTGGGAGAGAGCTGGGGTCACTTAAGCAAGGAAATGTGGGGTTTGGGCACTTACGGTCTGGGTTGGAAGGGGGTCCGGGCTCTGGGTTGGCACAATTCCTGGGCCACGTGGCCTTCTCATCCCGTAGGGGGGGAGCACAGCTCGTAGAGGAGGTCCAGGGAAGGACCCTTTAAAGCACAGAGCTCAGATCCCATATGTGGCACTATCTTGGGTCAAATGGCTTCACCAGCCTGAGCCTCGTCTGTAAACTCAACCCTCTGGATCATCATCGAGCACCTCGTCTGTGCCAAGTGTTATGCTTAACGACAGCTGAATGGTAGGTGAAGCAGCTAACTAGTTCAGAGTAATCTCTCAATAAATTTTTATGTCCTTCTCTTTCTACTTAGTCTCAACTAAGTCAGTGGGCTTGCAAATTAGAAATAAAAATCGCTTGCTCAAACCCTTTGGTGGATTCCATTCACTCCTGGGAGGAGCCTAAAATCCTTTGCAAGGCCCTGCAAGCCCAGCGTCCCCTCCCCACTCTGCCTCCTCCTCTCTGCTCTGCACACAAACCTTGCGATGCCTCCGCTGCACCAGGGCCTGTATTGCTCCTGGCCTCCCTTGCTGTTCCTTCCTTCCACGTGCAAAGTTCTGTCCTCCACACATACCCACCCCACTGTCACCAAGCTGACTCATTCAGGGTTTGCTTTAAATGCCATTCTCTTGAGGAAGCCTGTCCCGGTTCCCTAACCTACTACCCAGAGCAGGTTCACCTGTTCTCTTCTCTCCCAGCTCCCGGGAGCACTTCTGTAGTACTTACCATGAAAGCTGCCATGTGCCTATTTATATTACCTTTTGTTGGTTAAATGTAAGATGAATCTATTTTCATTTCATTTTCTTCAAGACAGAGCCCCAAATGTGTTACTTTTTTTCACTGTGGTAAAATATACATAACATAAAATTTACCATTTTAACTATTTTTAAAGACTTTATTTTTCCTTTTTCTCCCCAAAGCCCCCCAGTACATAGTTGTGTGTTCTAGCATGGGTCCTTCTAGTTGTGGCATGTGGGATGCCGCCTCTGCATGGCCTGATGAGTGGTGACATGTCCACACCCAGGATCTGAACCGGCAAAACCCTGGGCCGCCAAAGCAGAGTGTGTGAACTTAACCACTCGGCCATGGGGCCAGCCCTGCATTTTAACTATTTTTAGGTACAGTTGAGTGGCATTAAGTACACTCATTGTCATGCAACCAGCATCTCTATTCATCTCCAGAACTTTTTCATCATCCCAACTGAAACTCAACACCAGCAAACAGTAACCCCCCATGCTCCCCTCCCCCAGCTCCTGGTAACCACTGTCCTGCTGTCTGTCTCTATGAATTTGACTACTACAGGTACCTCACGTAAGTGGAATCATACAATATTTGTCCTTTCATGTCTGGCTTATTTAACTTGGCATAATGTCCTCGAGGTTCTCCATGTTGTAGCAGGTGTCAAAATTCCACTCCTTTTTAAGGCCAAATAGCATCCCATGGATGACCACACTTGGTTTATCCACGCGTCCATCTATGGACACCTGCGTTGCTTCCACCTTTTGGCTCTTGTGAATAACGTTGCTGTGAACATTGGTGTACAGATACCTGCTCCCCTTCTTTCAATTCTTTTGTGTGTATACCCAGAAGCGGAATTGCTGGGTCAAATGGTACTTGCATGTTTAATATATCCTGCTTTTGTCCATTCTTTTACACTCTCCCTGTCCCCTTCCTCCACTGCAGCCTTTAGTGCCATGAGGGAGGAACCACGGTCTGTCTTCCTTCTGGGACCAGCACAGGCTGGTGCTTCAATCAATGTTTGTTAAATGATTGGACAAATGGCACTTTAGCCGACTTGGGTGAAGGGTGGAGCCTGAAGCGGATGTAAACAGAGGGCAGGGGCAGCAGTTCCCGACAGGGGTTTCCACTCCCAGAGGTCCCAAGGAGGGTGCCCATACGTTTTTCTTGTTTTCCCCACTTTTTTAGGTTTTCATGCCTTTTCGTGGGGCTCACCCTCCCCATGGTCTTCAACTTGAAGCTTTTAGGTAGAATCATATAAAACTGAGCCCAAGTACCTATGCTTCGCTTTTCCTCTTGAGGCAACAGACACAAGGTGAAAGCTGCTTTGAGCCAGAAGGAACAGGGTTAGAATTCAAGCTCCCCCACTTCCTGGTGGTGGCTCTGAGCCTCTCCTCATCCGTAAAATGGGAATATTATATAATGCACAGAGCAACTGTAAAGATTCTCTCAATACGGAAAGGGCCTGGAACAAAGCAGATGCTGTCAGTAGAATGTCAGTTCCCCCCTGTCTCCCCCCTAATTGTCCCCCGCCATACCATGTGTGCTCAGATGAGAGGCATGATAATCTGTTTTTGAAAGCCTTTGTGGTTTTGATCACCATGGGGGCAATTTCTAAAACAAAGACCAAAGGAACATATTCTAGAGCACAGAGGAACTCGTTATACTGCACACATTCTCTCCACAGAGGCTCAGTCCACAATCAGAGCTGAGTCCTTACTGCTCCCAGATCAGAAGGGTCAGGCACACTGACAAACACTGACCCCGTCTGAAATGGTGATAATGGGACCCTCACAGGGGTACGCTGTGTTAGAGTTCGCATGGCACTTTCACGTGTACCATCTCTTTTGAGCCAGGCAGGAAACAGAGGGAGAGCTTAAAGACTTGTCTAAGGTTGAGCGTCCTGCATATGGCAGAGGGTATAATGCAAAGCACTCAAGAGATTTGAGTTCAAATTCTGACTCTGCCCTTCACTTATGCTGTGATTTTATGCAAAATAAAGTAAAGGAAACTCAGGTTATCTGTTTTAAAAAGAAATAATTACTTGAGGCATACGGCTTTCAGTCACCTGTCCTCCAGAGTATGATATTTTGCCTTCTTTGAGAGAGAGGAAGGAAAAACGGAATACACAGGGGAAAAGGCCAGCCCCAAGTTCTGTTCAAAACAGGCTTGGAAGACCAGCAGCATCAGCATCACCTGCAAAATTGTTAGAAATGCAAATTCTCGGCTCTACCTCGGATCTGCTGAATCACGATCCCTGGGAGGCCCAGGAATCTCTGTTGTAATTAAGCTCTAGGGGATTTGTAAGCCCACTAAAGTTTGAGGAGCAGTTTGCTACACACGATGCATAAACTGATTCATTCTGTATCCTGGTAGCTCCCTGGTTTATACCTATTTCCCCACTTATCCAACATCTCCATTTAGATGACTGAAAGACATCTCAGATATCACGTGTCTAAAACCATACTCTTGATTTGCTCTCTTTGAACCTGCTTCTTCTGCAGTCTTTCCCCACTGGGAACTAGCACAGTCATTCACCCAGCTGTTCAAGCCAAACCCAGGTGGCAATCTTGATGTCATTCTCTCTCAGGCCCCTTATCCGATCCAATCCATCAACAAATCCTGTCAATCCAATCTTCAAACAGATGCAGAATCGAACATCCAGAATCTCACCCTGCTCAGTGTCTTCACCACGGCCAACCTAGTCCAGTCACTCACTCTCATCGCAAGGGCCTCCACACCCAGTCCTTACCCCTACAGCCTGCTCTCCTCACAACTACTTTTTAAAAACACGGGCCGGCCCCATGGCTGAGTGGTTAAGTTCGCGTGCTCGGCTTTGGTGGCCCAGAGTTTCGCCGGTTCGGATCCTGGGCACAGACATGGCACCGCTCATCAAGCCATGCTGAGGTGGTGTCCCACATGCCACAACTAGAAGGACCCACAATTAAAAAAAAATACACAACTATGTACTGGGGGGCTTTAGGAGCAAAAGGAAAAATAAATCTTAAAGAAAAGAGAAAAAAACATATGTCTTATTACTAGTGATGATAATCTTGATCGCTTGGATAAGGTGGTGCTGGGCCATCTCAGCAGAAAGAGTTAGAAACTTATGTATTTATACAAACTCATGTATATACACGCACACACATCTCTGTATCGAGTTCCAGCCAAGACCTCCAACTCCCATCCAGCACCACAGGGTTCCTTCATTCTAGCCTTTCCCCTTTGCTTACTGAGAATTCTTTTCATCACTTCTTTTTTAACCCTGAGAAACCTGGCTCTCATTATTTCCAATATATTTACTTCTGGTTCAATCCTAGAAGAAATATAATTTCAGAATTGCTAACTCAGACTCCTCCTCTCTCTTCCCCCCCTCCCAGTCTAATAAACAAACTTACCAACTAAAATACTGCGCTGGTAGTGTACAGTTCTTCTTGTCTTTAGCCTTACAATGTCCAATCAAACATTATTTTCCAAAGTTATTTAAGTCAGATACTTTCTTTTCCTACCTCTTTAGTAAAATATCAGCATTACATACCCGCCAATCATGAAGTACCGAGAAAAGCACATCATTTCTGTGATATCCTTCCCCAAAATGCACTAACCTCAATCTAATCATGAGAAAACATCAGACAAACCCAAACTGAGGGACATTCTACAAGTAACTGATCAGTACTCTTCAAAAGTATCAATGTCATGAAAGATAAGGAAAGACTAAGAACTGCCACAGACTGGGTAAGAGCGAGGCTAGAGAAGAACTGAGTGCGATGTGGGGTGTGGGTTGGATCCTGGAACCGAAAAGCGGCGTTAGTAGGAAAACTGGAGAAATCCAGATAAAGTCTAGTATTGTGCCAATATTAACTTCTTAATTTGGGCCAATGTACTATGGTTACATAAGATGTTAATATCAAGGGAAACGGGGTAAAGGGTATATAAGAGCTCTCTACTATTTTTTTAATTTAAAATTTTATTGAGATAATTGTAGATTCACATGCAGTGGTAAAAAATAATACAGAGATTCCTTGCACACTTTGCCTAGTTTCCCCCAATGGTACTATTTTGCAAAATTATAGTATAGTAGCATAACCAGGATACTAACGTTGATACAATACCCATCTTCCCCATTTTACTTGTACTCATTTGCGTGAGTGTGACTTCTATTTTTTGCAACTCTTCTGTAAGTCTAAAGCTATTTCAAAATAAAAAGATAAAAAAAAGGTAAAGTAGATGAAATGCCATGGGTGGGCGCTACATCAGATCACCTCAATTCCCTTTCCAAACCTCCCCCAACACCTTCCCATCACACCACAAATCCGAAATCTTTATCACCACGGCCTTAGAGTCCTTAAGTGGTCTCTCCAGCCTCTTTTCTTTCCATTCTCCATTCCCTTGCTGTTTCTCCAAGTGGCCAAGTCCTTTCTCATGTCAAGGTCCCGGCAAGTTCCCTCTCTCTAGAATTAGCTCTTCCTTAAGATATTCACAAGGCTGCCTCCCTCACTTCTTTCAGGTCTTCTCAAATGTAAGCCCCTCAGAGGTCTCTCCTAACCACTCTTTAACACCTTCCATCATTCTCTACCCAGCTATCTTTCATACCACTTAATCAATGCTTGATATTATATATTTGTTGGTTTAGTAAATGCAAGTTCCGCGAGAGTAGGTACACCCAGAGCTTAAACAGTGCCCAAAATACAGTAGTCTCCAATAAATACTTGTTAGAGGAATAACTAGATAGATGTTACCCATTCTATTCGTTCTTCTAAACAATGGCTGTTTAGAAGTTGCCTGTTAAGCGTGTCGGAGCCAACGCTTGTTATGGACCTACTATACGCCAGATGCTGTACAGGTACGATCTCATTTAGTTCTCAATAATCCTGTGCAACAGCATTATCTCTCATTTGCAAATAAGGAAACTGAAGCTCAGAGAGGTTAATGCAGAAGCTCAAGTTCAACAGTACAGGGCAGGTCTGAGTTTAAGGCCCTTTTATTTCAGCTCTAACAGCTGTTATGGCTCAGTGGGCGTCAGTCTGGGCTGAACCCCCTAGTCTGGACAATTATATGTTTCTAGCTTGGATGAATGAGTTGTATTTGTACAAAAGATCCCAGACAGTCCAGACACCTTTTCTCCTTTATACGTGGAGTCCCTCCCTGGGCCTTATTTTAATATGTCCACTTCCCTGTTAAAATATAAACCCCCAAACTGACCACAGTCCTGCAGATACGCTCTGATCAGAGGCAAATTCCTTGACAGGCTGGATCAGGATACCACATTAACATACCCCAAGCTAAGCTCCCCGGCCTCTAACTGCTTTTCAGAACCTGCACCTGACGACTTCCTCGTTTGTTGTTGCCGTCTTTGAAAACAGGAGAAAAGTACAGCCTTGAAAACTACAGACCAAAGCCCACCAACTCTACAGAGAACACTTAATATTCTGGAGGGATAGGAGACTTTTGAGAATTCCCCAAATTTATATTCCATATAATGGCTTCCAAAATATCAAAGTATAACTAGGAAAAAAAAAAAGACCCTTATATACCCACTGATCACATAAACCCAGGACCACAGTGCTTTATGATGCTGGCAAATTCTCTTTTCAGCTTTTGCCTGGCCTTTCCCTTCTCCTTGGATGAGTAATTTGTACAGGGAGGAAAATAAACGGCTTTTTGTCTTCACTGCAGAGTGCACAGTCCTCTGCCCACACAGAGGCCACCTCACATCACGGATCCAAGCCTGCTGAGTCTGACCTCCACTCTGTCCCTACCTGGCTTCTGTCTCAGAAACCATCTTCCTTAGAGCACATCATTTTCTTTTCACTCTCACTAGCAAATGATTTTCATAATAGACATCTCTTAGGATGTCTCAGAAAAATCACAAATTAAAATTTGCTACAGACTTTCAGGGTTGCTTGCAAACAGCAGTAATTTTGACTAAGATTTGCAAACAGCAGATATCACTCAGCTGCCCCTCCTTGCCATCCCCTCTCCAACTGCCTCAGGTCAGGCCACACCATCTCGCGTCAGGAATGTGGCAATCCATTCTGCCTCTGCCCAGACCTGATGCCCCTGTACACTGCTGCTAGGATGCACTTTCTAAACACAAAGGCCACTGATAATAATGACCATTAACGTCATGATAACTTCACTTACTTTTACTCCTCATAAAAACCGAGTCAGATGGGAACATTTATCCCTATTTACCAAAGAAGAAACTGAAGGGGGGCCGGCCCCGTGGCCGAGTGGTCAAGTTCGCATGCTCTGCTTCAGCGGCCCGGGGTTTCACCGGTTTAGATCCTGGGCGCGGACATGGCACCACTCATCAGGCCACGCTGAGGCACGTCCCACATGCCACAACTAGAAGGACCCAAAACTAAAAATACATAACTATGTACTGGGGGGGCTTTGGGAGAAAAAGGAAAAATAAAATCTTAAAAAAAAAAAAAAAAAACAGAAGAAGAAGAAACTGAATTCAGAGAAATTAAGAAACTCACCAAGATCAGAAGGTTCTTAAGAGCCAGGACTGGGATTCCATGCCAGATCTCTGTGGCTCCGGAGCCCGTGCCCTCCGCATACAGCTGACTGGCCTCCTGAAGCCTTCTTGTCGTGCCACCGATGCCTCTCTCAGCTCCAGACACACCAAACAACTCAACATCCTTCTTCTTGCTCCATACCTTAGTGATCACTACTGCCCTGCCTGAAGGCTTTCCTTAACACTTCCCTTTGCCTGCTTCACTCGTGACACTGAGATTTAAGTCAAGTGAGACTTTTGTCGTCTCTCCCGGCCCCCCACAACACACACATACAGTGTTCACAGAACAGCCTAAGCACACCCCTGCCACACCACACGCTACAGTCTTCTAACCTGCTGTATATCCTAAAGCGTGGGGGGAGTACTGTGGAGGCACGCATGATTTTAGATGGCACATGGACACAACAATAAATATTATTGAACGACAAAGTGAGAAAGTTATTCTCTTTCCAATTCTCTTTCCATCTCTGCCTACAAGGAGGTTTCACTGTGTGGTGGGGACTAGGTGGTGGTGAGGAGCATGGTGCCCGGAGCCAGACTGCCTGGGTTCAACCCCTGCTGTGCTGCTTGAGAGACAACTGACTTCTCTGTGCCTCAGCTTCTTCATCGGTCCTACACAGATGACAACAGTACAAACGGGGTCGTGCTAAGGATCGAGAGTTAACGACACATTGCCTGCACGTGGTGCGAGCTCAGGAGCAGATAGCTATTAATAATTCTCCTTAGCACCTCTCCAACTACTGCTACTCATTCTTGAAGACAGCAAGCCTCAGGCCCAGAGCCTGCCAGCAGGCAACAGAATCCAATCAGCTAGTGATAGCGATGTTCTATTTACAGCAGAAAATAAACAGATATAAACTTAACAAGTGTCAATTTAGAAGAAGCATTAGGTAATAATGCAGGTCATACGTGGATACGGCAAGAATAAAAATAATAAAGGAAGGCAGTATTGGAATAAATACAGTTGGAGAAGTATACTCAAGTGTTCTCACCAAAAAAATAAAAGGTAACCATGGAAGGTGATGGGTGTGTTAATTAACTTGATTGTAGTAATCATTTCACAATGTATACACATATCAAATCATTACATTGTACACTTTAAATATACACAATTTTATTGGTCAATTATACCTCAATAAATCTGGGGGAAAAAAAGTTGGGGAAGCCTGGTGTTGATTTGTCTCCCCCACTACATTCCAAGTTCTTTGAGGACAGACTGTCTTCCATTGCTGTATCTCCAGATCCCAACACATAGGCAGTGGGTATTCAGTATAAATTTGCTGAATGAATGAGCTCAGCAAACATTGTTAGAACTCAGTCAATGGGACGTACTCCTAAGGCACGGTAAAGGACAGAATCCAAGTTCACGAACTTAAACCCAACAGAGAAATGTCTAGTCTAGTTCTGCGGTCCTCAAAGCATAGTTCTTGAATCAGGAGCTTCAGCATCACCTGGGAACTTGTTAGAAATGCAAATTCTGGGGCTGGCCCCGTGGCCAAGTGGTTAAGTTCGCGTGCTCCGCTGCAGGCAGCCCAGTGTTTTGTCGGTTCGAATCCTGGGAGTGGACATGGCACCGCTTATCGAGCCACGCTGAGGCGGCGTCCCACGTGCCACAACTAGAAGGACCCACAACTAAGAATATACAACTGTGTACCAGGGGGCTTTGGGGAGAAAAAAGGAAAAAAATGAATAAATAAAATCTTAAAAAAAAAAAGAAATGCAAATTCTCAGACATCACTCCAGATCTACAGTCATGTGTCACTTTAGGACGCAGAGACATTCTGAGAAATATGTCATTAGGTGATTTTGTCGTTGTGTGATCATAGAATGTAATTACACAAACCTCGATGGTATAGCCTATTATACACCTAGGCTATATGGTACTAATCTACGGAACCACAGTCGTATATGCAGCCCGTCGTTGACTGAAATGTCCTTCTGTGGCGCATGACTGTATTGAACCAGAAACTCTGAGGGTGGGATCTCAGCAATGCAGTTTTCACAAGTCTTACAGGAGATTCTAACACACTCCAGTTCAATCATCACTGATCCACAGCACAAAGATACAGTGCCAAGCTGGAAGACAGCCAAGACTGAATCCAGAGAACAAGGGCAGAGATGAGAAAGCCGCTCACAGGACAGCTCTCTCTGTCAGAACAGAGCTGCAGGTTGAGACACTACCAGGGAGCGCCGAGAGGATTCTACCTTGGAAAAGATTAGTTTCATGCGGATCAAGTATGCGACCAGGAAACTAGGCAATTCGGGTGAGGCTTGGTGCTGCTGTTAACCAGCTGTGTGATCCTGAACACAGCCCTTCACCTCTCAAACCTGTTTCTTCATCCATGGGTTCTCCATTGAGAGAGCACCTGTGCTTCAGTAGCATTCCCCCATATTTGGTGCAGGACTCTTCCAGGTGACTCTTTCAATCCTTTTCTAATGCCTAACACCTCTTGCCCCATCCTTACTCTCCTACTTCACTGAGAAAATCAGAAGAGAACTTCCGCAGAGCTCTGTTCCACATCTACCACCTACCAACATCTGCACCCACATACTCAGCCTCTCGACTTACTACCACACCCCAGCCATGCTTCTATCAAAATCTAATCCGTCCACTTGTGTGCTAAAAGCCAACCCCCCTCACATACTCAAGGATATTGCTACCGCAAGGCTCCCCTCTCTCACATAGAGGTTTCTCTCTCCTGGATTTTTCCAACTTTTTACCAGAAAAAGTTATTTCTACCATCTTCAATCCCTTTGACAGCAAAACTTCCCATAAGAGCTGTCTATACTAGCTGTCTCCTGTCACTCTCCCACCATTCTCTCTTAAGCCCACTCCACTCAGACTTTCATGCCTGTCACCCTATCAGCACTGCTCCAGTCGAGGTCACTGACCTCCACGTTGTGAAATCCAATGGTCAATTCTCAGTCCTCATTTTACCTGACCCGTCAGCAGCACACTCCTCAGTTCATCGTGCCCTCCTCCTTCACATACTCTCACTTGACTTCCAGAATACTAAACTCTTCTGGTTTTTTCCTCTACTTGACTGGTCCCTCCTTCTCAGTCTCCTTTGCCAATTCCCTTTCTTTTCCCAGCTCTCTTAATGCTGAAATACCCCAAGGTTCAGTCCAGGTCCTCTTCTCTTTTCATCACACTCACTCCCTTATGATTTCATCTAGTCTCAAGACTTTAAATATGGGTATCTCTACACTGAAGACCCTCAGACACATATCTGTGGCCCAAACTCCAGCCTCCCAGCTGCCTACTCCACATCTCCCCTTGGATGATTAATAGACCTCTTCAACATGTTCAGAATGGAATTCCTAGCTTCCTGTTAAATCTGCTTCACACTCAGCCTTCCCTATCTAAACTAACGGCAACTCCATTTCTCCTACTGGATAGGCTAGAAATTAGTCATTCTTGAATTTTCTTTCTCTCATATCCCTCATCCATTCAAAGAAATGGTGCTGGTTTACCTTCAAAACGTATCCATTATCTGACCATTCCTCACCACCTCCAATGCCCCACCACGCCAGAGCCAACACGGCCGCTTGGGCTACTGCACTAGTACCAACAGCTCTTCCTGCTCCTACCCATGCCCTCCCCACGTTCCAGTATCAACATGGCAGTTCGTTTTTAAATGAAGTCAGATCACGGGATGCCCTGCTCAGGGACTCATTTCACTCAGAGTGACGGCCAAAGTCTCTACAATGGCCTACAAACGGCCCACGCTGCTCCCCCGCCACCTCTCTGGCCTCATCCCCCCCTACTCTTCCCCTCACCCTGCCTAGCGCTGCTGGTCTCTGTGCCACGTGCTCCTGTCTGAGGGCCTTTGCTCCAGCTGTTCCCTCTAGAGAGCGCTTCCTCGTGGATCCATTTGGCCAACTCCTACTCCCTTCAAGCCTTCTCAAATTTCACTTTCTTGGCAAGGCCTATCCTGACCAGCCCCCCACTCTGTTTTTCTTTTCTCTGCAGCATACCTCATCTTGTAACATACTTTCTAATTCACTCCTGCACTGCTTATTGTCCATCTCCCTCCGCTAAACTGCAAGCTCCACGAAGGCAGGGATCTTTGTTCACATTGTGTCCTAGGAACCTTGAACAGTGCCAAGCATTTCCCAGGCACTCGACGAAGAAGTTATTGAACAAATGACTTTAACAGGAGACATTTTTTTAGACAGTTACATATTTATTTTAGCATATTAGAAAGTAATATAATAAATATGTCAAATCTGTAAATTCAGTAGTGACAGGCTCTTTTGTGACTTTTAAAGAAAATATCTGGTAAATAATAGTATTTCATAAGTCATCTGAAGGTGATATGCAAATTGAGGAACCCTGCCCTCTATACAGCAGAGACGGGCAAATTCAAGTCCTCCGCCATTCTAGAGGACCTCACAGCACACGGGATGCAGCCCAGAATTTTCAAACCTGGCTGTGCATACAAATCATCTAGGAGGCTTGTTAAAAAATAGGTTCCTATATTTCACTCTAAGCTCTCTGGGTTTAGGGCCTGGAATCTATATTTTAAATAAATGTCTTATGTGATTCTCCGGTAACCAGCCCAGTGCTGGGCAAGGATGAGGACTAGGGCCTGCTGGACCACAGGACCCCTGAGGGCTTCCAGCTCAGAGATTCTGCCTTGGTGATTGAAACCAGTCATTGACTACACAGTGTAGCAGAGTTTTCAAACTGCAGATTTAATGGGTTAGAATCAGCATTAGGAAAAAAATTAAACAGAACAGAGTATAAAATGATGATACTTTGCCTGTGGTAAGGGTATTGTTTCACAAAACATTTTTCAGAGGTGAGTGTATATATGTAATAAACGGTGATATAAAATATTTATTTATTTAAGGAAGATTAGCCCTGAGCTAACATCTGCTGCCAATCCTCCTCTTTTGGCTGAGGAAGACTGGCCCTGAGCTAACATCCGTGCCCATCTTCCTCTACTTTATATGTGAGACGCCTGCCACAGCATGGCTTGATAAACGGTGCCATGTCCGCACCTGGGATCCGAACCGGCGAACCCTGGGCTGCCGAAGCGGAACATGTGAATCTAACCGCCATGCCACCGAGCTGGCCCCTAAATTTTCTTTTTTTTTTTTTATCATGGGCTGTGGTTAAAATACTTTGATGGGGCTGACCCGGTGGCATAGCAGCTAGGTTGGCGCACTCTGCTTAGGTGGCCTGGGGTTCGCTGGTTCGGATCCCAGGTGCGGACATGGCACCGTTTATCAAGCCATGCTGTGGCAGGCGTCCCACATATAAAGTAGAGGAAGATGGGCACGGATGGTAGCTCAGGGCCAGTCTTCCTCAAAAAAATTTAAAAGAAAAAAATTGTTTAAATATTTTGAAAGCTGTCAAGAGAACAGTAAATCTCAACCTTCAGTCCTTAAGAGCGCAAATTCCCAAGCCCCACAAAGTTCAAGCCCCTGCGTGGAGTTCAGGAACCTGCAGTTGTAACTAACGCAGGTGACTCTAGGCCACACTTAGACTACTGCGCTCTGTGAACTCAAACCTGTCCCTAGTTTTCATCCAGTGCTTTTCAATACTGGCGTGGGGAGAAGGGGGATGGAATGCCCTCAGGAGGAGCAAATCCCAACTCCCCATTTTCTTGGTGGCAATAAGGGGTGATTTGGAGAAGCATAATTAATATTGTATTGTTATATTGGGGAGGAACCCTATTTTGTTATTTATAACATTAAAGTGGTACTGGATGTTTTTCCTCCTGAAACGTAGGAGGAAGAGGGGCAGGTATTTTTGTCCATTTAGCAGCAGGGACTGTATGTCTGGTCAATGCTATGCTTCAGGTAGGTGAGCACTCAAATATTCGTGGACTGAATGACAAGAGAGAGAAATGCCCAACGAGAGAACAGGAAGCTTACCTGGTCCCTCCCCAAGTTGCTGTTGCTCCCAAAGCCCAGTTCCTTCTAGATTTTAGGAACTCCTTGAAAGAAGAGAAGCCTGGCAAAGAAACCTGAATCCAAGCTCACTCAATACCTTTACAGGGAATAACGCCCACCCTCAACTTCTTTACTTTCCCAGGAAACAGTAGCACTCAGGCCACAGAAGAACACCCCTTACACTGAAGCCTACAACAGGTCCCACAGAATACCTACTCAATACATACATAGTATTTACATCCTGACAACATCTCCTACCATGTGCCCAGTGATTTACATAAACTCCCTTTAGTTCTTGAAAATAACCCTGCAAGGTAGGTACTGACCTATTTTACACAAGACCTGAGGCCCAGAGAGGTTGGCTGAGTTGTCTAAGGTCTCACCCAGGTAGTAAGTGGCAGTGTTGCTGTCTGCGCCCAATCTGACCAACAAGCTGGTCTCAAAGGTCAGACACTGGGAATGCACAATGAGACACAGCCTCATGACTCAGAACACAGAAAGTCAGCTACAAAATGCACACAACTCCCTTTCTGAGGAAGTTTCTTCCTTTCATTATAATTCAGGGGCTACCTGGGTGTTTGTCCCCGTAGACTCAATTGTTGATAAGTAAAGACCAACTCCACTTCTGATTGCCAGCCCTCCTTGGGAACTTGGAAATTACAGGCTAGAATGATAAACAGCATTTTGTATGTTGGTCAACTTAATTTCAGGGAAAATCTGATGGAAGTGTATTTCAAGAGGCAGACGTGTGGTTTAGCCTTATTACTTAAGAACTATAAACCTGTACAAAAAGATAGCAGGTCTAGAGGTTCTGGCGTCTGACTGCCTTGGTTTGAAGACTGGTTCCACCGCCACTTGTGACTTTGGGCAATTCATTTCCTTGTCTATGCCGCGATCTGTGTCCTCATCACTGTAAACCTCATAAAGTTGTGAAAACCAAGTGGGTCAATGTGTGCATGTCACAAAAGAATACCAACAACTTCCAGGAAAGCATAGCCCTCCTCTGGAGTTTGCCTGGATGACCACCCTGAGAGTACCAACCATTGCACAACTATTTCCTAAAATTAAAGTTGGAAGAGGGGCCAGGTGGCAACTACTGGGACTCATGATAGAAAACAAACCTACAGTGTCAGCCAGGGACCTGCAAGGGATTTGAGATGTTTAAATTCCAAACTCTGTGTCTTGTCCACTATGATATACCATGTAATGTTTGAGCAGAACCAATCTTTAAAAGCAAAAGATAGAAATAGACTATAGGTGACCCGGCCCAGTGGCGCAGTGGTTAAGTGCACACATTCAGCTTCTTGGTGGCCCAGGGTTCACCGGTTCAGATCCTGGGCGCAGACATGGCACTGCTTGGCACACCATGCTGCGGTAGGCGTCCCACATATTAAATAGAGGAAGATGGGCACGGATGTTAGCTCAGGGCCAGGCTTCCTCAGAAAAAAAAGAGGAGGATTGGCAGCAGTTAGCTCAGGGCTAATCTTCCTCAAAATAAATAAAGAAATAAATAAAATTTTTAAAAAAGAAATACACTATAGGAAAATACTTCCAGAGGCAGTCACCATGGTATTAAAAGTCTTGTTAACAAAGCAATACATTCAGCTGGGTAACTGAGGACGTCTACAACATCATTTCCGCTTGAATTGTTGAATGCCTTCGCCTCTCAAGCTACTTACTGTCTCCAGGTAACTACTGACATATTTATCACACAGCAAATTAAATCAAGTGATAAATATAATTACATAATATTCTAAAATCAAGTTACATAAAGTCCTCAATTGGTACACTCACAACTCATCATTCTTGTTCAGATTTGTGAAAAAAACCATCTGCGTTTGTTTTCCAAGCTTTCCTCACCTGCATCTTGAACAGACTCAAGTTCAGTCCTCTTGGTACCCCCGGTGCCTTAGGCCAGGTTCCCCTGACAACCAGAACTGTGGTTTCCATAACAAGCTGCTCTGAAAGTGGTTCTGTGCCCCCAGGCACCAGCTAGGTCCCCAGAGGCTGGCAGCTTCAACTATTTGTAGGTGCTTC
The DNA here is from genome assembly GCF_041296265.1 of Equus caballus. Lineage (NCBI taxonomy): Eukaryota > Metazoa > Chordata > Mammalia > Perissodactyla > Equidae > Equus > Equus caballus. The sequence goes on from NC_091685.1 coordinate 31,234,018, forward strand.
TGGGCTCTGACCCCCCCACTCACCTAGAAGACCTGGGCTTTAACCCTTTAGGACTCAAGCCCTTCTGGCAGCCTTCTGATTGCAGTCTCTGCCCACCATTTAGCTGGGGCACCTCGGCACATGCCTGGAGTCTAACAGATTGGCACTAGTGAGTGGTTAAGCTGCAGGAAAAGGCAAAAGCACAAAATTCAGAAGACAAAGGGCTATACACAAAAGTAAATAGGCTAGTCTGCTGGAGAGGGCCAGAGAGGCTGCAGGTTACCTTGTTACTTGCCTATGATCATGATGGTAAGAGGGGAAACAAGACAGAAATTGGAACATAGATGACCTTCCAGCTTAGTGTTCTTTCAACTATACCATACCATGTAACAGCTTTAAGATACTATGCAGGGGCCGGCCTGGCAGTGCAGCAGTTAAATTCACACATATCGCTTTGGTGGCCCACGATTCACTGGTTCGGATCCTGGGCACGGACCTACACAACTGCTTATCAAGCCATGCTGTGGCAGGCATCCCACATAAAGTGGAGGAAGATGGGCACAGACGTTAGCTCAGGGCCAATCTTCCTCAGCAAGAAAAGAGGAAGATTGACAGGGTTAATCTTTCTCAAAAAAAAAAAAAAAAATACTACGCAAGGACCTTACAGATAACTCGCTGGACACAGGGCCAAGACAAGAGGACAAAAAAAAGCCTCTACTAGAGCAGCTCCAGGGAACTGCCATTCCTGACATTTAGTGCTGGCTGCACAGATAAGGCAGTTTGTCCTACACATCCAAAAGATGGCATAATTTGGAGCCACTGTAACGACATGAGAATACTTATGTAGAGGAAAAAAACACACAAATTAAAATTCTAGATATAGTTTCCTCTCAATGTTAAACATTTTTTTTTACAAAGGCCTAGAAAGTAACACTAGCCATGTTCACTAGTGCTTCCAGTGGGGGAGAGAACCTACTGTCCTTAGCCCTATGATTACCGCGTGTAAATTTTGTTTATTTATTTACATAAAGACAGTCCCTGTGGATTGATATTTTCTACTTCTAACAGCTCAAAACAGTAACATATGGGGGCTGGACTTGTGGCACAGCAGTTAAGTGAGCAGGTTCCCCTTTAGCTGCTCAGGGTTCACCAGTTCGGACCCTGGGTGTGGAACTATACACCATCTGTTGAGCCATGCTGTGGCAGGTGTCCCACATATAAAGTAGAGGGAGATGGGCACGGGTATTAGCTCAGGGCCAGTCTTCCTCAGCAAAAAGAGGATTGGCGGCAGATATTAGCTCAGGCCTAATTGTCCTCAAAAACAAAAAAACAGTGACATGTGCATGTACACACAATTTTTTAAAGGTTTTGATCACAGCTTTGAAAAGAACCCTTAACTACTCTTACCTAGATTTTGATTTCTCCTCTTTGGCCATCCTACGTGGATGAAAATGCCAGTACTCTGGTACAGTAACTTGATTTCCTTGTTTCTGCCCTAATTCCCCTTTCTAAAGTGTTGCCACAGCAGCTGGAGCCTCCAATGGCAGGCTCTGTGATCTGGCACCTCACTAGCCTGATCTACTCTCCTCCACTTACTCTCTTCTCTAGTTATAGTCTCTGCTGTTTCTCAACCAGACTTGAGACCTCCTAGAGTTTGCACAGGGGGCTGGCCCCATCAAGTATCTACTTAAGTATCAGTGACAACCCACTACCTAAACCCATAGCACTTCGCTTGTTTTGTGTGATTATCCCTAATGGCAGAAATTTGACACGCCTGGCCTCTGGGCACTAACGCCAACAGCAGCCCTAGTTACTCTGATAATCAAAAGCTCACCCCACAAATCTTCAAATACCCTAGGATGGGGATAGGTATTATTGCACCAGCATAAGAACTCTGCCTTCAAGGGCAGTTGCAGGACTAGAAGATTCATTCAGCAACGCAGCATCCAGTATTTCTGGGCCTGGAACTGGGACACAGACAGATGCCCACCAGGGACACTAACTTATTCTGAAGACAACCACCACAACGTGATATGGGGGTAGAGGGCCACCTAATGTTGATCCAAGTTTTCATGGGCAGCAGCTGAAGAAATGAGGAAAAAAAAACCACACAGCAAAAGCTTCACAGAACTAAATTTATTAAAGAAATCTCCTTGGATAGTATGTCCTTCCAACCTTTGTTTAGCGTTAGGATGTGGGCAGTGCTTCTGCACTCCAGTGTGCAAACCAATCACCTGCGGATATTGTTAAAAGGTAGATTCTTCAGTTGGTCTGAGGTGAGGCTCAAGAGGTGATCCAAATCCACTTTCTAGCAAGCTCAACCCAACACATCAACGCTTCAGACTTCAGTGTGACATCTGTTTGGAAGCCAAGCTTCTAACCACCCTGCGCTGGCTGCTCTAAACTGGTTAAGAGAAGTAGCCCCAGGTGCTCCAGTTCTGAAGAAGTTTCACGATTCACCTAAAATATCTCTGCTACAGCCAGGACTCAAATCCAGTTACATCTCTGAACTCCCAGGAGCCCTCTTTCCACTGGGCCAGGAGCCCAGGCAGTTTAATTCTTTTTAAACGGGAAGTCAACTCAACTGAGTACATAACAGAGCAGGATCAAATTAAGGGCAGGCAGGTTTACATTGTTAAAATTAAACAATAATGCAAACATAAAAGCCATCCCAGAGACACAGCACAGGGCTAACAGGAAAGTGCACAAGGACGGCAGCAGCCTTCGGGGGTTTCTACAGCTCATATTTCTGCAATGATTTAGACGAAACCAGCACGACTTTCCAAGCAGCCAGCGCCCAGCACTAATTAGTTGGATATTCACCAAGAGTTAGTTTGTTCTCAAAGATGTTTATTTCATTTGCAGCTGTTACTGTAATTACAGAAGTTAAAACAAGTGAGGTTCTCTCCTATAAAAACGAAGCTGAATCACAAGAATCTGTTTCCTCCACAAGTTTTCACTCCATTTACAAGTGGTGGCCCTGGTCCTACAGTGAAAGACTGAGAAGGGAACGCACATTGATATTTTAAGAGAAACAAACAGTACACAGTAACACACTTCATGATTCTCCCCTTTAAGCATCCGGATCTGATCTTATTGGATAAGACTTTATTATCAGGAAGACAAAATAAGTCCTTTTTTCATAGAAAATTAGGCACACTAAATAATCTCTGGGTTTTAAAATACCTACAAAGGCAGATAAATTAAAGAACCATTTAACAGCAATGAAAGGTGGACTGAGGACAATTTAACTCATTAGTCACAAGTGAATAAATTGCTGAACTGAATTAACATGGCTCAAAATTTAAACTCAAGTTTGAAAACTATAAACCACTGGCCAAGTATTGTGTCTAACAGGCAAATAGCGGCTTTTGAATGTCCCTGCTTCAGTGACCTGGAAAAGTACAGGCAAGAAAACTCCCCTTTCACACCACAGGGGAAGCAAACTGGTTCATTTTTCTCATATAACAAAAACATTAAATTAGCCCCTTCTGAGCTCCACGTGCCTGGTCCAAGCCTAACCACTCTAGAAGCTATTTAATCATTTAACCCCCCAGAAGACAGCACTATTATCGCCTCCATGACACAGTGAGGAAACTGAGGCAGAGAGATTAAGTTCCTTAAGGTAAGAGCTAACAAAAGGGAGGGCAGGGAATTGAATCCAGGCAACTTGCCTCAGAGACCACCACCCTCCTCTCTACTGACGCCTCTCAACAACCCTATAGATTCTCCTCATCTTAAAGGAAAACCAAATTTGAATAGTTACAACAAATTTAATCCCAAGAACCACACCAAAGCCTGTGATCCCTTCACCAAACATGAGCACTGGTAAAGTCTCCAGTCAAGAAGAGAATCACTGAATACAGGAGAGCCCGCTGAAACACGGGAGCACGGCCCCCCACCTTTAATTAAGGCTGTAAATGCAAACCCCAGCCCCAATGCCCCCCCCCCAAGACCAGTTTCCCTGGGACTACGGCACCACAGCCCATCAACAAGGGTGTGGTGAGCACAGGCAATGCTGCGAAGCTCAGGCTCGGATCTGCCAGGAAACACTGGCATCCGATCAGAGGATGACAGGGCTGTTACCAGCTACTCCCATCGAAGCTTTAAGTGGCTTGAGGTCCAATGACTTGAATATGGCCAGGCTCCTTTCACAGAACACACAACAGTAATGTACATTTCACTGAAAACTGTTTATTGGCCTTTTGGATAGAAACGGGAATTTACTTGCCAGGAAGGATGATCCCATCATACTGAAAGAGAAGAGATTTTATGTTTTCAGAACAGGAAGCAACAGCAAAGATTGCAGCAATGGCTAACGTTTGAGAATTCAAATCTGCTACATGAACTTCAGCTCTGAATCCCATGTCCCTCTCTGGACTAAACTGGAAGCTGGCCAGTTATTAAAACTGCACTATACCCCGAGAAAAAAGGGGCTCCTATTACAGCCATATTCCTCCCCTTCCAGCTACCTGCATTCGTGGGGGCAGGGAGAAGGCCTTGTCCTGGGTGTTCTTTTAAACCACCAACCCTGAAGCCCCCATTTGCCAAGGCACCCAAATATTCTATCTTTAACGTTGCTACCCACCAAATGGTGCTAGATTTGGCACCCCCAAATCCCAACTCCATTCACCAACACCACATTCCACCACTTCACCTGAGAGAAATCAGTTTTACCTTCTGCTGGAACCAGCGCATGGCCTCCTCTTTGCTGATTCTGTGTTTGGCCCCAATGCAGCCTGTCCTGCGCTTCTTGTCTGCGATGCTGAAACCTGGCCTACCCAGCACCTGTCCCAGGAATAACCAACAGTCACCCGGCCAGCTCAGAGTCCAGAGCGCATGCACAAGACGCACACATTGGACTGACTCATCTTCAGGGGTCCATTTGGTGGCCCAATGAATTCCGGAGCAGAGACCCATGATCTCAGTGTCTGACGGACCTGTAACCAGGATCCTGGACGACACACCACCATACTATAGATTTGATTTGGAGGCTGGAACCTGCAACACCCCCCCCCCACTTCCTAACCTCCGACGGTAGCTAAGGATTCTCCACCACGGCTCTCCCATCTCCAAAGCACTTTTATTTTTAAAAGTAACATTAAAAAAATCTTACACCACCACGTGCACTGCAGAAAACTGTAGAAGCTGTGCACTACAGAACTGTACAACTGCGCACTGTAGAAGCACAAAGCAATAGTTCTATTTCCCTCCTGCTTCAGGTCAAAAGTGCTTCGTAAAGGTTTGCTATTCCCAAACTCCCCGTGAGCACCCAGTTCCCATCAATGTTTGGATATTCAAATCTAATGAGTGCAGCCATCATTCAGGTTCTGTGCTAGTCAGGACTCCCGGTTTTTTGTTATTTAGTTTTATGGTTGGACCAAAACATTGCAGTAACATAAAATGGTCATTTCTATAGTGAAATTCCAATCCTGAGCAAACAGCCGCACCACCAAACACTGGCTTCTATATCCTCTGGATGGAAAGCCGCCCCAACACCAGGGGCTAAGGGAAACAGCAGCCTCAGTGCAGCAGACCCACACAACAAATGCAGCACTAATACACTCTCAAATTTCCAATTCAGCGGCTGCGTGGAATGGTTTCCTTCATCTACCTTTAACCTTATCGTTGCTGCCAGATCCTAGACTGTAAGCTCCACAACAGCAGGATCTCATCTACCCAGGCCAGTGCTGGAGCCCTACACCGGCCCCAAACAAGGCACATCTCCCCAGGAGAAGACAAAGGCAGACAATACTCAAAGCTTCAATCCAACATTTAAGCATCAAGAGAGCACAGATGAAATAAAGGAGATTCCACTGTCCTCACAGACCAGGAGTGGAAAGGATTAAATATTCATACCACGTAGAAGTCCAGGCCGTAGATACCAATGCTTGGGTCATATTTGATCCCCAGGTCGATGTGTTCCTGAATCCCAAAACCAAAGTTTCCAGTATCTGAGAAGTTATTTTTTCTTAACTCGTATTCTCGCACCTGAAGAGAAACATGCAGCAATCACACTCCTTGTCAACCCAAATCCCCCCAAATAACTAGCTTAGCCTCCAACACTCAGCACCCAGAAATCTAATTCGATACCGTTTGGCCAGGAACAAAATTCGATTTTCCCACTACACCAAATCACATCCCAACTATGGCTTTCATAGAACTTTCCTAACTTTCAAAGGGCCGGGAAAAACCCAGAGAAAGCATCAAATATAGTGAAATATAGTTTAACCCTGCTGAAGTGCCCTTTTGAACTTCAAAAAAATCAGGGCACCAAAGACAATACATTGTATAACCACTGCCACTATAATCATCTACACATGTTACACTGGCACTTTAGCATCACTATGATGGGATCAGCCTCACCTTTAGACCTTTCTCCAAGATTTCTTCTGCCTTGGCCCCACGGACTGTGCAGTGCACGGCAATCTTCTCATTTCTCCTGATGCCGAAGGACCTGACGGTGTATCTAGCTGCAGGTAAGGGGTAACAAGGAGTCAGGTGTTGTCACACTCCCACTGCACTCACCTCTTCCCCAGGACATCATCTCCATGACTCTAGAGAGACATTAAGTAGCAATCTACACTGAGTGGTGGTGTTCTAACCAGTGTCACCTACATCTGTTTTATCTCAGAGAAAAGAGGTTTTCCAACTTCCAAGTCACTCAGCCATCCTTAAGCAATTAAGAGCTCTGAGTCATAATGTCAAAGTCTCAAAAAGGGCAAGTTCACAACAATGGGTAGATGAAAATAGGCCCTCAAAAAGAAGATGATCATTGCGTTCTAAAGAAAACAAAACATTGATAATGGCCAATATTTACTAAAACCTTAATGTACTGTTATCCCCATTTTAGAGATAAGATTCTGAGATTAACTTGCCCAAGATCACAGCTGGTAATAATTGGCAGGATCTGAACCCAAGAACTTGCCATATTCCACTATCCTAAAGCAATGAAACTTTGAAAAAAAAAAAAAAAAGGTAACAAAACAATAGGAATGCCCACATTGTGCTCAGTATGTAGCAGGCATTTCATATACACTAACTCATTCTATCCTGCATAATCTTACAAAGCAAGCATCATCATTCCTTTGATACAAATAAGCTGAAGTCCATACAGGCCAAAGTCACAGACTAGCAAGTGGTGGAGCCAGCATTTGAACCCAGTTACTCTAGGTCCGCAGCCCTGTTCCTAACTAGCCTACACAACCCCAACCGCTTATCAGACCTAACACCATTTACTGCATTCCCAACGTTTCCACTCTACCTCATCCTCTTTACCTGGGCTAGCCTTCCTCTTCGCTCGTGTGAAACCTGCTATTTCAACCCCACGTCCAATCTTGAAAAGAAAATACTTCTGGGGGAGCTCCGGAAGGGAATGTTTTTAAGGTGTGCTGTCAAAACGGGCGCTCAACGGGCTTGACAGGAAGGGAGTGAAGAAACATCCAGGGGACCGCGGGGCCACCACTCACCTTTGGAGAACACCGGGGTCTGGCCAGTGAGCTGCTCCAGCACCTTGGCGGCCCGGGTCAGCCTGTCCCCGCTCTCCCCGACGCAGATGTTGAGGCAGAGCTTGCGGATACGCAGCTCCCGCATGGGGTTCTCCTTTTCACCTTGATCCTGCTGCAACAGGCAAGGGCAGGAGTCAACACGCTCAGCCCCGCCACAGTCGCGCGCCCGGTATTTTTACACTCGACCTATTTATTTCCGCTCATCCCAAATTGCAACAAAAGCCAAGGATCTGAGAGGCACACTCCTGTCCGTCTGCGAGGCATCAAGGAGGACGACAGCTCGGGAGCTCGTTCCTCCTTTCCCCATTGACGGACGGATGAGCAAAAGCTTAGAACAGGCACCCAAGACACTGAGGATGAACCCCAAGGGACTCAGCGTGGAGAGTGACGGAGAGCGCGCCCATCAGAAGGCCGGGGGGTGGGGGGGAGCAGAAAACAGAATGTAACTGCTCAGGAAGCACGTGGCGGGGAGACATCCCCATCCCGCTCCAGAGCAGCTTAGGGGCCGGCCGGACGCTGACACCTTCCCTAAGTGCAGGGATCCGCTGAGGTTCCCGAGCCCTGGGCGCGTCTCAAGTCCCCGGGACCGGAAACAGGGCCAGGCCCCGGGCCCCAAACCCCTCCTTTCGCGCCACTCGCCCTCGCTGCAGCGCACGGGCCGGGCTCCAGAGCCCTCCCTCCCGGCCGCTGCCCCGAGCCCGCTCCTAAGAGGGCGGGAGGAGGGGCGACAGGGTCCAGGTCCGCGCCCTCAGCCCGCATGGCCTCTACCAGGTTCGGCATGGCAAGCACCGCGGGCTCCGTTCTCCTCGGGCCGCGGGCTTGGCAGCCCTCGCGGCCTCGGCCGGCCGTGGATGGAGGTGGATGAAAAGAAGCAAACCCAGGCTTCAGCCACTTACCGCCATGGCGAGGAACAGGAAGAGAGAGTGAAGCTTCCGGCCCAGAGCCTTATGGGCCAGGAGGCGGGCTTTTATTGCAAGCTAACCAGAGAGATGAGGGAGAGGAAGAGAGGCGCATCTGGCGCAGCGTAGCGCAGGCTCCCCCTCGTGGACGCCGCTGGCAACTGCAGGCGACGCTGGGTGAAGACCGGGACCCGGGTTTTCCAAAAATAGTTTTTAAAGCTCCTGGAACTGGCCTTTCCTTGAGCTTCCGGTGCCCATTGGTGCTTCTTTTGTGATGAGACAGCCAGAACTACGTTAAATCTATTATGCAAATTATGAAGCAAATAATTTATTCTGTAACAATGTAAACAAATAGAACTTACACAATTAGAACGGAGCGGTGGTTTAAGAATCCTGAGCTGTGAAGATAGGCAGGTGTGGTCCTGTCTTGGCTAGCTAATAGCTATGTGACCTTGGACAGGTTACTAACCAGAACTCTTTTGGCCTCAGTTTTCCTCATTTTTGAAATGGGTGCTTCTATCACATGAGATTGTTGTGAAAATTAAATGCGGTAATTGTGTAGAGCACATGGTAAGCCCACAATAAGTAGTTACTCTTGTTATTAATATAAACCTACTCTATCCAAGCTACGACCCCTCCCCACAAAATGTTAGATACCGTACATCCTCGAGAGGGTCATCCTGCAGGCACAAAGACAGCTTGCAGATTAGTCTCTGACAGACAGGGACTCCAATCCTGGACAGTAATAGGGCTCCCTGGTTCACACTAAATCCCCAGCAGCGGGACCCAAGGGAGTGCCAGGATCCACATCCCAGGCAGAAGCTGGCCTCGAGTCAGCCAGTTCCTTTATCAGGAGCAAATGGGAAAAGAAGAACATTCAGGGCTTTGGTGGAAAAGGCTCCAAGCTCCTTTTTTTTTGCTGCCATAATCCCTTTCTCTCATCATCACAGGGGAGGTAGAAGCCCCAAGCTCCCCTTGTTTCATCTGTAGGGACAAAAGGGCACTTCTGGGAAGCTGGGCTGATGGAGGAGGGAGAAGACAAAAAGCCCCTCCTCTGAGCCTCCTCCATCAAGCTCCCACTGGCTAGCCTGGAGCTGAGACCTCAGCCAGACCTCAGGGAACGGCCCAGCGAGTGGAGGGGCTGCTTCAAAACTTGCACTAAGGAGATAAGGCAATTGAATGCGACACACGATCCTGGATTTTCCTTTGCTATGTTATTGGAGCAACTGGAAAAAATTGGAATAAAGTCTTTAGATTTGAGAAATATACCCATGTTAGTTTAATGGCCTCATTCCGATTACTTGACCTCGGTTATATAGGAATGCCCTTGGGTTTAAAAGATACACATTCAGTATTTGGGGTAAAGGGGCATCATGTCTGCTTTCAAATGGTTCAGGAAAAAAAATGTCCATTTATGGAGTTGGCCCTGTGGCAGAGTGATTAAGTTCATGTTCTCTGCTTCAGTAGCCTAGGGTTCACCAGTTCGGATCCTGGGCAGGGACCTACACACCACTCATCAAGCCATGCTGTGGTGGCATCCCACAGAGAAGAACTAGGATGACCTACAACTAGGATATACAACCATGTACTGGGGCTTTGGGAAGGAAAAAAGAAGATTGGCAACAGATGTTAGCTCAGGGCCAATCTTCCTCACACATACACAAAAATGTATATTTAGAGAGAAAAGGATAAAGCAAATGTGGTAAATTTAAGATTTAGAGAATCTGAGTGAAAGATACATGGGACTTCTTGCAACGTCTCTTTAGCTCTGAAATTGTGATAGTGAAGTTAAGAAGGTCCCCTGAGGGAAACATGGATCTATGAAGATATACCACGGGGCTCACCCTCCAAAGCTGGGTCTCAGTCCCTTCCCTCCTCCAACTTTTATCCAACAGAACTTCCTCCTAATAGCTGTCACTTGGTTCCGGCGCCCACGCTGTGTTAATGAGAGTGGCTAATTAAAGCTCATTTATTGTGCCCAGCAGGTACTGGCTCACTTAACCTTCAACATCTCTGTGGAGGCACCTACCATTGTTTTCCCATTTTACAGATGAGCAGGCAAGGCTCACAAAAGTTTAGTGACTTTCACAGACACTATTTAGGTGAGGCGGTCCAACATCCGGGTCCAGTCCTGTTCTAGCAGCTGATGAACCAGACCAGGGCCAAAGCTGCCCCCGCTTCCCCCTTCACACCTTTTCCTCCCCGTGAGCCCGGCTCTCTGCTTCTTGCGCCCGTCAGGCCCACAGAAGGAAGGTGGAGGGGCAGAATGAGACCCAGCGCCCCAGCTGCTCCCTCCTGGCTCCAGACATCAAGGTCAGTAGAGGCAGAGGAAAAAAGACGTGCTGTGCTTTATTCCCAGGCCTCGAACTCATCCGCAAAGAGAGACACGCGCGAGCAGGGGCAGGTTTAGGGCAGTCCATGCAAGAGAAGATCAAGCGCAAGGCTTCTCCTTGATGGCTCTCTCCCAGGTGTGGCTCCGCTGGGGCTGCCCGAGGCTTGCAGGGCCCAAAGCAGCTGTCCCCCCTCACTTCTTGGCCGCTTTCATGGCAGACTTCGTGACTCTGCCACCAGGCGCTGCTTTTTTCTTCACAGCTTTGATGACCCCGACGGTCACTGTCTGCCTCATGTCACTCACAGCAAAGTGACCTAGGACAAATGGCACGGAGAAACAAGTGGGTAACTCGGTCAGGGCACAAGCTCTGGGGCACTTGCACAGGAGGTCAAGTGAGCCATGTAAGTGATACTTTGAGTTGTACTTGCAGGCTGATTAATTCTCCCAATGACTCCCAGTACCTCTCATTATTATCATGTCTTTTACAGATAAGACGACTGAGGCAGAGAAATTGACGGTACCTGGCTTTAATGGTTGAAAACCCAGAAGTCTCACGCTTTAGTGCTTATATTCTTAGCCATCTGACTGTCCTGCTTCCATAAATAAAAGTCAGAGAAAGCTTTGCTTCCAGTGCACCCACCACCCTGCCGTCCTAATCCTCCCAGCCTCCAGGCGACTATCACATTCTCTGTGCCCGTTACAACCCATGGGATCGATCTCATTTACCTTCAACCGTGAACCTGACAGTTGCTTCTGGGGGTTCTTGAGTGCTCCCTTGACTTCAAATTGTGGAGGGAAGGGCTTTGGCACCTGGCTTCAAGCCTCATGGTAGTTTTGGCAGAGGTAGGGGGAACTAACCCAGCCTTGCAAGATTCATGTCGCAGCCTCTTTGGCCTACCCCTGAAATTAGGCTTTTGAAATTTATCTCCTTCCCCCTTAACTGGGAGACCCTGAGGGCAGGGACTTCTTTATTTGTAAATATCTAGCCCAGAACCCAGCACTTCACATAAGTGCCTATTCCCTATATATTTGAGTTCAGAACATTCTAGATTAATGGTTCAAGCCAAGCCATGCATACCATACCTGGGGAATCTAAGAAACAGCCTTCTAGGCTGCAGCCTTGACCAGGTAAGTCTGCCAGGGTCTGAGCCTCTGGGTTTAATAGGCTCCATCAAGGTTCTGACAATTCACCAGGTTTGAAAACCACCACAGTAGCGTGTAGGAAGAACAAAGAAAGTCCCTACTGACCTCTACTCTATTCGCCTCCTTCAGATCAGTGCTTCTCAAACTGATGGGCATGCCAGTTACCTGGGGATCTTGTTAAAATGCAGATTTGAGTTCAGCAGGTCTGGAGGGAGCCTGAGATTCTGCATTCCTAACCAACTCCCAGGGGATGCCTGGTCTACAGACCACACTTTGAGTAGCAAGCCTCTAAAGTGGCCCCTGCCTTGCTCTGTGACACTAGGCTTTCCCTTTCTGGGCCATTCTAACTTGGCACTCAGATTCTTTAGACCAAGTTCTGCTACCTGGCTTGGGTGACACACATTGGCCAACCAGCTCTCTGGAGCCAGGAGTAGAAAGGGGCAGCCCCGGTGGCCAGGTACTCTTGGGCTCACTGAGGGGCGGGAACTCTGAGCTTTCTATGCACATGGGCTTGCCTGGGATCATCTGGACGATGGCTGAGTCCCCAGACTTCAGGGCTTTGGGGGTGTCTTCCAGCTTCTTCCCCGAGGGCTGGTCGACCTCTCTCAGCTCTGCAAATTTGCAGGCAATGTGGGCAGTGTGGCAGTCCAGAACTGGCCAGTAGCCAGCTGCATTGCTGCTGGGGTGGTTGAAAACGATCACCTGGAACACAGGGAGGGCATTAGCCAAGCATCCTTCAAAGGAGGTGGCCCTAACCAGCTAAGGGGTCAGGCGCCTTGGACACACTTTATTTTTTTTATTTTTTTTAAGATTTTATTTTTTTCCTTTTTCTCCCCAAAGACCCCCGGTACATAGTTGTATATTCTTCATTGTGGGTTCTTCCAGTTGTGGCATGTGGGACGCTGCCTCAGCGTGGTTTGATAAGCAGTGCCATGTCCGCGCCCAGGATTCAAACCAACGAAACACTGGGCCGCCTGCAGCGGAGCACGCGAACTTAACCACTCGGCCACGGGGCCAGCCCCTGGACACACTTTGAATTAGAGTGAACGTTTGCACATTTATAGGGTATACCAAGTTCCACACAAAGCAAATCTCATGCATTGCAATTTAATTTTCACAGCAGGGAGCCTCAGTAACTTACCCAAAATTTCATAGCTAGGAAGTGGCAGAGCTGAGCATAAATGATACTAAAACCTACACACATAGATGTTATCATATGTTCTACTTCTCCTGCCATTTAGAAAAATGATATATGCAGCTACCAACTTGTTAAGTAGCCCCTGGTCAGCTGTTTTATACATCATCTCATTTGATGCTCCCAATATCACTGCCAGGTCGCACCAGCCTCTACATGCATGTAGGAATGTGTCAGACGCTCCATTAAGAAAGGGCTTCATATTTTAACTCTGGGCCAAGGAAACACCTGAGAGGTCCAAACATACAGATTCCCAGGCTCTCTACAGACCTACTGAATCAGAACAACTGGGGAGAGGCCTAGGAATCTGCATTTTTGAAACACTTCCCAGGTGATTCTAATCCACCTGGTTTGAGAACTACTCTAAGGCCTCAAGACCACGTTCTGGAAATCAGCAAGTTCAGCAAAATTCATTGTCTTGTTCAAGGGCAAGCAGCAAATTAGCTGCAGAGTCAGGATTCTAACCCAGACTGACTCTACCTGCACTGCTGTCAAGTGCCCTGCTCAGAGTACATGCTCAGTGACCATTTCCTGAATGACCAGTGACCCATCCTGTGCATGAGGTAGTATGGCTACCTCAGGAGGACACCCCTAAGTGGGCCTTCCCACCTGCAAGATGAAGCTCCCCGCCTCTAAGGGCGGATCATTCTTGCTGTCCCCTGCCACGTTGCCCTGCCTGATGTCCTTCACAGACACGTGCTTCACGTTGAAAGCTACATTGTCACCAGGCAAGGCCTCGGCCAGGGCCTTGTGGTATATCTCCCCCGACTTGACCTCCATGGTGATGTTGCAGGGGGCAAAGGTCACCAGCATACCTGACTTGAGGAAGCCAGTTTCCACCTGGCCCACAGGCACGGTACCAATACCTGGAGGGACAGAGCAACCAGGCCATCAGCAGCCAGACCCCAGTGAGTCCCTATCCCCAGTACCCCGACATGGCCTGTTCTCACCCCCGATTTTGTACATATCCTGCAGGGGCGGCTGCGGGGGCTTGTCCATAGGGCGGGTAGGGGGCACAGTGGAATCCAGTGCTTCTAGCAGCGTCATGCCTACCATGGTCCCTTCCTTCCTGGTGATCTTCCAGTGAATCAGGGCGTCTGAAAAATCACCAAGGGTACAGCTCACACAGCCCTGAGAGCATCTGCCCTCACTTAACATGGGACCTCAAGCAATTTCTTTAGGCGTTGTGAGCCTCAGCTTCCTCATCTGTGACATGGCAATATCACTGCCTACTTTGCAGACCAGTGTAAAGACACAGAAGACCACACGCAGCTCACCAAGCACAGTGCTTGACACGTACCGTGTGCCCACTAAATGGTGGCGATTACTCTAACTCTCACAGGCATGGCCCCAGAATTGAGCCAATATATTTCAGGAAGCTTAGATTCCTAGAATCTGAATAGCCCTTAGATCTCATTCCATCTGCATTACACAGATGGGGAAATTGAGGTCCAGAGAATAGAAAGGACTTGTTAACATACAGCAAAGTTAAGTCAGTACTGGGGGAGTAAGAATGAAAACAAGACTCAAATACTCTAACACTCATACCTTCTGAAGACTAAGATGTTCCCCAACAGAAGTATTCTAAAGAATGTGCTGCAGGGGCCAGCCCAGTGGCACAGTGGTTAAATGCACATGTTCTGTTTCTGGGGCTCGGGGTTCGCCAGTTCGGATCCCGGGTGCAGACATGGCACAGCTTGGCAAGCCATGCTGTGGTAGGCATCCCACATATAAAGTAGAGGAAGATGGGCACAGATGTTAGCTCAGGGCCAGTCTTCCTCAGAAAAAAAGAGGTGGATTGGCAGCAGATGTTAGCTCAGGGCTAATCTTCCTAAAAAAAAAAAAAAAAAAAAAAAGTGCTGTAAGGTCAAAAGACCAAGGAAGCACACTTATAAGCAAAGGCGGCATTATTGAGTATAAGACCTAGGAGGATGACATTCAGAATGACAGTGCATTGTATACATGCCTTTTAAGCAGACATTATATTTTCAACTCTAAAAACCCTGGCCAGAGTGCATCAGAGAAACCGTCTTTGCCCTCAAAGACATATCAGTTAACTGGAAATCCAGGACAGACAAGGTACAGAAAGAACCAAATGGTTGATGTTAAGGGCCAAGTGGGCAGGCAGACCAAGCCACAGAGCTGGTCAGCACTTTTTTAAAGCTTGGCCTTAGGTCAAGTAGACTATCAGAATCCTGATGAAGTTCCTCCTTTCCAGCCATAAGTTCTTGAGCAAATCTCTAGGCTTTGAAACTTCAGTCTCCCACGAGTGTCAAAGGAAACACCACCCCTTCCTCAGCACTATAGATTAGAGGCAGGACCTGGGAGAGATGCCCTGGCCCCCGGGTCACGCACATCAAGCTCTCAGTGAACAGTCATTCTCAGTCCCTGGTAAGACTCTCAGTAGGGGGAGGAGGCAGCAACTGCCATGGGAGAAAGAGCTGGGAAGGGAGATCAGGGAAGGCTTTGGTGGGTGGGCTCCCACCAAAAGTCAAGGAAGCCTTCTTTCATGGAAGAGAAGCAGAGCTAGGCAGTACAGAAGCCACACAGAACACCTCATGGACTCAAAAATTGGTGGCCCAAGGAAGAAAGCTACCAGTTCTATTAATACTCAACTCTCACAGAGGGTGAGGGAGAAGGGGAAGGTAGGAGGCTTTGAAAAGATTTAATAAGCAATTTTATATAAATAATTCAAACTTGTAAGAAAAAGAAAGTATTCTTTCTTTTTAGAGGGGTAATTGAGGGTCAGAAGAAGTAGGTTGCCCAAGGCCCAATGACTGGCAAATGGCCAAACCATAAGTTGATAATGAGGCTGACTGCCCAGACACAAGGCTCATCAGTGAGGATGAGCTCTTCCATCAGTTTGATGAGCTTGGTAATTCAAAGACCCATACAACAAGCCTATGAGGTTGGCATCATCCCCAACTTGAAGATGGAGAAACCAAGGTCTCCGATGACATTTGAGAGCTGAGTCTAAACCCCAAGTTTACTATCTAGTCCACTGGCTGCACGCTGTGTTCTTTTGCCATCTAGAACATAGCAGCTGCCTAATAAATGCTCAAAAGGATGGGAGAATGAACCCCCTTTGTCTCACTAGCTGAGATGTGTCATAATACTCAGGGTATAGGGAAACAGGCGTCAAAATCTTCAGATTTCTGCTCTAATGCCATTTAAGAAGAGCCCCTCTTGACCACCCAATATAAAGTAACTCTCTCATATCATGTCCCCACACCTTTTAAATTTTTCTCAGCACTTATCATCCACTATATTATCTCTACTCCCAACAAGACTGTAAACGCCACGAGCAGGGTTGTGTCTCATTCACTGCTGTACCCTCAGCACCAAGGACAGTGCCCAGTGCACAAATATTCAAATAGCATCCAAACGAACACACTGCCAACAGCAGTTCTAATCTTTCTCAAGGACAATTGGGCAATCTATGTCAGAAGACTCCAAAATAATGCCTACCCTTTGTTTCACTAGGAAGTTACTTTAATTAAGTGATTGAGGACACATGCAAAGACTTATTTACCAAGATGCTTATGGCAGTTTTTAATAAAACTAGAAACAACCTTCTTAGAACCTGGTGGTCTTGGGCTATTAACTACACTCTCCCAGTTTTCTTACTTGACTTGGGAATAAAATGCCTTCTTTATGGGGTTGTGTATATGTAAAGTGCTTCGTCTGATGTCTGGCACATAGTAGTTTCTCCAATCATTAATTACCATTTTAATTTAATAATGGACATGGCTAAACAAACTACTGTACGTCTGAAAGGCAATACAAAACACCCATTAAGTATTCAACATGTATGAATGGCAAGGGAAATTTTAAAAGTGAAAAGTGTTATAGAACATTATGTATAGTTTGAGTCCAGCTGTGGATAATCTAGAAAGAACTAGAAAACTAGGTTATCTATAAGCCATGAGATTGCAGTTTATGCTTTATATCTACATGAAATGCTCATTGTAAAAATGTTAGACACTACTTTTATAATCAGAAAAACATAGCTATGTACATGTGGAGGAAAAGGTTAAGAATCCTCAAGTCAGTTATAGAAAAGGTAAGATTTAGCGATGTACCAACTAATAGCAGTTAGCACTTGAGCACCAACTGTATGCATGAACAGATGCCCTTGTGGAGTCTCTCTCAGGTAACTCTCACAAGCCCATGAAGTAAGTCCTAAGGCCCAGAGTGTTAATACCTCACTCATCTCTTTACTGGGGTTGTGGAATGGAGCTGGGGCTTGAACCCAGGTCTGATGCTAGAGCTAGACTTCCTTGGTAGGGAGACACTCTTCTAGGAATTTTAAACCCTTCTAGATTTTGGAATCCACGAGCACAGTGACCATATCATAGATACATTCATATTGCCCCCACACTGCCTAACCCGTCTTGAGAGATAGGATGGCTTAGATGCTGTGAGCACGGGCTGGAATTCTAGACTCTGTCAGCACTTCCCCACAGAACTTTCTGCAATGATTGAAATATTCTATAAGTGCACTGTCCAGTATGGTAGCCCATATGGTTGTTGGGCACTTGAAATGTAGCTAATACAACTAAGGAACTGAGCTTACTTGATTTTAGTAATTTAGATAGCCACATGTAACCAGTGGCTACCACACTGGACAGCGCAGGTCTATGCTTACTGGTTGTGTAGTCTTGAGTTACCTTTGTTTGTTCATCTGTAAAATGGGGATCAAATCACATATCCCATGGGGATGGAGATCATTCACAGTGACTGGCCTATGAGCACACTCTAAATCCTGGGTATTATATTCTAGGAGAAGCTCAGAGATTTGAGTTGGAAAGTCTCACGTAATTGGCCCTGCCCCAGCAGCCCTCACCTTGGCGCTAGGATCTATCATGTTGTCCCCGTGCCAGCCCAAGATGGGCACGAAGGCAGAGTTGTAACTGATCTTCTTGATATAGACCTTTCCCTCCTTGCTCATCTCCTCAAAGCGCACCTTGCTGTAAGGAGGCTCCGTGATGTCCACCTTGTTGACTGCCACAACAAGCTGCTTCACGCCCAGCGCATAGGCCAGCGGTACCTGCTCACACGTCTGCCCATCCTTGGGGACGCCAGTCTCAAACTTGCCTACATCATTTGCCACAATCAGCACAGTGCAGTCTGCCTGGCCCAACGGACAGAGAGAGGAAGGAGGCCCAGCTCAGACCTGGCCTGGGACACCCACTGCCCACCCCCAGAGCAGGGCTGAGGCAACCCTGGTGGTACCTGCGAGGTGCCTGTGATCGTGTTCTTGATGAAGTCATGGTGACCCGGGGCATCGATGACAATGATGTAGTATTTCTTGGTCTTGAACTTCCACAGGGAGATGTCAATGGTGATGCCACGCTCCCACTCTGCCTTCAGCTTGTCCAGCACCAGGCATACTTGAAGGAGCCCTTGCCCATCTCGGCCAGAAGTGGGAGGGACAACCCCAGGGTCACCCCACCTCCAAAGCCACCCATCGACCAAGAAGAAAGTTCCCAAATAAGCTGAGAGTCAGAGGGGACAGTAACAGGGCAGTGATGGAGACGCCTTTGAATTTTTAAATAATAGAATGTATTACTTGCATACTTTTTTATTTTAGAGTAGGTTCTAGAGTCAGAGTGACCCAGAGCCGTATGATCAAGTGCCTCCCCTGGCCCAGGGGCCTGGAACACAGTCAGCAAGCCCTCAAGTTAGTAATAGCAAACACGTAAGTAATGTCGACAATGGACGTGGTGCTGTTTTAAGCACTTAACACGGATTATCTCACTTAATTCTCACAACCACTCAGTGAAGTTTTATTATCTCCATTTTACAGAGGAAGTAACAGAGACATTCACTGATTAGCCCAAGAGCACACAGCTAATAAGCAGCAGTGCCAGGATCTGAACCCAAGGCATCGGACTCTAAAGTTCAAGCTTTTACCCACGACTCCATGTGAAATGGTAGCTTTGACGGATAATTACAGGGACCTTGGGTAAGTTCAGCTTCTTTCAGCACTGGTAAAAATGAGGCTGCTATAAAGTCTGTAGCATATACAGTTTACTGCATTGGTCTAGGGTCCATGATACCACTTGCCAGCTGAGAGATCCTGGGCATCTGTTCATTTCAGCTCTAATTACGGCGCTGTGCTAGACCCTACAGGCAGAGCAGAGAACCGGAAAGACCAGAGACCAGCTGGCTTCAAGAAAACGAATTAGGTCATATTGAGAGAGAGAGAGAACATAAACCAAATATCCTGGCTTTTGGTGCAATAGGAGCTTTTATGAAGTCCCTCATAGTTTAGAATATACATCAGACAAGCAGTTCTCAAAGAATGGTCCAGGGTCCCCTAGACGTGTTTTCTAGAGGCCACACAATGTGAAATTACAACAGATTGAATGTAGAAGCAGGTATGAGAATCCAGCTGTCTGCTATTAAACCAGACATTAAAGATACCTGCAAAAATATAAGACAATGCCACTCTTCTAAGATTTTTGTTTTGGAAAATAGTTACTTTTCGAACACAAAAAAGTGATAGTTATGTTAATATGTAAGGGGTTTATTTCCATTATTTTTAAATGAATATTTTTAAAACTCAGTTTTAATTTTGAATATAGTAACTATAGATAGATCTAATTTACATAATTCTTTGAGGTCCCTTTAAACGCATAAAGAGCTCCCCAGACCATAAAGTATGAGAACCTCTACCTCAGATCATTTGTTTTTCCATAACCTTCTTGGTTATGCTTCTACCATATTGGGTATGGACCAATCCGTCTTTTCTCGGGGTTCTAAAGCTTTCCTCAACAGCCCCGGCCACGTAGGTGCCCCCACAACAATTCTGACTACACCTTGGAAAGTCAAGATTAGAAAAATGGGATCTATGTAGCCCATGGCACTAGTTTATGACCTGTTGAGGTCGCTTTCCAGTCTTCCCTATTTAGACTTCGGCTCATTCCACAGACCGCTCCTATCTCGTTGAGAGGCTTTTTCAACTCTCTCCGATGTTTTCCACCCCTCTCCCTGGCTCTCCCTTCTCATTCTCCTGCATGGGCTCCTCTTTCTCCACCCATCCCAGGGCTCTGTCCCTCTCCCTTTCCCACGGCATGTCCCTGCTCATTCCATGGCCTAGTCTCCAACCTGGGCTTCCATCCTGAGCTCCAGACTTCAATATTCAACTGCCCACTAGACGCCTCAAATGTCACACATCTAAAGTTCACTTCTTGCGACCTCCGATCAGCTCTGCCTCTGGTATTCACAGGCCATCCAATTTCCCCAGCCAGAAACTTGAGGGTCACCCTCAACTCCTCTTTCTCTCTTACCCCCTAAGTTCTGTGGATTCCCTACCTCCATGTCTCTCGATTCCATCCATTACTCTCTGTGCCCACCGCTACTGCCTGAGCCCCGGCCACCATCCTTGCTCACCCAGTACCTGCAACAACCTCCAAACTGGCTTCCCAGCCCCCAGCATTGGGCCCTTGCATTCGTCCTCCCTGTGCTGCAGCCCACAGGCACTTCCTACAAGACTCATCTGATCCCTTCACTCCCATGCTTGCGGCCCGTTAGTGGCCGTGGGGACAGTGGCCAGGTTCCTTCAGCAGAGCTTTCAAGGCCTATGTCCTTGTCATCAAACAGCCACTCTCCAGCTCAGGTGCTCTGAGGTGTTCTAGTCTCCCCGTGGCTCACAGACACCCTCCCCGTTTCCTCAAGACGCAGAGGTGCCTTCCTCTGAGAAGTCTTCCGGGCCTCCCAGGCCGTGTTCATTATCCCTCCCCTGGGATCCCACAGCACCCACCCCGTTACTGAGCTTGTTGTGTGACATGAGGGTTCGTGACCAGGAGTTCCTGGTCGGGGGAGGCCAAGGCTTGTTATGGTCACCATTTTATCCCAAGGGGCTACCCCAAGGTCCATGGTAGAAGCATGGCAAATAAATCCTTTTCCTCCTTTTAAATAGGGATGTTGGCAGCTTTACTTCCTGAGATCCAGTGTGGCACCTGTCGCACACTAGAATTTAAACCTTGGCTCCACCTTCAGGCAAGCTATTTAACCCCCTGAGCCTCATTTGCCTCACCTGGAAAAGGGCAGCTGCACCACCTGCATGACATGATGGAACGGGAAATCATCCACCAGCCCAGCAGGTGTTCAGCGGGTGGGGCTGTCCCCTCCCCCACCATGAGGCATCTCTCCCAGGGAAAGCAAGGCTGGAAATGGGGGAAGGCTCGAGCACAGCAGCCTCACCTCGGAGGCCTCCTTCTCGAACCTCTCGATGGTCCTCTTGTCGATGCCCCCGCATTTGTAGATGAGATGCCCAGTCACGGTGGACTTGCCCGAGTCCACGTGGCCGATCACCACAATGTTGATGTGGGTCTTCTCTTTGCCCATGCTGGGGGCTGCTCGGAGAGAGGACAGCGGTGCTCAGGGCATGAATTGACCACCCCCTGCCCCCAGCTCATCTTCCTTGGGACTAGGCCAGCTCAGCCAGCAGAGGGTGAGTCAGGAGAGGAAAACAGATGGCCAGCAAGGCAGGTGAAGGGTTGGCCTCCCCAACCCACCTGGGGAGGATACTCTGGTCTTTCCCCCCTGCCTCCCGCTCCAAGGAGGACGTGCCTACCTCCAGAGCTCCTCCCCTCACGCCTCCTCGAACCTAGGATGCCCACCCCACCCCCCTTTCAGAACCCACATCCCAGGCCCACCCCTTGCATCCAGACGTCCCCACTGGCTCCCGCTGGCTCTCGGACTCTGTGGGAAAAGCCCAGCAGCCCAGTTTGCACCGGATAGGCTCTCATGCTTCAAGTGGCGAGGAAGAGGAGCACATTGCCCACCAAAAGGCCTCTGGCCTTTGAGATGATGATTGATATCCTCCTCACCACCCCTAGTGCCAGGCTGGGCACTACAAGGTGGCCTGGGGTCAAAGGCAGGCCTCGGGGTGGGAGGTGAAAGGAGGGACCTGGGGTCAGGAGGAGGTCCCTGTGTTCGCTGTCCTTGGGCGTTGAGGGTGTGGGTAGGAAAGGGTGGGGGCTCTAGCTTTTTACACACCTGCCTCCTAGGTGGTCCTGGGCATCACCAACCACGTGGATTCACCCTCTCTCCAGCAGCCAGCACAGAGCCTGATCCGTGGCGAAGCTTGAGTTTGCTGACAATGCAGAATGACTGCTTACCACCTTCCAGGCCCTGGCCCCGGTATGCACCATCACCTTTATGCTACTCCTAGCTCGATCTGAAAAATGAGGAAACTGAGGCTCAGGAACAGGACCACACTGGTGAGAGAGCAGCAGAATTAGGCTGGGAACTCAAGATGTCTGACCCCAGAATCTTAGCCAGAACGCAGCTCTGCCTCCCAGTGAATTAATGTCTGAAGACAGGAAGGAAGGAAGGGACATGACCCCAGCCCCAGCCCTGTTCATCTCTGTGGTCCCAGCCTCCAGCACCGGGTTTCTGAGTGAATATTTAGTTTGGGACCTGGGGGGATGATGAGCTGGAGGGGTCTGTCTTCCTTCAGGGAAGGGCTGCCCACAGGGCTGAGGCTCGGAGCTCCTGGACAGGAGTCTGAGGCCAGTACTAAGCTGGTGTCCTCCAGAGGTTCTGGAACCACCCACACCTCAGTTCCTGAGGACCGCGCTCCGTGCCTGGAGACCAATCTGATGCGGGGAAACGTGGCAGAGAAAACAGGCTTCCGAGACAGGCCGACTTAATTGATCGCACATCCCGGCCATACTCTTCTCCTTCGTGGTCCCTTGGCCCCTCTGAGCCTGGGTTTCCACCTACCTCTCTGCGACGCGGTTGTTCAAGGAGATACAACGACCCCTCATTATAAATCTTGATGAAGCTGATAATTGGTCCTTTAAAAAGCTTATGACAAAGTAGAAACACATGGGGGAGCTCTAACCACAAACCACAGATTAAAATGTTCTTACAACAACCAGGGCAGTTGGGAGTGGGGGACTGCTGGGGGGCTGTTATTACAACTCTTTGCTGATCACCCTGACCCACAGCTGTGGTGTGAAAAGTCTTAGAGTCAGGAGGCCTGGGTTCAAATAATGGCCTTGATCTTCCACAGCTGTGAGACCCTGGGCACTTTTCTTAGCCTCTCAGAGTCTTAGCATTTTTACCTCTAAAATAGGCTTCTTGATACTGACTTCAGTGGATGTTGTAACAATTAGATGAGATCACAGATATGAAGTGCCTAGATGGTGCTGGTGCATAGTAGGTCCTCAGTGAAAGACGGACCAGAACAGAACAAGGGCTTGCTGAATACTAAGCCTGTGCCAGGCCCGGGGCTGGGTGCTATGGCTAGCCAGATGCTGGTCCAGCCCCCAACGAGCTTCTGGGTCAAAACCTACACCCAGGACACCCTACATGGTTTGGGGGGCGCTACTGACATTTACTGTTGCAGGGGGGAGGCAGGCATGCTGAATATCATTCAGCGCACAGATGTTCCCACCCAACAGAGAGAGCACTGCCCAACAAAATGCCCCGTCTTTGAGAAACACTTGCTAGAACCATCCAGGACAGAGATTGCAAACTCAGTCCCTCCAGGGGCCAGGCAGCTGAAACTCATCAGTTGTCTTCTGGCAACACAGACACTTTGTTTAAAATAAATGTGTAGAAATGAGCCTCCTTTCACAAAGATGCTACCATTTTCCTTGAAACATCCATCCCACTTAGGCTTTTGTTGTCTTACGTTTGATGGAAACGGGGGCATAGAGAACTATTTCTCTACTATGAGGACAAACAACCTCAAGAGCAGGATGAAAGGCAGGGTTAAAGGTCAGGAGACCCACACACAGGGCTGGCCACTACTTCTGGTGTTGTCAGACCTGGTTCTTTCAGGTGTTTCAGAGTTCACAAAATGGTTATTTGGACCAAACCCAGATCCCTCTGAGTATCGGATTTAGCCTGTGGGTCCCAGTTTTTGTCCGTTGTTTGGGTTTTCTACTTTGGACCTTTTACATCCCATCAGAGCCTGCCCTTCACCCAGGTGGGAGGGGTGGATGTGGCAGGGGGAAGGGGGAGGGGAAGGAGAGGCCTCACCCGGGGGCAGTGTCCATCAGGTCCACAGAGAAGCCTGCTCTTGGAAAGAAAAAACAAGATGACCAAGTGGTGGTCTCAGCCTCAACCAGCACGCTGGGTGGCCAGCGCTCTTGGAGGAAACAGCGGACAGGACAAGCCTGTCCAGGGGGAGCCTGTCCAGGGTCAGGTGCTCTCCCTTCCCTCCTCCTGCACTTCCCCTCCCCCCCCTTCCCATCTTCCTCTCCCATTCTCCTCCCCACCTCCCCTCTTCACGGGAAGA
Source organism: Equus caballus (assembly GCF_041296265.1). Taxonomy (NCBI): domain Eukaryota; kingdom Metazoa; phylum Chordata; class Mammalia; order Perissodactyla; family Equidae; genus Equus; species Equus caballus. The sequence goes on from NC_091685.1 coordinate 31,258,337, forward strand.
ACTGGGACTCAGGCTCAGACCGCAGCTGTGGCACTGTGGGGGACCTTGGGCAAGCCACCTGACCGCTCTGTGCCTCGGTTTACTCCCTGAGAGAAGGGGATTGTGATGGTTTTCTGGTGAGGATGAAAAGAGGCAGGGAAGTGGTGAGCACAGCGTGGAGCGCAGAGCAAGAGTTCTGCAGATGTGCTTCGTTTTCTCCCCTGGCGCTTGCCCTCCTTTCCCACGGGTGCCCTCCTTTTTCATTCTTTGCTTTGCTCTCGGGCTTCCTTCTCCTCACTGTGTTTCTCTCCTCTCTCCCATCCTCGGCTTTCCTGCTCCCGTTTCCTCCCCTCCTCTTCCTTTCCCCTAGCCCAGCCTTGCTCTCCCTCTCCACCTTCAAGGGCCCATCCTCCCAGGGTGGAGGAGAGCTCTGTCCCCATCCAGCAGGTCGCTCAGCAGCCCCACCACATGTAACCCAGGCAGCTCCCAGTGTACCCAGGGGCACTCAAGAGCCCAGTCTGAGGAACAACACAGAGCCTAGAGACCCCACGGAATCACCAGGTCTGGAGGCAGGGGAGTGAGGAAGGGGTGAGTGAGGACAAAGAGGAGGGTGTTAGGGGACTCTGAGCCGTGCAGGGAGGCAGCTTGGAAGAAGGCTTTGGAGCCAGAGAGACCTGAGTATGAATCCTGGCCCCAACCCTTAATAGCTGGGCAATTTGGAGCAAGTTAGTTGCCCTCTCTGAGCCTCCTGTAAAATGGAGATAATAACCCAGCTTACGTATGTTGAGCGCCTCCCACATGCCGGGTACCCTGAGCCCTTCACATGCGTTCTTTCATTTGCCCCTTGCAAACACCCTATCAGGCGGTAGTAATATTAATCCCATTTAACAGATAAGGAAACTGAGGCAAAGAGGAGTCATTTGTCCAAGAACACACAGATCATAAGGGATGGACACATGATTTACTTGCCCAGGCCTTCTGAGAACATTGCAAATGATCTATTTCTCAAGGTTGTTGGGAGATTAAATGCTATAATTTACATCTGTTATTTTCACTGATTTAACAGAAAGGAGAGAGCTTAAAGCAATTTTGTTTCCTATTTCCATAATAATCAGCAATTACCAAATGCTTTGACAAAATAAGTTTTCCCTATATATCTTCTTGCATGAACTGTTCTTATCTTCTGGCTCTTTATCTGGTGGGGTTTGGTGTCTTATTTCCGAAGAGAGCTGGAGGTTGCAAGCTCTGGGGCAGTCCTGTCCAACGGGGTAGCCACAAGCCGCGTGTGGCTATTTAAGTTTATGTTAATTCATATAAGGTAAAATTTAAAAGTCAGTTTCCTCAGCCACAATAGCCACATCTCAAGGGTTCAAGAGCCACATGTGGCTGGTAGCCACCACATTGAATGGCATGGACGTAGTTCCATCGTCGTAGAAAGTTCTATCAGACAGCGCTGCTCTTGGAGAAATCAAGTCTGGGCCTCTGAAAACTGGAGACTGAGTCAAGGTGCCAGCAGACCTGAGTTCTGGTCCCAGCTCTGAGCAGCCTTGGGCACCACACACCTCTGTCCTCGTTCCTTCTGTATAGAATGCGGCAGAGGTCGGACTAGGTAATACGTGATCTCTTTCACGCTCCGACCTCCGGGGGTCTAGTCTGTGAGCTCTGAATTCAGTTTCTAGTCACCTCTGCCCCAACCTCTCGGGGGAACTCAAGCTTCTCAGCCAGCGAGTCTTTCCCTGCCTATAAAAAGGAGCTTTGAGTAACTCATTTGCCCTCCGGCAGTGACCGCTGTGTATTTCTTAAGGGACAACATCTGGTTGGACCGGCTGAGTCCGGGCCAATCACAGCCTCTCTAACAGGAACCTGGTTTTGGGATTTAGGGACAGTTAGCGAGTCTCGGCAGGTGGTTGGGACCGTAACTGGGAGAAGCGGGAGCTGGCGGCCACTGTGGCAGAGAAAGCCAGTCAAGAGGGAGGGAGAGAGAAACAGAGAGGAAGACACCAGACCTCCAGGGAGAAGCAGAGAGGAGAATCCCCACTCAGGCTCTTGGAGTCTGTGCAACACCCTTGAGTCTTTGTAATGAACTCTCCCCACTTCCTTCTTCTCTATGCAGCTCTAGTTAATTTCTGTTCCTTGTCACCAAAGGCACCTAGACCACATAGGTGAAAGCACAGAATTTCGTTTATTATTTTTCTGAAAAGTTGAGTAATAAGTTGTCAATTAAAAAAAGAGAAAGCTAAACAAAGACACACACACACACAACACAAGAACAAACTGAAAGGAAAACCACCATCAGTCATTAATTTGACAGAAGTTTCTGAAGCCCCTACACTGTGCCAGGCCCTGTGTCCAGTGCCTTCTACACATTACTGTGTCTGAGCTTCACAACAACCCTCGAGAGGTGGCTAGTGTTTACCCCATTTCAGAGATGAGGGAATTGAGGCACAGAGAGGTTAAGGGACCCACTCAAGGACATACAGCTGGTGAGCAGCAGAGACACCATGAGTCAGGGCTTGGTGAGATGACAGTAAATTGGGTCTTACCTGTCAGCACAACTCAAGAGTGAGGAGATTTGCTGGGTGGGACCCACTTGGCCCAGAAAGATCACGCCCTATCATGAGGCATGACTCAGCTATTCTGGCTACAAAGAATACAGCAACCTTTCTGCAGTTTGAAGCGAGGAAGGGTAGATGGGAAAGGGAAATCCCCCAAAATAAAAAGCAGTTGGAATCTCTCAGTATCTCTTGTTTTCCACCTTCTCAAGATTTCTCCCGTAAAAATCATTCCTGTATTGAGTGAAAATGATTCCTCTCCTGACTCCATGGAGGAGGCTGGAGGGGGTCAGAGAGGAAGAGGAGAGGTTACTTTGCAGTTGCATCATTTGAGATACAAAGATTTCTGGCAAACCAAGAAGAAGAGGCCCTGTAAATACGCAAACAAGCAAAGAGCCAGTAAAACAAGAAAGAGCTTCCAACACTTCTAGCAATCAAAGAAATGCAAATTGAAACATACGATTTTTCACCTCCCAGGCTGTCAAGCAATAGAAAAACTATGAAAACCATTGTTGGGGAAGTTGTGGGAAAATGGACACTCTCATACTCTGCTGGCAGGAATTTCGATTGCTGTAAACTCTCTGCAGGGTATTTTGGAAATATGGGTCTAAAGCCTTACAGTGTGCATCCTTTTGCCTCAGTAACTCAATTCTAAGTATTTATCAAAAGGCAGGGGCCGGCCCGGTGGCACAGCAGTTAGGTGCACACGTTCCACTTTGGCGAGCCGGGGTTCCCTGGTTCGGATCCCGGGTGCGGACATGGCACCGCTTGGCACGCCATGCTGTAGGCGTCTCACATATAAAGTAGAGGAAGATGGGCACAGATGTTAGCTCAGGGCCAGTCTTCCTCAGCAAAAAGAGGAGGATTGGAGGCAGAGCTCAGCTCAGGGCTGATCTTCCTAAAAAAAAAAAAAAGGCAATATAATCACAGGAGTATGTTTTCGAGAATTATTTACAACAGTGGGAGGGTCTCTGGGGTGAGCTGAGGCTGCCAGGGCGCTGGGGGTACTCACAGGGTTTGGGGCAGCTGCTATTTATCAACCGGAGGAGAAATATTTTTATAATTTACCAACTGGTACTGCTGTACTGCATATCTGTAATGCCAGTTTTAAAAACCAAAAGGTTTTTGTAAGGGCTGCCTCTGCTTCCTCATAAAGTGGGAGCTGGGAGCTGGGGACTGGGTTCCAGCCCTTCTGGTTGAGCACGGGGCTGTGCTCCACGAGGTGGGCACCTGCCTGTGTGAGCCCCACAGGGCGTGCGGGAGAGAGACGAGGCAGCCAGGGCCCCGCACGGGGTGTGGGCACCAGGACGCTGAGCAAGGAGACCAGCAGCCTCGTGTCTAGGACTCGCTTCCACCTGAAGGTGCCTGGGAAGTAGCCACCATGGATCTGGGTGACAAGGACGCCGTAGAAGAAGGTATTGAGCAGGGGGCCTTGTGTGTCTGAGCTCCAGTTGTACACAGTCCCTGCAACGTGGGAGGGTTGGAGAGCCCTCAGAGGGGGACTGACACCTGAGCTCACTCAACCCTCTCCACAGTGCCCTCCAGTTAGTCGATATTCTCACCATTTTTCAGATGAGGAAACTGAGGCTCAGAGGTGAAGTGACTCAGGCAAGGTCACACTGCCCGTAAGGGGTGGGGCAGGGATTGGAATACAAGTCTCTCATCTCCTAAGGCCTTTGCCACGATGCCACCCCCACCCCCAGCCGTGACTATGTTTGTTGACAGAATAAGGCAGGCTGGATAGACAGCTCCACCAGACTTGGGGAGGCAGAGGGCATGGGGGTGTCCTCTGGGAGTTGAGCCATCAGCAGGTGAGGTTTGAGTCAAGCTGGATCTCATGAAATGCGTTTACCACAGTTTTCCCCCCCCACACACACCCTCCATGCCTTTGCTCTGGCTGTTCCATCTGCCTACAGCGCCCCCCAACCCCACAGTCTACACCCTGCTTCATTGCCAGTGGACGTCCACACTGACTCCTTCCAGCAATCCTTCCAGGTAGGGACAAGCACGTGTCCTCATTCTAACAGTGAACAGAGCGACACTCTGAGAGGGGAAGTGATATCACTAAGGTCACCCAATGAGTAGGTCGCACAGCTGGGATTAGGGCTCAGTCTATCTGAGTCCAGAGAACTTCCCATCACTTCCCACCTCTCACTGAACCTAAACTTGTAATTTAATAATCACTAGAGACACTGTTTTCCCCTTCTACATATGAGAAAACTGAGGCTCAGACGAGGCTGTTAGAATAGTGATTAAGAGGCTGGACTTTGGGTTCAAATCCCTGCTGTGGCACTTATGAGCTGTGTGACCTCAGGCAAGTGACTTCACCTTTCTGAGCCTCAGTTTCCGCATCTTTAAAATAGAGTGAATAATTGTACCTACCCCTGGAGTTTTTGCAACACTTAAATGAGCTGAAAGCGTTTTATATCTGAAATGGGACAACACATGGAAAACACATCTGAGGATGGTAACTGATATTGTTGCTCAAGTGCTCTCTGCCTGAATGGGAGTTTCCTCCTCTCTGACAACAGCTTTCATCTGCCAGAGGCTTCCCTTCACGTCAGGCAGCTCCAGGACCCCAAGTCAGGGTGGAGACATAAACCCGGGAAGAGAGACCCTGGGGTGGCCTCAGGGGAGCGTGGCACCTTGGTGTTGGGAGGATGCATTGTGTTAGGTTCTTACACGGAGGCCCTGGACATGCATCGCTGGAGGTGCTGGCCCTGGGGACCAGGTTGCTGCTGTTCCCCACGATGGCCAGGCTCATGTCCACATGGTGGGAATGGGTGACCATAGGAAGATGTGTACGATGAGTACCAGGCCCAATGGGATGGAGCAGAGCCCTGGAACCAGGGTGATGCCCCGGGACCCCACCCCACCCTGGAGGCTGGGGCTTTAGACAGCAGCATCCCAGCCTCTAGGCTCACACTTCCAGTCCCTCTTCTGTCCTCCTGCCGTGGCACCTCTTCTACGACTCAGATGTGACTGGTCACTGTCACTCTAAAAATTAGCAATAACTCCAAGTGCCTCTCAGACTGCATGATGGGCTTCCCAAACTGCAGCACTCAAGTCCCCAAGGAGGGCACAGCATAGCACAAGGTAGGGTACATGAAATCATCGACCAAACATCTTCCGGGACCACCCGTTTTATTGAACATTTTAATTTTACTTCATCAGTTGTAGAGTGGCTGAAAGGACAAGGTGTTGAATCAAGTTGCCTGGGTTCCAATTCCAAATCTGCCCTAGAAGCTGTGGGACCTAGGACGTGCTACTTAACCTCTCTGAGCCTGTAAAACAAAGACAATAATAGCATCTGGCTCGTTGCCTTGTTATAAAAGTTAAATAAGATGCTCTGGGTAGATTAGCATAGCGCCTGGCACACGTAAAGAGCTCAACAAATAATGGTAGCTGCTGTTAAGTCTATAAGTTAAAAATACGGAGATATATTCTGGAGTCAAAAAAGTTGCACATAACTCAGGACCCTCTGGAATGTGTGTTTATGTTCCTCTGCCACTAGGGAATTTTCCAGAAAAGCCTGAGAAGCTTGGGACAGAATGAAATTCAAATTCATTCCACGGATTTCCCAGTTTGCCTCCACAGCCTCGTTGCCTGACACCATTCTCCCAGCATTTCCCCCAAACACACAGACTTACACGTGTCTTGCATGTCAGTCAAGCCGCACTGCTTCCTGTCCCCACCTCGGGGCCTTGGTTTATTCTGTACATGCCACCTGGAAAGCCTTCCTCCCTCCTCTTCCTCCAGGCATGTGCCTGAGGCTTCAGAACCACACTGGAGTGCTCCCTTCCTGGCCTCCCCTTATCACTGAAGACCACTGCGCATCCCAGAGCGTGTGGTGCAGCCTCCACACAGCCCTTGTGACAGCTACAGTCACCACCTGCCGAGTTCACATGGAGAGCTGCAACTGAACACGACCTGCGACAATGGTTCTGGGGACCTTCAGGGGGTCTGCACAGTCAAAACCACTTTCAAAACAATACTAAGCTGGTCTTTGTCTTTTTCATACTCATTCTTTCATGAGTATGCAGTGGGGTTTTCTGGAGGTGACGTGACACATGGTCATGTCACTGATCTGATGGAAAGTAGAATATGTGTCTGTGTGCTCTCGGGTTTTAAGCGTCTCTCAATTTTAATTTTCAATATGGCAAATATTGAAAAGAAATGGCCTGCATAAACAAAAGGTATGTAGGATCCTCAATAATGCTGGAGAGTGTACAGGGTTCCTGAGACCAAAAAGTGTGAGAACCGCTAATCCAAATAGACAGATGTTGGGCACGTTTTCAAGAGTAAAAAAGCGGGGCATTTGGGTTGCCCAATGTCACCAGCCGATAAGGCACAAAGTCTGGATTTGCACCCAGGCTTGTGTGATCTGAGTCCTCTCCCACTGCTCATGGGGCAGACCCTCTTCAATACAACACAATGTCTGTGTCTGTGTCTCCTGGTGGCCCCAGGCATCTTCCCCACAGCATCCTAGCACCTGGCCCAGGCTCGGCCCTAACTGGGAGAGCAATGAATGTTTGTTGATTGAGTAAAGCCCCAGTTGAAATCCTCCCTGGGAAGGGGGTGAGGGAAAAGTTAACGGAACTCTCGCCCTTTCACCCTCAGGCGTGCTCCTCACCCTGTTCTTTGGCTTCAAGCTTCCTGGAGGTGCCACCAGGAATGAGAGGCCCTGGGACGAGCAGATGCTTGGGAATAAGGTCCCTGTCCTCAGGGAGCTCCTGAATTAGCAGGCAAGGGAGGCCCCAAATATGTAGGGACATGAGTGCCAAGTATTACCAACAAGAGAGGGAGCATGGAGGGGCTGTGGGGGCAGGGGGAGGTCAGAGACGCTTCATTTCTAAGCTGGGGACTGAAAGTTGAGTGGGAGTTGGCCAGATGAGGAGGTGGGGAATGCTGTTCCAGGAGGAGGAAGAGCACGTCGGAAGACCCAGAGGAGAGAGAGGTTGAGGAGCCTGCAGAGACAGGAAAGAAGATGGTCCTGCAGGAGCTGGAGAGGTGGGTCCTGACCACGCAGGGCCACGAAGACCACGAGCAGAGCTTAGGCAGTGGAGCCGTGCCAGTCTGCTCGAGCTGCCATAACGAAACACCACAGACTCGGTGGCTTAAAGAACAGAAACTTATTTTCTCACAGATCTTGGCCAGAAGTCCAAGATCAAGGCACCAGCAGATTCAGTTTCTGGTGAGACTCTCAGCCTGGCTTGCAGATGGCCGCCTTCTCCCTGGGTCCTCACATGGCTTCTCCTCTGTGCTTGGGGTGGGGAGGAGCTCTCAGGTGCCTCTTCTTACAAGGACACTAACCCTATTGGATCAGGGCCCCACCCTTATGACCTCACTTAACCTTAATTATTTCCTAGAGGCCCTGTTTCCTAATACAGTCACTTTGGTGGTTAGGGCTTCAACATAGGAATGGGGGGCTGGACGGTGTCACAATTCGGTACAGATGGGTACCACTGAAGGTTGTAAGCAGGGAGGAGCTAGAGTCAGATTGGTCTGCAGGGAGCTCTCTGGCCTCAGAGGGGAGGAGGGGCTGGAACAGGCAAGGCCGGAGGCTGTTTGAATGGTTGGTGTTGCTCAGGGGTGAGAAGCGCAGCCTGGACCAGGGGATGGCCTTCGGGTTGGAGAAGGGGGAGCCGCCTAATGAACTTGGATCCGCAGGACTGGATGTCGGGGTGAGGGGGGAGGAAAGGCCGAGGACGACTGCCAGGTTTCCAGCTTGGGTGGTGGGTGGTCGCAGGGCCAGCCTCCTGTGCGTGTGACCTGCACGGTCAGTCCCACACTCAGGAGGGCCCGGTGCTGGTTTAACGCCCTGCTGCCACAGTCCTGAAGTGATTAATAATTCTTTAATAAGGGGCCCTGCACTTTCATTTTGCACTGGGCCCTGCAAATTACGTAGCCAGGCTGTGTGGACGGGGCTTCGCGGACCAAGATGAGGAGTCTGAGGAAGGAGGAGGTTTGGGGGGAAGATGCGGAGCACAGAGTGAGCCCCTTCTTGTGCTGGTGTTCAGAAGCTTTCCAGTCTTTTCCAGGCCTCTTTTTCTTGGGCAGCAGGGAAAGAGGGGCAATATTCCTTAGGGGGGGGCGGTTCTCCTTTAAGAGCCTCTCTCCTGAGGGGTTGCCTCACCGGGAGGTGGTCCCCCTTTTCATCCTCCATCTCTGAGGTCTTGTCAGTATCCTCCAAACTGGGATCCTCCAGGCTCTCACGAGGCTCCTCTTCTCCCCGTGGATGGATGGCTGGGCAGAGCAGGGAGGGAGCTGGCCCTTCCCGTGCCAGGAGGACGCCTGCCCGCCTGTGGCCTGTGGTCTTTCTCTTGAGATGGCCAGATGACACCAGCTGATCTCCACCAAGAAAGCTCCCCTAAGTCATGCCCCACCACTGCTAGCAGTTGAGCGCAAGAGAGTCTGTGAGGAGCGTGCAGGTCAGGTGCGGAGTTTATTCCCTGCAGAAATTTTAAGCCCTCAGTTGCCTTATCTGTGGGGTGACCACATAGATTACTGACACTTCTGAGAACGAAAGGAGAGAGAGGGGAGAATGAGGATGAAATATGCACTATGCCGGGACAATAGGTGCAAACTGGGACCGTCCCAGGTAAATCGGGACATACGGTGCTCCTACTTAGCTACAAAATGGGATTAAATGGAACTGTGCCCAGAAAGCAGGGAGCGCAAAGTGCTCTGTGAACAGCACCTGTTATCACTTCGACCCTCCGCGTCCACCCTCAATCCATGTTCAAGTCTCATTCGCTCATCAATCAATGACCGACCAGCCTCCGTGTGTCAGGCCCGCAGTGCTGGTGCCCCGGAGGCAAAGAGGTACCACTCATCCATCTATTCGGCCAATGTGTCATGAGCAGCTCATGTATGCCAGGCGCTGCGCTAGGTTCTGGGGATCCAAAGATGAGTGACATCACTTGCCCGCCTGGGGCTTGCAGTCTTGCAGGGTATAGTAGGTTGAATAGTGTCCCCTCGAATTCATGTCCACTTGGAACCTCCGAATGGAACCTTTTCTGGGTCTTTGCAGATGTAATGTAGATAAGGATCGAGACGAGATCATACTGAATTAGGGCGGGCCCGGAATCCAATGAGAATGTCCTTATAAGACACAGAAAGGGACAGAGACACAGAGAAAGACACAGAGGAAAAGGGCTGTGGAGACAGCAGAGCGTGGAGGGCTGTGCACTCGGAGGATTTTGCCAGCCGCCCCCAGAAGCTCAGAGAAAGGCGCAGAATGGATTCTCCCTCAGGGCCTCCAGAAGGAACCAATTCTGCCTTTAGAATTTTGGCCTTTTGGCCCCCGGAACTATGAGAGAATAAATTTCTGTTGTTTTAAGCCACGAAGTTTGTGGCACTTTGTTACGGCAGCCCTAAGAAAATGATGCCTATGGGATACAGGTGCTATCGGCATTGATAACTAAAGAATTACCCAAGAGGGATACCTCTGGGGAGAGGTGGTGACTGGGAGCGTGAGGAGAGGGCTTCTGGGGTGCTGGTCATGCTCCTTTCCTGATCTGGGCTCAGGCTGTGCAGGTGTGTTCACTTTGTGCCAATGTATTGAGCTGTACACTTAGGATTTGTGTGCTTTCGCATGTGTTAGACTTCAAGAGAAAGTTAAAAAGATAAACTGCGCAGAAAGATACCTAACTATAGATTACAATAAGTGCTTTGAATCCAAACTTCAGGGTCACTGGAGACACTGGGTTTCTTCCCACCTTTCCTGGTTCTGGATGTTCCTGGGATTTCAAATAAAACTGTGAGCTTTGCCTTTAGGTTTGGGGGGAGTAAATTTTGTGTAAATAATCCAACTTCATTATTTCAACATGTGCTGTGTCTGGTCTGCTAAATTCCTCCCCCACTTCTGGGAGCCCATCCGAAAAAAGGAAGTTTGCTTGTTGCTTTTTTTAAAGTAAATAAATGCTTTGTACATATTCATAATAATTGTAACAATAACGAGCATTAATTGAGCGCTTACTCTGTTTCAAGTACTTAACAGATACCATTTCATTTCACTCTCACTACTGTCCTCTGAAGAAGTTTTTATTACATCCCAATTTACAGAAAAGTAAGTAGAGGCTCAGAGAAGTTAAGGAACTTGCCCAAGTCCACACAGCCAGCTTTGAAAACATTGCCCGATAATGCTGCCATTAGCTCCAGAGTGAAAAACCCTCATTCCTGGAAACATCCACACCACTTCTGCCTCTTTTTTAAAAAAAATCATTTTGTTGAGGTCATATCGGTTTATAACATTGTGTGATTTCAGGTGCACATTATTATATATCAGTTTCTGTATAGACGGCATCCTGTTCATTACCAGTAGTCTGGTTTTTGTCCGTCACCATACATATGTGTCCTTTTACTCCTTTTGCCCGTCCCCCAACCCCCTACCCCTCTGGTAACCACTAATCTGTTCTCTTTGTCCATGTGTTTGTTCATCTTCCACGTAAGAGTGAAATCATACGGTGTTTGTCTATTTCCATCTGGCTTATTTCGCTTGACATAATACCCTCCAGGTCCATCCACATTGCTGTGAATGGGACAATTTTGCCCTTTTTTTCTAGCTGAGTAGTATTCCATTGTATATATATACACCACATCTTCTTTATGCAAACATCAGTTGGTGGGCACTTGGGTTGCTTCCACGTCTTGGCTATTGTGAATAGTGCTGCAATGAACATAGGGGTGCATAAGACTCTTTGAATCGTTGATTTCATGTTCTTTGGATAAATACCTAGTAGTGGGATATTCCTGGATTGTATGGTATTTCTATTTTTGATTTTTTGAGAACTCTCCATACTAGTAGTTTACCATAGTGGCTGCACCAGTTTGCATTTCTGCCAGCAGTGTATGAGGGTTCCCTTTTCTCCATATCCTCTGTGAACCTACTGTGGTGTTTCGTGACTCCTTGCCTTTGCACACGCTGTTCCCTCTCTCTGAAATGTTCTTTCTTCCTCTTTGCCTGGCAAACCCCTATTCATCCTTCAAGACCCTGCTCAGCTTATGAATATTCATTCTGTTTGAGCCGATAGTTGCACTTGTGGTCATCTGTCCCAAGGTTTAGCCTTCCCTTCTCTGTGCCTTGTAGAAAGGCTGTCACTGAACCCATCACTTGCTAGTGTGGGTGTTTGCCTGTCTCCAGCCAGCCTGGGAGCTCTCTGTTGACTCCTTTTCTGTCCCAGCCCGGGGCCTGGAACCAATAAGTGATCAGAAGATGTTGAGCTAAACAAACTGCAGCAAGGCAAAAAGGATGATTATTCAAAATGACACGGCAACGTGAAAACTGCTCACACCCTGACTATATGAATGTGCGGCAGGGTCGTTATGGACACCACTGTGGAGCCAGACCAACTGGGTTCAAATCCCAGCTCCGTCCCTTCCTAGCTGTGTGACCTGCCATGCCCAAGACTCCCTGTCTTTATTATAAAACAGGCACAACCTTGTAGAAAGGATTAAACGAGTTAATACAGGTAACGTGCTAAGAATGGTACCTGGTACACAGTGAGTGCTCAATAAACGTGAGGTGTTAACGTTAGCGAGGGGCAGAAGAGGAAAGGACCAGTCCTCGCTGTGTAACGCTGGTAGCGGCAGCATCTACTGTTTATTGAATATCTACCTATGTTCCAGAAGCTTTCCGTGAGCCTCATAGCAAACTCTGACATGATGCTATTATTACTTCCTTTCCAGATGAGGAGGCTGAGGCTCTCTTGCCTCTCACAGGTGAACAGTGGCGTCCGTCCGACTCCCCCCGCCACACACTGTCACTATCTCTAAGCCCTGCTTCTGCTTCAGGCCTGGGAATGGGAGTGGGGGGGCTGTGGGGGAGTTTTCTATTTCCATTACCCCTATTCCCAGGGATGCTAAGGGTGACAGCGTCGCGGGGGGTGTCCAGTGGCAGGATCTGGCCAGGGGCCTGGAGGGGCTGTCTGGCCCGGCTGCCCCTGGGCGGCCGCTTAGCCTCCTCCACTTCCCATGAGGGACGGGGGTGGGCAAAGAGGGTCCCAGTGACCCGGGGTGGTGGTTGGGGAGGAACGGGGGTCCTGTCTTCTCCAGCCTTGTCCTCCTTCCTGTCCCCTGAGGCTGGCCTCTGTGCCCACCTCCCAGGAGAAGGGGTTGGAGAACGAGACTTATCTGACCCCTGGCTGGGCCAGAGCAGCTGTGGGAGCGAGAGGCTGACCTTAACCAGCCTATCAGGGTCACTGAGACCTGCATGGGCACGCCCCCTCACCAGGACCCTGCAGCTGCAAGGAATCTGAGAAATGTGGAGGCTGCGAAGGAGCTGCTGCTGGGAGAAATCGAGGAGTGGGAGTCTTAGGACGAGACCTCCTGGCTCCCTCGTTCCCGAAAACCTACTGCCAGGCTCCACTTCCCCCAGTAGCCTTTAAGGGAAGCCAGCCCACCACACAGGCATGGTCCCAGGATCCCCAGATGTGGCCCCCCAGGCTGTGCACTGCACTGCACAACTCCAGGAGGCGTCATCACAGAGGTGACCACGTGCGACCTGGTGGCTCCCTGCCACCACCCCTCGACAGCCCTGCTTGGCTCCCTTCCCCTCATCCCCTCACTCACGAACCTGGCCTCCCCACCTCATACCCAAAACCACGGTCTTCATTCATTCATTCATTCATTCATTCAACAAGTGTTTACTAAGCGCCAGGACCAAGTGCGAGGCTTGTGTTCAGGCTGGGGATACAGCAGGGGTCGAGACAGCCATTTCGGCCCTCGCAGGCTGGTGGGAAGGGCAAAGATGGACAGTAAGCAGACGCAGTAGATGCAGTTGCTCAAATGCCAATGAACCCCCCTGAGGATTAACCATCGCTCTCCCTTCCCTGAGTAAAACCCACAGCCTGGAGCTCAGGAGACATGGAATGGTCAAGGCCAGTGAGCCTCTGCGATCTGCCCCAGCACATCCATTTTTATCTAGCATTTTGGTACTTGCCTACTACCAGTCTCAATTAGGTCAGAATAAATATTTATTGAGTAAATACAAATAGTTAACTACTAACACATACGATGAGCACTTGGCAGGAGAAGAATTGCAAGTGTGTGACATGGGGATCTGACCCCATTTTAGCAATGTGGGAGGGCTTCCCAGGGGAGGTGACTTTTGAGCTGAATTAGGAAGGATGGCTAAGAGTCAACCCAGAGATGTGGGGACAAGAAGCTTTCAGGCTCCTCACCAACCCCAGCTTCTCAGCCTCAGTCAGACAACTCGTGCCCCACAGCTGTCACCAAGATGTGACAACAGAGACTCTCAGGTACTCTCCCTCCCTGCCATACATACACATTCATACACACAATGACACACATGGGCACCCAGCAGTGGGACCCCTTTCCTCCCCCTCCCAGCCTGATGTCCGTCCCGAGAGCCGGTGGCCCCTCTCTCTGCCTTCCATCAACTCCTCCCTCCCGGGAGTCACACTTCCTGGGTTCAGATTCCAGCTCACAGTTACTGGCATGTGACCTTGGGCACGTTACTCCGACTGCCCGATAGCACTCCTCAACTGTAAATGAGGGCAATAATCCTCTGCACCCCTGGGGTCATGGAGAGGGTTAGGGTGACATCCCCATAAAGCCCCCACCCAGTGCCTGTCCCTCAACAGCCGGAGCTCAGCTTAGGATCCTCGCTGTCGTCGTCACTCACCGTGGCCCCCCGCCTTCTGCAGGGCCCCACCTCTCCCAGCTCACTGTCCCTCCTTCTACCTGGGGCTCCTTTCTTTTTCTCTCCTCCCGCCTTCCTAAACCCGAGACTCAGAATACCTGCGGCGTTGGGGCAGGAGAAAGGGTAGCCACTTCCCCAAAGAGAAACGCTGCCTGGCTCAGATTCCCTGGCTGGCAGGGGTAGGGCTTCTGCACAGCCTGAGAACTCAGCACAATCCCACATAGATGCTGAAGTAGCCTCTACAAGCCAAAACCCACACAGAGACCCACCTGGGGGGACCAGGCCACCCCCGGAAGCTGTTCCCCATCTGTAAACCAGAAAGGGAAGGGACTGGCCTCGATGCACTGAGATGCCCTCAGGGGGACACTCTTGGGGGCTAAGTCCACACTGTGGGCAGGCGGGATGTGGAGAGCATCTCAGGGACATGGATTTGAATCCTGGGTCCTCCTCTACTTCCGAGTGATCGTGAAGAAGTCACTTGTCCCCTCTGGGCCTTAGTCTCCTCATTGGTCAGTTGAGGCCAGACAACAGCCCTGCCTCCTCTCTTCTCAGGGCTGTGGGGAGGAAACAACGTTCAGCAAGGGGCAGAAAAAGCGAGTTGTGCCAAGGCAGGGACTAGCGCCTTCGCCTGGCCCACCGAGCTCCACCTTTTGACCAGCAGGTGGCGCCATCGTAGCGCCGGTGCCTCTGCCCCGGGTCTCCCCAGGGTGGCCTCCCAGGCCCCAGGCCCACGCGGGCCTCTGCTGCGTGGGGACCTTGGTTGTATGTGGCAAAACTGAATCTAGAGTGTGAATTAAGAGTCCAAACTTTGGAGGCAACAGATTCGGACTGGACTCCTAATTCCACCCCTTTAAGAAAGACAACGTGACTTTGGGTAACTTGTTTAACCTCTCTAAACCTCAGTTTCCCCATCTGTAAAATGAGGATGGCATCCCTCCTTCTGGGGCTGTGGGAGGATGCATCTGACCCAGGATGCAAAGGCTGCTGCCGCACCTGCAAGGGGTCAGTAACATGACTAGAGCCACTGGCCCGAGAGCGAGGTGCCATCTCCTGCTCCCTCCCAAGGTGCCCAAATTCAGCCACACCATGTTTTACCTGTGTCCAGGTACGTCCCCAGGCTTCCCCTCCTGTCCTCTGCCCTCCGTCTGGAATGTTCTCCCCCTCCCTGTTTCATGACTTCCTAGGAAATTTGAGACTTGCTGGGGTTTTTTTTTTCCTAATTGCATTTTTAAACCTTATCAAGATATAATTTATACATCATAAAAATTCATTCATTTTAAGCGTACAATTAAATGATTTTCAGTTTACTAATTTGTGCTCAAAACGTGATTTTTAAAATCCTGTATCTCCAATTCGACCTCTCTCCCGAGTCCCAGACCCTTTGGACGCTGCCACATGGCTATCCCCCAGTTCCTCTAAGACAATATGTCCCCAACTGAACGCATCATTGTCTTCGCCTCCCTTCTCCTCTTCCAGCCTTCCCCACCTCCCTTCTTGGCTTCTTCAGGCCAGCAACCACATCTTTTTCTCTGTGTTCTCAGCACCTCACTCAGGACCTGTCACTTAGTAGGTGCTCAGTAAAGATGTATTCTGTGCATGAACAAAGTAAACAGCATCATCGTGTCACCCAAGTTGGATTGTTTACCCTCACATCCCACCTGCCAACCACCCTGTTGCACCGAACCTGGGACTGTCAGTCTGGAGCCCACCCCTGCCCAGAACCTTGCTGCTCCAGCCTCACACCCCCGCTCGCCACACCCTGCCTCAGTTTCTCCCCCTCCGGTTTTTCTCCCTCCATCTGGTCCCAGAGTGACTTCTCAAAAAGCACATTTGGGCACATCCCCTTCTCCCTAAGAATGGGCTACCCATTCTGCTGCAATGAAGTCTGGATCCCCTAACCTGGCACCCGCAGCTCTTCAGGATTTGATCCCCGCCCATCTCTCCAGCCTTGGCCTCAACCTTCTCCCCTCTCCAACTCCTCCAGGCTCTCGTCACCCCACACCACAGAGCGGTATGACACCAGGGCTCCAGGCAGATCCGGAGTCAGCCCAGCTGGAGTTCACACCCCAGCGGCAGCGCCTCTGTGAGCCTCAGTTTCCTCAGCTGTAACATGGGAGTGACAATAGCGCCAACCTTGTAGGGTTGTTGTGGGGATTAAAGGAGAAGATGGTGAAGCACTTGGAACAGGGCCTGGCACCGGCCAGCACTCAACAAAGGCTGGTTTCCTTTCCCTGCCAGCTCCCCTAAGCTCCCCCAGCACACTGAAACTTTGCTCCCCAGGGTTCAGCCGTGAGGCTGTCTTCCCCTTTCTCTCCACTAGGGGTGCTGCACCCATTCCACAAAGCGCAGGGTGATGGCTCCATCTGGGAGGCCTGCCCTGGCCCCCCAAATCAGCCTTAATCAGACCTTCCCCATCACAGAGCTTATCACACCAGGACCCCTCATGTCACCACCCAACCAGGGTGAGTCCAACACCGCGTCTTACCTCATTTACCTCCCAAACGGCTCTCAAATTTCTCCCCTGCTCCCCATCCTCACCACCACCTCCCTTTATACCAGCCACCATCATGCCCCTCCCCTGCAACCCTTCACTGGCTGCCAAGCAGGGTCCACCAGACCCTGTGGGCTCTGCTGCCTCCTCAGCCACATAATGCACCCGTCCCTTCTGCCCACTGGGTTCCAGCCACACTGGCCTCAGGAGCACTCTTCTCTCTCCCACCTCAGGGCCTTTGCACATGCCATTTCTTCCACTTGGACCCTCTTTCCCCACCCCATCTCCCCTTATTAAACTCCTTCAGATCCTGCTCTCCTCAGGGACATCATCTATGACCCTTCCACCACCTCTAGATCAAGATACCCCACAACATGTCTTCATAGCACTCTGTGCTTCCTCCTCTTAGTCCTTATCACAGTTTGTAATTATATATTTGAGTGGCTATTTGATAAATATCTGCCTCCCCTACTTCCTTTGAAAAGCTTCCTGAGGGCAGAGACTGTAATGTTCCATTTGTCCCCAGTGGCCTGGCATACACCAGTGGAATGGCTGAATGGAGTTTGGCTATTTCCTCGTGTGTCCCCTCTGTTCTCTTGTCAGATCCCCAAGGGAAGGGCCATAATCTGGATCTGTATTCCCAGACCGACCCCCTACCACACCTTGGCCTGGAACATCAAAGAGGATCAACAAATATCACATGGATGAATGATGACATCTTTTTGTGGTCTTCCTAAGATTGATATTTTAACTCTGCTTAAAGAAACTATGATGTGTTGTGATAAAGTATTATTAATAATGATAATATCAACAGTGGGCATTCGAACTGGCCATCACTAGCCACCTATTCCCCCAGGAGAGCACGTTCTTTGACCGTGGCCGTCTCTGCAGGCGTTTACACTTCTCTTTCCCAGCCCTGATGAACCCTATGGGACGGGCGGGGCAGTGTCACTATTTTCCCACTTTTACAGAAGAAAAAACAGAGGTTTAGGAAGATTAAGTGGCGTGCCCAGAGGAGGCTGAGCTGGGGCTCGAACCCAGGCCTTCTGTGTCCAAGCCCTGTGACTTTCCCCTCCACACCGCCCAAGCCGAGACTTTAAGCTCCACGTGGGCAGATCCCACTCGTCGTCGCCCCGCTGTACCCAGTGCCTCGTGCAGCCCCAGGTTAGGAGGGGGAGAGCTTGCAAGGGCTGTTGAGTGAATGCATGAGGGAGTGCGTGCCTCCTTAGCTGCCGGGGCCAGACCCCTGGACGCTCTCCCCCGTTTCAGAGACCATCCAGAGGTGCTCTCTCTTGTCAGGGCTCTATCTTAGCTGGGAGGCCAGAGGGGGAGAAGGAAGAAGGGACCAGGCAAGGGGAAGAAGAGTCATGCCCAGCAGCACCTCCTGAGAACAGCACTTTACAGTTTGCAAAGCCCTCGCACTCACTGCCTCTTCCTGCGATCTCAAAGAGGCTCTGCAAGCAGCAGGGCAGAACAAATAAACGAGCAAGGAGAGAAGGCAGAAAAGCTCTTTTCCCTCTGCAAAGCCAATGTGTGTTCTTTGTGAACAATTTAGAACTACGCTGCCAATGCAGTGGCCACTTAGTACCTGTGGCCATTTAAATTTAAATGAATTAAAATTAAATAAAAGTAAACATTCAATTCTTCAGTCTTACTAGCCACATTTCAAGTGCTCAATAGGGACCAGCCCCATGTCTGAGTGGTTAAGTTTGCGCTCTCCGCTTTGGCGGCCCAGGATTTCACCGGTTTGAATCCTGGGCGCAGAGATGGCACTGTCCATCAAGCCATGCTGAGAAGGCACCCCACATGCCACAACTAGTAGGACCCACAACTAAAATATACAACGATGTACTGGGGGGCTTCGGGGACAACAAAGAACAGAAAGAAAGTGCTCAATAGCCACATGTGGCTAGTGGCCACCATATTGGACAGCCAAGACAGAGAACATTTCCATCATTGCAGAAGGTTCTGTTGGACAAAATTGATTTATGACATACATATAAGCAAAAGGAAGGGGGAAAAACATCTATAATTCCATTTCCCAAAGAAAACTGCTAATGTTTTGGCTTGGATATTTCCAGTTTTTTCTATGGGTGGGCATAATATATTGTTTTTTTCCAAAAATGAATGAATATGGTACAAACTGTTTTATGGCGTTTTTTTCACTTATCAAAGTACTTTTTAAACAGGACCACAGCATGACTACCATAATTGATTTACCCAATTCTCAATTCACAGGAATTGGTGTTCCTTTTTTTTTTTAAACCATCAAGGCAACTATTCTTTTAAATTTATCTAAACATTTTGTGTGTGAAGAGCTATATTTTATCTTAGAACCACTTCATCATTTTTGTAAAACGTGATAGATGCTCATGTAAAAAAATTTTTTTTTAAAAGATTGGCACCTGAGCTAACAACTGTTGCCAATCTTCTTCTTTTTTTTTCTTCTTTTCCGCAAAGCCACCCAGTACATAATTGTATCTTCTAGTTGTGAGTGCCTCTGGTTGTGCTATGTGGGACGCCGCCTCAGCATGGCCTGATGAGTGGTCCCATGTCCGCGCCCAGGATCCGAACCGGCGCAACCCTGGGCTGCCAAAGCGGAGCGCGCGAACTTAACCACTCGGCCACGGGGCCGGCACCCATTATAGAAAATTAAATGAACTATATAAAGGACAAAGAAGAAAAAAATCTCCCCAAATCACTCAACCCAAAAACAACCACATTTTCTTTCAACTTTTTATTGAAAGATTTTTTTCAAACATTCAGAGAGGTTGAAAGAGTAGCACAATAAACACTCACCATCTTGATTAAACAGTTGAAACCACCACATCTGAAACCTGTTGGAGGCCCTTTCGAAACACCTCCCTGGATCTAAACACATGCAAACACATAAATACAGGAATGACATCACACTTTGCATGTTGTTCTGCAATCTGTTTTTTTTTTAATTTTCACTTTTAATAATGTATAGCAAATATTCTTCCCAACTTCCACTAAACGTTCTTCCACAGCATCATTTTCAATGGCCCCTTAGTATCTGTTGTGTGGATCTTTCATAATTTTCATAACCAGCCCCCTAGGGTTGGACATGGGTGTTCCCAATTTTCTGCCATGATGAAGAAAAGTTCAGCGAACATCCCTGTGTCTTGTCGCTTTTGATGGCCTCCTGAGGACAAGTTCCTAGACTGGAGATTCAGGAGCAAAAGGATGTGCCTTCCACAAAGCCTGTCCCCATTTACACTTCCACTGATGATGCACAGAACTCTCCAATTAACTACATCCTCACTAATGTTTTTGCTTTAGGGCAATTGCGTATTTAAATTATATGTTTTCATCTCTGCCTCTCTCTCCAGAGACGATCTGATTTTGTTAGCTCCTTTTTGAATTTCAGACCCTAGCACAATACTTGGCTCATGATAGGGGCCAGCCCAGTGGCGTAGTGGTTGAGTTTGTGCTCTGCATCGGCAGCCCATGAACCAGGCACTGTTCTGGATCACCCGGCAGAGGATGAAACGGTCACTGCCTTTGTGGGGCTGACATTCTACGGGGAGAATAGAATAGACAGATAAATAAGAAAAGCCTTAGAAAGTGGCAGAGGTGAGGGAGGGAGGAGGAGGTGCTATTTTATGTGGAGTGGCCAGGGAAAGCCTCTTTAATCATGAGCAGAGGCGAGCCCTGTGGATGGATCAATGGGCCAGAGTCATGTACTCCAGGCAGAGGGAACAGCAAGTCCAAAGGCCCTGAGGTGTGGAGGTGTTTGTCTGCTCAAAGAACAGCAGGGATGCCAGTGTAGCTGAAATGAAGGACGGGAAAGAAGAAGAGATAAGGTAAGGAGGGCTGCTCGTAGCTCATGTAGGACCTTCCAGGCTGTGGTCAAGTGTTAAGATTTTCTTCAAGGGAGAAGGGAGCCACTGGAGAGTTTGAACAGAAGAATGAAGTGATTTGATCCATGCTTTTGAAAGATCATGCTGGCTACTGTATGGAGATAGAACATGGAGGGAAGGGCGAGGGCAGAAGCGAGGAGTCCCACGGGGTGGCTTTACATGAATCCATGCAGGAAATGATGGTGCCTCGCACCAGGCAGCAGCTGTGGAGGTGGTGAGGGTCAGATTCTCGACATCTCTTGAAGGTCGGGCTGGCGGTATTTGTGCTGGCTCAGATGTGGCTGTAAGAGAGAGGAGTCAAGGACGGGCCAGGCTGTGGCCTGAGCAATGGGAAGGATGGAATTGCCATTTGCTGAGATGAGAGGATCAGATTTGAGGGTAAAAATTAAGAGTTCAGTTGTGGTTATATTAAGTTTGGGTTTCTTGTTGGATATCTGAGTAGTGATGTATGATTCTGGAGTTGAGCGGGAAGGTCTGGGCTGGAGAAACAAATCTAGAGTCACCAGTGTACAGGATGAATTTAAAGTCCCGGGATAGAGAAGTGCAGCTGGCGACCGAACTAGAGGAGAGGAGAGGTCCAGGGCCGGCTTCTGGGAACTCCAGCATGTAGACGTTGGAAGATGGGGGACGAGGAGACTGAAAGGGGTCCTGGGAGATGGGAGAAGAACCAAGAGAGAGTGGGGTCCAGGAAGATGTGGGACGGTTGTTTACAGGCAGGAGGGCTCATCCACCTGGTCAGACGCCGACGATGAGGGCTGAGAACTGACTGCGGGCTTGGGCTGCGTGAGGTCATTGATGGCTTTGACAAGAGCAGTTTCGGTGGAATGGTGAGGCTGAGAGCCCAACCTGAGTGAGCTGAAGAGAGAAGGGGAAAAGTGCAATTAAGACTGTCAATCGGAAAACTCTTGGAGAAGTTTTACTGGAGAGGGAAGCAGAGTGCCTCTGTGTGTTTGTGTGTGTGTGTGAGCGCACATATAAGCCTGGGAGAATTGCAGCACGCTTATGCGTTGAGGGGAACCAACCCACAGAAGGAGAGGAAAGACGATCCTGCAGCAGAGACAGGAGGAATCGCTGGCCATATCCTGGAGTAGGCAAGGGGGGCAGGGCCCAAGTGGAGGGCGTGGCCTTAGAAGCACACACGATTGTAACACATCAGAGGCAGAGAAGGGCACAGATGCCAGCAGGTGAGTGGAGGGTGAGATGGGAGACTGGGGAAATTTCCTTCTGATTGCTTCTGTTTTCCCAGTGAAACAGGAAGCAAGGTCATCCATCAACTGACGGCGAATACGGCAGGTTCTTTCTCTGGTATTGTTACAGATAGCTGTGGCTTCCGCTGACCACCAGGTGAAATGGTTAGCTTGTATTTAGGACCACACAGTATAAAAACACCAGGATCACACTGGGTGGGCATGGCCAGAGCTCACACTCTGCTGGGTGTGGGGGAACTGGGACTGACTGGGGGATGGTGGCAGGTCACATCAGGTCACGTCCGCCATCAAGGGTGTGAGTGCTCAAGAGGTGGGATGGGAGCATGACTCCATAGCAGTGATTTCTGCATATTGCATGCTCTCTCCTTCTACACGTGTGTTTAAATGTGTGTAAGTTAAATGCACAGTGATGAGGACTCCACCGTAAATAGCACAGCTGGAACCTCAGGCCTCCTGACTCCAGGCCACTTTTCTCTTGAGCATCTCTCATCACATGTCATTAGGGAACAACAAAATTGCAGGGAGGAGAGTAACAACTCAGGCTGAAAGGAGGAAGAGAGGGTCTAAATCAGAGAATTCTAGGACATCAGAGGTGGGCAGGCCCCCACATATCATCTGGTCAACACCCTTATTTTACAACACCCTTATTTTATTTTATTTCTCAGCTCAGGCTGGAGACTTTCAGTGACTCGCCCAAGATCATGCAGCAGAATCCCCATCATCTCCATCATCCCCATCAGCCCCATCAGCCCCATCAGCCCCATCATCTCCATCACCATCATCTTCATGGCAGCTAGCCTGTATCGGTCACTCCCTGCTGGCCAGCTGTGTCTCATTTCATCCTCAGGGCCTCTCTGAGGTGGCCACTCTCATTATTTTCATTTTACAGGTGGGGAAACATCACAGAGCAGGGAAGGTGCCTTCTGGGAGACCTCTCTCTCAACCCCTCTGTAAAAATCTTGACCGGAGATCTCACACAGGGCTGATAACCCTCAGATACAAGGCAGAAGGGGGCTCCCCTTGAAACCCGAAAGCAGTAAATTTAAGACCAATAAAGGGAAGTTTTGCTTTGCACAGAGGGGGTACTGGCTAAAAATACTAGTGGCTACGAGAAGTATTTAGAGGAATTCATAGATAGTTGATCTTCACATGGGAGTAGGAGTGGTCTTTTAAAAACATAAATCAGATCACAACACTTGACTGTCCAAAACCTCCCACTGCACTTGGAATAAAATCCAGACCCTTCACCCTGGTGGCTTCCCCACCCTCCTCTCCTGCCCCTCATCTCCTTGCTCACTTGGCTCCAGTCATGCAGCTCTCCTTGCCGTCTCTTGGACATGCCACGCTCTTCCCGCCTTAGGGCCTTTGCATATGCCCTTCCCTCTGTGGGGCCACTCTCCTCTCTGCTCTTTGCCTGAGTAGCTCTTTCTCATCCTCCACACCTCAACCTAAATGTCATCTCCTCCAGGGGGCTTTCCCTGCATGACCTCCCAGCTGAGTCAGTGCCTGGTCACTCTGTTTTGTCACCTTGTGGTTTTCTTCCTAGCCCTTCTCACGAGCCACAGCCACATTATCTTATTTATTTGTTTACTTGTTTTACATCCATCTCCTTCCACTGGACAGTGAGCTCCATGAGGGTGGTGTCCTTGTCTGTCTTCTCATCCCTATGTCCCCAGAACAAGTACCCTGCTGGCATAGTGCCTGGCCTGTGCTAGTTATTTATCCAGCACTGACTGTGCTGGGCACCATCCTAAAAACTCTTTTGGATGAATCAACTCATTCAGTGTCCACACATGGACCCTGTAAGAGAGGCACTATTAGTGTCGTGTTTGTTTCATAGACAAGGAAACTAAGGTTCAGATTGTAAGAAACTTACCCAAGGTCACAGCTGGTGAGTGACAGAGAAGAGACGAAAATTCAGGCAGAGCGGCTCCAGAGTCCACACTTAACCACACTCCCCACTCCACCTCCAGTATTTATTGAGAAGGTCCTCAGTAGACATTTGGGAAGGAAGAAATGAATGAGAGGCAAAGGGATGGGTACAAAGAGCCTTGGAATCGGAGAGATGTGGGTTTGGGACCCAGCTCTGTCCCCTGTGAACTTGGGTCTCAAATTCCAACTATTAAGAAACAAAAACAAAAAACATCATAGAGAATGCCTCAAAGCAATCAGAAAAACTAGACGACCTAAGAGAAAAGTGGGCAAATGGCTCGAACAGGCAACTCACTGAGAAAGAAACCAGAATGCAAAATACACAAAGGAAAAGATGCTTCACCTTACTGGGGAAATGCAAATGCAGACTGACATGTTAAGAACAGTGAAGAAGTCTCATAATACTAAGTGCTGGTGAGGATGTGGGGTACCTGAAAGGCTCACGCACGGTGGCAGTGGAGGGAGACTCTTTCCTAGGACAAGCACTTTTGAAAACAATTCGGCAGCACTTGTAAAGCTAAACATGTGCATGCCTGATGACCCACAATTTCAGTCTTAGGCGTGTAGCTTAGGGAAACTCCTGCATGTATACAAAAGACATGTATAAGAGTGATCGTGGCAGCCCTATGAGTTATGGCAAAAAAACTAGAGACAACCTATGTGCCCATTGACTGGACAATGGATAAAGTAACTGATGTCCATGTAGGCAATGGAGCACTAGACAGCTGAGAAAATGAATGAACGACAGCTAAAATGCAAAATCATGTCTGTATGTTAGAAACATAGTGATGCGTGACAAAATCAAGCCGCAGAGGGGTGCCCATGCGTTGTGCTATTTGTATCAAGGTCAAAAAGCAAACAAAACAATATGTTGTATGGGATCCATCCCCCTATGGCGACATGATGTTTTTTCAAAGCAAGTGAATGATGACCACAAAATTTGGGATCGTGCTGACCTCTGGAGGGAGGCAGGGAAGTGAACTGGGGAGGCGCACAGGCGGTTTCAGGGGTGCCAGTGAAGTTCTGGTTCCTAAGTTGGGGCAGTGGGTTCACAGGTGTTTGTCTTCATAAACCAGACATTCGTCACACATTTTTTGGTATTCATCAAATATTACGTAATAAAAAAATTTAAACTTCTGTGGTTCCCAGGGTGGTTGAAAGATTCGAACGGGAGTTTGGATAGAGTTGTTTGGTCCTTCAACAGACATCCACCACATGCTGGGCACCCTCTTAGACTCTAGGGGAGATACAAAAAATGAAAAGATGATCCAACTGGGAGGAGGAGGCTCACGATCAGAGCAGCGAAGAGCACCAGCTCTGGAGCTAGAGAGACCGGGGTACGAATCCCAGCTCTGCTGCTGACTAGCTGTGTGACTTTGGGCAAGTTACCCAACCTCTCTCTTCCACAGTTTTCTCATCCATAAGTCAGGAATTACAATCACGGGAATGCTACGAGGCTGGGATAAAGCTATAGAGACAACTGGCTTGCTGCGGCACTGAACGTTTAGTGAGAGCTCAGTAAATGTCGCTGTTTGCCCAAAGCGCTGAGGAGGTGGGCTGGAGAGGAGGGTGTCACTCTGCCCAGGTGAGGTGAATGTTGAATGGGAAGGGAAGGAGTCTGGATTGTATACTGAAGGCTCCGAGGGGTCACTGAAGCTTTGACGCAAGGCTGGGGCAGGATCCGTGTCTCAGAAAGATCCCCCTGGCTAAACTGAGGGGTAAGACTGGAGCCAGGAAGGCTGTTTCAGAGGCTGTTAAAGTGATCCAGGTGAGCGATGATGGAGTGCTGAACCAGAGGGTCTGGGGTGCCCAAGGACAGGAGGACTGGAAAGAAGGGGTCAGATTCTAGAGCTACTGGGGAGATAAATTTGATTGGATTGGAAGACTGTATGTGGGGGCAAAGGAGCAGAAATCACCTGGGACAGTATCCGCGGTGATGCCCTGAGACAGGGAGCCCAGAAGGAGAAGCAGGCTGGAGTGGAGAGCAAGATGCTGAGTTCAGAATTGGGAGAGTCGAGTTGGGGTGCTTGGGGGTTATGAAGTGGGGATGTCTAGGGGATGCCGCATTTACACACTGGGAGCTCAGGGCAGAGCTCAGCTTGGAGAAGGTAACTGGGAGTGAGTGAGTTTGTCCAGGGGCCATGAGGAGCGTGGGCAGGAGGCCCAGGCACCCACTATCCCAGGGCAGGAGGAGGAGGAGCTGCTGGGGAGGTAGAAGGAAAATAGGAAGGTGAGGTCTCCCTGAAGCTGAGGGAGGGGAGAGCTTGAAGGAGGAGGGTGTGGCCTGCCCCAGTCAGATGTCACAGAGGCTGAGGAGAAGCCACCAGATCTGGCCATCAGGGGCTGTCAATGCCCTGGGTAGGAACATTTTCCTGGCAGGGTGGGGACTGAACCTTGGGCAGCTCCGTGGTGAAGGGCTTTTCTCAATGTTCCCATAGTGAATTACGGGCCCTCCAATGTCCCCCCAACAGCTCCCGTCCATCCTGCCTGCCCCTGAGGTCCTTCTCATCACATTTTTCCATGTTTTTTCCCGGTAAACTCCAGGAGAAGCCACCAGGAACCACGCTAAGCCTATTATCTCATTTGAACTTTGTTTCAGTCTCAAGAAGTCAGTATCATTTTCATTCCCACTTTACAGACAAGCAAACTGAGGCCCTGAGGTCAGGAACTTAATTGGCCAGTACTGGGGACAGGCCATTCCTAACTTGTGGGTGGCAATGGGGAAAAACAAACCCACATCGTCTGAACTTACAACACCTGAACTCTGGTTCTCACACCGTGGCCTGCACACAAATCACCAGAGGCTGGCATGAATTTGCAGACTCTTAGGCCCAAACTGCAGATTCTGATTCAGCAGGTGCGAAGCAGCGTCTGGGGACACGTTCTGTTCACCAGCACGCCAAGTGATTCCCACGCAGGTGCTGGAGGGTCACCCTGAGACGACATGAACCCAATGGTGCACACATGGTGGACCTGCAGGCAGTGGAATGGTCCTGGACCCCTAAGCCACTGGTTTCTGGCGATCAGTTAGGGCTCTGGCTGCAGCTGGGAGCTGGGCCCGGGCTGGGGGAGGCAGAGGGCGGTAATAAAGAAACAACAGGAAGCTCAGCTTTTATTAGCCCTGGGTAGTCGCAGCTGCAGGTGAGTAATCTGATTTCTGCGGCGTCCTGTTTTCTCCGCTGCCTGGCGGTTCCTCGACACCCACTCACCTGCCACCAGCCACGGGAGAACGGGCGGGCGGGAGGGAGGATGGGCGTGGGGCTCCGCCCGCCTGGGTCCCTCGCCCGCGCCCACGCGGGCCCACCCGCTGCGTCGAGGCCACCGGCCGCGCACCTGGGATGCTCCGCTGCAGAGAAGCTGGGCACCAGGCTGCGGCAGGGAGGTGACGCCGACGCCCACTCGCGGCCCGGCGCCCCTCACCCCCAACCCTACCCCCGCTTGAGCTGTACCCCCAGGCTCCAGGCGTTCCCCGGGATCAGAATGCCTGGTGCCATCTCCTGGCTCTGCCATTGACTTCTGGAGCCTCAGTTGCTGCTTCTGTACAATGGGAGAATGTCCACTTCCCAGCATCAGGCTGGTGAGATGGGGGAAGAAATGTGAACGGTATAAACTCTAAAGTGCTGTTCCAATACCCAGGCATCAGGAAGAAGCCGAGAAAGGCAAGTCTCTTAACTGCTTTGTGCCTCAGTTTCCTCGTTTGTAAAATGGGAATGAGGAACCCTTCCATAAGCAGCTAACGCTCACAAAGTGTCTAGAACACTGGTCCACGATAAGGGCCTTGGGGTCTTCACTGTTGTGACTGTAGCTGGATCCAGAGCCTGCATTCTCGCTTCTTGCTCAGGTCATCTGGTTCTTAGCTCCCATCTGGGAAATCGGGAGGTTGGGGAAGGCTTGGATGAGAAAAGCCTGAGGGTCTGAGAGAGTCAGGGGCTTGCCCAAGACTGGGGATTGCTTCCATCCCTAACTCTCTGAACCAAATTTTCCATCTATAAAATGGGGTTGATAACGCCAGACAGTCCACAGAGATGTTAAGACCAAATGAGATAATAAACCCAGAAACATTGTAAACCATAAAGTGCTGTCCACATGCAAAGAACTGCAATTACAATTTCTTCTAGGTGCTTCTTTGTCCTAAAGGGTCAAGGATTAGTCAGGAACCAAACTAGACTTAGCCAGCGAGTTTCGGAGGGCCACATGAGAAGGGCCATTTAGCATTCGCCCACACTCGTGGAGCCCCCACCTCAGGCCTTGCTGGCA
The DNA here is from genome assembly GCF_041296265.1 of Equus caballus. Lineage (NCBI taxonomy): Eukaryota > Metazoa > Chordata > Mammalia > Perissodactyla > Equidae > Equus > Equus caballus. The sequence goes on from NC_091685.1 coordinate 31,286,305, forward strand.
CAAGGGTGGAGAGAGTGATCCTGCCCTCCGGGGGTTCATGGTCCAGTCAGCCCAGGAGGGAAAGCCGACGTGGGAGCACAGAGGAGGGAGGGAGTCGACTCCCTGGGGATGGGGCAGGGGTACAGTGAGGAGGCTGTCGAGGAAAATAATCCATAACCAATCTATAAATGAAAATTTGGGAGAGTTTACTCTGAGCTGAAATCTGAGGACCATGGCCTGGGGCCTTTCTTCCAGAAGGAAGAAAGAGCACCAAAGAAGTGAGGTATACAGAGTGGTTATATACCCCTATACAGGACGTTTCACATATGATTGAAATGTCCCTCCCACAATAATCACAAGATTAGATTGCTTGATGGACACAGTAGATAGTGGTCTGCTCTCTCCCAGGGCGTAGCAGGAGGCAAGTCTATTGTCTGGAGCTGGGTGGTCACAGGTGAGCGCTGCAATCAGTCCTAGCCTAAGGAAAGATGCTTAATCCTTAAAGAAATGCCAACGTTGGGAGGGGGAGGGAAGTTGCACCTTTATCTCAAGGGCCTTGGCTCTTGCCATAGGGAATCTCTAAAGCAGATATACAATGCATGCTCAACGGCCAAGATCAGGCCCTTTTGGAAAGACAAGGTCAGGCCGAATTAGGTTTACACAAAATGGCTTCCTCATACACTCCAATATATCCTATTACTTGCCCTTTTTATTTGTCAAGGCCTTCTCGGAGGAGTCAGCCTGGTGAGGCCTCTGAGGAATGGTTGTAGGTCACGTGAGGAGAAGGGGAGGCGCAGTCCAGGCAGAGACAAATGCCAGCAGAAAAGTCCGGAACAAGAAAGTGTGTAGCGTGTTCAGGGAAAGACCGTGAAATGTGGCTGAAATGCAGGGTGGGAAGAAAAGAGGGGCTCAGGACGAAGGCAGGGCTTCTAGTGCCACCCGAGGGAGCTCAGACTTTATCCTGAGGTTGATGGGGAGCCGAGCAGGGTTTGCAGCAGGGGAGCGACGTGGTCAGGTGTGGGTTCTAGTAAGGTCACTGTGGTGATGGGTACAGAGGGTGGATAAAGAAAAGGAAGAGGAAAGGGAAAACACAGTGACGTTGTTGCCTTGAGTTGAAGGCGGCCTGAAGCCGGCGGGCGAGAGAAGGGAACAGATGAGTGAGAACTTTCTGAAAGAGAACAGCCGCACTTATAGGAGAAGAATTTGAGGGAGAGAAGGTGAAGATGACAGAATTTTCTGTCTCTAGAGCCTGGGATAGATGGTGACAGCATCAACTGTGATGGCGGAACCCAGGAAGGGAGTGGGGTAAGGTCACCTTTGAGGTACCTGTCAGACACCCATTTCTTCAAGAGCTGTCTGCACTAGACCCCCAGATGTGGGAGTAGATGAGACCCAACATCATCCAGGGAGAAGCCAGAGAGAGAGAAGAGAATATTGTGTTAGTCAGGAATATTTGGGTTGTAAGTGACAGAAACTCAGTTAAAACCAGGTTAAAAAAATTAAAAAGGAAAAGAGAGAGATTGAGAATTTAGTGGCTCCTTTATTTTGGAGCATCCAGCATGCATCAACTTTAGGCACTGCTGGATCCAGGGTTCCCAGTAATGTCACTGGGTTATCTCCCCGCCACCCCCATCAGTCAGCTGTTTGTTTCTGCCTTTCTTTAAGAATGGTCCTCTCCAGTCCCAGGAAAGATGCTCGCGTGTTCACATCCTATCAGCTCCCATTCCAGAAGGAGAGAGCCAGGCGTCCCCACGGGCTCCACCGACGGTTCCAGGGAGGGCCCTGAATGACCCAGCCTGCCTCACATGCATAGGCCCAACCCAGTCATTGTATCAAGGAGAATGGGGCATGTGGTTGGCCAACTTGCTCTTCCCAGTACCTGGGGCCCTGTGATGGACACCCCACAAGCCCACATGGACAAGAAATGAGAGGGGATGGAAAAAATGCCAGACAGACAAAATAAAATACAGCCCTGTCTCAGTTCACTATGAGGCCTGAGAGCAGAATTCTGGGCAGCACCAACATGTAAGGGTTAGACAGAAGTTGGGAAGGAGACTGAGGAGTATGAGAGAGTTGCTTGGAGAAGCAAGGTCTTCAGGGGAGGAGAGAATTCTACAAGGACAGAGTGGTCAAAGCAAGTTCTGGAAGGAGTGACAACCTCCCCTGTTCTCGGCTCCAACCACCCCTCCTCACTCAGGTGGAAAGGCTCTGGGCCCTGATTGGGCCACTACAGGTTCCACCACCTCCCCCAGCAGAGCCTGCTTCCTTGTCTGTGAAATGAGGAACACCCACCCCATAGGGTGGCTGAGAGGTGTGAGTAAGATGGCACTGAGAAATCTTACTGCCACGCCTGGCACATAGTAAATGCTCAATAAACGGGAGCTACTTACAGTGCTGGTGGAAGAAATAGTAGGACTGGTAGTAATAACACCCAGAATCCTGAGTGGGCAGGAAAGGGCAGAAAGTAGAGCTAATAAATTCAGCACCATTGAGGTATCATTCACTCATTCAACAATCTTTGAGCACCTGCTGTATACCCGTCCCTATGCCATACGTTGTAGATGTCAATAAGACTAGAACACACGTAGTGCAGAGTACAGACATGATGGCCAATTGTTATAATACAGGGCAAGAAGTGCCACAGGGACTGGGCTGTAGCCCAGAGAAACCAGGTCCATGTGGCGGCCCCAGGGCAGCTCCCTAAGAAGGCAACATTTGAGGTGGGTCCGAAGGACAACTAATGAAGACACAAATAGCTGGTATTCTGCGTGTGCTCACAGTAGGTCAGGTGCTGGGTATGCTGAGCATTTCCACATGGTGGTAGGGACTGTTGTCCCCATTACATGGATGAGGGAATGGGGGCCCAGGGAGGGTAGATGGCTTGCTCAAAGTCACCGTGCTTGTAAGCGGGGCCCAGGCTGGCCCAGGGGTCTGAGCCCACTGGATGAGTTTACCAGGTAGAGAATAGAGGAACAGAAAGAAGAGGACAGTGTGACCCGACCCTCTGGGATAGGGGGAGGGGGCCAGTGTCCCCACACCAGAAAGTTGGGGCAGGCACAGTAGGACAAGGGCAAGATGGGAGCCATGACCACCAGCAAGGCCTGTGCCTCCTGGAACCCCAGGCTCTGTATCTGTACAGTGGGGATAAGAAAGTCTGCTATCTTCATCCCCATTTCACAGATGAGGAAACAGATTAGACCAAGGCTGTCCGACTGCAGAGGCCACGTGCCAAGCCACGACACGGTGGCTCTGCTGGAGCAGACGAGATGTGAGAGTTCGCTGCAAACCCTCCTCTCGGTCTCAGGGGTCCCAGAAGACGGTCCTGTGTTCCAGTTCAGAAATTCAGTCTCTTAAAGACCCTAGGGACAATTTCATTCATGCATTTGGGGGACAACTTGCAAATAGAGAAACTGAGCCCAGAAAAGAGGGAAGTGACTTGTTCAAGGTCACACAACGAGCTGGGGGTAGAGATTCATCTAGAGTGCAGGTCACCTGACACTTGGTCCTGTGTTCTTTCTCCATCCCCAAATCCACTCCTCACAAATGACCCCTCCCCACGCCTCCATGACAGCAATCTCTGCCGGTCCTGAAAAGTTTGTATGGACCAGGCACTTCATCTTTCTTTATCTCTGGTCCTCCAAACCACCCTATGGAGTGTTATCCAGGGCAGCCATAAGGTCTAGAAGCAGAGGCAAATACACAAACATAATATATAGTTTATTGCTAGTACATTACAAAACATGTAAAATAATAACGCATTCAGACTCTAAGGCCACTCTATAAGTTATACAGTCCTATTTTACAGATGAGAAAACTGAGGTGCAGAGATGTGAAAAGTCTGCCTCAGGGACTCAGAGCTAGGAAGTGACAGGGTAAGGATTAGTATTTAGGCATCTCCACTCCAAAGCTGGGCTGTCTTGTCCCCACCCCAAGCTGCTGTCAGGTAAGAGATGAGAGGGCCTGCAAAGGAGGCGAGGAGTGATGACGGGGGGCTCTGATCCCCATGATGAGGGCTGTGACAGTTACCATAGTGGCTAAGCGCACGGCCCCTGCATCAGGCTGCCTGGGTTTGAATCCTGTTTTGCCACTTCTTAGCTCCGTGCCCTGAGGTCCTCTCTGAACCTCAGTTTCCTCATCTGTATAATTGAGATGGTAATAATGTGCTCACCTCCTTGGGTTGTTGGAAGGGTTGAATTAACAGAGTGTGTGACACATAGCAAGCACCGTAAAGTGTTGCCTTGCACTCGCTGGCATCTCATATGGCATTTTGCAGTGACTGCCTCATGTGGGTTCTGGAGCTGGCCACCAGGACTCTGCCACTTGCTGGCAGGGTGGTCCAGAGCTCAGAGGGAGAGTTAAGGTGAGGCTCATGAAGTTTAAGCCTCAGGTTTCTCCTTTGCATGACCTTGTACCTGATTTTATATTCATAATTTTATATTATTTTTCTTAGAAACATCGCCAAATACTGTATGAGCTCTACTGACATCCTGCAAAACATGGATCTGCACCTGTGTGTGCAATGCTTTTAGCCTGTGTCTCAGTTTTCCCGTCTGTTAAGTGGGGAGAGTGTTGTTGTGCTGATAAATGAATTAATGTATAGAATGCTTTAACAGCACCTGGCACGTGGTAAATACCCAGTAACTGTTGGCCTCTTGAGAAAATCTCCAGCTGGTAACTATCTGAGTGCTCGTAAATGTGCTAAATGCTTTACGTTGGTCACATGATTTAATTATGTGTTGTCTTCGCAACAACCCCTCCCATTTTACAGGTGAGAAAACTGAGGCTTGGAGAGGCAAGGTCACAGAGCTTGGGAGACCAACGGGTCTGACTCCAGAGCCGAGCCCCTGACCCCTGCCCTGACCACCTCCCTGTTTATGAGGGCCTCCTGCCCCTGCCCCTGGCAGCTGAACCCCGGGGACTCAGGCCAGACCTCAGGCAGGCCCTGTCTGCCGGGCCCTGTCACCTGAAGGTGGCCCATGAGGCCCCCGCTGGGGAAGAGAGCCCCCAAGTCCAGCTGGGCCTGGGCCCTGCCACCCCTAGCACCCTCGTCCCTCCTGCCCCCTAGAGCTTCCTCTTGAGCCCCTGTCACCAGAGGCTCTGGCCCAGGTGGGGCGGGGGCCAACGGGTGACAATGACCGATTTAGAAAGTAAAGTTGCTTCTCAAACAAATAAGAAAGAAGAGGAAAGAAAGAAATGGCCTGCCCGCTTCCTGCCCCACTCTCTCTCCCGGCACCTGGGGCCCAGCTGCGAGGTTTCCACAGCCTGTTTGTTCATCCTGCCTCGAGGAGCCTCTTCTTAAAGTCCCTGGCCTCCTCCCTACGGGTGGCGGGATGATTGTGGAGCCAATGGAAATAAGCACCCTCCATGATTGTTGTATTGTTATTGTCTCGAGGATTGTTTGTGACAACAATACCAATAATCCTCACGATCTGGGTTTCCTGCAGTTGGAGAGGAGGGGGTTACCAGCTTCGACTTGGGGGTGGCCGTCCTGGCTCTGCGGTGAGAAGGACTGGAGAGGTCACTGCTCCTCTCTGGGCCTCAGTTTCCTTGTCTGCAAAATGGAGATGGGGGTGTGGTGGGGGCTGGAGGAGGCAAGGATGAGCGTGTAAAGCACAGTGCACAGCCCGGGGGCAGCTGCTCAGCCAGTTACTGTGAAAGCCGGGATCGTGCAGGAACGCAGTTTTCAGGGCCTCCTCAGATGTGGTTGGCAAGCTCAGTGGGCTCGGAGGCAGAATAATCACAAGCCCTGAGTGTGTTCTAGCTGCTGTTTTAAGTATTTTACAAATAATAGCTCATTTCATCCCTGCATGACCTAATGAAAGAGATACACGGACATCTCTGTTTTACAGACGAGGAAACTAAGACAGAAAAGTGACTTGCTCAAGGTCGTCACGTCTGGGGGGTGCAGAATCAGGATGAACCCAGCCTGTCTGGGGCCAGAATCACGCTCTGAGCTGCATACACTCCCCCTGGGGCGCAGGTCTGACTATGGAGGGTCTGGTTTGCTGTGTGACCATGGACATGTCCTTTACCTTCTAAGCCTCAGTTCTTGATCTGCAAAGTGAGCAGCCGATAATACCTGCTACAGACAAACAATCCTAAGGGAGAGTCGTGGTCAGATTTAGTGACAACGTAGAGAAAGACAATGAATGAACAGACCAGGGACTCAGGAAGCAGTGGCTGTCACTGCTGTAATTATTATTAGTTTTAGAGTCCCAGCCAAGAGCCAGCTGAGAGGATGCTGAGGGCTCTGCCCGGCTCTGAAAATCTAAATGTTGTGGTTGCAGCTGGGGAGTGACTCCAGGAGGCACCTGGGGAGAGGTGGCTCCACCCATTGGGGCTAAAAAAATCCCTGAGGCTGCCACCACCAGTCACCTGCCCCAATTAATGGCAAACTCTCCAACCCTGCTTCCCCCCACCCCAACCCCCCACCCCCCGCCCTGCCATGAGCTGTGTGGCCCTGGAGAGATCCCTCTACCTCTCTGAGACAGGAAAAGGACACAATCTTGCAGAATTCTGTCGGATTAGAGATGATGTAGATAAAGAGCTCAGCATAGTGCCTGACACAGAGTCCCGAAGACCCAGTGAGAACCTATTTGGGGGCCTACCCGTGTCCCCGTCCCAGCTGTGCCATTTCCTGTTATGCGACCTTGGGCAGGTTACTTGGACTCTCTGAGCCTGGAAAAGCGATTGGCACAGCACCTGACGTGCAGTAGTCGCTTCACTGATGATTGCGGCTGTGACCGTTTCTTGCACTTTACGAGGATGCCCAGATGCCCCCGAAGATCCTGGGGTGGGTAGCGTTCTCTCTAGTGCTGGATTTCTCTGCCCCTCCAGAACCCTCCCCCTGCCCACCCTTCTCCATCCTGATCTGTGCCTGGTACGTGACCTTTGTTGGTGGTATTAATGGCCTCCTTTGCCCTCTAGCTTCTGGTTGGGTGGGGCCGGAGGGCAGAAGGCAGATGGATAGTGGAGACCACATATTTGTTCCCCCAGCCCCTTCCTGCAGGGCTGGGATAGGCTGGTGGTGTCCCTCACCCGAAGGCCATAGCTCCTGTCAGGCGGCCCTTGCATACATCTCTGACTATGGGTCCCTGTAACCTCTCCCTCCCCACCCTTCAGGCCATGGTTGGTGACAGCTCCCCATTGTTGCCAGCCCTGGCATGCTGCTCCATCCCTCCTGGTTTCTCTAAATCCTGCCCACTAAATCCTCCAAATCTTTGTGAATGGTCCCTTAATTAAACTCTTGAAATCACCCAGTTCGAGTGCACCATCTTTTTCCTGCCAGGGCGCTGATCATAGTTTAAATGTGACATGCACCCTGTTGTATTCACCTAGGGTTCCAGGTAGGGTAGAACAATAAAAATTCACACTGCTTTCATATACGTATATTTATCTATTTGCTTAACTTTTGCTGTGTATCTGCTGTGTGCCAGCCTCTGTGCAGGGAGCCAGGAGCAGAGATGACTAAGATCCAGTCTCTGACCTCAAGGAGCTCATGGGCTAGTCGGGGAGACAGACCCCCAAACAGACAACCGCGGTATTTGCTAAAAGCCGTAATGGAGGCATGTGCGTCCTGTGTCGAAGCAGAAGAGGACCCGTCCAGCTCTGGGAGGGGCTGGGGAGGCTGCACGTGGAAGGGCTTTTGAGCAGCATCTTTAAAAAAATGTTAATAATGTATTTTATTGAACCCAATATTTCAAAATATCAACATGTAATATTATCAATTAAAATTGATATAAAAATTCTTGAGATTTTTTACCTTTTTTTCTAAGTCTTTAAAGTCTGGTGTGTATTTTACACTATGGCACAGCTCAGTTCAGCCTGGCCGCATTTCAAGTGCTTCCTGGCCACATACGGCTAGCGGATGAGCAGCATCTCATTTAAATGGTGCCCTTTCTCTCATTTTACAGATGAGGAAGCAGACACTCAGAGGAGTAAAGTCACTTGCCCAAGGTCACGGTTACTCCCTGGTGGGGTAGGATTTGAAACCCATCTGTGTAGCTCCAAAGCCTGTTTCTTCCTGCTGCCCTGTTGTCCCCGGGGCAACCCTTTCTCCCCAGAGCGCAGCAGCTGATGAGGGCTGCAAAGTCAAAACTTCAACCGAGGTCCTCTCACCCCAAATCCTGTAATGTCTCTACCTCAACGGATCCTGTGGTACAGATAGTGGGAAGCTAGCAACCCTCCAAAATGGTTCTGACCCCTATTCTTCTGGGGTCCCTGAGATGCATGTGGGTAAGGCGGCAGAAAGGAACTGGGGACTGCTGGTAAGTTGTTCAATTCTTCTTTGCGGGGAGGGAGTTGCTAATGAGTGGAAGGCGCAGGCCGTACTGGGCGAGAGGCAGTAGTGGTAACTGGACCAGGCACTGAAAAATAGCCAGCAGGTCATCTTGGCATCTTTGCCAATGCCATAGTCGGTGACCCATCCCTTGCCCATCATCTGGGTCATCCAGAAACGCCCACTCCCAGAGCCTAGCGGAGTACATAGAGGTCACAGTGAATCAGTCGCTATCATCTTCACACGGATGCTTGGGAAATGAAAATGGGATGATAAACGTAAGACATTCTGATGGGCAGCTTACCCTGGGCTCTCATGTGGACAGAGTCATGGGAAGATTCTCAGAGCCACATCCCTGCTGTAGAGTGGACACCAGAGCCATGCGCTAATGGAGGCCAGGGGAGTTCCCTGGCAAGCCCAGAGGGTGTGTTTGCTGACTCCAGAGATGTGTGATGCTAAAAATAATGATCGGTAGCTGAGTATTCCCAATCTATTTAATATTCATCAATTATCCATTCACTTGGAAGCATCCATCTATCCATTCATGCCCCTGGATGCCCATCCATGCCTCCCTCCCTCAGTTCCTTCACTCCTTCATCCACCCATTCATTCATTTTTCCCCTGTCCTGTCATCTGCTTGTCTATCACCACCGACTCTGCACTTAATCCTGTGCTGGATGCTTGACGTGCAACAGTGAACAAGACTCAGATCTTCCTCCAAACCTGCTGAGGTGGACAGACACTTAGTCTAAGCGAGGGAGGAAAGTGTGTTCCAGGGGGTGCAGTGGGGGCTCCGAGGCGGAAATGCCCCACTGTGTCTGAGAGAGTCAGGGAAGCCTGCCCGGGGAAGGGCCACCCAAGTTGGTCTTGAAAGAGGAAAAGGGGCTTGTGAAGCCAGAAGAAGGAAGCCTGGCCGATGAGATGGGCAGTGATGTGGACTGGCCAGTGACACAAAAGAACCTGCGGCAGGAGCCGGGGGGAGGAAAGGAAGGCGGACTGGCCTCAAGCCAAGATTTCACCCCAGGTCTCAGAAGGGGCTGGAAAATGGTGACAAGTCAGCAGTCTGCCCTGCCTTAGCTGGCCTCGCCTTCTCTTAGTGTAGCACACGTTCTGGGATGTCAGACCTGGAAGACCAAATGATCACCCAAGTTAGTCTCCTTATTGTCAGTCAGGGAAACTGAGGCTTAGAGAGGAGAAAAGATAGGCCAAAGTCACATAGAGGGTTAGGGGTTCCCCAAACCCAGGTCTCTAACTCCAGTGCATTCTAGTTCTTTCCACTTAATCTAGGCCCCAACTATCCCCCACTTAACAAACACCAGAGTCTAAAGACTTGCAACCCCTCAGTGCCTGGCACAGTGCTGGGCCCAGAGAAGGACACCTTCCCTGTTGCCACTGGGCTGCTGGCCACAATAATCAGATTGATAGAGCTCATTCGTGCTCTTTCCACTGTCCCATTTAATTCCCACAACCATCCCAGGGGACTGGAATTACTACTCTTTTTTACAGATGGGGGAAGGAGGCTCAGAGAGGAGAAGGGGTTTGCCCAGAGTCACACAGCTCAAATGCAGCAGAGGAGCATCCTGACTCCCCGTCCTGTATCTGATCTGAGACACCTCACACAGCCTTGAATGTTCTGGCCCCCTGCTGACCCTGTGCTGTTGAAGTCGGGGCCTGTGGACAGGTAGGTTCAGTGGGGACAGGAATCAAAACAGGGTGGGGGGTTGGGGGGGAGGACCCTGGAAAGGAAACCTTGAAGATTGTTTTCACCTGTAACCTGCTCTGCCCCACCCAGCAATGGAAAATGTGTGTCAGAGGAAGCTGCTGCTGGGGACGACGTAGGTATGCGTGGGTGGGCACGTGGAGGGGCACCATGGGAGACAGGATGTGCTGGGGTTGGGGGGCAAGGTCAGGGGTGCTGGAGCGGGGTTCAGGTTCTGCCCCCTGCACCCTGCCCGCTGCCTTCTTCTCTCTGGTTCTCACTTTCTTTCTTATGTTCTCAGAACTAACAGTAAGACTTTCACTTCCAGAAGGATGGGCAGACTGTCCTACAAAAGCTGTCCCCAGGCTCTGCCTCCCAGATCTCCTTGGCCACTGCCAAGTCACTGCTCAATAGTTCATTCAACAGCATTAACTGTGTGCTCCGACGCAGGACAGCCCTTCCCTACTCGGAGAGGCACACAATCTGATGGAGACAGACACATGATAAGACAGGTGCAATACCTGGGGACACAGTCCAGAGGGGGCTGGGCAGTGTCAGGGGGGCTTACTGGAGGGCAGCACATCAGGGAGGCAATAATGACCACTCTTCTGTGTGCTTACTATGAGCCAGATTAAAGGGCTAAGCGCTTTAAAAGTTTTTATACCTTCCCATCCTCGAACAACCCTGTGAGAGAGAAACTGTTGGTATGCCCATTTTCCAGGTGAGGAAGCTGAGGCATTGAGGTGTGAGAGGTCTCACTGCTAGATGCTGGGAAACGGCAGATCCAGGATTTGAAACGAGGCAGTCTGCTCTCAACGGCTCCACCAAGGAAAAGGAAGAGGGAGCAGGTGCTGGGGGCAGGAAGGGAGATGTGGAGGGAGGGACAGGAGGAGATGGTGTTGGCTGAGGGAGGAGGGGCCGGTGCTGGGTGCTGGGGCTGGGGAGCAGCCAGGGCCCCAGCAGGAAGTCCTGCAAAATATGGGGGACTATGGACAAGTTTTGGGCAAGGGAGTGACATGGACATGCTTGTTCTAGAAAGGTACCCTCCTTTAAAGTGGTGATCACAAGTGAAATGTGATTTTATTTCAATGTTTTATTTTTATTGGTTTCCTAGGGCTACTGTCACAAAGTACTGCAAGCCAGGTGGCTTAAGATAACAGAAATTTATCTTCTGACGGTTCTGGAGGTTAGAGGATGGGAATCCAGGTGTCGACAGGGCCATGTTGGCCAAGACTCTGGGTGGCATCCTCTCGCCTCTCCCAGCTTCTGGTGGTGGCCGTCCGTCCTTGGTGGTCCTTGGTTTTCAGCCACATCCCTCCCACCTCTGCCTCTGTCATCACTCGGCTCCTCCTTGTGTGTCTCTCCTTGGTGTCTCTCCTTGGTGGAGCCGTTGAGAGCAGACTGCCTCGTTTCAAATCCTGGATCTGCCGTTTCCCAGCATCTAGCAGGGACACCAGTCGTGTTGGATTAAGGGCCCCCCTACTGCCCTCGACCTCTTCACTAGTTACATCTGTGATGATCTTCTTCCCAAATAAGGTCACATTCTGAGGTGCTAGGGGTTAGGACTTCAACATACCTTTTTAGGGGACACAATTCAACCCATAATAGATGTCATTAAAGTGCTCGTCATATAGATAAACCTCAAATCTGAAAAAATCCTATGCAGATCACTGGGCCCAGTTTGAGATTCAGAAAATATGGCCTCAGTGTATCCGTCCCCCACACTGATACTTTGCCCTAGTGAGCACTAAATAAATGTTTGAGAAATATTTAACTTGTGGTCCCCTAAGGCCTTCAGGTCTTTCTTTAACAAGTTAGAGAACTAGAATAAAAGTCCCCAGAGAACAAAGTCAAGCTGCCCTCTGTCCTGGATTCCTGGCAGGCGGCTGTGCCATGGACCTGGGTACCTCCTTCCCCTCCTGCCTGGACACCGGCTTGGGGAATAGTCATGAGAAGGATAGAGAGGAGAGGTCTCAGCTCCTCTCCTCCCTGGATTAAGCAGAACCCACTGTTCTCAGTCCTCTCCCTTGCTTCCCCATCCAAGCAGGCTCAGACTGCTCCATTCAGATGAGTGTCCATGCTCTGTCCCACCTCCTCGACCTGGTCAGGCCTTGTCTTTACCACTGGGACTATTCCCCTAGGCTTTCAACTGATGTCCCTGCCGCCAGCAGCCCATTGGGTCACCCTAAATGTGAATCTGATGACTGTTCTGACATAAAACCTTCCATGGCTCCCTATTGCTTGCAGAACAAAGTCCAGATTCCTTAGCCTAAGTTTCAGGCCTGTACAAGTTGGTCCCCAGGTAGCCATCCAGGCTTGTTTTTCACTATTTTCCCACATGTGCTCTATCCTACAGGCAGTGGAGTTTCCAGAATTTCCATTTAAAGAAACTGGGTGCGGGGTGCATTCTGGTCAGAAGGGGACACAGCACGAGGCTTGTCTTGCCGCTGTCTTTATAAGCAAGAACGCCTGAGCATGGCTGTGCTTTCCTCTTGTCTGCATCTGCTCCTTGGCATACGCCGTTCCCTCTACGTGGAACGCTCTCCACATCTCCATTTTTCAGCATCTGACCCAAAGGACATCCTCAGTCACATCACTGGAAGGGCCTCTCCCTGCTCCAGATACTGAGGATTCCGGCCGAGCTTCCTTACGAGTCTGATTCCAGTCCTCCTGGTGTTGACCAGAGGAGGCCCCTGCTCCCCTTAGAGCTGGGTTCCACCCCAGGCCTGCGGCTGAGTGGTAGGAAGAACAGGGTGGGAAAGTGCCAGAACAGAGACCTGGCTGTTCATCCACTTTGCCACAGTCGCGCTGCATGACCTTGGGCAAGTCACTTTCCCTCCATGGGCCTCCATTTCCTCTCTGTAGAGTGGGATGTGGGGAAAGACAAACAGGCAGGGTGAAAGCATGAGCTAAGTTTCTCTCTCTACCCTATGTCTGGCCAGACTTTGGTCCTGTGAACAGGAGCTGCTGGGGTCCTTTGGTTTTGTGTTAATTTGCATATATTTGCATATGTGCTATAAGAGGCACCGACTACATTTCATTCATAGAAAGAATTGACACTGTCCTCTAATTGATGTCCAGGGATGGAAAAGACTCACTGTTCATGGTTCCACCCAAATCTTAGCAGTCAGGAGTCTAGTAATTAACCCTCCAACCCCCTCCTTCTACAGATGACTAACTGAGGCTCAGAGAGGGAAAGTGATGAGCCCAAGGTCACATAGCGAGTGGGAGCACCGGGCTTCCTCCCAGGCTTCCCACTGTCTGCCAGGGAATTGCATGAGGCACCTCATTTCTCATTCCATGCAGGGTGGGAGAAGGTGCAAGAAGGGGGGCTTGGTTTTCTTTTGAGGCCCTCTCTTCACCCCAGAATAACAAAACCTGCAGGCTTGGCGGCCTCCGCAACCACTACAGGAAACCAAATCGTAGTAGAAGGCAGATGGGAGTGGAAAATCCTCTCAGAGATGTTAGATCGTTGCTTTCACCTGTTCTAAAAATAACCCAGTTTATTAGAGATAGATAGATGACGAGATAACCCACAAGTTATTCCACAGAGGCCGGAGAGGAGAGAGTGCAGTTCTGTTAGAACAAAAGGGGCGTTGGGAGATGCTGCAGGGGACTGAAGGGCTGGCTGGACCCATCAAACTCAGGATTTGGCCAATGTCAAGAGAGGCAGCAAGACAGATGTGGAGGCAGACATAGAGGCTGCCTTCAAGGGATCCTGGTCTAAGGATAAGAAAAGTCACAACATAATTGCAAATTGGGACACATGCTATGAGGGAAACAGCGGTGCTGAGATAAAGACCAGGATGGGCAGGGAGGCCTCTGGAGGGAGGGGTTGTTTCAGCTGAGCCCTGGAGGGTGAGGAGGAGCCAGCCCAGCGAAGAAGAACTCAGGGCAGGGCACCTCCAGGAGTGAGACCAGCACATACAAAAGCCCGAAGGGGCCAGGAAGGAGCGTGGTGGTTCAAGAAAGGCCAGTACCAGGGGGAGAGAGGGAAGAGGTGTCCACTTGCAGAAGGAGGTTGGAAGGGGGCAAGGCCAGAGTGGAGCTGGCTTCGAGAACCTGCCCAGCCTGATGGATTTGATTCCCGGTCCCTGGGAAGCTGCGGAAGCCAGTTTCGAGTAGTGGAATCATGGGGGCACGGGCTGCCTCTTAGGAAGCTTGCTCTTGCCTGTTGTGTGGGATAATGCTGGGAGGGGCAAGCACGAGAAGACCAGTGAGGTACAGACATGGGCTCCAGGTAGAGTGCTGCTGGCCTGGACAAAGATGGGAAGGGAAATCAGAGAGCACCGAAGGGATTCAAAATATGTTTGGGAAATAAACATCACGGGAGCTGCAGACACACTGCATCCAGGTGGGGAGGAGGGTAGAGAGGAGGAGGGCACTGCAGCAGACACCCAGGTGTCTGGCCTGAGCACCTGGTGGGTGGCAGTGCCATTTCCCGAGGTGGGAAAACCTGCGGGCAGGAGGGGCAGCTGTGGGAACCCGGCTGGGCGCACGCTAGGTTGCAAAGTCTGCAGATTGCCAAGAGAATGTGCCAGGAGGCAGCTCCAGAGACCCCGGAGGTCTCGGGCCATCTGACGAAAGCAGACAGTTGGTCCTTCCATCATTAACGGAGTCTGAACAGTGAGCACAGGGAGACCAGAGCCCAGCTCTGCTTTGTTTTGCAGCTTCAGCATCGAGGGAGGTGCCTTGCACATAGTAGCTGCTCAACAAGGAGCTAGTGTATGAATGAAGCTGGGCCACCGGCTGAACGAGTTGGCTCACAGACATGGCGAGTGCTCAGTAAATACTTAAGGGACTCTGTGACTCCTCTTCTCTCACCCCCACATCCCGTCAGTCAATGATTCCTGAAGCTGTGACTTTCTCAGTGTTTCTCAAATTGGTCTCCTGCTCCATGCCAGCACCACTGCCCCAATTCAGACGCTCGGCATACAGCTCCATTGACGGTGACCTTTAACTGAGTACCTACTATGTGCCGGGCCCTTTATGAGCATTATTCTCATTTAACCTTCAGAACAACACACAGGGACAGCCCCCTTCCCCCTTTCACTACCCGTGGTGCCAACACACCACCCTCCCAGGTCACCTCACTGCCTTCAGGCTCCGTGCTTCCAATCCATCCGCCGTACTTCAACCAGGGTAGCGTGAGAAAAACCAAAATCTGATCTGACCCTCCTCCACTTCCAACCGTCTCCTCATCCACAGGATCCTGACCAACACCTTAAGTGGGCCGCCAGGCCTGAGTCCCAGCTCGGCCTCGTCTCCCGCCGTGCAGCGTCTGAGTCTGCACTTGCAGTTCCCAGGAGTGCCCAACACTGCTTCTGTGCTCCATGCCTTTGCTCATGCTGTGCCCTCTGCCAGGAGTGCCCTTCCTGCTACCGGTTCATTCACACTCGCCATTTAAGGCTCAGCTCTTCAGTCTTCCTCGACTCCTATACCAGCTGGATTGGGGGCCCCTCACACCACCTGCTCCCCACTCCGTGTTGACTTCATCAGTAAATGAGAACTTTTTCTTCATATGATAATTTCTCTTTTAATATACAGAATCATTTCCAACTCATTTGGTCTGGTGGTTCCTCAGTCACAATTTAACATGAAACAACTGGGCAGCTTTTCCTGGATAGTCCTGGGTGAGAGCAGTCGTCAATGCTTCCAGTCTTTCCTTGGGTTAGCTTTGATCGCAAATGAGATGCTACCTCCGGAGAAGAGGTATGAGCCAGTAGAAAGGGGCGCACAGGTCCTCAACCCTTACAAACCCCGGGATGTATTAGGAGAAGAAGGCCCCAGTATTCTCACCCAGCGCATTTCGATCCTGGTCTTCCCTCTCTTTTGGGGTTAAGAGGTTCCTCGAGTTTTCTCATTCTCACCCAGGCCAGAGGGCTCCCTCACGGGCAGGGGTCCACGCCTACATGGCCAACGCATGGACTGGCCCAGCCAGCCCCTTACTGCGGTGTGGACAAGCTGGTGCCCTTGCAAGAGGCTCAGTCTCTTGAGGAGAGAGCTCACCACCGCCACATGGAAACGCATCCCGCCGCCTGGCGGGACCGCGTGGCTGCCACTCTCATTGCACAGCTCCAGCACCTCGGGGTCCAAGGCCTGCTCCAGCTTTGTGCGGATGGCAGCCTTGGTGGGACTGATGTTCCCCAATCCCGTGCTGCCCTGAGACAGGCATGGTCACCATGGAGAACAGATGCCCAGCCTGCTGCCCACTCAGCATTGGCTTCCGTTTGGCCTTGCCTACCGCAGTGCTGCTCAGGGACGGGGCTCCTGACGTTCTGGGTGAAATCCAGTCCCTCTAATAATAATAACTTTCATTTATTGAGACATTGCCTGACAGGTGTTGTACTAAGTGCTTTACAAGTATTAAATAATTTAATCCTCACAACAATCTTATCAGGTGGGTAATTATTCCCCCCATTTTACAGATTGAGGAAACGGAGGCACAGAGAGTCCAAGTGACTCGCTTACAGCCACACAGCCAGAAAGTGGCAGAGCTGGGATATGAACCCAGGCAGGCTGGCTCCAGAGCCACACTCTTGGCTGATATGTTCAAATGCTTCAACCAATTGCATGATGCATATCTGTTTGCTTGTCTCTCCCCTAAGAACAAAAACCAAGTGTCATTGCTCCTATCTTCAACACTGGCACAGCAGCTGGCACACAGTAGGTGCTCGATCAACCCTCCCTTAACAGGAGCCAGTTTGTGACCTTCCTACCTTGGGTAGGAGAGCCCAAGGGGAGAAAAGACTTTTCATTTTACAGCATTTTGTAACCATCTATCCTACATGATCACATTCATTTTCTCAACACTGCTGGGCATGGGTTATTACACCCACCTGTCAAGTGATGAAACTGAGGCTCAGAGAGCTTAAGAAATTTGCCTAACTCACCCAGCTAAGAGTTGGTGGAGATGGTACATAAACCCAGGACTCCTGACTCCCAGCCCAGTGCTCATTCCACAGTCAGAAATGGGGCCGAGGAAGATGTTGCTGAACCCAAACCCAGTCCAAGGGGCACAGAGGCCCTGCCGGGTCAGGGGTCATTAATCACCCCCTCCCTCCCCCAGTGTGGGGGAGGCTTTGGGGACAGAGGGTTGCTTCCCGTCCTCCCAACCCTCAGGGTCTGACACCTCTTCAGGGCAGGAAACTCTTCCTTGTCACAAAGCTCTATCCCCCCCTCCCGCCTGCCCCCCATCCCAGGCCACGCCCCTCCCCGTCCCCCTCGAGGGTCCTGGTAAAAGCATCCGCTTGTCAGTGTAAATCTGCAGGGTTCAGAGCAGCAGCTGGAGATGGATGGGCAGGAAGCAGTAACAATGGATGAAAGACCCTCTGTGCCCAGGTGGGTGGGGGAGGGAGAGGCAGGAAACACAACCTCGTCCCATGGAGGCCAGGAGCTTCTGGCTGGCCGGAGGCCTCGGATGCCAGAACCTGCGGGGTTTATTTGGATTCCCCAAGGATCCAAGCTGGGAGCCCTTCACAAACATCAGACAAGCTCATCTCCATGGGGTGCCAGGGCCAGGATGTGTGTGACAAGAATGTCGCTTTCATGCATCACTGTTTGTCCCCAGGGCCTAGCACAGGGCCAGCTACACAGTAGGGGCTTGTTTGTTGAATGAAGAAATTCATCTGGCACTACTCATAACTAAAGAACTGCAGTTTTATATTGATTTTTAAAAAATAAAAAGCATCCACAGTTATCCCTTTCCTCCTTCAGACCTTTTGCACATACTGTTCCTTACGCCTGGCATGCTTTTCCCTCTGCTTTTTGCAAGGTCAGCGCCTTCTCATCCTCTAGCTGCAGCTCAGATAAAGCTCTTCAAGGCAGCTTTGGGGGCCAGCTTTTACCACCCCACCCCAGCTAAGGTAGCCCCCATTCCCCAGCCCCTGTAACTCAGCACTCTGTCGATTTCCTTTGTGGCACTTATTGTCATCGGAAATCTTCTCACTTAATATGGATCCTTATTTTTTTATTCCCTGTCTCTCTCCCAAGAATGTAAGTTTCAAACAAGCTTCTTGATCGTTGTTGTATCTCCAGGGCCTGGTACTTAGCTGATGCTCCATAAATAGTTGTTAAATAGATAAAGAGCTGAACAACTGAGTTCCTATAATAATGTCATTCACACCCCAAGATCCTCAATCTGCTTCCTCGAAGAGAACAAAAGGGAGACTCACTCTTGCTCTGGGGACTTCAAGCCCCGACTCTCAGTGAGGAGCTAGTCCCGATCATTGTGACATTGTGACGACCGCAAATCATTTTAGGGCTTTGCTTCCCCCACGACAGCTTCTAAGGTTCACAAAAATCTGGGCTTGCACAGAAGGGGAGGCTGGACGTGGGAATGTCCACCGTCTGTCCAGCATGCTGCAGTGGACACTGGGATGGACAGGGCTGGTTCCATCAAACCTACCCATTTCAAAGGTGGAAGAACCAAGGCCCAGAAATGCCAGGGTCACACACACATCAATCCACAGCTTTGCCAGCAGAGAGCTCAATGGAGCTGCAGATTCCTCGAGTCCTGAGATTGGTTCATTCATTTAATGAGTATTCATTGAGCTCCTCTTATGTGTCTGACGCTGTGCTAGGAACTGGGGATCCAGCAACGGCTAAAGACTCAGAGACTCACAGGAATTAAGGGAAAGACCGAGCCGACCAGACACGGAGCTACTTCAGTGACCTTGAAAGCAATCCGCGCTTGGCTTGGCCTGTGTGAGAGCTGGGCACGGGGTCGCGGGGGAAGAACTGTAGAGTCTGAGCAGGGAGGAGGGGGAGAGCGGATCTGGGGCTGGACAAAGAGAATCCGAAATGGAGCAAAGTGTTGACTACGGCTGAGAAGCCAGCTTAGCGGGGGTAGTGCCCCTGCTTCTGTGCCTGCCGTTGTCAGCTGGGGTCAGGTTGGTGCCCAGAAGCTCAGGGCCTTCAGGTGGAGCAGTTTGTGCCATCTCAACAGTGTGGGACCCAGTCACCAGAGAAGGCCGAAGCCACTCATTCGCTCAGGAAACTCATGTTCATCACCTGCTGTGTGCCAGACCCTGTGCTGAGCCCTGGAGCTACCAAGGTGAAGGAGACACAGCCCATCCCTAAAAGTCCCCAGGACACAGACATGCAGACAGGCCATTGCAGCCCTGAGATCCTGGCCACCTCGGGGCAGCACAGATCAGCAAGGAAACCGGCTAGCAGTGCCTTTCCAACGCCTCTTCCACCTACATCAGTGATATTGGGGACCACGAGAACATCGTGAGGCCAAACACAGCTGAGTCAGGTCTCAGCTCCACCTCTAGGTCAACATGTGACCATAAGCAAGTGACTTGATGTCTCTGAACCTCAGCCCCCTCATCTGTAAAACAAGGCTAATAAGAGTCTCTGCTTTCATGGTGCCGTGGGAATTTGACGAAACAAGCACACGGCAGGAATGGTAAGCCAACACGGGCTTCACTTCTGGGTCGGAACTGTGCGCCCTCAGATAGCTGTGGCCGACCGTCACAAGTACCTCCATTCAATGTCACAAGCTCCAGTCTTGGATGGAGTCAGTCAGTCATGGGACAAACATGTACAGAGCCCAGGGCCTCGCATGGGGGAGCAAAACCAAATGAGACCCAGCCCCGACCCAGGAGTGGCTCACTATCCAGGGCGGAGCTGATACGGTAATAAACTCATAACAACATGGGATCGATGTTATCACAGATGGAGTCCAGGCACAGGAGACACGTCTCTGAGGTGGCCTCATTTACACCTCACAAAGGCCCTTTACAAAGTACACACTGTTATCTCCATTTTACTGATGAGGAAACCGAGGCTCTGAGAGCCAGATTCACTTGCCCAGGGTCACGTAACCTTGTCTGTCTGCCCATCTCCAGAGCCCCACGCTCTGCCTTCACAAACACCCCGCACACCACAAATCCTGTTTCTCCAAAGTCCCGCACAAACGTTGGCTCATTCAGTCAGTGACCACTCGCTGCATCCCCGCTACGTGCCAAGCCTGGACCTGGGGGGAGCTGAACAGGACATGGCCCCTGCCCTACCTCCAGCCAGCACAGAGGTAGATTTGGGGCTTCTTGGGGCTCTGCACTGAGTCTTCTTGGTGACAGCGATGGAGCACTTTTGGGCACTGGTCTGGCCTTTCCCCCATCACAGCTTGCATAAAGCTGCTGGGAAAGGCCCAGGGAGGAAAGCTGTGACAGCTTCAGGCCCCCAGGGCCACCATGTCCGCTCAGCCTGGCTCTGACTCACCGCTCACACCTGGCGCTGGCCTCAGGCAGCCACGCTGCTGGAAATAGACCCGGGGTGAGAGCAGGAGCAGGGGAGGGCAGGGAGGGGCGGGGGGGGGGGGGGCCCGGGCAGGGAGGTGGCACCTGCACGCATGGCTGCTGTTCCTACCCTCCCCGCCAGGAAGCAGAGAAATGTCATCCAACAGAACCCACCTGAGCTAGCCGGACTCGAAAGTGCTCCCAGGAGTTGAAGACCCCGGCCTACTTGGGAGGCTGTCCAGGAGCAGAGAAGGTTACAGTAAAAATAATGGTGATGTCTCACTTCCCAGAATGCTCGGGGCTTACCCAGGGCTTGCTGTGTTCCAGGCACCGGCCTAAGAGAGTGCTTTGCATGTCTTAATGATCTCATTGACCTCTCACAGCTGTCGGAGGTTGTACTATGATTAAGCCCATTTTGCAGATGAAGAACCTAAGACTCAGAGAAGCAGGGTAACTTGCCTAATACCACACAGCCCCTGTATTAGGCAATGTGGGCTCAGCTCAAGTTCCCCACCCAATCCCAGCTCAGATGGCTCATTCTGGGTCACATGTGCCAGCTCTGCTCCCATCTGCCCTTCCTGCAACACCTTTCCTCTGTGCCGAGGTAACGCCTCCCTTCTTACCACTCTGGGAAGCGGAAATCAAACCACCATCCTTCTCTCCTCCCCACCTATCTAAACCCTGCTGAGCTTTCAGCCCAAGTCCGATCATGTGGCCTTCCTGTCTACAACCTGCAGTGGCTCCCCATTGCCCTCAAGAGAAAGTGTATTCAAGAACATTCATAAACTGGCCCCTGCCCACTTCTCCAGCCTCATGGCTCACAGCTCTTTGCTTGGGCAAGTCAGGACACCTCCCAGGGCTCACTGTCCTGGTGGGCAGGAGAACACTTCTGCACAGCAAGGGGGATGAAGGGGCTGATGCCTGTGAAGTGCCTAGCTGGGCACTTGGCGCATGGCTGGTGTTTAGTGGACCTTCCTGCCATGCTACCAGCTCGGAGCGAGAGGCTGGGGCAGAGCTGGTGGTGTGGGACACGGTTTCTGCTTTCGGCCATGCTGAGGTCAAGGGCTTTATGGTGGTCCAACCCAAGGACTGTCAGAGCTACTGGAATTCATCATTTTGAGAAATTCTGAAAGCCTTCAAGGCAGTTGGAACTGGGGGAGGAAAAAAGGCAAAGGGACTGTTGGCGGGAATGTAAACTGGTACAGCCAGTGGAGAAAACAGTATGGCGGTCCCTCAAAAAATTAAAAATAGAATTTCCATATGATCCAGCAACCCTGCTTCTGGGTATATACCTAAAAGGATTGTAAGCAGGATCTTGAACAGATATTTGTACACCCATTTTCACAGCAGCTTTGTTCACAAGAGCTAAAACGTGGAAGCCACCCAAGTGTCCATCAACAGATGAATAGAGGAGCAAAATGTGGTGTATCCATACAACGGAATATTATTCAGTCTTAAAAAGGAAGGAAATTCTGACACATGCTACAGCATGGATGAACACTGGGGACATTCTGCTACGTGAAATAAGGCAGTTACAAAAAGACAAATACTATATGATTCCACTTATAAGAGGTACTTAGAGCAGTCAGACTCATAAAGCTAGAAAGTAGAATGGTGGTTGCCGGGGGCTGGGGGTGAGGGATGGAGAGTTATAGTTTAATGAATATAAAGTTTCAGTTTTACAAGATGAAAAGAGTTTGGAGATGGATGGTGTGAGAGTAGCACATCATGAATGTATTTAATACCACTGAATTGTACACTTAAAAATGGCTACGATGGTAAATTTTATGTTTGTGTATTTTACTACAATTTGTAAAAAGTGGGGGGGGAAGGCAAAGGAAACCAACTTTCATAATACAGTCTTTTTTATCTTCAGCACAATCTAGAATATAGATATACCCACTCGACAGAAAGGAAAACTGAGGTCAGAAGGGTGAAGATTCACCAGGATATCAGGGACAGAGCCAGATCTGGTTCCAAAGCCCGTGCTCTTTCCTCCCCTGCACCAGCACCCCGGCCCCCCGGCACCCCCCCCCCCCCCGCCACCCCGCCTGCGCCTGGAGGACGGAGAGTGAGCGCTGGCTCAGAAGAGGAGGTCCGAGAGCATGAGTGTGGAGGGGAGAGCGTGGATGGAGGCCTGAGTCAGCACTGGTCCAGAACTCGAGGCGCACATGGATGCAGTGAGTGGTGGTGAAGAGCTGGGGCGAGGTCATCTGCAACAAGCAGAGAAGCCTGGACTTGATCCTTCCTCCCCTTCCTCCCACTTCCCCGATGAGGAAACTGAGGACCTGCCTTGCCCAGGCCTCCATAACGCAGGGGGCAGGTGAATGGCTGGGGGACAGCCAAGGGAAGAAAGGAAGAGACCCAGGTGGGGCTGCCGCCTCTCCTTGCCCGCCCCACCCTGCCTCTGCCAGGACCACACCCCCACCCCCAGGCTTGGCTTGGTCACCTGACTTACAGGTGGGAGTGACTCAGGCCCCCATGAGCCTGCTCTGGTGGCCCTGGCCCCCAGGCCACAACGAGCTCTGGGCCTCTCAGCTGTGATGTCAGCGGGCCCTTCCTTCCTCCCACATCTGCTTGAAAAGGTCACCTATTTTAAACTCTCTCGCCCCACCCTGGCCCTCCCCCCAAAAGAGGATGAGCCTTTCTAACCTGTGTCAACAGCTCAGTTCAACATTCAAGCAGCCTTCTCTTCTGGTGCCGGTCACCCTCGCTTCCACCACCAGAAAAAACCCAGCCCCGCAGACACCCCCAGGTTGCAGGAACCACCCCCCCCAGCCACTTGTGATTTAGTAGATAATTCCTGAGTTCGCTGCATGCCAAGCACTGCCCTAGGCTCCCGGGGATGGACCCTGCCTTCCTGGATCTTACATTTTAATAGAGACAACCAGACAGCAAGTAAACAAGTCAACAAATATGGTGACAAGATGTTTTCTAACGATGACCAGTGCCCTAAAGAAAATAAAACAGGGCAAGAAGATAGTGGCTGAGTGGCTACTTTACAGTGAATGGTCAAGGAAAGCTTCTCTGAGGAGGTGACAAAGATTTGGGGGAGGCCACCCCAGAGAGAGGGAACAGCAAGTGCAAAGGCCCTGAGGTGGGAATGGAAAGGTATGCTAGAGTAGGGATTCTCAAAGTGGGGTCCCCCAACCAGCAGCATCACCAGGAACCAGTTAGAAATGTAAATTCTCGGGAAATCTAGCAAGTTGGATTTTTAACAAGTCCTCCAGGTGATTCTGACGCACCTTAAATGCGGAGGGCCACTGTGGTAGAGCTCAGGAAGAAAGCCATGTGTCTGGAGTGTGGTGACAGGGAGAGGGGAAGCCCCTGATCCTTAGCCTCATTCTAGCTCATCCCATTCACCGCCTTCCTCCTCCTGGCCTCACTTCCTGGTCAAGGCAAAGCTGAAAGCCCTTCCAAGGCCCCTCATTGCCCTCTGGCTGAAATCAACACCTCTCATCTGAGCTTATGAGGCCCCTCAAGACTGCACCCACCCACCTGTCCGGCCTCATCCCTCACGCTTCTCCCTCTCGAATCTTACACTCCTAAATAGAGCTGTTCCTCCGCTCCTCCAGACATGCTGTTCCCTTTGTCCAGAATGCTTTCTCCACTTCTTCATCTGGCTTTCACCCATCCTTCAAAACATAACCCAGGACTTGCCTCCTTCAGGAAGCCCTCCCTGATTGCCTAATCAGGGGCAGGACCCCTCCTCTCTGCTTCCACACCAGCCAGCCCCTATGCTTCCTCATCATACCATTCATCACATAGGTTTGACATTATCTGGGAGAAGAAGGATTGTTTTTTATTTTTACTTTTATTTCCAGTTTTATTGAGATATAATTGACATATAACATTATATTAGTTTAAGGCGTACAACATAAGGATTTGATATGTGTATATATTGCAAAATGATCACCGTAATAACTTTGGCTAATCATCGCCTCACATAACTACAAACTTTGTTCCTTGTGATGAGAACTTTTAAGATCTACCCTCTTAGCAACTTTCAAATATACAATACAGTGTTGTTAACTAGTCACCACGCTGTACGTTACATCCTCCGAACTTATCTTATAACTGAAAGTTTGTCTTTTGACCACCTTTACCCAATGTCTCCCACCCCCAGGATGTTTTTTAAATTAATTCCTTTCTATTTAATTACGTAGGTAATACATGAACATGTACTTATTATAAAAGTTTCAAACATACAGACACAAGAAGACCCCCTCTTTGATGCTAGTTTGCTGTCTGTTCATATGTTTTCAGTGCATTCCACACATACAAACAGATGTACAGAAGTTTAAAGTTCACTTGTGTTTATTTTTTCCCACATGAAATGCAATCATATGGGTATGTATTATTCCACGACTTGTTTCCTTACTTAACCATGTCTTGGAGGTCATCTATGTCAGAGCAGGGAAACTCACCTTACTATTTTTAATTACCGTATAGCATTCCAAAGCGTGAAGGTACTGTCGTTTTTTTTAGTCATCCCCCAAATGTATTAATCATGTTTTAAATTTTCTGTATTTTGTGATGCTTTCCCATGCCAGGGCCTTGCTAATCCTGGAAAGACTGCCCCTCCCAGGGCTGGCTAATTCCTAGAGACAGTAAATACCTTGCCTGAGAACATGTCTTTCTTTAACAAACCAATGAGTTCAAAGCCCATACACCCAACCCCCTCCTCTATCTAATTCTCACACCAAGTCAATGTTTCCCTGACTCGGCTCACCCCAGGGCCAGGACCTGGACAGCTAAGGACCCCTCCTATAGCCCAGAGCCTGGCGGCTGACATTATTCAAACTATCTAATCCTAGGCTCGTTCAAACTTGCTACCCTACCTCGCCCATTCCTTCCCGAGAAAACCACAACAAAGGCTCCGGGCCGTGTTCTCTCCTCCCTCCTTCTGCCTCCTGACGCACCCTGGTGCTTCCCCATGTGGCCCTGTGTGGTGTCGTGTGGCCCCTCCTCTTGGGAACTGTAAATAATATAACTTCTGTTAATGGCATTGGCCTCACTGTGTCATCACTCAGTCGCCTCTATAAATTATATCCCGGCGACAATCAAAGCACTGAATGATGGACATTTAGAGGTTTCCAGTTTTTCACCTTTACAGAGAAAGCTGAGTGTACCCCACTATATGTGCCTCTCTGCATATGTGTGAGTATTTCTCTAGGCAGTTGGACTGCCAGGTGAGAATTGCCTAATTCCTCCTTGCACTCCATGGGTGATGCCCCTCCCAAGCCTAGCCTCTGCTCCCCTTGCCTTGCTGGCTTCACAGCTATTGAATCACAGAATGAATGAGACGCATCCCCAGGGGTCTCACCCCCCCACTCCTGGAATGGTTTGGTCAGCACAGAGAGGCTCTGTGGTGGGAAACATCTTCCCCGTCATCAGTCTGCCCTGTTCCCTGAATTTCCTCCCCTTCGAGTCTTAGCATCACCCGGTCAAGAGAGATTCCCTTGGAAAGTGGAACCTATCGAGAGAGTCAGCACGAGCTCTGGCAGAGTCATGCCACACGGAAAGAACACGGGGAGCTTTCGGGTTGGGGAACACGTGGAGGTCTGGGGACAGTGGCGTGCCTGGAGAGGGCATGGAAGCTCCGTGCCCCTCCCCACACCCCTTGTCCTACACAGCTCTTCCACCTGGCTGTTCCTGAGTTCTATTATTTTGTAATAAACGGGTGTCTATTGATAATGTTGACCCTGCCCACAGGAAGGCAGTGGGCTTCCTGTAGCTTCGCTGTTGGGACTCTTGTCGGTGAGGTCGGCCACAAGGCCTCCTACGCAGCTTACACAGTGTGCACCATTCCGACGTGCCTGGCCTCCAGGCTCTGGTGGCACTGGTCTGTCCAGGCTGAGGCTGTGCTTTTCATCTCTTTGGCTTTTAAGATATTTCAATATCTCCCATCTAACTCTAAAGTCTTCATTTTCAAAAACAAAGGAAGAATATGGTTTTGGGGTTAGAAGACCTGTCTGAGTGACAGGGGACAAGTCACTTTACTTCTCTGAGTCTTGGTTTTGTCACCTCCCAGAGCAACTGTCAGGATGTATGTAACACATATAATAATGTAATAACGTATGTAAAGCCCCTCAAGCATAGAGGTACTGGAAAACAAACAAAAAAACACAAAGCATGCTGGGTGTTCTCCGTTTGACCACGCCCCACCCCCACTGGCCTCCCTTCTCCTGGGCTTCTGTGCTCCCTGGCTTCCATTTAGCTTTGGTCAACGGAAGCACTGACAAAAGCCTGCTGTTGCTAGTCCCTGGTGGCCCTGCCTCCCTTAACCCTGCCAACCCCTTTAGACATGAAAGCCCTCCGTTAAACTATCTCCAGAAGGCCCTTCCAGTGAGCCATTTGTTTCTTGCTGGAAACTTGACTGATGCAAGGAGCCAGTTTCCCAGTTTTTATCAAGGTGCTCTTTCTACCTGTCCCTCCCTCCAGCTGCAGAAAGAAGATCCCTGAATCCCAAAGGAGAGAGCAGTCTTGGGGAAGTCTCAGGAGCTGGGGAGTGAGGCCCCAGTGAGAGGAGAGGGCTCTCCCAGAGCTGCCTGCCCAGCTGAGCCTCACAGGGGGGCGCCCTCGGCGAGGCCCTGATGCCCCAGCCTCCTCCTGAACTTCACAAGGTCAGGGTCTTATGCGCCCAACCGCCTTCCGCCAGCCCAGGCACCCAGCCTCTGGGACCCTGACTCACACTGGTGAACCCACCCAAGACCAACTGATACACCCAACACCAGCACATTCATTGATCTGAGAGAGATACAGGCCGAACAGCAGGTCAATCCTGAGGTCAGCCGGTCATGAGGTTCTCTCTGAGGAACTCAAAGTGATAATAACAGTAACCGGATACTGCGCACCTACTGTGTGTCAGGCACTGTACTAGAACTTTCATTCGTTCACTCAGCAAATATTTATTAAGGGTCTACTCTATGCCAGGTACCATTCTAAGCCTTAGGGATACAGCAATGACACGCAGATGAGGACACTGCTATCTTGGAGCCCTAGGAGATGGGCATTTGCAGTCCTGGCTAGTCCCTGAATGAGGATATTGAGGTTCAGAAAATTGCCAAGAGTGCTCAGCTGGCAAGTGGCTGAGCGGGATTCGAACCCAGACCTGTCAGGCTTCCCAGAGGGAACCATCATCTCAGAAAACTACAGGAGGATCAGGCGGCAGCTTGGGCAGAGCCAAACCCAACTCTCCAGAGAGAGGACCTGGGAGGAGGGAGCCTTGAGCTTGGTGGAGGGGGTGCGAGGCTCCCATCTCTATTCCAGACGCCTGTGGTGACTAAAATGTAGGGTCTGGGGCCCAGGGTGACACAGCTGGGGAAGGACGCTTTGTGAAATGATGCTCCTAGTTATTACTTGGTTGTAATTTCCTTCTTGACGTAAAATTTGTGAGTCACAGTCTCAGAACTTGTCTTGGTTTCACAATCCACATAGATGATTGCAGATGCTATCGTGTCTCCTGCCAGCACACTCCCACAGTCATTTCCCCTCTCCTGTTTGGGAGATTGTGGGGAGCAAGGAAAGGTGAGCACAAGATCTCACGCGCCACTCAAGGGTCGGTCACACCAAGGGTCTGGAACAGTTAAACAGCTGCTCAGAGCTCCCTCTCCCCAAACACAAGCAGACAACCATTTCATTGAGCACCTGCTATGGGCAGGCAGTGGATTAGGCAAAGACGGACAATGGTTAAAACCAAAGGCCCTGGATCAACTGGATTCAAGTCTCGGCTCTACCACTTTCTGCCTATGTGACTTCAGGCAAGTCAATTTACCTCTCTGAGCCTCAGCTTCCTTATCTGTAAAATAGTGGAAATAACAGTGCCTACCTGACAGAGTTGCTATGAGGATTAAATGAAGCAACACATCCAGGTGCTTAGAGGAGGACACAGCACACGGTGAGAGTGCAAAAAACGCTCACAGTTATTACCATCGTCAAGCACAGGTGGGGAAACAAACGTGTGACAAGTGTGCACCACATTTGTACCTTTATAACAATAACTCAATTGTGATACAGATGGATACTCACGGTAATCAGTTTATTTTTCACCTGTCGCTCTTCAGCATTTACACAGCAGCCTCACTTCGCGTTAATTCACTAGGTCCTCACCTCCTTGAGGTCTCAGTTCAAACATCGTCTCTTTACAGGATTCTCTCCAACTGCCCAGTCTAATCAGAAATGTGTTCTGTCTCCACCTCGTCAGTCTTTTTATTTTCATCACAGAACTTAACATTCTCTGACATTTTCCCGTTGACTTATGTTTTACTTGCTTGTGATCGGCCCCTCCCATAAAAATGTAAGTTTCCATGAGAGCTGGAGCCTGGTGTCCTGGTCCCTCCTGGATTCCCAAAGCCAAGTAGGCTGCCTGGCACACGGTAGGTGCTTACAAAATATTTGTTCAAAGAACAACGAATAAATTTGATCTTCCCAGGTGTCCCCTTTAGATGCTGGCCTCTGTGTCCTACAGAGGAGGGTAACGGAGGCTCACAGAGGTGAGAGGGCTGGATGCTGAGCTTCGAGCTGGCCTGCCTCAGTCACCGTGTTGGCTCCACTTGGCAGCTGAACTGCGGCCCCGAGAGCGATAGGATGAGGGGGTGGCTGTCAGATACGGCAATCAGAGCTGTCCACCCCCACCCCACTCCTGGTACCACGTGGCACAGAAACAGCATCTGGCTTGTAGCACTAGGGCCTGCTTCCCAATTCTGTCACTGATTTGTGGGTGACCGTGAACGAGCTGCTTCTCCTCACTTGGCCTCGGTCTCCCATCTGGAAAATGAAAGGGGTAGAATAGACGGGAGGACTTTTGAAAAACTGAGATATGATTCATGTACCGTAAAAGATCAGAGGTTTTGAACTTTTTCTGTGGTTGCAAAATCTTGTTTTCCAAAGCCACATTTTATATGACGACCCACTATGGAAACGAGAGAAGCATGGGGCTGTTCTGAAGCCTGGGGGTGCGGCTTGAGAGCCCAGCCTGCTTAGTGTGCTCCTTGCTTCCACCATGCTACCCCTCCCCACCCTCCGTGGTCCCAGAGGCACTTTCACAGCATCCCAGGGCTTTGGAGGAACCCAGTTTGGAAATCAACAAGAGTCCCTCTTTTGGGTCCCTCCCAAGGTGTGGGAGCCTGGGGAATAGGAGCGGCTGCTCTCCCAACTTGCAGATGAGAGCTCTTCCTTGAGCTGCAGTCCAGCTGCCTCCCGAGGGTCATGAGAAAGAAGGCAAGGGCAGGCTCAGGGCGCAGGAAGTGGAGCCGGCCAGCTGGGAGGCAGTGACAGGCGCTGGTACTGTGGCCTCCTGGATGGGCCGGTGACATCACAACCCCAGGAAGCAGCTGCCCGAGAGGCCCTTGCTGTCCCGCAGTCCTCCTCTGGGAAAATCAGCCACCAGCTGTTGCAGTCCCCTTCTCACTCACTCACTGTTCTGGATTGTCTCCTCCTGAGCCATCATCTTCAGCAGCAGCCACTTCCTCTCATTAACGACCTACTATGTGCCGGAATGGCACGACCCTTTACAGCATAGCTCCACATATGCACTCCCTTATATCATTTAATTCAATCATCGTATCAACGTTATGAAGTAGGTACCACCCCCATTTTACAGATGATGAAACTGAGGCTCAGACGGACAAAACAGCTTGCACAAGTTCATCCAGCTGGTAAACATCAGAGCCAGGATTTGAATGGATTCTATCTGACTCCGTCTATGCCCTTTTCATGAATTGTTACGCTGTCAGATTCAAAGCAAAACAATGCCAGGTGGAGATTTCTTCATACATGGCAAGGAGAGATTGTAAATTTCAAACCACGCATCCTTTATTAATGGTTATTCCTGGCCTATTGTCCAGGCCGAGTCTGAGGATGCCTGGACAGGGCTTAGCACGCTGCCGGGCACTCTACAGACGTTGGCTATCGCTACGACTCTTCCCATTTCACAAAGGAGGAAACTGAGGCTCAGAAGTGCAAAGCCATTCGTCAAGACCTGTGAATGGGGAGGTGCCAAAGCCAGGTCTGTGAGACCCCAGAGTTGACGCCGTTTCTCTTTAAGCCCTGAATTTCTCAGCCAGGAGTGTCCTCCTGCTCAACTCTTGTATTGTCGCCTAGTGCTGTGACAGACTCGGTGGCATAAAACAATAGTAATGTGTTCTCTCACAGTTCTGGAGGCCAGAGTCCAAAACCAAGGTGTCAGCAGGGTCGGTTCCCTCCGGAGGTTCCATGCTTCTCTTCCAGCTTGTGGTGGGTGCCAGCAACCCTTGGGGTGCTCGTCTTAGGGCCTCATGACTCGTCTCTGCCTCCGTCTTCACTCGGCCTTCTTCTCTCTGTATCTCAAATCTCGCTTTCTTTTCTTTTGTAAGGAGAACAGTCCTTGGATTTAGGGCCCACCCTAAATACAGGATGATCTCATTTTGAGATCCTTAACTTAATGACATCTGTAAATGCCCTATTTCTAAATAAGGTCACATGCACAAGTACTTGGGTTAGAACTTGGACATATCTTTTTAGGGGATATAATTCAACCCACTACATTGCACCCCACCCCCCGCCCAGTTCAGCAAATCTTCATTGAGCATGAACAATGTGCCAGCCAGGGACACGGCAGGCATATGGCATTATTGCATTAGGGCTGCCCAGTCTGTTGGGAGAGACAGACAGCACAGACAATGGTGGAATGGTTTTTAAACTAAGCGTGGAGATTAAGAATATGACCCCACAAAAGAGAGCAATACTGTCTGGGATAGGGTAAAGCAGGGAGCTTGTATGTATCCTATCAATCATTAGTTACTTACTAAGCCCTTACTTTGTGTAAGATACTTTAGGGAAAAATACATATATTTGAAAAAAAGCAACACAGAATAGAAGAATGCACCTGAACTTTAGCTTTGGTGGCAGAAAGATCTCAAATGCAGCCTCTAACCTGTCTGTGCCTCAGTTTCCTCATTTGTAAAATGGGAATACTAATAGCGTTTGCTTCACAGAGTTATAATTAAGTTTAAGTGAAATCACTCAAGCATTCAGTCAGCAACTATTTATTGAACATTTTCTATGCGCCAGGCACATAATGAAGAGTAAGGGGCTAGTAAAATGCCTGGCACGAGGAAAGCACTTAATAAATGTCAGTTCTTGTCCTCTTTCCCCTAATTCATAAGTTAGGTAAAAGTTCAGGACAGAAATGCAAGAGAGGTAGGACCGGCTAAAAGCCCAGTAAAGAGCATGAGACCCGTGTGCTTAGGAACAGTGAGGACATGGCCAGATAGGTCTGCAAACGCTTCCCGGGGGACACAGGCTTTGAATCAGGCCCTGGAGGACAGCTAAGAAGGAGAGGAGGGAAGGCTCCGTGAAGCAATGGTGGTGTGATCCTAAGATTGGGGCGAGACGAAATTAGTTGGTAAGAAAAGTATGTCTGGGCCAATGGTGACCCTTTCCATAGGATTCTGGGAGGGCAACTGAAACATCCATGAAAGTTAGACGTTTTCTAAATCGAAAACAAAAGATCAAAAGTAAGCATACATAAGAAAGCACTTGACCATATCACAGTTGTTTGAGTTTATTTAAATTCTGCTCCAACTTTGGCATCACTTTATGCAGGACGTTTGCTATCGGGAATAGTTCCATACGTTTCTTCTATATCTAACTTGTCTGCTTCTCCCATTCAACAAGGCTCCTTGAAGGCAGGGGCTGTGTCTTAGCACCAGTTCATCCCTGGTGCCTAGCCCAGTGCTTAGCATATCATAAGTGCTCAATAAGCATTTTATTCAATGAATAAATTACTTTTATATTTATAGCTTACATAAGAGCATGAAATTTTGAATGGCATGCTAAAATTCATGTTTCCTGACCTGGAGCAAGTGGTCAGCCCAAGCCAGGCAGGATTGTTTAGCTGAAGACAGCTACTGGAATGACAAGCCTGGAATCTACTGGAATCTAGCAGGACAAAGCCATACAGGGGCCTTGCTAAACTAAACTTATGAGCTCACTGGCTGTGTGATCAACTCGTTAGGCTGTGTTACTTTAAATTCGGGTCAGCCAACCAAAGGTGGATGCAAAAGACCTTCTCTAAACAAGCCAGCAGCTTGAGACTTGAAATAGAACAGAAAGGGAATTCACAGGCCTCAGCCTGGTCTTCTGGCCGGAGCTCTTGAGACCTGAAGATGCTGGCAAGCCTAACTCTGTGTTGAGATAAGAAACGGCAGCTTCTTTAAGGTTTATTTTGTTTTTGGAGCCACCAGATCCAGTGGGCGGATCATGCCTTGAAATAGAAGCATCTCTAAAGGCCTGTGAAACATTTCTTAGCGCTGGCCTGCAAGGTTTCATATCCTGTTCTCGGAGTTACCTTGGGTGCTGTGTGCGTGTGTGCGTGCATGTGTGTGCGTGTGTGTGTATTGTTTTCAGAGTTGTTTGCTTAGGATTTGGTTTTGAAACTTTTACTTTCTTTTAATAGCTTTTTTTTTTTTTTTAAGCTGGAAGAATTTTTCAAATGGTTTTTGCGAGAAAGTTCAAACCCTGGAATGACTAAGTCTCTGGAAGAATTTGGACTTTGTGTGGGGAATTTGTTTGTATGTCACATGAATCACCCAGTCACTGATTTCTGCAGTGAGAAGATCTTTCAGAAAGGTTTTAGGTCAACTCCCTCATTGTACACTTGGGGAAACTGAGGCTCGGGGAGGGAGGGGGTTCAGCCAAGGCCACACAGCCTGTCAGTGGAGGCGATCACACCAGGTGCAGGACTGACTCCTGCCGTCAGCTTCGGCTTTGCAGGAAGCTGCTAAGCACTCAGGCTACATTTGGTGGCCACATCTTCAAGAGCGGTACAGGAACAGAAAGAGAAAGAGGGCTCCGAGGAGTCAGAATTCACCACGTACAGATATGGAAGGGTCAGGAAAGGGGTCTATAGACGTATCTTCCATGTATGCGTGACCTCGCTTAATCCTCCCCAGATCCTATCCCAGTGCTTCTCAACTAGGGTTGACTTTGCCCCCAGGGGACATTTGGCAAGATCTGGAGATGTTTTTGGTTGTCACAATTTAGGAGGCGGGGGTTGCTCCTGGCGTCTCATGGGTAGAGGCCAGCGATGCTGCTAAACATCCTACGATACGCAAGACAGTTCCCACAACAAAGAATTATCTGGCCCCAAAGGTCAATAGTGCCAGGACTGAGAACCCCTGCTATATGGAGGGCACTCTTACAGGCATCCCAATTTAGCATCTGAGAAAGCTGAGGCTCAGAAAGCACAGCCACTCGCCAGCCATGTGGTCCTGGGCAGATTACTTAACCTCTCTGTGTCTTGGTGTCCTCATCTACAAAATGGAGATAACAGGATCTCTGTCAACCGTCGTTATGATGATTAAATAAATTAATATGTGTAAAGCACTTAGAACAGTGCCTGGTACATATTAAGTAGTCTATGAGTATTTGCTTAAAAAGTATATAAATAAATAAACAAATTTGCCCAGAATACACCAAAAATAAGTGGAAGAATGATAATAAAAATCTAAGGACATGGGGCTGGCCTGGTGGCATAGTGGTTAAGTTCATGCCCTCTGCTTCAGCTGCCTGGGGTTCGTGGATTCAGATCCCGGGTGTGGACCTACACATCGCTCATCCAGCCATGCTGTGGTGGTCTCCCACATACAAAATACAGGAAGATTGGCACAGATGTTTGCCCAGGGCCAATCTTCCTCAGCAAAACAAAATAAAACGAAAAACCCTTAAGGACATTTAAGGGCATGGGGGCTGGAAGATGGGAGATCTGGGGTGGGTAGGGCCTTGAAAGCAGATGAGGCATATGGCTGTCCATGTGGCATCCTACATTCCCCTGGCCATGAGGTTTTCCTTCTCAGACACTGTTGCCTTAAATGCAACTTCATCTTTTTATGTTAAAGTGATACGCACTGTTAAACATGAATATCTTTGGCAAGTCTAACACGGTAAGCCACTATCAGTCATCAGTCATGGCCCAGGATAAATTAGTTTATCAGCTCCCTCCCAACAGGTCAGCCTACTGCTCCCCTCAGCAATCCTAATCCATCAGTCACACCCACACCAGCCAGCACCACCTAAAACCGGCCTCCAGCCTGGTCCAGCCCCGTGCCCTGCTGCCCACTGCGCCCTGCCGCCCACTGCACCCTGCCGCCCACTGCACCCTGCCGCCCACTGCGCCCCACGCCCACTGCACCCCACGCCCACTGCACCCCATGCCCACTGCACCCCATGCCCACTGCACCCCACGCCAGGACCTGCTCTGATCCTCCCTCCCCCTGCAGCTCTGAGGGTCCTTTTACCCAGCCTGGGGCCCAGTCCCTGCTTTTTCATTTTGACCCTCTAGTTCTGTCCTCAGTAGGGGATCAGATTCCTCCACTGGCTGCTGACGCCCGCCAACTCAGAGCGATTGCTACGGGCAGCCCCCAAGGCCTAACGCCCCGGGCCCGGGCAGGCTCTCCCAGCGAGCACTGGGCTCTGGGAAGCAACCCAGGCAGGGGGTTGTTACGAGAGCGGAGGGAGGAAAAGCCAAAGCAAGAATCACCCACGTCTCCCCTTTGCCTGGGAGCCACTTGACAAGCTGTTCCTTATAACAACAGGCGCCATTGGTCAAGCATTTTAAGCTAAGTTTCTCACATACTTAACAACAGTTCTCACCAACTGTGCCCCACTCCCCCATCCCCAGATCTCACCCAGCTAAAACCAGGGTGTTGGCAGGCCTGTTTCTTTCTGGAGGCTCCAGAAGAAAATCCATTTCCTTGCCTTCTCCACCTTTTAGAGGCTGCTGACACTCCTTGTTTCACGGCCCCTTCCTCCATTTTCAAAGCAGCAACACGGTACCTCTCTGACCCTGTTTCCACAGTCACATCTCTTTCTCTGACTCTCTTCTTCTGCCTCCCTCTTCCACTTTTAAGGTCTCTTGTGATGACAGTGGACCCAGCAAAATAATTCAGGATAATCTCCCTATTTTAAGAGCAGCTGATCACCAATCTTAACTCCATCTGCAACCGTAATTTCCACTGCCACGTGATGTAACATACGATTCCAGGGGTTAGGACATGAACATCTTTGGAGGGGCCACTAATCTGCCTACCATGTTAACCAACAGGGAGTGGTAAGGACCATGACAATCAGAGAGCACATACTCCTTCTAGGGGGCAACTGCTACCCAGCCCAGCTGATTTCATCATGCATGAACACAGTGTGGCTGGATCTGCCAATATTCCAAATAAAGCTGGAAAATCAGATTTTCAGGCGAAGTCTTCCAATTTTGAAATCACTGGGCAAAGCCAATAAAAAAAAAAATGCTCATGAGCTAGATTTGGCCCGAGGTCACCCAGGTGTGACCTCTGGATCCGCCTCCAGGCCATCGGCCATGGCGAGATGAGGAGATGTTCTCTGCTACTGACAGGCTCTGCAGGCTCCGGGGGATGAGGAAGCAGCTGGGTCTGGAGGTGGGAGAGAATGTGGTCAGGAGCAGAGCGGGTACTGAATGGGGTGCCTCGGGGGAAAGTTTAGAGGGAGAAGGGACCAACCATCTCCCTGAGGGACCGACCATCACCTGCAGGAAGCAGCCGTGCATCAAAGGGTACATGAAACCAGGCAGAGGCCGACCTGAAGAAATCAACCAGAGTAAGGTAGACTTTATGCCTCGTGGCTTCAGAACAAATCAAGCACACCCTTTCTAATTTCAAAAGGTATCAGTTCTTCCCTTCCCCCTGAAAAAACTAGCAATTTTGGCTGGCTGTGAGGAGACCAGCAGGCTGAGGGGGAGGTGGGGATTTATCACCTTATACCTTTTCACGCTTTTTGAATTTTGAACCAGGTGAAAGTGTTGTCTATTTAAAACGTTACATCGAAATCCTGTTATTCATTTAAAAATTTTTCAGAATACAGTCGTTCACGCTAAAGGTAAAACCACGAATGCAGTGGTCATGGTGACTCTGCGGCACTTTCATGAAGATGGTATGTGTGACCTCACGGCAGGATGGTTTAGAAATGGTGAAAGGTTAATACATTTGGCCAATTGCTTTAGACCTGTCATCTTAGCTGACTGCTGGCTGCCTTCCCTTAGTCTCACACACCAGGACTTGAATGAACCAGGCTGATGTCTTCTTGAGTTCTATTCTATTCCATTCTGAGTGGCAAAAAGTTAAGTCTCTGGAGTTCAGTTGGCTTGTCCCTTCCACAACTGGGTGAACTGGGTGAACTGAGCAATGTACTTAACCTCTCTGAGCCTCGGTTTGCACATCTGTAAAATGGGGGTAATAATAATACCAACTTCATGGGTTATTAGGAAGATTAATGAGTTAACGTATGCAAAGCACTTGAAACAGCAAAAAATCAGTGTTCATAAATGCTGACTCTTATTATTAACTATTTTTACTATTTTTTTTTAACCTTGTTTCTTTTGAGTGAGGAAATTATTAAAACCATAACAACTTAAGATACATAACGTAGGTGCTCTGAAATGAAGTGAACTTAACCTCTGGCCC
This sequence comes from Equus caballus, assembly GCF_041296265.1. Classification (NCBI taxonomy): domain Eukaryota; kingdom Metazoa; phylum Chordata; class Mammalia; order Perissodactyla; family Equidae; genus Equus; species Equus caballus. The sequence continues at coordinate 31,322,977 of NC_091685.1, forward strand.
CCCAACTCCTTACAACCATCCTCTGAGGGGAGTATCATTGTCTCCACCTCACAGATAAGGATACCTAGGCTTGGAGAAGGTAAATGAGTGCCTCAAGGAAGCTGAGTTTGGAGACAGAGAAAATAGGAGCTCGAATCAGATTTTCAAGATTCCAGATCCCATGAGTTCCAACTCAATCTGTCCTATGGTGTGACTATGAAATAACACGCTGCGTGGGGTGCTTGGATTTCAGTTTGTTAGTTTGGTTTGGAGAAAGCCTCTCCCCCATCATGGCCCCAGATCCGGTAGATTCCAAGGTGGGGTCAGGTCAAGTCTCTGGCTCACATTATGGCCTCAGCTTTGGAGCCAACTTCCTCCGTCCCCTGGGAGTGAGACAGGGTTGGGGAGGGGGTGTCAGAGCGTGGGGATCGCCATGGATGACCCTGGCCCAGCTGCTGCCTGAGCTTTCTCACGAAGGAGGCACTCCCAGTGTCCCTAGTCTACCCCAGGCCCTCTGCCGCCTCCCCCTGACCCTTGTCATCTAAGAAGCAATTGTTGCAGCTTGAAAAACACGTCTGGCACCAAATTTGTGAGTTAAATGCCCCAGAAAAGAGGGCACTGTGCAAGGAAGTGCCCTTGGAAGGGCACAACCCCCAGGAAGCAGGAGAGCCCAGAGGCCAGGAGCACGGGCCTTGCAGGTTGCAAACCTGGCTCCTCTACTTCCTTGCTAAGTGGCCTGAGGCTTCACTTTTCTGAGGTTTCCACAACCGTGAAATGGGATAATAATAGTATCTATCACAAAAGTTGTTGGGAGAATTCTTTTCTTTTTTTAAAGAGCTTTATTGAGGTATAATTTACATACCATAAAATTCACCTGCTTTCAGTATACAATTCAATGATTTTTAGCATACTTACAGAGTTGTACAACCATCACCACATCAATTTGAGAATATTTTTATCCTCCCCAAAAAACCCTGTACCCATTAGCAGTCACTTGACTTCTTCCTCCCAGCCTTAGGCAAACACTGATCTACTTTCTGTCGCTATAGACTTACCTTTCTGGAAACTTCACATAAATAGAATCACACAGCATGTGGTTCTTTGTGTCTTGCTCCTTTCACTTAGCATAATTTTCGAGGTCCATCCATGTGTTGCGTAGATCAGTAGTTCATTCCTTTTTTAGTGCTGAATAATATTTCATTGTCTGAATATACCACATTTTGTTTATTCATTCATCAGTCAACGGATATTTGAGTCCTTTCCACTTTTTGGCTATAATAAAGAACGTTGCTATAAACATACCTGTACAAGTCTTGGGTAGACACGTTTTCATTTCTCTTGGGTAGATATCTAGCAGGAGAATTACTAGGTCACATGGTGATTTGATGTCTAACTTTTTAAGAAACCGCCAAACTGTTTTCCAAAGTTTTACATTCCCATCTGCAATGTATGAGGGTTTGTTGAGAGAATTAAATGAGGTAATTAACAAAAAGTACTTAGCACAGTGCCTGGGCCTAGTGAAGCTTCAATCAGTGGTAGCCAGTAGGAATAGAGGTCTTACTGGAATCAGCTGTAGGTACAGTACCCAGGACTGCTGCCTCCTTCCCTGAAAAGAAAGTGGATCTCAAAGAGACGGTCACTCTGAAGTATTAATACCCATATTCTGCCTGATTTTAGCCTGGCATTCAAGGCTCCCCACGCATCCACCTCCATCTACTTATCCGATCTTGGCTAGCATCCACGCCACCCTCCAGCTTCTGCCCAGTCAAGCTGAGCAGCCCGTCTGCCCACACCGTTCTCTGTCCTTTCCCTCCTGTCTTCCTCCTGCCTTCTCTTCACATATTAAAATCCCAGCTGGCCTTCAAGACTCTCGTGTCCTTTCCTCTCTAACGTCTATCTTGACTTTCTAACTAGACCAGTACTGTCCAATTGCTAACCACTAGCCATGTGTGAATATTGAGTATTTGAAATTTGGCTAGTTCGAATTGAGATGCGCTCTTTTATAAAACACACACCAGATTTTGATAACTTAGTGTGAAAAATAATGTAAAAGAAATAGTTTTTTTGCATTCATTACATGTTCAAATAATATTTTGGGTAAAATGAGTTAGGTAAAATACACTATTGAAATTAACTTCACCCGTCTTACTTTTCAACAATGTGACCACTAGGAAATTTTAAATTATATACGCAGCTCGCATTTATGGCTGCATTATAGTTCTATTGGACAGTGTTGTGCAGAGCATCAACATCCTAACAGTTGCTATTTATTGAGCACCTATTTCTTACATTTTGTTATCTGACGTAATGCTCAGTACAATCCTGTGGGGTAGATATTATGAACATCTCCTTTTTACAGACAAGGAAACAGAGGGAGAGTGTGACCTCCCCAAGGTCATACAGCTAGACACTAGCAGTTTCAGGATTCAAACTCGAGTTGTCTGACTCCAAAACCCAGTCTTCCATGGGATTTTGCTACACAGACTTCTAATGCACCAAGGCTTTGGGGGTCTCCCTGGGGTGTCTTTGGCTGGAATTAGAACAGCTCTGGATGGTAATGAATCATGCTAATCAGAGACTCTGACTGAATGCTTGTCTTTCATAAAAACCAAATGAAGAAGCAGATTAATTAATATAAGCAATGCATTTGGAATAAATCGGATCTTGGGATCTGTGGGTGGAATAAAAGGTTGAGGACCACTGATCTAAACAAATATCTCATTTTATAGGTGGAGAAATTGACGCCCAAAGAAGAGAAAGGATTTACCAGGGGTTGTCAGCGAGTGGTAGAGGCAAACGCAAAAGCTGGGTTTCCAGGATCCAGACTGAGCTTCCCGGCATGTACCTCACTGTCTTTGCATGGAAGGACCCTGCCCCCAGCCACCTGGAAGCCCTTTGTCTGGAACTAGTCCCCCCCTCCCCCAAGCCTGTCCCAAGGACTAGAGAGGAGGGGGCCAGGAGACCCAACCCATTTCCCATCAGGGTCCCAAGGCCACCATCCGGTCCTGAGCCAGGAATTCCTTTCAGAGACTGAATTAAACTGAGCCGAAAATAATTGTGAAACCTTGAAGGCCTCCAAGAGCCCCTCTTCCTACTCGACCCTGGTCCAGCTGACCAGGCCTCCCCAAGTCTTCCCCCTGCCTCTTCTTGGGCTCCCCCAGACTTCCCCTGTCAGCTCCCATCCGCACCCACACGTGTGTGTGGAGAGAGGGATGTTTAGACAAACTGCCCACATCCCGGGGTCCCTCTTCCTGGCCCTCTCCAAAGAGGCAGGAGAAAGGGCGACAGAGACTGTGAGAAGTCCAGCACCATCCCTCTGAGCTAACCCAGGAGAGCCCTGGCCAGAGGAACGGAGAAGGAGCCACCAAGAAACGAGAGAGACACACGGACACAAAGCAGCACAGAGAGTGTGTCCGAGACAAAGAGAGGAGATAAAGGATGGATGTTCAGATCAAGATAAAGACAGAGAATAGAAATGAGAAAAACATGGAGGAGAAAAGGGGAAACATGGAAAGGAAACAGAAGAAGGGAAAGTAGGAAGAAGATAGAGAAATGAGAATTTGAGAAAACTGAGGGAGACACTGAAGGCGCAGGGGCGCGATGGGGCAGAGAGAGACCGAGAGCGTGAGAGGAGAGCTCGGCGCACGGGGGCGCGGGCGGCGCCCGGCTGGGGACTTTGGGGGCGCCGGGGCCGCGGGGGTCCCGGGGGGCGGGCCCTCCTCTCGGCGCCCTGCCCCGCCGCGGCGGTCCAAGCGGCCACATTCCTCCGGGTTTCCCACACACTGGCCATCAAAGAGTCCCCAAAGCCCCAGCTTTTCCCGCGCCCCTCCCCCGCCAGGGCTGGAGAAGCTATTTTTCACCCCCTCCTGGTCTTTAATCTGTTGTGGGGAAAGAAAGCGGCTTTTGTTGGGCGAGGGGCTGCGCGGGGGGCGGGGAGGGGGCGCCGGCGATTGTGTGTCCCGCAGCTGCGCGCCTGGGGCCGCCCGGGTGGGGGCGCGGGGCGCGGGCTGGCCGGGGTGGTCGGGGTTGGGGCGCGGGGTACAGGCGGGGAGGGTCGCGGTGGGTGAGGGAGTGGAGGAAAAAGCCACCGGGGCGCGCAAGCCCATTGTCCTCTTAGCCCTGTTCTGCACCTGGCCGGGTACATAGGGAGAAAGCCGGACACCCAGAGAAGGTCATAGATTTAGGCAGGGGGCCACAAGCAGTCAGGGAGTCCCACCACACATTTAAGTAGATTGCAACATCCAGGGGCCCAGACACACAACCCTCAAGGAGGGTCCGACGCCCAGGGAGGGGCAAACAACACACGCTCAGGGAGGAAAACATACATTCACAAAGAACCGGCTTACTCTGAGACTCAAACACACATACACTGTCTGAGACCATAAGGGTCTGTTGAACAAAATGGGTTTCAAATATGAATTTCCTTCTCCTTCCATCCCCAATTTCTCCTTAAGACACTCTCCCATTCTGCAGCATTTGCTTCCTCTCTCCCTCCAGTTGATAGCCTGGTTAATGTTTCAAAGCACAAGCTCTGGATTTAGGCAGCCATGCTGTGCCTCCCAACAGCTGTGTGACCTTGGGCAAGTCACGTCACTTCTCTGAGCTTCAGTCGATATAAGGATCAAGGGAGACAATACATGTAAGATGCCTGGCTCATTGTTGGTGCTCAGCAAAAGTTATCCTTTATAAGCCTGCTGATGCTTAGGCCACTGTAATGATTACACTCAGAAACAGCTTTGGCCAGCAGGAGGCTCTCTCTGAGCTGCAGCGGCTGTCTATGCTTTCCGGCATTCCAGCATTTCCAGCATTTCCAGCTCACTGCAGAGCTCTGGCCCAGTTGGGGGTGGGGGAGCCCTTTCCTCTCTGGCAGGGTCAGCTCTGTCCCCAGGACGCATGCCTCCCCTCCCTACCTCCCTACCTCCCCTAGCAGCCTTTGAACTGCTGCTGGGCCCTAGGCCAACACAAGACAATATCTGGGCAGGGTGAACATTGCCTTTCAAGGTCTTTTTTTACCCTCATCTTTTCTTGCCCCGACTCCATCGTTTTTCCGAAGCCTTTCCTGAACCCTGTTACTGGGAGCCCAGATGCAATTGTCAGCATCCATCTGCAGCAAAGGACATTATGCCTGGGAGCCACAGAATCAGAGAGCCGTCCAGCACAACTTGCATTTGAGTTTTAAATCCCGCCTCCAAGTGGTCTCCCAAAAGTGATTACTGGGGTGGAACTTAATTCCGTACATCCATCTCAGTAAAGTGCCCACTCTGTGCCAGGCACTGTGAGGGAGAGTGAGACAGGGGAGATGAATACTTTGATCACAAAGCAGATGAGCCCCATGTCCCACAAGGTTGTCCGGGTGTTTGATAAAACTGTGAATGAAAGTGCTTTGTAAATACTAAAACCTGTGCAATATATTCTTTTCCTTTTGTTATTTGTTAAATCAGAGTTCAACTCCCACATAACCAACTGATGCTCTCCAAATTCTAAAAGTTCCAAACTTTTCCCTTAACAGAGAAATGAGGTTGTCCCTGTCCACCCTTGTGAGCCTAGAAATGCAGGAAGGAAAGAACTAGTCCTTGTGCGTGCAGTTTGAATGTCTTTCTCCATCCTTCTGTGTATCAATATTTGAGCCACAGGCCTGGGTTCAAATCTTCATTGTTGGCATTTATTTCCTACCAGCTTTGTGGAGAAATCTCTTTGAACGTCAGTATCTTCGTCATAATAATACCTACCCCAAAAGAGTCTAGAGCAGATTATACTAGATAGAATTTATGAAACACCCAACACAGGATAGGTTCTCAGAAAATAAACTCCCTTCCTGCTTCCCTGTGGGTGTCCACCCACAGATGCCATCCAGCCCTTGGGCATCCCATGGTCACTGCCTACCTGCTGATGTCAGGGGTTCATTAACTTCAGGGTGGTATGGCTGGACCAAGCTGGGCTGGCTTTGGGTTGGAAGAAGGAGAGAGGGAGGAAGCTCAGCTCGAAAGTTGACTCTTAAAAACAAGAGTAGTCATTCTGCACTTTAAGGATAAACATCCCTTAAAGCATGGACAGGAAGGATTTGAGGGGAGGGAAAAAAACCCAAAAGCTTCAGATTTCCAAGAAATTTTTACTACTGTTTCTCTGCTTAGAAAGCAAAAGTTTTCCCCTAATTCCCCAATACCTTAGTGTCTGTCTTCCTACCTAATACATTCACCCCTTGCTTTTTCTCTATCTGACAGAATAAAACCCTCTCAGGTCCAAGCCCCCTTCCCAGGAGGTCCCTTGAAGGGGCAGAAGAAAAAGCACAGGCACAGAAGGACACAGCGTTGAGACACGCAGACCTGAGTGCGAATCTTGGATCTGCCACTTACTAGCTATGTGACCGTGGGCAAGCACATTAACCTCTCTGAGTCTCAGTTTCCTCGTCTGTAAAATGGGCCCATGAGATAATGTATGAGAAGGCAAACAGGACTTAAACAGTGAAGACTCAGTGAAGGACAATGACGATGACGATGGCACCGAGTACTTCTGAACATAGAGTAGCCCATCTAGGAGGCCCCTGAAATCCCCACCCCATAAGGACTCCTGCCTTTAGATCGTGATGCTCCCCATACCGCTGGCCTCAGTATTACCCACATTCCTGAGAACAGTCTCAGCAGGAGCCATTCAACTCAGCTGGCACCACCTATCCCGCTCCCCAGGGGCTCCCTCCCACCATAGCACATAAAGATAACTAATTGGTTCTCATCGAACTTTCCAGCCTTCCTCCCCTTTGATTCTCTCCTCTGAGGTTTGTGGATATTATTTTCCTCCCCATTTTACAGAGGAGACAATTGAGGCAGAGTGTGAGGGTAGGTAGGCCATGCAAGGGTTTGAGCCTGGTCTTGATTCTGAATTCCCTGTGCTTTCCTGGTATCACGTGAGCGTCAAGCAGTACTCTGAGGTCTAGCCTCGCTGAGGGGAGGAGAAGGGATCTGTTCCATGTGTATGGCTGGAAGCCCTCCGCCCACCTTTACAGGTATTTTGTGAGCAAACAGGTCCTTATTAGGAAATGCAGCATCTGGGGATGTTCTGAGTCCACAGCGGGCCACCCCAGTGCTAAGGAGAGTCAGTGGGCAGAGTGCACAGGGAACCAAGTGAGGGGGAGTCTGGGTCCTGGCCACAGGTCAGCAGCTGACACTGCAAGTAACCTTGGGCAAGTTTCGGAGGTTCCCTTGATCTCCACTTTACAACATAAATGGGAAAAGATAGATAGGTACATAGATAGAAGCTCAATTTAGGCAAAAAGACATCTGTGGTTCTCATCATCATTACTTTGGCTTTGAAATCGACAGCTCAGAGACCCCCCACCACTTTTTAAGTTTTAAAAGACAAAACAGTATAACTTAAGAGTTCTGCCAACTCTTCAAAAAATCAGAGAGCACAACACTAGATTTTTTTTTTTTGTCTTTAATTTTGGCAAAGGAAGATTCAGTTCCTGGAAATGCTTACAAAATGATTCCTGACACTAGGAGGAGATAGTTAAAAAAGGAAAAGGAAGAAGACGAAGAAAAACTATATACATATATAAATAATGGAAGAAGGTGGAAAGAAAGAGAATAAACAAAAGAAAGAAAAGAAAGAGCAAAAAGAGGGGGGTAAAAGACTTTAAAGGGCCCCAATTCAAGGAACGTTATCAAGTTCTCAGCATCTGCAATTCTCAAGCCGCTCACGGGTCTGGGCGGAGCAGACCCGCCCCTTTCTCGGGTGTCAGCCGCTCATTGGTGGGGGCCGCCGGCTCCGGCCGGTGACTGCCCGAGGAAAGGTTGCCTGGGACACGCATCCCTGTGTGAACGCATGACGTCCCACCCTGGCGCCAGGCTGTCTGGGGCTGAGTCTTAGATCAACACAGCTGTGGGACCGGGACCCACAGCTGGGCAAAGGAGCGGATTCCTCAACAAAAAATAGGATTGTGAGAAAAGTTCTGAAACAAAAACAGCGCAGACAAAAGCCTTAATGACATCCTTTCATAAAAATAAAAAATGCAAGAGGGGGGAAAAAGCTGGTAAAAGGAGCAGAACTGGGAACAGAAAGTTCAGAGGCATTTGGAATAAGAGGCTGGGCCCCGCCACCGCTAGGCAAGTTACAGAAGGCCTGAGCTGGGCCTCCAGTCCGCTGTTGGGAAAAGAAGTCTCTTGGGTTCAAACTTTATTCGATGTTCCCAACCGTAACCTACTTCTTTCGAAATTATAATCTTAGATTGGAAAGGACCATTAGGGGTCATTCACTACCTCCTCTTCCCCCAATTTGCAGAAAATGCAGCCCAGAAGGGAGGAAATTCGTCCAAGGCCACACTGCAAGTTATTGGCATGGCCAGGACAGAATTCTGCTTGCTAATCCCACTGCATCCTTCTCCTGCCTTGTGTCACACAGCCCCTGGGCATTTCAACCTGAAAGCATCTTGGGAAATAATAAATATGAAAGTGTTTGCAAACAGCTATCCAAGCCTGAGGCACCGGTGGTAGTAACTGGAGGAGGGAAAGGAGAGAGGAGAACCTGTGTGGACCTGTGGACCAAGCACCTACCACACACCTGGCGCCATGCTAGGTCCCCAGGCACCAAGGAGACTAACAGATCTAATGGGGAGTTCATGTCAAGTGCCTTACAGAGAAGAGGTATTCAATAATTATTTGTTGAATGAATGAGTTAGGTCTCATTAGCTCCATTTTAGGAATTGGGAAATCAAAGCACAGAATTCACTTACCCAAAGTTCACATCGTTAGTAAAAGAGAAGAATGGGGATTTGAACATAAATCTGCCTGGCCCTAATGGCCGTGATTTTTCCAGAACCTTCTGGGCTTGACCATTTTGTACAAACCCTGGAAGTCTGAATGATAGAAAAAGAAAGACTTTTCTACTTGGTCACTTTGGAGTCTGTATCACCCACATTTTCCCGCCCCATGACCAAATAGTTGGCATGCTTTTCACTTGATGTCTGTAGCATATATAGACTGACTTATCCACTCACAGGTTATTTTCTTCCTCCTTCTTATTTAAAAGAGGCTGTCCTTGAAAAATTAATACTCCAGGAAGCAATCTTTTGAAGATGTGTTTCCTGGGACACAGAACCCTGTGGTACGATGGCAAAGAGTGAGGCTTCAGGGCTGGCTCTGCCATTACTCGTGGTGTGACATTGAGCACAGCCCCTCTCTGGGCCCTTCAGCATCTCACCACACCTGCCTGTCCAAATTTCATAAAGCCTTAGACTTGTAGAGTTGGAGAGGATTTAAAATAATCACTTCGCACCATCTCCTCATCTTATTCACAAGAGAACTAAGGATGGGATAGCTGGGCTTGTTCAAGATCACATGACAAATGATTGGCAGGGCTGGGATGTTGAGCCTAGGACCCCTCATTCCCAGTCCAGTGTCCTTTCTACTCCAACTATTTTGAGACTCTTCTAGTTCTGAGCTCCCATTGTCCTGTTCATCAGCACCACACACTGTAGAACAATTGAGTTTCTCAATTGTTTCCTGTGCTAATTTTTGTCTCCCCAAATTATGAGATTCTGGAGAGCAGGAGCCACGGTCTTACGTGGGGCAACTCCAAAACATTTACCAACTGATTGATTAAGGAAGCCATCATTGGGGGACCCCCACCTCGTCAGTTTCAAGATGGAAACCAGCATTTTGAGGCTGCAAACTCCCAGAAGTCCTGGGAAGTGCCAACAAGACAAGAAAAGAATACTGAGTGCACTGTCCTGTCGCAATCAATACAGGGCTTAGCTTGCCTGTCCTCTGGTCCCTTTCCTGGGCTCTCAGATAGAGCTGGAGCCATTTCAGCAAGGCTAAGAATAATCAAGTCCAGGTGGCCTGCCCTTCCATAGCAGAAAGGGATAGACAATAGAGCGATGAAATTACCAAACTATTGTTTTCTGCGTAGAGAGGTGCATGGAGTGGAGGGAAAGGGGAAAAGAAGGGTTAGGAGATTTGCTCACCTGATGGAGGACTCCTATAAAGGTTCATCTACAACTCATCTCTTCTATCCCTCCATATTTAAAACCATGTCCAGAATTGTAAGAAACTCACCTCCAAAACACAACTGGGCACATATTTGGCTCCTTATGGAGTGCATGGGGCAGGAGGGCGGGGGCTCTTTCCCTTCCTCGTGCAAAAAGCACAGATTCAGGCTGCTCTCTTTTTTTTTCTTTTCCCCCGTTGCTCAAATAAATAGTGTTCTTTGCTCAAACCCCCTTCCCCTCCTCCTTCTGCAATCTCAGCGCCTAGCCCAAATCTGTTTTCTTCATTGTAACCTCAGCTTCACCGCAATTAATTTTTTTCCCCTCTGGTCACAAGATAATTCCTGACGCCAGTGAGTCTGGAGGTCAGACGAACAGCAAATTGGGGAACAAGGCGGCACTAATTCCTTACAAGTTTCCCTTGAAAAATCTTTTGCAAAAAAAAAAGCTTCTTTGCTGTTCAGGGATTTATGACTTCGGAGGAGCTGTGGGTTCAGAGCTAGTGTTGGGCTGTGGGTGGACTAGCAGGGGGCAGGAGAGCTCAAAAGATCTGGGGCGCTGCCAGGAAAAGGCAAATTCTTAAAGTTAATGATTTTAAGTGATTTTTTAAATCCTTGCTGGCAACGAGGCCCGCCTTTCCTCAGTATCAGCGCTTCCTCATTCTTTGAATCCGCGGCTCCGCGGTATTCGGCGTCAGACCAGCCGGAGGAAGCCTGTTTGCAATTTAACCGGGTCGTGAACGCCCAGGGCTGGCGGAGGCGGGGCCCAGGCGCGCTGCTTTGCATAAGGGGGCGTGCCTTCGAGGCGGCTTCTATAAGTGCGGGCCTCGGCGAGCGTGCGCGCACTGCAAGCTGCTCTAGGGGTTGTTTGGCTTTCTGCGCCCTCTCTGCACCTCCAACCTCAATCCTCACCATGAAGGCGCTGAGCCCGGTGCGTGGCTGCTACGAGGCGGTGTGCTGCCTGTCGGAACGCAGCCTCGCCATCGCGCGGGGCCGCGGGAAGGGCCCGGCAGCAGAGGAACCGCTGAGCCTGCTGGACGACATGAACCACTGCTACTCACGTCTGAGGGAACTGGTACCCGGAGTCCCGCGAGGCACTCAGCTTAGCCAGGTGGAAATCCTGCAGCGCGTCATCGACTACATCCTCGACCTGCAGGTGGTCCTGGCGGAGCCCGCTCCTGGACCCCCAGACAGTCCGCATCTTCCTATCCAGGTGACCGTGGGCGTGCGCGGGAACCTGGGCGGGGCTGAGCTCCAGGGCCGGGATGCTGCTGGACCCCTAGAACTCCCAAGGGCCATGCGTAACTCTCCCCCCTTTCCCTTCTCTCAGACAGCCGAGCTCGCCCCAGAACTTGTGATCTCCAACGACAAGAGGAGTTTCTGCCACTGACCTGGCCGTCCTGGCGCCTCCAGGTGAGTGTTCCCGCCTTCGCGGGAGCGGGGGCGCGGGGGGGCGGAACCGGTGTTTAAAGCAAATCTTGCAGTTGGCAGGCCTTCAAGGGATTACTATCCCCTCGGTTTAGGGAAACCCAGGCCATAGAGGGGCAAGTGACTTGCCGGTTGTCACATGAAATGAATGAGGAACTTATTCCCATCCAGTGTACATTTTAACCTTAAACGCACGTTGTCCCAGCCCTCCCCCAGTGGCCAAAGGCCCTAGAAAGTAGGCTCAGGTCCGACTAAATAAAATAGCAGTGCTGTTTGTAGTCTTCCACGGCCCCCTCCCAACTAGTGTCAGTTCCAAGAGGGTGGGGTGGTGCAAGCTCCGCCTGTGGTCCTTTGGCGCCAACTGGGTGGGGGCAGCGTGGGGCGCGGAGTTATCAGCTGGAGGTAGAGACCAAGTTCCCTCCCTGGCGCCGGCCAGTCTGCGGACGGCCCCCGCCGCGGCGCGCTCGGCGGAAACTGACGGCTCCCTGGTCTTTCCTCCCCCGCCCAGAACGCAGGTGCTGGCGCCCGTTCCGCCTGGGAACCCGGGACCCTCTACGGCCGGAAGCCCGAGGGCATGGATGGGCCCCAGCCTCGCCCTGCCCACTTGACTTCCCCAAACCCCTGCCTCGAGGCTGGACCTGGCGCCCGGGAGCGAAGGACTGTGAACTTGGGTGGCCTAAAGCGCCAGAGCTAGCTGTGGGCACCAGCTGGCAACGTCGCCCAGCCCCCACCCTACCCCCAAGTTTTAAAGACTGTCTTCGGAGTGTGGAGGTGTGGGGAGAAGTGGCTGCTCTCCAGACTCGGCCGAGGCAGCGGTAGAGCTGGTCTTCTGTTCTCCTTGAAGAAAGGCTCTGTTTGCCCTGATTATGAACTCTATAATAGAGTATATAGCTTTTGTACCTTGTTTGCAGGAAGGTGACTTTCTGTAACCATGCGATGTATATTATTAAACTTTTTATAAAAGTTATCATTTTGCATAATAAACGGTTTTTAAACACTTGTGTATATAATTTGATTCCTGAAGTGCTAACACTTTCTCACGGGGCTGAATTTAGGGGAAATATATAAATGTCCTTCTTGGAGCTTGGGAAAAGCAAACTTGCTTATTCCCTTAAAAGGGAGATGGGAAAATGCCCAGCTAAGACTGCGGTGGAGGGGGAATGGAAAGGGCTCATCATGGGAGCCCCACATCCATTGAGGGTTGGGTGCAGAGACGATCCTGGCCCTGGCTCCTCGTTTTACAGATGAGGAGATATGGACAGGGGAAGTGACTGGTAGAAGCTCACCCAGCAAGTTGGGAGCTCAGGATAGAAATCAGGTCTCCTGAGTCCCAGTTCTTAGGTCCCTTGAGAGCTGTTTTGCTACATTAGCAGATGGTCAAATACTCATGTCTTTCTAGCAGGGGACGGGAAAGAGTGGAGCCTCACCTGGTGTCCAGACGGAGGTGGTGGTTGATAGACCCATTTCAGAGATGAATAAACGTCCCCGGGCCTGGTTTCATTTCCTTCCTCGTGCTCTCTAATTTGTCTTCCTCTTGGGCTTCCGAAGTTGGAAAAAGTAGGAGAGGGTTCTCCTCCCGCAAATCCCCAGTCATACTGACCAGGGTTTTGGTGCTGGCCGGAACCTCTTGGTGCCCAGCCCTCCTCCATCACCAGGTACTTGAAGACTCTGACCCTGGGCTGGGAATTTGAGGAAGAGGTTCTACAGCCCTCATTCCTTCTGGTATTTCCTTCCGATAGCACCTCCATTGGGAACCTACTCTATAAGCATCTTTATTCCTATTTCAGAATTGGAGAAACTGAGGCTCCATGGATAATGGGCCTGAGCCAGGTTCTCACAGCCCCTCCAGAGGCAGAGATGGGATTGGAACCTTAACTACAGTGACTACGATTGTAGTGGACAGGAGCGGGGCCCGAGACTGGCCACTCCATGGGGCCAGGCCTGAGAGTGGAGCAGAGGGCAAGACCCCCAACCCAGGCCATCCCCTTTTGCCCCCCACCTGGCAGCTCCCCAGGTGGGCTCCATGAGGCACCTGGCTTCACTAGATTCCTGTTTATGATATGATCTCATCTGTGTGTTGGCCCCTGGCATGAATTACTTCAATATTTCCTAACAAACAGGTCACATCATCACCCTTCACGCCTTAACCCTGGTGAGCTTTCAAGGGTGAAAGGGGCACGTGGTAGGGAGGCAACTGCTGTCTTTGCCAGCCATCCTCCCAGCTGGCCGTTGGTTCTTAACCTGTTTCCTGGTCTCTGATGATCTGATGGAAGGTACAAACATTCTCTTCAGAAAATAAAAACCTGCACACACGCACAATTTTTGCAGAGCAGTAACAGACCTCCCGTCTGTGGGAAGCCCTCAGTCCCCACATGAGGAGTTCTTGCCTCAAGCCAAGTGAGTACAAGACCCAGGCTGGGTCTCCCTCGGGCTGTTTGTTAGGTGTGCAGTGCTGGCTCTGGAGACAGTCACACAGGGTGCAAATCCTTGCCCTGCAACCTGTTAGCAGTAAAACTGCAGGCTAGACAGCCTCTCTCAAGCCTCAGTTTCCATGACTGTCTAAGATTGCTGATCTTGAGGATACAGTTCTGAGGCACCTGGCTCCATATTACACCATTAACTGCAGCACAGCCAGGCACTGAACTCAACGTCCTGTACCCTTTCTGCCACAGCATGCTGCTTCCTGCTCTCTCAGAAGTTGCCGGACTGTGGAAGGCTAGAAAGAGCTGAATCGCTCATCTGCCATGTGACCTTGAGCAAGCCACTTCACCTCTCGAAGCCTTTCTCCTCCCTTGCCCAACAGCTGGCGGTTCTTGTACTGCTGCCTTCCCAGACAGAAGATAATGTTGGGAAAGTTCTTTGAAATGCATCGCACACCTACAAGGTATTATTAAGCTAATTCCAAGGAAATTGCCTGTCAAGTCCGCTGAGACTGGGCTGTTCAGGTGGCTGGGACAAAAGCTGAAATCAGCATGCCAATTCATTACTCATTAGAGAGTGAAAGCAATTTGGCCCTAGGTCGGAAAACTCTGAGAGAGAGGATAGAGCCTTCTGTCATAATCACCTATCGAGTGCCTACCAGGTGCCAGGCTCCATTTTATCTTAATTTTCTCTAATCCTCACCACAACCTAGCAAAGTGGGCATCATTATTCCTGTGTTACAGATTCAGAGAGGCTGAATAACTTGATGCAGGTCACACAGCAAGGAAGTGGCAGCATGCATTAGTAAACCCAGCTCCATCTAGCTTCAAAGCCCACGTTCTCACCTCTACTCCAGTCCAGCTCTTTCCCCTCCCCATTCGCTTGGCCTGGCCTATATTTGGTCTCCAGTGGGTGCTTGCTGAATAAAAGACCTAAGGCCACCTCAGATCTCCCTCTCATTTGTGAGAAGGGGATGGTACTTCCTTTGCAGGTTTGTGGTTCAGATTAAAGATAACACGCGTAAAGCATCTACCGAGCTCCCTGAAATACAAAATTCACTATTAACTGAATATCTTACGTTCATCACTGCATCAGCTCTGAAATCTGGAGGGGATTTCTACTTTGTAAATTAAAAAAGCGCCTCAGAACAGGCGAAGTAACTTGTCCGTGGCCACACAGCTCCTAAGTAACAAAACGGGGATTCAAATTCCATGCTAGTGACACCGGAGATGGTGCCCTTTCGAGAAGGCCAGTTATAGCTCTCCCAAGCTGTGGATGCGCCGGACAACCTTCAATTATCTGTCTTCCCGGTCTCATCACCTCTCCTGGCCTCCACGCTTCTTCATCCCCCAGACTACACCCTAGAAACCTCCTGTCGCTCTCTCTTTCCCGCAGAGCCGATCCAAGAGGTCCCTTCGGCCCGCTCCCGGCCCTCCGGGGAGAGAGCCGCTCCCCGCCCGCAGCTCCGCGGCGCCTGGGCGGGGCGGAGTCTCGGCCCACGTGGCCCCGGGCCCGGCTGGGCGGGGCTGCGCCGGCCCCGCCCCGCGCCCCGCCCCCGGCCCCGCGCCCCGCGCTCCCCCCGCGGGCCCTGGGGGCCGCTCGCAGGTGTTCGCTGGCGCCCGGATGTCTGAGCTCTGGCTCCACTCTGGCTCCGGCTCCCTCCGCAGCCTGCGGGCGGGGCTCCCAGCCCATCCGGAGCCTCGCGGCGCCCCCTCCGCTCTGCCAGCAGCGCGGCCTCCCGCTTCCCAGCCTCCCGGCCTGGGGGGCCCCCCACCCGGCGGAGTCGCTGACCCGACTGCTCTCCCGCTGCCCCCAGCTGCGCTCGGGCCGCTGCAGCCTCGGCGCGCCCCCACCCCGCTTCCTGCCTCGGCAGCTTTGCCCCGGCCGGGCGGCCGCCCTGGATCGCACCCCGTTCCTTCCTTCCTCCATTCTTTCAGGCAGCTCGCATTCCTCGAGCGCCTGCGACGTGCCCCGCACAAGGCCTCGCCGACCTTCCGAGTGTGGCCCCCGGCCCACCGGGATCCTCCGGGAAGCCTCTGCCCTCCACCCCAGCCTCCCTCCCCACCCTGCTCCCCGCTCTCCTCCCTGATGTCCTGTTTCACTCAGAGTTGAGCATGTAATTGTTCTCTGATTATTTCTCCCTCCCGTTAAGGGTCGGGCTGTGGCAAGGTCGAGGGGTCTCTCTGTGACCTAAATCAGGGGTCAGTCTGAAAGTGGGGTGAGAGTCAGAGTGTGGCCAGAGTTGTTGGGGTTCGGCCAGACTGTGGCAGGGTTTGGGGATACGTGTGGGCAGAAGTTGGCAGCAGTCAGTCTGGGGGCCCCGTTCGCAGACAGGGTGTGAGGGTTGGTCTGAGCAGCGTCAGAGGTCAAGGTTAGTGAGTCAGTGTGTGAGTAAGGTCAGTGGACCTCCGGATCAGGGTAGTAGGTCACCCTGAGACCAGGATTTGGGGCTTGCCTCTGACAAGCCAGATAGGAGGAGGGCACTGGAGGCCTCAGAACTCAGATTCCTATCCCTCCGTGCTGGGGGCTGACCACAGCCTCCCCCGTCACCCAAGCCATGGAGCTGACCTTCCATGTGGGGCCACTCCCTGTGCTCAGCACCACTCTGCTCCTACTTTGTGCCAGAAGCTAGAGGCAGAAACCCTCATCGGGCCAGACTGTGGTCAAAGGGAGCCCAGACTGGCGGTAACACTGGCCATGGTAGGGTAGCCTTAAGCTTCTGGGGGACCCCATCCTGGAGCCACCCATGTTTAACAGGTAAGAAGATGCTGTTCCCTGCACCTTTTGTCATTTGTTCATAAATCCAAAGCCTGTCAGGGATAGAAGAGCCTTCAGAGGTCACAGTTGTGGCCCAGAGAGGGAAAGGAACCTACCCAGGGACACACAGCAAGTTAGTAGTCAAGACAGGACTCAGACCCAAGCCTCCAAGCTTCCTATCTGGGGCTTTTTTTGTGTAGTATGCCTATCCTGAGCAAGGAGTGTTATTCCCATTTTACAGATGGGGCCGCTGAGGCCCTGCGAGGCTTAGGGACTCAAACAGCTCTCACAGAGTAACTGTAAGGGGCTGGTGGGATGCACAGCCCCCCACCCTGAGAGTCGGGAAATGTGAAGTCAGAGAATGCTGATTCCCTAAAGCATTGTCTCCTTGTCATTGCCACCCAGCCCCCTCCGTCCTGCCCTCATTAGGAGCAAATGAAACAAGGGTGGCCAAGCATGAGCTGGAAGCCAGGGAGGGGAGAGAGCACTTTTTAAGCACTGCTGGGGAAAAGCTTAGCTGGGTCCTTATGGAAACATATGGAACTCATTACCCTAAGTCGAAGTGGTTGCTGGCCAGCTGGCAGTTGGTCGGCTTGGGGGCTAAAAGTGTGCGTTGTGTGACAATGAGGGTACCCAATGCACAGCAGACTCCCCAGAATAACCCACACGCTCACTGAGCCAGGTTCTTCCTGACCCTCACTTTGTGTTTGACCTGTGCCATTTCTACCATCAAAAAACGGGTGTCAGGGGCCGGCCCGGTGGCACAGCGGTTGTGTGTGCACGTTCCACTTCGGTGGCCCAGGGTTCGCCGGCTCGGATCCCTGGTGTGGACATGGCACCGCTTGGCACACCATGCTGTGGTAGGCGTCCCACATATAAAGTAGAGGAAGATGGGCATGGATGTTAGCTCAGGGCCAGTCTTCCTCAACAAAAAGGGGAGGATTGGCAGCAGATGTTAGCTCAGGGCTAATCTTCCTCAAAAAAAAAAAAAACGGGTTTCAAGACACACTTGGGTACTGGGCCCTCTAGGTATGCAGGGAGGAGATGAGGACTTGGGGACCATCAGGCCAGACAGCCACACACCCCTAACACACACCCTGACTCACACACCTCCCTCCCCCACCGGGGCCCCTGGCAGGTCTTGCAGTGACTCAGATGTGTGAAGGGTTGGTCCCAGGTTCCGTCAAGGGTTCATCCAGGTGGGCCTCGAGGGGCCTGAATGTTGGTCCTGCACCCTATCAATTGCATTTTCCACTGCAGGTTTGACTCCATATATAAACAGAGTGCCAAGAAATTGTTCAGAAGAGGCATTCAGTAGTTCACAGCATCTTAGTCTGCGTGGTAACAGGAACAGGGGGCGCTGCCTCCATTTCACCCTTACGAGGTTCACAGATTTGGGAGACCTGCCAAAGGTCACCCTGGGGTAAGTGTCAGAGGCCATGTCTCCAGCACGTCCAGTGCTTTCCATGTCCGCAGCTCATTTAAATCTGTGCAAAGCAATGGATCACACAGAGTGGCCTCTGCCAGCCACCGCAGCCCTGCGGGTACTCTCTCTGTGAGTCTGGGAATCAGACAGTTGCTGGTTGAACTCCGAGCTTTGTCGTGTGTGAGCTGTGCCATCGACAGGTAAGTTATTTGATCCTCTCTGAGCCTCACACGATTGCTGTGATGACTAAACAAGATGACGTAGGTAGAGCGCCTGGTATTAGCCATAGTAACCCCACCACGGAGCTGGCTGGGCATGGTTGTCAGAATCCTAACAGAATTCTTTCCTCATCTTTCTGGGGTGGCAATGTTGTTGGCGTCATCCAATCAGTGTCCAGCTACTACTTTCCCGTTATTGGGGTCTGTAGTTATTTCACGGCAGATGTGTTATCAACTGGTGGAAGGATGGAGCTTCAGATCCATGAGCCTGTCCAGGCTCAGCCTGCTCCAGAACCATCTCACTCATGAAAGTGCCCCTCTCTAGAAGAGAACAGGGGTTGGGGGTTGGGGTAGGAGGGACACGACCCGGACACCAGGGGACATGGAGGCCAGAGGTGGTGAAATCATGGATATGAGCAGCAGCTTGGTGATCAGACAGACCTGTGCTGAAACCCTGTCGGCCACTCCTTAGCTGTGTGACAGCACTTCTCTGAGCCTCAGTTTTTCCATCTGTAAAACTCCCAATAGTGCCTCTTTCCTGGGGTTGTGGGAATTAAATAAGACAACGGAGATAGCATACCTGGCACAGGTGATCTCCTCAGGATTGGCAGCCCTTATGATTTTTTCGAGAGGAAGTGGGGAGGGGGCACGGGCTGTTCCTTCGTCATCACCCTCACCTGCAAATCTTATCGTAAACTTTCAACTTGAACAAACAATGGATAATACAGATGTTGTAATATTTGGCTATTGAAATGCCTGTGTGTGCCCACATTCCTCCACTCACTAGCAGTGTGAACTTGGACAAGTTACTTGGCTTCTTTCATTCTCAGTGGCTGCATCTATAAAATGGTGGTGATAAACCTCCCTGCCACAGACAGTGAGGATTAATTAATGAATGTATAGAACTTTCAGACTGGGGCCTGGCACAGAGAACCCCCAAATGCTAGTTGTCTTTCATTCTCTCAGCATACCGTCTGAAGTTTGTGTTCTTATACATTCTGTAGCCATCTGTGCTTTAATATAAAATCGTAATGTCTCCATTTTTTTTTAGTGAAATTGACATTTCAGGAAGATGTACCAGATTTTTATCACATGGCTTTGTGAAACCCGGCACCCAGCCAACTTCACACACAATCACATATGTGCATACGGATGTACGCTTTGAGAAGGCCATGCTCCGCTGGGCTGCTTCCTAAATGGGCCGAAGCAAGCCCTCTTAGCCCTGAGGACTGCCTGCGCTCTCTGTCCTGCTCATCATGCTCTGTGGAGTGAAGCGAGAAAGGGTGCTCACATCTCAGCAGGAGCGTGTTCCTTGGCAAGACTGACCTGGGAGGAATTCCTGGCTCTGGCCCTTAACCTGAGTGTCAGACCGTGGGTGCCAGTCCTGGCCCTCTCCTCTCCTTGCTGTGCAACCCTGGGCACCTAGCTTTGCCTCTCTGAGCCTCAGCTTCTTATCTGTGAAACGCTTTCTACCTTTCAGGCTTGTTGTGAGGATCAGAGAAATGCATAAAAAGGGCCTGCACATAGTCATGGCTCCACAAATGAGAGCTCTTAAAAGTCTGGCTGGTGTTTTAGCTCCATAAAAGCTATCTTTTATATGTACTTTAATAAAACGGGGCTACGGTCTGTGTGCCTTACACAATTAATACACTTTCTTGCATTTGAACACATCTGTTAATCCAATCAAGGTGTTTTTCCTCCTAAATTATCTTCTTTCATATTTTATTCATATTTTACAATGTCTGGGCACGTCGTTGAAGCCGACTGAGCCTCAGTTTCCTCATCTCTAAAATGGGAAAAATGCCTTTCTTACAAGGTTGTTTCGAGAATTCAACGAGACGGTGTATGTGAAAATGCTTTGTAGATTGTAAAGTCGAACACGTGCCAGAGATATTTTCCTGTACGCCCCTCCCTCTCACTAGGCTGAATTCCTCAAAGACAAGAGAGAGTTTTGTTGACCTTTATTCAGCCCCAGCATTGAATATGTACTAATAAATTTAATAATAATGGTGAGGGAGATAGGAATTCTCATTTCTTGAACGCTCCCTGTGAACGAGGCTCTGGGCTGAGGGCATCCTAATGGAAGGATGAGTGACAGACGTTTAAAAGGTTTGGGTTCCCTCTGCTGCTGATTGAAAGGTGAAGGGATTGTCGTCCTTTTCCCTAGGGCAAGTTCTGTTTTCCATGCTGCAGACAAATTAATTTCATTCTTGGGTCTTTTCCATTGTTTGGCCAATCCATTGTATAACAATAATAGCACTCGTTAGTTTCCTTATGTATAAAATGGGGCTAATGATCAACTGGCCTCATGTAAAGGTGGCTCATAAATGACAGTAACTTTCCCTTCCTCCTTTCCTTCCTCCCCAGCTACGCACACCCTTCCCTTGGAGAAGAAGTTGGTGATGGGGCGAGATGATTAAGCTGGGCGGCAAAGAGCTGAGTCCCTTCACCCCTCTGGGCTTTTGTTTCTTTTTGGCACAGGGTGGCAGATCTTTTAGGAATAAAGCCCTGATTCTGAGACCTTCTGAGCCCTTCCTCATTCAGAAAATCTCTCTCATCTGCCATAGCACCGAAGATTCCACTCACCAAATACCACGTGTCCCCTCTGATCATTTGTTGTGTATTCCAAAACAGCTTTAAGTCCTAAAAAGCAGAGCTGTGTGTTAGGGATTTGACGTCTATTTTTCCAAGCACTTTCTTACCATCGCGTTTCATCCTTGTAAACCTTTCAAAGTCCCCAAATCATACACAGGGCAGCTGAGGCCCAGAGAGAAGAAGGGCCTTGGTTAAGGTCACAAGAGTGAGTGACAGAGCCAGTCCTCTGACCCAAGACATGCCAGGAGCCCATCTGAGCTCAGGCCCTCTCTGAGCCCCTTCTTGACACCAAGCTTTGTGCTTGGTGCTTCCTCACAGTAATTTTACAAAGCAGGTGTTGTCCCCACTTTCCAGACACGGAAACTGAGCAGGTGAAATTACTTGCCCAAGTCACACAGCAGCAAGGGACAAAATCACGATTCGGTCATGGCTGACTCCAAAATGTGTGCTTTTTATTTAATACCTCGATTCCTCTGCAGCTTTGCTGTTTCGGAGCCTTGAAGATGGCCTCTCTTGAGTGTCTACAGCAGTAGTTTTGTACCCACAAGCGAGAAGTGATTACCAAGGCTGACCCCCATGCTCCCCTCTCTCAGCCCCACAGCCAGGGTCAGGGGGTTCACAGAGCAGGGCACACAAGGCCTCTGCTGCAGCAGTGATCTGCACGGAGTGCCCCCCCACCCCCAAAGCCCATTGTCTCCCCAGAAGACAATACAGATAAAGGAGCCAGCCTAGTGGGCTGCCTGCATCAATCTGTAACCATGGAAACCCCCAGGAAGACAATTCCAGAGCCCTCCCTGCCACCCTCCGCCCTGCAGCTGTGGCTCCAGGAACCAAGCCGCCAGCAGAAGGGGCATTGCTGGTAATTGCCACCCCCCCCCCCCCACCATCAAATGGGACACAGCTGGGCTCCCCTCCACATACATCCTCCCACCGCGCCCCAGAACTGGTGTTGGCAAAGGGGCCTTGGATGCGTTTAAGGCCTAAACCTTATTTCTTTTGCAGGAAGGTCCATTCCGTGAGGTTCCACACTGGTGAGATGTGTCCTTGATCCCAGGGTTGGGCAGAGGAAAAAGGGCTCCGCAGAATCCTGAAGCATTGACGGGTCAGCCGGGCCCCTGGGAAGGGCTTCCTTCTTCAGCACATGACTCCCCTCTGGTGGCCAGTAGCTGCAATTGTCAGTTGCGGCGCTGGAGAGGAACAAAAATTATGACCTCTTCTTCCTGGGTGTCTGCCGTGTTCCGGACGCTCACACATATCTGGTCTAATCCTCACAACCACTCTGTGAGCGGGGTGTTCTTAACCTTTTTACACGTGCTGAAGGCAAGCCTTTCGAGGCTAGAAGCATAGATAGCAGAGAGGTCCAGAGGTGAACTCAGACAGCCCGGGACCAAAACCTGCTCCACCATCGCCAGCCTTGTGACCTAAAGTCTGAGCCTCCGTTTCTTCATCTGTAAAGTGGGAGTGGCAGCAATATGTACCTCAGAGGGACGTTATGAGGATGACGTGAGTTCAGATTTGTGACCCTTCAGAACAGTGCCTGGCATAGTAAAGAAATGAATTCCGGGCCCTGACACTCAAGCTGTGTGCCATCAGCATATTGTTGACCTACTCCTGCCTCAGTCCTTTCCCCTGTACGATGGGGCCAGTCGTGGCTTCCTCTTAGGGCTGTTGGGATCGGTGAAGTGGATTTGGGGTGTGAATGTGCTTGCTTTGCTGCTGTTAGCTTCGTTTCTGACCTGCCTTTGTAGGGAGGAATGATCGCAAGGGCAGGGTAGGGGAAGGGGCAAGATTCGGAAGGGAGAGGTTCTGCTTCTCCTCTCTCCACAGGCCAGGAGAAGGAGGTACCGGAGAATTCTGGCCCCGCGACCCCTTCAGCCTCACAGGGCCTCCCATTCCCCTCCATGCAGAGTCACACGAGACTGACAGTGGCCAGAGACTTTCCCGGGAGGACATTGGGTGTGGTCTTTCAGTGGCTCCAGAAACCTTCCACTGAGGTCAGTTCAGTGAGCAATTCTCGTGCTGCTTCTCTGCGAGGGGCACTGGGCTGGGTGTTGGGGTGGGAAGACAAAGAAGGCAAGCAGCACCTTAAATCTGGAGGGGAGGACAGAACAGAAGAACGACCGTCACTACACTGCGAAATGATGACAGACTGAGGCTCCCAACAGGAGGTGGGGAGCAGGGTCTGAGAGATGGGCCGTACAAGCCATCACCACCCATTCCCATACTGTGGCCAGTGCCACCTGGACTGCAAAGACTGAATGTCTTGCTTATTTCAAAAGAATTCTGAGTCTTATTTTCCAATGTTAGCAATTGATCTGGAGTCTTGAGTTTGCTGTCCCGGGTTTCAATTCTGTTAGTCTGAAGAGTGAAAACACACCCATTTTTATTGAGTGTTGGTTGAGGTCATGTGTGCATATGGGGTCCACAGCATCCTCAATGACGTGTATCTGAGAAACTTGTGTCTGAGAGCAGGCCCTTTTTCCTGGTAGAAGAGGTAGAGAGAAGCATCCCAAACGGAGAGAACAGCGTGAGCAAACAGGGAGAGCAGGCAGGTCAGCGGGGGGAGTCGCAAAAGCATGTCTGATCAGAGCCTAAGGTCCCTGTGTGAAGGGGGCTCAAGATCAGAGGGGCTGCGAGGAGGTGGGGTGGGGTGGCCTTCCGTGGTGGGGAGCTACTTGCCAGACCTTAAGCTAGAGAGTGACCAGGTCAGGTGTGCATTTTAAAGAGTTCCCGCGGGAAAAGGAGGGAATAAATTGATAATCACGTGAGTTGTAGGTGGCGCATCCCCCAAACTCCTCTGGGCACCTCTTTGGGGACCTGAATCCAATTGCCCGTCTCCAACAAGGGGCAACCTCCACAGGACCTAACATCTGTGAAAAACATCTCCAGGGGCTGGAAACATCTGGAAAGAATCTGGCCAATTTGGTAGCCCTGGCCTTCCCAGCAGGGCAGCATCTTTCACATCCTTTTTCTCCTTCCCAAGCCCGTAGCTGGTTAACGATGAGAATAGACAGCCTGGCAGGCTTTTGGCAGGTGCTGGAGTTCACCTCTAGATGGCAGCCTTAACCCTTAAAGCCCACCAGCTCCCGGAAAGGCAAGAGAGGAGGGAAAAGGAACTAATAAATGAGAAGGATGCACAACCGGTCTCTCAGGTATGCGTCATTATCTCTATTCTACAGTCGAGAAAATTAAAACCTGGAGGGGCGAAGCCACCAGTCCAAAGTCCCGTAGAGAGACGGGCACAGTGGAACTCAGCCTCTCTGAGCCTCAGCTTCCTCATTCATAAGATGAAACTGACCCACCCCTGGCAACGCTAATCTACTTTCCGTCTCTATAGATTTGCCTATTCTGGACATTTCACATAAATGGAATCACACAATATGCGGCCTTTTGTGGCTGGTTTCTTTTGCTCAGCATAATGTTTTCAAGGGTCATCCATGTTGTGGCATGTACCAGTGCTTCATTCCTTTTTACGGCTGAATAATACTCTGTTGTAAGGATATATCACATTTTGCTTATCCATTCATCAGCTGGTGGACATTGGGTTGTTTCCACTTTTTGGTTATTATGATTAATGCTGCTATGAACATTCACGTACACGTTTTTTGTGTGAACATTTGTTTTCAGTCCTCTTGGGTATATATCTAAGCATGGACTTCCCGGATCATACGGTAACTCCATGTCTAACTTTTTTGAGGAACTGCCAAATTGTTTTCCATAGTGGCTGCACCAATTCGCATTCCTACCAGCAATGAATGAGAGTTCAAAAATTTCTCCACGTCCCAGCCAACAATTGTTAGTGTCAGTCTTTTTGACTATAGCCATCCTAGTGGGTGTGATTCTCGTTGTGGTTTTGATTTTCATTTCCCTAGTGACTAATGATGTTGAGCATCTTTTTATGTGCTTATTCATTTCTGTGCATCTTCTTTGGAGGTTCGTCCATCCAAATCCTTTACCTTCTCAACACATTTTGGTAATATTATGCCACACACACATACACACAGCACATTCACGTACCATCCCAGATTTCACCTATCACAATAACCCTATAAGACAGTCATGCTCAGCCCCATTTCACAGGTGAAGGAATTGGGGCCCAGAGTCGTGCAATGATGTGCCCAAGAGCACACAG
The DNA here is from genome assembly GCF_041296265.1 of Equus caballus. NCBI lineage: Eukaryota > Metazoa > Chordata > Mammalia > Perissodactyla > Equidae > Equus > Equus caballus. The sequence goes on from NC_091685.1 coordinate 31,347,911, forward strand.
CTTAAAGAGTGTCAGGGCCCAGAATTTTGTTTATTTAACAAACATTCATATAGTATTTACTATGTGCCAGTTCAGAGAACCCATGAATCCACATTCTAACAATTTTCCAGCAAAAGCATTGTTATCACTAGCAGAACTTCCCTGAAGCAGCAAGTTGTTTCTTTAAAAAAGCAACTTTTTCTCTCCAATTCCCACAGTAATACGTGCTTATTATAGAATAGTTGGACCAGCCTGTACAGAGGAGCACAGAGAAGATGGAGCAGAGGTTTCTCTTCCTTCCGTCCCATGGCTCCCGTTTGGCTTCTCTCTGATTTGGGGTTGGCGTGAACAGGTAACACAGTAGGGAGCCCCGGAACAGGAAGTCTTTGCATTCAGGAAGCTTCCATCAAGCATTTTGTATTTTGATAAGGAGGATTCTGAGCAGAGGGAATCTGAGGCATTTTTCAGGAGAAGATACACCAGCTGCAAGGGACGTTTGCTATTTGGGGACTTTTCCGGGCCTTCAGGGCCTGACTGGAATGGGGGCTCCTCCCTGACCAGCTGTGCAGCCTCAGGCAGGTCATTTAGTGTCCTCCATGCCTCCGCTTCCTCATCTGGAAAATGGGACTAAGCATCCCTCGCTTATCTAGTTGTGGGGTGCACTCCACCCCAACAGTGTCTGCAGCACTGCAACTCCTGGTTCATCAGAGGAACACACTCGCCTTCACGTGGGGTCCTGGGGCTGAGTTCTTTGTTCAAAATGGTTCAGTGCCTTGTGAGACAGAGGTCTGAGTTCAGATCCTGATTTCATCTTTAACCAGCCCTTGGTCAAGTCCCTCTACATGACTCTTTTTTTCGTTTTGAGGAAGATCAACCCTGAGCTAACATCTGCTGCCAATCCTCCTCTTTTTGCTGAGGAAGATTGGCCCTGAGCTAACATCCGTGCCCATCTTCCTCTACTTCATATGTGGGATGCCTGCCACAGCATGGCTTGATAAGCAGTGCATAGGTCTGTGCCCGGGAACCAAACCAGCGAATGCCAGGCCACCAAAGCGGAGTGAGTGAACTTAACCACTACACCACCAGGCCGGCCCCCTCTACCTGTTTGAGCCTCAGTTTCCTTGTCTGTCCAAACTGTACCCATGTCACAGGGTAGTTGGGAGGTCTCAACATAATATGCATGTGAAGGGCCTGGCTGGGGGATTTATACTGAGGAAGTACTCAGAAGACATGAGCTGTTATCACCATCGTCACTACTTCGGGCCTACTATGTGCCTGGCACTCTCAGGGAGGAGGCACAAAGGTAAAAACAAACCATGGTCCTGCTCCCAAGGAGTTTGAAGTGTCATTGGACGTCTAACTCTAGACTCATTGCTCCTGCCCCTCCACCATTTGAGTAGGGCCTTGAAGGCTGGATCAGATTTGACCACGTAGGGATGGAAGGGAGGAGGGGCCCTGTGCATATGGAGCCATGTAATTAAAGCCTGGGAAATGGGGAAGTGTAGGGCCTGAATGGAAAACTGTAAGTATTTTCGTTCAGTTCCATATGAGGACCTCTTTGGTCCGTCCGCATAAATCTTAGCTAAAATGTATTAAGTACCTACTGTGCACCCCTCTGAGAACTTTCTATCCAATGCCTTACTGAATCCTCACCATAAATGGAAAGTTCACTTTTGCCATCTTCATTTCAAAGATGAAGAAATTGAGGCTCAGAGAGGTCCAGCGACCTGACCAAGAGTGCACACTAGGAATGGACGGGACATGGGGAGCCAGGCTGCAGATCTGTACCCCACAGCTTTTGCAGGAATTAGTCAGTTCCCAGGCAGTGAAACTCTAAAGCCAGTCCCAGCTGCCCGAAACTCAACCGCAGAGAGCTGGCTCGCCGCCCCCCTGCTGGCTCCCTTCTTTCTTCTCAGCCCCACCCTGCCACCCCCATCTCCCTTCCTGGCCCTGAGGCTCTGCTCCTTCCCCAAACCTGCTCTGCCACAATTCCTTCCAGGTTTCTTCATCTGTAAAATGGGGATAATGATAGTGCCTGTCTCAGAGGGGTGTTATGAGGATCAGAACAGATGCCCAAGGCTCGGAGCCCGGCACATTCAGAATCTGTAGTAGGTTCTGTAAATATTAATGAGCCTCATCACCACCATCACTTTATAGTGTCCCTGAAGTCCGGTAAAATAGGCTGAGTGGAAGAATTCTCCATATTTACGGTTGAGGAGACTGGGGTTGAGAGGTGGAGCCTGTCCAGGGTCACTGAGCCAGGCAGTGGAGAGTGGAACCTGCATCGGGCCTCATGAGTTTCTGACTTCAGATCTCATTAACTTCTGCCTCTATTTGCTGGGAAGATGAGCAAATCGCATAATCAATATTTATTACCCACCTTCTGCATGCCCCGCCAGGCCTGACATGCTGAGGGGCATTTAGAGAGAGAGAACACAGAACACCTGGGTCCTCAAGGGAGCTTAGAACCTGGTAAACAAGGCATGAAAACAGAGCAGAGGCTGGCTAACTTGCCCAAGGTCACACAGAGAGATTCACTGATTTGAGAACTGGCAGTCCAATCTGGGACAGGCCAGCTCCTGAGCCCTTGAGGGCTCCTTAGTGTGTTGAGGCAGAACACAATAAGGGTCCAAAGAGGGCAAGAGGCACTCTGACTGGGAGAGGGGAGGCAGGCAGGGAAGGCCTCCTGGAGAAGGTGAAGTTTAAGCTGGGCCTTGAAGGACCCGTGAAATATGTATACTGGAGTGAAGGGTCTGTGTGCTGGAGATAAGGCTAGAGATGGAACCAAAGCTGCTGTTTTTTGAGGTTCTTTATGAACCAGGCTCTGGCTGAGAGCTTTACATGCATTATCTCATGAGATTTCTCCATAATCCTATAAGGCAGGGGTTATTAGGGATGAGAAAACTCAGGCTCAGAGTTTACAAAACTTGCCTGGGGTCACACAGCTAGTAAAGTGACAGGACCCGGGTTTGAACCCAGGGCCATCTACTACAAAGTCTGGGCTCTTAATCACCATGCATTATCGCTATGTCATCCTCACAATCTGAGGATGAGGACCAGGTATTAAGCTGGGGACTTGACTCTGGAGGGCCTTGAATGCCAGGCTCAGACTTGCATAAAAATCACACAACACCAGGCAGGAATCAGTGGACCTGGAATTTAGCAGCAGCTTCTAGCAGCTCTGCCGCTCACTAGCCAAGGTCACTTCTCTGAGCCTCAGCATCTCCAAACCGGAGAGAGGAGGACTGTAAATGGATCATCAGCAATGAAGGTTTTGAATGAGGGAGGGAGGGAGGCTTCTGTGACAAAAGGATTACTCAGGAGAAACCTGGAGATGTTCAAATACTTACTGAGTGTTGAGCTGTGGACATACAACAGTGAAGAAGACAGACGTCTGCACTCTGGGCATGCACACGCGTGCACACACACACCCCATGCATGCAAGGGGCAGGGCACAGCCTGGGAGAGTAAAAGAGGAACCTTTTATTGGAACAAACAAGGGCTCCGGAGCTGGCCTGTCCCAGATTGGACTGCCACTTCTCAAATCAGTGACTCTTTCTGTGTGACCTTGGGAAAGGGAGCTAGCCTCTCAGACTCTCCATCTTTACCAGGAAGGTAATCATTCTTCTTCCCAGGATTGGATTAAATTAAATAAAACAACACATGTATTCATCTAGCAGGGTGCTTGGCATACTGCAGGTGCTCAGTTGACGTTAGTATCCCCCTATGAAGAGGTATAAACGTTAGACTCCGTCCCTTGCCCCTCTATCAACCCCTACCAAGAAAGAGAACAGGTTCCTGGCTTTCATTTTTAGTGGGGATGGGGGCGGGGGGGTGGATATAAATGCATATATGCCCGCTAAGCAACAATGCGGCCGGGGCAATGTGTTGCTGGGTCTGGGCTCAGGTCAGGACTCCGTGCCCAAATCTTTCCCCCAACCACCAGGGAATTGGGGGCCATTCCTCAGCGCGCTGCTCTGGCGGCCTCCGCACTGCGCGAGAGCAGTCTGCTTCGCGGGCTGCTAGCGCCGGCGGCGGGAGGCCGGCGGGCGACAGCAGGTGTGGCGGCCCCTTTAAGCAGCGAAGCTCGTGTTGTAATCGCTGCCTTGGGGACCGGTCCTTTCCGGGAGGTGGAGCCTGTGCGTGTTGCAGCGGCCAACCGGAGCGCGGCATTTTCCGCGGGAGATCCGAATTTCGCGGCACGCAGTTTGGCGCTAAAAAAAAAAAAGAAGAAAAAAAATAGGCAGAGAAAGACTCGGGAACTAGAGAGGGAGGCGAGAGGGAGTCCGTGCAATCGGTCCCCGTCCCCGTCCGAGTACATCGCGTCTCCACCGAGCCGGTGGCCACCCCAGAGACCCTTCCCCGGAGCGGGCCCGACCCCAGGTGCCGAGGCCTTCCGGGGGCGCGGGGCCGTCCCGGGTCGCGGCCGCCCTCGGGGCGGGGCAGCCCCTGGCCGTGCCGCCGCCGCAGCCACCGGGCGATCTCCAAGCGGCGATCTCCAAGCGCTGCTCGGCTCGGCCGCGGGCCAGGAGGGAGGGTCCGGCCTTGCCCCGCAGACGTCCATTGGCGGCTTCCCCCGGCCTCCGCGCCATGCCGCGGGCCGTGTGAGCCGGCGTGGGCTCGGGAGCCTGCAGGTGTCCGCGGGCGCGCCAGGCCCGGTTGGGGAGGGGGCGCTGCGCTCGTCATGCTGCGAGGGCCCCGGGCCCTGGCTCCCGCGGCTGGGCCGCCCCCGAAGGGGCTGCCCGCGATGAGCCCCACCGAGCTGTGGTCGCCCGGCCTCAGCAGCCCTCAGCTCTGCCCGGCCACCACCACCTACTACACCACGCTGTACCCGCAGACTGTGCCTCCCCCTGCGGCGCCGCCGGGCACCTGCCTCGACGCCACCCCACACGGACCCGAGAGCCAAGTTGTACGATGCGTGCCGGCTGGCCGGCTGCCGGTAATGCTGGGGACCCCCATCGCTTCCCCCTATGCTTTTCCGGGTGTGGGAAAGGAGGGAGGGGCGCCTGGGACCCTGGTTGAGTGAAGCAGGTAGAGTTTGGGGAGGGACAAGGGGAGTTTTCAGCTTCCCGAACGACCCATTGCCCCCAATATCTGAGTACTTCATTTTGCAGACTTGGGATGAAATAATCTCATCCACTGGAGTGAAGTGGAATGAGCACTGGATTGGGAGCATGGAGACCCACCCCACTACCCCCAGTGCACTGTGTGACTTTGGGGAAGTCCACAGAGCCAACTTTGCCATCAGTCATTCATTCCTTCATCCATTGTTTGGCCCAGAAACCAGTACTGGGCACCTGCTATTGTGCAGGCAGAGAGCTTGGCCTGGGGATTCCGTGGGGACTTTAAAATGGAGGCGAGGTCTCTCAGGTCCAGTCTGGCTTGGACAGACTCCAAACTCTCCATCCAGCCAACTCCTTCCCAATTATGTGCCCTAGGTTCTCCCCCAGGCCCAGTCTTCCCTCCCAGACAGCCAGTAGCAGGTGCAAGTGGAGGGCAGCCCCCTGGGGTTCCTGCTGAGATTGATTGTTCCCTGCTTAAGCCCCCAGGCCCATTGCCAGGGAGGGCCCTAAGTGTGGTGGCACCAGGCACAGGGTGTGTTTTGTGGGAGTGGAATTGCTGGAGCCCATGAGAATCGAAACAACCAGAGGGTGGGGGTGGGGTGGGAAAAGCTGTGAGGGAGTGGGGGTGGTGGCTGGGGAGCCTGATTTCTGGTCCTGACTGCCACTAATTCACTGTGTGTCCTTGGACAAGTCTTGGCTCCAGTCTGGGCTTCAGTTTCCTTTTCTTGAAACTGTGTGTGTGCATGGAGTGGCTGTACAGCTAATTCAGGTCACTCCCAGCTCCAGGTTCTGGGTCTTGGAAGCAGTCTCCAGGGCGGGGAGATGGGAGGGTTGTAGATTTGCTTAGTTGTGAGTGATGAATAAGTTCAGGTACAGGGATAAACCACCCCCACTGCCCTAGAGGCATCTGGTCAGGCCTGTGGCAGTCAGCAGGCACAGGCCCCCAGCCAGCTCTGGATGCAGGCAGAGCCCCCATTCCTGCCACTGGAATCATGCTTTGCCCATGCTTAAGGCTTTAACCTTCCCAGAGTCCCTTCCTGCCGTTATTTTCAGCTAAGAGGAGTGCTAGTCCCATTTTACAGGTCAAGTAGCCAAGGATAACCAGGACTGAGTACGTGTCTTGTGTTCAGCAGTTTACAGCTTAAAACAGCTTTATACTCTGTGAAGTAGATGGCATTAGCAGCTCCATGTTGCAGGGGAAACAGGCTCAGAGAGGGCCTGTGACCTGTCTAAGGTCATACAGGGAGGTGTATGACCCACAGGGCATTGATCATTAGTCTCTTCTCTGCAGCCATGACTTTCCCCAGTGCTGCCTGACTTAGGAGCTGGGTGGCCCCGGGGAAGGGGCTCAGAGGCAGGCCCAGTCTCCTCTGGCCAGCTGCTTTCAGGCGCTCGGGCGGAGTTTCAGTAACAGCTGTGGTTTTGAACTGCTTCCCTCCCCGGGGAGCCTGAGTGCATCTGTCTGTACCTCCCTCCCAGAGGGGCTCAGTGATCACAGCAAGAATGGCTCTCTTTTACTGAACGCCTCTCGTGTGCCAGGCACTGCTTGGCACTCTTCTCATTCGTTATCTCGGTCAAGAAGCCTGGGATGAGGCATCTTACAGATGAGGAAACTGAGCAGAGATGTGAAGTCACTTGTCCAAGTCACAAGCCAAGAAGTAGGAGAGTGTCCTTGCCTCAGACCACCCTAAAGGCCGAGCAGGCCCAGAGCCCCTTCTCGTGTCCGTCTCCAGACGCCCCGTGCCCCCAGCCCTGTGGGCAGGCCTTGGACCCTGCTTACTCATTTTACCAGGGTGTGACCTGGAGCAGCTCCAGACCCAACCCTGGGTGTGGCCCCTTGCTTTGCGGCCAGGCTGCAAAGTGCAGGGCGAGCAGGATTTGTTGGGGAGCTGTTTAAAGGGAACTCAGGCACTGCCCAGGGATGGCAACCAAGTTCAACAGCAGAATGAAGGCCAGAGCCCAGGTTCCCTCGCTCCCTGTCTAGCGCTCTTCCCGCCACCCTCTGGCGCAGGCTTGGGATGCTCTTTTTGCGTCCCTACTCCCGCCAGGCACACTGCATCATTCTCTTTCATCCCTGGAGGAACCTGTGAAGAGGGTGGGGTTCTGCACGATTCTCCTTTTCTTTTCTATTTCCTTTTCATTTGTCTCTATTTTCCAAATTTCGTCTGAGAACCATGAAAGAAAGTGAACATTTTAATGAACAACCCTGCAAGGCGGGTCAGATGAGGACATACAGCTCAGAGAGGTGAGGCAGTGACTCCCAGGCTCCCTGTGGCAGAGTTGGGGTCTGACAGCGAGGCTCTCTGACTGCCACCTGCTCCTGCCCCACTGTCTAACTTAGGACTGGGGCTCAGGAGAGACCTGGCTCCATCCCCGTGTGACCTTGGGCACATCACTTCCCCTCCCCCGAGCCCTGCTTCCCTCACCTAGGTGACTGCAAGGAGTTGTGTCTGGTGGTCTCTGGCCCTCCCACTCCCGGGGCTGCCTGTGGAAGGAGCTTTGTTCTTCTTCCTCTGGGTTGGCAGGTGGGCTCGAATCCTAAGCAGGCCTTTTAGGAAACAGCCAAAGGGGCTGCCTGGGAGGGTCCAGGTTAGAGCCACGCTGGCCCTGGCTCTTGGCACATCCCGTCTCTTTTCAGCCCCACTCTGAACTCTCCCCTGCTGGGGCCCCTGGCGCTTTGGTGACAGCAGCTGCCCTGCGTGAGCAGGGCGCTTTGCTGTCTCACTGAATCCTCAGCAGAGGTGTCGAGCAGATTATCCCCATTTCACAGATGGGGCTCAAGAGGTCAGCCGACTTCCCAGCTCACCCAGCCTAGATGGGAACCCAGGCAGGTCTGACTCCAAGGCCTGTGCTCCGCCTCTCCTCGTTCCTCATCCGCCTAGGCTTGTCCTCTGCCGCCTCTGTCCTGCAGGCTTAGACCCATCCGTGGGCTGACTTTTCTCTGGGCAGTGCCCAAAGATGTCAGGGAGATGTCCTTGGGTGGGGGACACTTTGCTGCTTAGGGACCCTTGGCGTGCAGGATGAGGGTGAGGGAGAGTAAGAGAAGGGAGGGGACTGGTGGGACTGGAGTGTGTGTGTAAAGTGATGGGGACAGGTGGACATAGCCAGGTCTTGGCTCAAATCCCAGCAAATTCTGGGGCAATGTGTGTGGGATGGAGCCAAGGCAGCCTGGTCTATGGCTTTGGAATCGGACAGACCTAGGTTCAAACTCTGGCTCTGTCCTTTGTCTGTGTGACCTTGGGCATGTGGCTTAACCTCTCTGAGTCTCCACTTCTCTTCTACCAAGAGATATTACCAATACTGCTGTTGCAGGACTGATGAGCACGTGATAGGCCCAGCACAGGTCCTCTGTTCAAGGCCCTCCCCTCCTTCTCCCCGCTTTGCAGGTAGTGAGGTTCTTCCTGGTGTGTTCTGTGAACTCAGCAGGGGCTGGCTTCTCGCAGGTGGGGGAGGTGGGTGGGGTTGGGGACAACTCTGGGCTGCCCCACCTCTGCCTCTGGTGGAACTCAGCCTGACTCCCCATCCTCTCCCTGCCCTTGGCCTTTCCTCTGAGGGATGGATGAAGGATGCTGGGACGGACAACCTCCATCAGGAGTGCTTAAGGCCTTGGAGCTCACCAAGCCTCAGTGACTTTGGCTGTCAAATGGGGATTAGTGGTCCTGGGAAGATTCAGTGAGGTAGTGAATGTTGGGGCTTGGCCCAGGGCATGTGGAAGGTCTCAGCAAATGACTGGGCCTTTCTCTAGAGACAAGATGGAGCCAGAGCAGGTCACTTTCCCTAGAATCTAGGATCTCTCCAGCTGGGAGGTTATAAAAGGAAGATTCCAGAGAGACTTCAAGAGGAATGAGCAGGGAGGTGTTCGGATCATGTCCTGCTCTGGGTAGGGGTGGAGGAGCGGAGCGTCATATCCAAGGCTCCTCAGATCAGTCCAGGAAGACTTCCTGGAGGAGGCAGGAGTGGGGGGAGGGGAGCTGATAGCAGGAAGAACTGTCACCACCTCCCACACCTGTCAGCCCAGCTGTGCTTAGCAGCGGTTAGAAGTCTCAGCCCTGCCGAGCATGACCTCACCACCAAAGGTTAAAATAGGCGTCTGTATCCCAAGCAGGGTTGGGGTGGTGGGGGAGGGGGAGAGGAAGGAAATGGCTCAGTGACCCCCAGAAGGGTGTGTCAACGAAGAGGCCGAGATTGGAAGGGACTCTGCATTTCCTGAACACCTACTGTGTGCTGAGCCAGAGGCTGAGCACTTCACGGAAGTTATCTCCTTGAATCCTTACAACAGCCCCTGAGGTAGGTATTTGCTGCCCCATTTTACAGAGGAGGAAACTGAGGCTTCTAGATGTGGAGCATTGCCCCAGGTCACACAGTGAGCCCGTGAAGGAGCTGGGAGAGTCAAGCCCCGGGCTCTGACCTGTGCCCCAGTGCCCCAGCCCTGCCCCTGCCCAGCCCTAACCAGGAGAGGCCCCTTCCGGGCCAGCACGGCCTCTGGGCCTAATTGGGGCCGGGTGGCAGTGGGGTGGAGAGGAACAGATGGGTCTGTGGTTTGATTTCCCCAGCAGGTGTTTCCCAAGCTTGGCGGGAACAGGGAGGGGGGAGCAGGGGGACCTCAGCTGCCAGTCCTTAAGACACAGGGGAAGGATTCATTGTCTACCCCTCTCGGCAAAGAAAGAATGGCAAATGGGGTCTATTCAGGAGGCCCTGGGGCCCTTGAGCTGAGCCCAAACGGGGGGTGGGGGGGGGATGTTTGCACTGCTTCCAGATCTCGGCACCTCCCTGGGGTGTGGCACGGAGCCAGGAAGTCCCCTGGGCCTGGGCGGATGCCCAGCCCCACCCAGATAAGGGCCAGCTGTAGAGCAGTGATGGGCACACAGTCTGGCTGGCCCAGCTGCTTCTGTCGGGGGGGCCTCTCCCCAGCCTGATGTGGTTTAGGCCCCACCCACTCCTTCCTCCCTACATCATCCTCTGGGTGTGTGGGGGGGGCGGAGGCAGATGTAGAAGTGACCTTGGGGCCTGCAATTAAGGAGCCCTGAGCGACTAACCTTGATCGGGTCTCAAGTGCCCGGGCTTCAGAGGACGGGAGTGTTGTGTGCCCCTCGGAGAACAGGACTTCCTTCCCCTGAAAGCTTTCTTTCAGGCCATTGATATTTCCTTACCAGGTACAGTGATAGTTCACCAGGACTGGTGGTAAACTGAGGCAGGAGATGGCTGCTGGTAGCCTCAGTGCTTTGGCCCCAGGACAGGGAAAGGCTGAGGGGGAACGATCCTCAAACTCTGCCTCTCTCTCTCCAAGGCCAAAAGGAAGCTGGACCTGGAGGGAATCGGCAGGCCTGCGGTCCCTGAATTCCGGACTCCCAAGGGGAAGAGCGTTAGAGTGGATGGCCTCCCCAGCCCCAAAAGTAAGCGGCCTGATGGGGCATCTGAAGGCGGGCTCAGGAGACGGGGAGGGAGTGGGGGCAGAGGGTACAGCCCTGCCCAGGCCACCAGGAGTAATAGTTGGAGCACACTTCCTGGTTTACAAAACAGTTTCCTGTGCGTGCTCTCCCTGGGTCCCGCCAGGTGGGCAGGATCGTCCCCCTCTCTGCTGGGGCCCTTGAGACGCAGAGCTGGAGTGACTTGTCCGAGGTCACATTGCCAGAAGTGGAGTCAGGACTAGAACCCAGTGCCACACTGCTTCTCCCACACCACACACCACTCCCGTGATCTAAACCGGTGACGTGTTATTGAGGAGCTTACTATTTTCAAAAAGTTTTTCTGTTTAGTTCAATCCGAGCTTTGCTAAGAGAGAATCCAGCTCAGAGAGGAGGAGGGGCTAACTAAGGTCTTTCCCACATGCAGACAGAGAGCTAAGTCAGAGGTGCAGAGAGAAGTGAAGTTGGGATTCATCCCACCCACACTACCTCAGGCTCTGCCCTGACCTGACCGGTCACTCCTCTTCTGTGACCCTTAGTTGTCTCATCTGTAAAACGAGATACAGCTAGGTCAGGAAAAACAAGAAAGTTTCCTACGCAGTTGATTGATAGAGGCTGCCCAGAGCTTTTTATTGAAGGATCCTAAGTGTGCTGATGAATTAGTAATGTCTGCCACGAGTGCAGAGCTTGGCAAAATTTTCTGTTTGCCAAATGCTTGCCATCTATATGTTAAGAGATTCTAAAGTCCCTCTCCCAAGGAATCTGAGACTCGCTAAAACTCAGTTTCCAGAACTAGTTTGGCCACTAACTTGCTATGTGACTTGCAAGTCACTTGATTGCACAAGTCCTCCTGTGGTTTAAGACGCTGCAGCTGAGAAGTGGTCTTGTGACATTGACCTCATTAAGAAGGTTCACCTTTTTCATGAACCTTCCCCATTTGTTGTCCCAGGACTGATTCCTCTCAGATCATCACTGGGCTACGCATGGAAAGAAAAAGCAAGCCTATAAAAATGCTCTCAACCAAGCTCATCCTTCCCTCCCTTCTCTCATTGCAGATTCCTGACATAACTGGCAGGATAGGGCAATGGTTAAGAAGGAAGACTCTTGAGCCAGACTGCCTGAATTTAAATCCCAGCTTTGCCACTTTCTAGCTGAGTGAGCTGAGCAAGTTACTTAAGCTGTCTGTGCCTCAGTAGTCTCATCTATAAAATGGGGATGGTTGTGCATCAGCTTTACACGGTGTTGTAAGGATTACATGTGTTGTATATGCAACAAATACTGCTTAGAACAGTGACCTACACATTTACTGTTGTTGGTGGTGGTGGTGGTATGGTTGCCCCAAGCTGTGGTGGGAAGGTGCTCTGAACCAGGAGTTAGGATGCTTGCTTTCTAGTCCTGACACTGCCCCTGACTGTGAGGCCTTAAACAAGTCACTTTTCCTCTCTAGGTATCAGGTTCCCTGTTTGGACAATGGTGGTGAATGACCCCTGCCTCATAGTGCTCTGTAAACTGGAAAGTGGGTGCTCATATGAAGGGTGGTACTTCATGGGTCCAGGTCAAGGGAGGGGGTTCCCCAGGCTGGCCCTCTCTGAGCAGTTACTGGGCCCCTTTTCTCCTCAGCCCCCAAATCCCCCGGCGAGAAGACTCGGTATGACACGTCGCTGGGGCTTCTCACCAAGAAGTTCATTTATCTCCTGAGTGAGTCCGAGGATGGTGTCCTGGACCTGAACTGGGCTGCTGAGGTGCTGGACGTGCAGAAGCGGCGCATCTATGACATCACCAACGTGCTGGAGGGCATCCAGCTCATCCGCAAGAAGGCCAAGAACAACATCCAGTGGGTGTGAGTGCCTGGGCTGGGGCCGATGGCACCGGTGGGTGCACATGCTGTGGGCACAGCTGGGGGCAGTATCCAGCGGCTGTGAATGTCAAGGGCAGGGCTGAGAGCAACAGCCAATGGGCACACATGCTGGGATCCGAGCAAGAGCAACATCCAATAGGCTTATAGTCTGGGGGCGGAGCCAATGTATTTAAGAGGGGTGGAAAAGCAGGTGCACTGCGGAAGTAATAGAACATGGCAGGGGGAAGGTGGAGAGGGATTTCTGGGTTGTGTAAAGGCTTCAGAGCATACCAGGTCCGCTTGAGTCAGGGATCCCAAGATTCGCCCTCTTCTAGCTTAGGAAAGTCCCCTGCGAGCTGAGCTGTAGTAACCCAGACTCCTTCCAGCTCCGAGACGTAACTGCTCAAGACTCCTTCCGTCACTTCTACAATGTCTGAAAGAGCGACCTGCAGCCCCTGGCATGAACCCTGAGAGAACCCAGGCAGAGGAGTCAGGACTGAGGTCACTCCAGCTCCCTGCCACTTAGGGGAGCCTGGAACAGAGGGTGGACACAGTTGAAAGCCCCCCAAAAGTGGAGTCAGGCCTGACTTGTTTCTCTTCTCTAGCCCAACCCCTAAACCTCAAGTTCCAGTCCCTGGCAGCTTCCTGGGAGCCTGGCAAGACCACTGATTTGCACAACCCAGGGGGCACCATCGTAGACGATGTGGACAGGCTCTTCCTGGAGTGTGGCCTGCACCATCCGTGCAGTTTTGCACAGCAACCCTGGGGTTGGGGTCCCCGGATGTGGTCTGAGACTGACCCTGGCGGGCTGCTCTGTTCTCAGAGGCAGGGGAATGTTTGAAGATCCCACCCGGCCTGGGAAGCAGCAGCAGCTGGGGCAGGAGCTGAAGGAGCTGATGAGCATGGAGCAGGCCTTGGACCAGCTCATCCAGAGCTGCTCTCTGAACTTCAAGCACCTGACCGAGGACAAGGCCAACAAGAGATATCCTCTTTGGTTGGGGGGAGGAGTCAGGGAGCAGGGGCCTTCGGCATGCTCCTCTCCATGCAGACATGATGCAAGACCTCCATGCGGGGACTAAGTCACCCTTTCGCTCTGGCTTCTGTTTCTTCCTTCTTCAGGGGCTTTTCCTCTTGAGTCTATTGAAGTTACTTTCTCATTATAAAACTAAGACAAGTACATTTCTTTAGATATGGAAAATGGAGAAAAGAAAGAAATAGCTGCCACCTTAACCCAGCCATTGTTCCTTAACTATAGACAGGGTCTGTGTTATTTAAATACAGCACGTGCCCCGCTATACATAAGATTTTATATCTTGCCTTTCTCCACTTAGCATGTCACCATAGACAGTTTTTATGTTGTAACACATCCTTCCTAACTATTTGACTGATCCACATGAAATTGCTGATATTGGACCATCTTTCACAAAAATAGCAATTTCATATGGCTTAAACTCGTCTTTTACATGGTTTGAGAATGTCCTACTCAGACTATACTCTGGCTTATTGATAAGGCCTAGAATGAACATTTAGATTGATTCTAGATTTGTACTTTTGTAAAGCAACAGTGTGATGAATATCTTTGTATATAGAACATTTTCCTAAATTTCTCACTTACTTCCCTAGGTCAGATCCCCAGGATCGAAACGATAAGGTCAAAGAGCGTGGCCTTTGCTAAGGCTTTTCATACATTTTCCCCAAATGGCTTCGCCATCTAATCGGTTTTTGGATCTGCCCTTGTATTTCTGGAAGGATGCTAGGCATTGTGAGATATATGAAGAAATGAGACATGTCTCCTGCCTTCTCAGAGCTACTGATCTAGTTAGTTTCAGAGATGAAGCTTTTATGTAAAAAGCTGATATAATGCGGCATTTTTTTTTAATGATTTATTCCCCCATTTGCTTTCCAAAGGGATCCAAGGTAGCTTATGACTTTAAAAGAACAGGTTATAGTTTTTGGTTATTTCTATCTGTGTAAGGAGTAAGAAGGAGATACTCAGAGGCCTAGGAGAGGTGGGCGAGATGCCTGGCTGGCAGGCTGTGGGTTCAAATTTTGACCAGACAGTCACTTCTCTTGACTCTCCTGCCCCTACACTGGCCTATGTGACTTACCAGGACATCCGTGCTGTCGGCAACTTTAAGGAGCAGACAGTGATCGCTGTCAAGGCTCCTCCGCAGACAAGACTGGAGGTGCCCGACAGAAGTGAGGTGAGAGGGGGAAGCTTTGGGTGGAGAGCAGTGTTATGGGGGTCCTGGGCAGCTTTGCCGACCCTGTCCCTGGCACTGCCCAGCCCCAAGCTTCCCGGGACTGTTCTGGTGCTCATGGCAAGATTGATGGTCTCCGAGCTGGGGCAGAAATGGCGGAGGTTGGAAAGTACAACAGGCATCGGGTTCCGGCTCGAGAAAATCTCTGTTCCTGGTTTCTTTCTGTGTCCCTCCAACCCCCGCATTCCTGCACCCATGCACGTGTGCCCACACACAGCGGTGTTAGTACTTACAATAATCCTTTCTTGTGAACCGTACTCCTAGGCTGAAGACCAAAATTCTTAACACTCCCCATGAGGCCCTCTGTGCTCTGACCTCACCAGCCTCCTCTTGCGTGCTGCCCCTGTTCTGTCTTTGCTTCAGCCACACTGATCGGCCTGCGGTTTCCCCACCACACTAAGCTTGTCGCCAGTACAAGACCTGCACACGTGCTGTTCCCTCCAGCGGAAATGTTCTTCCTTTTCTCTGCCTGGTTTCCTCCTATGCATCCTACAGGTCTCAACTCAAACATCGCTTCCTCAAGGAAGCCTTCCCTGATCACCCCTAGACTTCATAACCTCCTGTGCTTTCCCACTGCACTTAACCTCCATTTGCGGGCGTATATTGGTGATTACGGGATTATGTTCTGCCTTGTCTATTAGTGTGTAAGCTCCACAAAAGCACGTTCCACTCACGTGGTACCCCCAGCCCAGAACTGGACTCATAATAAGGGCTTGAGAATTAATTTGTTTAATGAAAGAACATTAAGATAAATGAGGCCCCACCCTGCCTTGGAGGAGCTCAAGACCTAGTGGGAAAAAGACCCCAGCAAGCAGTGATGCTGTCATTTATAGACCGAAGATGTATTTTTAGGGTCAGAGAAAGGACAGTTGGAGGAAGAGTCCACAAGTGGTGACACTTAAACTGGGTCTTCAAGAATGAATAGGACTTTTGCCAGGTGAAGTAGGGGTGGGTGGAGGGTACCGCATGAGCACAGGCATGGAGACCGGAATGCGGGCTGAATGGCGCGTGTGTAGCCAGTCGTGGCTGGAGCTGCGGGTCTGGGGTAGGGAAGAGGCAGGGCTGCGAAGGCCAAGGATCAGGACTCTCAGTTACGAGTAACAGAAAGCTGAGTCCAGCTGGCTTAAGTGAGAGGGGCGGCAGGGGGAAGATTTGGCGATTGCAGACGAGGCCAGATGCAGGGCCTCCAACTGTGAGTTCAAGTCCGCCTCACGCTCTCCATCTCTCACTCTGCCATCCTCTTTGCTGACTCCATTCCCAGGGGGGCTCTCTCCTTGCGGTGGCAAAGATAGCTTTTATGATACCGGCTCAGCAACCCCAGCGGGAGGGAGCTTCCATTTCCCACACCTCCTGAGCCTGATGCTGGTTGGACTGACCTGAGCCATGTGCCACCCTGAAGGTAGTCACCTCGTTCTGACTTTCCCCGCCTGCATCCCAGGCTCACCCACTGGAATTGGGGAAGGGTGCTGCCCCCCCACCCCCCACAACTGCAGGCCTGAGAGTGGGGGGAGGAGTGACTTCCCAGAGGAAAATCAAGGTGCTGTCCCCAAAAGAAGGGACCTGGGGCCAGACAGGCAACAAAGCAGATGTCCACAGGCCAGAGGGGGCCAGCCCAGAGCCCAGCTCCGGAGTTGAGCCTGCTCTTGTGGACAGTAAGAGCCACATGTTCATATACATTCACCCATAAGTAAGTATCCAGCTGCCCAGAGCCATGACCTGGCTTCTCTTCCTCTTCCAGGAGAACCTGCAGATATATCTGAAGAGCACGCAGGGGCCCATCGAAGTCTACCTGTGCCCCGAGGAAGTGCAGGATCCAGATAGTCCTGCCAAGGAACCCCTCCCCTCCACCTCCACCCGCAGCCCCAGCCCTGACTCCATTCAGCCCAGCAGCAGCACCGACCCCGGGACCCTGAAACCCACGGCATCCCCAGGTAGGGCCCTCTGTCCAGAGGGATAGGAGGTGGGGAGAGCAACCAGCCTCAGAGTTTCTTCTTCCACGGCAACGTTTGTGGGGTACCCACCTTCTACCCAGCAGCAGAGGATGCCGTCCTCCCCCACATGTGTGCATCACCCTTTACACTCTATAAGGCACATGCCATTCCTCCTCGTCTCACTGGCAGGCTGCTGCTGCCCTGGGGCAGAGCGGGGGCCTGGGTTTGAGCCCCAGCTCTTCCACTTACCAGCTGTGTGACCTTGGACAAGCTACTTAACCTCTCCTTGCCTCAATTTCCCCATCTGTAAGTTGAGCATAGTAACGAATAGTATCTACTTCACGGCTTGTTGTGAGAACGAAATGAGTCAATATAGGGAAGCGCTTAGAGGGTGCCTGGCAACAACTGTCAGCTGTTATTACCCTCATCACTGCCACTGCCACTAGTCCTGCTAGCTCCATGACAACTACCCCATAAGCCCACAGGAAATAGAAACTATAGGTTTTTTGAGGAAAGCTCAATACTTTTTTGGGAGATAATAGCTAAGGTTTTTTGAACCACAACTGTACCAGCTGCACCCGCTTCACATTACTCCTGACAGCAGCTCTGGAGTAGGGTCTGTTATTCCCAGTTTAGAGATAAATGAACTGAGCCAGAGATGTGGTGTAACTTGCCCAAGGTCTCCCAGCTGGGCGAGCACAGAGCTGTCTTGAACCTCGGTACACACACTCCTAGCCCAGTGCTCTCTCCTTGAGGCACAGAGCGAATCAAGGAAGGGGCCCTGGCTGGAGAGGCTCACTCCTGGCTGCGGGGTGGACAGTACAGCTAAAAGCTGGCTGTGCCCGGCAGGAAGTAGTGTGAGGCCATTGCCAGGGAGCAAAGAGGTGGGAGAGGTCCCTGAGGGCTTCCTAGGGAGGGCGGGAGTCCGGAAGGAGAAGAAATGGGAGCCTGGGAAGGCCTCTCCCCGAGAATGGTTTTTGCCCTTTACTGGGATACACATCAGGTCAGGCTCGCAGGATCCTTTGAGGCCTTGTAGGCCCGTGTCCCACGTTTTGTTTTCTTAGCAGTAGAATTCCCTTAAGTAGAAACCTCATGTGTAAGCAGGCACAGAGCTAGAACTGGTCTGATGGAGGAGCCTTGGTGGGGGAGTCCACAGAACACAGGTTGGATTCCATTTCTTTAACTCATAGATTGACAAAGTATTGCCTGCAGGCCACATCTGGCCTGTTTGTATGTGATCCTTGAGCTAAGAATGGTTTTCATGTTTTTAAAGGGTTGTGGGGGAAGAAAAAAAGGGAAGTGACTGTGTGGCAGAGACCATACGTGTCCTGCAAAGCCTAAAAAACTATCCAGCCCTTTACAGGAGTTTGCTGGACCCTAATCTAACTCAACCTTTCATTTTACTCGTGAATAAACTGAGGCCCAGAGAAGGCCAATGACTTCCCCAAGATCACACAGCAAGTTGGTGGTAGAGCTTGGGCAAGAGCCCAGACTCCCTTTTCTAGTGATGTCTCCTGTGTCCTGGCCCTGTCCAGAGACCGAGGCTTCTCCCTGCACCAGCCATCTGTCGCTCTGGGCACCTCCCAATGCCTATCTCCCTGTCCAGACCTGTGCCTCACCCCATTCTCCCTCCTCCTGCGCTCTGCCTTCTCACCCCACTGTCAACATGTGTACAGCTCTCCAAAGTTAGAACCACTTTCACTTCCATCGTCCTCCAAGACCTTGGGCGGAGGTGGGGGACCCTGCAGCGTGAGCGAGGGCCAGGTTTTACCTTGGTTGTACAGATTAAGAGTGTGAGGCCCGAGAGGAGTAGAGCCATACAGGGCAGTTGCTGATGGGGCCACACAGCCGGCTCTGTGCCAGGGGTCATGCCATGGCTGCCCCTTTCCACCCTGGCTACGTGGCGTCTCAGTGCTGTCCCTGCTGAAGGGAGCAGGAGGAAGTTTTCTGGACAGGGTACACACCCCCACACACCCCCTCCGCGTTCTGGCCTGAAGCGGGGTCTTCGTGAGGTGTGAGTGCAGGGGTCACGCCCAACGAGGAGGCTACTGCAATCTTGGGACCCAGCTCTGTCCCTAGTGCTGACATCAGCGGGGGATCGCTAACCCTTTGGGGCCTCAGTTTCCCTCATCTGTAATGGAAGGGAACAAGGGTCGTCTCTGACCTCCCTCCAGGCCCCGACCTTCTGAGTGAACCTAGACGTGGCCGACGGTGCAGGAGCTAGAACTGGAGACTTGGTTTTGAGTCTGCACCTCACCTCCTATGACTTGGTGACTATAGGCGAGTCGCTTTAACCCCTCCCAGCCTCTGTCCCCACGTCTCTAAAACTGAGGCAGCGGGTCCTACAGCCAGTGAGCGGTGGGGCTGGGGTCGGAGCCCACCTCCTCCGTGCTCCCAAGCCAGGCCTCTTACTATAACACCTGCACACCTCTGCAGCGCACTAAAGGAACATTAGATTTTTTTTCATTCAAATACATTTAATTGACTCCTTTCAGCCTCAGTTTCCTCATCTGTAAATAGGGTTAACAACATTGCCACGTGAGTGTCCTTAAGAGCAGAGCCAGGCCCCCGTAAGCCCTGGGTAATGGGAGCCATTCTCATTATTGACAAGGGCGTGCAGACACAAGGTGGGGTTTCTGCAGATCAGCTGCTCTTTCCCTGCGCTTACCATTTAATCCTCTTAGCAACACTGTGGGGCGGTGTAATCATTGTCCCCATTTTAGAGGTGAGGACCCCAAGGCTCACACACATTAAGTCACTTGCCCACAGTTACGTGGCTAGTAAGGGGTTGACCAGGTAGTCTGGCCTACCAGCACAGTTGCATTTTCAAACAAGGCTTGGTTGGGGGTTAGGGAATGACTCATATGGTGAGACTGCGGGCATCGGGATATATGGCAGGGGATTTCTGGTGCCCTGTTCCGCATCCCTGTGTAGGAAACCACCGTCTTACCTCAAGGGGGAAACAAGCTTGGTGTACTGAAGCGTAGCTGATGACCAGCGTGGCTGGAGAGGGTGCATGTGAGCTGTGGGAGGAACGTGGGAGAAGGAGTGGGAAGGCAGGCAGGGCCAGGCCACACAGGCCTTCCCAGCCCTGGTGGGAACTTGGATTTTGTTCTAGGCCATTTTTCAATCCAAGCACAGACTGCAAGGGGCAAGAGGCACCTCCTGCAGGGGCCTAGTGAGAGGAGAGGACTCGGACCAGGATCACCGCAGTGGAACTAAAGAGAAAGGGGCAGCTTGGAGAATTCGTTTGGTTGTAGAGATGACTGAACTTGCTGCTGGAGTGGATGCAGGGGACATGTCAGGGTTACAGTGATTCTTGGGCCTTTTGGTCAAGGCAACTGAGTGAGTGGTGTTTCCTTAATTGTGATGGGGCAAGACGAGGGGAGGCCCAGGTTCAGGGGAAGACCAGGAGCTTGGTTTTGACCCGCTGAGTTCTGAGTTCTGATGCACCTTAGACATCCGAGTAGAGATGTTACAGAAGCAGTCCTGCAGGGCCCCAGAGCTCTGGGAGGAGGTCCATGCCAGAGGCCTCCACTTGGGAGCAGTAGGTCGAAAGAGGGATTTAAAGCCACAGGGCAGGAGGAGAGCCGCTGGAGGAGAGAAGAAGCTGAGGGTGGAGCCCTGGGGTCATCAGGGTTTAGTTGGGAAGAGAAGGAGAATCCAGCAAAGGAGACCAAGGAGAAGTAGCCGAAGAGGTAAGAAGAAAACCAGGGGAAGCTGGTGCGTCCAAAACCAAGGGAGGAAGATGTTTCAAGAAGGATGGGAACAACTGAATCAGATTCTGCTGGAAGGTCAAATAAGAGAAGGCAGAGAACTGACCATTGGATTTAGCCACATGGAGGTCCCTGGCTCAGTGGCGTGGTGGGGACAGACCCCAGGTTGGAGTGGGTAGGAGAAGTGAACAGCGGTGGGGAAGGAGGGAGTATGACAGGCGGTTCTTGAGAAGTTCCACCATGAAACGGAGCAGTGAAACGGGCTGGTGACTGGAGAGAGTCACGAGGTCAGGGAGGGTGCTCTCTAAAGACAGGAGTTATGAGAGTGTGTCTGTGTTGGTGGGAATGATGTAGAGTGAGAGAAATTGACGGTGCAGGAGGAAGAAAAATTATTTCAGGGGCAAGGGCCTTGGTGAAAGGGAGTTGGGTTGAGTGTAGAAGCTGGGGGTGGGTTTTGAGAGCAGGAGACCCCACCCACTGTGAGAGGAGAGGGGAGAGAGGATGGGAGAATGAGGGCGGTGGCTAGAGCTGGTGCCGGGAAAGGGAGGGTGACCCTGTGCCATTAGGAGTGGGGCAGGGTAGGAGAAAGGAGAAGGGTGCACCGTCATCAGAGAACCAGAAGGCTGTTCTTGCGCTCTGAGGTCTGACCAGGGCTTTTGGGCACCAGGGCAAGCATAACCCTTGTCTATTTGTCTCCAGCGCCAGCGCTGACTCCCCAGCAGGTCCCACCGCCGCCACCACCATCCCTTGTCCCCCTGGAGGCCACTGACAGCATGCTGGAGCTGCCACACCCTCTTCTGCAGCAGACTGAGGACCAGTTCCTGTCCCCGACCCTACCGGGCAGCTCCCCTCTGATCAGCTTCTCCCCGCCCTTGGACCAGGATGACTACTTGTGGGGCCTGGACGGTGGTGAGGGCATCAGTGACCTCTTCGACTCCTACGACCTCTCGGAACTGCTGCTTAATTGAGTGGCCCTGCCTGTCCCCTGCAGCCCTGCTCCTGTCTCTACCTCCTCCCAGACAGACTGACAGGTCCTCTGCCTGTGCAGGGACGTTGGACACAAGGTGCTGCCGTCAGGATCTGGGGGTCTCCTCCTCTCCTTTTCCGCCTCCCTGCTGGCCGAAGTGTCTCGCGGGGGCGGTGTGGAGGCCGCAGGTGAGGAGTGTATCAGGCGTCGGGTCCTGACCTTCCTAGTGGAAGCTGGGCCTGGGAAGGCCTAGCCAGTCTTCTGACCTCTGACCTCTCATGTGAAGGGCCACAGGTGAGGTGGCTAGGTATAAGGAAAGGTCCTGCCACTGCTTTTTGAGGGGTAATTAGGACCCTCGATTTATCAAGAAGCACTTAATACCTTTGTATTTATTTCAGGTTGAGTTTTGTTTGTTTGTCTTCCCTGAGTTTTAGCAGGGAGATTGTTCTAGTTTCTAGTAAGACTTCTCCTCCGACAGGCCCAACGCTGTCCACGGGCCAAGGGCAGGCCTAGGCCTGGCCGGGCCAACTCCCTGATTTGTGCTGGTGGCTGGGGCTGCGTCTCGGAGGGGCCGGCCGTCGGCTGAAATGCTGATTGCTCTTCGGCCCCAAGGTTCTGTCGCGGCTGCAGCTGCAGGCCCTGTGGCCTCTCCTGCTCTCAGCTTGCCGACTCTAGCCCCACATTCCTGGTCTCCTCTGTCCCAGAGATGGTTCCAGGGCGCCCTGGGCTTCTGAGGAAACTGGAGCAGCCAGTTAAGGAGACCCTCTTCCTGTGGAACCCCTTACCTCTTGCCTTAGAATGTAAAACACCATCCTCCGGGGGGTCAGCAGAGAAGTGCCCCTGTGGAAACACGGACAGGAATGTGGAAGCAGCTGTAACAGCTGCCGCGGGCACCTGTCCTCGGCTCTGCCTCCCTCTGGGATGGGGCTGTTTGATGCTGAGGACCCGGGCAGCTCCACCCCAGAGAAGGGTGGGATGAAAACCAGAAACTGCCAGAAAGTTCCCGCCCTGGTAGCTGCCAGTATTGTCCTCCCGTTCCCTGGAAGGATCGTTTTTTTGCCATGTTTGTTGAAGGGGGGTGATTCTTTAAGGACCTCCTGTTCCCCCCAGCTCTCCCATAGACCCCCCCCCAGGGACAGAGGTGACCAGGGCTTGATGGCATGTTGGCTCCTTTTGTCACAGGAATGCTGAAGGGGTGACAGGGACGAGTCTTCCTTGCAGACCAGCTAATGGGGAGATGGGCTCGTGTTACCTCTTCAGGCTTGGGGTCCTGAGAAGGTCTGGCCTCACCCCATCCCCCAGAGGCTTGACCATCCCACACTGTCCCTGTAGCCCAGCTGGGCAAGGGGGACACAACTCTCCCCTTTGACCCAGCCTGGGATGGGGGGTGCTCTGGGCTGAACCAAGGCTGTGCCTTCTGGAGAGAGGCAGCCAGGGGTGGTGGTCTCAGAGGCCCCCGCCCACCCTCAGGGAGCTAGGTTTCCTCAGGGGCTCAGCTCGGCAGCACTTTTTGTTTAAGTTTGTAGCATTAAGTTGATTTAAAATATGAAATTGGCCTCGTAAGAGAGCTCCTGAGCTCACCAACTGGCATCTGAATTTTGAGAGGTGGGCTTCTTTGGGGGTGGGGTCTGATGTGAGCTAATGTCCAGCTTGGGACAGTGGTGCCTTGTCATTTGCTCCGTTTCCTGGGCTCCCAAGTTAGGGCCCTCTCTGGAATGGCCATCAGGTCACAGATGCCCCGCTCTATAGACAGGGCTAATTTTGTATGCTTTACAGAAATGCCGTTAATCTCCCCTCCCCAGATACTCACAGGGGTCTCATCAGAAGCCTGTTTTGAAGTTCAAGAGGCCAAGGGCCAAGGGACCACCTTGACCTTTGGGCGGGGGTGAGGGGAGCTGCATGGGCTCTGGTTTGGGGCATGTGGGACTGAAGATGGCCTTGCTGTTCTGAGGTCTCCGCTGGGCTGCCGTTTAGCCATGCACCATCTCTGAGGACAGAGATGTTTGACTTCCATGCCGTGGATTGTCTAGAACTTTCTCCTGGAATAGAGAAAAGAGAGGCCTGCAGGATCCACCGGGAATGAGTTTAATGATGAAATCTGGCCAGAATTCAAGCTCTTTGAATGCCCAGCCATAGGGCTGGACAGAGGGGCTGCCCCTTGGGCCCATGGCCTGTATCCTGAGCAGCTGCCCCTGCCCCCTCCTGTGCTGTCCTCTCCACACCCTGCCTGGCCCAGGGGCTGAACCGCCCAGGCCAAGCCTCAGGCTCAGGATGGGAAAGAAGCTCTTACGTCTTCCTTGCCAGTGACGCTTGGAACCTCCCATGTTCCAGTGCTTTAAGAATGCATTTGGAGTGGTATTTCCTTTAGGGGCCAGGGAAACTTTAAAACCAGGGCAGAAGGAAAGCCAGTTTTTTCTGAAGTACATTATTTCTGCCAGGAAATTTCCCAGCCCACCAGCAGCCCCCAAGTCACCTGTGTCCCCGGGGCATCAAAGGCCCCGGGGGCTCCAGGGAACCCGGTAGCATTAAATTGTTCAGTAGAGTTGGGGATTCAAAGAGATGGCTTGACACCAGGGACGTGCTCCTGTGTCCCTTCCCGCTAAAAGTGTTGGCTCCACCTTAGCGGCGTCCCCTCCCCACGGCAATGCTGTGGGCTGACTAGCGTGGCTGCAGGAAGAAGAGCGAGATGGTGCAGCTCGTAAAAGCGGCTCCAGGATGGTTTTGACTTTATTTTCTCTCCCCAGGTGTTCTCAGCTTCAGTTCCGCACAGTGTTTAGAGTTTTTAGTGAAAGAGTTTGGGTGTCCCCTCATCCGAGCGCTGTGTGGCTTAGTGCATTTGAAGGGAAAGCTTTTGGGGTTGTTTGCAAGCAGCTTTCTGGTTCTCATCATTGTGTCCTGAGGTCCCCAACTCATCCTGGGACCCTGTTCTCCCAAAGGATCCTCAGTGACCAGAAGCCCGGCCAGCCTCCTGGCTCCTGGGTAAGTGAAGAAGCCTTGTATGTGGCACACGTCTCAAGGGCGAGTGGGTCCTGTGCTAGGGCTCCACACGGGTCACTTACCGCTGGCCTGGTTTCGCCTGGGTCCTGCCTCGATGAGCACTGTGTAAACCTCCTCATGTTGTGATAATCGGGCATTAAATGGCAACTCTGGGCGCTGCGTCTCTGTTGTCCTTTCTGAAGGTTGTTGTCAAGTGTGCATCTGGTCCTCCCAGCTTAGGGGTAGGGACTATCCTGACCAACTGGCTGACTTTTCCCCAGAAACAGCCTCCCTTTCCCACGTTGGCTTAGTACCATGCCTGAAATCTCACCATTAAGACACTGAAAAGTCACCAGCGCTCAGATGTAAGATGTGAGCACCTGCCTGCTCTGCCTCTGTCACCTCCCACCTAGGGGGTTTCAACAGCTTCCTTACTCTTCTTGCTGCTCCCCACTCTTCTCCATCCCATCCTCTACATCAGTGGTTCTCACTGTGTGGTCCTCAGACCAGCATCACCTGGGAACTTGAGACAAATTCATATTCTCAGGCCCCACCCCAGACCTTCTGAACCAGAAACTCACGGGAGGGGACCCAGAATCTCTTAATGAGCCCTCCCGGTGATTTTAATGCAGCTGCAGTTTGAGAACCCATGACCGTACCCCAGAGAGATCCTTCTAAAATGCAGCTCTAATCGTGTTACTCCCCTACTTAGTGGGTGGCTCCTCTCTGCCCTCAGGATGAAGTCCCCCCCTTGGCTTGGCATGAAAAGCCATTTGCAACCTTATACCTGGCTTCCCCTACCTTTCCAGCCTCACTGGCCACTCCTTCCCACCGCCCATAGCCACACTGGCTTCTGTGTCAGTTCCTCAGAACAACATCCTTTCCCTCTTCTGGGTTTTTCTTTTTTCATGCTGTTCACTCCACCTGGTGTGCCCTCTCTCCATTTCAGCTGAGCAGCCTTCTGCTTATTCTTCTAGGCCCAGTTCAAGGAAATTTTCTGCAGTTTTCCTTGACACTAACTTGTAACCATTAATACTTTGTACATGGATATGGTTACTTATGGGTTATTGAATACCTGCTATGTGCTAGGCACTGGGGAGATAGAAGTGAATAAGAATAGTCCCCACCCTCAGGATGCTCACAAGACACAGACACAGAAATATAGTTATGAATGATGTGACAGTTGCAGTAATATACATTATAGGAGTTGCGGGGAGAGGGAATTGGTCATTGGGAAGGCTTCCTGGAGGAGGAGGTACCCAAACTATGTCTTACAGGATGAATAGGAGTAGCCTGGAGTTCAGGCATATGGGGGACGGGAGACCTCCCTTCCAAGCAGAGCAATCAATACCTTCTGTCCTGTCATCCAGCAGACAATGACAGGCACGCGGAGCACTGCCTGCTGCCCCAACGCTGCCAATTTGGAGCCTTTGCCCTAGGAAAGCCCACTGAGCCAAAGAGGTTGACAGCCCTGAGGGCAGTGGGATAAGGGGACTAGGCCTGGGGGTCCTGTTAGACGACAGGGGGGACTGACTAATGAGAAGTGTCTGTAACTTGATACCCCGAAGTCAGTTTCCGTGGAAGGCATGAAGACAATATCGCCCAGGTGAGCAAAGCAGGGTCTGAGGTTTGAGACGTTAGCAATGACAAGGCAACATTAAAAAGATGCCATTTATTAAGCCTTTCTGTGTGTCTGGCTGGGCCCAGCACTGTGCTAAGTCCTGCACACATCATAGTCTCATTTAATGCTCACTTTATGAGGTCAGTGTTGTTATCACCACTTTATAGATGAGGAAACATTCAGTTTAAATAAGTTCCCAGCTAACCCACGTACTTTGCGGGTGGGAAAGTAAGATGATGCAGCCACTTTGGCAGTTCCTTGGAAAGATAAGCGTTTGGACCCAGTAATTCCACTCCTAGGTGTCTACTCAAGAGAAATGAAAACATGTTCATGCAAAGACAAGACTTGCACATGAATGTTCGTAGCAGCATTATTCATAATAGCCCCAAACTGGAAACATCTAATATCCATCAACTGTAAACAGAGACAAAATATTAGATGCATACACTGGAATGCTATTCAGCCATAAAAAGGAAGGAAGTACTGACACAATATGGACTCTCAAACACAATAGGCTGAGTGAAAGAAGCTAATCACAAAAGATCACGTGTTGTTGATTCCATTTTTATGAACTGTCCAGAACAGGCGAAGCTATAGAGACAAAAAGTAAATTAGTGGTTGCCTGAGATTGGAGTTGAATTTTTGTTGAGTGGCCTGAACAAAATACTAGCAAACCAAATCCAGCAACGTATAAATAAAAAGGATTATACACTGGGAATTTATCCCAGGAGTGCAATGTTGGTTTAAAAACCTGAAAATCAATTCATGTAATACACCATTATCAGTAGAATAAAGAACCAAAACCACATGATCGTCTCAGTAGATGCAGAAAAAACATTTAACAAAATTCAACACCCCTTCGTGATTCAACAAAAAACAATGGAGTAGGAATAGAGGGGAACTTCTTCAACCAGATAAAGAGCATCTGTGAAAAACCCACAGATAGCATCATACTTAATTGTGAAATACTGAATGCTTTCCCCCTAGATCAGAAACAAAACAAGGATGCTTACTCCCCCCATTTCTATTCAGCATTATTCTGAAGGTTCCAGCTGAGGCAATTAGGCAAGAAAATGAAATAAAAGATATCTGGTTTGGATGGAAGAAAAACTAGTTCTATTTGCACATAACATGATCTTGTATATAGAAAATCCTAAGGAATCCATTAAAAAATATAAACCTAGTAAATGAGTTCAGTAAGGTGGTAAGATACAGGATAAACACACAAAATTAGTTGTATTTCTATACGCTAGCAATGAACAACTCAAAAAAATGAAATTAAGAACACAGCTTCATCTGCAATAGCTTCAAAAATTAAATATTTAGGAATAAATTTAACCAAAGAAGTGCAGAACTTATATTCTGAAAACTACAAAGCATTGTTGAAAGAAATTAATATCTAAATAAATGAAAGGATGGCAATATTTCGCAAATTGATTTATGGATTCAATGCAGTCTCCATCAAAATTCTAGCTGGCTTCTTTGCAGAAATCGACAAGTTGATCCTAAAATTCATATGGAAATATAAGTGACCAAGAATAGTCGAAAGAGTCTCAAAAAAGAAAAAGTTGGAGGACTCACACTTCCCAATTTCAAAACTTATTACAAAGCTACAGAAGTCAAGACACGCATAAGGATAGACATATAGATCAATGGAATAGAATTGAGTGTGCAGAAATAAGCCCCCACATTTACAGTCAATTGATTTTTTAAAAAAATAAATTGCTTGTCATTCTTATTTACTTATTTGGTGAGGAAGATTGGCCCTGAGCGAACATCTGTGCCAATCTTCCTATATTCTCTATGTAGGATGTCACCACAGCACGGCTTGATGAGTGGCGTGTAGGGCTACGCCTGGGATCTGAATGCATGAACCCCAGGCCACCAAAGCAGAGCACGTGAACTTAACCACTACGCCACAGGGCTGGCTTCTACAACCAATTGGTTTTTGACAAGGGTGCCAAGACAGTTCAATGCAGAAAGAATAATTTTTTCAACAAATGGTTCTGGGACAATTGGATATCCACATGTGAAAAAATGAAGTTGGACCCCTAACACACACCATATACAAAATTTAACTCAAAATGAATCAAAGATCTAAATATAAGTGCTAAAACTATAAAACTCTTAGAAAAAAGCACATGCATAAATTTTCATGACCTTGGACTAGGCAATAGTTTCTTAGGTATGACACCAGAAGTACAAGCAACAAAAGAAAAAAATAGATAAATAGGACTTCATCAAAATTGGAAAATTCTTTGTTGCAAAGGACTTCATCAAGAAAGTAAAAAGACAACTTACAGAATGGGTGGAAATACTTGCAAACCATATATCTAATCAGGGACTTGCATCCAGAATATAAAATGAACACTTACAACTCAATAATAAAAATATAAATAACCCGATTAAAACATAGACAAAGGATGTGAACAGATATTTCTCCAAAGCAGATATACAAATGGCCAATAAGCACATGAAAAAATGCTCAACATCATGAGCCACCCATTAGGGAAATGCCAATCCAAACTGCGAGACACCACCTCATACCTACTAGGATGGCAATAACCAAAGGGACAGATAATAACAAGTGCTGACAAGGATGTGGAGAAGTTGGAACTCTTGTACACTGTTGGAGGGAATGTAAAATAGTACAGCCACTCTGGAAAAACGTTTGACAGTTCCTCAAAAGGTTAAACATAGAACCACCGTGCAGCCCAAGGAATTCCTCCCCTAGGTGTCTACCCAAGAGAATCGAAAACACATCCACACGAAAGCTTGTACATGAATCTTCATAGCAGCGTTATTCACAATAGCCCAAGAGTGGAACAACCCAAATGTCCGTCAATTGATGAATGGATAAAGAAAATACAGTATGTCCATACAATGGAATATTATTTAGCAATGAAAAGACATGAGGTACTGATCCATGCTACAACGGATGAACCTTGAAAACATGCTAAGTGAAAGAAGCTAAAGACAAATAGCACATGTTCTATGATTTCATTTGTATGAAATGTCCAGAATGGGCAAATCCATAGAGACTGAAAGTAGATTGCTGAAATTGATTGCTTAGATTGAAAGTGGTTGCTTAAGGCTTTGGAGGAAGAGGGAAGAGGAGTGACTGCTAATGGGTACAGGGTTTTCCTGGAAGGGGGTGATGGAAATGTTCTAAAACTGACATGGTGACGGTTACACAACTCTATGAATATCCTAAGAACTACTGAATTGTATACTTTAGCTGAATTGAATGGTATGTGAATTATACCTCACATAAACCTATTATTTTACAAATGGACGTAGGGATCTTATGGGAGGCATGAAAGTGTTCTAAAACTGATTTACGGTAATAGTTGTAGTTACTTGATGAAATTTCTAGAAATCATTGCATTGTATACCTGAAATAAGCGAACTTAATATTATGTAAAATGTATCTCAGGGCCGACCTGGTGGCGTAGTAGTGGTTGAGTTTGTGTACTCTGCTTTGGTGGTCCGGGTTTCATGGGTTTGGATCCCGGGCACAGACCTAGCACCACTCATCAAGCCACACTGTGGCAGCATGCCACATAAAACAGAGGAAGATGGGCACAGATGTTAGTTAGCTCAGCGACAATCTTCCTCAAGCAAAAAGAGGAAGATTGGCAACAGATGTTAGCTCAGGGCCAATCTTCCTCACACACAAAAAACTAAAAACTAAAATGAAATGAAATAAAATGTACCTCAATAAAGTTGTTTAAAAAAAAAGAGTTCCCAGGTAATGTAGCCAATGAAAGACAGAGCTGAAAATGTATTTGAAAGGGACAGTTTTCTAGAAAATAATAAATTTACCCAAATTGACTCAAGAAGAAACAGGAATCATTAACTAACTTCACTTGGCATTCGAGAGTTTCTGACTCCAGATGATGCCAGAGCCAGATGGACTTACAAGGGAGTTTTATTAAACCTTAATCTTGAATGTACACATTTTTCAGAGAATGGGAAAGAAAGGGAAGTGATCCAATTCATTTTATGAGGCTAGGACAACTTTGATCTCCAAACCAGACAAGGACAATGCAAGAAAAGAAAATTACCGAGGAATTTTCTTAAATGTAGAGACACAAATTGTAAATAATAATTAGCCAATTAAATATAACCTTGCAAAATAAAAATAAATCACAGTCAAGTTAGATCCATCCCAGGAATGCAAGCACGTTATCAGCATATTTACTACAAAACTCCAAGGTTTTCTCATGTGTAGAATGTGAGATAGAAATGCTACTTTTTGCAAGTTTGCCCAGGAAACTGTTCCTCATTTACTCATTGAGCAAATATTTGGGTGCCTATTGAGTGCTGGGTGCTGTTCAGACACCAGTGCATAACATGAATTCCTGCCCTCAAAAATGGAAAGAAAGCAATCTATGCGTCACCCACATTGACAAATTAAAGGAAAAACTGATGTGACCATCTCCATAAATACGGGAGAGACACGTGAAAAATTCAACATTCCTTTATGATTTTTAGACACCTGATAGATAAATGAGAATATATAGGAATTACTACTCTACAGCAAATTTCATACTGACAACAGAAACAAGACAGGACACCTTACTGACACTCCTACAAATCAACACCGTCCTAGTGATCCTGGACAAAGCAGTAAGATAAGGGCAAGAAAAACGCCCACATCTGACTTCACCAAACCTATGCAATTGACTACTCCACTCTGCTGGACAAAGGTCATGTATTTATCAGACATTTATTGAGCATCTACCCTGTGCCAGGGTGGGGTCATAACTACTGCTCCTTCCTTGTCTACCCTGTGCCAGGGTCGGGTCATAACTACTGCTCCTTCCTTGTCAAGGGTATTGACCTGCTTTAAGGCTTGGCTTCCTCTTTCCATGGATGGACAAGGCCTGGCAGGTGCGCACCTGCAGCACATCTCTTGAGGTCCCTGAAGTTCTAGATTACAGCAGGAGCAGAAGAGCCAGACCTCTCTGGGGCTTCTTTTGAGGAAGATTAACCCTGAGCTAACTACTGCCAATCCTCCTCTTTTTGCTGAGGAAGACTGGCCCTGAGCTAACATCCATGCCCATCTTCCTCTACTTTATAGGTGTGATGCCTCCCACAGCATGGCTTTTGCCAAGCGGTGCCATGTCCACACCCAGGATCTGAACCGGTGAACCCTGGGCCGCCGAGAAGCAGAATGCGCGAACTTAACCACTGCACCACTGGGCCGGCCTCTCTCTGGGGCTTCTAAACGAGATTTTCTAACAGGCCTCAGCAGTGTGACAATACCATTTTGTTATGAATATCCATATATTTCGTTTGCCTCTTGATCCTTCAATCAATCCTGGAAGAGATGACAGGCAATGAAAGTGAAGTTTGGAAAGTTTAGGACACTTAGAGCCACAAAAAGAACTGGAAGCAACCTTCGCTCATTTATTTTACAAACACGTTTCGAGCATCTTCTATGCACTTGCATCTGCCAGGTGCTGGGGAAACTACAGCCTCTGCTGCCTTCCTGGAGCTCACTGCCTTTTCTAATTCAAATCACATATTTTACAGATCTGTACATTCATTTAAATAAATACTTTTGAGCCTCTCTGTTCTAGGCCGGTGGATCTCAAATTTCAGCTCTCATCAGAGTCACCTGGAGGGCTTGTTAAAGCACAGATTGCTGGGCCCCATCCCCAGAGCTCTGATTCAGTAGGTCAGGGGTGGGGCCTGGACATGTGCGTTTCTGACAGGCTCAAGGAAATGCTGCGGCTCCTGCCCAGGGGAACCCTACTTTGAGGACCGCTGCACTAGCAATGTGCCCACACTGGGATTCGTGCGTTACACAGCGTAGAAAGAAAGAAGACAGTCCCTAGCCCTGAGGCACTTACAGCTCAGTGGAGTTTGAGAGACATTCACTTACTCACTCATTTGTTCAACAAACCAGCGCCTTGAACACATAATAACATTTAGTTTTGAGGAAAACCCTATGAGCTGGATATTGTTATTAGCCCTATTTTTATGAATCAGGAAACTGAGACTCAGAGAGTTTAGGTAATGTGCCCACGGTTACACAGTAAGTGACAGAGCCCAGGCTGGGGTCCAACAGTCCCTACTCTTAACCTCTAGTTAAACTGCACACAAATAAGTAATTTAATGATGTGTTATACATGCTTCCGCTAAGGAAAGAACAGAGGGCTTTGGGAGCCCAGATGGACTCCAGTTGGGGAAGAATGAACTCAGGGAGGTCACCTCAGGAGGGACCTGAAGGAGACACTTGCCCAAGGGAAGAGAGGAGAAGGCTGCACAGCAAGTAGAAGGAACTGCTCTGGAAGAGGCCGGGATGCCCAATGGTTATGGTATATGCAGTAGAGCATCTCAACAAATCCCAATTCACTGGTCTCAGGCTCGCGCCAATCCTCAAGTGACCATGTGGAGAGTCACCAGCAGGATGCCCAGTGTATCTGTTGGCCGGTGGCTGTGTTAACCCAATAAAGGCCACATACCCTCCTGGCACACTTGTGCACGCATGTGTGTGTGCGTGTGCGTGTGCGTGTTCCTTCAAAGGGATGACTGACCACCAGACAGGTTATTTTCCCAGCCTGGGGACCACTGCCCTCTAGTGGCCACTCTGCCAAATGCCAAAATTGGGGAAAGAACTACCCTTTTTTGAGACTATTGAAGACCAATAAGGACCTGGTTTTATTTTATTTAATCTCCCAGAAACCTTATAGAATAGATATTATTATCCCCAATGAGGCTCAGAGAGGTGAAGTTACTTGCCTGAGGTCACACAGCTGGAAATGATGGACAGGCCCATGCCTAGGGCAAGGCAGCAGATGAGGGAAGAGAAGCGCCTCGCTTGCCTCACCCTAGTCCCAGCCCTACTGATGGACTAGGACTAGAGTCGAGTCAGTCAGCTCCAAGGCTCATGGTCTTAACCACTATGCGGTCCAGCCTCCTAACTGGTATTTTAGGGGTTCCATTCTGAACTTGGACGTTTGCTCTGTGTGTACAATGCTAGATTCTGAGGGGGGAAAGACACAGCCCTTCAAAGGCTCATGGAGAGCATGATTCATGTCCTGCAAATGGAAGCTGTGAGAAGACACCTTGCTCCAGGAACAGCAAAGGAAGCCTTTTGTGTCTGTGTGTGTGGGCCTGTGTGTGTGCGTTTGGTGTCCTAAGGAAACAGGTCCTCAGGGACGCCTAAAGGCAGTGTCCCAGCCACAAGGAGACTTCCTCCCCAGGCCGTGCATCCTCTGAGGCAAGCCAGTTGGAGGTGCAAGGGAAGTGTCTGTTGGATAAATGACTATGAACTTGCAACACAGTTGATCTGCTGTCCATCGCCACCACGCACATGGTTGTCATTGTGCTGTGCGGTCGTGAGGCATAGAAGGAAAACACTCACCAGTGTGAAGGTAATTAGCATTGTTTGGCTCAGACATCCCCAGCTTTGCTCATTTTGCCCGCATTGTTCATCAGGGCCCAAGTCAGTAGGTTCCCTAAAACCAATTCACAAGTTCTTACTGAGCACCCAAAGGAACTCAAAACACAGGGAGAGGGAAATTATAGAGGTGGAGCTCTGTGCCATTTCTCCAGCACCACTGAGATGCATGGCACTGGCCTAAGCCTGTTACTCCTTCAGTCAACCCAGAGTGGGGGGAATGGCGAGACCTTTTAGAGATGAGAAAGCAGCTTGGAGAGGGCAAGGGACGCATCCACGGTCCCGCAGCCAGAGGCAGAGCTGAGGTTCGAGCCTCAGGCCAACACCTCAACGCCTGTGCCTGTGGTTCTTGAAGTATCCCCCAGCCCAGTAGCATCAGGACCACCTGGGCACTTGTTAGAGATGCAGATTCCCAGGTTCCACCACGGATCTACTGAGTCTGAAATTCTGGACGTAGGGCCCAGCAGTCTGTGTTTTAACACACTCTCCAGGGGATACCGTGGATTCTCAAGTGTGAGAACCACAGACCATTGCTACAGTGGTCCCCAAGCTTCAACGGCCCACGGTCAGATGGGGACCAACCCAGACTGAGACAAATGCAAATAACTCCAGTCAATAATACTCTATAACAGCGCCAGAGGGGGGAGAGTCATTCTGGGGCTTCGGAACAGGTTTCACGGAAGAGATGACGTTTGAACTTGGCCATGACGAGTGGAGGGACTTTAAAGATCACAAACGGAAGAAAAAGGCTTTCAGGTAGAACACAGGCAAGGAGGCCAGAGAGTGCCTGTTCATAAACGGGATAGAGCTTAGCTCATGAAGACCTTGCCTGCCAGGCTGAGAGGTCTGGCCCTTATCCTGGAGGCGCTGGGGAGCCATGGGAGGTTTGTTTTTTGAGCACGGGTATGCTCATAGCTCAAATTCCCAGTATGTCACTGCCCAACAAGAGCGTTTTCTTACTTACTCACTGTGGATGGCAGAATAACGCCCCTCCCCCCCCGAAGATGGCCGTGTTCTAATGCCCAGATCCAGTGAATATGTCATGTTACATGGCAAGGGGAAATTAAGATTGTAGATGGAATTAAGGCTGCTAATCAGCTGGCCTTGAGATGGGGCGAGTATCCTGGGTTATCCAGGTGGACCCAGTATAATCGCAAGGGGTCTTCTAAGTACAGAGGGAGGCGAGTCAGTGTCAGAGTCAGTGAAAGATTTCAAGATGCTGCACTGCTGGCTTTGAAGATGGAGGAAGGGGCCACGAGCCAGCCATGCAGGCGGCCCCCAGGAGCTGGGAAAGCAAGGGAAATTCTTCCCTAAAGCCCCAGAAGGAACACAGCCCCGCCAACACCTTGATTTCAGCCCATTAAGACCCACTTCAGTCTTCTGACCTCCAGAGCTGTACGACAGACCTCTAGAAAACTGTGAGTTTTCCTTTCTTCAACCAAAGACAAATAATAACGAGTCACCATTTTCCGAATACTTCCGGTGTCGTGTACTTTATGCACGTGCTCCCTTTAATCCTCCCTATCACCCCATGAGACAGGCATTATTATCTCCATTTTTCATATGGGGAAACTGAGGCTTGCCTGAGCTAATAAGGAGCGCAACCCGCATTGAAACCCAGGCCTGTCTCCCAAGCTCGTCCGCACTAGGCTCCAGAAAAGACTTCAGGACAGCCTCCGCTTGAGGACTTCAGGACAGCCTCCGCTTGAGCTTGCCTGGATGGGTGTCAGACCAAGGTGCTAGGGGCCTTCCCCGGCTGGAGCAGGGGCAGAGGGTTGGAGGACCCTGGACATCCTCTCCCTCTAAGGAGGAAGTTGGTGAAGACAAATTTGAACTCCTCAGTGTTCCACCCTGACTTGGGTCTGCTCTCATCTAGGCCAAGGGAGATAGAAGCCCAGGCACTGGCTGCTGGTTCACAGAAGATGGCCTGCATTTGTCACTTGCCTGATCCATCACTTGTTTACCAGTAACCTTAAGCAAATTCCGTACTGCTCCCTGTCTTAGTTTTCCATTCTATAAAATGGGGATAATGATAGTACCCACCTTTGAGAGCATTCTATGAGTGATCATATATAACGGGCTTAGAAGAGAACCTACAGAAAGTAAGGCTGATGACTGATATTATTACTTCATGTCATAGGAGAGCTAGCCCACCCCAAGCCCCCTTCTCAGGAACAATGGTGACGATCAGCTATGCAGATGGGTTCACATACATACTCTTGGTTTGTTTTTTTTTTTGTTTTTTTGGAGGAAGATTAACCCTGAGCTAACATCCACCGCCAATCCTCCTCTTTTTTGCTGAGGAAGATTGGACCTGAGCTAACATCTGTGCCCATCTTCCTCTATTTCATATGTGGGATACCTGCCACAGCATGGCTTGATAAGCAGTCCTAGGTCCGCAGCCAGATCCTAACCAGCAAACTCCAGGCCACCAAAGCAGAGCACATGAGTTTAACAACTACACTACTAGGCTGGCCCTTACATACCCTTTTAACATGAACGTTTTCATGTGTTCACCAAATACTCCTTTAGGAGTTTTTAACCTTTTATGGGTTTGTGGACCCTTTGGGAATCTGATGACAACTGTCGACTTTGTGTATCTGATCAGTCCACTCTCTTCTCTGAAAATTGCCCCTGGGCACACAGGGGCAGGTCCCCGCAGCTATGCTTGGACTCTGTGGGTGTTGGCAGGCCCCCTCAGCTCACAGGAAGCCTGGCCCACGCTAGTGGGCACTCACAGCTACTTTGCCCAGCCTTCCAGCTGTGCAGGCTGTGCACTGCCCAACTCTAGGGGGCGCCGTGATATCGACCTCAATTCATAGTCCTGGAGTTGAGTAACATGGAGCCTTGCAAGCTTCTGAGCCAGGCTGGGGCTATGCAACTCTCTCTCAAGGGAATTTAATAATTGAGGTTCTAAGATTAGTCTCTGCTGGTGGCTTGAACTGAGGACACACAAAGACCATTTGGCCCTGCAGAGTAGCTGCCCTTTGTTCTTGGGTACTTTCCAGGTCCTTGGGTAGGGAACATCTTACACAACTTGAGGCCACAGGCTCATGGAGCTCATGGTCCAGCAAAGGGTGGGATGGGTCTTTATACACACGTGCACGCACAATGATGAGGGAAAAACAAGGAAACAAAGTGACACGTACTGGGGAAGCCCCGGGGCCTATGGGAAGGGCACCAGAGTCATGAGGATGACTAGGAGACGGCCAGGCAAAGAGGCTGGGGGACTCACGCAGGCAGAAGGAACAGCAGAAAGGTGGCGGTCGGGTGGCCTCAGGAACTGGCGGAGGCTGAGAGACAGGATTGAAGAGGCAGCTGGCGCTAGATAGGAGGGGCCTGTGGCCATGCAAAGGAGTGTGGACTTGATCCCAAAGGGGAGAAGGAGCCCCTCTTTGCATCCATTTTCTTTGGCTATCCTCATTTCCACTTCTTCCGGTCGCTGGTCTCATCTTGCCCCGTGACATGAAACATGAATTCTCCAGTCCCTGGAAGTGAGCCTAGAATTGATCTCCAATAGGTACATCATAGAGCAGTGGAAGAAGCAGGGGTTTTGACCACAGATAAATGTGGATTCTAATTCTGCCCCTGCCACTCACTGGTCGTGTAACATTGGGCATCAGTGAAAAGGGGGAAAGACATCTACTTGGTCCAGCAAATATTTATTGTGTGCCTAATATGGACCAGATGTGGGGACAATAGTTAACACTTACCAAGCTACGACATACTATGTGCCAGGCACGATTACCAAATCCTTTTCATCTATCACCTCATTTAATCATTTCTACAACCCTATGAGGGAGGCACCATTATTCCCCCATTTTACAGATGAGGAAACGGAGACCCCCAGAGATTAAGCTGTTTACCCAAGGTAGCTAGCAAAGCCAGGATGCACACCCAGGTGGTCTGGCTCCAAAGTCTGGGCACACAACCTGGTTTCCGGCAAAGCCCTAATCAGGACAAAGAAGCCTCTGCTCTCATAGAACTTACATTCTAATGGAGGGAGCAAATGGTAAACAACAGACAAAGAAGAAAAGCAGCATGTTAAAAGGTATAAGTCCTAAACAGGAGAAAATAGAGTGAGGTGAGGGAGACTAAGAGTGCGGGGCAGGCGCAGGTGCTTGCAGTTTTAAATGAGATGGTCAGGATAAGCATCATTAAGGTGGTGACAGTTGAGCTAAGACTTGAAAAAAATCGAAGGAGTTGGTCATGTGGCTATCTAGAGGAAGAGCAATCTAGGCAGGAGGAGCAGCCAGTGCAAAGGTCCTGAGGCAGGAATGTGCCTAGTGCCTTCAAGGAACAAGGAAGTCAGCGTGATTGGAGCAGAGGTGAGGAGCAAGGGGAAGAGTGATAGTAGATGATGTCAGAAGGAGGCAGGTCATGTAGGGCCTTGTGGGCCATGCAAGGACTTGGCTATTAGTCTGAGTGCAATGAGGAGCCATTGGAGGGTCTTGAGGAGTGAAATTACATGATCTGACATGATACTTTAAGGATCACTTGCTGCTCTGTTGAGAGTAGACTGCAGAGGAGCAAGGGTGGAAGCAGAGAGACCAATCAGAAGGCTCCTGAAGTAATCCAGGCAAGAGATGGCGGTGGCTTGGATCAGGCTGGTAGTGAAGTGATGAGGAGTGGCGGATTCTGGATCTCTTTCGGGGGTAGAGCCAACAGACTTCCTGATGTGGGGAAAGAGATTCGGGGAGGGAAATCAGAAGTTCAGCTCTGGACTTGTTAATTCAAGACGCCCTATTAGACTCCCAAGTGGGAGTGTCAAGGAACCGGTTGAACATGGGAGTGTGGAATTCAGGGAAGAGGTCCAGGCTAGAGTTATAAGTTCGGGAATCATCAGGATCTAAGTGGTATTTAAAGTCATGGGCCTGGATGAGATCGTCAAGGGAGTGAGCAGAGAGAGGAGAGTAAAGACCAAGGACTCGGGTCCTCAGTGTTAAGACAGTGTCAGGAAGAACAGAGAGAACCAACAAAGGAGGTCAAGAAGGAGCCGCCAAGGAGGGAGAAAGAAAATCAGGACAGTGTGGCGTCCTGGAGGCCCAGTGAAGAAAATGTAGCATGGAGGAAGGCACAGGAAGCTGCTGGGAGGCCAAGCTTGGTGACCATTGGGTTCAACAATGTGGGGGGCACCTTGATGAGAGCTGTTTCAGTGGCTTGTGGGAGCAAGAGTCTACCTGGTGGTGTAGCAGTTAAGTTCACGTGCCCTGCTTCGGTGGCCCAGGGTTTGATGGTTTGGATCTCAGGCACTGACCTACACACTGCTCATCAAGCCATGCTGTGGCAGTGTCCCACATATAAAATAAATATTGGCACAGATGTTAGCTCAGGGACAATCTTCCTCAAGCAAAAAGAGGAAGAGTGGCAACGGATGTTAGCTCAGGGCCAATCCTCCTCACCAAAAAAAGAAAGAAAGAAAGAAAGAAAACACCACACACACAAAAAAAGTCTGATCAGAGGGAGTTAAAGAGAATATTGGAGTGCAGGCATTGGCTTCCTTCCTGAACTCCTCCTGCTGTCTCCAGTGGCCCCACAGAGCACGCCTCCAGGGCCTCTCTGAGTGCATTGCTCACCCTCCCCACTGCTCAACCCCAGCAACATCCTGGTGTCTCCCCTTGACAGATGGCAGCTTGCCTATGACCCAGAATCCAGCACAATAATCCAGTGATGCTGGTAGAGGATTGTCCAGGCAGCTGCTCCTGACTCTACACTACGGGTTGTATGCAGAAATGAAGAGAAGAGGTTCTCTTCTCTTCTCATCATCTTAAGAGGTTCTATTTAGAAAGTTATGACACTGAAAGAGAGTATTTACATTCGGTACATCAAACACTGGGATCCTTAGATTTTCTCCTCTGTCTATTTTGATCCAATATAAACCTAATCGTGAGCATGCCATGACATCACACCCCTAGAGATTACTTAGAGATTACCCCAAGCCTGGAAATCTAGGGAAAATTTCAACGGAATTGAATTATTCACATCACATTTAAACAAAAGCAAAAAGTTATTTTACTGAAAAGAAAAATATTGGAGGAGAGGAAGCAGATGCTGTGAACATAGTGGCAACTTTTCAGTGACTTCTGCTGCAAAAAGGAGCAGAGAAACGGGGCAGCAGCTGGAGGGAGAAGTTGGGTCAAGAAGAACCATTTTATTATGGGAGATGTCACAGCATGTGTCTACACTGATGGAAACGGGCTCATCTACACCGTCTTTCTTCCCTGTCTTTGCTCCTTCTATCCCCAGATCCCTGAAATCCTTCAGGGCTCAGCTCAGGTTCCCCTTCTTTCCTGAAGCCTCCTGAACTTCTCTGAGTCAGAAGCCGGAAGGACTCTCTTTTCTCCTCCCCATCCCTAACTCCCACAGCACCCTGTAAGGGTATTTACAATTTGAGTCTTATGATTATGAGTACAAGCTCCCTGAGAGCTGCTCCATATCCTGCCCATCTTGGAACCCACAGCCTCCCTACTCCTCATTTTCCACATGGGAATACACCTAGAATGGCTTGATCAATGTTTGTTGAATGACCAAGTGAACTGCAGGCAGCCAGATTTGTACAGGTTGGTCCAGGGACCTAGAAACAGCTATTTTATAAGTACTGTGTCTCGAACTCTTCCCTTGAAGTAGCCCTAGTAAGGTGAACGTTTACACAGGGTGGTCTGGGGAAATAGCTTGAATCACCTGGAAATTTCCTCGAAGGCACATGTTTTCTCTGAAAATTCCTAAAAATCTTATAACCTACTCTGATAAAACCCTGGGTTTTTCTTATTTCCATATAATACTGTAATTTTTGTTTATCATTTGTTATTCAATTTTCTGCCAAAAGTCTTGAAATAAAACTTACACTCCAGCAAGGGGCACACCAGCAGTTTGTGTGTCTCTCAGTTTGAGGATCTGATATAGGATTTGACACTGAAGTAGTTGCTTTACAAAATAGTGAGGGATTTGTGAGCCTGAAGATATTATGACAGTATTCTGCCTCTGATGGTGGAATGTTTTAATTGTAGGAGAGAATATATGGAACATTCATATCTACTTAATTTACAAGGGGCAATATTTTCTAGTTGGGTGGCATAATTTGATGATTAATAATAAAACAAAAGAAAGGGCTTTGGAGGCATGCAGGCCTGGGTTGGAATCTCGGTTATATGTCTTGTTCATTCTGACTTTATATGAAGTAAACTCTTGAGGCTCTAGTCTCCCACCTATAATATGGAGATGGGAAGAATAATATCGCCTGCATCCTTGGGTACCTCCTGTTGTGGGTACTGAGTGAGCCATAGCCCTTGGCACTGTGACTGCACATAGTAAGTGCTCAATAAATAAATAAGGGGGCCAGAGACTCAGACCAGCAAACAGGTGATCACAATCCACAGTGAGAAGTGCTGTGGTAGAGGGTACCCAGTCCTGTAGGAACCCCTGGGACATCAAGGAAGGCTTCCTGGAGGAAGTGACAACTAATTTGGCCAGTTGAAGGGGGGTGGAGGAGTCTTACAGGCAAAGAGAAGAATAGTGAGAGGGCTGAGATCACAGAGGGGAGGCAATGGTGAGAGATAATTATGGCTGATGATGGCAGGAGCAATGAGACCACGTAGAACCAGGCAGCCAGGAAAAAAAGTTTGTCTTTCACCCAGAGAGCAATGGAGGCCATGGAAGAGTTCTAAGCAGGGGAGCAACAGATCAGAAATGCAAGACTGGGGACAGGGAGACGGGGGAGGAGGTGAGAGTGGAGGCATTGGCCTGGAGATGGGGAAGATGGGCACATCTGTGAGCCATTTAGGAAGCAGTGATAAGGCTTGATTGAGTGGAGGTTGGTGGAAGGAGATGGCAGGATGATCCCCACAGGGTGCATGGTGGTGCCTTCCACCAAGACAGGGACAGAGAAGGAGCTGGGGCCAGGGACGGGGTACAAGATAGCGAGTTCAGTTTTGGACAAGTAGAGTCTGAGGTGTCTGTCTGTGAGATAACCTCATGAAGGCTGTGAAGCTGGAGAAGGGTCCAGGCTGGAGACAGAGCCTTGGAAGATGTGGCTGGTTGAATAACGGCCCTCAAAGATATCTAGGCCCTGGTCCCTGGAACCCATAAATGTTATTTTATATGGCAAAAGGAATTTTGCAGAAGTGATTAAGTTAAGGATGGGGAGATTAGCCTGGATTATCTGGGTGTGCCCTAAATGTAATCACAAATGTGGGTGGCCAAGGAGGGAGGGAGGCCAAGGGAGATTTGACCACAGAAAAGAAGACAATAGAACACAGAAACAAGATGCTCTTGAAGATGGAGGAAGTCGGTTGCCAAAGAATGTAAGGAAGCAGTACCTCCAGAACTGTAAGAGAATACACGTGTCGAATTAAAACATCAAATTTAAAGTAACTTGTCAGAGCAGCAATAGAAAACTAACACAGAAGACATCAACATTAATGGCATAAAAGAAGCTGGCGGGTTGGATGAAGGTGTCCAGGAAGCCTGAGTAGAGTGAGGAGAGCAGGTCCAGCAGAGAGCTCCCAATGCCTCCAGCACTTAAAATACCAGGGTTGTGTTTCACAGCATATTTGTCTTGCCTTCTCCACCAGATTATACACATTTTTTTCAACTTTCAATTCTGACACACAAGTAGTATATGCTTGTTACAGAAAAGTGAGTATATACGGATTAGCCAAAAGAAAAAAATTTTACTCATAATGTCCTCAGTTGGTAGTATTTTAATACACATCTTTTCAGGTTTGTTTTTCTTTCTATGCAAACTACATAATCCTCTCAATCACCCTATGGGGTAGAATACCATCGGGCCATTTTAAGAGGACGACATTCAGGCTTAGAGAAGCAAGCCATTTACCCAGCTGCACACAGCAGCACCGAGATTGGAACTTCGGTGTGTCTGACCCAAAGCCAGTGTTCTTCACCGCTGTGCTCCCCTGATTGCTTCACCTGAACGAGTCTTTTCCAGAGAATCTCAGGCTCCAGAACTAAGCTTAAGTGAGTTTCTATCCTGAACCCCATCCCTCATCCACCCAAGGATACAAGTGGTTCCCAAGAGGCAGAGGTTAGGGGGTGGGGAGGAGTGGCAGTCTTTAGCCTGGTGGGGATGGTGAGCGGGGTTGAAAGACCCCAGAGTGGGCCCAGGAAGAACGAAGACATGGGTGAGAGGGCCGGGTAAGGTGGAGCGGGTTACTGAGAGCCTATCAGGTACACGCACGTGTGAGGTTCTTTCCTCGCAACATCACAACCAAGTGGGCAACACACTTCCACTTCCCATTTTACACATAAGGAAACTCAGGTTCCAAGAAGGGATGTAATTTTCCCAAAATCACACAGCTACCCAAAAGCGCGGAGCCACAAAGTCCTCGGAGACGGACACGCGGCTGAGGGCGGACCCAAAGGGCGGTGGGCGGCCCTGGCCGCGCGCAAAGCCGAGGCTGAGAGCCGGGTGTGCGGAGCCAGGGAGACTGGGGCGATGAGGGCGGAGCGGGGCACGGAGACTGGCAGGGCTGCGGGCGGGGTGGGGGTCAGGCTGAAGGGGAGAGGTCATGCGGCTGGGAACGAATCGGTAGGAGAGGAAGAGGCAAGGCGCACTGAGGTGGGGCGCAGGGGTGTGGCACCCGGGCCTTGGGAGACGAGGGAGCGGGATGAAAGGGGGTGGAGCCGTGGGGGGGCCGAGAGCGGGGCGGGGCGAGGAAGCTTCGAGGGAGGCCGGAGATCGGGAGGTGGGCCAGGGGCGGGGCTCTCAGGGGCTGGGAGCCGGGGGCGGGGCCGAGGAGCCCAGAGAAGCGGGCCGGGGGCGGAGCTCTGAGGGGCTGGGAGCCGGGGGCGGGGCCGAGGAGCCCAGAGAAGGGGCCAGGGCGGAGCTCTGAGGGTCTGGGAGCCGGGGGCGGGGCCGAGGAGCCCAGAGAAGGGGGCGGGGCGGAGCTCTCAGGGGCTGGGAGCCGGGGGCGGGGCCGAGGAGCCCAGAGAAGGGGCCGGGGCGGAGCTCTCAGGGGCTCGGAGCCGAGGGGCGGGGCCGAGGTGGGGCCCAGAGAAGGGGCCGGGGCGGAGCTCTGAGGGGCTGGGAGCCGGGGGCGGGGCCGAGGAGCCCAGAGAAGGGGCCGGGGCGGAGCTCTGAGGGGCTGGGAGCCGGGGGCGGGGCCGAGGAGCCCAGAGAAGGGGCCGGGGCGGAGCTCTCAGGGGCTCGGAGCCGAGGGGCGGGGCCGAGGTGGGGCCCGGAGAAGGGGCCGGGGCGGAGCTCTGAGGGGCTGGCAGCCGGGGGCGGGGCCGAGGAGCCCAGCGCAGGGGGCGGGGCGGAGCTCTCAGGGGCTGGGAGCCGGGGGGCGGGGCCGAGGAGCCCAGAGCAGGGGGCGGGGCGGAGCTCTCAGGGGTTGGAAGCCGCGGGGCGGGGCCGAGGAGCCCAGAGAAGGGGCCGGGGCGGAGCTCTGAGGGGCTGGGAGCCGGGGGGCGGGGCCGAGGAGCCCAGAGCAGGGGGCGGGGCGGAGCTCTCAGGGGCTGGAAGCCGCGGGGCGGGGCCGTGGGGCCCAGAGTAGGGGCTGAGGCGGGCGGTCCAGGCTAAGGTGCGGAGAGTGGCTGGAAGGCCGAGGCGGGGTGGGGACGCTCGGGGCTCCCGGCCGCGAGGGCACAGGGCTGCGGCGGGCGCAGGCAGGGGCGGGGCGGCGGGGCGGGGCGGCGGGGCGGCGGGGCGGGGCGTGCGGAGGCCCGGACGGCGCGCGCGGCCGGCGGTGAGGTCGGCCCAGCGCGGTGCAGCGAGCGCCCCCCGCGCCCCTCTCCGGCAGCCCAGGCGCCCCCGCCCCGCGCCCGCAATGCCCGAGCAGCTCAGCGTCGCCGAGTTCCTGGCCGTCACCGCGGAGGACCTCAGCTCCCCGGCCGGGGCCGCTGCCTTCGCCGCCAAGATGCCCCGGTGCCGGGGGGCGGCGCTGGCGCGGGAGGAGGTGAGGGGGCTGGGGCGGGAGGGTTCGGGGTCCCGGCAGGGCCTCGCCTGGACCTTAACAGGCGTAACCGGAGCTGCGATGGCCCTCACCGCTACCTAGAAACCTGCCCCCTCCCGAGATCTGGGAGAACCGAGTGCATCGCGAACATCAGCATTCTCGCCGTCGAGGCAGGGTGAGGGCCGGAGGGACCGTTTGGGGGGACCTCGAGGTCACCTCGATGACAGGCTTCACAGGTCGGGGGACACACCCCCAGTGCTCTTGGTGACCTGCCCCGTCTCATGTGTTTGCTCAGCGCCTCGCTGCATCTGTCTGGATTTTCGTCTTCAGAGCCCCACAAGCTTACCCCCCACGTCACTCCCCTTCTGGGAAGCAGGCCTTCCCGCCTCGGTCCTGAACTTACTTCTGCCTGGCTGCAGGGAGGCCCCCTCCCCCTGGCTGCTGGTTCTGAGATTTGGCCGGCGTTTGTGGAATGAATGCGACCGAGAAGGCGCCAG
Organism: Equus caballus; assembly: GCF_041296265.1. Classification (NCBI taxonomy): domain Eukaryota; kingdom Metazoa; phylum Chordata; class Mammalia; order Perissodactyla; family Equidae; genus Equus; species Equus caballus. The sequence goes on from NC_091685.1 coordinate 31,392,488, forward strand.
GAGCCGGGGTTCACCTTGGCCAGGCTGTTGGCAAGTTTACCGTCTCCTCTACCCTCCCCTCCCCTCTTTGTCTTTCCCAGCAAGCGTCCCAGGCCTTTTCTTTCGCCCTTGCAGGCCGCCCCACCCCATTCCCCTGCTTGCTGGAGTTTGTTCCTCTTCCCCGGACCTGCCGCATGTTCCCGGGCCTCCTCTGCAGGGAATCTTCTGGGGCAGACACTGTGCGGCTTTGGGGCAAGAGAGAATCTGTGTTTTTGTAGTTCCCTTTTGGAGGATGCCCTGAATTGGGGTGGCATTTTGGACCTCAGCAGCTGCTCTCGCCTTCCATTCTTCACTGTAAGAGTATTGACCACCTACTGGGTGGCAGATATAATACCCTGGGCCACTGTCGTGCGAGATCTCTCCTTCTCCTCCTCTCCTCTGGCAGGCTGAACTCCCATCCCAGAGTGTGTGTGTGTATCGCTTTGTAGGAGTGATAGAGGACTGTGGAAAGAGTGTGGACAGTGCAGCAGGCCTCCCTGTATTCAGATGCTGGCTCTGCAGTTTGCCAGCTGTGTGAGCTTGGGCATGTGACCTGATCTGTTGGAGCCCCGCTTTTGGCATCTGTAAAATGGGGATGCTAATCTTTACCTCACAGGGCTGTGGTATTACGTGAGGCAACGTGTGTAAAGCATGCATCTTGGTAAATAGAATGACTACCAGGTTCATTGACGGACCTCTTTAGACAGAGATGAGGTCTCTCTGGTTCTCATTTCACTCACAGAGCCTAGCCTGGTGCTTTGCACCTCGTAGAAGTGCATGCTTTGATTAAAATAAGCTGCCGATGACCTTTGGCTTTCTTCCTTGGGCAGCACTAGTAGCTTGGAGGCCACCACCCATGCAGGTGGAGGCTCCCAGGGAAGCTGCCGCAGACTCATCCTGAGGAACGAGAGCTTCCTGAGGTTTGTCTTCGTGGCCTCAAGTTTCGTGACCTGGAAGAGTTCAGTGCCATCAGCATCTTTAGGGCTTCCAGTGTTCACCCTTCTCTGTGTGTTCATTAAAATGTGAAATCAGAGCAGGAGCAGAAGGGGCTGTGCTCTGAACCCTTCTCCAGGGACAGAAATGCCCATCTGTGCCCGTGCATCTGGCCTTGCCTGGCTTGCTGTGTGTAAGCGCTTGTGTGTGCCGGCAGGGCTGGGGGTGCCCTTGGAAGGGGTCTGGAGGCCGTGGCCGGCTCTGGTCAGGGCTCAGCTTTGCCCCAGTTGAGGCCAGACAAAACTGGGCCTCCTTTGCCTTTGGGACTTTGGTTTGATGCATGCAGGAGTTCAGTTTTGCAGCAGGAATGCTGTAGGACCCAAACACAGCTTTTCTCCTCAGCATTGAATTCACTGCCCCAGAAGTTAGAATCTGACCTTTGGATTGGACTTTCCTGAGTTTCCTGTTTGGTTTTGCATTCATGTTTATATTTACATGTAGTTTCATGCTGACACCCCCACCCCCACAGTTCTGGGCATGACTAACCCACTCCCGGGCCTGAAGCTCCATTTGGCTGAATCAAAATGCAACTGTTCTTAAGGCACGTCTTCCAGTCCCAGCTGGTTTCCTGGGAGTAGCTAGGGACTCTGTCCTGGGACTTGCAGCCCTTTTTTGCAGTCCTGCTAGGAAGGACCCGGGGCAAGTCACGGGAAACTTGAGTGTCAGTGCTGAGGGACCCTTTAAGAGAGAGCTCACCTAGGAACTCCCTCCTTTAAGATGGGGAAACTCTTGTCCAGAGAGTGCAGGGGGCTTGTCCACGCTCCCGTAGCTGGGAAGGGGAAGAATTGGCATTTCCACCCACAGGTTCTAACCCCTGGTCCTATTCCCTTTCTTTCTACAGTCCAGCTGCCTGTCTCCCTGTGTAACTTCTCTGAACCTCAGTTATTTCACCCATAAAATGGGTCTAATAATCCCTCCTTGCTTTCCTCTCTGGGTCGTTAAGTTCTTTCTTTTTGGTTGTGAAACACTGTACAAATATAAGGGGGTATTAAGACAGATAATCATTCTCTCAGCCTTCCTCCTCCCTGGGCCCCTTTGCATCCATCATCTCATTGATATTCACAATAACACAGGTGAAAATGGGTCCAGGGAGGTTAAGGCAGTTGCTTTGTGTCACAGAGTGGGTCAGTCTAACTCTAGCCTGTGATCTGTCCAGTTCTCCATGCCATCTCTGTCCTAGGCACCAAGCACAGAAAGATGCTGCTCTGGTTTGCAGGCTGGTTGGGGAGAGGTAGCCTATCTTAGGGAGATGAGTAGGAACCCCAGGAGTCTGTCTCGAGTACCCAGAGAAAGGTAGAGAAAGGTGAGATCAGTGCCATAAGAGGCCAGTGGAGCAGGGGAGGGAGGGCGCAGTGAAGACGAATGCAGTCAGGGAGAGCTTCCTGGAGGAAGTGACACTTCCAGATGGGTCTTGAAGGGGGAAAGAACTCCGTTAAGTGGAGAGGACAAGTGAGTGAATTTGGAGACGGGTGGGAAGAGAACATATTCAGGAACCAAGTAAGCCATCTTGACCAGTGCTGAGAATTCCTGCTGTATCGTGTGTCTCAAACTACTAGTGAACTTCTGTCTCCTGATGAATCTTGGATGAAGCAGTCCTCCACAAGGAGGGGATCTTCAAAGGCTTGTGTATTATATATATTTTTTTGAAATTTAATGAAGTTTTACTTACACGTAGGACATCATAATTTTTAATTAACAATTTAAAAATGTAACAGAAAAGGCTAAAGCCACCTGTGACTGTGTCTCACAAACCCTGTGTTCTCCCCAGAGGTAACTGCTGTGGCAATGTGTGTGCTTCCCACTGTGGGTCCTCAGAGAAAGTCTACTATCAGCAAGGGGGAGTGGTTAGGAGAATGCTTACCTCAATTCGTATCATGTCTTATAATGCATGCTTTGAAGTTTTATGGGAATCAAATTTATCTTTTCCTTTGTGACTTTTCCTTTTTGAATCTTGTTTTAGAAGAAGAATTTCGTTCTTTTGTTTGTTTGTTTGTTTTTTTCTGGTGATCTGAGGGACTTGCAAGTCCCTGAGCTAACATCTGTGCCGATCTTTCCTCTATTTGGTATGTGGGTCGCTGCCACAGCATGGCTTGATGAGCGGTGTATGTCTGAACCTGTGAACCCTGGGCCGCTGAGCCAGAGCACGCCAAACTTAACCACTACGCCACCGGGCCGGCCCCAAGAATTTCATTCTTAATCCTTAATATTCTTGTCAATTTTACATTCTGCTTCGTCCTATATCTATAATTGTTTTACAAAAAATAATAAAATTTTTGTTTTACAAAAAATGATAAAAATTATGTCATCTTAGGGCTTATTTGTTTGCAAGAAAGATAAACCCTCTCAAGCTTGTTTATGTTGAAGGGAAATTTGCTTTAAGGAGTTAGAGGTGCCTGAGGGGACTGAAGAGCAGTAAGTAGTAGACCTCACCAGGGCCTCACTGGAGGCTGGGAAGTCGTCAGGGACAAAAGCAGCTGCTTCGTCCTTCTCACCACCTTTTGCCTTCCTCTTTGCACATCTGAAAAGTGCTTTTGCTCCCTTGTCATCACACAGGCCCCAAAGGGCATCACAGAGTCTTCTGGGGAAGACAGGCAGCTTCAGCCCCCACATTCACGTGACCCCACTGGTCCAGCCTCTGAAGGTGACCAAGCCAGTCTTGTGTCCCACTTCCAAGTTCCTGGCAGAGAGGCTGCTGGCCCAGCCCAGCTTCTGGATTGGTTCCAGAAGCTGGGTCTCCACCCCTGGTTTCATCAGCAGAGGTCGTGGAGCGATAGACGCAGGCAGGGTAAACATGGCCACAGAGACCTACACTGTGGGAGGGGGTACTTCTCGAGAAGAGGGGCAGGGCCTGGAAAGCGACCCCCCCCCCCACATGTCCACACCAATTTCTCTTCATTTGGCACAATCTCGGCTCCAGGGAGAGGCACTGTGCCTCCCTGATTATCCAGGCGCGGATGAATCCCAGTTTGGAAAGCTCAGGTGCAGGGGAATTAAAAAGATGGATTGGAGAGCTAAGGGGGTGCAACAGGACTTGGAGGGCCTTTGGGCTTTTGAGCTTTTTGCTGAGCAAGGGGGACCAGTGGACCCAATCCTGTCACCTAAGGAACGGATGAGGCTGGCCCCTCCACTGTTCCCTTCTCAGTGAGGGGTACCTCCCTCTCTTCTGTTACATAAGCCAGAGGTCTCACACCTCCGCGTGCACGCTGCATCACCAAGGGTCATGAGCTTTACCTTCCCAGCGTCTCTGCAGTCTACCCACTTCCCTTCGTCTCCAGTCCAAGCCACCATCACCACTGCCCGGGAACACCGCAGTGGCCTCCTGACGTGCCTCTCCACTTTCAATCCAGCTCATTTCTCCCTAACAGCACGGTATCTCTCTCCTTTGCAGTGCACACCATAGAAAAATTTTACATTTATTTGTATAATTATTTTATTAAAATCTGATTTCTCAATAGCTTTTGACTTCCATGAGAACAGAATCTATCTCATCTTGTATGCCTAGTATTTACCATAGCACCATAGTAGGCGCTCAGAAATATTTGTTGAATAACAAATAAATAAAAGAAAACTAAAAAGAAGCATTAATAGAAAATAATGGTGTGAGGGTGCTCCAGATGGAGGGAACAGCTTGGGCAAAGGCCCTGTGGCAGTAAAGAACCTAAAGTATTTGTGACACTGAAGGGAGGCCAGGGGATAGACAGCAATGGACAAATGGAAGAGTGATGCCTTCCACTGAGGAAGTTTGGGGAGGTAGGCAGGGGCTAGATCATATTCAAGCTTCGAGGCCCTAGCAGCAAGTTTGGATTTTACTTAGTTTCCAGTCAAGCAACGTGATTCAGTTTATATTTTAGAAAGATCATATCAACTGCTGGGTGGAGACTCCTTTGGAGGGGAGTGGGAGGGGACCCAAGGAGGCTGTTGTAGTTGTTCATGGAAGAGATGATGGTGGTGTGGACAGGGCCGTGACTGGGGGAGGAGAGAAGTGGGCAGATTCTAGAAGTATTTTATAAGTAGTAACATCAAGATTTGTTGATGGAGTGCGTGTGAGGAGTGGTTCCCAAGTTCTAATGGAAAAGTGCCATTGACCCTTCCTAAGAAGGGGAAATCTGGGAGAGGAACAGGTTTGGGGAAAGTCAAGAATTCTGTTTGTGGGGCCGGCCTGGGGGTGCAGCAGTTAAGTGCACACATTCCGCTTTGGCGGCCTGGGGTTCGCTGGTTTGGATCCCGGGTGCGGACATGACAGTGCTTGGCAAGCCATGCTGTGGTGGGCATCCCACATATAAAGTAGAGGAAGATGGGCACAGAGGTTGGCTCAGGGCCAGTCTTCCTCAGCAAAAAGAGGAGGATTAGCAGCAGATGTTAGCTCAGGGTTAATCTTCCTCAAAAAAAGAGAATTCTGTTTGTATATCTTATGGGTCTTTGAGACATCCAAGTGGAGATGTCAAGAAGGCAGTTGGATATGTGAGTCTGGAAATCAAAGGAGCTGGAGATACACAGTGGACTGCCGTCAACGTCGAGATAGTGGGTTTCAAAGTTGCCTCTGTGTGAGAATCACCTGGCATCATTCCCAGAGAGTCTGATTCAGTAGCTGTGTCTTCTTTAGGCTTCTTATTGCAAGTAACAGAAACCAACCTGAGCTGATTTAAACAGAAAAGGAGTTCATTGAAAGGGAATATTCAGTAGTGCACAGAATGTCTGGGAAGCTGGAGACCTGGAGCGAGGCAGCAGGCAGGATCTCAGCCAGAATCATTCTGCTGAGCCAGTTTGGCGAGGACACTGCTGCCCTGCACTAAATGCCACTGTCCCCTGGAGACTGGGCCCCTTCACTGCTGTTGCCACCAGCATAAGGACGGATCTTCCACTCTCTCTGCTCCTGGTTCCAAGTCTGCAATGAGTGCCTCTGATTGGTCGAGCCTAGCTCGTACAACTGTACCCTAGCTGCAAGGGAGGCTGAAAAGTAAGAACTTGGTTTTCTTAGCTTTTATAGGAAGCAAGCTCTGCCAAGCCTTGTGCAGCAAGTAATTTCCCAGACGAAGGAAGTTCAGATGCCAGACTGGCGAAAGATGACGGACGTCCTTGACAGCAGGTTTGCTAGCGTGCAGAAGGTGTCTGGGAATCTTCATTCGAACCAGCAGCCCAGGAGATGCTCATGCAGGTGGCCCATGAACCACATGTGTATTCACTGCATTAGCTGCTGTTTAAAGCTGTGGGAACGGAAAAGGTCACCCAGGGAGAGGAGTGGAGAGGGCCGGGGCCCAAGCTTTGGGGAGCTTCAGGATTGAGAGAGTAGGATGGAAGAGTAGTTAATAAAGGAGACTGAGAAGGAGCCACCCATGAGGAAGGAGGGAAATCAAGAGAGTACAGCGCCTCAGAAGCCAGGAGAGGGATGTTTTGAGGAGGGAGCAGTGCTCAGCTCGTCAGACGCTGCCTAGCTGTTCAGAGGTAAAGTGAGAAATGAGTGAGATGAGACCCTGGCGTTGGCAGCCTGGAGGTCATTGATGACCTTAAGAATAGGTTTAGTGCTGTTTTCCCCTCCACACCGGCCTGGACTGGTAGAGGAGGGGTCAGATGAGAAGTTCTCCTGAGATGGGGAGCAGAGACGAGGGATGGTGGCTAGGGACCTGGGCCAAGAGGGTTTTCCAGCTTAGAACCCGCCCGGCCTGGGCCCGGCCTCTTCCCAGAGCAGGCTGACTCTGCACGGGGGCCGAGGGCCTTCCTGCGCTCGTCAGTCTCCAGCCCAGTCTCTCGGAGTCTCCTCCCCTCTCCAAATTTCAGTCTTTCTTGCTCACTTCCTTGCCTGGCTTCTGCTGTTTCTAGCCACCGAGGTGACACAGGCAGGTTTGGGGAGAGAAACTGGAACTTTAGGTCAGAGCAGAAGGAAAATGCTTTCCCCGAAGGCAGTTTGGAGGTGTAGTCCTCAGACAGACGTTATTGCTGGAAGGTCCCTTTGGTGGACCTGGTTGCAGCCAGAGCACAGGAGACGGTGAGGGACAGTGAGTTCCCCAGACTCTGGGGCCGGGCCCTGGGCTCCCTTTGTCCTGGGAACGTTGTGATTGGGCGTCACCGTGGAGGGTGCGGGCGGCCGAGCGGGAACAGCTGCTAAAGGTTCTCTAGCTCAGCTGGGTTTTGACCTTGACTGAGCTTTCAAGAACTTCACATGCTGCGGGCTCCACCCAGACTCACTGAATCAGAATCTCCCAGGGGTGAGGCCTGGGCAAGCGTGCTTCAGAAGCTGCCCGGGGTGACTCTGATGTGCAGTGAAGGTGAGAACTATGGTGGTGAGCTCTTACATGCCCACTTAGGTTAGTAATCCCTTCAACTCCATTTATTGAACACCTGCTGTGTGCAAAGGCAGGATGGCAGGTTCTGAGGGCATGAAGATGACAAGGCAAGGCCTCCATCTGGAAAGGAGGACTCATGCCCATGAAAAGATGATTGACAACCCACAGCACACAGGACATGGCTGAGGTCTGTGGAGAGAGTCTAGTAAGTGAAGTCAGACAGACCTGGGTTTGAATTTCTATTGGCTGTGTGACCTCGGGCAAATGACTTACCCTTTCTGAATCTCAGCTTCCCCATCTGTAAATCAGGGGTGATGATAACTATCTTCTGGGGTTGTACAAGGGGATTACGTATAAAGCATGTAGCATGTACCTGGCACATAACATACTTAATGATTTTTAAAAATTCCCTTTCACTAAAAACACAACTACACCTGCACATGGGACAGTTAAAGCGATCAGGAAACACACAGAGAAAAGGGGGAGATATTGGCAACAGGGATGAAGTAATGACTATGAGTGAGCCCTGAAATTGTCTGTGCAGTCCCGGCACCAGAGCAGAACGGGAATCTGTGTACCTGGCAGGTGTCCGGGGATGAATAGCTCAGCCTAGATCTGGACGAGGCAGGTTCTGCCCTCAGCTCTGCCCTTTGCTCTCTCCCAGCCATTTATTTCTTCATCAAACACTTGTTGAGAAGCCTATGCAGTTGTCAGTCCTGGCTGCATGTTACAATCCCCTGGGTTGCTTTTAGGTAGATTTTTCTTTAATTGAGATAAAATTCATATAACATAAAATTCACCATTTAACCATTTTAACATGTACAGTTCAAGTGGTCTTTATTCACAGTGTTGTGCAATTGTCACCATTTCTAATTCCAGAACATTCCTCTCACCCCAGAAAGAAACCCTGTGCTCATTACTCCCCTGGCAACTTTCTGTCTCTATGGATCTGCCTATTCCAGACATTTCATATCGGTGGAATCCTACAATATGTGGCCTTTTGTGTCTGGCTTCTCTCAGTGAGCAGAATGTTTTCAAGGTTCGCCCGTGTCGTCTGGGTTGCTTTAAAAGCAAAATAAATAGGAATAGCAAACACACCAGGCAGTGCTGTAAGCATTCTCCATATATTAACTCATGTAATCCCCACAAGGAAGTGAAGGCGCAGGGAGATGAAACAGCTTCGTAAGCAGGGCTGCCAAATAGCACACAGGATGCCTGTGCAATATTTGGGGCACACTGATACTAAAACACTGTTCATTGATTACCTGAAATTCAAATGTTACTGCTGTCCTGTATTTATTTTTGCCAAATCTGGCAACTCTGCTAGCAGAGCGAGGGTTTGGACTCGGACGGTTCCAAGCACTTGGGGGGTGCCTCACCTGTCACACCCCGGGCGGTGCCTGACTCTCCCCTGCCCTCTCCAGGGACTCTGATTGAACAGGTCTGAAGTCGCTCTGGCACCCTTATTTTTTTTTTAGCGCTCCAGTTGATCACCCTGGGCAGCCTGGGGATGTGTTTCTCAGGGCCTAGGAATACCGAGAAGATGTTTGCTGGTGGGATAACTACCACGCAGCCCTCCATGTATGCCAGACACTGGGCTAGGTGCTTAAATGCCTGATCGCATTCAGTGCTATGAGATAGATGCCATGAGATAGTATCCCATTTGACAGATAGGGAAATGGAGGCTCAGAGAAACTAAATCACTTGCCCCAGGTCACACAGCTAAGAGTATTGGAACCAGAATTTGGACCTCAGAACAATGTGATGTAAAAGCCAGAGTTCTTAACCCCTCCTGCCTTTTCTGTGTTCCCATAGGGCCCTGCTGATATCCATTCATTCATTTACTCATTCATTCATCCCACAAACGTTTATTGCTACATAGGGACCAGGCCCTGAGCTGGGTGCTGTGGATACAAAGGCAAAGGAACCAATCCCTGCCCTTCTAGAGTTTTCAGCCTCGTAGAGAAGTCAGATGCATGGTCAGTAAGGGCCATGAGTGCCCTGAGAAAGCCTGGAATGGGCGCAGGGCGGCATGAAGGCAGGAGGGATGAGTTCTGTTGTGCAGGGAGGGGTGACCTGTAGGCTGAGTCTGGAAAGATGAAGTGTTCACAGGCAGAATGGGGGAAGGGCTCTCCAGGCAGCGTGAGCAGTGCGCGCAGAGGTCTGGCGGCTGGAAACAGGCATAGTAAGGAAATTGCAAAGCATCGGTTAGGGCTGGGGTTTAAAGGATTAGTGATGGATATCAAGCCCAAGTTGGGGGCAGGGAGGGGTTTGTCCAGGCCAACAAGGAACCCAGAGGATGGGAGGCGTGGGACCCTCTGCTGTCTGTCCCGGAGGGCAGGCCGGGCTCTCCCCAGGGTTGGGCGGAATTCAGGGCTTGGGGCCAGGAGTCGGACGGGAATCTTCGGCAGTCAGGCCGGCAGAGTTCTTGCTCTCTTAGCTCATCCCTGCCGAGCAGTCTCCCGAGAAAAATCCCAGCCAGGAAACTTGGGGTTTGCAGAGGCCTCAGCGTACGTCAAGGGTGCGGCTCCCTTCCTGCAACCCCTTTTCTTCCCCGCTTCCCAGCACCCTGCAAGGGGCAGCTGGTGAGGCCAAGCTGGCAAGGCTGGACAGGCTCCCGGGCTGGGGAGATGTCTGCGGGGGCCCAACCAAGGGGGCGCATGGCCAGTCGCAGGCTCCAGCAGCACAGGAAGGAAAACAGCAAGAGGCTGAGGGATCCTGAAATAATAAATGTCAGAGCTGGCAGGAGCCTTCCATGTCACCGCCCAACCCCTTCGTTCCAGATGAGGATTCAGCCCAGGCAGAGAAGGGGGCTGGGCAGAACAGGGGCTGGCCCCGGGCCCTGGCCCCCAGGCCTTGCAGTGCAGCCACTGCAGGGGCTGCGAGCGAGCAGGCAGGGCTGGGGGCCCCTTCCACATGGGCGATGCAGAGCGGGGCTGGGAAGAACCCTGCCGTCCGCAGACACCTCCTTCTGACTGCCCCAGCCTGGAACAGGCGTGGGGCTGATCCAGTTGAAAACCACTGGAGAATTTTGCTCCTGCTGGCGGCCGAGGTTGGAGCAGCCTTGCAGGGTACCGTTCATCTCGACTCTGAGTCCCAGAGCATCGACCTGGGAGGGGATTTGGAGGTCCTGTCCATCAGCTCTAAATGGTATGGATGAGGAAACTGAGGCACAGAGGGAGGAAGGAGTTTGCTCAGAGGGACACAGAGGGGCTAATGGCAGAGGCAGGCCTAAAATTCAGCACCCTTCCTTCCCCCAAAACATTTCTGTGTGGCCTCTCTAGAGGCTGACATCCACCATTAGGAAAGAAACGACCTGATTTCATCTTCACAGCAGTCCTTCCAGAGCCACCTGGGGCTCAGCGAGGCGGGACTCACCTCGTGGCCTGCTGTCGTGTGCTAGAGAGCGAAGTCTCTGGAGGCAGAGGGCTCCGCGCTTCCTGGAGTGACCTTGAGCCAGTTGCCTCAGTTTCCTCGTCTGTAAAATGGGGAAGATAATAACTACCTCACAGGGTTGTTGGGAGGAGTAAATGATTTAAATAACACGTCTGCCCCAAAGCAGGCACTCAGGAAGTGGTGTCTGGATTCGTCCTGGACACTCCTCCCGGGAGCTGGGAATCCGAGTCCTTCCTGTAGTGTGATCAGCTTTGGGCCAGGCTGTGCTCCCCAGTCACCCTGTCGTGCCTGGGGGACGAGGCTACACCCCCTTTCTCCCGCTTGGGCGTGGGCCTGCAGCCGAGCCCCAGAGTCGGTCTTTCTACCAGGAGAATTTATCAGGCCACTCGGCTCTTGTGCAGAACCCTGCAGGATCTCCCCATACTTGTGGGATAAAACCTAGAGGTTTTGGTTAAAGGCATGGACTCTGGAGCCTGACACCCTGGGTTTGAGTCTTGGTTCCACCACTTACTAGTTGTGTGAGCCTAGGCATACGGCATAAGTTCCCTGGGCCTCAGTTTCCTCATCTGTAGAACCTCCTGGGGTTGTTGGAAGGAATACATGAACTAATACATAGTATGTCAGGTGCTTAGAATAAAGCCTGGTACGTGGTACTGATAGAGGAGCACCCAGCCGGCTCTCGTTATCGTGAGCATGGTCTCCCAGCGGCCCCTTCCCGGCCCTGCTTGGCCCGAGGCTCACTGCTCGCCACTTCCCCACTGGCCCTGGAACCTGCCTGCTCCGGGAGACTCCTGGCTGTTCCCCAAATGTGCCGAGCGCTCCTACCAGGGGCTTTGCAGGGGCACCTCTCCTCGCTTAGAATCTTCTTCCCCTATCCTACTTTCCTCCACCAATGTCTTCATTTTTCGACTTTCTGATGAAGCATCACTTCATCCCAGGGTGGGGTGGGTGCTCCTCCTCTGTGCCCCCACACGGGCTTCTCTTCGGCTCCAGGCTCAGCAAGGCCGCCTGAGCCCTTAGACAATGTCCTTGTCTACCTTCTGGCTCCCCGACTGGGCTGTGAGCACCTTGAGGGTAGATCCTGGCATCCCTCTCTCCCCAGCACCTGCACCGGGCCTGGGTACAGCCGGGCACTCAGTGTGTGCGAATGAGCTCCTACTGCGTGCCAGTGACCCTGTTAGAGACCTTCCCCAGCCCCTCCCTCTGCGCATCAGGGTGGAGAGGGGCAGGTTTGCAGATCTGAGATTCCGAGCAGGCGCTATTAAGGGAGTGGAGCGAGCTGGGATTGCCCTAAGGTGTGATGCCAGAGAATACTTCTCGGTCCCACCCTTTCCTCTTCCTTGCTGGACACCCAGGAGGGGCCCTGGGGGGCTCCCTGCCTTTCTCTGGATCTGGCAGTTGGGCAGGTGGGTGAGAAAAGGCGAACTTCGAACATGACGTGAACAGGACAGCTCTCTTTTGCACAGCTACAAACCTCCATCTTTCTGTGATTCGATTCTCAGTGGGAGGTGGCTGAGCAGCAGTGACTGTCATTCCCATTTTGCAGGTCCAAATTCCGCTAGAGATGCTGGGGACTTGCTCAGGGTCTCAGAGCTGGTAAGGACTGAGTCCAGAATAGAACCCAGGTCTCCTCATTCTGCGTCTTGTTCTTTCCACCATGTGCCCTCTTCGTAATTAGGCCTGGAGCTTGGTGGCCGCCTTTAGCCAGCAGATCAACCTTAACCCCTTCCCGCCTGGGCCTTGCCCTCCATTGCTCCTGAGCCCCTGGCCCTCAGGCCCACTTTTCCCAGACCCCACTCTCTCCCATCTATCCCTCTTGTTGAAAGCCGTGCACCGTCTGTTGAAAGGGGCCAGCTCAGTGTCCTAAGGTGTCAAGGACTAGTTCCAGGTACCTTGGGGCAGTGGCTCCAACTTTGCTGAATATGAGAACTTCTTGTTTTCTTTTATTAACTTTGTATTATAGAAATTTTCAAACATACACAAAAGTAGCCTTACTCAGCTTCAGCAGCTATTCATATTTTGCCAATCTTATTTTCTCATCTATTAGCCCTCCCTTTTGTCTCATTATGGAGAATTTATAATAGTCGCCGGAACAGAATGATGAACCCCCATTTACTCATAACCCAGTCCTGTCCTGTCCACACCCCCACCTACTTTCTTGAGTCTCATCTTATTTTGAAGCAAATTCTAAACATCAAGAAATTTCATCTTTAAATATTTCTATATGGATCTCTAAATAGTAAGGACCCCTTTCTTGTTTGCATAACTATGATACCATTATTGTACCCCAAAACATCAACAATAATCCCTGAATCATCAATTATCTAGTTTTCAGATTTCTAGTTGTCTGATAATTGTCTAACCTCTTTTATAGTTTATTTTTTTAAAAAGCAGGATTCAAGAAAAGTCCACACATTACCATTTGTTGATGTGCATTTTGAGTCTCGTAAGATTCCCCTGCCATCGTTTGTGGTTTTGTTTTTTTGCGGTCCCCTTGTTAGCGAAACCACGAGGCTTGTTCTGTAGTTTCACACCGTCTGACAGCCCATTGCCGCATCCCCAGGTGTGGTTTAACAAGATTCTCCATCTTCTGCGCTTTCCTTAAATTGGTAGTTGGATCTAGAAATGAGAAGTCCCAGGTTTTCGGGGGGTTTTAGCATTTTATATATCATTTCATGAAATGTTTTAAGGATAACTTAATTTGCTCATTAAAGTATTGTATTTTAATTTTCGTGTTTAAATGTAGTGCAGATAATCTAATCTTCGTGTGGACATCAGAGTCCAAGAGCAAAGGAGCCAGGACCCCGCCAGCTCACCGGAGGACCCCTTTTCAGTGTCAGAGTTTCACTGACCTTCCCTCAACAGCTGTACTTTTCATATTGATTGATTGATTGATTGATTGAGAAATATGAAAAAGGACAAAATACTATCAAGAATTCAAGAATGCTTTTAAAGATTTCAGTGTCTTATTGATCATGAGAGCTGCATACATGTTTGGGATGTGGTCAGGCTAATTTGTGAGACGTTTCTTATTGGTCTTTAGTGTGTACTGTAAGTGTGGCTTCATAGGGGCCTGGTAGTAACTCCATGGGCCCCCAGGATCTGGGGCCCATGGACTGGAATGAACAAGGGAGTCAGAGTCTAAAGTCTGAGTCCCAGGTCTATCTCCACCACTTGCTGGCTGTGTGAGCTCAGGCAACTTTCTTTACCTCTCTGAGCCTCATTGACTCATCAGTCAGATGGGAGCAAAAGCAATGACTGCCTCATTAGGATGCTGTGGGTCTTAAAGGGTGGATGCCAACTGCTTTACAAACTGTAAAGCCCTGTACATGTTTGGGTTTGTATTCTTTCCCTAGTTTGTTTGCGTTTCCAATGAGACCCAGGGCAAGAAACTCAGCTGAGCCTTCTTTGCAACCTGTAAAATGAGGAGGGAGTGTTAGATTATCTTCAATATTCTGTGATTTACCCTCTCAGGGGTCAACATCACGGTCCAAAGCAAAGATAGAAAATGGTTTTCATCTCTGTGCCAAGTCTAGTTTAGTTGGTAGAGGCTACCTGAAGAGCTGTCTTAGCAGAATGATGAACCAACCCAGGGTTAGTGGGGAAAATACTGTGATTGATTAACGATGGCTGCAGTGGTCATGGGATGCCACAAAAGCAGTGCGTATGCCGCATATTCATCCAAAGGAGTGAATGTCTAATGGTATAATTTAATCTGCAGCTCCCAAGGCCTTAGCTTTAGCTGCTCTGCCCTCTTGGCTGAGTTGCCATGGTTACCACAGCTGGCTCTGAGGACTCACAGGAATGAAGAATGGGTCCTATTGATGAATCTTGACCCAGGAGAGGGGCATGCAGAAGGCCCTTCCAAGCAGGGCAGCTGGGCATGGCCCTAGTGCTGCCATCTGTGGTCTTCTGCCTGCAGAGAACACGAACCAGGGAGCCAGCACGCTGTGTGTGTGTGTGTGTTTGGGGTCGGGTAGAGGACATAAAAGGCAGTGCCGCCAGCTGGAACTAGCCAGGCAAGGCTGCCTGAAGGACTTCAGTTGGTTTTCCAAGTTCAGACATGTCCCTGATGCCCTCATGTTTCACCTGCCTTTGCCCTGTGCCCGCCCAGGCTCTTGCATGGAGCCACTGACTCTTAGCTTTGAGATAAATCTAAATGGCCATCACTACTGATCCAAAATCCAGTGCCTGAATCATGCTTTACCCCCTGATGTCCTTGAATACTTCTAGTGATGGGGAGCTCACTCCCTATAGGGGTCACTTATTCTTCCTCTGTTTGAGGAAGAGGAAGAACTCCTTCCTCGGTTTGAGCTGACATCTGTTTCTGTCTGCCTAACTTCCACCTCTCAGTCCTGGGACTCCTCTTCAGGCCAACAACTCATACAAATCTACTTTCTCTTCAGTAGGCTTGGAGTATTTGGAATTGGGGCTCTACCACTGCTGTCAACCTTGTTTCTTTGGGCAGCTCTTCCTCTGTGGCTTCCCCGTCTGAGGGGATGGTGAGGGGAGAAGGTGGAGGCAGAGGTGGCCGCGTTGGGATTCAGTTCAGAGGCAGATCAGGATCAAAGAAGCCGTGTCCCTTAGCCTTTGTGGGACAGCTCGGTGGAAGGAAAGCACATTGGCCCCAGATCTGGCCAGACCTGGGTTTAAATTACGACTCTGCCGCTGTTCAGCATTATGTGACCTGTACATACCTGGACGTGTTGCTTTGTCCCTGGCACACATCTGTAGAAGGCAAATGGTGATGCTTACCTCATACAGTGGCGGGGGGTGACGAGTAACGTGCCCGGCACAGAGCGGCCACCCAGGACATGGAATGTCTGCACTCTGAGACTGCCGGGGCTGAAGTTTCACTGTGGTCCCTCCACACCTATGGTTCCCACAGCTTGCCAAGCAGGATCACAGCGGGGTGGCGGTGGGGGTGGGGGAGGGCTATCTTTAATTAGCTCAAGGGAAGTCAAAAAATTCCTAAACCAAATTCAGTTCAATTTTGAAATAGATGACATTGTTAGCTACCAAATAATAGTGTTCTAAGCACTTTACCTATGTGAATTCATTTCATCTCCCCAACAACCCTATGTGGTGGAAACTATTATCATCTTCATTTCATGAATGGGGAAATTGAGACACAGAGAGGTCACATAGCAAGTACCTAATGGAGCTGGAATTCAAAGCTAGGTAGTTTGGAGCCAGCCCCATACTTTTAGCAAAGATGACTTACTGCGTCTCTGAAGGTAGAATTAGACCAGCCATTCCAGGACCTTAGCTGCGTCAGAATCACCTGGAGGGCTTGTTAAAACACAGGCTGCTGGCCCCGCCCAGAGTTTCTGATCCAGCTGAAGAATTTGCGTTTCTAACAAGCTTCCGGGTGATGCTGATGCTGCTGGCTCAGGCGCCCCGCTTTGAGAATCCCTGACCACTCGGGATTAAATGGACCACCTGAAGCCAGAGGCGGACTTGTTTTTTCTCACCTGTCCTGTCTCGGGCTCAGGGGACGAGGGCTGATCTCATCCACAGGCAGAAAACAAAGCACAGGGAGAATCACATTCAGATTTTCCAAATGCCTCAAGCCTTGGCACAGGCCGCGGTGGCTGCGCTCCCAGGTCAGCCTCACAGTAACTCTGAGTTAAGTGGAGAATTTTTTTCCCCCCATGTTCCACTATTTTTCTCTCATTTTAAAGAAGAGGCAGTTTGGAGAACTGGCTGGGCTGGGGTCCCCCGGGGAGATCGTTTGGGGGAGACGGGGTTTAGAATCTCAGCTTGTGACTCATTGTGCTATGCTAGCATCGTTGCAGGAACTCTGGGAACCTCTCTGCCTTTCCCCAGATGCCTCCCCTCCCCAGGCTATGATCGGAACTTCCTCCTTAAACTACATTTCGTTAGCTTAACTCTTTGCCCCATTATATCACAGATGTTATCAGTCATTTATACCCCAGTGTGAATGATTTTCAGATATTTTCTTGAGAAAAGGGTGCTCAGAATTCTCCCCTCTTTGTGCCCCCTTCGGGTTGCGTGTTTATATGTCTGTGAGCCTCTTGAAGGAAGGGGCCGTGCCCAGCTAACCTAGGCACCTCGAGATGCTTGTTGAAATGAAGGAATGAAAGGAGGAGTAAACGGTATTCCTCTCCTTGCCCATTGCCTCCCTCCTCTAGCAACCCTGCCACTCAGACCACGTGCTCCCCCACCGCCGCCCCCGCCCGCAGTGCAGTCTCTCAGTCTCTTTTCTGCCGGCCCACTGCCCACAGTCAAGCATCACAGCTTAAAGCTGTCCCTCTTCCTCCTAAGCAGACACGGCTCTGCCTCCCCTGGGCTCCCAGGCCTTGTCTCTCTTCTATTAAAGCCCTAATCACATTGCGTTACAAGTATCTGCTTGGCTCTTTCTTCCCTTCCATGGTGATGTCCCTGAGAGCTGAGATTGTCTTTTATTATCTCAGGGAGTGAACACATAGCAGGCTCTCAATAACGAGCTGAATGAGTGAATAGCTTTGTGAACCTTGGTTGCTAAGAGCAGTATGGGCCAGGATGGTATCTTGCTGGGAAACCATTTCCTGATATGTGTCTGACAAGGGCATCAGGGACAGTTTTTGGATGATTAGAGTGACCTGCCTGCCTGTACCAGTTAGAGCTAGTTCAGCTACAAGTGTCAGAATACCCAGCATAACAGTGGCTCAAATAAGATATGTATTTCTCTTTCATATAAAATAAGTCTGCAGATAAGTAGTCCAGGGCTGATAGGGTGGCTCCCCAGTCATCAGAGACAAGGCTACTACCTTGTTGTACCACCATCCACAACACATGGCTTCTACCTCATGGTCCAAGATGGCTGCCTCAGCTCCAGACATCACTAATGCCTTCTAGCCAGGAGAAAGGTGTGACAGAGGACACCCTTCTCTTTGTTTTCTTCCTTTCCTTTTCTTCACTAAAAAAATAGGGGATGGCCCGGTGGTGCAGTGGTTAAGTTCACACGTTCTGCTTCTCAGATCCCGGGTGCAGACATGGCACCACTTGGCAAGCCATGCTGTGGTAGGCGTCCCATGTATAAAGTACAGGAAGATGGGCACAGATGTTAGCTCAGGGCCAGTCTTCCTCAGCAAAAAGAGGAGGATTGGCAGTAGTTAGCTCAGGGCTAATCTTCCTCAAAAGAAAAAAAAACATTAAAAAAAATAGACTTCATTTTTTAGAGCAGTTTTAGTTTCACAGCACAATTGAGTGGAAAGTACAGAGTTCCCATATATCCCCTTGCTCCACATACACGCAACCTCTCTCACTATCACCATCCCATGCCAGAATGGAACATTTGTTATAATCAGTGGGCCTACACTGACACATCATTATCACCCAAAGTCCATGGGTTACATTAGGGTTCACTCTGGTGTCGTACATTCTGTGAACTTTTTTGTATTTTTTTTTAAGATTGGCACCTGAGCTAACATCTGTGGCCAATCTTCTTCTTTTTTTCCCCTTCTTCTTCTCCCCAAAGCCCCCGGTACACAGTTGTACATTCTAGCTGTGGGTCCCTCTAGTTGTGGCATGTGGCCTCCTTCCTCAGCGTGGCCTGACGAGCGGTGCCGTGTCCACGCCGGGGATCCGAACCGGCGAAACCCGGGGCTGCCGAAGCAGAGCGCGCGAACTTAACCACTCGGCCACGGGGCCGGCCCCTATTCTATGAGTTTTGACAAATGTATAGTGACAAGTGTCCACTATCATAGGATCATAGAGAGTAGTTTCTCTGCCCTAAAAGTCCTCTGTGCTCCACCTGTTCTTCCCTCCCTCCCCTCACCCCCGGCAACCACTGATCTTTTGTCTCCACAGCTTTGTCTTTTCCAGAATCTTGTATAGCTGGAGTCACACACTACCCAGCCTTTTCAGACTGGCTTCTTTCACTTAGTAATATGCATTTAAGTTTCCTCCATGTCTTTTGTGGCTTGATAGCTCATTTCTTTTTTTTTTTTTAAGATTTTATTTTTCCTTTTTCTCCCCAAAGCCCCCCCTGGTACATAGTTGTGTATTCTTAGTTGTGAGTCCTTCTAGTTGTGGCATGTGGGACGCCACCTCAACATGACCTGAGGAGCGGTGCCGTGTCTGCACCCAGGATCCGAACCGGCGAAACCCTGGGCTGCTGAAGCGGAGCACGCAAACTTAACCACTCGACCACCGGGCCAGCCCCAGCTCATTTCTTTTTAGTGCTAAATAATATTCCATTGTCTTCCGAGCTTTGGCGGTTAAGAATAAAGCTGCTATAAGCATCTGTGTGCACATTTTCAGTGGAAATAAGTTTTCAGCTCATTTGGGTAAATATCAAGGAGCACAGCTGCTGGGTTCTATCGTAAGAGTACGTTTAGTTTTGTAAGAAACTGCCAAACTGTCTTCCAAAGTGGCTGTGCCATTTTGTGTTCCCACGAGGAACGTGTGACAGTTTGTGTTGCTCCACATCCTCGCCAGCATTTGGTGTCATCAGTGTTCTGGATTTTGGCCATTCTAATAGGCGTGCAGTCCCTCTCTTCCTGTTAAGGATGCTTTCTGGAAGCTAACAAGTGAAATATCCATTACACCCCATTGGTTAGAACTTGGGTGTACGACCACACTTAGCTACAACGTAGGCTGGGAATGTGATCTTTAATCTGAGTGGCCAGGTGGCCATCTGAAAAGTCAGGGTTCTTACTGCTGAGGAAGAAGAGAGAATGGACGTGGGGGCCAACAGCAGTCTCTGCCACAGTGCCGGGGAGAGATGGCCGTTCAAGCCAGCTCAAGCACTACAGGGACTTTGTTGGCCGGTTCAGGGGTATTTCGTGGAGGCCCCAGGACTAGAAGGTGGAAGGGCCTCGGGGCAGGATATGGGTTTCATGTGCTTCTCTCCACACCTGCTTGTTCTCTTCTCTTTGCACATAGTGGGAAAGGCGCCCCAGCTCAAGCGCTTGCAGTCAATTAGCTGGCTTCCTAGAGCCTGTTTCCAGATTCCTTGGAGAGAGTGTCCACCCTGGTCCAGTCAATGCTGGCTAGAACAAACAAGGCGCCCAGGACCCCCCTCTAGAGGGGAGGAGAGCAGTTTCCAGAGACTGGGTGTCATGGGATGGGAGACTCCCCAAGGTGTCTAGAGCACAGACATAGACCTCTCAGGTCCGTGTCCCAGGCCTTTGCAAACCTTTCATTTAGATAAACAATTATTGAGCACCTTATGTATGTTAGGCACACAGATGGCCTTCTAGGGAGTTTTCTAAATCTCTGTGGAATTTGTTCATATCTTTAACCTGCGCTATCTTTTGGCGTCAAGTCATGGCTCCTTCAATTAATCCCCTCTTAGCTTTCCCTTTTCAAGTTTCAAGGTATGGGGATGAGGCCTTTGCGAACATGTGTTTCTTCACCCGGGCCTTTGGGAACTAGGGAGATGTCCATGTTCTCTCCTCTTGCCTTTGTCTTGCTGGTAGAAGTGTCTCAGTTCTTCAGCTGATTCAGATATGGCCCCCACTCCCTGATCTCCCTGACTGCTTGACTTTCTTTCTTCAGCCCTGAGATGGGCCTCCACTGGTCCCAAATGTGCAAGTATCTCAAGTTCATACTCAGGGAGGAGAACGTTAGGTTTCTAGTCCCCGTAGGAAAAGTACCCAGAATCTGATGGACCTTTCTAGTGTCAGCAACAGCAGCTGGTGATGACCATAGGTACTGTTCATTGAAGATGTGCTCTGTGCTCCACACCAGGCTAAGCCCATCATCTCATACATATAACCCTCCTAACAACCCTGAGGGGTAGGCATTATTTCCCCCATTTTACAGATAGCTAATCAGGAAGCTCAGAGAGAACAGGCAACTTGCCCAAGGTCACACAGCACCTGGGCAGTGGAGCTAGGCTTCAAAACCAGACCCTCCTCCCTCCAGAGGCTTCCTACCTGCCAAAGGCTTCCGCGAACACCCCACATCGCCTCCGAGCTCTGCCCTGTGGCATATCCTGTGAGTATGGTGTAGAATCTTCGGAGGTGCCATTCCAAACGTGTTCGCTAACTCTTGTCATATTGAAGCAACTCTTTGGAGCTCCAACTCTGATCCCACTTTAGTCACTGGACAAAATAGGTGGGGCTGGGGTCAGAGAAGGGCCGTGGTGTCTGGATGGAGCAGTGTGCTGACTGGGGCACCCTGGGAGCCCAGCTCTGCTGTGACCCTGCCATTTGACTCTGGGCAAGACTCTCCCCTGTGTTGGCCTCGGTTTCTTCATCTGTGGCTCTGTGGGCCCTTTGTAGCCCTAACATTCTGTGACTTCCAGCTTAACTCTGCACTTCATAAGGGTTTCATGAGGTTGGCAGCTTTATACCCACTGAAAGAGGAGCACATCTGGGAGGTTTCCATGCAGGCTGAGCCTACCTGGGGCAGGTGAGTTCGGCCTCTTGCCATCACATCTCCTGGCCTTCCCCAGTCTGCACCCCCGGACTTTGGGGTTGCATGTTGTCATCCCACCAAGTCTTCCCAGTGGAGTTGAGTGCCCCCTCTACCCTCTCTCATCTCCCCACCACCCATAGTATCTGGTATCTTCCTCATCCTCACGTGCCTGCTCCTCGAACCTGGGATTTGGTGAACAGAGTTCCCCCATATAGAGACGTCTACATTCTCTCTTCTGGTCTTTGCTAAGCATTTTGTACATAATCGTCAAATCATTCATTCTCTCAGCAACTCTGTGAGTCCTTAGTATCATCCCCACTGTGCAGACAAGGCACCCAAGGCTCAGAGAAGTTAACAGTTTGTCTGGATTGACACACTAGTTCGTGTCAGAGCCGAAATTCAAACCCACTCTGGCATATCCCCCCGTGCCACACGCCTTGGCATCGCTGCGTTTACTTGGCCTGCACTGGCTTTCGGGAGACAAGTCTGTGGACTTCCTGGAGGAGTGTGACTGGTCTGTGGTGTCCACGCATCTGGTGGTCTGTTTCTGGGTGGTGGGGTTTCAGGGGGCCCCGCGGGAGGAAACTGTTTGTGTGTGTTTGGAGGGTGGGATGTGGAGTCAGGCACCCCTCCCAGCGGAGCGTCTCTGAACCTCTGCCCCGTGTGCTTCCAGGTCCTGGAAGGAGACCAGGCCCTCCTGCAGAGAGTGAAGAAGGCCGTGCGGGCGATCCACAGCTCCGGCCTTGGTGAGCGAGCCTGCCTGATGCCCAGCCTGGCCGGCCAGCCCCTGCCCAGCCCCCGCCTGGAGCTGACGCTGCCCTTCCCTACCTCCCCAGGCCACGTGGAGAACGAGGAGCAGTACCGAGAGGCTGTGGAGTCCTTAGGCAACAGCCACCTGTCCCAAAACAGTCATGAGCTGTCCACCGGCTTCCTGAACTTGGCTGTGTTCACCCGCGAGGTGGCCGCGCTCTTCAAGAACCTGGTGAGGCCCCTGATCCTTCTCACCCAGCCGTTAGCCCAGGCTCAGGGTAAATCAAGTGGGCTTGAGAACCTGACCTGGAAAGGGCTGGTTTCCACCCTTCTCCTGGGCTGCCCTTGACCTCTGACCCATGACCTGAGGTCCCTTTCCAGTTCTGAGCCACCATTTGCATCCTTCTTCCTCTCTGACTTCCCACCCACGTCTCCTCTCCCTTCCCTCTCTGCCCTCCTCTTTCTCTCCTGTGGCGAGTCCCCAGGAGCAGAGGGGTCTCACAGTGGGGAAGAGTCCCACGCGACAGAGGGCTCCCTGGAGGAGGTCTGGGAGAAGGGAGGGCAGACTTTGGGGTTCCTGTCTTTGCGCCTCTCCTTTACCTGCTTTGTCCTCTGCTTTCCCAGCTGCATCTGCTTTGTCTTCAAAGCCTAGAACCTGCCTCTCCTCCCCAAACCCCCAGCTCCTGCACGTGGCCCCGTGGCCTCAGGTTCCTTCCTGAGATTGCCTCCTCCCCTGTCCTCTGAGTCCCCACCTCGAGACCACCCGAGGTACCAGCTCTTCCGTGCACAGGTGCGGCTCTCAGTGCTGCACTGCTGTGAACTCATTCAAGCCGGGAGCACAGCTCTGTGGGGTGGTTCACCACTGCCCTTGCTTTGCAGACTAGGAAACCAGGACATGAGGTTAAGCAGCTTGCCCCAGGTCTCACGACTGGATTTGAACCCAGGTTGTCTGGCTCCAGCTTCTGAGCACAAGCCTGGCTGCACCGTCGCCCAGCAAAGCCCCTCTCTCTCCAGGCTCCGTAGCTTTTGGACCGGCTCTCGTGGCCTGAGTCCCACGCAGTGCCCTCCCTGGCTGGCAGGGACCCTCATCTCTGAGAGGCAGTTTGCTTAGTGGTTAAGCACCCAGACCTCGGGCTTAGAGTCAGGCCTCGAATTCCCGCTCTGCTGCTCACTAGGTGTGTGACCCTGGGCAAGTCACTCAATCTGCCTGAGCTGCGTCTGTAAAATTGGGATGCTGATGGTACCCACCTCACAGAGTCATAGTGAGGGTTACGTGAGTTAAGCGCCTGCTCCAGAGTAAGTGCCCCGTAAATGTTCGCTAAGACTGCCATCCGTCCTTACTACGTCTGCACAGCACTGCCTCACACGCTGTCCTGCACGGGGGGCCGTGAATGGCGCTTGAGTTCAACTGAGTTAGTGACCACTTTGGTCTTTACCTCTCCTCCTCCTGTTTCGGTGAAACTAGTGTTTGCTGTGGTGGCCATTGTACCAGGGGCTGGGGACACAGGAAGAGTCAGGCGCTGCCTCAGGGAGCCACCGTCTAGTGAGGGAGGTGGGAACTGAGATGTAGGACAACACCAAGCAGTGCCTGCAGCATAGCACGGACTCAAGGCCCCAGGAGTCGGGCCAGAGGCCTAGTGCTGCCATCATTCAGAAAAAGGGAGGTCAGCACAGGCCGCAGGCAGGAGTGGTCAGGAAGGGAGACCTGAGCTGTACCTTGAAAGGTAGGCTGAAATATCAGACAGGCCGTTTGGGGTTGCCAAATGACAAACTCAACTTGAACTAGGTTAATTTTTAACAAGGGAAGTCACTGGCCCCTGCAATGGGAAGTCCAGGTACGCAACCGGCTTTAGGCCCCATCTTGTTCTCTTAGATAGTTTCTCTCTGCCTCTACTCAGAGGGCAGGATGGCCCAGTAGGCCCAGCTTCGCATCTTACCAGAAGAAAGACAGTCTTTCTCCCGTGACTTTGGCAGAGAAGCCCCAGGAAGGATCCTGATTGGCTGGCTTGGGTGGTGTGCCTGTTCCCGATCCAGTCGCTGTAGCTCCAGGATGGAGTACTCTGGTCAGCTCCGACTCCTGTGTTGACCCCACGGCCACAGGGAAAGGGTTCCCCACATTATAAGTGGAGACGAGGAACTAGCCAGACAAAAACGACAGATGGGCACCACAGGTGGACTCCAGAGAGTCAGAGAGGAGAGGACAGGGTGCTCCTGGCAAAGGAACAGAGATGGGACTGACCGCGGATGTTCCTGGGCAGTGAGGCGGTGAGGCCGGATTAGCTGGGGAGGGGGTAACAGCTCTATGGCAGGCTGACTCTGCCGCCCCCTTCTACCTTCCGGCCTCTGCATCTCTCCGCCCGCCTCCCTTACCCCGCTGCTGTCCTCCCCCTGCCTCATTGTCCCGTTGCTGTCCTTTGCTTTGTGACGCTTCACAGTACCCTGAGCCCCTTGGGGCTGGACAGATAGTCACCCAAGGTGGGGTATGGGGGTCTCTGCTTTTTCCAGGTTCAGAACTTGAACAACATTGTCTCTTTCCCCCTGGACAGTCTGTTGAAGGGGCAGCTGAGGGATGGGCGACAGGTGAGTCTCCATGCGGGAAGCAGGGGTGCCCAGAGGTGGTAGGATGGAGCGAGAAGGGGGCGGGCAGGAGACCAGAGGGGAGGCAGGGCTGGGCTGAGAATGGCTGGTACAGTGGGAGTGCTGACCCCATACTGCTGACCCTTGGAAGCACAGGACCACCTGGCTCTGGGGTCAGCCTTAGGGTAGCTGAACTACTGTCGGCCAGGGCCCGTATGTACTTCTGACAACACCCCTGTGAGGCGGGTTCTGTAGGTACTCTCGTGCCCATCTTGCAGCTGAGGAAACTGAGGCTCAGAGGGTAACCTGCTCTCAGTTTACACAGCCGGTTGGCAGAGAAGCCAGTGTGGGCTCCGGGACTCCCACACCTGGCTGCTCCCTCTGCACCTGGCAGCCTGGCTCGAGGCAGACAGAGCTCAAAGAAGACGACAGAGTAATCTCCCTGGGAAGTCCACCCCAGAATGCCCAGGGGAGGAGCTGTCCTCCCCACAGAGGCTTCCCTCCTTGCCCCAGGCGGGGAACCACCCAAACCAGACCAGCAGCTCTCCCACCCAGCTGACTGGGGCACCTTGGAAGTCGGGGCTGTTCTGAAGGGTGTGCGCAGCCCAGCTGAATGAGGCCCAGGCGAATGAGGCCAGGGACCAGCTGGGTCTCACTGGCTTGCTGTGCAGCCTTCGGCAGACTTCTTAGTCTCTCTGTGCACCCTTCCTATTGAGAGGACGGTCTAGTGCCCGGCAGGAGAATGGTGGGGTAAAGTTAGGGAGGACCTTCATCCTCCCATCCTCATCCTCATGGTGATCTCCATCTTCTGAGGGAGGGAATTCAGGGCAGATCCCAAAAATCTCCCCACACCCCAGTCCCGGGCCCACCAGTCTGACTGATTCTTGGCAACTGTGGGAGAGGGTCAGGTGGGAGGAGGGGCTCAGCCCTGAGAAGTGGGGTCAGTTGGGTCTATTGTTGGGGTCAGGTTTGCAGGCAGGGCTGTTGGGGCAGGGGTTGGCTGGAGTATGGCTCTGAGCAGCAGAGGGGAGCATGCAAGCACAGGGTACAGGGTAACTGTGCAAAGTGCGCTGTTGATTTCAGGCTCCAAGCGCCCCTTTGGGCAAATTGTTCTTTTTAAACCACAGGATTCCAAAAAGCAGCTGGAGAAGGCATGGAAGGACTACGAAGCCAAAATGTAAGTGGCTGCGGCCAGGTGGTTTGTCCAGGAGAACGGTGCTTGTGTTGCAGCAAGAGGCGGGATGTCGGGAAGAATCTAAATGCTGCCAGGACGCGTTGCCCCTAAGTGCATGGCACATCTCGATCTCTAGAGGCACCTACGGGGGGTGGTTTCTGCCCAGGCCTGATGGGAATCTGGGGGCTGGACCACGAGACCATCAAAGGGGAGCACTCGTGAAGGGACCTCAGGATGCTGCTCTCAGAGACCCATCTGCTTGGTGGTGCCAGACATGGGTAGAGAGACAGACAGGAGCTACAATTTACTGGACACCTCCATGTGCTGGTCACTTAATCCTCACAAACACCCAGCCCTGTGAGGGAAGTATTAGTATCCCAATTATCAGAGCAGGAATTGGAGGCTCAGAGAGGTTAACTCATTTGCCCCAGGCCACACAGCTAGGCAGAGGCAGAGCTGGGGTTCACGTTCCTTGATCCTCTTTCTGCAGTACCAGGTGATATCTCTAAACATTGAGAGGGACATAGATGAGGAAAGGGAGTGGATGTCCTACCCAGGCCTCTTGTGTGCACAGGATACTCCAGATCTCCCACCAGCTACTGGGACTTCACAGGGACAGAAGGAGCCTCGGGCACCCAGTGACCAACTGCGCCTGAGCAGAGCCTCCTTGCCTCTGTCCTCTAGACTCTGTTCAGGTCCCAGCCCCAGCCCTCTGCCAGGGCCCAGCCCGGCCAACCGTATCTCGGAGCACTGCTTGCTATTCTTCGTAAAACTTTATTTTCTCTTACGTTTTGCAAAAGCACTATGTGTTCATTATGAATAACTTAGAAAATATGGAGACGTAAAAGAAGAAACAATTCTATTATCCTTAGCCGGGGGGGGGGTCTTGTGGGGAAAAGCTAGTACTTCTGTGTCGTTGGAAGTTTTTCACGTAGTGTGGGTAGCACTGTAAAAAGTGGGGGGAGGGGAAACCACCAAAAACTAGGAGGAAAATCTTTCATTTCCAAGCCTAAAGTATTAACACCTTTCTAGTTATTTTTCTATACAGAAAGAAATATTTTTACAAAACTCAAGTAATAATCATACTTGGGTTTTTTTACCTACAAATACATCGTGACCATCTCTACATCATTACATATTCTTCTACAATGTCACTTAAATGGGTGCACCGTGTGCCAGCGTATGCAGAAGCCGTAATGTATTGAGTCCACCCCTCTCTCTGGGGAAGCATCCTTGGAACTGAATCTTTGCTCCCATCCATAACTGTTTCTGTAGGATCCATCCCAAGAAGTAGATCCTGGAGCTTTATTGTTCCTCAAGCTCCGAGAGCCACGGGGACCCCCCTCCCCGAGTCTAGAGGAAAGCCATGATCTCTCCCCCCACCAGCATCTCCATCCATTCTCCAGCTGGGGATCTAGATCCTGCCGTGGAGGCAGTGGGAGCTGTGATGGGCGTGGCCTCTGCTCTCAGAGGCCTGTGGCAAGGTGTGGACCGGCAGGCTAGCTCTCTCTTCTGATTTGATGTGGGGTCCCATGGCCTTCCTCCCCCTGAGTTACCCAGACTAAGCCCTTAGCCTTTCAGATCATCATCTACCATGTGGAAAGACTCAGCCCCACCCTGCTGACCTTCCCCAAGCAGCTCTGCTTTTCCCAGATCTACGTATTGATCTTCCCTGTCAGGTTTCATTTAAAGACAAGAACTCTGTGTAATTGATGGGGAAAGGGGCTTGGCTGAGGTTATTCAGGAGTTATCGACAGGGCCTGGAGCTAGAACCCAGGGCTTCTGGGTCCAGTGCTTTTCCTGCCATGCTACATGGTCTCCTTGCTCCAGCCGTGCATGTTACATAGGTTGAGCTACATGTCCTGGCATAGGTGTCTGTACATTCTTTTTGTGAGGGCTCCAGGTATAGCTAGCTATTGGTGAGCCATGAATGGCTGTGTGATTCTGCCTCATTCTTACCAAACTGGTCTGGGCAGCAGCTGGAAGGGCCCAGGGCCCTGATAGCATCTGTGGGATACCACCAGGAGTTGCACCCACTAGTCATTCATATAGGAGGAGGGCTCCCCTCTCTACCTGGGGCTGCTGAGAACGGCATCCCAGAACCTGTGCAGAGGCCTGGTTTATCTAGGCTGTTCCATGTGCAGGTCTGTTTCCTCTAATGGAAAATGGGGCCAGTGATACCTCGTAGCGTTGATGTGGGGATGAAACAGTACAGCATATAAAGCGCCTGGCAGGGCAGTTCAGCAGGTATTTATTGGCCATCTTTCTGAGCCAAAACTGGGACCAGAATAACTCAGCAAGGGGCTGAGAGGCAGGCCCTGAGACCTCTGCTCCTAGCGTTTCCCCGGACCAGCTTGGGATCTTAGGCCGTCATGTCCTTTCTCTGGGTCTCACTTTCCTCTTCTGTAAAATAGTCCTTGACTGTGATCCATCAGAAAAGACACTGTGAGCGTCCCCAGCTGGGGGAACCAGGCAGGGGAGGAGGGATGGAACAAATCTGAGCGGTGGGGTTAGTTACCAGTGCCCTCCGTCCCCAGGGCGCTAGCCTCAGACAGATCTGGGTTCAGATCCTGCCTCCAGCACTAACTAGCTGTGTGCCTTGGACAAATGGCTCCTTCTTGTAAAGTCGGGAATGATCCTGCCTCACGGGTTATCCCTTTAGCGTGTGACAGGTCTAGGAGAGCACCCAGCACAAAATTAGTGCTTCAAAACAATAATTAGTAATAATAGCAGCTAGTACTTGTACTTACTTGAGACCTTCCTTTCTCCAGGCACTCTGATAAGTTCTTTACATCTGTTATCAGATTTATTCCCCTAGGCAGGGGAAGGCACTGTTAAGATCCCAAATTTATAGGTAAGTAGTGAGGAAAAGACCACCATAACCCCTGCCTTAGTGGGTCCCACTGGTTTGTAAGCAAGAAGAGAGGTGGGTCAAGAAATAATGAAAATGCAAAGTAATTGTGCCCTAATGGAAGTGTCAGCACGGAGCTGGCAGAAAAGGCAGGTAGTTGGCAGGAAAGGCAGGAGGGGTGGTCAGAACAGGCATCGCAGGATGCCATGGTGTCAGGTTGGCAGGTGCGAGATTGGCTTTGCTTCCTTTCCTCTCCCGTCTCCCCCCTCCCTCGCCTCCTCACTGCCCCGGAGTCCCTGTTCCGTCTCCTGAATAGCATCAGACTGCTGCTGTAGCCCTTTCTCCGCTCAGCTCGGTCTTCTTAGTAACCAGCATTTCAGCGCTTTTCACCCCCTATTTCATTTCGCTCCTTCTGCTGCAACTCCATTCAAAGGAAATCAGAATATTCCTAACATATGAAATGTTTACAAAACGTCGGTGATCCTTGGAGACAGGGAGGGAATGGGACTTGCTGTTTTCTGGGCTGGGGTGCGTGGTGGAATAAAAAGCACTCCCCAGCTATTAGTTTGAGGGGTGTCACATCAGGTGACTGTGTCAGACTTTGTAGGGTAAATCTCTGTAAATTACCATAGCCGAGGCTGAGGGACAGAAATAGGGTAATTCACAAAGCCATGGATAGCTTCCAAGCTTATCTTCATCCTGAGCTAAATAGCTTCTGTCCTTTAATCTCCACTAGACCCTGTATAAAAAATATTAAATAAATAAAGAAGTACTGTATGCTAAAAAAAAATTATCTAAAGGGATCACCAACCGTTCTTACTATAATCATCAGTATCATTATTATCATCATAATCCTGCCATTTATTGAGGGCTTACCATATGCCATGGACTATATTAAATGTTTCCCATGCATTATGTCATCTGAGAACTAGGCAGTATCAAGTCTCATTTTGAAATGGGGAAACTGAAGCTTAGATTTAGAAAGGTTAAGTGAGGGAGCTGCCATTCAAATTCAGAATCCACATTTCTAGCCACTGTACTACATTGTGGCTTCCTTTCTGTCCATTTATTCTGAAGCAGACATCTTTCCATGTCAATAGAGAGAGAGATCTTCCTCATCCTTTTTAACAGCTGTATAGTATTCCTATATATGGACATAGCATAATTTATTAAACTGCTTCCTATGGATAGACATGTAGCTTATTTTTCATTTTTCACTATTGAAAGATATGGTAACAATGTGTACGGAAGATTCCCCGCCCGCTCCCAGCTGCTCTGCCCACTCAGTCTCCTGCCCTCCTTTGCAAGCTGCCAGGCTCGTTGTTGCTAACACCCAGCCTAGCCACTGCCTCTCACCCTGCTGCTCATCTTCAGATCCCAGAAAAAGCATCAGTGCTGACTCCCAGGCCCGGTTCACAGGGTCAGTCCCCACCCTAACTCCACCACCCTGCCACAGACTCCCTCCTGGGGTATCATAAAGCTTTAGGGAATTGAAAAATAGCTTCTGAGAAAAGAAAAACAAAAGCCTGCAGTGCCCTGCTCTAGAGCAGTAGTTCTCACGCAGGGGCCGTTTTGCACTCCACCCTCCCCCCAGGAGACATTTCTGGTTGTCACGACCGGGGAGATGCTACTGGCATCTAGCGGGTAGAGGTCAGGGATGCTGCCAAACATCCTCTATCCACAGAGCGGCCCCCACATTAAAGAATCATCTGGTCAATTATCTGTAGTTCCAAGGTCGAGAAACTGCTCCACAGGTCTCCAGGGACAGATGCTGTGGGTAAACTCTGTCCCAGACGTCTGACCTCAGTGGGACCCGAGACTTTAGAGGCAGAAGGGGCCTGAGAACTCAGTCTAGGCCACTGCGTCCTCAGTTTACAGGTGGGAAGGCTGAGGCCTCGAGGGGCTGTAATAATAGCTGTAGTGTCTTCTCCGTGCTAAGTCTTTTGCATACTTTCTCTCATCTGGGAACAGATAAAGAGCCCCCTTTTCCAGATGGGGAGACCCAAAGAGGGAAAGTAACGCAGCCCATGATGTATCCCACGTCTGTCTTCTCTGCTGAGGGCCGGCTCCCATTTGGGAGCAAAGCTATTGAGCAAGACGTCTCCTTTACACAGGATTCATGGTCACATGCGCCCAGCCTTGATGTGGAAATACTCTCCTGGCTGGGAGTGGGTGATCTGATGGGCGTGGGATTTCCAGGAAACCATTCACACAGTTCCACCCATCCCTAAAGAGGGAAAACAGCCAACCCTTGAGATCCGCAGGGGGAAGGCCCAGGTTTCTCTCAGCTACAAGGATGGGAAGCAGTTTCTGTTTTCATTTAAAAGAAAAGAACAAAGGTTTTGTAAGCTTTAAATGGGGAGTTCCATGGCTCAGAAGAGTGAAGGCACTTTGTGGTCTTCTAACCCACAGGGTCCTAAATCCCTTCCAGCAAAATCAGAATTGTCACCCCAAATCCCAGCTGACCCTTATGTGAGCGCATCCCCTCCCCCCATAAAAACCTTCACTCCTTCCCATCACTGTTGGGATGAAGACCAAGAACCTCAGCATGGTCTGAATTAGGCCCTGCATGGTCTGGCCCCTCTTTACCTCACCTGGAACCCCTCCCTCTCCATTTCTCCTAGAGCCCTGATCCCTCCTGCCTCTGGCCGCTGTCACATGCTCTGATCCTCCCACCCAGCCCTAGCTTCCTCCAAGGCAACTTCTCAGACTTCAGATCCCACTCAAACATCACTTCCTGAGCAGCCGGATGAGGTCCCCCATGTAATCTCCCATCGCTCTCTTCACAGCTGTGATTTGATCCACGTCTTTCTCTCCAACCAGCCTGTGGATTCCCTGAATCTTCCTTGTTCACCATTGTATGCCAACCCACCACACGGCTGGCACCCAGGAGCGCCCCTCACTCTCGTGTGGCTGTGCAGAGAGGAGCACATAGGGATGGTAGGACGTGAAGGGGCTGGTGGGCGTTGTTCAGCCCTCTCTTTTCTTGGGGCCTAGGGCCAGGCTGGAGAAGGAGAGGGACCGTGCCAGGGTGACAGGAGGGAGCCCTGGGGAGGTGGCCCAGGACACGCAGAGAGAGCGGCGTGTTTTCCAGCTGCACATGTGTGAGGTAAGGAGTGCTCCAGGGGGAGGGTGGCTGGGATGTGTCTGCCTGCCTGCCTCTCCTGAAGCCCCGGGGCCCAGGCACAGACTCAGCTCAGGTCCTGGCCGGATGGCCCTTGAGATGTCACCAAGGTTCAGTCATGGCCAAGAGGCGGAGCCCAGGATGGGGACTGCAGCCCCTCGTCCCTGGATTCAGCTTCTGCTCACGTCACACATCTTGCCCTGCCCTTCCCCCAGTATCTGCTCAAAGCTGGGGAGAGCCAGATGAAGCAAGGTCCCGACTTCCTGCAGAGCCTCATCAAGTTCTTCCACGCCCAGCACAAGTAGGTCTCTCCCCGTGTCCCCACCCCAACGCCACCGTCCCTCGCCCCTTAACCCTCAGGCAACACAGAACAAGGCCCAGGGCCAGGGCCTGGCAGACCTTCAAGGACTGTGTGTGTCTGTCCCCTGTTGGTGATGCGTTGTACAGCTCCTCTTTATCAGGCACTAAGTACCTTACACACTTGATCTTAGTCCCCCAACACCCCTGTGAACAGGTACTGTTATTATCCCCATTTTACAGATGAGAAAACTGAGGCTTAGATTTACTAAGATCACACGGCTAGTAAGTGGAGTTTGGACCCAGACACTCTGACTCCGAGTGCCTGCTCTTGACCGTCAGACTCTACTGCCCCCAGGTGCCCTGTGATCCTTAGAGCACCTTCTCCCACACTTCTCTCATTTGCATCTCTTTCTGGTCCCTTGTTTGGCCTCACACCTCTTAGCTTTTTCCAAGATGGCTGGAAGGCTGCTCAGAGCTTGTCCCCCTTCATCGAGAAACTGGCGGCCTCAGTGCATGCAGTAAGTCGGGCCTCAACCTTGGGCATGGGGTCAAGTCCCTTGTCCTTCCGGGAGAATCTGGGGTGTCGAAGAGTTGGCTCCCGCCCAAAGAGCGAGGCTACTGCTCTGCAACTCTGGGTCCGGGCTGTGCACCTGGCACGTCTGCTGGCTGATGATGGGGTGCTGCCCTCTGTCCCATAGCTGCGTCAAGCCCAGGAGGAGGAGCTCCAGAAGTTGACCCAGCTCCGGGACTCCCTCCGGGGGACGCTGCAGCTGGAGAGCAGAGAGGTCAGCCCCTGAGTCATCCCAAAGCAAGTGCCCTCCCCTGAGGCCCACCACGGAGGGAGGGAGAAAAGGAAGACCCCACAGCGTCCCCTTGAGAAGGCTCCCGGGGTGACACTCCTGCAGAATGGGGTTCTTCCCACCCAGACGCCCTGAGGTCTCCTTTGCATGTCTGAGGAACAGGAGAACCTGAGCCGGAAGAATTCAGGAGGTGGCTACAGCATCCACCAGCACCAAGGCAACAAGCAGTTTGGGACGGAGAAGGTGGGCTTTCTGTACAAGAAAAGTGATGGGTAAGTGACTCAGAGAGCTGAAGTAACTTGCCCAAAGTCGCACAGCCAGTAAATGACAGGGTTGGGGGAACTGCCCAAAGGGGCTGTTCTTATCATTTGTGTAGACCCTGAGGGCTCCAGGACTGTCCACTCTGGCAATGCAAAATTATCAGAAGCCTGGGCCCATGAACCTCTGCTGAAAGTCACTGGTTCTTCTTGAAGGAGAATAGCAGCAGCTAACCCTCGCTGCAGACTCACCATGCCCCAGCCAGTCTCCACGCCCCGCGCCTAACCTCTCCAATATGCTGAATATGCCTGGACATGAAAGCGTGGACTGTGCCTTGCTCCCTGGTATAAAAAAATCAGTCCGTGAAATGCACAGGCCCTATGGACGCGTTCATGTTTCTACATATCCGTTTTTATCACAGAAAAATAACTTTGTTAACCAGTTAATAGGGACCTCTAAGAGCTTTGGATCATGGATTTGCTAATTTTATTTTCAGGGTTTCAATATTTACCCTGCTTTGTTTTTACCTATATTCATCTGTTGCGGTCAAGCGCCTCTTTCCCCTCTCAGACTAGGAGGCCCCTAAGGTTGAGAGCTGTCTCCTCCATCAGACCAGAAGCTCTCAGGGGACCAAGGTCACATGGTCTCCTTTAGAATAAGGATTCCCAGCCGGCAGGGCTGTGTTCCCTCCATCAGACTAGGAGCTTCCTAAGGAGAGGGCTGTGTCTCCTCCATCATCAGGCAGCCCCAGAAAGTGAGGGGTGTCCGAGTCAGGGCACAGGAGAGGTGAGAGGTGTGGCAGGAGGTCATGCAGGTGGGGCTGGGGGCCTGGTCCAGGACTCTCTTCTCTGATTCAGGGGGATTAGGCATGAGGCTCCCATCACCATCTCTCTATCCCTCTGGCCTTAGAATTCGAAGAGTCTGGCAGAAAAGGAAGTGCGGAGTCAAGTACGGCTGCCTGACCATCTCACACAGCACGGTGAGGCCTGGCGTGCGGCCTCGACCGGTCCACTCCTCTGTGTCCTGAGCAGTGTCGAGCCCTCCCTCCAAGATTAGCCCTCGACCTGGATCCAGGGAGCTGGAGACCCCCTGGGTGGGAGGAAGGAGGGGACCCAAAGCCCCCAACCTCGTCTTGGCCCACCCTCCACATCTTTGAGGTCCTGGGAGGGGGGAGCCGTAAACTGGAACAGGATTAGCATGCCATTAAACAGATTGCGATCAGAGTTTGGCAGGCCCAGAGGGGGACGTGTACATCCTCCCCCACAACTTCTCACAGATAAACCGGCCCCCAGTGAAGCTGACCCTGCTGACGTGCCAAGTGAGGCCCAACCCCGAGGAGAAGAAGTGCTTCGACCTGGTGACCCGTGAGTGGTCCCTGCCCCTCCCCCAACTCTTCTCTCAGAGACCTGTCCGCTCCCGGAGGCTTCCCTCAGGGCCTGTGTCCACTTCCACACATGTTTATAAACGGCTGCTCCTGAAGGCCTGAAACGCCCCTGCACAGTCTTCTAGAGGCTTCACCTCATGTCACCTGAAACATTAAAACGCACCCACATCCCACATGCAATCTGGTTATTTCTGTAAGACATATTTGAATGGATTTGGGTAATTTGGCTTTCAAAATTATTACTTTAAAATTTCCAGTTTTTATCCTTTGGAGACTTTGGTGACAGGCTTTACATGGGGGCCGGCACAGGCTGAGAAAGAGTGAGGCCTGGTCCTCGGGGAGCTCTGACAGGGGTGTCATGTGGGGACCAGGACTGCAAGCTGATGGGGAGCATCCAGAAGGGAGGTGCAGATGTGACGCTGTCAGAGATGAGAGGGAAGGCCCGCCCTGTGGTGGGGAGTCAGGAACGGCTGCTCAGAGGAGCATTTGAGTTTGGCCTTGAAGGACACAGAACGGAGAGTCTGGGGGAGGACGTTTCAGGAGACAGGACTGGCATGAGGAAAGGCATGGAAGCAGGAGAGTGGGTTCGGCCAGTTTGGCCAGAGTGCAGGGTTCACACAAGAGTAGTGAGACATGAGCCCTGGAAATGCCTCTTAAAAGTTTGGCCCTTCTTTCCTGGCAATAGGGAGCCACAGGGGGTCTTGGAGCAAGGGAGTGGCTTGATCAGAGCAGAAATTTAGGTACAACAACCTGGCAGCTGGAACAGGCTGGGGGAGGGCGAGAGATGGGGGGCAGGGAGACCAGACAGGAGGCTGTGGGGCCCAGAGTGGTGGTGGCCGTAGGTTCAGAGGATACCCTGCCTCTGAGCTGAGTGGGGTCCTGTGCCCTGGGAGAGCCCCTTGACCCTGGGACTTGGGCTGCACACAGAAGGCCTTGGGATCCTGCTTTGGCAGTAACTTCTGAGAAACTGCCCCCTCTGCTGGCCACTGTCATTACCCTCCCCACTCCCAGCTTGGCAGAGCTTGGCCCCACAGGGACAAAAGCTCCGTCCGGATCCAGTGGTGGGGGTGAGGGCTCCCCGGGTGCAGGGAAGGCCAGCAGGATGTCTGTGGGCCACACATGCCCCCCTCGCCCCACAGACAACAGGACGTACCACTTCCAGGCGGAGGACGAACACGAGTGTGAGGCGTGAGTGCCCCCCGCGGCCAGCCTGGGGGTGGGGGCAGGGGAGCCTCATCTAAGCCCCAGCCTCTGGGCCTGAAACAGGAGCCCACCGCCGCGGGTGTGACCCCCACGCCTGCCCGCACACTCTCCGCAGGTGGGTGTCCGTGCTGCAGAACAGTAAGGACGAAGCCTTGAGCAGTGCCTTCCTCGGGGAGCCCGGCGGCGGCCCGGGGCCCTGGGGGGGCGCCGGGCTGGACGGGGAGCCCCAGGACCTCACCAAGCTGCTCATCGCCGAGGTGAAGAGCAGGCCCGGGAACGGCCAGTGCTGCGACTGCGGGGCAGCAGGTGGGGCCGGTGGGCGGGGCGAGGCGGGAGGTGGGCGCCGAGGGGAGGGCCGCACCGCCAGGCACGAGCTGCTCGTCTTTGCAGACCCCACGTGGCTCAGCACCAACCTGGGCGTGCTCACCTGCATCCAGTGCTCCGGCGTCCACCGCGAGCTGGGCGTGCGCTTCTCGCGCATGCAGTCCCTCACCCTGGACCTGCTGGGCCCCTCCGAGTTGCTGGTGAGGGCAGGGCGGGGCCAGAGGGGGGCTCGGGGCGTGGTTCGATCGGGGGCGGGGCTTCCCGACGGCTCGGCCAGAGCCTGTGGGTCGGGTGGGGCTGGGCCAAGGTGGCGCGGGATCCAGAGGAGCCAGAAAGGGGCTGATCAGGGGCGGGGCCTGGGCCCGGAGGAAAGCTGGGGGGCGGGACCTCTGGAGGCTCGGTCCTCCAGGGGCCGCTGTCCCAACCACCCGCCCTTACCACCACCGCGTTCCCGCAACCCCAGCTGGCCTTGAACATCGGAAACACACGCTTCAATGAGGTCATGGAGGCCCAGCTGCCCTCACACGGCGGCCCTAAACCGTCTGCTGAGAGTGACATGTAAGGGGACTCTCAGATGGCGGGCGTCTTGGCTGGGGGATTCTGCTTCCCCAGCTCCTAGGGTCTCAGAAAGATCTTGGACCAGAATTCTGGGGGGGAGGGGAGCCTCAGATCTGGAAGAGTCCAGGACAGGTTCTGGGAAGAGGGGATCCTGTCTCCTGTGGGATGGGTCCCCGGGTCAGCTGGGTGGAGACGGCCCTTGCTCTGAGATCCCCTGTCTGTTTTGGCAGGAGCGCCCGCAGGGACTACATCGTGGCCAAGTATGTGGAACACAGGTTTGCCCGGCGCTCCACACCCGAGCCCCAGAGACTCTGGATGGCCATTTGCAACCGGGACCTCCTGTCGGTGCTGGAGGCCTTTGCTAATGGGCAGGACTTCGGACAGCTGCTGCCTGGGCCTGAGGGGCAGGTGAGAACCACCTCGAAGGGCCACTGAAAACCCACCGGAACTCGCATACTCCCCAGTCCTCCTCCAGAACCAGCTACTACTCCCCTCTGCCCCACCCCTGACAGCTGCTCAAACCCCACCATCAGAGGGGTAAATGGGAGAGAACACAGCTTCAGTCAGGCAGCCCTGGGCCAGAATCCTGGCTCTGTCTTTTCCTAGCTGTGTGATCCTGAGCAGGTTACTTAACTTCTCTGAGTCTCATTTTCTCATCTGTAAAAGAGGTTAATGATAACACCTAGAGTGCTGAAGTGGGAATTAAGTCATGTATGTAAACGGCCTGGTGCGTAATATGTGTGCCATGAATGTTAGTGTCATTTTTTTTTCCTTGAATAGCCTTAGAAATGGGTAAGGGTGGGTCAGGTTAGATCAGGGAAGGCCACTGCATTGCGATTTCCAGGAACATCTGTGAGCCGAGGAGGGGAAAGGCGATCAGAGACATTTGAAAGATTAAGTCAACAGGAGTTGCTGACTGATTAGACGTCAAAAATTGGATGTCATGTCTTTGAGCTTCTGTTTGACATCTTGGTGGGGCTGTCCAGTGGGCAGTGCGGGTGCAGCGTGTAGGGGAGGTAAGAATTTGGAACAGCCTACACCTGAGTGATGGCTGAGAGCATGAGGTTAGCTGAGGTCTCAGCGGGCAGGGAGAGAGGAAGCCCAGGGCCAAGAACCAAGTTTGGGAAACACCTTCTCCTGCGGGCACAGGAGGCAGAGCCACTGAAGGAAGCTAGGAAGGAATGGTCTTTCACCCTCCTCCCTAACTCGAGGCTCCCCCAGCCTGTCTCAGCTCTCCGCAGTTCTGGCAGCTGCCTATCCAGAGGAGTGAGGGGCAGCAAGGGTTCAAAAGGGTAGTATCGGGTTGAGGGCAGACGAACTGGGGGTAAACTCAGAGGTGTGGACGTGTATTCAGGCACCTGGAGAGCTCGCCCTGCACTTGGCTGTCAGAGTCGCCAGCCAGGCCTCCCTGCCCCTGGTGGATTTCATCATCCAGAATGGGTGAGAACGCCCCTGCCCGCCTGTCCACCTCCTCACGCTGCCCCCTCCTCCCTCTTCTCCCACTCTCCGCCCTCCTCTCCTCTCCCTCCTTTTCCCCCTGACCTTGACCCCCTCACCTGTCTGTTCCCTTCCTCCCTCCCTGACCCCCCCACGCACAGTGGTCACCTGGATGCCAAGGCTGCTGATGGGAACAGTGCCCTGCACTATGCTGCTCTCTACAACCAGCCCGACTGCCTGAAGCTGCTGCTGAAAGGGAGGGCGGCCGCTGGCTCAGGTGGGGCTCCGTCAGACTCCCCTTCCCCACCGCCCCTCCTGTGGGACTTCCTCCTTCTTCCCTGACGGAGAGCACGGGTCACAAGCGTGGACTTGGCAGACAGACGTGCCTTCTAATCCTGGCTTGCCTCGGACCACCTCTGTGACTGTGGGGTTTGTCTGTTCATCTCTTGAACCTCAGCTTCCTCATCTGTAAAATGGGAATAATCCTGCTGACCTAGAAGGCATGCTGAAAGGATAAAATAAAATAATGTTTCTGAAAGTACCTAACAGAATAAATATTAGCCGAATCTGAATAATAATGATTATACTAGCCACTATTTACTATTTAACATGTGCCTGATAATGTGCTAAGTGCTCTGCACATATGAACTCACTTAATCCTCTCAACAGCCACATCAGGTAATTACAGGTATTATACTCGTTTTATAGATGACGAAAATTGAGGCCCAGAGAGGTGAAGTAACTTGCCCAAGGTGACACAGCTAGGAAGTAGCAGAACCAGGGTTCCAACTCAGACAATCTGACTCCAGAGGCCCATCTTAACCTCGAAGCATAATACCCCTGCCTTTACCCCTCACAGTGAACGAGGCAGGAGAAACAGCTCTGGACATAGCCAGGAAGAAGCAGCACAAGGAATGTGAGGAGCTGGTAAGGTCTAGGGAAGGGGGAGCCCCCGACCCTTTCTTTCTCTCCGCTGAGCCCCCAACCCCCTGAACTAACAAGCCTTTGTTTCTGGCAGCTGGAGCAGGCCCAGGCTGGGACCCTCGCCTTCCCTCTGCACGTGGACTACCCCTGGGGAATTTCCCCTGAGCCTGGCTCTGACAGTGAGGAGGACGAGGAGGAGAAGGTGGGTCCCAGCCCCTGCCTCTTGGGCCTCTAGACAGCAGAAGGAGAGAGGCAGGGGTGGGCCCGGTGGCGCAGCAGTTAAGTTCGCATGTTCCACTTCGGTGGCCCAGGGTTTTCGCCGGTTTGGATCCCGGGTGCGGACATGGCACTGCTTGGCAAGCCATGCTGTGGTAGGCATCCCACATATAAAGTAGAGGAAGATAGACACGATGTTAGCTCAGGGCCAGTCTTCCTCAGCAAAAAAGAGGAGGATTGGCAGTGGATGTTAGCTTGGGACTAATCTTCCTCAAAAAAAAAAAAAAAAAGAAGGAAAGAACCAGATGGGACCTGGCATGGGGAAGGCAGGGCTGAACTGGAGGACCAGGCTGTCCTCCCTCCCACACTTCTGCCCTGGCAGCGCTGCTCTCTGAAGCCCCCAGCCCAGGTCCGCTGGGCCAGTGGGAGGCTGGACATCAGCAACAAGACTTATGAGACCTTCGCCAGTCTGGGACCAGCCCCTCAGAGCCAGAGTGAGGACTGCCCCCCACCCTTGCCAGTGAAGAACCCTTCTCGGACTGTGGTCCAGGGACGCGCGGGACATGCCAGTGGAGGTATGGTGGGCTGTCCTTACAAGGCTCATCACACCCTTCATTGAGGGCCTCCTGTGTGCGGGGGCAGTGAGCAAGAGTGCGTGTGTTACTCCTTCTCATCCTCACAGCCACTGTCAGGTAGGACTTACGACCCCTACAGGCAAAGGAACGGAGATGTTAAGTGAGATGCCCAAAGTCCCACAGCTAATAAGTCCCTGATATGGGATTGAAACCCGGGTCCGTGCACTGCTTCACTTAAATACAAAGAGAGAGACACATTTGCTGAGCACCCACCATGTCTCGAGTCCTTCGGGGGCTACGCTGGTGGGAGAGAGAAAAACTGGAGTGCAATCATTGTAATATAAGGCCCAGTGTGCTCTAGAATGTCAATCCCCAAAAGGACGGGGACTGGGAGTGTCTTGTTGACACTATTTCTCCAGCACCTGGCACAGTGCTTGGCTGGTCTCAAGAACTATTTGTTGAATGAATGAACAGGCTTGTTCTGGAAGTCCGGGGGAGGGAGGGAGCATGTCCCGTTGGGAGTGGGGGTGGTTCAGGAAGGCTTCCTGGTGGAGGTAGCATCGCGCTGAGCCTGAGGGATGAGTAGGAGAGTCCAGATGGAGGAGAAGGTGTGAGCAGAAGCCAAAGAGTGTGGCCCTGGCTGTCGTGAATGATGCTGTGGATGAATGAGGCTGAAGCATGATGGGGAGGAGCGGAAGGAGAATGCTGGAGAAGGAGATGGGGTTGGGGAGTGGGGAGAGAACCGTGATAGATCCCGAGGCCAAAGAATGCAGAGGAGTGATCAAGACAGGCTTTATCCCTTCTGATTCCAGATCGTTCTGAAGTCCCCAGCCTGAGCTCGGAAGCCCCTGGGGCCTCTGAGAGCCTGAGCAGTCCAGCCTCCTCCTCCTCCAGCCTTACAAGCCCCGTGGAACCTGGGGGTCCCAGCCAAAGCCCACATGGCTCTGAAGAGGGCCTCTGGGAGCCCTCGGGCGCCTCTCGACCCAGCCTGACATCTGGAACCACCCCTGCGGAGATGTATCCCCCCGTCAGGTTCAGGTTGGTGAGAGCCCAGCTGTGCAACCTGGGGAGGTCTCCTGACCTCTCTGAGCCACTATTTATTTCCCCACTCTAAGTGAGCCTGCCTGAAGACTGGGAACCTTCCAGCTCTGAGGCCCATGACTAGACCTTAAGTTCAAGGAGATTGGACCCCTTTCCCTCACACACCTGCTCCCGGGTGTGAGCCAGAGAGCTGGGGAGGAGTCGGGGACCCAGATTGCTGAAGTGGGAGTAGAGAAGGCTTAGTCCCACCTGTGTGGCTTATTCCAGGGGCTCTCAGTGGGGTCTTCACTCTGTCCCCACCTCCAACCCAGGGTCCAGTCCTCCCTTCCTTGCAAACCCTCGCAGTTTGGAGTTTTGAGAATAGACATGGGGAAATCTCTGGAGCCCTCTGGAGGTCAGTTGCAGGCCTCTGGGCCTGTGATGGACCCCGCCTGGGGCCTCGTGGACTCTCTACACATCCTAAGCCCCCAGCCTTGCTCTGTACCTGAGCCCTGTCTCCCCACTCTGAGGGGCTTGCTGGGCTTGAGGTCACCTTGGCCTTTCCCTGCCTTGCAGCTCCGAGAGCACTCGCTCCTATCGGCGGGGGGCCCGGAGCCCAGAAGACTGTCCCACGGCCAGGCAGCCTCTGCCCAGAAGAAACATGCCGGTAGGAGCTCTGGGACCCTGGTTTGAGGGCCGGTACAGGGTGTCCGGGAGGCAGAGTTGGTCAAGAGTGGGTGTATTAGATTGGGAGACCTCTCCCCATGACTGGTGTACATTAGGGCCAGGCAGCCCTAGTTTGGCCAGTCCCTGTCCTGGTGCTCCTCCTTCCCTTTCCCGCTCCAGCCCAGGGTGGGGGGAGCTGGGGAGAGCCCAGTTCCTGAGGGACGGCAGAGGTGCTGAGGCCCAAGCTCTGGCTGCTCCCCGGGGGAGGATGAGCAAAGCTGTGTCCGCCAGGCTGGGCGCTGAGAGAAGGAATCACTTTCCTGCAGATGAGGCGGGGTTAGGGTGGCCACGTACCAGCCCTTGGTTTACCTGACCCTCCCTTTGTGCAGGAGTCCCCCGGAATCCGCTGAGCCTGCCAGCTCTCAGGCATAGAGGGATGTGACAGGGACAAGGCAAGAGCTGTCATCCTTCATCGGGCCTCTCCCTGCTGGGTCACGAAGTCTCAAACAGTTGGACATATGTAGCTGAGGAACCTGGGAGTGGGCACAGAACAGAGCCAGTTGTGCCGAGAAGGAAGCCTCCTCTGGCCCTTGTTCCCCGGGGTTCCTCAGGGCTGGTGTTGGTTGTCTGTGTTGGGAGTGGGGCCAGGCAGGGGCAGGAGCTGGGTCTCTGAGGAGCTGGCGTCTTCAGTCCATCACAGTCAGGCACGAGACACAAATCTGTGTTCATAACCAGGTATCCGTCACCCAGCATTTAGTTGATGCTTGTTGTTGAGACGTGTATGATAACAGGAACCTGGGCTTTGGAGTGTGGAGGCATTGGAAAAGTGGCTTCGCTGCCTCCAGCCTCAGTTTCATCGCCTGTAAAATGGGGATAATTTCGTCCACCCACAAAAGGGCAGTTGTGAAACTGAGGGAGACAAACAGCTGGGACTCAGTAGGTGCTTAGTAAATGTCCATTTTCATCCCTCTCTCCTCAGGTTGGCTTCACGGAAGGGGAGGGCTCGAGGACTGGGGTTCTCCCAGCAAGTTCTGTGCAGCTTTTGCAAGACTAGCTCCTTGCCGGCCGTTGTGTGCCTGGACCACCCCTATGCTGGACCCCAACATTCAGAGCTAGGACTTGAGCCGCATGACTGGAAAGCTGAGGTGTTCGCTCCCTTAGGTCTTGCTTCCTCTGTTCCTTGTGCTTCTGTGGCTGGCCTTCCTCTCTGCCATGGGCCCGTGCCCCTGCCGAGGACACTGCGCCCTGCCAGGTTAGGGCTGATGGTGGTTCTTTCCCCTCTATCTCATTCCCTGCCAGAGGCCAGGGGGCTGTATGGCTGGATCTGAGTACTCCTGAGCTAGCTGCAGCTGCCAAACCCACAGTCCCTCATCAGACCAGCACTGTGCTTCTTCCATCAGTCTGGGGCCTCCGCAAGAGTAGGACCAGCCTGCTTCGTCATTCTCCATGTCCAGACAGGGATTCTGCCAGACGAGGGACTGTCTTCTCAGCCATTATTAGTCTAGTATTCCTTTACTGAGTTCCAGATGCCACATGAATAGAAGAAGAGTCCTGCAGAGGTGGTCCCTTGCTGGGAAGCTGGTCCCAAAGGTTGGGCTTGGGAGTGGGCAGGGCTAGGTTCCAGGGGCTGGGCTCAGGGGCAGACTGACCATCAGCTGGTTTACACCTGTGTGACCCTGCAGCTGTCTGTGGC
Source organism: Equus caballus (assembly GCF_041296265.1). Taxonomy (NCBI): domain Eukaryota; kingdom Metazoa; phylum Chordata; class Mammalia; order Perissodactyla; family Equidae; genus Equus; species Equus caballus. The sequence goes on from NC_091685.1 coordinate 31,435,381, forward strand.
CTGTGTCCATTCTAGCAGGTCAATGCCCATGCTATCCTGGCTGTTACATAAATATTCTAAATATCACCCCTTGGAGGGTCAGCACAGCCTTCCGGGGGACCTCTGCTACATTCCCCAGTCAGGAGGTAGAGTAGGACTCACCCGAATGTGCCCACTCGCCTTGATGTAGCAGGAAGGAGAGGAATGGTCCAGGATCGTTGATCCTCACTTCTCTGCTCTTTCTCTCGGTCAGCTCAGGAGCCTTTCAGTCTCGGGGGAGGAATGGGCCCAGAAAGGAGAAAGCAGAGTGACAGAAATGGGAGGGCACAGACTGGAAGGTTCTGCTTGCCAGGGCCAGAAATCCCACCATGGCTTCCAGCCCCATCATCAAAAACATATACACCCAGGCCATCCTCAGTCTCTAACACCTCAGCCTTACGGGCACTGGGCGCTGGGCCCTGGCAGGGATGGCCCTGGCCAGACGGGACGCCAGAGGGTGCCAATGGCCAACGCAGCAGTCTGTCCCAGGAGGCTGGGCTGTTTACTCTGGAGACCTGGCTGGTCTGTGTTCCCACAGGAACAGGGTTGTCTTCTGAGCCCTCAGTGTCTGATTTTGTTTGCCTCAGACTTGTTATTTCACTCCTCTCTAATAAAAGATTTTTTTGAGTAAATTCCACTGGTTTCATTTATGTGATCGGAAGAGTAACAGGGAAGGGGAGGGAATCTTAGGGCTGGGAATTTTCTCGGGACTCAGTAAGGGAGGCAGCTGGTGAAGTGCAGTGGTTTGCGACCACCAGCGATTTTGTCCCAGGGGACATTTGGCAATGCAGAGACTTTTTTTTTTTTTTGAGGAAGATTAGCACTGAGCTAACATCTGCTGCCAATTCTCCTCTTTTTGCTAAGGAAGACTGGCCCTGAGCTAACATCCATGTCCATCTTCCTCCACTTTATATGTGGGAGGTCTGCCACAGCATGGCTTGCCAAGCAGTGCCATGTCCGCACCCGGGGGTCAGAACCGGCAAACCCCAGGCCGCCAAAGCAGAACGTGTGAACTTAACTGCTGCGCCACCGGGCCGGCCCCTCGGAGACATTTTTGATTGCTCCCAACTGGAAGGTGCTACTGGCATCTAGTTGCTAGAGGTCAGGGATGCTGCTAAACATCCTACAGTACACAGCTCTGCCCCTCACAGCAATGAATTAGCCAGTCCAAAATGTTAATAGTGCAGAGGTTGAGAAACTCTGGTGTGGAGGAAAGAGCACTGGATGAGGAGTCTGGAGACGTGTTTTAGCTCTGCCACCGTCCCTGTCTCATTTTGATTTCCGCTGAGACAGGATTTGGAGGCAAGTAGTTTATTATTTGAGAGATGATCCCAGGAAACATAATGAGGGGGTGGGGAAGTGAAAGAGAAGGTCAAAAAGCAACAGTGTATCCATGAGGGGCTACCACCCGGTGCCACTAGGGCTGCTTATCTTGTTGGGGACCTTTGAGAGACTATACTGATTAGAACATGCCTTCAAGTTATCCCACTGAGAGTGAAGAGATTGGCATGTTTACCACCACCTCTGGTCTCTCCTTGGTTGAGGGGTCCTTCCTGGGGGTGTCAATTCCCAAGCGCCTCCAGCCTGCCCTGGAGCCCTCAGATGTGGGGAGCTGTCCGAGGAGTGTCCAGGAATTGCCCGCTGGAGGCCTCCAGGGAGGACAGCAGGCAGAAGGGATGTGGTGGGTACCAACCGTGTCTGGTATGGTTGAGCAGTGTGACCCTGGGCCTCTCTGAGCCTCAGTCTTCCCATCTGTGCGACGAGAGGGTTGCACTAGATGTTTTCATAGTGTCCTTCCAGCCCTGATGATGTGGGCATCGGGTTCTTTTGATGTCACATGTTTTTTTGTTTGTTTTTTTAAAGGCAGTTCTAACTAACTGCAGACAGCTGTCCCTTCAACCCAGAGGGACTTGTAACAGGGTTGGCAGGAGACCTCCTCACACCCCAAACCGTTAAAGCCTAACCTCCTCAAAGTGGCCGATAATACTTTGCGTGGTCAGACCCCGCCTCTCCCCACCCTCCTCTCATCTGGGTGCTGCAGCCACACCGGTTTCCTGACAGCCAAGCACTGTCCCATCCCTAAGCTTTGCTGCAACTCCAGGAGCATTTTGTTCCTTCCTGGATGCTCAGGGCTAGAACTGCCTGGCACATAGTAGGTGCTCAGTAAATATATGTCGACTGAACGAATGTTACTTCCTCTCTCACGTGAACACTCCCTCCCTCCCCTCAACTCCCACCTTGCACTCGGGCCCAAAGTTTACACTTCGTTTCTTCAGAGGAGATGACACCCTAACTGACACAGGTCCCCTCAAACGTGTCCTTAACGTATCCCCCCCTTCTTCCCGACCCTCACCCCAGTTGTGATAATACAGAATTGATCGTGTCCAAATTCGTTTAGAGTTTCTCTTGCCCATAGACCGAATCTCAAGCTTGCTGGGACTGGGTCTGCCTTGTTCGTTGCCTGGACACTCAATACATATTCGTTGAATGAATGAAAAGACCCACCCCTTCCTCCTTTCCTCCCAGGTCCCACAGCAGCAGTTAGAAGCCAGATGGGTCCACACCGGCGCTGTCTCTGTGGCCCGGGCTGGGATGGGGTTCTCCAAGGTTCCCTCAGGACGGTCTGGAGATTTCACTGTACGCCCCACCCCCAGCTCCCGCCCTGCACACACTGTGGACCAGTGTTCCCGCCTCGCCTCTAGGTCCCTAAGCACACTCCCTCCACCCCCCGAAAGATTATTTTCTGTCAATTAAACTCACTTGTTTAGGACCCTTCCTGGGTCCGCTGGGGACGCTTGTAAGGTCCTTCCACGGGTACAGAGATGTGTGTGTAGCTGTGGGGGCACAATTCTGTTTCCTTCCCTCCGCCCAAGATGGACCCTTCCAGACCCGATCCCACTGGGAAGGCAGCGGTTGGACCCTGAATAAATAAAGGGTGCCCACGTCCCGGGGTCAGTATTTCTCAAAGTCTCCCCAGCCCTCACTACTCGGACGGCAGCACTGGGACTTGGTAGAAACGCAGAACTTCACTGTAAGGAACCAAATAAACGGCAACAGAGGGCCTGGATCTACGCGGGAGCACAGAGTAGGGCCGAGTTCGATTTAATGATCGCGCACAAAAATGCGATCCCAGCGCGCCAAGTTGCCTCCACCGGGGCAGAAGCGCGGAGCTCGATCTGCCGCTTTGAGCTGCCGCGAGCAGAGACGCGGGAGCCCAGAACTCTCCCCGCAGCCCCCGGGGCGCCCTCAGGCTCCCTCCGCGCAGCGACAGCCACCCCTGTCCCGGGACGACGGCCTCCCCACTCGCCAGAGAGCCCTCCTCCCCAAATCTCCGTCAGCCCCCGGCCCCCCAGGAAGGGCCCGAGGTGCAGGGCCCTCTCTCGCAGCCTCGTCCCTCTCGGGAGGCCCGACTGGCCGGCGCGGGCAATCTTTGCCCGAGCAAGTCCTTGAAGTCTATATTTAGCGCAGCCACCCCTCCCCCACGTTCGGAGGCCGGCCGGCCGAGGGGGGTGTGGGGGGAGGGCCCCGCCCCCGCCAGGCGTGTGTGTCGTGTGTGTTTGGGGCCCGCGCGGGTTGCGCGCCCTCCGCCTCTGCGCCTCCTGCCCCCGAGGCCGAGCTGCTGCCCCCGTGCCCCGCGCCCCGCCGGGCGTCGCGGGCCACCATGGGCCAGGAGGAGGAGCTGCTGAGGATCGCCAAAAAGCTAGAGAAGATGGTGGCCAGGAAGAACACGGTGAGGGTGCAGAGTTCGGGCCACAGCCCCCGCCCCCGGAGGCGCGGCGCGTGCGAGCCGGCGAGTCCCGGGGGCGCGTGCTGGCCCGGCGCCCGGGAGGCGCGTGCAGGACTCAGGGGCCCGAGGGAGGCGCGGCGGGTGCAGGGCTCAGCGCCCCTTGGGGACTGCTGGGCACCTCGGGGTGGGCGTGTGCATGGCCCGGGGCGCCGAGGGGATCGTGCGGGCCCCGAAGACCCTCTGGGTGCACGTCCCTCTGGACTTGTAGAGTTCGGGGACCGCTGGGTGGCTTGTGCAGGGCCTGGGAAAGCAAGTGAAGAGACCGGGACCTGGAAAAGGACTTTCGGCGTCCCGGGACTAGCTGTGTGCAAAGCCCGGGGAGCGGCGGCGACGGCGGGCGGGGGGAGGGGCGACGGGGGGAACAAAATCCTGGGCGGCCTGGGAAGGGGCAGAGAAACTTGAGCTGATGAGGGGTGCTGTGCAGCGTCTATCTCGCAGCCCGGGAACGGATCTAGGGGAGAGGGGCGAAGGGCCGCGGATCTTACGACCCCACAGCTGGGGCGCCAGCAGGAGCGGTGCTGTTTGCAACTTTCCCTTTGCTGGGCCGCGGGGTGGGGCCCGGCGGGCGGGGGCCGAACAGGTGCGGGGCCGCCGCAGCGCCCGCCTTCGGGGCCCGCGGGCGGGGGCAGGGGGCGGGCTACAGGCCTGGGCGGTGCGGGGACTGGGCCCCGGAGGATGGGGGGAGTAGGGACTGGCGGTCCTACCTGCGGGTCCCTGGGCACTCAGTGCCGGGAACTCCGAGCGCAGGGCGACTTGAAGTTAATGTTTATCCTCCCCATGATCTTTGCCTCCGGTCGGCGGCCGCCTGGGTGCCTAGCCAGAGCAAACTTGGCCTTGGGTCAGGGAGGGTGGGCACACCCCGGGAGGGAAGAGAGCGGGGGGCGGGGGGGTGGTGGTAGCCCAAAGGGCTCTCCTCCTCTCACCATCCATAGCCACGTGCTGGAGCAGAACCTGCGTTTCCAGCACATTCTGTGACCCTGGAAACTTGGAAAAGGGATGGACCCTAAGGGAGGTTTTAGAGCAGAGAAGAGGGAAGAGTGGCTGGAGTCGTGGAGCGTCAGGGAGCCCTAGAGCAGACATGGGCGGTGAGGAGTTGGTGCCTGTGTAAAGGCCAAAGCCTCAGTTTCTTCCTCTGTGAGGAGGAGGGGAGCTTACCTGCCTCCTAGGAAGGAGTGGCACTGGACGTGGTGGTCGACGCTGGTGAGGGGGAAAGAAGTGAGATGGGTTTGAAAACCCCTTGGTAGCACTCTGACTGGTGCTCAGTTAGAGGATGGCTCGGTATTTGCACAGAAACCTGCCATGCTGGAAGCTTCTCACTCTCACACTCTAAGGTGCCACCCGCCCTCATTCCAGGACCTTCCAAAATCAGCAAAACTGAGCCTCACCTCATGGGGACACTTTCCCAACTGGGGGCGGCAGAGCCCGCCCAGGTCTTGTGAGCTAAGTTCCACCCAAGTGGACAGGTTATCCCAGCCCTGCGCCTTGCTGACCCCACTTTTGGGCCAGCAGATTCTGGGCCTCTGGGGGAGGGGGGGAGACTGGGAGGGGTGGGAGGCTGGGGAGTTTAGGAGACCTGAGACATGCGGCTCAGTTCCCAGCAGAGCTCTGGCTGAGGAAGAAGGGGCCTGCCCTGGCCTCCTCTCCCTCCTTTTATGCCCCTATGCCCACCACTCTACTTTCCCTCTCTGGGCCTCGATTTCCTCATCTGTGAAATGGGAGGAGGACATGGTGTCCTTTTGAGATGGGTTCTTGTGGAAGTACCCAGAGGTCTCTCCAGGAAAGATGCAAGTCTGGCCGCCGTGTCGCGGCTACACAGAGCCAGTGTGCAGCCACGTCTGCGCCTGGGCTCTTGGCAGCATCTGGGTGGGCACGGAGAGCTCTGGGCCCGTGGCCGAGAGGTGGGGCCTACTCTGGGAGTGAAAGTGGGCCCGCCCAGTGGTGGTGAGGGGAGGAGGACACACTTCCTGGAACAAGATGATCCTCCACGTTGCAGCTCAGGCGGAGGGTTTACTGCCTGTTACAGAAGTCCCAGCCCTTAGGGCTTTGTCAGAGGCTGTGAGTGTGCACCCACTGAAACAGCTTCAAACGTACCCACCACCAGCAATCGCAGCTACACGCACATGTAATTACACACAACAAACAGCTACACACACGCAGCCACACACAGAAGTTAAACACACAGCTATGAGTATAACTGCATATGAGACGTGGCTACTGACTCTGACATGACAGACACACTGACCATTATATTTACAGAAAGACACGCAAGGACGACTGCACGCCTGCACACAACACAGCTACACCCAGCCAGGCAAAGCTACAGACTTAGCCAACAGCCACACTTACGCATTCAGAAGTTATAACACAGGCATCATCCCACAAAGACAAATAGACCCATTGGGCTTCCAGCCACTACATACAGCTCCACCCCGGACCAGAAATACCATCAGCTACACATCCCATACGTGCATGCAGAGAGACACACCTGGCAACACTTGCACATGGCTTTGTGAGCCTAGCTACAACGAGGGCTCAGGGCTATTCTCCAGCATGACCCAGTTATATACAAATTCTTTTTTTTTTGGTGAGGTGAGGATGATTGGCCCTGAGCTAACATCCCTTGCCAATCTTCCTCCACCCAGTTATATAGTGTGACATACAGAGACACACGCCCAGTGGTGAGCTGGAACTGGCTTAACACCGATTGTTAAATTTTTAGGAATTTTGCAAGCCGGTTGTTAAATACAACCATTGTTTTAAAAACTAAAGTATGTGCTTACAATTAAATAAATTATATTAAAAATAACGGTAATAAATACTCCAAAATCATCACTTCCCAATTATTTTTCTACATTTCACTGTCACCTATGGTCTAGAGGTGATTTACATCTATTGCATCGATATGGTGGAAATACTATATAATGGTGTGCTACTGCCCATCTCTTCCCAGCACCTCCTTTGGGGCCAGCTGGTTGGTTGCTTGAAATTGGCCATGGGAGCAGTATTTACACCATAGAAATTGGCAAACACTACAGATCAGAGGTTTTTCCCCCTTGAGAATTATTAAACATTGAGCAACATACCACTGCACTTAGCCATGTTGATATTCCTTGACGGGACACAGATCTATGTTCATACCTACACAGTTTGTATAGTGGTTCCAGCCCAAAAGGCCTGAGTTTGAATCCCAGCTCAGTTCCTGTAACTTTGGGCAAATGATTTAACCTCTTTGTTTCTTGGATTCCTCTTCTGTGAAAATGGGGTGATAATTCTGTGTGGAAAAAAAAAAAAAAAAACGGCACCCTAATAGTCATACCTAGCTCATAGGGTGGTCGTTGTGAGAGTTAAACAAGATAATGTAGGTAAAATACTTAGCACACTGCCCAGCATATAGTAAGCCTTTAATTACTGGCACACACAGAGTCATGCCCTTAAGTGTACATGCACACAGGTCACACTTTTGAAAACACACTGTGAGCCCAAGCTAAGGGAGGCTGAGGACTGACAGAGGGCAGATCTTGGGACATGATCCAGGAAGCTTGGCAGGGCCGGGGTTGGCAGCTGGAACCCCACAGTGGGGCCAGGGCAAGGGGCATACAGGGCACGGTCGGCTCGTGCTCCCCAGGAAACTGATCTCAGGACAGGAGACTGTGGTTGGCTTCTAGGAAGCGGGTGGGAGAAACGACAAGGCTGAAATGAGTCAGAGGTTGTTCGGGGCCTGGCAGCCAGCAGATTTTCACATCTGAGTCCCCTTTCTGAACCCCCCCCCACCCCTGCTCTCCCCTCCCGCCTTCTGCTTTCTGCTTTATTCATTCACTGAGGGACCCCTGGGCTGTGTGCTGAACCCCGAGGCCTCAGAGATTAAAACAGTCCTCCTTATGCGAGAGAAATGAAAGTATATGTCCACACAAAGACTGTACGTGAATCTTCCTAGCAGCTTCATCTGTAATAGCCCCAAACTGGAAACTGCCCACAAATCCTGTCAACAGATGAATGCATAAACAAAGTATGGTATATCCATGCAAAGGAATACTACTCGGCAATAAAAAGGAGCTATTGATCTATGCAGCAACGTGGATGAATCTCAAAATAATTCATGCTGAGTGAAAGAAGCCAGACAAAAGAGAGTCCGTTACAGTACAGAAAATCCTTAGAAACGCAAGCTCCTCTCTAGTGTCAGAAAGCAGAACGGTGGGGGCCTGGGCCTGGGGTTGAGGTGCAAGAGGGGTGTATTAGAGAGAGGCACAAGGAAGCTTTTGAGGATGATGGCTATATTCTTATCTTGATTTTGGTGATGGTTTTATGGGTGTATGCGGATGTCAAGGCTCATCAAATTCCAGCCTCCATATGGGCAGTTTATTATTGGTCAATTATGCCTCAATAAAGCTGTAAAAAAAAAAAAGAAGCCGCCATCCTCACCCTGTAGAAACTCCCACTTGGGAAGTGAGGGGAGGAGGATACAGACACAAAAGCGATAACAATAAACTGTGAAGTGATTAATTTTAGAGAAGATGGGGAAGGGGAGAGCATGCCTAGTAGAAAGAACAGCTGAACCACCCGGAGGGCTCAGGGCTGGACACTGGCTCAGAGGGACTTGGACCCAGCAGGGTGGTGGGAGATGAAGTTAGGGAGCTGGTCTGGGGCAGAATCTTTTCCTCCTCTCTCCCTCTCTGTCCCTTGCCTGTCCTTCAACCACTTGTCTGCCCATATCCTGCAGCTGGAACAGTCTCTCCCATGCCTCCTGCCCGCCTCTCTCCCACCAAGACCACACAGTGGTCAGAGAGGGGCCTGGGGCAGAACCCACCGCCCTTGGTCCTCACCTTGTGGCCTTCCACAGGAAGGGGCCCTCGATCTTCTGAAGAAGCTGAACAGCTGTCAGATGTCCATCCAGCTACTCCAGGTGAGGTGGGGGTGGGAAGCCCTGGGGGCAGTGCCTGGCGGGTGGGGGGCGGGGAGACCTGGGGAAGGGAAAGACTCTGGGGGTGAGGGAGGGAGACCTCCAAGAGTGGGACCTGGGAGGAATTTCTGAGGGGAGGGTCGGTGGGAGGGGGAGACCTTGAGGCGCTCTGAGGGTGGGGCCTGAGGCATCTGCATGGGAGCGGGGTACCTTCCAAGGGGACCCTCTGGCTCTGAGAGAAAGACTGATTTGCTGTCCTCAAAAATCTCAATTCTCAAGGCCCTGGGCCTGTGGAATCCAAGAGGCCAGTGATCCACGGAGAGGGAAAGGCCCCCATTTTTAGATCCCGCCCTGTGTTGCCCATGTAGCCCCCAAACATTACCAGAAGCTCTTGGCCCAGAAAAAAAAATTGAAAAAATTGGCACAGGCCCAAGCTGTAGCCAGAGCTGTGTCTGGAGCTGAAACTCGAGCTCAGAGACACCAGGGGGTGGGGGATGGGGCGGGGTCCTCGTCACCAGCCAAACCCACCACCATCACCTCAGCTTTTCTCCAAAGCCGCAGTTATCCCTCAGTGCAGGGGGCTGGGCCTTCCTTGGGCACTGGACCTCAGTGAGGGCACAGGTCAGGGCCCCAGTTATAGGATCAGGTTAATTACCTCAGCCACAGGTCAGAGCTGGGGCTCTGGAGAGGCTGAGGCTGGGGGAAGGGGTGGTTGAGCCGGGGCAGGTCCTGCCAGTGGGGGCAGCCCGTTCCGTGTGTCCATTCCCAGGCCAGCTCCTAACCCTCTCGCTTCGCAGACGACCAGGATTGGAGTTGCCGTTAATGGGGTCCGCAAGCACTGCTCAGACAAGGAGGTGGTGTCCTTGGCCAAAGTCCTCATCAAAAACTGGAAGCGGCTGCTGGGTGAGAGGGGGGGAGGTTGACTTGGGCCATGTTTTCCTCCCTGTATCTGGGTTGAAACTATGCCTGGCAGGCACTCAGCGTATGTCTGTTGAGTGACTTAACAAATGACAGATGGCCTCAGGTGGGGAGTCCATGTTTGTGTACGCAAGTGCAAGATTTGTAGACGTGTGAGTTTTGTGTACATGTGCCTAGGCACGATCTCTGTGTGCTTGTGTGCTTGTATGTGTAGCACGTCTGTATATACACATTTGTACAAGTATGTGCCTAGGTGTGTGCACATGTCTTTCTGTCCTCTGTGTGAGTGTGGATTTGCACCATATGTGCAGATTGTATATGCATCTTGTGTATAAATTTATATTTGTGTGTGTGGCTGTCCCTGACCCTGCCCTTTGCTTTTTCCTCCCCAAAGCCGTGCTGGGTCCTGCTGAGACAAAGCTGAGTTGAGGAACAATGCCACCCTTTTGTTTTCAGACTCCCCCGGACCCCCCAAAGGAGAAAGAGGAGAGGAAAGAGAAAAAGCAAAGAAGAAGGAAAAAGCGATTGACTGTTCCGATTGGAAGCCAGAAGCAGGCCTTTCTCCACCAAGGAAAAAACGGGAAGAGCCCAAAGACAGGTATTTTTTCTGGGATGGAGAGAAAGGGGCCAACACTTGTCACGTCCTCTGCCAGCAGCTCTGTGCATATAACTTCGCTTAATCCTCACCCCCCCCCAGGAGGTGGTTATTGTTATCTCCTAGGGGGCCCCCTCTGGGAGTCTTCTTTGGCTCAACCAGACAGACTCACAAGACCCCAGAAGGCCTCCTTGGCACTGGCGTCACCGAGAAGGAGGCAGGGACAGGAGACAAAGATGTGCTGTGCCAGCAGGGCAGCCTCAGGTGTTTCTCATCAGCCAGAGTCCTCACAGGGGCCGGCACCGTGTCCAGAGCTATTCTCTGACCCAGGCAGATGACAGCCCAGCTGCAGGGAATGAGACTGCAATGGATGGGAACCCCCTGACTTAGAAGCCCCATGGCCCAGATGCTATAACAGTCCCGGCGACAAAGCTTCCAGGATCCCAGCAAGGGCGAGGACCAGTTGCAAGATTCACGGCACTCGGGGCAGCCTCAGAAGCTTTGGTTTTCTGCTAGTTATTTATAGTTCGCTCATAGCGCTTCCTGTCTAGACGTAAGTTACCCATCAGGGGTCGTTGGCACCATCAGCGTTGTTTCCTAGTAACAGCTGACATTCCACCTTTGTCAGCGATGAGGGAGCTGAAGGTTGAGAGCCAGGGCTTTCCCAAGATCACACGGCCATTATGTGACAGAGTGAGATTCCAGTCTTCATCTGTCAGACCCCAGACCTCTGCTGAGACAAATAGAGCGGTTGTTTGTCTCAACTTCGTGCCCGTTCTCTCTTGCCCACCCCAACCAGGGTCCCCAAAATTGCATGGCTTTCCAGGGCCCAAATGTCTTATCCATCATGGTAGATAACAACCTTTATGCATATAAAAATAAATCCTACCTACTCCCTATGTGACTAGACAAATCACTTAACTTCTTGGCGGGGCGGGGGGAGTCTTGTTCATCTAATAGATAAGGAAGTGGTATGAGATAAAACTGAACAGTATCTGATGGTACTAGATAATACGAGATAGTATGGACAATACCATCTGTGATACATCAGCATTTTTATCTTTTTTTCTTTTCTTTTGTCTGCTTTTTCTCCCCAAATACCCCCAGTACATAGTTGTATATTTTAGTTGTGGGTCCTTCTAGTTGTGGCATGTGGGACGCTGCCTCAGCATGGCCTGATGAGTGGTGCCATTTCCGCGCCCAGGATTCGAACCGGTGAACCCTGGGCCGCCCAAGCGGAACACGCGCAGTTAACCACTGCACCACCAGGCCGGCCCCACTGCAGGTGTTTCTGAAACATTTTTTCCTTTTTAAATGAATGCTTATTATAATCCTGTAAAATAAGTGTTCTGCAGAAAACACGCTGTCGGAGGAGTGATTCTTGACCAGGAGGGAAGTGCACCCCCACCACACTACTCCCATTTTTCGCTGTAAAAATAACTTAGAGCAGAGAGGATGCTCCGTATCCTGCGATGCACAGAATAGTCCTGCACGCTAAAACCATTTTCCTGGGATGTGGAATTCTTGATGCCAGCTCACCGCCCACAGCTGTGAAGCTATGAAGTGCAGCTGTCACTGTGGCTGAGCAGAGTCGTGACATTGTCTCCCCACCTTTCTGGGAGGATCGAGTCGGCAGGGGTCCCGTTTCAGCTCAGTTAGGGAACTTCCTTTCTTTTTAGTTTTCTTAATAATTCACTATCGTTATTTATTATATAAACACTATAACCACATTATTGAAATTTGACATAAAAATGAAAAGTATTTGTCCTCAGTATACCACTTCCAACAAATGAAACAGCTTTTATTTTCCTCTTCCCTCCCAGTCCTGATCTACTTACGCACGTAATTTTTCCGTTCCTACAGGCAGAGCGTACAAACGATTACGTCCCTGTTTGTTTATCTTCTTGTTGTATTCTAAGCAGTTTTTCATGTTCCTGAATATTTTTCATAATGATCATTTTCAGTAACTGTGGAATATTTCTGGTTTGTTCTAAAAAGAAAAGCAATGAGGAAGGGCCAGAAAAGGCTGAGTCTCGGGGTAGAGGGTCCTGTCTTCCCTTCTTCCTCTCACTGCACGAATTCTGGCTTTCCGCTCTGGCCTGCACCTGCCATCCCCATGGGGCACTCGGGGAGGAACCCGACAGAGGAGCACCCAGGGCCTGGTGTGGGATTGCAGCGGGATGTGGAGGAGGGTCTCTCTTCCTCTCTCCCCCTCTGCGGCCTCCCCGTGTGTTTAAGCCGGGGTGAAAGTCTGGAGCTGGATGGGTCTGGTCCGCAGGATAATTAAGGCCAGCCCCTGAAGCTGCCTCACCCACTGTCTCCCAGACCACGGAGAGGATGAGGTGGGAGCTAGAAATCCATGCAGGAGCATCGCACAAGCTGGAAAACAGGAAATCAGATGCCTGGGATTATGGAGCCTGGAGGACTTCGTTCTGCTGGGAACTGCTGTAGGGTTGTAAATGATGTAATGTCTTCTTCCCAGGCAGCCCCGAGGTGTAGGTCAGCTTCTCCCCGCTTGACAGGTGAGGGAATTGATGACCTGCCCAGGGGCAGGGTGGGATAACAACTCATGTCATTGCCTCTCTTTTTTTTTCTTTAGGAAGATTAGCCCTGAGCTAGCTACTGCCAATCCTCCTCTTTTTGCTGAGGAAGACTGGCCCTGAGCTAACATCCATGCCCATCTTCCTCTACTTTATACGTGAGATGCCTGCCACAGCATGTCTTTTGCCAAGCGGTGCCATGTCTGCACCCGGGATCCGAGCCACTGAACCCCGGGCTGCCGAGAAGCAGAACATGCACACTTAACTGCTGTGCCACAGGGCCAGCCCCCGGTGCCTCTCTTTTTAAATTATAAGTGTTATATATGTTTGTGTGCATGTAGGAAAAGATCTGGAAGGAAAGACATTAAACGCATAGCGGTTACCTCAAGAGGTTTCTTTTTCCACTTTTTAAGTTTTTATATTTCTGTACTTTTCGACTTCACAGCAGTTGGCAACAACTTTTTACAGAGCAGCTCCTCTGAGCCAGGCATCATTCTGCTTGCTTGGGATACATCAGTGAATGTATTAGATCAGGTTCCCCAGAAGCAGACCCTGACACATGGAGTCAAGTGCAAGGGGTTTATTTGGGACGTGATTTCAGAAAATGTACAGAGGAGTGAGGAAGTGAGACACGGAAGGGAAGGAAGCCAGCACGCGGTGTGTTCGTGAGCAGGTTACTGCTGTGGGTGACCAGGGCTTAAATCCTACTGGGGAACAGTGGAGAACACACCTCAAGGTGGCCCACGTGAGGGACAAGGCAGCCGGGGTATTGATCCGCCAGTTCCCACGTGTCTGGTTGAGGGCTGCTCCTGGGGTCATTAACTCCCCAGCACTTCCAGTGCAGAGGCCCAAGGGAGCTTGTAGAAGGAAGCCCTTGGGTCCCAGCGCTGGGAGAGTGAGTGCCGAGGGAACATGGGTGTGGCACAGACAGCGTCCACCACAACGAACAAAACCCACCGAACAAAACCCGCCGAACTCTGCTCTTGCAGAATTTACATGGGGAGTGGTCAGACAATACATATAATAAATAAGCAAATTCTCTAGTGTGTTAGCAGGTGACACATGCACTGGAATTAAAAGGAGAGCTGGTAACTGAGGTGGGGAGTGGGAATTAACAATTTACAAACAGATTAATTTTGTAAAACTGATAAAAGAAAAATGCATTCTGTATCATAAAAAGAATGGAGCTACGTGCATTTTGGAAAATGGGGGGAAACATTTCACTTGTAATCCCATTGCTGTAATATAACCATGGTTAGCATTTGGGTGTATTTTCTTTCGATCTAGGCATTGGTTTTCTTGCATGACTGTAGGCACAGCACACATCTAATTTTGTTTTTTTGTTTTTTGGGTTTTTTTGAGGAAGATTAGCCCTGAGCTAACTACTGCCAGTCCTCCTCTTTTTTGCTGAGGAAGGCTGGCCCTGAGCTAACGTCTGTCCCCATCTTCCTCTACTTTATATGTGGGACGCCTACCACAGCATGGCATGCCAAGCGGTGCCATGTCTGCACCCGGGATCCGAACCGGTGAACCCCGGGCCACCGAGAATCGGAACGTGTGAACTTAACCGCTGCGCTACCGGGCCGGTCCCTGCACGCATCTAATTTTGTACCCTGTTTTTTCACTTGCTCTTTTAACCCAGCTCTTCTATCTTCAAGGCCTACGTGCTTCTCCTCTCTTCCTCCTAAGGTGCCTGTGAGGGTGACTGAAGCCAGTCTTCTCCAGGTCCTCATGAGAATAGGCAATCCTAGGAATTCTAATCTCCGTGGGCCCCACTAGCCAAAGCCTGCCAGATAGCAAGGAGGAGAGGGGCCTGCTGAGAATGTCATTAATAACCAGTAGTACATGACGTAGCACATGTAATGTATCTGGTGCGTATTAGGTTTCCTTCCTTGTACTGCTTCACTGGATGGAGGGCAGGTGAGGGTGGCCAGCCAGCACTGCCTGGAGCTTCCTCTCCCGGGCAGCTGTGGTCCAGGTAGGCTCCACCATCCTCACTCCAGCAGGCCTGGCTCCGGGATGCTTTCTCCCCAGCCTCTGAACTCTGTAGATCAGTGCTGATGCTGGCCTACGAGAGAGTCTCATCTCCAATTTCTCTTCTTTCAGGAGAGACTCTGTGGACTCCAAGTCTTCGGCCACCTCCTCTCCAAAAAGGCCGTCGATGGAAAGGTAAAGGAAGCCATGGACTTCTCCATCCCCAAAGTCCTGTTCCATGTGTGTCCCTCTCTCTGCTTTAACGGAGGAAGCCCAAGGCAGAGGAGAGGAGGAAACCTCATACATCATGTTGCCTCTGAGTCCTAGACCCACACAGTAAGACTGTGAGTTCTCTGGTCGATTAGCCGCGTGTGTCATGAGTAAGGCCCAGGAATGGAGGCTCCAGTGTCGTCCTGGTTCTAGACCAGTGGTTCTCAATGAGGTTCATTTAGAAATTTGTGGAGGTATTTTCGGTTGTCACTATGACTTGGGGGTTATTTTGGTCAGCTTGGACCGCTATAGCAAAATATCATAGACTGGGTGGCTTAAACGACAGATGTTTCTTTCTCACAGTTCTGGAGGCTGGAGAGTCCAAGATCAAGGTTCCAGTCAATTCAGTTCCTGGTGAAAGCTTTCTTCCTGGCTTGCAGACAGCTGCCTTCTCTCTGTGTCTGCACGGGAGAGAGAGAGGGAGAGACAGAGAGAGGGAGCACTCCAGTCTCTCTTCCTCTTCTTATAAGGACATTAATCCCATCACCGGCCCCCCTCCTCGTGACCTCATCCTGACCTGATTACTTCTCAAAGGCCCCGCCTCCAGGTCCTATCACACTGGGAGTTAGGGCTTCCATTTGGGGAGGACACAGACATTTAGTCTGCAGTGGGAGTGAGGGAGGAGCGCCACAGCATTTGGAAGGCAGTGGCCAGAGACGCTGAATGTCCTGGGATGTGAAGGACAGCCCTGCATAACAAAGGATCGTTCTGTCCCAAAATGAAACACTGACCACTAATCCATTTCTGGGTTTGATGCTGTAATGAAAACATTCGACATTTGTGTAAGGATTTATACCTCCAGGCTCCTCTCCTGACTTTGACTGTGGCCTTGACGTCTCCTGGCTCCATCCCATAATGCATTCTCTTTCTGAAGCTCAGTCGAGCAGAATATGTTTGTCTTTCCAGCAGTTGTGCCATTTCCTGCTGGGTCAGTATTGGGGGTGGGCCACCCAAAGGGACAGAAGCAAGTCCTGTAAATTCACCTTATCCCCTACCCGGACTGGCTCCTGCACTCTCTGCTTCTCTATTATTTCATCTTTCTCTTCCATGCATGCATGCATGCATGCATCCATCCACCCATGCATTCATTCAGTGAGCACATTTGTTCAACACCTTGCAAACTCAACGTCCTCCGGGGGTCAAGGGCTTGTGCACACACTGGGTGACTAGAGGAGACCATGGCAAACTGGAGAGCACCTGCCCGTCTGAAGGGGGCGCCCACTCCCCAGCCCCAGCGGCTTGTTGCTTTGTAGAAACCAAAGTCCAGCGCTCCACGTCTTCCAATTTTTTAAGGAAAGCTGGACATTTAGATTGTCAGAGGACACTCCCAACTTTAAATGTTGGCAGCACATTCCTATTTTTCTGAGACACAGTAGAGCAAACAAAGCACATTTGTAGCTAGCCAGTTTGTGACCCCTAAGGCCAGGCAGAGATTTTAGACTCAGATCTCTTCCTTGGTACAGCTAACCACTAGTGTAGAAGCAGAAGCGAAAATGCTTGTTTTTTGAAGCTGTAAAACAATGGGAACATAGGAAGAGTGTCTCAGTATGACTTGAGAAGTCACAGGAGATTTCATGGAAGAGAGTGTGTGCTGAGCACTGAAAGCTGAATAGGAGTTTGCCGGTAGACAAGCCAAGAGAGGACAGAGGGAATACGCGTGCAGACGTGTGGCAGGATGAGCGAGCTTGGTGCTCTGGGAACTGTAGCTGGAGTCCCGGGGAGCAGACCATGAGGGGCATCCCTGTGACAGGGAAGAAGGCTGCTTTTATCAGCTGCCCTTAGGACCCAGCTGTCCGAATTGGTGCACTTTTTTTTCTCACCGAGCAGTTATGCTTGCTTGGCGGTGCAGTAACCGAAATGCCCTCGAGGTGGCGCGCAGGAGCAGCGAGCCTCCAGGTGCTTCTGCTCTGACCTGGGGCGGGAGCGTCTTCTGAGGGCTTGGCGGTGTCAGACCACAGGCTGGTGCTGGCGCTGGCACATTCAGGGAACAGAAGGAAGCTGTTGATCAATCCAGACCCCCGCCCCCACTCCAGTGATGCCCTCTCTGCAGTTTGGCACAGTTCCCAATCGTGTGCATTGAAAGCAGAATGAGCATGGCTGCCGGATATGCCACCCAGACACGAATTCCAGCCAGCCAGCCAGCCAGCCAGCCAGCCAGCTCCTAGCCAGGAGGAGGGACCCGGACTGGGAGTGCCCTGCCAAGGAGGTGGGGGGAAAATGAAGCAAGCAGCCTAGCCTAGGCCGCATAAGGGGACTCTGGAAAACCCTCTGCCTTTTAGAGACGCGGTGAGATGTGTTGAAAAGAATTTGGGAGGCAGGCGGACCTACGCTTGTGGTCTGACTCTGCCATTTGCAAGTTCGATAACCTTGAACAAGTAAGTTCAACTCTCTGAGCCTCAGTCTGTTGATCTGGAAGGTGGGTATAATTATGACCTCCTCTCAAGGTCACTGTGGGGCTCCAATGAGGTAATGAAATGCTTAGCACTGTTTGTAACCCGTGTGAGTGCTCAATAAATGCCTAGTGCTTGGTAACAATACTCGCACTTAACGTGGTAATCTCTGTAAGTTTCCTAATCCTTCGTTACTGGAATTCTCTTAGGTGCTTCAATTTCTCAACAACTCTATAAGATGGGTACTATGGTTATCCCCATCTTACACATGAGAAAACTGAGGCAGCTATAGGTTAAGGAACTTTCCTAAGGTCACATAGCTACAAGGTGGTGGCGTCAGGCTTTAAACCTGGGAGTTTGGCTCTGGAGCCTGGGTTCTTAATTAATATGCCACCTCAGGGTAGGCATTCCCCAAAGGACCAGTTCTCGTTGTTGTTTGTTATTATGACTCCTTCCTAGCAGCTTGCTCCAAGCTCCCCCTGGTGGTTCCCCACAGCTGGGTCCTGGACCTTGAGAGTGTGGTGATGGGGCCCACGGGTCAGTGAGGGGCGGTGCCTGGAAGAATCTGGGACTCCATCCCAGGTGTGGGAGATGGGATGGCCCAGGTCATGGGAGTTGACAGATGCTGGCTCAGAGGGAGATCCTTCTCTTAAACTCAGGGAATGGAGCCACTGGTCTTCCAAAGAGGACCTGTCCCCTGCCCAATTCAGCTCTGCCTAGACCCCCTGGACGTGCCTTTCACCTCTTTGTGGCCAGCTCCCTCAACTCATCCTGTATTCATTCATTCAACGAGGAGTCATCAGGTGCCCACCTAGAACTGTTGCAGGTGCCGGAAGCCAACGGGGTCCCTATACGCTGGAAGCTGTAATCTGGAGATGGAGGCAGACAATGTTTATAAACACATAAACAAGTTAATTATAGACTTGGATCAGTGCTATGAATGAAAGAAATCAGGTCACGTGCTAGAGAGTTACAAGCAGGAACAGTGCACTTGGCCGCGGTGGTCAGGGAAGGCCTCCCTGAGGATGTGGTATTGGAGCCGAGGCCTGCCTGGCAGGAAAGCACCCGTCACAGGGGAATCTGGAGGAGAACGAGCCTTCCGGGAGGAGGGACCAGCCAGCACAAAGGCACTATGCCGGGAGTGACTGGGGTGTTTGAGGAACAGACAGGAGCAGCGAGGGGGAGGGGGCTTCAGTGAACCCTGCCCTAGGGGACTTGGCGTGAGATGAGGTCAGGGGCGAGGCAGGGCCAGATGTGCAGGGGCTGGAAGGCCATGTGAGAAGTTGGAGTTTATGCTGAAAACAGCTGGAAGCCATTAGCAGGTCAGAAGCAGGAGAATGCTGGGATCAGCTGTGAGTTTTTGAAAAGGAAATTGACGGTAAGGGGGCAAGAGGATGCAGGGCGAGCAGCTTCTGGGCTGTTGTGGCTGTTGTGGCTGAGAGCCTGGGGCAGGGACGGGCTGTGCAGAGACGTTGGTTCTGGTCGCAGGCAGCCCCTTAGATCAGAGTTTATACCATCCCAGCCTCTCACCCCAGCTTTCCCTCCCGCTGAAATCTGACTCCAGGGAGAGTTGGTTGGAGCTCAGCTTCGCTGTCCCTGTGCCCTGGCTGCCAGGCCACCCAGTTGTCAGGGTTGGGTAGAATCCAGGGTAAGTTCATCTAGAACAGTAAGGTTCAAACTGCATTAACAATTAAATAAAAGCTAGGGAATCCCTCTGGATGAGTTTTTGGGGATTCAAAATGTCAACCTTATGAGAGCCTTCCCTCCCCAGACCACCCCCGCCCCCCTCCCGCCCCCGTGGCAGCACTGAGACAGCTTTGAGGAGCCTCAGAGCTCCAGAGAACACAAGAATCCCGGCAGTCCAAGGGTATCTGTGGTGAGAGAGGGCATCCAAGGTCAGGTGAAACAGCAGGGGTTGGAGGACAAAGAGGTCACTGGCAGAATCCACACTGAGGGGTGCTCGGGGGGCTGTTGAATGGGATTCTCTTATAACCTCAGGTTTGTAGCATTGAGAAGCCTGGGCTCTTCAGTCAGCTTCACTCTCAGACACAATTCCTTGGGGCTGAAAGACTGTCAGAAGCCCAGCGTCCTCTACAACCATAGCTCCAGAGCTGCCTGGTGTGGCTGCCCAGGTTGTCCACTGTGCAACTCCAAGGGGTACACAGGTGACAATGCGAATGGTGCCCCCTGGAGTTAGGAAATGCGTCAGCCTTTTGGGCCCTTCCACGAGGGCTCAGTGTGGGAAGACCCTGGAGTGAAGGAAGGACCCTCATTTCTTCAGCTCCGATGAGTCGGTTTTTCCTAGGAGGCATGAGGGTTGGCTGGCAGATCCTGATGGGTTACTGAAAGATGAGACTGGGGAACAGCCAAGAGATGAAGGCAGTGACATCTTGAGTACTGGGCCCTGTCCCCAAGAGTAGTGCAGAGGCAGCTCTGGAAGGGAGGGAGGTGTGAGACTCTCACAAAGTCACTTCACTTCCCAGTGCTCCATCCCCTCATCTGTAAAATGGGGCTAGTCATGTGTGAGTCTCAGGGTTAGAGAGAGGAACGCATAGCAAACAGTAAGTGGTGGCCTTTGTTATTACCATCCTTCACAAGCCCCAGAGTCTGTCCACATCCTCTCTCTCCAGCTCCCTCACGCTCACGCTCCAGCTGCCCTGAGCCCCCCAACATTGCACATACAAACCATGGACTTCCACGCTTCCAGGCATTTCTGCCAAGAATGCCCGCTCCTCTAGTGCGCAACTCCTACTCCCCATCCCTTGCTGAATTTCTTGGACTGAATTGCACTGTAGTGTGTGACCTGTTTGACCTTTCTTAAGCCCTGGCATCGTGATGCTTGTTGGCATGGGCCGCCTCTGGGATGCGGGAGGACGACGCCTCTTGTGACATCGCCCAGCACTCTCTTCATGAGGACCTGAAAGGGACCACCGCCAGTTGGAGTCTGAGCCTTGACCCGATTTTTTGTGGTTGCATGCATCAGTACTTCATTCTTTTTTTTTTACTTTTTTTATTGTGGTCAAATACAAATAACAAAGTTTTCCATTTTAATCTTTTTTTTTCAGTCTGAGAAAAAAGATATTTTATCATTTCAAATGGATTAAGATTTACCAAATATATAAAACAGATTAGTTGTCATTGCATATTTCAGGTTTGATGGCTGCTCTCATTCATTACACTTATTATATAGATTTTTCTATTGCGGTAAAATAGATGTAACATAAAATTTACCCACTTTAGCCATTTTTAAGTGCACAGTTCAGTAGTATTAAGGAGTAGTATTAAGGACATTCACATTGTTGTACAACGGTCACCACCACCCGTCTCCAGAAGTCCTTCATCATCCAAACTGAAATTCTGTCCCCATTAAACACTAACTCCGTTCCCCTCTCCCCAGCCCCTGGCAGCTGCCATTCTGCTTTCTGTCTATGAATCTGACTACTGTACGTACTTCATATAAGTAGAATTGTACAGTTTTTGTCCTTTTGTATCTGGCTTATTTCACTTATAATGTCTTCAAAGTCCATACATGTTGTAGCATGTTTCGGAATTTCATTCCTTTTAATGGCTGAATAATATTCCACTGTATTATATACCACGTTTTGTTTATCCATTCATCTCTCAATGGATACTTGGGTTGCTTCTACCTTTTGCTGGCACTTCCTTGAGAACAGGAGGACAGGAAGCCTGTCTGAGCCATCAACACCGAATGACCACTCATGCTCGTCAGTGTTAAAAAACAAAAAACAAGAAAAGAGTTTCTCATTATACAAGTTGATATATTCTTCATAGAAGATTTAGAAAATATGTATAAGCAAAAGAAAAAGATTTAAATCTCCTATAATCCCATCTTGGAGAGAGAATTATTATGAACGTGGTGTTGTGGTCCGAATGTTTGTGACTCCCCCCCCCGCCCCCGCAAGTTCATGTGTTGCAGCCCCAAACCCCAATGTGACTGTATTTGGAGACAGGGCCTTTATGGAAGAAATTAAGGTTAAATGCGGTCATAAGAGTGGAGCCCTGATCTGATAGGATTAGTGTCCTTAGAAGAAGAGACACCTGAGAGCTCGCTTGCTCTCAAGAACGTGGCCGTCTGCAAGCCCGGAAGAGAGCTCCCACCAGAAACCAAATTGCCCACCACCTTGATCTTGGACTTGCGAGTGTCTAGAAGTATGAGAACTAAGTTTCTGTTGTTTAAGTCTATGTTCTGGCGGCCCAAGCCAAGACACGTGGTTATCCTTGCAGTCATCTGTGCATCTATGCATATGTATATTTGTGGTTTTTTAAGCCAAAACCAAAATGGGATTATTCTTAGGAAGTGTTTCATAGGAATTAAGAGCATAGGCGTTGGAATCAGACAGACCTGGGTTTGGATCTTAGCAGGGGAACTTTAAGCAGATCTCAGCAGTGTAACTCTCTGTTCCCTCAGCTGGAAATGGGGACAAGGAGAGCCTCTCCCTCCGAGAACTGCTGTAGGATTAAATTAGAAAAAGCTGCTGAAGTGTGGCACAGTGCCTGGACATGGCAAGAGCCCGCTCCCCATTCCGTAATGGTGGTAATCGTTTGAATGGTGATAAATTCACTGCCCACCAGACTGTGACGTCCTTGAGAGAGGGAGCTTTTCTCACCTGTCTGCTTTCTCCCTTGTCTTTAGCAAAGTACCTGGAGAACAGGTGCCCATCAATATTTATTGAATGAGCAAATGAATGGTTCAGGGAGAGCCTGGGGAGAGAGCAGCTAGCGCGGTGCATGATGAAGGGACTGTCGTCTGGTTACTGGCGTCGTCGTTTCCCTGTTCTATAACCAGCAGGGTGTGGTGGTTGGTTAAGGGCCTGGTATCGCAGCTCAGCCACCTGGGTTTCACTTCTGCTTCTACTCGTTTCCAGAGGTGTGACCTGAGTCAAAGTATTTTACATGTATCTTTCTCTAAAATTCACTTTAAAACGCAACTCTAAAATGAGGGTAAGAATAGTGTCAACCTCATGGGGTTGTTATGAGGATTAAATGAGATGATCCATGTCAGGTGTCTCAAATAGTACCTACCTCACAGGTTTGTTATGAGGCTTAAAGGAGATCATCCATAGAAACATCTAGAATGGTGCTCAATAAATGCTTTATTCGCTTAATGTCAAAATGACCATTACTGATTGTCATCCTCAGATCAAACAGCAGCAAATCAAAAGCGGAGACCCCCAGAACACCCAGCAGCCCCTCGAGCCCCACCTTTGCCCCCTCCGTCTGCCTCCTGGCGCCTTGCTATCTCACGGGGGATTCTGTCCGGGACAAGTGTGTGGAGATGCTCTCAGCGGCCCTGAAGGCGGAGGGTGAGAGGGCCTGGGTCAGGGGTGGGGAGGGAAGGGCTTCCCAAGGGCAGAGGAGCTGCGGTCTTGCTCAGCAGTGGGAGTGCTGCAGTGCCCGGTACAAGCAGGCTTCACTGCCAAGGTCATGTCTCTGTTTGCCGAATCTCTTTCAGATGATTACAAGGACTATGGAGTCAACTGTGACAAGATGGCATCAGAAATTGAAGATCATATCCTTGAGTTGTGCTGGGGCTGCGGGTGCTGGGCTGTCAGCAGCAAGTCCCCCTGGTGCCAGGGACCCAGGACAATGAGGGAGGAGGGGAGAGGCTGGGGCCGGCCCCCTGCTGTGCCCCCGAACTGCATTCTAGCTAACATTTATTAAGTCTCGCACCTGCCGGCCTCTAGCTCAGCTCTTTACGAGCAGCGCCTCATTCAGTGTTGCAGACAGTCCCACATCGTAGGTCCCCCGATGTACAGGTGAGGTAACTGAGGCTCCGAGAGGTTAAGTCACTTGCCAAAGCTCGTACAGCAAATAATAGTGGCAGAGTTGGCATCTGAACCCAGAAAATGTGACTCCGGAACCTGAAGGCCCAACTGCTGTGCCAGACAGGCGGTGTCACAACGTGCCTGGGTTGTGACATCAAGTGTCAGAGCAGACAGAGAGGACAGCATTTCTCCTGCACAGCCTTTCCCTCTCTTCCATCCTCTGAAGATAACAGCTCCCCTTTTTGACCCCTGAATATGTACCAGGCACTGTGATGGGCAAATGACACTTCCTACCTCTGTTAGCTCTCACAACAGTCTCTGTGAGGCAGGGGCTGGTGTTCCCATGTTGCGGATGAGGAAACTGAGGCTCAGGAACCACTGGTTGTCAGAGCTGGCCTGAAACCTTGGTCCTTGGATTCCGTGCCCTGAGCTCTTTCCATGTGCCCCCTTCTCCCACTATCTGAAAGGGGCCTTATAGACGGCGGGGTGGGAGGGTGACCACCTGTGTGATATGGGCCCATTGCACCAAAAGATTTTTGTCTTGGGGAAAATACTCCCTCCGCACAGTGCCCACTGGATGAAGGCATGGAATTTCTTTTACCGGAGGCAAAGCTTTGCATGTCAGAGTGACGTGAAGGGACGGGGACAGAATCCCCAAGGGAGAGGGGGTCTGATGTCACAGCAAGGTGTGAGTGACCCTTTGGAGGCCTCTGGGCTCTGTCTGGGGAGCTCAACTGGATCTGCTGGGGAGGGGTGGGGCCCCCTCTGCAGACAGCAAACTTGCCTGCCTGAGGCTCACCCTAATATCCTCCAGCACATCTCCTGGGAGTTTCCCTCCGCCGTCATTAAATTATTAACCAGCGTGTCTTGAGCTGTCCAACTCCTCACCAGGTACATTTTCATAATTTCCAATTAATTCAGGAACACAGAGCACAAGGTGTCAGAACTATCACGAGCTTCATCTTTGTTTTCTCCAGAACAGTTGTCCCTCCAAGGAGTCCGTTCCACCTTCAAGTATGAAACAAAGGTGGATGATCCGGTGCTCAGTTCCACTCGCAGTCCACTCTCAGCCTTCCTTCCTTCCCCCTCCCCTGGAGGAGAGGAGATCAAAGCTGCATCAACCCTTTCGCTCTTTGTTCTGACGTGGTGGGAGGTCACGGGGAGGGTAAGTTTGGGGGCTCGAATGCTCTGTGTCCAGAAAAGGTCTGTCCTCTTTGGAGCGACCCTGGACTAACACGGCAGCCGTGGGGCTCGCATGCGCCCCTCTGAGGGGTCGGTGACCCCGGGTCCTCGCTCCGCCCAGTCCTCCCCTGTGATCTCAGGAAATGGAGACAGAGTCAGGAAGAGGCGGATGGACGCACTGCAGCCCCCTGTCCCCACCTGCCAAGCGGATACACGCCACCCAGAATCCCAAATACAGATTTTTAAACAAACTTTTTGACTTTCAAATACATTATGGCATATTCCTTCTTTTCACATTTTTGTTGTACAAACGTTAAAACAACAATAACAGAAAAAATAAATAACACCGTATTCCCTCCCACCACTTCTAGCCAGTCAGCTATTTCCAGTTTTCGTATTCCCTGCAGTCTCTTTCTCGAATATGGTTTTTCCCAGCAAAGGCTTTGTCTTCCTGATTCTGTTTGGCTCAGGAGCCCAAGAAATCGCGGCTGTGTGCCCTGAGCTCCTCCAGAGGATGGAGAAGGGAGGCGGGGGTGGGAGGCCTGTCTGGGATGCAGTGTCTGCACAGAGGACTCACTGTGGTTGGTGGCCAGGGGTGACTTCCTGCTGGGGGAGTGAAGAGAGCATTACTGTTAGGAGGGCATCTGGCTTCCAGCCCCGTCTCTGCCGGGAATTTGCCCTGTGACCTTGAGTGAGGGCCTGCACCCTTTTTAAGCCTCAGCTTCCTCATCTGGTAATGAGAGAAGTACCTGACCAGCCATTCCCAAAGTGGGTTCCATGGGATGGTAGTAGGTAGTAGGGAAACGGGGCGGCAGGTTCTATGCTCTGATATATTGGGAACACCAGATTAAACAAAACTCAACCATTTCTTTATTGCAATACTTCTTAGAGCCTTAAACATGTGGTTCCTAATCTTATGCTTTCTTCTGATGACTGGACTCATAACCTCCAGAGGCCCTTCCAAACTAGAGGTCATCTTTGTCATTGTCGTCATCTTCCTCATTGTCATCATCTTAGCAGCCCTTGATTTTGAGCACTTGATATGTCCCACACACCACCCTCGTGCATCATGTGGCTTAGCTCACTGAACCTCATTACAGCCCTATATTTTATACATAAGGAAACTGAGGCACAAAGAGGTCATGTGACCCATGTGAGATCACACAAGAGGCACAGACAAACCCAGGATGCCCATTCGTGGGGTCCCTGACACCACAGTGCTTGCTACCACCTGAGCTCACCATGGAGGCTGTTTCCTGTCCCTGATACATGGCTGACCCCAAATGTCCAAATGAGATTCCCCACTTGGGGAATCAGAGGTCACAAAGGTGCCCGGCCCCTGTGCAAGTCCAAGGAGAGGAATAGATGGCCCTGGGGCTCCTTGGGCTTCTGGGAGAGGCTCCCCATCCTTCTCTGCCCCTCTGCGCATGGCTGGCTGGCCCTTGACCATGTCACATATCTATCAGGAGCTCAAGAGCACAGACATGAAGTACCGGAATCGCGTACGCAGCCGAATCAGCAACCTCAAGGACCCCAGGAACCCCGGCCTGAGGCGGAACGTGCTCAGCGGGGCCATCTCCGCTGGGCTCATTGCCAAGATGACGGCAGAGGTGAGGGCCGGGGCATGACCTCTGCATGGGCGGACAAGAGGCCAGGCCCTTCCAGCTTTGTCCCAGTCTGAGAGCCAGTGGCTTGTGACTCAGTGCAGATAAGCCAGAGGGCTCTTTCAGCCAGACCATCGCAACTCCCCATCCCTCGGGCTTCTGGCCCATCTAGAGAGTGAGCACAGCCGATCTGTATTGGGCACTGGGCTGAGTGCTACAGGGACATTGCCGGTTCTATCTTCACACCAGCTGAGGTAGAAATGTTTATTATCCCCCCTTTACAGATGGGAATACAGAGGCTCAGACGGGGGAGCTGGTTTGCCCCTGCCCACAGCTAGAAAATGTCGAGACCAGGAAACAAGCTGTCTGCCCCAGAGCCCCACTCTCCCCTGCTTTGTGATCTGCCTTTCTCTTCTGCCTTGTCGCCCAGTTCTGTGGCCGAGCCAGGATAGGAGTCCCTGTCTCCGTGGAGCACAGGGTGAGGGGGAGACACACGTGTTTACAAAGATGTATAATCAGAGGTGGTGCCATGATGGAGCCACCGTGGAACTTCCAGGAGGGAAGGACTGACCCAGCTCGAAGGGGACAGTACGGGAAGGAAGAGGGAGCAAGCCCGTTTGAGGAGGTATAGTGCAGTGGTTAGAAGCTCAGAGGCTGTGCCAAACTGCCTGAGTTTGAATTCTGCCCCTGCCACTTAGCTGTGTGATCTCAGACAAGCTCCTTAACCTCTCTGCGCCTCAGTTTCTCATCTGTAAAATGGGAATGATAATAGCTATCTCACGAAGGATTGAACGAGTTAATACGTGTGACGTGTTTGGAAGGTGAATACCTGTGGAGCCCTCCCCAGAACTGGTACATGATAGGCTCATTTGCTGACCGTTGCCTGCAGCCTTCAGCACCATGCTATGAAAGGGGAAAATTATCCCCATTTTATGGGTGAGAAGACTGAGGCCACACACAATTAGTAAGTGGCCGACGAGAGTTTGAACCCAGAGCTGTTTACTTGAGAGCGCACACCTTGAAAACGCCTTTTGCACGCCATCAGGTGCAAGTGGCCCTTTCCTGCCAGAGCTCACGGAGGGGTTCCCGCACGCACCTGGAGGCCCGGGAAAGAGGGCAAACGCAGGGGGTCCTGGGATCTGGGTGTGCCTCAGGGAGCCTGGGACCCTCTGTAACTGCTGGCCACGCTGGGCCTCTGTGTGTCTGTGGTGTGTGTGGTGGGGGAGTATGATATGTGTGTGTGTGGTGTTTAGTGTGTGTGATGTGTGCGTATTTAGTGTGTGTAGGGGGTGTGCTATCTAGGGTATGTACGTACATTTTTCTGAGGAGAGAGTTCACTGCTTTCCTCAAACACCTGAAGCAAGAGTGAGCCCTGGCTTTAGGAGAAAATGGGGAACTTGGCACAGGTGGACCCGGGTTATCTTTCTGCTTAATTTAAAATATCTGATTTTTAGGCAACTAGTGTTATATGCCCAGAGTTACAAATTGCAGCCTGGCCTTACAGGGAATTCTCCTTCCCTGCATGGTGAAGCTGTGACTTTTACGGAAACCCAGGCTTGTGTTTCCTTCTCTCTGTCCCCACTCTGTGGCTCTGGGGTCCCTCTGCTTCTCTTTGTGTGTGTGTCACGGCAATGCTATCAAGAGACTGTCTTACAAGGAATTCCAGAGACGTTGGGAAACCAGGCCCTGCAGAAGCAAGAGCAAGATGTAGACAGAGGTTTGAGCCAAACACAGCACATTCCCAGAAGCTAGAGGTCGGAATGGAGCTGGGCGTCTGGATTAGGACAAAGACAGGCCCCAGAAGTCCCAGCAAAGCAACTGCGAAAGCCAGACGTGGGCGAAGTCAGGCCCCATCCGAGGACTGTTCACTGGGACAGGACAAGAGAATTGAGTGACCAACCCAGGCCCAAGAAGAGGCTGACCAGGCCAAGGGGAGCAAGCCAGGAACTTGCCAGGCCCTCCACAGGGACTGCCAGGGCCAGCCCTCAGGGACCCGGCCTCCCCAGCAACCCAGGCAACGGATGCCGAGACCTTCATCCTCGGGTCATCTTTTACCCCAGGCAGCAAGTTTCTATAAGAAATGTAGGACCATTTTTCCTCCAATAAGAAAAATAACAGCTTGGGTTTGGGCTACTTGCTGTGCTGTGGCTCAGAGGACAGGGAGCCCCCAGCAAGGAGAGCATGGGACGGCGGATGCCCGTGTGGGTGGACATCCCTCTCTGCATCCTCAGTCCCCCTGGCTCCCTTCTTGTGTCTCTTTCCTCGTCCACCTCATTCCCTCATTCTTCTCTTTTTTCCTCTCTACCTGGATGTATCAAAGAATGTCACAGATTCTGAGATTTCCTTTAGAGCTGTCGAGTGGACACACTGTCAGCCCCGCAAGAAGAGGATTTTGTCTGTTCACGGTTCATCCCGCATTGAGACCAGTGCCTGGCATGTCATAAGTGCTCAACAGATATTTATCAGATTCACATTTGGGGCCCTTCTCTAACCGTGGATACAACGTGAGGCCAGTGTCATCTCCTACCCTTATTTTCCTCATTTTCTACATCACTTACTTTATGTGTCTTAATACTGCCTGCTTCCAGAGGAGGCAGGGCAAGATAGGTAAATGAACTGGTGAGTGAGTGGGTAGGTTTTTCTGTTCTCTGTTTCTTAGCTGGCACACAAGACTCTCTTTCCACAATCCTACCCCACACATGTCTCCCACACTCCTCACCTTGAAACTACCCCAAATACCCACCCCCAAATATGTTATTCTTGTCCTCCGATCTTTTGTGTGTGTGTGTGTGTGTGTGTGAAGAAGCTTGGCCCTGAGGTAACATCTGTGCCAGTCTTCCTCTATTTCGTTTGTGGGACGCTGCCACAGCATAGCTGATGAGTGGTGTGTAGGTCTGTGCCCAGGATCTGAACCCGTGAACTCTGGGCCGCTGAAGCGGAGGGTATGAACTTAACCACTACACCACGGAGGAGCCGGCCCTGCTCTGGTCCTTTGTGTCTCCTATTCTCTTTGTCTGGAATGTGCCATCCCCCTTGGGAAGTCCTGCTTATCTTTCAAGACTAGTGAAGGTGTCAGCTTCTTTCATGAGCCTTCCCTGTCCCCAAGCAGTTAGCCAGGTACTCTAGGCTCCCCCTGCACTTTGTAAACTTTTGCTTTAGCACTTTATCTTGCAATCTTGTGTAAATGCCTGGCTGCTCTGCCAGATTAGCATTACCGGGAAGAGGAACCAAATCTTTATGTCTGGATCTTTAGGGTTTAGAGGGCGGGGTGTGCTGCAGCCGGCTCCTGCCAGCTCGAGCGATGAGTCTGTGTAGCTGTTGCCAACTCTGCATTCAGTTACAACACATCAGTACCTTGAAATTGGCCATGGTTGGAGTATTTACACCATGGAAATTGGTAAATGCTACAAATCAGGTACCCCTATAACCAAAGTTGGTTTACCAGCACACGAATGCAGTTAAAGGCATGCAATAAATTGACATCGGATACATTTTCAATGAATGGATGCATTATGCTCTAGAAAGTCCCCCCAAGTTAAAGTCAGCTGCTTGTTTATGTGGCCTCTCCTTGATTGGCCCTTCTATATAGCCCTGCCATTGGTTAGGATCTCGTCCTTGAATTTAACACAGTAGGATTTTTTTTTTTTTTAAGATTTTATTTTTTCCTTTTTCTCCCCAAAGCCCCCCGGTACATAGCTGTATATTTTTAGTTGTGGGTCCTTCTAGTTGTGGCATGTGGGACACCACCTCAGCATGGTTTGATGAGCGGTGCCATGTCCGCGCCCAGGATCCGAACCGGAGAAACCCTGGGCCGCCAATCGGAGCGCAGGAAGTTAACCACTCGGGTGCGGAGCCGGCCCCGTGTAGGACTTAAACGTTAGTGTGTGCCAGAATAACTTGGGGGCACTAGTAAGAATGCACATTCCTGGGCCTGCCTTTAGAGTTTTAGATTCATAAGAATCTGCCTTTTATCAAGAAGCCCAAGTGGTTATAACGCAGTGGTCAGCACACTAAAATCATTTATCCTTTGTGCCAACTCTGTTCTCCATGGTTTAAGGGGTCAGGATAGATAGCAACAATGAGAATGTTTAGCCAGTACCAAATCCTCATTTTTTTTTTTAAAGATTTTATTTTTTCCTTTTTTCTCCCCAAAGCCCCCCGGTACATAGTTGTATATTCTTCATTGTGGGTCCTTCTAGTTGTGGCATGTGGGACGCTGCCTCAGCGTGGTTTGATGAGCAGTGCCAAGTCCGCGCCCAGGATTCGAACCAACGAAACACTGGGCCACCTGCAGCGGAGCACACGAACTTAACCACTCAGCCACGGGGCCAGCGGCCCAAATCCTCATTTTAACCTTAGCCATCCTCCTTCCCCCCAAACCAACCCCAACTAGAGCTCTCCCCACTTTGAGTGTCCCAGCTCTCTGCTGTCCTCTTGCAGAGGTTTGAGGGGAGTCAAATGGCCAGGAAGATGGATAAAGCAGGGAAGGACCTGGATAACACAGACACTGAGTGTCTGCAGTGAGCTGAGGGGAGACAGGAGGCTGTTCTGTAGGAACTTATGGAAAAAGACACTCTCTGATGCTTTCACAGGTGAGCCGTGAGCTCTGCGAACCCAGGAGCTTCAGCTCCTGCTTGGGTTGGGGGTAGCAGCAGTGTGTCATGGAGAGTTGAGACCAAGGTTCCCACCAGGCAGAATGGACTGGGCATTGATCACAGCTCAGACAGGCACTGGGTCAAGTCCAGGCTGGAAGGATAGGGGAACATCATAGATCTGGTGGTCAGTATTGAAGTCAGCTCAAGCAGGAAGGTTCAGGCAGGCACCCAGGTCCTGGCAGGCAGGCCAGGCACCAGATCTGAGCAAATATACACAAGAGTGTTGATCTTGGGGTGGAAGCCGTTTGCCTTCTGCTCTCCTGTACACGCCCTGCCGTGCTTGGCCAAGTCAGAGCCCCCAGGTTTGACCTTCACCTGGAGGTGGAATGGGGAACTCTTGTATAGCCAGTCCTCCCTCCAGCTCCTTGTACTCAATCTAACACATTCCCCACTCCTCTGTTCAGCCTCTCTAGAAACTGGGTGTAGGGCAAGGGTTATGGGGCTCCCTGGCCCTAAAGGGCAGACTCGTTTCTCTCCAGGAAATGGCCAGTGATGAGCTGAGGGAGTTGAGGAATGCCATGACCCAGGAGGCCATCCGTGAGCACCAGATGGCCAAGACAGGCGGCACCACCACTGACCTCTTCCAGTGCAGCAAATGCAAGAAGAAGAACTGTACCTATAACCAGGTATGAGGGAGGAGGCCACGGGGGCCTGGATGCGGAGACCCAGGGAGAGCTGAGGGAAGAGCCAGAGGGGAGGAAGGGCTAACAGCCAGGCTTCAGACAGAGGGCGCGTCTTGATACACCAACATGGTGCCCCTGTGGCTTGTGGGATATGTTCTCCTGCACGTACGGTCACCCAGATTTGTGTCTATGAGGCTTGGCAAGGGTGTGCTGGCCTGCTCTGAAGCAAAAATAAGAGGAACCAGAGTAACAGGGCGCAGAACTCCATAGAGCCACGGAAGGTTGGAAGAGAACCTAGCAATATAAAAGCTCCCACATTTTACACACTGGGAAGCTGAGGCCCAGACAAGAGACAGGCTTTGCAGCTTTGCCCAAGGTGTCAAGGATGGTCAGTGGCAGAGATTGTAATAAACGCAGATCCAGACCTTTCTGCCTGCAGCACAGCCAACGTGGTCGGTAAAGCCTGAGGTATTTAGCCTCAGTTCTAAGGGTGAAGAGTATTGCCTCAAAGTAGGGAGGCACAGAAGGCTGTGGAGGTCCCTTCTCTGAAAGGCTTAAACCAGAGAACTGACTCCAGTTTCTGAGGTGCACACATTATGCCCTTGGGGCACCAATATTCTTGAATTCTAATTAGTGCCTAGTCTTTCTGGAACTCTATTCATTCCCCCATCTGCTGGGAAGCGAGATTTATGAAGAGCACCTTGCCCGTGGGGATGTGCGGCTCCAGCAGAAATACAGTCAGCCTTGCCATTCAGGGGGACGCCCTCGGAGAATTCTGACTCCAGAATTTGGAGATGTTTGCACAAGCTCCTGCTCCCTTCCAAGCACGTTTTCACGTGGAGTGATGTGTTTCCCGCACATCGTCTCCCACCAGGAGTAAACTGTCCATTAGCAGAGTTTTCTCTGCACAGAGAAACCCCAATATTACCCCTCCTCAGGTGTCCTTGCTCCCCAGTGACAAGGCTGTGCTAAGCTGTGTCCTCCTGTCTGACCGCTGGGCTCACTCAGCTGGGGGACTCCCTCCCACTCCACGGAATCCCGGGTGACATCCCTCATGGCTGTGTGTCAGCAAAGTAACAACTCGCTACATGTCATGGCCATCCAGGGTTGGCTGTAGAAAATCAGAACAGCCATGGTTAAATCTGGAAGTGCCAGGGGTTTCCTGCACCTGAATGGTTTGGTGACGGGCATGAGAAACTGGAAAACGTAACGTTAACTAGTCCCAATGATCTTCAGATCCCTTTTCCTCCCTGGGCCTCAATTCTTCCAGCTGCAAAATAAGAAACAAACTAGATGATCTCTAAGGGGGTTTCCAGCTCACAAGTTCTGATCAGTGAGGCACATCCAACAGGGTGTGTTCAGAGCAGGGTCAGGAACCTCCTGCAGGAGATGAATCTTGAGGCAAGAGAAGAGAGATGGGTCAGAGGATCAACAAGAGTGAGAATGCAAAGGTCAGGCGGGGCCAGTGAGATCCTGGAAGTGCGCTGATGGACCTGTGAGAGGAGGGGAAAGTACACCTGATGGAGTTCTCAGTGATAAGGGTATTGCCAAAGGGGGTGGGAATAACAATGCCAAGCTCTGGGATTTGGACCTACTACCACAGACAGTGGGAGCCATGGCAGGTCCTAGAGCAGGGGAGTGACATCATGAGCGATTCTCGTGCTCTCTCTGTCTCTCAGGTGCAGACACGAAGTGCTGATGAGCCCATGACTACCTTCGTCTTATGCAATGAATGTGGCAATCGCTGGAAGGTCTGTATCTTTCTCCCTCTCCTGTCATTCACAGATGCTGCCTCACATAAGGAGGAGCATATCCACGGCCCAGAAGGGGCCTCATACATGGGGGGCTGCGCCAGCCTGTGCAGAGTGGGTCTGCAGAGCTGGAGAGAGTGGTGGGTTGCTGTTGAGGAGGCGGGGAGAGAGTGCATGTGTGTGTGTTTTGTTTTGGAAGGCACCCAGCAAGGGTGGGGGCAGCAGCCCACATTTTATCACAGGATGGGCAGGTCTGTCATTTGAGCACAGATGCAATCAGCCGCCCGCCCGAGATCCACAGAGGGGAAGAAAAACAACGGCACTCGGCATCTGGACCACACCCCTTTGCAAAGCACTTTCACAGATGATATTTCCTTTAAACCTGGCCACAACTGGGATGGGAGGAAGGCTGAGCCCCATCAGAGGGGCGTGGCCCCTAAATGCTCCCAGGTCGTCCTCCCCTCCCAAGCCAGTTCTGGAAAAGCCTTACATTACCCAAGGCTGTAACCCAGGCTGCCCCAGCTCCTGCAAAGGCCGAGGTTTTGTTTTCAGGCATGGGAGCCACGCAAAGACTCCTCCCAGGGGGCTCCTTCCTGCCACGTCTTCTGAAAAAACTGAGTGTGGTCATGTGATTACTGTCAGTTGCCAGTGCCATCTGGCCTGCATGTGCACGCACCGTGTGATGTCTGAGCCACCAAGCAGGCTGCAGGTGCTCCAAAAGTTCCAAGGTACTTAGCAAGGAGCCCAAGACTGAGCATGGGACGGGGCGTCAGGAGCCCTGGTTTCATGTCTCCGCTCTGCCCTACTCGTTCGTTGTGTGACCCGGAGCATGTCACTCACCTCCCTGAGCAAAACGGTGATAATGCCTTTCCCCTGTGGTTGACGTGAACATTATTACAAATGCACACACACTTTGCAGACATCTATGAGAAGCATTCCTTACAGTATTACTCTCACTTGTCACACAAGGACGCTGGGCTACCGAAATACTTAACGAGCATAAAGTCACATAGTTTGGACTTTATAGTTTGAAAGACAGTGCGCCAAATTCCTGATCAATCTGAGTTTTTTACAACCTTACTAAGAGCCTTGATACACCTGGGGCCTCATTAGAACTGCCGTACTTTTTAAGGTAAAAGTCAGATGATTATGTATTTTTCCTTTATTCACTCATTGAGCACTTAGAGATGGGGCCAGCATAGTGATGTAGTGGTTTGGAGCATGGACTTTGGCATCAGGTCCAAATCCTAACTTTGTCACTTACAGAGTGACTTAGCTAAGTGATCTGAACCCTCTAGACCTGATTTCCTCATCTATAAAATGGGAGGATTAATATCTAGCCCACAGAGCTGTTTCGAGGATTAGAGCAGGCAATATACACAAAGCATTAACGGGGCCTCTGATCGCTCATATGGCATCTTTGTCAAATTAGAAAAAGGTTTCCCAGCCTCCAGGTAGACACCGCCTTGCACCAGGGTACAGAGGTTGGCACACAGAGCAGGGGCTAAGTTTCAGCCTCAACTTGCCCCTTTGGCCAGGCTCTCTTGTGCAGTGAACAACCTGTCAACTATACAAAAAAGCCCTGAGCACGTATATACGTAGAAACTACTGTTCTTACTATTCTGAGTTTGTCACCTACTAGTATTATGGGAGCTTGGGCAAGTCACTTAACCTAAGTTGCTTCTTTACCAGTGAAAATGGGAGTGATACAGTGCCTGTCTCATCAGGTGACTGCGAGGATGAAATGAGTTAATACACACTAATGCTGCCTAGCCTAGAAGTGCTCAGTAAATGGTGGCTCTTGTGATTGGGGCACAAGGACAGTCTGCATGTTCCCAACCCAGCTCCTCCTCCCTGATTCCTATTAGTGAGAGAGGCAGGGCCCACTGGAGGTGGCAGCTGCACAGCTTCTGACAACATTTTCAGGTAGCGTCCATTGCCACGTTGGGAGGTCTAAAGTCCACCAAGTCATTAGTAATAATGACAGTGAATTTTTTTTTTTTTTTGAGGAAGATTAGCCCTGAGCTAACATCTGCTGCCAATCCTCCTCTTCTTGCTGAGGAAGACTGGCCCTGAGCTAACATCCGTGCCCATCTTCCTCTACTTTCTATGTGGGATGCCTACCACAGCATGGCTTTTGCCAAGCAGTGCCACGTCCACACCCAGGATCCGAACTGGTGAACCCTGGGCCGCCGAAGCGGAACATGCACACTTAACCGCTGCGCCACCGGGCCGGCCCCCACAGTGATATTTTTGACCATGAACTGAGAGCCCACCACGTGCCCAGCACCGAATTTTCATTCATTTATTACCAGATCTCCTTGCCCTGGCCAGCATTATGATCCCATCTTACAGATGAGTGATTTGCTCAAGGTCACACAGCCAATAATGGCAGAGGTGGGACCTAGACTCCAGTCTGTGTGGCTCCAGACTCTACCTTCTTTTTCCTGTGCCCTTCCCCTAGCCTCCTTGGGTGATACAGGGAAAGTTCTAAAATGTTGTCGCCTTTTTGGTTTTGTAGTTCTGCTGACAGAACCGCCAGCCAGGATTTCAGTGAACAAGGTGAGGAAGAATAAAGAGAAAGCACTAAGCCGTTGTAACTGGAGAAAAAATAAAAATCAAAATGAAGAAAAATGCTGAACTCTGCATGGGGTATTAGGGACCAGAGGGAGAATTCTTTTGCAAATTAATAATCAGATATTAATAATGCTGGGTTAAATGGGGGAGCCTAGTTGGGGTATGACGCTAAGAATCTGTGTTGACAAACCTCTTGTAGCAACTCAGAGACTGCAGAGCCTCATAGCTGAGGTGTCGTGATCTTTGACAGTGGCCTGGCAGACCTTTGCGTCCCTTCCCTCACATCCGAACCTCTCAGTCTTCTCTGAATTGAAAACTACTAGGCCACACAGATCTCACCCCACCCCACTGCAGTCACAGGTGCAGAACAGGTGACACACGGCTTGGCTCAGGCAGGTATGACTTCCACGCCATGTAGAAAGATTTCTTCCCTGCTCCTCATCTCTTCCCAAACTCTCTGTGCTCTTCCCTGTTCCCAGCTGGCTTTGGGGGCCTCTGATGACTTCAGACGCGGTCCCTTTTGGCAGGGAACTGATCGTCTTGAGCCGAGCCTTTCTGAGTGATGAGTACAGTGGTGCCCCCGAGTTCCACGGCCCCTGGGAGGTCCTGAGCCTCAGCACCTGCCCAGGCGCTGGCAGCGCATTCCTTATGGCCCCATCTGTGGCCTGAGCTGCAGAGGAAGCCTGCAGGGCACAAAGGGCCTTGTTGTGCTTCTCCCCTGATGACATAAACTTGCATTTTGAGCTGATAGGAACTTTAGGCAAAACTGGAACCTTCTGCAAAAGCCTTGGGAGCAGGTCTGGTGGGCCTGTCCTGGGTCTCTGTCTCTGACTTTCCCAGCCTTCCAGCAGCCTCTGGATTCTTTGTTTCCTAAAATGGCTGAAGCACAGGAGCCTGTGCACCCCTGGGAGCCTGGGCACGTCACTTAACCTCTCTAAGCCATTTTTTTCACCTGTAAAAATGGGAGTGGTCCTAGTGCCTATCTCACAGGGTGATTGTGCAAAGGCCGCGGGGTACCCATCTGCCTCGGTTCACCCTTAAGGCAGCTGTTCGGGGTAACTTCAGCCCAAGTTACTTGTAGGCCCCGGATATCATCCACTCTGAAATTGGTTATTGCCTTCCTCCTTCCGCCTTCCAACGCCTCCTCCTAGAGATGAAGCCGGCGAGGAAACTGTGTGCAGAAATCTGCCACCATCTTCAGCTCTTCAACAGTCAGATTTGGGGCGGGTCCTTTGGAAGGACAAAAATTCCTCTCACAGAAGATACAACACACATAGCTCATAAATGGCAAACCAGGACTGAAACCCAGGTCCTCTGCCTCACGTCAGTGTGCTCAATGCCATCAGAGGTCCAGCACGACACACAGTGCTCAACCCCTACCTTCCAGGAATTCCCGGCCTGGCAGGGAAGACATCCTAGGCACAGGCTTCCACACCAGGTGGGATGTGATAAACGCCTGAGGGACGAATATTAACCACAGGAGTATGGAGCAATCCTGCTTAGATACCCAGGTGCTTCTGAAGCTTTAATAGGGGTGGGAATCCACTGGGGATTGTGTTAAAATGCAGATTCTGATTCAGTGGGTCTGGGGCGGGGCCTGAGATTTTTCATTTCTAACGAGCTCCCAGGAGATGCCAGTGATGCTGGTCCACAGACCACACTTGGAGGGTTTAGATATCCAGATTTTTCTCTGCACTATCTAATCCTCCATCCAAATGTCTAGAAAACAAAAGCAGAACAAAACAGCAACCACTGCCATATAATAATGTCAATAAACGTTACCTTGGGGCCTTTTAAAGGTGGCACCCTGGGGTGACTTTCAATAGTCACGGTCTAAATATCCTTTGTGTTCCCAGTGTCATAGGGATTTACAGCATAGGAAAAAGTACAAAACTGAATCTCCGCCCTCAACAACCTCGCTGTTTACAAAGGAGATGAGTCAGAGTAAACAGCAAAAGAAGAAGCTGGCTCCAGTCCACACATCTATACAGGGCACATCTACATTCACCAAAGGACACGGAAAAGCGCGAACAGGCCTCAGACTGTGTTCATCAGCAGGTGTCAGGACCCTTCCAACTGGTCTTCCTGTGTCCACTTTGGACCCACTCCAATTCATGCTCTCCATTGCGCTGACCAAAATACACTTTTCAAAATTGCCGATATGATCGTGTTACAGCGCCCCCCCCCCCACCCCATTCTACCACCCCCATTTAAAACCTTCCATTTTTTCCCACTGCTCTTGGCGGGACCTACAAGTCCCTGCAGAGCTAGCCTCTGCCACACCCCCTCACTTGGTGCTCCAGCCACGCTGGCCACGCTGTGTGCTGTGTGTCACAGAGCCTTTGCATACGCTGTTGACTGGAACACATGGTTTAACCCCATCTCCTCCTTCATATCAAAGGGGAAGAGGGTGTGAGCCGCCAGGCAGCTAGCATCAACTTTTGCCACCCAGAAATGCTTCCCAGGGGAGGGGAGAGTGCTACCTTACAGGAGGAAAAACTCAAGGTTAGGTGAAGTGAAACAGAGAGGCAACCTGCTTGGGATGGAGGAGAGAACGTCTCTCCAGGAATGTCATGGCCAAAAGACCTTGAAAACAAAAGTACATTCAAGATCCTATGACCAATGAAGAAGATGTTTTCAAAAAGTTACAGGAACCTAAAATACCATATGGAATGAGAAGTCCTAGTAGTCTCATTCAGACTACCAAATCTGTCTTTAGCTCTGAGATTTCTTTTCTTTTCTTTTTTTGCTGAGGAAGATTCATCCTGAGCTAAAATCTGTGCCAGTCTTCCTCTTTTTTTTTTTTTAAGATTTTATTTTTTTCCTTTTTCTCTCCAAAGTCCCCTGGTACATAGTTGTATATTCTTAGTTGTGAGTCCTTCTAGTTGTTGCATGTGGGATGCCGCCTCAGTGTGGTTTGATGAGCAGTGCCATGTCCGCACCCAGGATTCAAACTGACGAAACACTGGGCCGCCTGCAGCAGAGCGCATGAACTTGACCACTCGGCCACAGGGCCAGCCCTCTTCCTCTATCTTGTATGTGGGTCGCCGCCACAGCATGGCCACCGCTGAGCAGTGTTGGTCTGCACCCAGCAACCAAACCCATGCCGCCGAAGCAGAGTGTGGCAAACTTAACCACTAGGCCACTGGGCTGGCCCCCCACCCTGAGATTTCTTGAGCTCAAGACTTTCATCACCAAGTGCCTATGTGGATATCTCCTCTAAGTACCCCACCGGCCCTCTCAATCCAAAGAATCTGAAACTTAACTCACATCTTCTCTTTCTTAAATCCTCTCTTTGGGGCCGGCCCGGTGGCACAGCGGATAAGTTCGCACATTCTGCTTCTTGGCGGCCCGGGGTTCACCAGTTCGGATCCCGGGTGTGGACATGGCACCGCTTGGCATGCCATGCTGTGGTAGGCATCCCACATATAAAGTAGAGGAAGATGGGCACAGATCTTAGCTCAGGGCCAGGCTTCCTCAGCAAAAAGAGGAGGACTGGCAGTAGTTAGCTCAGGGCTAATCTTCCTCAAAAACAAAAACAAAAACAAACATTAAATGCTCTCTTCTTTTTTATTTGCCAACTAGTTCATTACTTAGAACCATCTTTGACCCTTTCCCCTTACCGTCTTCACCTTATCAGTTACCAATTCTACAGCCTTTCCCTCATCCAACCCTTTTCTCTGTTGCCGTTACCAGCAACACTGTCTTTCAGGTTTTCTTTTTTCTTGAACTGCTGCAAAGACCTTCTACTGGTCTCCCAACTCAGAGCACTGCCTCCCTTTCATGCATCTGCCCTGCAGGGCTCTTTGCTTTCCCCCCGAGCACCTTCAGTGGACGTCCAGCAGCTGTCAAATAAGTTTCAAGCTCCTTGGCTCGGCTTTGAAAGCTCCCCTCCCTCTGCCTCCTGCCTGTCTTTGGTGGCTTGTCTTCCACCCCGCTGCCCCTTCACTCCAGCCTAAGGATGGTATCTGCCCTGTTCTTGAACACCTGATGGTCCTTCCCAACTGTGGTCACCTGTTCTGATTCCCCCTCCCCGACCTCGGTCCAAATCTCACCCCTTCTTCAAGGCTCACCTCAGATGCACGTCTTCCATGACGTCTTCTCCGATCCCCTGGACATAGAGACAGTTCTCAGAACTCCCACAGTGCTGTGAAACTGATAACTATACTGCATTCTGCCATGATGATGAGAACGATGACGACTTCTTTGTGTGATAGTGTCAATATAGCTACTAATTATTGAGCATTTACTAGCTAGGCATCTTGGGCACATTATGTAACTTCTCCATGCCTCCGTTTTTCATCTGTAAACTGGTGGTGACAGCACCTAGCTCAAAGGGTTGTTGTGAGAATTCATTGGAATCATGCCTGGCACAAAGTACCTGATTAGTAAACATCAGCTATTGTTATTACTATGAGTATAGGGGAGTACTTTATATTGTCTCAACTAACCCTCAGACCCCATGAACTAGGATACTATTAATATAATCTTTTTAAAAAAATCATGGTAAAATAAACATAAAATTTGACATCGTAACCATTTTTTTTCCTTTTTTTGTGAGGAAGACTGGCCCTGAGCTAACATCTGTTGCCAATCTTCTTTTTGCTTGAGGAAGATTGTCGCTGAGCTAACATCTGTGCCCATCTTCCTCTATTTTATGTGGGATGCCACCACAGCATGGCTTGATGAGTGGTGCTAGGTCTGTGCCTGGGATCCAAACCTGTGAAACCTGTGCTGCCGACGTGGAGCATGCAAACTTAACCACTATGCCACCAGGCCGGCCCCATCTTAACCATGTTCAAGTGTACACAGTTCAGTAATGTCAAGCACATTCACATTGTTGTGCGGCTAATCTCCAGAACTCTTCCGTCTTGCAAAACTGAACCTCTGTACCTATTAAACACCTCCCCGTCCTCCTCCCCCGCCCCTGGCAAGCACCAGTCTACTTTCTGTCTCTATGAATTGTATTGCTAAACTCTTCTTACAGACGGAGACAACCAAGGTTCAGAGAGTAATTTGCTTCTAGGAGACAGAATCTGGACTTGAAACCAGGCCCCCATTGGTACTCTGAGCCACTCTGAAATATGGCTTCACCTTACAGAGCATCTGTGATGCGTTTTACCTCCCCCATAACGGTGATGGCCGCTGTGTGCCAAGGCCCTCCTCTGTGCCCATGCATTTTGCAGCCATTCTCACATTTAATCCTCACAACGGCCTTGCAGTCATTGTGAGGCGTGGTGTCCTCTCTCTCAGCACAGTGTCTTGTACAGAATAGAGACACAGTAAACACGTTCAGAGAATATGGGCGTATTTGGTGCCTTTTAGAAGGCTAGACAATACTAGTTAAGTTTGTTGTACATTTTTAATGCAACTGTTTACATTTTTGAAAATGTTGATTCTCTCTGGAGAAAACCAGCTGAAATGCACGAGATCATAAAGAGTGGCCCAGTCCTCTCTGCTCCCTGCCCCTCCTGCAGAGTCAGCCTGCTGTGCTCACACCAGGCAGCCCCCAGGCCGCCCCCCAGCTGCACCTCATCATCAGCTTTGCTGATCCACAGCCCAAGGCAGAGACAAACAGGCAGGCAGGCAAGGGGACCTAAGAGACTGTCCCTGCTCTGCTTCCTCCCCCTGCCACTCCACCCCCACACTCTTCCCTCTAGTCATACCCAATCCTGACCATTCTGGAACATGCTCTGTCTTTCACGCCTCCGTGACTTCGCACATGCTGTTCTTGAAGACTGGAATGCTTTCCCTCCCCTCCGTTCTCCACCTCCAAGACTCCTACAGGCTTTGCAAGTCAGCTCAGATGTCACCTCCTCGGTGAAGCCTCCTCCCCTGCCCCCAGCTGAGCTCGCCCCCTGCTCGGTGTAGACAAGCTAGCTCACCCGTATAGCAGAGCAGCTGGACTGCAATGACTGTTCACAAGTCAGTGTGTCCCCCATGTCCCCAACTCCCTGTGCTGTGAGGAGGCTTCATCTCTGCTCCTAGCAGGGGTGAAAAGCCTGAGTCACTCCGATCTTTTTGATGTTCCTGGTATATTTGAAAATGAAGCGATGACAAAGCAAGATCACAAACATTGAGGCATGTTTTTCAATGTGAACAAATTAATGCTCCTAATACCAAAAATTACAACATAATTGTGCTGCTCACAAGGTAATTATAGGATTTATTAAAATATAATTTATAGTGCTCCACAGGCACAGTGGTCGGTTAATAAGAAACAAGTTCACGCATCAGCAAGGAGGGTCTTGGGTCAAATTGGTCAGTAGATCCGACATAACATATAACGCTATTTGGAGATGATGTCAGAAGCCTAGACTGGAGACCATGGCCGAATGGTTCTCCCGGCCCCTCTCCCCAGTGATAGGCTGTGTTGCTGCCTCTGCACTCAGTAGGTGCTCACTGTTTGCTGAACGATAGGAACAAATACAGCTTTCCCAGTTGGTTATTGAAAACTCATGCACAATAAGTATTCCTGAGAAACTATGAAGTCCTGAACAATGGGGCAGGAAGCCACCTCCTCCTCCAGTGACCCCAGCCCTCAGGGTCCAGCTGAAGGCTGCAACAGGAAGCCCCTCACCCACGGTCTTTCCTCCGCCTCTTCCCTACTACCCTCCCCCCACCCCCAGCCAGGGGCACCAAACGCAGTCCGCTTCCCATCCACTCTCTGCCTCTCTTCTCCTCCACTCTCGGGAGGGTCCCAGGTGAAGAGAGAGAAAAGCACTTAGAGAAGGAGGCAAGCAGCCAAGCTGGGCTTAGAGAGGCGTCCTGCCCCCAGGCAGGCCTGAGGAAGAAAAGAAACAGCGAGAGGACAAAGGAGGGCTTAAAGCACTGGAACAAGGGGGAGAAAAGGCCCGAGAAAGTTTACAAAGCAATCTGTCAGAGAAGGACTGAAAAGGGAGGCCCGCTGGGCTGACGGGCTGGGGCACTCGCCTCACCTTAGGCGCGCTTGGAAACCTGCAATTACTTAGCCGAAGTCTGAACCAATCCCCCTCCTCCTCGTCCCAGATTTCCCTGAGCGTGAAGCCTCAGTTCGCTGGGTCTCTGGCAGCCCCAAATACCTCTGCTCTACTGGGCTCAAAACACCATTCGCTTGAACCCACCAAACTGGCCCAACTCCCAGATCCCTCTGAATTTCCAGCCGAAGCACTGTGTGAGGAAAAGGTCGCCCGCAGATCCTCACAGCTATGGCGCCGCTCTGACTTCCCAGCCTTTCAGAGCCAGTGAAAACACCCACAGGCCTCTCTGGAAGTCTCCCCTGCTGCGAAAGGCAGGATTGATAATAATAACAGTTATCTGAGTGCCTACCCCGTGTGGAGCGCTTTGAGTCATCTCACTTAGTGCTCACCATCGCCTTGGGTATGGTTACCCCATTTTACAGAAAAAGAAATGGGCCTGGAGAGGTTAAATGGCTTTCCAAAGGATACACAGCCTAGATTCCAACCAAGTCTGTCTGCCCTTGCTGCCCACACTCTCCCCATTAGGGACACTGCCTCTTGGGAACCCTCTACGATTCCATTTTTTGTGGTACCCGCATCAATTTTAGATGGGGTAGGACGGTACAATTCTGTGCTATCTAAAGAATTCCTAGCCTCACAGTTGGGCGTGAGGAGTGGGAGAGTTTGCCTCATGGCTGGGTAGGGTCCTAGTTCTTTTTAGACACTTGAGTAATTTAACCATAAATAACTGGGCACTGGGAACAGGACACTAACTAATAAAAGCATAGCCTGGAGTCATGTTCGATAAAAAAAAATTCAAGTCACTGAGTGGGTGGATGTATCTGCAAAACAAAAGAAAAGCCCCTTTCCCAGCCCAAGCAGAGAAGTCTCCTGTACAGTTAAGAGACAACAGGCTTCTGGGCACGTAGCCAAGGTTCTGGGGATATTTATAACTTGAAGAGGGTGGGAGTCCCTAATAAGCTGCTATATTCTTTTTCCATCACTTCCCTCTCCAAGGCTACAGCGAGCTCAGAGCTCTTCCCCACGCAGAATGCCTGCTTTCCCCAGTCCTCGGCTTCCATTGTCTAATTTTCTCATCCTGGCTGGGGAGAGGAAAGGCTGCAAGTCCTTCCGTTCGGAGGAACTCCAATTGAATGCAGCTTAGCTGCTGGTGGTGTTTCTTGGCTAGCTGCTGTGCTCTCAGGGATCTGCCTATGAGCCTGTGGTTTCTCTGAGTTGCCTAAGAGTCTGAGCTCTCGGGAATCTGCGAGTCTTTGGGATCTGCCTACGATCTCTGGGCTTTGCCTGCAAGTCTACGGATTGGAGAGCTACCCGCAGGTCTATCCGGGATCTGCCAGAGATCTCTAGAACCTTTCCGAACGCCTTAAGTCTCAGAGAACTCTGCCTGCGGATTTGGAATCTGTTCGAGGCCTCTCGGATCTTGGAGCCGCTGATCCAGCGGATTTTTTGCGGGCCAGGTGGTAAGTCTGTTGGTTCCCAACTCGGGTTTTCGGCTTCCTACCTCCAGCCGGTCAGGAACTGCTAACATCCCAAGGGCCCGCCCGGCTCAGGCCCTCAGAGGCGCACTATCCCAGCGGTGCGGGAGGCCACCAAGAACCCTTTTAGCAGACAACCCCTCCAGGGATGATAAGGACAGCCCGTCCCAGCGCAGGGGCTGGCGCGCTCCTCCTTACGCGCCCTATCCCCCACCCTCGCTTCTGATTGCCCTTAGGGTCCCCCCTCCCCCTGCCCCACGCTGGGTGCAACTCAGCCCACTCCTCAAGGGGCGCCCTCTTTAGAAGGACGCAGTCGGACGCGCCTATAGGGTTAACAGCG
This sequence comes from Equus caballus, assembly GCF_041296265.1. Taxonomy (NCBI): domain Eukaryota; kingdom Metazoa; phylum Chordata; class Mammalia; order Perissodactyla; family Equidae; genus Equus; species Equus caballus. The sequence goes on from NC_091685.1 coordinate 31,479,722, forward strand.
ATGGAGCCCGGACACAGCCTGGCCCAGCCGCTGACCGCACTCGCTCGCAGCGGGCCTTGCGGGGCCTCCTGGGAGTTGTAGTCTGCGTAGCGGGGAGCCAACGCCGCAGGCGCCGCCGGGAGATGTAGTGCATGGGCGGAGCTCAAAGTTCCAGCGCGGCCGCTGAGTCTCCCCTGGGGAGTGGGCGGCTGCCGCTTTCCTCTCAGGCCTGGGCTGCCAAATGAGAGCTAATCCTAGCGGAACCCAACACAGGCCAGCGCCTAAATTAGGCCCGACGTCGCAGTTTAGGTCCGACTCAAGATAAGCTTCTAGTGAGGAGAGGAGAAGCAGGGCAACCGCCCTGGCTTAATCGGGCTGTGGTCTCCAAGAGAAGAAAGCAGCAGATACTCTGTCCTAGCTAGGAGGACGCGCTGCTTTCTTCACCCTTTTGTTCTTTTCCCTCTTTGGCTTTTGGCCTCCGACTGGCCTTTGTACGCCGGTACGGAACTCCAACTCCCGGCAGGCCATGGGGGCGGGCGCAAGCGTGGTAAAGGGGCTCAGCCGTGCTACAAGAGGCGGGCCTAGTGTTCGGCATCTAATTGGCAGAGCGTTTTCCGAGCTTTGCTCGCTGATTGGCTGACGCAGCTGCCGGAAAGGGCCCAGCCTCGAGCTGAGGCGTTCTGAAGAGCGGAGGCGTTCTGTGGGCTGGGTTGAGAGCCTCCTCCCTGAGACAGCATCTGCTTGACCCCGGGCCTGGGAGGGACCGAGCCAGGGGGCTGTCTCAGTAAACTCCGGCATTGCCTCCACCCCATGGTGGCGGAGACACAGAGGGCGGGTCGCGCTCGAGGGTCAGGGAGGAGAGTGACCCAGCCCGGGTCCAGGGCCCTCCCCACCCGCCTGGCGGCCAGAACTCCAGCCCTGGGGAGTGGGCAGGGCCTGTTTTCTGTGCCTCACGCCCTGCTTTTCGCCTCCTCTAGCGCTGTCTGCTAGCTGCTTTTCCTGCTCTCTCTCCCGGGAGGCGGATCCTTGAGCCCGAGATGGCAGCCACCCTGCTCATGGCTGGGTCCCAGGTAAGCCGGGGGTGGCTTCTCGGACCCTGCCTCTGCTTACCCATCTCGTCCCGGCGTTTCTTTGCTCTCCAAATCCCGATGGGAAATTCCCTGGAGTTAGTAATTCGCTCGCTTCGGTATTCTGCCTCCAGGGACCCAGTACCAGGCCAGTACAGCCACAGACATTTATTGAACACCTGCTGTATGCCTTTAAATAATGGGGAGACAAAAGATGGATGAAACTGGCCCGGGCTTTCCCCGCCTGCTATAATCTGTAGGGAGACAGACGCATCTAGTAAGCCGTGATACAACGTGATAACAACATTTGCCATGGAGCAAAGTTGTGGTGGTGTGGGAACCAAGAAGTGGGAGTGATTAATTCTATCTGAGGGGTCCAAGGGAGGAGTGGAGCAAAGCAGAGGGATGTGGGGCATTGAAGAACAGTTGGTACTGGAACAGGGCCTTAAAGAATAGCAGGATTTCACTAGTCTGAGAAAGATATTCCAGGTAAAGAGGAACATTGTGAGTAAAGGTATGGAGTGATGTAGCTGCTAAATGTGTTCTGAGAAATATATGACGAGGAGAAGGTTCCAGAGTAGGGCAGGGATATCAGGTTATGAGGCCAGAGCAGTCAGCTTGTAAATTGCTCCCTTCTTTACCCCATCTCTTTTTTGCTTGTTTATTTCTTCTTTGGACTCCCCAGATCAGATTTAATACCTTTTGCTTCCTCGACACTTCTAGCCATGTGTCTAATTTCAAGAAGAAAAGCTGGTACGAGCCTCCTAGATACCAGGTAATGAGGAAGCATTGTGTGATTTCAGGCACCTGTGACATTTGAGGACATGGCCATGTACCTCACCCGGGAGGAGTGGAGACCTCTGGACCCTACACAAAGGGACCTTTACAGGGATGTTATGCAGGAGAATTATGGAAACGTTGTCTCTTTAGGTAAGTAAAGATTCTCCACCTTTCTTCAACCCACGTTTTTGAGACTGTGTCAAAAATGGCTTAGTTCTTTCAACACAACTTAGTAGTTTGATTTTTTTAAAGCACTTACTTGGATATTGGCCTGAGTGGAGTCCTCAGGCAAATCTTTGAGTGTGGAAACATCAAGGTCATGTTGTCTAAAAGGAAAGAATGTTTCTGCACATGTTAGAAACGTTCAGATTTCTTGGGCCCTGAGTCATTTGCCGTTCTCCAGCCTGTTTGTACAGATCACTGACCAAACAGGTCTGACATAATGGTGCTTGCCAGGATATAAATGCCCCTGTAAACAGCGCTTTTACTAGAAGATGAGGGGGTTCAGACCCAGGTTCATGGGAGGGCAAAAGCCACCTCTTTGTGTTTGTTTTGGCTTCAGAGCCCCAGCTTTGCCTGAGGTCCTTTATTTACGTGGAGTAGGTACTTGTCTAGAGATGTTTCAGAGTTGATCATACATTTTGAGTGTGTCAGATGTTGTTCCAGGAGAATCTTGAACTAAATGAGATCACAAATTCTATTAGAGAGGGAAGCTAATTTTTTTGATCATCTGCAAACTTGTCTTTTGCCTATCCTTTCATCTGGGTGTAACTAGAATAGACAGTTAACTTCTTGAGCTGAACAGTCTTTGACTCACTTTATCTCCTGTTAGGACTTGACAGAAGTTAGCAACCATGGATGTTCACTGGGTCATCTGTCACTCATTAGGACTAATCCTTTTTCTGAGATCTTTATTCCTATAGCCTTTTCCAGGACAAAAGGTGACTGTGAAGGATTTTCTTTTTAACTTGAGCGCTCTCTGATGTCCCAACTTTCTTGGATCCTTCCTTTAGAAAAGCAACTAGAAATGAAGTTATCTACCTAGATCTATTGCAGTCTGTAACCCAAATATTCCCTTCAATCCAACAAAAACAAGAAATGAGACTCTTAAAGAAATGTGAATTTATATGTGTATGGTCCAGCCCAAGGAGCATTTGTTAGAAGGATGGAAGCATGGAAGCACCAAAAAGAAAAAAGAGAAAAAAAAGTTTCTTGCCCAGATAAATTCAGGAATGGGTTAAATAATGTTTACAAAGTTCCTTTACTTCAAGAGTCTTCAGACTCTTTAATGTGTTATGAGGCATTGTGAATTTCTAAGAAGAGGGACCCTTTTCTCCCAGCATACCTAGTAACCTCTTTCTGAAGAGTGTACCAAGAAACACAGCTTGTAAAATGCAGTGTCTGGTAGAAAGTCTCTTGTAGACAGTGGTTGTGTATTTTGATTTTCATTTAAAGACTGTACTTAGTCAATGCCAAGAATGTTCTGAGCCAGGTATCTTTTTTGCCTTCTCCAGCCTTGCCACCTCTATTTTCAATAAAAAGCCACTGGAAAGTAGCAAGTAACATTTGGCAGTCACTTTACCTGTCAACTAAGACTTGGTATAGGGGCCAGCCCCTTGGCTGAGTGGTTGGGTTCATGTGCTCTGCTTCGGCAGCCCCAGGTTTTGCTGGTTCGGATCCTGGGCACGGAGATGACACCGCTCATCAGGCCACGCTGAGGCGATGTCCCACATGCCACAACTGGAAGGACTCACAACTAAAATATACAACTATGAACTGGGGGGATTTGGGGAGAAAGAGCAGGGAAAAAAAAAAAGATTGGCAATAGTTGTTAGCTCAGGTGCCAATCTTTAAAAAAAAAAAAAAGACTTAGTATAGATCGATAAAGATTCATTTTTCTCTGTGCTAACCCAGTAGGTTCTTAGTAAATATCATATAATAGTAATGATGAAGGCTTGACAAGAACATATACATACACTCACGTGCATTCACACAAAAAATATCTAGGCTCTTGGCTTTTAGAGATTCTAACTTAGAGTCTCTTCTATTTTCTATCTCTGGTTGTCTTCTTCTTTCAAAACCAGGAAGATATACAATTTTCATAAAGAACCATTTTAACTGTAATGATACAGAGCATGAACTTTTATTAGACCTGCCTGGATTTGAATCCTAGTTCCACCATTACCACTAAATGACCTTTTGCAAGTCACTCCTTGGGTCTTGGATTTCTCATTCATAAAGTGGAAATCATCATAATGCCTCACTCTCAGGGTGGTTGAAGTAATTCATGTAAAGAACTTAGCACAGTGCCTGGCACACAGTAGGTAATTTTTTGTGTGTATTTACCAGTATTATTATTTACCCTTTGTTACAGATTTTGAGATCAGGAGTGAGAATGAAGTGAATCCAAAACAAGAGATTAGTGAAGATGTGGAATTTGGGACCACATCTGAAAGACCTGTTGAGAATACTGAGGAAAATCCCGAAAGTGAAGAGGCCTTTGAAAGCAGGGATAGAGCAGAAAGACAATGGGGAGATCTAACAGCAGAAGAGTGGGTAAGCTATCCTCTCCAACAAGTCACCGATCTGCTTGTCCACAAAGAAGTCCACACAGGCATCCGATATCACATATGTTCTCATTGTGGAAAGGCTTTCAGTCAGATCTCAGACCTTAATCGACATCAGAAAACCCACACTGGAGACAGACCCTATAAGTGTTATGAATGTGGAAAGGGCTTCAGTCGGAGTTCACACCTTATTCAGCATCAAAGAACACACACTGGGGAGAGGCCCTATGACTGTAATGAGTGTGGGAAAAGTTTTGGAAGAAGCTCCCACCTCATTCAGCATCAGACAATCCACACTGGAGAAAAGCCCCACAAATGTAATGAGTGTGGGAAAAGTTTCTGCCGGCTGTCTCACCTAATCCAGCACCAAAGGACCCACAGTGGGGAGAAACCCTATGAGTGTGAGGAGTGTGGGAAAAGCTTCAGCCGGAGCTCTCACCTAGCTCAGCACCAGAGGACCCACACAGGCGAGAAGCCTTACGAGTGTAACGAATGTGGGCGAGGCTTCAGTGAGAGATCTGATCTCATCAAACACTATCGAGTCCACACGGGGGAGAGGCCCTACAAGTGTGACGAGTGTGGGAAGAATTTCAGTCAGAACTCTGACCTCGTGCGCCATCGCAGAGCCCACACGGGAGAAAAGCCGTACCACTGTAATGAATGTGGGGAGAATTTCAGCCGCATCTCACACTTGGTTCAGCACCAGAGAACCCACACGGGGGAAAAGCCATATGAATGTAATGCTTGTGGGAAAAGCTTCAGCCGAAGCTCTCATCTCATCACACACCAGAAGATTCACACTGGAGAGAAGCCCTACGAGTGCAATGAGTGTTGGCGAAGCTTTGGTGAAAGGTCAGATCTAATTAAACACCAGAGAACCCACACAGGAGAGAAGCCCTATGAGTGTGTGCAGTGTGGAAAAGGTTTCACCCAGAGCTCCAACCTCATCACTCATCAAAGGGTTCACACAGGAGAGAAGCCTTATGAATGTACCGAATGTGAGAAGAGTTTCAGCCGGAGCTCAGCTCTTATTAAACATAAGAGAGTTCACACCGACTAAGTCCTGTAATTATGATGACTGAGAAATGATTCATTTGAAGGTACAATTTTATTGATATCAAAGAGCTCTCTCAAGACAGCTCTCTCTTGGAGCTGCTTTTACCATACTGAGTTTCCTTGTTGTGGGCCACAGTTTAAAACGTCAAAGAAGACAAGCCACTTGAAATTCTGACCCACAGCTTTGGGAATGTTATCCGCTCCTCCAAAATAGTGATTTTTATTCACTCGAATTACTTCCTCAAAATCAGCCCCACGGGTAACTGGAAATCTGAAGACCAGGAGATGAATGATGATAAATTCTCAGGCCTGGAAATGGAGTAAATCTTTAAAAGTTCTTTCTCCTATCCTTGGCCCAGAGAACTACGCTAGGGGAAATATTGGACTGTGATAGGGTGGTCACAGCTGCTTTGGAAAAAGAAGCCAGAGACTTGGCCTGAATTGCCACACCTATTCACTCACCATGGTAGTTTGGTACACACATCTTCCCCTTCAAAGGGCTGTTTCCTTGAGTTGCTCATGCGTTTGTATCTTCCTGTCTTCCTGAGAGCAGGATTCTTCTGCACAATGAAGGCAATGATCATAACTTTTCTCCTCATTGTTTCTAATTAACTTTTTTAAAGCTTGCATCTTTGTGAAAGCTAACTGAAGATACAGATTGAAACAAAAAATGAGATACAGGTTTGGGGACCAAGGACTCATCAGCGGTGGTGACTTTAGCAAGAGATGTCCACTGTTATTGCCATTAATCATAATTTATTAATTTTCTTTGGGGATCACTGTAGGGAACATTGTAGGGAAAATATCTTCAAGGAAAGATAGGACCATAAGTGATGATGGAGTGTAAGTGGAATTGACCACTTCAGGGAAGGAGGCACAGAGTCCCTTCCCAAGGAACACAGGCCATTTCTGTGTTCTTTCCCCTCTACCCTTTAAGATCAATTCTCCCTATACTGCTAACTCTCGAATTTGATAAGGGCCACATCCCAGTGTTTATCTTAGCTTGCGTAAGGGCATGTGTATGTACAGTAAAATGTGTGTTCCTGTGGTTTTTCCAATAGCAGAAACTGAATTCACACAGAATTAGCATGTTCTTGGGTGATGTTGATCATGTGACAGAACTACACACGTAACTCCAATATGAGAAGTGTCCTTTGTTTTCATTCTTTATGAAAAAAAATTTCAACAGTAATGCTCTAGTGTGCACTCTCCTGTAAGATCTGTGTTTGTACTGAACTAAGCACTTGTTTATATGTATCAGTCGATTGTGGGAGATATGACCAAATAGGCTGATTGTCCTGTTCTCAAACTGAATTATCTTCTCTTCGGCCTAGTCACAAGGACTTAATAAACCTAGATAGGAATGTATTTCGATCCTTCCAGCCTACACATATAAGTGGTTAAAGTAAGAGTTGAACCAATTTAAACCCAGTAGTGTCAGTTTTCCTTATCACAGCCCAAATAGAAATTAAGAAATATCCCAAATGTTGATGGTTATCCAAGCATCCAAGGAGATGGGAGAAGGAAAGAATTGATGCCCAGGAGATGGGACTGGAGTAAGGATTTTTTTTTTTGCGCGTGCCCCACGTTATTTCTACTGTGCTTTATTGTGAGTGTTGTAACATTTGAAGAATACTTTTGCCATAGCTCTTTGGTACTTGGTGTTAAAGGAACCAGTGGTCTCTCTTGGGTGGTGTACTCTAGTGAGTTATTAGGACCCACGGCTATGTGGGACTGCATCCCTTGCAAATAACACAACCCCGAAAGTAACAAAATAAAAAACCACTCCACCAAGGAGGTTTCTTTATGTTGCCACTCCTATTTAAAGACAAACTTGGGCAGGGAGCATGTTTTCTGTTCTATACAAAATCTAGCTGACTGTGGGTATTCCTATTTTAATTGTTGAGTGACTTACATGTTCTTGATGACTAAACTCAAATATGTCTTCTCGTATCAGTGTTGCTGATGGTTGCAGTGAATATCAGAGTTCTCCTGTTGTTTCTGGATGCCACTACGGGCATGAGCTTTGGAGTGGCCGTGGGAGACACCGTCTCCATGACCCAACTGTATTTCATCCCCTTTTCCTTCCCTACTCTCCTGCCCCACCCTAGCCTGTTCCTGCTGCTGCTTTTGGCTTCTAAATGCCCCAGCCATCTCTCCATACATCTACACTCCAGCTGAGAAGTTAAGAGGGCTAGGGCCAGACCAGCTCAGTCTCCTCTCTTTCTGCCAGTTGCTGCCCATTTGCTGTGCTGAACTTTGTGTAGAAGTCAGGCATTGGACTCTCTTTGCTAATGCTTTTTGCATGCCTTCTGCTCCCAAGTCGCTGCTGCTTCTGCACATCCCCTGAACACTTTGTGCCTGTTTTCTATGGTTGTGGAGAGTGAGTGAACAAGTAAGTATGTAGAGCAGTTTTCCTTATGGTATTGGTCACAGTTATCCTAGTGTCTATCTACATCTGTATTATTCTAATAATATTCTATAATTAAAAGTATAATTTTTAAAATCAAAAAACTGAGAATTATTTTAGTAATCCAGCACTGGTTCATAAAATGTCTTTTCATCAGATTCATTAAAATTGGGCACAATTGTCTTTACACGGATGCATTTGTACAGATGTTCTTGTGGAAATTTGGAAGTACAGTGTGTCTTCACACATTAGTGGGCTCTCTGGATATTGCCATATTTTGGGGAGATGCAAAAACTGGACAGTTTCCTATGAATATTAGGCTGGAGGCAAAGCAATGTGGAAATATTTGGTATGGGTGATTCATTGGCTTTGGAGAATGAAAAAAAAAGACAACAACAGAAAACAACCACATCCAAGAAGAAAAATGAGAGGAGGCCTTGTTGCTTTAAGGAGATTATTTTTGAGTATCTGTTAAGAGTACTAAAACAATTTCTACGGAGCTGGTATTGGGATCCCAGAACAGAGATACTCTTAGAAACAGTCAAAAGCTCTCTATTCATGACATAATTGCACAGTCTGCCTAAGGCAGTGATTTGATTCTGTGCTACCAGGGTGTGGCCACAATTTTCAAATTACTTACAAGTAATTTTCTCTTATGAAGCCCTTTTTTTAAATGGAGAGCCAGTCTAGGCAGAGGTGGGTAGTGGAAGAGCTTTAAATTGGGAAAAAATGCAAATAGCAAAGAAAAAATTTCATTAACCCAATAGCCAAGACTTGGAAAAGAAAAAGATATTATCAAAACATTTTTTAAAACTCTTTTTCTCCTTTCTACATGTTCAGCATTTTTTATTTCTTGAGAAGGAAAGTTCAAGGAAAATGCTGGTTCATCTGGAGAAATTCACCTGCAGCCTCCCCTCTAAGGGTATTTGATATGTTAATATTTCGCCATTGTTATAAGGGTAGCAGGTTTCCTTCTGTGTGAGCTGTTCTCTAGGAGGCTAACAGTTGGTAGCGCTGTGCTTCCAGGCCATTAGGACACCACTGAGCGCAGTGAAATGATAATTTGTTAAATGGTTCCCTAGTGTTTCAAAAGTTAGTGTTGTTCGAAAAGGAGTTCCTGTGCCCTGGGAGAAAGGGACTCTTTGAAGCCTTGGTTAGATGCCCATCTCTGCTGAGGAGTAGCAGGCTTGGCCTCTTATCTACAGGAGACTTCAAGATAAAAGGTCGTTAGTGGAAAACAATTGGGGAGTAAAATTAATAGAAGAAAACTACCCTGTAATGACCTAAAATTGTTTTGTAGCTAATCCTGTTGTATTATCTGTTTTCCTGAATGCTTGTGTCATTTTCAGCTTCTCCAAAAGTGGTTTTGTTTTTCCTTCTGGGAGAGATTGAGGCCGATGACATCAGAATCTCACTTTGAGTTTCACACCATCCCCTCCAGCTGCCTTGTGAACGTCTCCACTTGGAAATTACCCCCAGGCCCTTGAAATCCAACCCCACGCTGAATTGACCTGACCACTTTTTTCCACTACTGCCCGCCTGCTTCTCCTGCATTTCCTAACTCCGTCATTGCCTAGGTATCCAAGCTAGAAAATTGCCTATCGTACTGGACAACAACTGCTCCTTTGGCCAACCTCCCAAAATCAACAATATAAGTAAAAATAATGAAAATTAATTGAATAATTAGTGATTCAGTCATGATCATACCACCTCCTAAATATTTCTCCAATCTGCTTAGCTCTCTCTCTATTACCATCACTTACCCTGAGACTTTGGGCAAGTTACTTTGCTTTTCTGTTCCTTGGATTTCCCATCCATAAAATGGGGATAATTGTATCTGCCTCACCGATTTGCAAAGATTAAATGAGTTAATGAGGCTCAAAACATTAGCTGCAATTATTCAGGCCATCAGCAAGCCACACCTCGGCTCGTGAAACAACCTCCTAACGAATCTCCTCGGTTCTATTTTCAACTCCTTTTGGTCTGTTCTCCCTTGCCGCAGCTAGAATGATCTTTCTGAAGGGCAAATCCCTTTGTGCTGCTCTTCTGTGTCAAACCTTCTCATGCTTCCCATTGCCAGCAGCACACGGTGAAACTGCTTCACTGTGATTCATGAGGAGGTCGTCATCTGGCCTCTGCTGCCCTCCTCGGCTTCAGTTCTCTGCACCTGCAGCACTCTCCAGGCTGCATGTCTCTCCACTCTTCTGGTCAACTCCTGCTCTTCCTTCAGGTCTCATACCTAACCTGTTCTAAGAAAGCTTTCCCGATCCCACAAGAGTGGGTCAGGTGTTCCTTTTCAGGGTTCCTTGGGTTCAGCCCAATTAAAGTGCTTTATCCCTGTTTTGTAATTGCTTGTTTCCTTTTTCATCTCCTCCATTAGACTTTGTTATCCTTGAAGAAGTCACTGTGTCTTGCTCACCCTTGTATCTTCAACCCTTGGCACAATTTGACTTAGAGTAGGCAAGCAACACATATTTCTTGGATAAATGAGAGAAGGATATGTATAAACTTCATTCTCTTCAGCAGGGCTGGTGAATTCATTTCTTATTTGTCACCACACAAGCTACTCATAAAAGAACTGTAGAAATTCTGTCATTGTGTATCTGTGGGGCCTTATGCAAGAGGAAGAAGGCTCCCAGAGTCAATGTGACCCATCTAAGACACTGCCCCCACCCCCGCCCCAGGTGAAGCTGGGATAAAGACACCCTCACAGCTCCTGTACTTGAGGAACCACTGTCATCTTTGGAGGGTTATCTAGGAATAGACTCTGACAACTTTGCAGACGTGTTGCAAGGCAGACGCTCAATACAGGGAGCTTGGGCAGGATTCTAAGCTCCCTGCTCTAGATTGGGCATTTGGTCAATCTCTGAATTCTCCAAGCTGAGCATATAAACCAATAGTTATTGAGGCTGGCCCCATGGCCAAGTGGTTAAGTTCGTGCGCTCCACTTCAGTGGCCCAGGGTTTTCCCAGTTTGAATCCTGGGCGTGGACATCGCACTGCTCATCGGGCCATGCTGAGGCAGCGTCCCACATAGCACAACCGGAAGGACCTATAACTAGAATCAACAACTATGTACTGGGGAGCTTTGAGGAAGAAGACGAAACAAACAAAACAAAAAAACCCCAATAGTTTTAATAGTATTAATATTTTGAGGAGGATCCAGATTCCTTTGAGAGCCTAATGAAAGTTTTAGATCCTTTGTTTTTATTGAGTTTTGAGAGTTTTTTATATATTTTGGATACAAGTCCTTTATCAGGTATATGTTTCGCAAATATTTCTCCATCTTTAGCTTGTCTTTTCACTCTTGATAGTGTCTTTCAAAGAACCCAGGTTTTAAAGTTTGATGTCCAGTTTTCTGATAGGATTTTTACCCAAGGTTTCCTTTTCTAAATTTCTGTTGATACCTCTTGAGTCATAAAACTTTAACCTTTGGTTTTTAGGCAAGGGGGGGATGAAGCACGCTTTCAGTCTTGTTTGGTTACAGCTGCTCTATTGGAGTTTGGGTTTAGCCCGGGTAGTACTGCCATTAGACGGGGGCAATGGGGCCACGCCCCTGAGCTGGCTCTCCTCCAGTTGCACCTTTTCCCATGGGGCCAAGGGTAGATGGCCATCCAGAGCTCATACCTCTTTCTCCACTTCTGGATCACAAACTCCAAGTATCTAGGACCTTGGAATTATTTGCCCAAACAGCGCGCTTCCTCCCCAGGTTTGTTTTCTCGAGGGCAAACCAAGCCGCCTATGTGTATCTCTAGGCCTTCAGTTTGGGAGGATGGACAGAGCTGGGACCTGCAGGTTAGGTAGCCAGAGATGTGGACATGAGGGCCCTCCTGGAACAGGACAAAGCTAGAACAGGCTTCCCTTTGTGCTCTTGCTCCAGCCTGGTTCGAGGTATGCTATCAAACACTTCCATGAGTGACTTATGGTCAGGAGTCAGAACCTACAAAGTCCAGATTTCTGAGGTGAGTAATTTGTTGGATGGAGGAGTATGCTATGAATGGAACCAGGGCACACAAAGAGGAGGAGTCTGGGGCAGATATAAAGGTTACAAGTTAAGTCATTTAACAAAAATTTGTTGAGCACCAGCTTATGTACCTCAGATGTGACTGAACAAGATGAAGACTCTGCCCATATTGAACTTACATTCTGGTGGGGAGATGGACAATAAACAGACATATATAATGTCCAGTGGTAACAAGTACAATGAAGAAAAATTGAGTAAAAGAAGGGGAGTGAAAGGGGACGGCTATGTTAGAGACAGTGGTCAAGGAAAGCCTCTCTAAAGGGGGGACATTAGAGCAGAGTTCTGAATGAGTTGTCAGGACATCTGGGGGAAAGAGTTCTAAGTACTTAATTTCCTGAAGAGCGACTGTAAGGGGGCTGAGGCAGCGGCTGGCAGACTAGAGGAACCACCACCAGATTGGCATGGCTGGAACTCAGTGAGGAAGGAGGCATATAGTGAGAGAGAAAAACCATCTTCAGAGACGAGTTGTGAGTTGAAGAACCTGTCATACCCAAACATACATTCATATGCCCAGCAGGTAGTTGAAAATGAGTCCAATGCTCAGGACCAAAAGCAGGGCTGCAGATAAAGAAATGGGAACAGCTAGAATGAGGATGGTAGTAGTGAAAACTATGCAAGTGAGTGGGTGGCCCTGATGGAGCATGAGAACAGTGTCAAGGATGGAATCCTGGGGACACCAAAAACGACAGGCAGAGGAGAGGACCTAGAAGGAAGTATTATTGAACCCAGAGAATCAGGAGAGGAGAGTCACAGGGTCAAGAATGTGACACATTTCAAGATGTCCAAAGGGAGCAAAGATGTCTAGTGAGATACTGTAGTTGAAACTCTTTGTACATGAAAAAATTCTACACAAGTATAAGATATTATATTATTATCAATGATAATTAGAGAGCACTTGTCCCCTTCTTCTAATGGATATTTTAACTTAAGGGTAATGAGAATTTAGTTATGTACACATAGTCTACTTATAATCTGTCAACCTTAAAAATAAAACAGCTCTGGGGCCGGCCCCATGACCAAGTGGTTAAGTTCGCATGCTCCACTTGGGTGGCCCAGGGTTTCGCTGGTTCAAATCCTGGCCACGGACATGGCACCGCTCATCAGGCCATGCTCAGGCGGCGTCCTACATGCCACAACTAGAAGGACCCACAACTAAAAATACACAACTATGTACCGGGGGGCTTTGGGGAGAAACGGGAAAAATAAAATATTTAAAAAATAATAAAACAGCTAGTTAGTTTACTAGGAAAAAGTGTTTATTTGGCAATACCTAAAGAATTGCAATTCAGGATATGCATGCTATGGCAGACTATAGGCAAATCCAACAAATGAGGGAGAGAAACATTATTTTACAGGGAAAAAGGAGGAAGTTGGGAGGGGTTGTTTTGAAGGAAAGTCCATTGGAGGAAAGTGAGAGTTTAGGGTGATAGGTTCTCATTGGCTTAGTTACTGGGGTAGCGGATTTCTGCTTGGGATGCAATGTACATTTCTTCCTGTAACTGATGATTCGTCTCTGTTGACTTCTTTCTGTTGGCGTCTATAACTGACTGTCTTCCTGTTAATGACTTCTTTCTGTTGGGGTCTGTAATTGACTATCTTTCCTGTAATTGATCTGGAGTGGTACTGCACAGGAGCTCCCCCTTCTGGCCTGCTGAGTCCATTTCAAATGAGATTTCCTTTTACTAATTTTCACAAATCAATTCTTCCTGTTTTATTGAATTTTCAGAACAAAACATAAGTTATAGTATGGAGAGAGCAGGACTCACAATCCTTGTTGAATCTGATTTGTGTTAAAAGTATATTTAACTTGTATATTTGAACATGGGTAATAATACTTACCTTAGAATTCTACTAGATTTTGGTTAAAAGCTTTTTTTTCTTTTTAGGAAGATTAGCCTTGAGCTAACTGATGCAAATCCTCCTCTTTTTGCTGAGGAAGACTGGCCCTGAGGTAACATCCATGCCCATCTTCCTCTACTTTATATGTGGGACGCCTACGTGGCGTGCCAAGCGGTGCCATGTCCACACCCGGGATCTGAACCAGCGAACCCCGGGCTGCCGAAGCAGAACGTGTGCACTTAACTGCTGCACCACCAGGCCGGCCCCTGGTTAAAAGCTTACAGTAACACTTCCATAAAAGATTTGCAGCGTATAGCTCTTCTGCCTGACTATAGGGAAGCCTTAAAATAATTAGAACTTAATGGACCAGATATTATGTTCAACAAAATCCTAGAATCTCATTTCTGGACTTTAGGAGCAGCTGCTGTTGCTGCCTATGCCTGTCTCTTTAAACGGCTGCAGAGTTCAGTGGCAGTGGGTAGATGCACCAAGGTCCTGCTGGTGAGCGGCCAGGGAATGCCGCTGCAGCCAAGCGAAAGAAGGCTGTGTTAAATTCTTCCATGAGACCAAGTGTCTATCACTCTTAAATTGGATTTAACAATCCTAATTGGACTCAAAAGTTGATTCTTGCTTTCTTGAGTTTGACTGAGGGAATGGAAGGTTGGAAAGGAGAGCTTACTCTGTTATCTTTCTTTTCTCACTTCACTTTATCCATAGTCCCTCAACAGAGTCCAAGGAGAACAGAGAACTCATGAAAAAAAAAATTAAGGACAAAAGGAATTTTAAAATCAGAAACTACCAACATCAGGTTTGGAAATATAAAGACTTAAAAAGAGGGCAGTTTAACTTTATTCCTTTGAACTCACCCCTTCTAGCTGTGTAGCATGATGATTAAGAGATTGGTGTTTGGAGTTACGCCAGAGTTTGTCTCAGCTTTGACTCGGGCCTGAGTTTCTTCATCTGCAAAGGGGAGATGATATCTTTTGGTATTTGTGCCGTATGTTGTTGTGAGCATCCAATAAGATAACCTGGCAAGCACTCAACAAATATTAACTACTATTATGAAGTCCACGTAGTTATAATCTTTATGAGATGTCTTCTTTTCTAACAAACCTGCCCAAAGGACTGTCGCTCCTGAATGTTGAGACCTTGTGAGGCCACAATTTTGTTCTTGGATACTGTCATTTCTCGAAACAAGTTCAAATTGCATTGTAAAGCCAATTTGCAAACCACATAAGGAAAATGTTCTAATTATCTTATACCACAATTTGCTTTGGACTCTTAAATAGTATTTTCTAACTTATTCATAAAATTGACAATGGTGACTTTTTGACTGGTAAAAATATATACCTCTACAAGTGAAGAATCTGCCAACACTGAGACTTTACTTGAAAAGTTGCTTGGTGAAGTAGCTTTGGAGTCACACAGACCTGTGATTGAGTCTTAGTTCAGCTGTGTGACTTTGAGCAAATGTGTTAACCTCTCTGAGCTTTGTTTCCTCCATAAAATGGGATAATATTACTAACCTTGAAAGTTTCATGTAAATATCAGCAATAGCCTAAGTAAAACACTTGACCCACAGTAGGAGCTCAGTAAATGGTAGTGATTTATTGTTTGAAACGTTGTGCCACTAAGATGGAGATATACTTTCTTTCCATATTAAAACAGCTTTGATGAATTTGAGAATTAGAAGGGAATTCAACAAGTCAGCTCAAGGATAATCTTCAACAGAAAAATTGCTACAAATATGATGATAAAGCAGGTGTGCATTAAGGTCTTGGGGTCAGTTGACTACAAGCTACTGCAAATCAGCCACATGCACTTTGTTTTTTAAAAGAAGCATAATCCATGGGGCCAGCCTGGTGGCATAGTGGTTAAGTTTGTGTGCTCTGCTTAGGCGGCCCTGGGTTCACTGGTTCGGATCCTGGGCACAGACCTATGCACCGCTCATCAAGCAATGCTGGGGTGGCATCCCACATAGAAGAACTAGAAGGACTTACACCTAGGATATACAACTATGTACTGCGGCTTTGGGGAGGAAAAAAAGAGGAAGATTGGCAACAGATGTTAGCTCAGGGCCAATCTTCCTCACCAAAATAAATAAATAAACAAATAAATAAATAAAATGAAAGAAGCATAATCCTAGGAGGTATGAATAAAAGACAAAGAGCCTTCAGCTCTGGTCAATCTTGATTAGAGCACCACGGCTTTGCAAAGTGCCTTAAAATAATAAAAATGATTAAAGTTTGAGGAAGAAAATAAATAGTTGTATTTGACATTGGGAGAATTCATGGTAGAACTGAAGTTTTCGAGTAAGGCTGAGTGGAGGACTCTTGGCACCTAAATGTTTGTGAGGGTTGGTTGTTGACACCCTTTCCACTAGCATTCCACACATGGTGTTTCTTCATCTTCCTCTCCTCTTTCTTCCATTCTACATTGTTTGTTTATTCCTTCCCCCTGCCTGTGCCTTTGAACTGTGGCTAGCATGGCTTATTCTTGTTAGTGGCAAATGAAGGCATTTTGAAAAGGCTGAATTTATGCAATCTTGTTCGGAGTCAGAAGAATAGACTAAATGTTTCTTTAAGAATCATCTCAGGGACAAGATTAATCTAAGGATGCAGTAAAAAAGTTTGATGATTTAAACATTCTTTGTTACTTCAGGTTGTAAGTAGTAAAAGTCCGAGCTTCAATTTGAATA
Source organism: Equus caballus (assembly GCF_041296265.1). Lineage (NCBI taxonomy): Eukaryota > Metazoa > Chordata > Mammalia > Perissodactyla > Equidae > Equus > Equus caballus. The sequence goes on from NC_091685.1 coordinate 31,496,141, forward strand.
TTCTGGTGCCCTGTAATTGTTTTAAAAAGCAAAGCATGTTCATTCACATACTAGCTCAGACCACAGAGTGGGTCTGTGACAGAAAACGGTTGTGGAATGGCCTGGCTGCACCATTACCTAATCTCAAAAGATTAGAGATGTAGCTGGAGCTCTCCCTAGTAATTCATTTTTACTATGTTTATTTGTATACTTATCCTGCCTTGTCAGCTGGAGGACAGAGATGGTGTTTTATTCATTTTATATTCCCTACTTGTAACAGTGATTTTATTTATTTATTTATTTGCTGGGGAAGATTCACCCAGAGCTAACATCCACTGCCAGTCTCCCTCTTTTTGTATGTGAGCCACCACCACAGCACGGCCACTGACAGATGAGTGGTGTAGGTTGGTGCCCTGGAACCAGCCGAGGATTGCTGAAGTGGAGTGTGCCGAAGTTAACCACTAGGCCACTGGGACTGGCCCTTAACACAGTGATTTGAATGTGGAGGGCATACAATATTTGTAGAATATTGAGTTCACAAACACACACACACAATTTTTTTGGAAATGCAAAGATCAGAAGATCATGCTTTCCAAATTAAGAAAAAGTCAAGAGAGCCAGCCCCATGGCCGAGTGGTTAAGTTCGCATGCTCTGCTTCGGCGGCCCAGGGTTTCACTGGTTTGGATCCTGGGCATGGACATGGCACCGCTCATCAAGCCATGCTGAGGAGGCATCCCACATGCCACAACTAGAAGGACCCACAACTAAAAATATACAACTATGTACCGGGGGAGCTTTGGAGAGAAAAAGGAAAAATAAAATCTTTAAAGAAAAACAAAGAAAAAGTCAAGATACATGGTCTGAAAAGGTGGAATATACTTATGAGCACTATATATGGCTAAATATTTGAAATATTATCTCGGAAAATATTGGGTGACAGAATCACTTTAATTGCAGTGTCCAGCCCAGGAGTTCTTATCCTGTGTTAAATGGAATTCATTGGTCCTTCAACATGGAAGGAAAAAAAAATAACATCTTTATTTTCACTAATATCCAGCTGAAATTTAGCATTTTTTCCCCGCTGTGAATGTAGGCAACAAAGCACACTAGAATTAGCAGTACCTTTCACTCTGTCACCAATAGAAATCAGACAATTTCATATCACATTATGGTTATCATAGATTTCTTGACATATCTTCTCATTCCTTTAAAATTTCAGTGGTTGTTTGATCTGCTACAAGATCTTGACATTTAATGTGTTCGATTACTATATCACAAATTTGTTTTTAAAATATATTTCCGTATTTCAATATAAAGTTTCTTTTGTAGTGCTATGTATTTTATTTAAAAACTTAGACGAGATCGAGCTTTTACCAGACTGTCAAATAATACAAAATCGGTGAAGAACCCTTTAGCTAGAGGCAGGTTTATGTGAAGCTAATAAAGTTTAAGCTTCAAAGCCCCTTTCCCACGCCCTTCCAAGACTGTTCCTAAATTTGTCATTTTATATTATTTTCTTATCGATCCCAGCACTTGTGTAAAGTTTCACACCCCATAATACAAAACTTGGGTCCATTTAGCTCAGTATCGGGCACATAGGTTGTCAATAATTAATTTTTGTTGGTAGGTACTGGGAAATTTAAACGATCCTCGAAGTGTATCTGGAAATTCTGCAGACCTCTTCTCGACCTCCTCCCCTCGGAGAGCGGTGGGGCGTTGGGGGCTGGGGTTGGGGTGGGGGGCTGGCTCTCGGAAAAAAGCTTGGAGGGCTGTGGACGAAGGCGAGGACAGGGAACAAACCCGCGGGGTGGAGGGTGAGAAATCTCCTTTGGGAATAAGCCCTTTTCCCTGCATGGCTCTTTTGGCTTCATAGATACATCTGTCTGCCCAGCTACTTTATGAATGTTAATCAGCTACAAACCCTGTGGAAAAGAGGTCCCTGCTCTGTCATTTGTGGGCGCCGCTGCTCTGGAGCAACGGCCACTTTCGCGATTCCCCTCACGCTCGGAGCGGCCCTAGCGAGGCACGGAAGGCAGCCAGGGAGGCGGGGGTGCAGTTTTCCGATCGTCCCGAAGGGTGATTTTCTACCCGAAATTCTCCAGCAAAACGACGAGCCCAACATCCTTAACTCCGGCTCTACCGCGCAAAAGGCGACCTAGCGGGAGGCCCGACCGCGTGGCGGGGGCGTGGCGGGGCTCACGCCGGCGGCAGCGGCGCGAGGGGGGATCGGGGGCTCTGCGGCGCCGGCGAAGGGGCGGGAGGTCCGCGGCGGAGCAAGGCCGGCGCCGACAGGGGGGCGGGGCTCCGGAGGCGGCCACGCGGCGCGAGGCCTACGTCTTCGGCCTCGCGTCGGCGGCAGACGAGGAGGGAGGAGCCTCGGCCGCCCGGGGCCTGGTGCCCCGCAGCCTCGCCTCTACCCGGGGCTTCACCACAGACCCCTTTGTGTTCCTGCCCCCGCCCCGGAGGCGCCCCAGCCGGCGGCGCTGCGTTCCCCCATTGGCTCAGCCGACGGCCTCATTGATTGGCTCTGGAGTCGTCCGGCGTCGTGCGCCTCTTCTCGCTCCTATTGGTCGCCTGAGCTGCCCCTCAGACCGCCGCGCGACGTGATTGCCCGGCCGCTCTGAGTCCCTGGAAGCAGTTCCGGGAAACCCCGCGTGCTGCCGGGATCGCGTCTCTGTCCATGAGGGGGGGAGGGGGTGGCGCGCGCGCCATTTCTAGTCGTTTTCAAAGCGCCTCGCGCTGATTCTCACGGGCCCGGCCGCCGGCCCCAGCTCTGCCCGGGTGAGTCTCGCGCCGGCCCGTGGGGGAAGGGGCCAGGCGCCCCGATCCGACCCGACTCGGCCCGGCCCGGGCCCGGCGTCTTGTCCCCAGTTTCGTTTTCGCTCCGAGGCCCCGAAGGTGGGGGTGGGGACGGGCCGGGGGCGGCTTCGGCCTCGTCCGGCCGTGCGGTTGAGGGCCTAGCCCCGCCGCGGCGCCTCCGCGCCCTCGCTCGGCCTCCCCCGCCCCTCCGACTCCCGGCCCGCCGGGCGCCCTTCCGCGCGGCCTGCCGGGGCTGGTTGTGCTTTTCCCGCCTCCGCCCGCCGCTCCACGCGGCCCGGCCGGCGGCCTGAGGCGCCCGCGGCCCCCCGGCCTCCCCCGCCGGAGCCGCCTCGGTCCGGTCGCAGCCGGCCCAGCCGCGAGTGGGATGTGTGGCTGAGCGGGGCGGGCGGAGGGCGCGGGGCGGGCGGAGGCGGGAGGCGAGTCCGGGTGCCCGAGCCGGGAGGAAACTTTGGTGCGAGCGGGAGGCGGGGGCCGCTCCGCGGAGGCGGCCTCCCCTCTCCCCCCGCGCGCCGCGGGCCGAGATTTGAAGGAAAAAATGACTGCTAGAGGCCACGCACCTTAGGGCCGGCGGCGCCCGAGGTCGCCGGTTCCGAGCATGTCGCCGGCGCGGCGCATCGGAAAGGCGATTCTTGGCCAAAATTGAAAAGTTAAAGCCGAGGGGTTCTTGAGCGGTCCGGTCCTTTCGCGCCACCTGTGCCGACTTTTGCTGTCCTCAAGAGGCCGAGCGTGTGTGTCCTGAGTCAGGGGTAGGATGAGGGCTTGACGCGCCTCGGCCATTAGGTGCCCGTTAGTTTTCATTTCGTGGGCTCTTTGAAGGCCCGTTCTTAATATGGTGCGTCGGCACGAGCGGTCCCGCAAAGGCCAGGGAGGGGCTGGGCCGACTTCCCGAATCTCCCGGCAGCCCTTTGAAAACCTCACTGAAATTTCTACTTTGGGCAGGAAGGCTTAGTATATTTGCTGCATCCAGAAATATGGTTTGGCTGTGTGGCATCGTGTGGAATTGACAACACGAGTTTTAAAACGGTCTCCTAGAACGTAAAAGTCTTTTTTTAAATGAGCACATTGTCTGTGGCTCGAAGAGAGAGGTGTTCCCCCTTGATCTGAAAAGTTTTATTATCTGCAGTCTAATTATTTTACTTTTATTCCCTTAAAAGTTTACAAACTTTTTTTTTTTTGAAAATTTCCGCCAGTTTCGGAATTCAGCTGGTAGAGAGCCTTTCCGGTGAAATGGCAGTCATAAATATTTCTGTCTTGTGCTTAATCCACAACTCGTCTTTTTGCTTTACACATACTTGAAAAGAATACCACCTTAACCGATGTTCATTGAACTTTTTAAAAAAAAATTTGCCTTCTTTCTGTGACTGATAGTATTCCCAGGTGCAATGCTGTGAGGGTCTTGTGGTGCTGGGAACTTGTGAGTTCTGATGATCTTACGGTCGTGTTTGGGGTGGCGGAGCGTGGGAAAGCAGAACTCTTACGTTCTCAAAGAGATTTCGGACTTTAGGGTGCATCTTTATAGAAACGGGTTGTATTAATCAGTAACGTGTTCATCTTAGACCGTGACTAGTTTCTTGATCAAAAGTGTGCCAGTTTCGAATGTTTTCGGTTTTGCCAGTTCATCAGAATTTGAGGCTTGCCTTGAGAAGCGTTCATCCACCCAGAGTTGAACCACACAGTCTGCGTCTGTATAGACATCGGTGGGCTATCAAGTCCTAATGTTTTGTGATCATAAGAAGTCATGATGATGTTTATCTCATTTTCAGAATAACCCTTTCTGCATTTTCCTCTCTTCCTACTCTATTACCTCCTACCTCTGGGTCCTCCTCTCTTTTTCATTAACTTCAAAGTACCAGGGACTTTGAAATGAGAAGATGTTGTTTTAAGTCAGAAAACTGCACCTGGTGCATTTGCACAGCGTTTGTTAAGCAATCTGGAAGTGTGGTTATCTTACAGGTTTTAGTGCTTTTTAGGAAACTTGCATTTTCTCTGTAGCTGACTAAGCATCTTGAGTTTCATCAAGAAAAGTACGCTTTTTCTTGAGATCCACCTTCATGTCCTTTATTTCAGTATTTGTTGCAATGTCTTTGTTCTGCTTATCTTCATCACATTATGATTTCACAGACAAATGCACTTTATCTTGAATTCCCTCTTTTGAGGCAGTATAGAGACTGGCTTTGAATGGTTTTATTATTTAATCTCTCCTCAGAGAGGTGGTCCAATTCAGCATTACATACAGGTTGAACATACAGAAAGAATGATTTGGGTAGGTTAATCTGAGCCATCTGACCTAAGTTTACCCTAATTAGGTAATGTGTATTGAAACTATTTGGAAGAAGTTAGTTGTCCATTCTTCATTATGTTTTTGCAGCTTTATTTTATTGATATGAAAAATTCAATATGTATTCATGATTTTTTTTTAAAGAAGCAACTCAATTATAGCTCACTTTTTATTTTGTGTGGACTTAAAACAATTGTTTAGCTTTCATACTTGGTCATTTTTTCTTTTAAATCTGTGAATGGGAATAGCAAATTAATTTTAGAACAAAAATTAATGTCAAGTTGTGGTTTTTTTGTTTTGTTTTAAGTGAGGCAAAGAAAACCCAAACCACCAGCATGTTGAACTAGAGACGTGTTGAACAGGGCATTTATTTTCCATCTATTTTACATTTGAAGCAGAGCTAGGAAAATTTGAAAGTCCTTAAAACCTTGATTAAGTGATCTATGGGTGTTCATTCTGTTTTTAAACCAAACTTTTAAAAACTGTATAAGAATTGAGAGCTGAGGGGCTTTTTAGGATTTTGTGGTGATTTGTTGATATGCTCGTAAGGACACAACAGCTGCTTTTGTTAATCAGTGATTCTATCTTCAGTAAATTCAAGCCTTTATTTAACCTAGTGTACATGAAGTTCCTTAAAGATCTAATGCTTCCATGTACATTTTCTATGGTTTTACAGAATTATTGGAAATTTAGGTCAGATACATCACTAAAGGCATAAGATATTATTTTGACAGACGTTATTAGCAGCATGTATACAAATTAGTTTAGATAAATCATGCATTGTCCTACAAACTAGTTATTTCTGGCTTAATGTAATATAGCTCCTGAATTTTTTCCAGCAGCATAATAAAATGGCTAATCAGGTGAATGGTAATGCGGTACAGTTAAAAGAAGAGGAAGAACCAATGGATACTTCCAGTGTAACTCACACAGAACACTACAAGACACTGATAGAGGCAGGCCTCCCACAGAAGGTGGCAGAAAGACTTGATGAAATATTTCAGACAGGTATAATATGCATTTCTTGTTTCTGACTGGTTATGAAAGTGAGGGCAAACCACTTTGAATTTTATAGATTTTTTTAAGGTTAAATAATACTGTTTCTGATCTATGTAGAGCTGAATGTTTGTTACTTTCCCTTCGAGGGCATATTGGGTTTGATTTTGATATTCTTATTTCATTATTTTGAAGCCTTCTTAGTGTTGAATATGCAGTCTTAGTTGTTTCAGAACAGTACATCAATTTGTCTTAGATTTACCAATGAAAATGTATGTTTGAGCATACTAAATTTTACATTTTTTTCTTAATCTAAATCAGTCATCGTTTTGCTTTTAGTTTTCTACTTTTAGCTTCTTAAAGTGATTGTTAAATCAGCTTAGGTCTGATTAGGTGGCATAATAAGGGGACTAGTTAGACTGTATTGTCTGAAACGATAATAAATGTCACACTCCGTGAGAGTTTGTGGCCTGTCTAGTTTCTGATAGACAGAAATCCACATCTCTCAGTAATTTGAAAGTGTTTGGTTTGTAACAGCTGCTTTTTTTTTTTTAATCCAGAAGTCCCATGGTTAAGGGCGTAAGCAAATTTGAACATCTTAATATGGTTGGTTGTAGGTGGTTTGAAGTTTTAAAGAGGGAGAGAAATATTTACCCTTAGGGAGTGTTGTTCATAAACAAATGTGTCCTCCCCCCTTGGGGCCAGAGATGGAAACTTTATTCCTCTGTGTTTTGTGTGCCTATCCAGATTCTGGGAGAGAGAACTGAATTGTCTCACAAATGTGTGTTAAGTACCGTAGTAACAAATATCTGTTTTTTTGTCCTCTTAAAAAAAGTTTAAATCTGAAAAGCTCAGGATAATTCTAGACCTTAAAATGATTTCTAAAAATGACTCCTGGGTGATGGTCCCATTCGAAAATCAGTCCTCAGGAACTTTCTGTGACATTCTGCCATAGAGAATTGGCAGTGATCTGCTTAGAGATGCTCTCTTGTAGAGTGTTTTGTTATTGATAAGAGGCTGATGGTTTGGGTGTAGGGTTGGATTGACAGAATGGATTGATGGGTGTCCTGAGTTGTGACTTTGGGTGGTGGTATTGAATATTCAAATGAGAAACTCCAATTATTTGGGCTGCTCGTTTTTTGAGCTTTTAAAACAAATTATGGCAACATTATTTTAAAGTAACTTTGCAAGTGGCATTACATTTATTTAAAATATATTTACTGTATGGAATAAAGTTCTTTTGGCTTTTCCAAAATGGAGTCACTTTTGATGTTAGTTCATATGGACTTGGAGTTTTAATCTGCCAAATATTTCCATTTTATATTGGATCAATTCTGAAATGTATTCCTTATATACATAGAAAGAGAAAGATAGCAAACTTAACAGACTTAAGAAAGTATGTGTTAAGCTTAGTAGATGTTCTGTGTGCAAGTTAAATATACTACATATGTAGAATGCAGTGAATATATTTTCTGTATAGTTTACTTGTAAGTCCATAGTAAAGTCCTTAACGCCACAAAAAAATTGTCAGTGTTATGAATGCCACAGCATATTTAAATCTCAGCTTGACACTTCAGAAGTACAAAAAATGCTTTAAAATAGAACTTTCAGAATTGATCAAGCTGCACTTGAATTTGTAGAAGAGTTTAAAATTATGCCTTTCCACATTCTGACTGCAGCAAAGCAGGTGCTCAGATAAAAAAATGCATTTCATTTTATCTTTGGTACTAAAGAGGGAAAGCTACTTTTTGGAGAGTGGAAAGAATTATTTAGTAAAAATTGTTCTCTTATTTTTCCCCCTACCTCTTGTGTGGTTAGCAGCAGCTAAAAGAGTCCTATAATTTGAAGGTTGATCCTTGGGAAGTACAGTATTTTCTTACCATTCTAACATAAACCAGAATTTGTTACATTAATGCTTAATCTGTAGTACAGTGTGTACATCAGATTTAATTTCCAAGACTTAAACCATTTGGGGAGTGGGAAACGGGGTTAGGATTTTTGTGGGGGTTTTTTTGTGGGATATGGAGATTGAAATTCATGTTTATAGGCGTTGACGTTTTATCTATTTTCATATTTGTACTCTTGACCTTTCTTATAGTATTTGGATAGCTGCCTATATACATATAGTTAAATGAAAATGTAGTTTGTTAGTGATAGTATTGAATATAACAATTCTTGATTAAACATTGATAGACAGTTTAGATTATCCCTTTTGTTGCAATAATGTTATCCCTTTTCGATTTAATTTTAGGATTGGTAGCTTATGTCGATCTTGATGAAAGAGCAATTGATGCTCTCAGGGAATTTAATGAAGAAGGAGCTCTGTCTGTACTACAACAATTCAAAGAAAGTGACTTATCACATGTTCAGGTAAGGCCGCTACTCACAAATGTCTCTGAACAACTACTGATCTGAAGTTATTTTACCATTACTTTTTTTCCTGTGGAGCAGTGCTATTTTTTGTTTGTGAGTACCTCTGCTTCTTTAAAAAAGTTAGTTTAAAGAAAAAAAGGTCTGCTTATGGCAAAGAGTTCAGAAATGCAAGTATAAAAGTCTCCCCCGCACTCCTTTGCTTGCAGTGTTACTTGAGAAACTTAAAATCAAAGCCAGAGTTTGCTGGTTGTTGTTATTAGGTTTTTACATGTTTAAATTACTCAGATTTTAAACATTTTTGGGTTATCTAGTTCTGTTTTATTTTCTTGGAGGAAAATAATGTAAGCGGGAGGAATAGTTTTGGAGCATCTGGCAAAGATAGTCTAGATGCATTTAAAAATCAACAAATGGAAGACTGTTGGCCAGCATAGAAGGTAAGCTCCCTGAGGTCTTGGCTGTCTGCTCCAGTCTCTGACACGTAATAACCACTCAGCAAATATTTGTTGAATGAATAAGTGAGTAAATATTCTGTTAAAATTCTGCTCCTCTGAAATTTAAATTTAATTATGTATTTGACCCTTCAACAATTTCTGTGATTCTTTTTCATTAAATTACTTGCCTGTTGTAGAACAAAAGTGCATTTTTATGTGGAGTTATGAAGACCTACAGGCAAAGGGAGAAACAGGGGAGCAAGGTGCAAGAGTCCACAAAGGGACCTGATGAAGCAAAGATCAAGGTAAAACTTGACTTGGATAGGTGCAATGGAATTAAATTTAATGAGATCGAATGCTGCTTTTCATGTTTCCCAGAAACAGTTTTTATAGTTGCACTTCTTTTTCTAAAACTAGCGTTAAGCAGTGAAATAATTTATGGAAAATTACATAGGAAGAATTTGAGGGGTAAAGATTCAATTGTATGTTTGGTGGAAAACCTTAATTCAGACTCTTCCCTCATTCCTTGTTCTTCTCGATATGAATGATATGTATTTATTGATACTTCCAATAATAGTTTTTTGTACTGATCCGGTCATATCTCTTGATTGGGTTTCTTTCCAAGTGCTTCCTTTTCTCTTGGCAAAGAGTTGTTTTTATAACTGCTTTCCTCCTTTTGAATTTTTATTTACCTCAGTTTTTTTATTTGTAAGCTGGAAATAGTAATAGTGCCTATCTTATAGAGTTGCTGTAAGGGTTAAAGGAATTAAGATATGTGAAGCACTTAGAGTAAGGCCTGGAATGTGCCAAGAGCTGTAAAACTATGAGTTGTTGTTACTATTACCATTATTATTACGATAAACTGCTCTGAAAGGTAAATACAGGGCTTTTAGTGGAATACCAGTGAACCTAGTTCCTTCGTTAAATGCACATGGTTATTTTGCTGCAGTGGTCGACTTTCCCATTTGAAGTAGTTATTTAATGTGAAAGTTGTTTGTATAGTTCTATGTTTTAGACAGAGAATATAACTCGTACTTTCTCTCATTTAACTTGTTTATATAGAGCTCCTTTGTACCTTTTTTCGTTATCTGTAAAATAGCATAACCCCATTCTTACACTTTTTCGGATAATTGTGTGAAAATTTTGTTTGACGTAATAGTTGTTTTTTAAAAAAACCTTTCTGCTGTTCATTGAATAGGCCTATGTTATTTTCCTAAAGCTGGCTGCTTGCTCTTGGTAAGATGTGTATTATATATGTAATATGTGTATATTACATATTAAGTATTGTGTAAATATGTAATATACGTGTTATGTGCATATTATACATTACATGTATTCCTATGTTTAAAAGTAGAGCAGCTCTGCTTGAGTCAAAGATAGAAGAACGGAGAGCCTCAAGTGACTCTGGAATCCCAGGGTTCTTCCAAAGACACTTTTGAAAACCACTAAACTTGGTGTCTAAAATCTCTTGTTGCTTTGGCATTGTATAATTTTAAAAACCTTAAAAAATTCTGCCCTTCCCAGGTAGATTGCCTTTCTTCTTTTCCATTGTATCTTCATTCTCTAGGCCTTTCGTGTAGTTACAAACGCTTGAGGGCAAGGATGTTATCTTTTTTTCTATGATTCTTAATACCTAATATTGTGAGGAAGGTTGGTAATCAGAAGACATAAGGTTATTTGGTTTTTGAAACCTGAGTGTACTCATTTGGTAATTGCCGAACATTTTGAGTCTTTGCTGTATGAAAAATGGTCTGGTTCTTATGGAGCTTATGGTATAGCAGGAGTACAAAACAAGTGATCAAACAATATAAAGGTTAAATTATTTGAGTACAATAGAAAGTCAGTATGAAGATGTGAGACATAGTAAATGAGAGAAGCTACATAAAGGAGGTAGGGCTTTTGATGTTTTAAGAATACAGAACATTTTATTTGAAAAGAATCACTGGTGGACATAAGTATGGTATATCAAGGGAACAATAGGGAAAGAAGTCTAATTGAAGTAAAGTAGGATGCAAAATGAGGAGTACTTCAGTAATTAACCATGGATAGGTAGCCTGGGGTCAGCTTATGTCAAATTTTTAATGCTTGCTGCCTTTTTCTGTTCTCATTCATAACAAAGTGGTAGTGTGTGCTTAGGCACTTAATTTGTGTACAACTCTTTCCATTAGATGTATGGAAAGGAACAGTAAAACAAAGTAGGAACAACATATGTGAGAGGTCCCAGTGTGAATTTTGCCGTTTTTTACCTAACTAAAATACATAGGCTAAGACGTTGGGGTACCTTTTGGGAAAGATTAATATACTGGTGTGTGTGTGTGTGAGAGAGAGATTTAATATTTAAGTATAAACAGATGTTTAATTATCTTTAGGCCTTGCTTGAGAGGACTGGTTATACTCTGGATGTAACCACAGGACAGAGGAAGTATGGTGGACCTCCACCAGACAGTGTGTACTCTGGTGTGCAACCTGGAATTGGAACAGAAGTAAGTGTTCTTCAGCTGTTTGCTGAAATCTTTCCAGTTTGTAAATTATTCTGTCTGCTGTTTGATGGTGGAAAATACTTGATTGTTTTCAAAGTGTAGCTATTATTATTTTTTGGATATCCAGCTGTGTTTTGCTGCCATCATAAGCAAGGAGAATCATGTGACTGGTAGATACCCAAATACTTTTTAAAAGGAATGAGGAGTTCTTGGAACTGGTTGCTAAAACCATACAACTAGCAACACACCATTTTAGGTGCTTGGGTTGAGGGTATTAGGGAGAAACAATTGCTTTGTTTTTGTTTTGTGATGTCAGTAATTTGGAACAGTGCTTGTCCTCCCTCCTTGACCCCCCCCATCACATAGAAGGTACTCAGTATTGACTGAGAGGTTTATTGATGGGGGTGGGTTGCACAAGGGAAGGATGTGGAATCAGACAAAAGGTTGGTCTATCCGTGAACAAAGAAGCACTTCCTCCTCCCTCTGTGCCTTCATAAAGGTTTCTTCATATGCCTTTATGCTAACCTGTTCTTCTCCTTTAAATGCAGAAAACTGAGCCAAAATGTAAGCTCTGTTATAGTAGGAACCTTTTCTGATTTCGTGTCTCCACTATCTATATTTAGTGCCTAGCATAATGCCAGGAATATAGTAGGCACACAGTATTTGATGAATGTGTGGTTATGGTTCTTTTCTTGGAATACTAAAATCATGGCCTTGTAACTTAAAATTTAAACTAGATTAAATGATAGTTTGATAGGATTTTCTTTAAAACAAACTGATGGTAGCTTCCTTAGGGAATGATGTCAGTTAAATATTTAAGTGGTTTTATTATGTATCTCCTGCTTATGTTAGAATTCTAAGAAATCTTAAAAGTTTACTCAGGCTCCTGTTTGAGTAACTTTAAAGGAAACAAGAATTCCTTACTCAAACTTATCAATGACACCCTCCTAAAAGCTAAAACTTAACTTTTCAGGTAGCCAAAAGCAAAGATTATCATCTCCAGTTTGTGAATAAACAAAGATGGCACAATTTAGCATTATTTATTTACTTATTTATGTATTTATTTTGAGGAAGATTAACCCTGAGCTAACATCTGCTGCCAATCCTCCTCTTTTTGCTGAGGAAGACTGGCCCTGAGCTAACATCCGTGCCCATCTTCCTCTACTCTACATGTGGGACGCCTGCTACAGCATGACTTGCCAAGCAGTGCCATGTCTGCACCTGGGGTCCGAACGGGCGAACCCCAGGCCACTGAAGCAGAACATGCACACTTAACTGCTGCGCCACCGGGCCAGCCCCAAGCATTATTTTTTAGATATATATCAAAACTAATTCTAGTTATGTTCTTTGTATATAGAATGGAGTTTTCATTAATTGGTCTTTGTTCCCTGAACTTCTTTTAAACGTTATAACAGTTAATATTCTGTTTCTGAATATTTAGCATTATTGAAGGGGGCTCTAAGCCATTTTTATTTTTCATGATACCTGAATCAGCTGTGTATGATTGTTCTGAGTCTCTTAAAAAACTGCTCTAATTTCTTAACGTTATATAATTATTGATTGACTTAGAATTGGAACTCTAGGCCATCTCAGTTCCTTGCGGGAGCAAATGTCATTGAAACATCGTGTACAAGTGAATAATATTTCAGCTTTTTTCACTTTTGTCCTCTCATGTACACCTCTCTCTCCCCACCCCCTGGCCATCCTTTCAAATCTACATCTGTGTTTTATTTACTTTGTAAACAATATGGAAATAGAGTTTAGTTCTCTATTTTGTTTTTAGTGTCAGGATTTTTTTTTTAGTGAATAAAAGCGGAATTGCTTTTTTGCCTTTTCTTTGTTCTCGAGGCAGCCTGCAACACCTCCAAGAGGGGAATACAATTTTTAAAAGTTTATTTATTTATTTATTTATTTAAAGATTGGCACCTGAGCTAACAACTATTGCCAATCTTTTTTTTTCCCCCTGCTTTTTTCCCTCCCCAAATCCCCCAAGTACATAGTTGTACATTTTAGTTGTGGGTCCTTCTAGTTGTGGTGTGTGGGACGCCGCCTCAACATGGCCTAATGAGCAGTGCCGTGTCCGAGCCCAGGATCCAAACCAGTGAAACCCTGGGCTGCCGAAGGGGAGCACGCGAACTTAACCACTCAGCCACAGAGCTGCCCCCTAAAAAGTTATAGTATACCATTCAGCATGTGAAATCCTTGTTAATATTTACCAGATGTTACATTTATCTTAGTCTTGTTTTTTTCAACTAGTTATAAAATCCTTAGGAATAGGCATTGTCTGTAAAATTATCATGTTCTTACAATGCCCAATACAGCCCAGTGTAAAATTAGTTGGTTGTATCTATTTCGTAGTTATGGAAATGAACTTTTTAAACCCATTAGATTGGTTTTATTAATGAGCTCATCAATGGAGATTTATTTTGTCTTTGCTTGATAAAGATAAGGAGTTTGCTAGTGCTCTAAAAGTTCACTGAAAGCATTTGAACAATTTAATAGGAGAAACTATTTTGAGTATTCAGTTAGAAACAAATACTTGGTATGATAATGCTGAAGTATGTGTAAATTCTTTTATTGCATTGTATTATATTGTATTGCATTCCTTACTCCACTGCACTGTCTCTTTAGGAGAAAGATATATTTTCCTATATATGGGATATCATTACACACAGCAAATATTGTTGCAGCAAAATCCCTATATGAGATGATCAACCTAAAGCCACTCCTGTCAAGCAATTTGTTACAGCAAAATCCTGGTGTAAAGTTTTTGATTCCTCCCATAAAATAAGATTTCATGAGATTTCGTTATACTTGTTGAAAACTAAAGTTTTGAAAAATAGCTTTTTCATATATTGGGTTGCTGATTTAGTAAATAAATATTTTAATTGGTGTCACTTTTGATGCTGTGAGGTTCTGCTTTTTGTTCTTTTATGTTTTATTACACTTACTAAAAAGTTTTAGGGGCAGGCCCGGTGGTGCAGCTGTTAAGTGCGCACGTTCCGCTTCAGCGGCCCGGGGTTCACCGGTTCGGATCCCGGGTGCAGACATAGCACTGCCTGGCAAGCTATACTGTGGCAGGCGTCCCACATGTAGAGTAGAGGAAGATGGGCACGGATGTTAGCTCAGGGCCAGTCTTCCTCAGCAAAAAGAGGAGGATTGGCAGCAGATGTTAGCTCAGGGCTAATCTTCCTCAAAAAAAGAGAGAAATTTTTAGCTCTTGGGGCCAGCCCTGTGGTCGAGTGGTTAAGTTCCCGTGCTCCGCTTCAGCAGCCCAGAGTTTCGCTGGTTTGGATCCTGGGCACGGACATGGCGCCACTTGTCAGGCCACACTGGGGCGGCGTCCCGCATGCCACAACTAGAAGGACCCACAACTAAAAAATATATACAACTGTATATGGGGGGGATTTGGGGAGAAAAATCAGGGGAAAAAAAATTTTTAGCTCTTGATTCAGGAAGTTGAAATTAGGGTCAGTGCCTGAGACTGACAATATTAAAATTAAGTTATGAGCAGACTCAGATTTCATCTTTGGGTAAAATCTACTGTAAATGAGCCCTATAAATGAGCACTCGTTAACAGACATTGTTGCTAAACGTCCTGAGATAAGAAATATATAAGAGGGGCTGGCCCTGTGGCCGAGTGGTTAAGTTTGCGTTCTCTGCTGCAGACGGCCCACTGTTTCGTTGGTTCGCATCCTGGGCGCGGACATGGCACTGCTCATCAAACCACACTGAGGCAGCGTCCCACATGCCACAACTAGAAGGACCCGCAATGAAGAATATACAACTATGTACTGGGGAGCTTTGGGGAGAAAAAAGAAAAAAGTGAAAATCTTTAAAAAAAAAAAAAAGAAGAAGAAGAAATATATAAGAATAATAGGTATTAATTTTGAGATGTACTTTTTAGTGTGCCTTGGCTCTCAGACCTAGTCTGGTTATAGTATCTTTGTATTCTTCAGCTGGTTTTGTAAAATTGTTTGGAAGTAAGTTCTGTTTTAATTTGTTTCTGCTGACGTAAATGTGATATCCATGGAGATCATGGCTAGATAGACTCGTTTGTGTAAAGAGCATAGCACTGATGTTCTGTGGAGGAATCCGAAAGAAGTGGTAGAGTGAGATCTGGTTCTTTGGTTTATTAACTGTTAGCAGTGGTTTGGTTTATTTAGTGTTACAGAGCCACTATATTTAACAGAGACCTCTAAGTATATGACTTTGTAGCACCTGAATTAAATTATGTACTAGGAAAAGCTGCTGTTGTTTGCCAATTAGCGATAGGAGCTAGATAATGGAAGAACCCGAGTAGATACTCAAAACACTGTTGAGCTGCCTGGTTCTGTTCCTTTCAGAGACTCGAAGTGCTTCCTCTATTACTGTTTCAGTTTTCGATGGATAGGGAGTAGATCCAAGCCCTGATGCCTAGTGAGTACAGAAAGAACTGTTGTTATGGTAGTCACTAGATTCTGTTGGTTCTAAAGAGGGGGAGGATTTACCTGCACATGACTGAGTGCTTACTCTGAACAGCTCGTATGGAGCCAGAATGGTTCAGAGACCAGCAAGTTAATAAAAGGAAAACATTTCTATTTGATTTTAGTAATTAAAAATTGAACTTAGGGGGCCAGCCCCGTGGCTGAGTGGTCAAGTTCACGAGGTCTGCTTTGGTGGCCTGGGGTTTTCCCGGTTCAGATCCTGGTCGTGGACCTAGCACCGCTCATCAGACCATGCTGAGGTGGTGTCCCAGATAGCAGAACCAGAAGGACCTACAACTAGAATATACAGCTATGTCCTGGGGGGCTTTGGGGAGAACAAGAAAAAACAAATGAAGAGAAGATTGGCAACAGATGTTAGCACAGGTGCCAATCTTAAAAAAAAAAAAATTGAGCTTAAAAACTTTTAAAGGAGTGATGCTGGGTTAGTTTTTGAATACTGTTTATTTTTAGCCTTTCTAAGCTCTTTTAGTGTAAGCTGATCTTGAAATGAAGCCATGTTCTGTTTTTCTGATAAACCAGTGTTTTTAGTTTGTTCCTTCATGGACTCCAATGATTATAATATTCGGGACTTTGTTGACCACAGATTTATTGGTATTCTAAAGTAAAACAATATTCTTATGGAAAATCTGTAAGTTGGGCTTCTAACATTCAAATGATACTTTTTTTTTTAAGACTTCAGTTTTCCTTTTTCTCCCCAAAGCCCCCCGGTACATAGTTGTATACTTTTAGTTGTGGGTCCTTCCGGTTGTGGCATGTGGGATGCTGCCTCAGTGTGGCCTGGTGAGCGGTGCCATGTCTGCACCCACGATCTGAACCAGTGAAACCCTGGGCCACTGAAGCAGAGCGCAAGAACTTAACCACTCGGCCACGGGGCCAGCCCCTCAAATGATGCTTTAGAGAACAAAGAGCTTGTTCTTAGGAATCCTTTCTGTAAAGTGATTAGTCAATCAATAAATTACTTTTCCTAAAAATGCAGGTTTTTCCATTTAGGTTGCTTAATGAGGTAAACCTGTCTGGTTCTAAAAATATAGGCACAAGTGTTATATAAGTAGTGTAATATTTGACACTTAGCTTCCTCACTTAGCTGTGTGTCAGATTTTTTTTCCTTTTCTTTTCTTTTTTTTTTTTGATGAGGAAGATTTGCTTGAGCTAACATCTGTGCCAGTCTTCCTCTGTTTTGTATGTGGGTCGCCACCAGAGCATGGCCACCGACAAGTGTTGTAGGTCCACACCCGGGAACCAGACCCAGACCACCAGTGCGGAGCACGTTGAGCTTTTAACCACTAGGCCACGGGGCCAGCCCCCAGATATATTTTCATAGTACCACTGCATGTGCTCTTTCTTTGCTTTATGTGTATTTGTAATGGGTAGGAAGGAAGTATGTATGGTGAATGATCTAATTATGAAGCACCATTGCATTGTGTTAATAGAAACAATTTAAAGCAGAATTTACTTCCTAGATCAGTTTTTAAATATTCAAAGACAAATATCCTCAAATATAAAAATACTCTAACAAGACTGGGCCAGAGAGCCTAGCCACACCAAAAAATACATTTCAACATTAATGCCAGTTATCCTTGTGTATTTCTTGTCTCAGGACACCTTTTATCAGTAGTTTTTTTTAGTGCTATGCCCTGTTAATGAATGTTCATTTATTGAGTTGATAATACAGGGTGGTAGAGCTAACGCCAGTAAGAAGTGGTCAGATTCTGGATATCTTGAAGACAGATCTAACAGGATTTATTGATAGGTTTGATATAGGGGTGTGAGAGAAAGGAGCCAAGGATGACTTCAAGGCTTATGACCCGACAGCTGGAAGGATTGAGTTGCCGTTTATTGAAGTAAGGAAGGTTGTAGAGAAGAGCAGATTAGCAGGATTGAAAGATAGTAGTTCGGTTCAGGACATGTTATGAGTGAGATGTCTCTTACTCCTCCAAATGGAGTTATTGAGTAAGCACTTGCTTTTATGAGCCTGGAGTTCAGGGGAGAGTTCTGGCTGCAAGTTACAAATGTGGGAGACGCAAGCATCTAGATAGTATCTAAAAACCGTGAGTTTGGATGTGGTCACCAAGGAAGTGTGTATAGCTGGAGAAAGGGTCTGAGGTTGATCCCTGTGGCCCTTCAACATTAGAGTTTGGGAGATGAGGAGGAACTAGCAAAGGGGACTGGGAAGAAAGCTAGTGAGGTAAAGGGAAAACCAGGAGTGTGTTGTCCCAGAAGTCAAGTGAAGAAAGTTTTCACAGAAGGAAGGATGGTCAGTCATATCAAACTTTCCAAGTAAGATGAGGACTGAGAATTGACATTTGATTGTGACAACATGGATGTCATTAGTGACTTTGACAAGAATGGTTGTGAAAACCAGTTTGATTTGAAGATGATTTGAGTGGGAGATGAGGAATTTGAGCCTTTTTTTAGTACTTGTATATAAAGCAAATATGGACAGCTCTTTTGAGCAATTTTGCTATAACTGGTCATAGAGAAATGTAACAATAGCTGGAAGGTGTTGTAGTCAAGATATGTTTTTGTTTTACTTAATTTTAATGGAGAAATTATACCATACTTGTGTGCTGATGGGTATGATCCATGTATAAAGGAGGAAATTGATGATAAAATTGTTGCTGGACCAAATGTCCTTGAGTAGGAAAGAGGGGATGGCATCTAGTGCATAAATTAACAGTATGAGGTAAATTTCATTCATGCCTTCATTCAAAGATGAGCAGCTGTTACGTTCCAGGCACTGTTCAATGTTGGGAATAAAACGCGGAACAAAATGTGGGCTCTCTGCTCACATGGAAATTGAACCCTCCTTCTGGTGTTATTCCCAGATGAAGATATTGACTCCCTGATTAAGAAATTTGCTCGAGGTAACTAAAATGAAAATTTGAATCCAACATAACTTAAAATTCACTGTTTCTCACATTCTCCCTACCTTCATAGTTATCATCCTAATGCTCCAGGCAACCATCGTCCCTTGCCTGGATTGCCCAGTTAACCTGACTGAGCAACCTGTTTCTCCATATAATCCATTTTCTACCCAGCTTCCAAAATACTCCCTCTAGAACATAAGTCATACCTAATCACTTGTCTGCTCAAAACCCTCTGATGTCTTCCTGACACATTTGGAATAAAACTCAAACCCCTAACTGTGGTTTAACTTGATCTGACTCATTCTCTCCTCAACACTTAGCTCCTTTGTGGGCCTTCTATTGCGGTGACTGGCCTCTATGCTGTTCTTCAGATATGTCAAGTGTACTCCCATGTTTTTGTACTTGTTCCCTTGCCTTGGAATGCTCTTTCCTCGTATTTTTACTTAATTTTCTTTCTTAGGTCTCAGTTCAAATTAGCCTCCTCAGGGAGGGCCTGCTAATTAAAATACCACCTCTCCTTCATCATTGATCACCTTTCCTTGCTTTTATTTTTCTTAACCCTTAACACCTGAAATCATATATTTTTTTAAATTTTTATTTGTGTCTATCAGTAGACTATAAGCCTCGTGAGTGAGATCTTGTCTGTGATGTTCACTGTATCTCTAAAACTTAGGAAGATACATGATACGTGAGTCCAAGGTATATGACATTTCGTGTATCATGAAACATTTCGACAAATTCTGTGAGTAGGGAGGAAGCCAGTTGTCTGTTGTCTGATAGGCTAGACATTACGAATTGGAACAACTTCAAGCTGATACATAGAAGATTAATTAGATATGGATGGGAATGGGAGGGATTCACTCTATCTGGGATTTCTGTTTATGGGAGTATTAATTCTTCAGTCATTTTGGGGGGAGGAAGGGGAGCATAAATTATGTTCTCCCCAGAGAAATGGGGAAAATCAGGGGAGCTGGTTGGTTTTAGTCATTTTGAGTTTTGGAAAAAGGAGACATTCGTTAGAAATGTATTATATCTTGACCATGGAATATTTAGGGGGCCGGCCCTGTGACCAAGCGGTTAACTTCGTGCGCTCTGCTTCGGCCCGGGGTTTTCCCTGGTTTGGATCCTGGGTGCCGGACATGGCACCACTCATCAGGCCACATTGAGGGGACATCCTACATGCCACAACTAGAAGGACCCACAACTAAAATGTATAACTATGTACTGGGGGGGATTTGGGGAGAAAAAGCAGGCAAAAAAAAGATTGGCAATAGTTGGTAGCTCAGGTGCAAACTTTAAAAAAAAAGAGATTTAAAAAATATAAGGTAAAAGAATAAAATTAGGACAGTATTTTCATGCATTGATAACCACTATTAGTATTATTCTGATACCTTCTATTAGTAGTATTCTGATACCTAGTCATCCTTATCTATACGTACACCTATAATCAAAAAATAAAAATTGGCATTGCTAGATTTATTGATGGTTTGAGGTAAAACCAAGACAACCAAGAGAAAATGTTTTATAGACAGCTAGAGATAGAGAATTAGATCTTGGGATGTAGATCTTGGGAGAGATCACTGTATAGTTGTAGGCTTTGGGAATGGATATGATCTTTATTTTGTTTTTGTTTTGAGGAAGATTAGCCTTGAGCTAACATCTACCACCAGTTCTCCTCTTTTTGCTGAGAAAGACTGGCCCTGAGCTAACATCCATGCCCATCTTCCTCTCCTTTATATGTGGGATGCCTACCCCAGCATGGCTTGCCAAGTGGTGACGTGTCCACACCTGGGATCTGAATGGGTAAACCCTGGGCCACTGAAGCAGAACGTGTGCACTTGACAGCTATGCCACCAGGCCGGCCCCTGGATATGATCTTTAAAAGTGAAGAAAATATAGTACAGATTAGGAGATAGAGCCATAACTTTGGGAAACAGGTAGATGATTATTAGGTTGATAGAAGAATCACTATGGAAAGGACAGAGAAGTAATTAAAGGTAAAAAGACCTGGTTAGTGGAGGATTCTGAAAACTTAAGAGAATTTTCAGAAGGTGGCGTCACCAGTGTAAATGCTTGTTGAGAAGGCAAGGATGATGAGGCTGAGGGAAAAAAAGACTTGAATTTGGTCACTAGAACGTTAGTGACATTTGGGCATACAGTTTAGTGTTAGAGAGTTAAAGACAGCATAGATGCCAAGTGCTTTTCAGAGTCAGTTTTCACTAGGAAGATGCTTCTCTAGGGATATCACTCAGCTGTCTTATTTATACTTCTCTGTAGCTTCGCAATACCAAGCATATTAGTTGATTAGATGAAAAGAATACCTGCATGAGTGAAATAAAACAGACATGGGCCATGTGTTCAAAACATTTAGAAGTGAAAGGAAAGGGATACATACACACACACACATAAATATATATAAAATATAGGCTAAAGTAAGGAGTTGGGTTGTTTTTTTTTTTTTCGTTTGGGAGATTTGGTATGTTTAAAGATGGAGGAAGGAACCAGAGGGAAGGAAAACATGTTCTGAGCAAAATAGGAGAGTTGCAGAAATAAGGTTTGCAGTTATTTCCTAAAGAAGGTGATGAAAAGAAAGCTTATTTATTACGGTTAAGGAGTTAACCTTGGAAAGGAAGTAATCTCTGTCTGTGAGGTATAAGGAAAGAAGTGAAAATAAATAGATTTCGGGAGAGGTTTTTTTGGGTGTTTTTTTTTTTTTTGGTTTGGTTATTTATTGAGATCATAATGGTTTATAACTGTGTATTTCAGATGTGCATTATTATTTATCAATTTCTGTATAGACTGCATTGTGCTTACTACCAGTACTCTAATTTTTATCCATCACCATACATGTGTGCCCCCCTTTGAGAGAGATTTTTAAGGCTGAGAAGAAAGAATGTGAGGAAGCCACTGACCTTCCCAGAGATGTCCTTAGAATCAGACTTAGTGAATGAGAGTTGGAGAATTTCAGGAGATAGATTAGGAATAGCTGTTATGTGAGAATCATGCTAGGGATTCAGAAGAAGACCTCAGGTTTTACCAGACAGCAATGAAGGTGAATCTGATTATTTTGAAAAGGATTGTCTTGAGATAGCACAACTGTTGTAGAGCTTAACATCAGAAACTTAATATCCAGTAATAATTTTGGCATCTTTTGGATTAATCAGGTCATTTTTTTGAAATATGAAATGTTGATGTAGTTGGCATTCATGAGGAAATTAATCTCATGCAAATGCTAATTTATTCTTTAAGACTTGGTGTGTGGGTTGCAAATGTTTTAACAGAAAAGATTGTTTTTGAAGTTGCTGATATGGTGGAAACTTGAAGAAAATTGTGGTCTGATATTAAATATTGAGAGGGTTTCTGATTGTTTAATTTATCATTATTGCATATTATAATTTAATCCTACTTAATATATAATTTTAATTAAGATAGAGCACCAAATCTTCAAATGATAAAGAGTTTCTTTCATACCGTAAAATGTAATATTCTGATAGAGAAAGGGGTATATTGAAGCATTAGAGTTTTCAGTAGCAAAGATTTTAGAGTTGAAGAGAACAGTTCATCACATGAAGATGAATGACCACGTCAATCTTTGATTCAGTTATAGCTTTTATAAAAATGCAGACATCATATTTCCGTGAAGATACGTACATGCCCATTATTCTTTTTTTATGAGAAAAAGACATTATACAAATTCAAAATTGAGTTAGTACAGGTTTTGCACATTCTTATTAAATAGTTTCCATTTTTCAATATAGAATATTGATCTGTGTTGATGGCCTTAAAGTCATTATAATAAAAATTAACATCAGCTCCACAGGATTCAGATTGTCCCTGTTCCTCCATAACCATCTTTGTGCCCCTACTCCCTTGAAAAAGACTGACAGGGGTTGGCCCGGTGGTGCAGCAGTTAGGTTAGCACGTTCTGCTTCTCAGTGGCCCAGAGTTCACTGGTTTGGATCCCGGGTAGAGACATGGCACCGCTTGGCAAAAAGCCATGCTATGGTAGATGTCTCACGTATAAAGTAGAGGAAGATGGGCACGGATGTTAGCTCAGGGCCAGTCTTCCTCAGCAAAAAGAGGAGAATTGGCAGCAGATGTTAGTTCAGGGCTCATCTTCCTCAAAAAAAAAAAAAAAAAAAAAACCGGCAGGCTTTGGGGATAGAAAATCAAATGCTTACATTGGGATTTCTAATACAAAGGTTTTATTTCAGGTCTTTGTAGGTAAAATACCGAGAGATTTATATGAGGATGAGTTGGTGCCCCTTTTTGAAAAGGCTGGTCCCATTTGGGATCTACGTCTTATGATGGATCCACTGTCCGGTCAGAACAGAGGGTATGCATTTATCACCTTCTGTGGAAAGGAAGCTGCGCAGGAAGCTGTTAAACTGGTACGTGATAAACAGGTACCCATTGTCTAGCAAGTCGTTATTTGAGAGAAATACTTCAGTTAAAAATGTTTGCAGTCAACATCGTTTCATTTTTTTTCCACTTTTTGCTTTGAATGTTTTTATGTTGACTGAGTTGGTATGTGACCTTTGCTCTATTTTTCTGATTATAAAAGTAAAATAGAAATGAAAATACCCAAGAAATACTGTTAAAGTCTCCCATAATTCTAAGAAGTTATTCATTAGAGTGATTAGTATCTAAAGTTTCATTTAAATATTTGGCTTCTGCACTTCTCTCTGGATTTTAAACAAAAAAGATGTCAAGTCTGACTGTTAAACTTTAGGGTGGGATTCTTAAAGTGTAATGAAGGCTGGGATGGGTTCTAGGGAGCATAGCAATGGGCCACGGTGACTTTTAGGACACATTTCTGGAAATGGTTGTAAATCTGCTGTGTATTATTTTTGTCACAGCCTAACACAATTTATTTTCTAAGTGTATTCTTGTTCTTTTCTGTCTTCTTGTTTCCAGGCCCTTCAGTCCTGTCTCTAATCTTTCTCCTTTTCTACTATGTTATAACCAATCTTCTAGTAATTTCCTTCCTGTAGGGCCTCTTTTACTCTTTGTACTTATTTCAGAGGAGGAGGAGGAAGAGTTACAAAGTTCGGCACATTGAGTATATCTTCACTTTGCTGTATTAAGATACAACTATCTCACTAGCTTAAAATAACAGTATTGCTTTTTGGCACACTCATTTGCCAGAGAGCTAAAGCCCTCACTTAGTCTAATTCTAGTCCTTCTAGAATTGTAATTCTAGAATGGTATTTCACCAGGGCTTCTGGTTTCATTAGTTGCCTCTAAATTAGTTCCACTTCTAACTGACCCAGATTTTAGTTATTATGAACTTTTTCTTCCAGTTTATTTTCTTAATATTGACAAGTTTTCAAAGCTTTATTTCTTTTTTTCTGGCAACATATGGATGATTTTATTTTTTAATAATCACGTATCTTTTAGTAAACTAATGGGTAAGTAGTGTTAAAACACGAGAAGCTAAAGTTTATGAAGAAACCATCATAGTGATTTAAATAAAGCATTTTTTAGTCCTATTTTATATAATTTTGAAAGTATTGTGTTTGATATGCGTTTTAAAACTTTATATATTTAGAATTCTGTGTTTTGTGTAGAGTGTGAACTACTTCTAAATTTCTGTTGCATTGATTAAACATAGTTGTTACTCTTTATATATTGCCTATGACTTATCTGTATCTAATTTCATCTCCAAGGGCCCTGAATGATCATCAGTATTCGGTACCTTTTCTGAAATTCTCTGGAAAAAAATTTTCAGATAGATAAAATTGAAATATGAAACAAGATAATTTTAAAAATAGAGTAACTGAGTCATTTATATAGAGAGGAGCAGTATAGGTTAACAAAACCAAACTGAAATGAGAGACTGTAGCAAGTTTAAAAACACACATTTCTGTTATGGCAAGCATGAGGGAACTCAATGAGTTCACAAAGCAGGGAGTGTTTGACCTTAAATTGTTGGATTTTTTAGATTGAGATCAGTTGTCCTGAGTTTGGGGTGGTTGTGGGGTGTCTGGTTCTTTTCTTCCTTGCAGTGTGACAGCTATGAAATTCGCCCTGGTAAACACCTTGGAGTATGCATTTCTGTGGCAAACAACAGACTTTTTGTTGGATCAATTCCGAAGAATAAGACTAAAGAAAACATTCTGGAAGAATTCAGTAAAGTCACAGGTAAAACAAAAATGCATTTAGATGTTAGTTTTGGGAAACCTGTGGTACTATTTATAAATGGGGGAAAAAAGGAGACCCAAGAATTCACGTCTCCTCAGTATCTATTGAATTGCCTCCTTTCTGCTTTACAGTAGTTTGGACTAAGTCAGTTCCCTCATAACCTCAGTTTCTTAGAACGTCCCCTTCATTTCTTTGCCTTAATTGAGCCTTGGCTTTTCCAGAGCCTTTGCCCTGCAGCCCTTAAATGAAGGCTTTCTCTCCCTGACAGTCAGTGTGCTTTAGGCCAAGGGGATGAGAGTTCTTAGCTTTCTCCTTCCTGTTGCCTTGTATAGATCAGATTTTTCAAAATTTCTGATTCTTTTTTTTTTTTTTTTTTTTTTTGAGGAAGATTAGCCCCGAGCTAACTGCTGCCAATCCTCCTCTTTTTGCTGAGGAAGACTGGCCCTGAGCTAACATCCGTGCCCATCTTCCTCTGCTTTTTATGTATGGACGCCCACCACAGCATGGCTTAGCCAAGTGGTGCCATGTCTGCACCTGGGATCTGAACTGGCGAACCCCGGGCCGCCGAGAAGCGGAACGTGCTCACTTAACCGCTGTGCCACCGGGCCAACCCCTAAAATTTCCAATTCTAAATCCGTGGAATTGATTGAGAAGTACATTTTATATCACAGGTCTATGTACATTTATATGTAACTGAAACGAAAGTTACCAAAACCATGCTTTCACTTATTACACATAATCTGTTCTGTTTCACTTTTTTAAAATGCTGGTGGACATCCACTAATGCCAGCTATGGTTTTAAAAGCATTGTTTTAGACCATTACTTCACCTTATAGAAACCACTGTTCCCTTACATTTTTGTCATCCAGGCATACTGTCCTTTCTTTTTCTTTCAAGCTGTTGTCTCTTGCTCCTGTGCTTTTAGTCTTTCATTAATTGAAGATTGCTTCTGGCTCACAGTCTTCCTCTTCTGCCCTAAATGAACTTATTCTTAGTACTTTTAACATGTACATGGAAGAACCATCCAGTACCCTAGCCTCTCAGTTTTTATGATCACCTCAGTCCAGTCCTTTACTTCAGCTCCCCCATATCCAGATCACATTCTGGATCTTGCCACCAGAAATTTCTACCCTCTCTGAGATTTTGATTTCTGGCTTCCCACTTTGTAACCACTGCTGCTGTCTCATAATTATGTTGGTCTAATACTCCTAATGGCACAGTTCTTTATCCTCATCACTGTTTTATTACCTACCATCTCCTTTCTGGCTTCTTATGCATTTATTCATTCCTTCTGCAAGCCTTTATCCAGTACTTAGTGAGTGCTGGCATTGTGCTATGTGCTGGGGTACAGTGGCGAATAAGATCTTTCTCTGCCCTTGAAGAGCTTACATTCTGAGAAAGGAGATGAGACAAAAAATTTAAATATTTACACATTGTGGTAAGCCCCGTGAAAAAGGAAGTAAAAGATATTTAGCTGGAGAGTAGCTCCTATCCATTTCATTGGTTATGGAACACTCACTGTTCTGATAAGGTGACAATTCATTCCAAGACATAAAGAATAAGGAGGATGTAGCATACAAAGAGCAAAGGGATGTGCATTCCGAGAGAGCAGTACATGCCAAGGCTCTGAGGCAGAAAGAACTTGGTGTATTAAAATGACTGAGAGAAGGCCAGTGTTGTTAAAAGGTAGAATTAGGGGTAGCATTATATGAGATGAAGTAGGCAGGGGTGTAGGAGTTTGGATTTCATTGTATGTATAATGAGAAGGTATTTGAAGGTCTTAAATAGGGAATAATATCTCTTTCATGTTCACAGAATATTATTCCTATTGCTATACAGATAATGGCTTGGAGGGGTTGATAGTAGAAGCTAATGAAGTAGTGGAGGCTGTCATAGTAGTTCAGATAGAAGATTAGACTAGGATAATAGCAGTAGAGATGCAAAGAAGTAGGTGTACTTGAATCAGAGCAGGGAGACGGAGTAAAGGAAGCAATCACGAATGAGTCCTCGGTTTCAGGCTTGAGAACTCGTGAGGTGGTACTACTGCTTAGTGGATAGGAAAGTCTAGAAAATACAGATCTGGGGAGTGGTGGTGCAGTTTTGGATATGTTGCATTTGAAATGTCTTTAAGTCTGGGCTAGAAATAAAATCTAAGCATTCTTAAGGCTATAGATGGTATTTAAAAGTAGGGACTAGCTGATATTACCTAGAAAGAGAGCTTGTATGGAAAGATGAGGGCACAGGACCAAGACCAGAGGGACACCAATATTTAGCAGTTATTTTCATTCTTGGTAAAAACGGTAACTTTTAAGTTAGATCCAAGGATAGTTTTCGGTCATAACTAGTTGTTAAATGTTATTTCTCTTGGATTTATGTTAATAATTTAGTTTTTAGGCTCCTTAGTAGTGTTTTCATAAATTAGAAGGTCATTTAATGTCAACACTCTAAAATATTTATATGTTAAAATACAGCGGTTGGCCCTTTTGTTTATGGCTCTACCTTCAGGATCTTTAAAGTTAAAAGGGAACATAAAATGCTATCCCAAAACTTTGTATCTGATGCTGATTTGTCTACTAGGTAATTAGTGGATCATTTTGATACTTCTTCAGTTATTTTTTACTCTTCGGCAAGTGGATTTAGGTCTGCCTAATTGCTAGATGTGTGGTGGATGCTTTTGGCTTATATATCTGGCTGTTGGTTTAACAGAGGGTTTGGTGGACGTTATTCTCTATCATCAACCCGATGACAAAAAGAAGAATCGGGGGTTCTGCTTCCTTGAATATGAGGATCACAAGTCAGCAGCACAAGCCAGACGCCGGCTGATGAGTGGAAAAGTAAAAGTGTGGGGAAATGTAGTTACGGTTGAATGGGCTGACCCTGTGGAAGAACCAGATCCAGAAGTCATGGCTAAGGTAAATGCAATTTCTTGGCATTGGGAGTGCAGTTATTTAAAATTTATACTCAGGATACAGCTCAAATTTCTAAAGCTTAATAATAAATATAAATTGTAGCTCTTGATCCTGACTTGGTATGCAGGAATTCCTGTTAACCATCCCTCTTCTTGCAGATGAAGTGTGCAAAAGGAACTGAACTGAAATCACGTCAATTAAGTATTTCTGTACACACTGAGAATTTATTTAGTGCTAAGTACTATGAGGGATACAGAGGTGAAAAAAGGAAAAGAAAAGAAAAAAGAGCAAGATCTTGTTCAGTAAAGAGAGAAGTGATGTTTTGGAGATGGTGAATTATTATAATCTTCATTGACCATACTGTGACTTTCATTACGTCACCACAAATAGTATTTTATTTAGATTTATAGCTAATTTTTGTTTTTTTAAGCTTTTCTTTTTTAATGATCAAGTTCTTTTAGAGTATTGTCGCCATGAAGAAAGGCATGCTCTTGTTTGCTCTAACATAGTAATGGCAAAATATGCATGGCAAGTCTTGTAGAGGTCCCTCGCTTTCCTCCTAAGCCCTTTACTTGCATTGCCAGGACCTGTGCTTCTTAAAGGATGGTGCCATGAGTCCTGGTTCGTAAGCTTTCCTTTGGGTGACCCCTGGGATTGAAGAGACACATCAGAGTTGCGTCTCTGCTACTTTCAGTAGGTTTTTGAGTGTTTTGGTGTGTGTCTCTTTTCTTCTCAAGGAGGCAACAACTCTGTGTATGACCATAAGTTAGTGGTTGGATTCTTCTGGATTGAGAAATCTTCCTCAGGCTTTTTATTCCAGATGCTGAGGAGGCAGTCGTCTCTGATTAGTTTGGAGGAGAGCCCTGGTTTTTACTAGTATGATAAAGTATTTATAGGCAAAGACATCTTTGAGTTAAGCAGAGAAGATCCATTGAGAATGAACTTGAGAGGCTCTCAAATGTGCTGCTCAGCATCTTTTTCTCATATTCCTTGAGTAGATGAGTGTCAAGGAAAGGGAATGGAAATGTAAATAGCCCTGATTTTTTATTTTTTATTAGAATGATTTTTCCATTTTTTATTCTAATACAGTTGTGACTTTGGGCAAACTTACTGATTTTGGATGCCACCTATTTTATTGGGCTGGGTAAATATCTTAAGATCCCTTACAAGTTTGAATCTACCCTGTAGAAACTGAATATAGTCAGTATTGCTTTTCCTATAAAAAAATTTTTAAAATAGCATTATAGATACATTACATATTATAAGAGGGGAGTAAAATCCTCAGAAAAATCTAAAGTGTAGCTAGTAATTTGTTTATCAACCACTTTTCACATCCTTCTGGTAATTTCAGATTGAATTTCATCCTAAAAGTTTTTGTAGGGTTAGAAAACCTCAAGATTTTCTTCTGGTAACTGTTTTTCCTGGATCAAAAACAAGTTTCAGAATGAAAAGGAAGCTTCTATAAAGTTGAACAATACTGACTGAATAAGCTTGATTGAGTAATACTGACTCCTTTATTGTTTTCTAGTAGGGCAGGGAGTTTACCCGGTAGAGTAAAGCTTCTGCTGTTACTTCACTCTATCAATGTTACAATTCATTGAAGATTTATTGCCCAATTGGGCCAGTTTTATAATCAAACAGGACCTAAGAGCCTAAATGTAGCTTCTGAATGAATTGTAACGCAATTTCATCAAGTAATTTTTATATAATATGTTATGGTTTCACCTCAGGAAAGAGTAAAAGATCCATATTGAGTTATAAAAAATAATAAATCGGTGGAGGCTTGTCTAATGTAGTTAGACCTCAATATTGACAACATTTGAGAAAAGGAGGGTGGAGATGGAAAGTGTTAGATTTTTTCCCCCTTGAATTAATATCTTCTCCCCAAATCCTTTTTATTCGTTTAGCCTTTTACACGAGGCAACAGTTTGTTCAGTGAGTCTCTTACTTTTTTTGTTTGAATAGGTAATATATTTCTTCAGCTCAAAAATCGAAGTTAGATAGAAATGTATAGATGAAGTAGTCCCACTTCCACCCCTAGCCCCATTACCATATCCCCCTTGTCCCCTGTAGGCATCCAGTTTTAGTCTCTGGTCTGTCCTTTTAAGCTCTTCCTTAGGCAAATATAAGTGCTTATTCTTACTTTCCCCACTTATTCAAATTGTTGCTGGTAACCTACTGTATTCACTGATAACATATTTCATCACTCTAAGGAAGATACCATTATTATATGTACCACTAAGAAATTAAAAAATGTTGCCAATTAAATTCTGACACCGTGCTTGCATATCACATTAAATGTAACTTGGATCCCTGTTTTGGAGATGTAAAAATGGGGGGTGAAAGTCTTACCAAAGGTGTATCCAGACAATCTCTATACTTAGAGTTCTTCCTCATCTTTTGTGGCTACATAATATTCCATTCTGTGGATGTACCAAAATACGTAATATATTCAACCAACTGGACATTGAGTTGTTTTTAATCTTTTGTTATTAAATACTGTAGTAACTAAACTTCTGTAATGTTAGTTGATACAGATGCATGGATATCTGTGGGATAGATTCTCAAGGATAGAATTGTGGGCCAAATGGTGAATGGGTCTGTAATTAGTAAGATTACCACATTCCCCTCTGTAGGAAGTGTATCATTTTACCTGCCCACCAGCAAAGTACAAGAGGCCTCTTTTCCTTTCCTTGTCAAAATAGTGTATAGTCAGACTTGGATTTTGCCACTCTGACAACAAATGGTATCTCAAAGCCATTGTGATTTTCTTCTCTTACTATACGTGAGTTTTAAGTTTTTAATATGTTTAGGGGCCATTTGTGTTTCTTCATAGGGACCATGTATTCGTGAATTTTGCCTGTTTTTCTATTCAGTTGTTTTTCTGTTGAGCTTTTTCTTGTTTTCTTACTTTCTGATATAAAAGAGAGAGGAATTGTTTATAAGTTTGTTTTTTGACTTTGCTTATGATATTTTTTGTCATGTAGAAGTCATTTATTTTTACTAGTAGAATTTATTACTCTGTAGTTTACAGATTTTGTCACAAAGCCTTCCCCAGTGCAGTGTTATGTAGAGGAGTCACCCTCATTTTCTTCTAATACTTTCAGTCTCCTCCCCACCCTCTTCTCTTTTTTTTTAATTAAAACTTTTCATCTGTTTAGTTTCTTCTGGTGTATAGTGTGAGGTATGGATCCACCTTTTATCTTTATCCAGATTAACACTACACTGATTCGATGACTTAATCATAGTTTGTTATATCTAGTAGAGCTAGTCTTTAAAATTTGTTCTTCTTTTTTTGTTGGCTATTCTTGCTTGTTTATTTTTTCTTATAAACTTTAGAATCAGCCAGTTCTGGGGGGGAGAAAACAGGAAAACTTGTTGTTTAGAGGGCATTTAGGGACCATGTTAAATTTGTACATTAACTTAGTAATAATTATGTGTTGGTTCCTTGAAGGTCCTCTTCACAGTGTTAGGTACTTTAATGACAGGGCACAAGAAAGAACCAATAATTTATATAAATTGGTAACTAATATCAGAATCATTTTCTTGGCAGTTTTCATACTTTCTGTGATAGCACTTAATGTTTTAGAGAAGAAAAACCTATGCCATAAAGATAGGAAGAAATACTTTAAGACTTCAGCTAAAATGAAGTAGCCAATGCCAACTTTGTATATTTGTTGTATTAGGTGAAAGTTTTGTTTGTGAGAAACTTGGCTACTACAGTGACAGAAGAAATATTGGAAAAGTCATTTTCTGAATTTGGAAAACTCGAAAGAGTGAAGAAGTTGAAAGATTATGCATTTGTTCATTTTGAAGACAGAGGAGCAGCTGTTAAGGTAGAAGTTTTGAAATTTTGGTTCTTGGTATTTGAATTTTATTGTTGAAACTTGCTAAACACAAAGCAACTTTTAAAAACTGAAATAAAAATGGTTTTCAACTTTTGCTGAACCTTTATTTTAATAATCTCTCTGAAGTGTAGTAGTGTAACAGGTAAGACTCTGTATTTCAAAGCCTGATTATTACTAACTGGGTTTGTGATCTTGGGCAGGTTATTTTTAATCTGTTTTGTTTTTGTAAGCCTAAGGTTTGGTAGCATGATGCCTTGGAAATATTCTAAGGTATAGTAATTAGCTACTGTAAATACTAAACAGGTAATGAATGTATTATAACTACTTTGTTTACCTTAGTTTGTGGACCTATGAAAGAAACTGAGCAGTGTACATGACTACATACCAGCATATTTAATTCAGCTGATATGTTTGAGGGAATGGTTACTTCTTCATGGTTTGCCTTTCTTTGGTGATTTTAGAATTCTAATAGCGTTGACTATATTTTGCCAGTTTTGATAGTTGTTAGAGATGTTTCTTGCATGTAATAGTTGATTTTCCCCTGAAGATAGTAATGAAAAGTGTAAAAAAAGTATTTTCGTATGGTATCTAGAACATAAAACCTGAGTACTCTGATGCTTTCTATTGATAATTGATCAGCACCATCTTTGATGGGTGAAATTTCCAGTTTCTACTTCCTCTTGTTCCTCTCTCCTTTTCTGGACGAGGAAAAGAAGACAAAATACTAATAAAAGTTTTTTTATGTAATTGGGAAGATGAATCCAGAATCCTCAGTGACTCTGCCTTGGTTCTTTTTCTCCATGTTCTGTCAGTGGAGTAGTGCCACCTCTTATTGGAGCAGTTTTTGTTTTTGTTTTCTGCCCAGGCTGCTGCTTTAAAATGTGCCTTACAGAATCTTTGACTAGTTAGAATTTATTGGTTAGCTTTTTGATGGTAGTGAGACATAGAAAGAATGAGTCAATACTGCTTATAAAATTCAAAGCTTAGTACAGACTCTGTCGTCTGCCTTCTGAAATTGCCATGATAGGAAACACAGATAACTAATAAATTTGTACCTTCTAAGTATTTCTTTGGATTCCGTTGGTATTAACGAAGTGGTTGTCCCTAATTGAAAATAATTATAAAAACTGGTAGGGTGCTTTACCAAAGAAGTCTATGAAATTATAAAGTTTCTAGCTCGGCAACTGGATATCACATTCTTTAGGATGGCCAGGGGAAAGAGGAGGTGCTTCATTCTTTTGTTTATAGCAGGAAGCTTCTGTAGACTCATTTGTTAGCTTTTTCAGCTGAAGTGGCGGAAAGCTAAGGTGGTAAAAGGGGAAATTAGCATGTAGAGGAGGACTGATTTAATCTCCATCTAGATACTTTATGGATAGAGCATTATATTGAGTGTGTCCAGAAAGGAACAGGTTGTATAGGGCACCAGAAAAGCTGTGATGAGGAGGTGACACTTCCTTACTGACTTCCCTGAATCTTGAAGAATGGCAGGCCGGTAGGTGGAACAACTTAAAGGGCTAGAGCATAGAATGCGTGTGATTTCTGCTTTCCGGGTGAGTGCTTGAATCTTGGTCAGTCCAGGGCTTTTCTGGGCTCTGCGCTGTGTGTGTGTGTGTGTGTGTAAGATTCACCCTGAGTTAATATCCATTGCCCCTCCTCTTTTTTTTGCTTGAGGAAGATTCGCTCTTTGCTAACATCTGTGCGAATCTTCCTCTACTTTGTATGTGGGATGCCTACAGCATGGCTGCTGAGTGGAGAAGGTCCCAAAGCAGAGGGCATGAAACTTGAACCACTTCGCCACAGGGCTGAGCCCGGGGCTCTGCGCTTTTAACTGTTAAGGCAAAATATGTTCCAAGTGAAGTGTAACGGGGGAAACCTAGGCTTTTTTTGGTTAATATCTTGTTGAATTTTACTGATGATGTCATTTGTATTTCAAATCC
Organism: Equus caballus; assembly: GCF_041296265.1. Classification (NCBI taxonomy): domain Eukaryota; kingdom Metazoa; phylum Chordata; class Mammalia; order Perissodactyla; family Equidae; genus Equus; species Equus caballus. Next base: position 31,529,691 of record NC_091685.1, read on the forward strand.
TTAAAATTTTTATGGAAGAACAGAGTAAGACCTACATGTTCAATGCTATGCGTTTATTTAAAAATTTGAGTCCTGAAAAGTTGGTGTTAATGCTGGCGTTTTTCCCAGATGTGGCTTTGCTGCTTTGGTGTGGGTAAGCTTTGAGGAGTTAGTTTTTTGGAATTAAGGAGCAGCAGTAGGCAGCTCTGGCAGCTCTTTTACCTTTTTAAATATAATAATAGGACATAGGATTTGTTCTCTATAATTTACATATAAGGGGGAAAGATTGAGGAAAACAACTGCTTTTTGTGTTTTATTACTTTCTGGCTAGATTCATCTTTTGCAAATTCTAATAGTTGTGAAGTAAGTTGTTTTTTAAGTGCATTAAATGGCACAGACGTGTTTATGTAGTTATGTTTTAAAATACTATTACTTGTAAAATAAATCTATTTTTCTAACTTTGTATAGGCCATGGATGAAATGAATGGCAAAGAAATAGAAGGGGAAGAAATTGAAATAGTCTTAGCGAAGCCACCAGACAAGAAAAGGAAAGAGCGCCAAGCTGCTAGACAGGCCTCCAGAAGCACTGCGTGAGTCTGCATTTTAGTAAATAGTTCTTTCAACAGAGAATAACTTGATAACAGAGATCAGGTCAATAAAATCAGGAAGATTCTTGAATTAAACTAATTTGTTTTTTCTTTCTCCCTTCCCTCCATTGCTAGGTATGAAGATTATTACTATCACCCTCCTCCTCGCATGCCACCTCCAATTAGAGGTCGGGGTCGTGGTGGGGGGAGAGGTGGATATGGCTACCCTCCAGATTACTATGGCTATGAAGATTACTATGATGATTACTATGGTTACGATTATCACGACTATCGTGGAGGCTATGAAGATCCCTACTACGGCTATGATGATGGCTATGCAGTAAGAGGAAGAGGAGGAGGAAGGGGAGGGCGAGGTGCTCCACCACCACCAAGGGGGCGGGGAGCACCACCTCCAAGAGGTAGAGCTGGCTATTCACAGCGGGGGGCACCTTTGGGACCACCAAGAGGCTCTAGGGGTGGCAGAGGGGGTCCTGCACAACAGCAGAGAGGCCGTGGTTCCCGTGGAGCTCGGGGCAATCGTGGGGGCAATGTAGGAGGCAAGAGAAAGGCAGATGGGTACAACCAACCTGATTCCAAGCGCCGTCAGACCAACAACCAACAGAACTGGGGTTCCCAACCCATCGCTCAGCAGCCGCTTCAGCAAGGTGGTGACTATTCCGGTAACTATGGTTACAATAATGACAACCAAGAATTTTATCAGGATACTTATGGGCAACAGTGGAAATAGACAAGTGAGGGCTTGAAAATGATATTGGCAAGATGCGATTGGCTCTAGATCTACATTCTTCAAAAAAAAAAAAATTGGCTTAACTGTTTCATCTTTAAGTAGCAATTTGCTGCCATTTGTATTGGGCTGAAGAAATCACTATTGTGTATATACTCAAGTCTTTTTATTTTTTCCTCTTTTCATAAATGCTCTTGGACATTATTGGGCTTGCAGAGTTCCCTTATTCTGGGGGTTACAATGCTTTTATCGTTTCAGGCTTCATTTTAGCTTCAAAACAAGCTGAGCACACTGTTAAATCATGATTTTGCAGAACCTTTGGTTTTGGACAGTGTCATTTTTTGGATTTGGGATAGATCACATAGGAGTATGGAGTATGCTGTAAATAAAAATACAAGCTAGTACTTTGTCTTAGTAGTTTTAAGAAATTAAAGCAAACAAATTTAAGTTTTCTTGTATTGAAAATAACCTATGATTGTATGTTTTGCATTCCTAGAAGTAGGTTAACTGTGTTTTTAAATTGTTATAACTTCACACCTTTTTGAAATCTGCCCTACAAAATTTGTTTGGCTTAAACGTCAAAGCCGTGACAATTTGTTCTTTGATGTGATTGTATTTCCAATTTCTTGTTCATGTAAGATTTCAATAAAACTCAAAAATCTATTCAAAACATTACCTATTTCAAATTCAATTGTGTCCTAAAACATTATTTTATTCGTAATTCTTGCAAGGAATATTGTTTTCAAAGTATAACTGCCTATGTGAGTGATCAAATTCTTGCAAAATTTCTTGTCTATTCCAGTATGTATCGTGGTTATCAGACTGAGGATTAGTCTAAATTCTAGTATTTATTCCAAATAGCACTTCATTGATTGGTGTTCTCTCATAGTCTTTTCTAATTTTGAAGTTTTATCCTTTATTTTTATTAAAAACAGGTTCAAAGGCTTTTGAACATTCTTGCAGGCATTGGATAATTTGCATTAAATAAAACGGGATTGAGAAAGCAGACTGCAATTTATTTTGACCCACATTCTTTCTATAGAGGATAATTTGTTGTCTGAAGACCTTATTTGGTGGATCATTGAATGTATATAACAGAAAGTAATGTTAGTACTGTGGCGTCAATTGCACTGCGGACTAAACTCAGTTTAGTATATGTGATCATGACTACCACTTTAGTTATTGGTTTAGGAATATAGTTTCCTATTGCTATGTAAATTTGCTTTGAGAAACACTCATGCCTTATAAAAGAGGCTTAAGAATGTCCAGTAGTCGTATTTCTCACTTTTCTGTTAAATACCTGTTATTTTTATTGTTTTTTACTCTCCCTAATGGCTAAAGTTTTTGTTGGCCAAGTCTTACCTCTATTTCCCTGTTTCCTTTAGAAATTCTGATTTATTGTAATGACTTTTTTTGCTTGAGAATAAGAGGAACAAAAGAATCCAAACTTTACAGTGTAGATAAGTCTGGATCACTCTCAAATTACCATAAAATTTTCCCTTCCGTTTTATTCTTAGGTGGGTCTAAACTGTTTTTAAATTATAAAAATTAGCCATTGGGAATAATTAAAATGGACACACCTATTTTGCGTTTTGTTCCTGTTTGGTGTCTTTTATGACAGCAATATTAGATTTCAAAATTGTAAGCCACTTGATTCCTTGTGAGCTTGGTTAGATCATATTTTGGGTTTCATGGCTTCTCTTTTGATCTTGAGTAAGAAAATTAATATTTCCCTATGAAAGTCTATATCTCATTTCTTGTTAAAAGTATACTCATTACATAGGACAGTAAGTTAACAGGCCTTTTTAATATTCCTATGATGTTTTTGGAAACTGATAGAGGAATCATATAGTTTGTTTTATAGTAGTTTCAAGTTCACATGGGTATCTATTTGGTGAAGCTTAGATCCAGTTGTTCTTACGCCCATGTATGCAAGTAAAGACACCAAACATTCTTTAAATGATGCTTTTAAACTTTGAAAATACAATTTGAAGCTATAACTACAAATTAGACTTAAATAAAACCCTGATTTTTCTTGGAAGAAAGAAAGGGTCTACAAATAAAATTTGAGTTGTTTGTATTTCTTAAAAATTAGGTGGTACCAGCTACAAAGTTCTCGTGAAGAAAATTAGGAACGGGACTAGAAGTGATACTGAAGAAGTAATTTATTCTGCTTCCCCCACCCATCCTAAAATAGAAACCCTAGTGAAAGCATAAGAACAAAACATGGGTTCCCTGTCAAAATCCTTTCCTTTAATTGCAAATTCTATTTTACTCTCACCAATTAAAAACATATCTATGGAAATACTCCTCTAATATTACTTGATAGGTTTTTTTCTGGCTATTTTATTTAACAGAAAAACAACTTTGGAAGCATTAAATATCACTTGAGAGCTTTTCTCTTCTTGATGTCTTGAAACTTTTACTGTGGCAGCATTCAGAGAAAATAGATTCAGAGCTTAACTTTTCACAGAAAGAAATCTAATATGTAAACCTGAAAAATGTCAATTGAGGGAGGTCTTTATTCTAAATTTGCTTAGGTGTTTTTTTTTTAAATAGGCACAAATTATGAGTTCTGGGAAATTTTATTTCCTGTTCTGCCATCGTTTTTCTTCCCGAACCTAGTTCGTTTGGTTTTACTTATGAGCCTGGTACAGTAATGTCTGTTGGGAAATATATTTACTTTTTATTGAGGTAGATCTCTTTTATAGATACCCTCCTGAGATTGACACAAATATACCCCTTCCCCATAATAAAGAATGCTAATTTTTATTTGATCACTCATTTATAGCAGTTGCTTAAATGTATGTATTTAAATGACAGTTTTAATTTTTTAAAAGCAAAAAAGTTTTAATAAGTTGCCAGATTTCTAATAAATCCATGTTTATTTGGTCAATTGATATGGAAGTTGAGTTACTATGGTTCTGTAGTTTTTTTAAACAAAAAGAGTTCAGCATATTTGTTTTTTAGTTTTCTTTAGTTACTGGGGTTATTCTGCATGAGAAAGCCCAATGCTTTCTGTTAGTAGGTAATTTTTCTCTCATTTGATTTTGAAATCTGACTTAGGAGGTGAACCCTCTTTTTGAAAAGGTTAGCATGCATCAAAATAAATTATATATTTTAAGTTCCAAAATACAAGGGACATAAAATTCCATTTCTAGCATAAAGCCATATAATATTCTTGAATCTCATTACATCATTTGCCTCCTGCCCATTTGGATAATCATACCTACGTTTTATTAATTGTGTATTATTTGTAAAACCAAACCCTTCCAGTGATACTTGCTATAAGGCTGTTAACTTGCCATTTATAAAGACTTCTAAATATGTTAAAATTTCCTGTTCTGATTTTCCAAAGAGAATTTTATTATACTGAGTTATCCGATACTGTTAAAGAAAACCAACTGAAGTATGTAGAAGAAATGTTAATGTTAGTGTTGCCCTTTATTATCTGGAGTCTCTTAAGTGAGCAGCTAAGAAAAAGCCTTATAGAAAGAGTGCACTGGATTTATAAGTGTGTTTATGTTTCTCTAAGAATGGGAGCTTCTGTTAACTTAGTTCTGAGTAACCCGGTGGATTGGGTGACTGACTAGAGAATCCAGAATGACAAATCCGTTAACCAGGCATGTTTACTTGTGCATTAGAAGTTTGTTGATTATTCTTATTTTTAAAATACAAACACCAAGCTTTAAAAATGTATATTTAATGTACTGGTCAGTAATTTAAATACAAATATTTAATTTGAAGTAGTTACTGTTAATCTTTCTAGAGAATTTTTTTTCTTTTTATATATATATATATATATACATATATATTTTTTATTTAGAGGTTACCAGAAGCTCTGGGTTTTTTGTTTTGTTTTTACTTTTTAATCATTTTCAGATGTTATCCAGAAATCTGCAAGTGTACTTTTCCTGTTTTAACTCCTTCCTTTTATCACCTGACTATCAGGGAAGCGAGGTTGAGGCTGCCCTGACCTGACATGTCATGATGTCGACTTGCTAGGTGGGGTTCGCTGGGGACGATAACCAGTGGAATTGTTGGTAAGAACTTTTTTTTTCCTATTTTTTTTTTTTTATCTGTAGTGGGGTATTTTAAGTGTGGGAGAATGCCCATGTACCATAAGCGGGCATTTATGTCAGTCTTGTAAAATAAGACCTTAAGTAATTCTGTTCTTAATAGGGACATGTAATAAGTACTTCATACTCTTTATTCTCAGATTGGTAGATTAGCAGGAAGGGCCTGCAAGTATGAAGTAATGAAATACTCAGGGTATATTTTAAGTGATCAGAATAGATTCTAAATAAAGTCTCTTGGAGAGACAATAAATTTGCTTTATTTTACTATGATTTAAATCCCCCTAATATCCTCATTGTATTAACATCATATTTTATTTTTATTGGCTAGATTAGCATATAATGCATCTTAAGAGATGTTTATTGCACACTAATGTTAGTAAAAATAGGAAAGTGTTGATAGAATAGAGGGAGAAATTGTTTTTTAAAATCCTCCAAAAGACATCTTAACATTGTAAAATGAAACTTAAAAGTTTTAGCAATTTGATAAACAATAGTGGACTCAATTTAAAGATACATTTAATAATAATGACTCTGAGTCAAAAGGAAATTACCTAGCTAGAATATTAGAATCTTGAACATAGCAGAAACACGAATCTATCAACAACTTGTGTTTTATCTGAAACCCAGGGCAGCCGATGGAATTAGTAGATATGGGTAGAATTCAGAGTCAGTTTTTACATGATTGCTAAAGATTAAAATCTTTCATACTCAGTAAGAGATTCCATGATCGTAAAGTATAAATGGAGGAAATTAAATTTAATAACTAGGCATTTCTGACCATACCATATAAAAAATAATTGTAATATAGCATAAGCAGTGATTAAAAGTAATTATGGATTTTCATGACTGAAAAACCTCCTCAGTATTATGCCTTCTTTGTTGGTTGGGTGTATCAGTCTAGAAAGAATCTCCTAGATGTTAAACATGTGCTAGCCTGAGTCATGACTATAAACCCTTATCTGTAAGCTTGCTGTAGACTAGCTATACATCGATACAATGAAGTTACACCTTAAGAATTGCAGTGATTGCATTATTGTGTTAAGGCACTTGTTTCTCCTCTGACATGTTTTATGCATGTATCAGTGATAGAAAAGTCAAAGTATAGAACTTTAAAGGTTGCACTTCATAATGTGCTCCTTCGGAAGTTTTAAAGTAAGCAATAGGAACACTCAATTCTGTGGAATTCATATAAGTTAAGGAAAATGCAGTGCAAATTTGTTGGTTTTTATACACTAACAACAAAGTACGTTTCATGGGACCAGAAAAGGAGGCGGCATTGTGGCAGAAATTTTAAATTCCGCAAATATAAGTAAGGGCTTTCATTTTATATAGAAACTTTGTCAGGATCCCATGAACATTGCTAATCTTGATTTCTCCTTTATGATGCTTGGACAAAAGGGACTTCTCTAGCTTGTTCAGTAATATAGGTAGAATTGTACTTTAATGAATCCTATTATGATGTTTAGTACTATGTTATAAGGCTATTTCTATAATTGAACTGAAAGCTCCTGCAAACATTACATTGCTGATATGCATACAGTAACATGAATATATTAAAGTAGGAACATTTGCAAGACCATTTAATCAGCAGTTTAATAAAAATCATGCTTTTGGTACAGTGTTCAGGTATCATAACTGTATTGAAATATTTGTAAAATGTTAAATATTTTTAATAAAATCTAACATGTTCAAAATGTTGTGTTGGTGATTTTGGGTGGGGTGTGATGGGTTTAATTGTGCAAAACAGATTCAGTAGTTCTCTGATTGAGACTTTCGTAGTCAAATGGAGTTCCTGTCCTCAAATTTAATACTGCATATTGGGCACCTGTTCAAGGGAAGGTAGCGAAGGAGTGGGGTAGTAAAAATAAAAGGACTGAATTCGAGGGGGTTTATTAAAGTGTCAGGAAGTAGCGTTATTGGGGTCAGAACTGGGTCCACAGGCATCAGATGGGAATATTGACTTTGGCATAACAGCCTGCCATAAAAGATTTTCTGATGAACTTGTGGCATATCCACATTGGAAATGATCTTAGAAAACATAAAGAAGTGGGCAAAGGGAAACACTTGTACAGTGGTTTCAGTAGACATTTTATTCCCCCAGTGTTCTTGACCCCTTAACGTGACGTGCCAGCAAGTCAAGGAGAAGTGGTGAGAGAATATTTGAGGAAGGCTGTGTTGGAGTGTTTAGATGCATCATCAGAAAATATCTCCAGTGTACAAGAAATACCACATAGAGAGCCTTCTCTTTATTTCTTAAACTTTCTAAGGGTTTCTGTTTTCATACTCATGCCATTCTCTTGAAGATAGCTCTAATAAAGTAGTTTTTCTTGGGACTACTTTTCCCTGAGGGTATACTTAGTTCCTTACGAGTCAGAAAGGTAGAAGTTCAACTCAGAATGGAAATTTACTTGAAGTAATGTGCTCCTTCCTCCACAGACTGTACCATTAATAACAAAATGCTTTAGGAGGAAAGTGCTGGAGACCTAATGATCCATAAACAAGTTGAGTAAGAAACTATTTAGAAATAGTAGTAATATTTTCTGCCTTGTCTCTTTTGGATGAAGACTGTTAAGTAAATATGGGATATAGGGAAGAAAAAGTGATTACCTTATTGTTTTAAGATACGAAAACAGTAGACAGGAGCCTTCCGTAAGTCAGTATTTTCCAGAAAGAGTTTACTGTTTTTGCTTCTTTTCCTTTTGTCCCAAAACAAAGATCGCTCTCTTGAGACAGGAGGGAATGTTCTAACAGCAGAAATATCTAAACTTGGGCACATTTAGGTGTTAACAGAGCCTGGGGGTAGAGTGGGACAGGATGGGGGTGGGGCAGTGAACCAATTCATGGTATGTTTTTTCCAAAAATAAAGGTTTTTGATCATTTTAAGGTTAGGCTCTATTAGTGTCTTTTGGCTCTACCTAAAGCTCTAAATTTATTTAGTTTATTTTTAGAAATGACAAAATTTTATTAGCTGTTTTCCTGTGGAGAGTATTATATTCACATAGGGGAATATCTTCTGCCTATAGCTATGAAAAAAATCATATTTCTATTTATTTAGACTGGAAACTTTTGACTGAAATCATGACTGTGTATAGACATTTCCTCAAAAATCTAATGAGTAGTGTTTAATTCAATTATTGACTTAAAATTCCCAGAGGGTGATTTTTAGGCCTAACTCCATTTATTAACAGGGCAGAAGGTTAAATTAGTCATAAAATTGTACAGTTTAGTCATGCCTTTTAAAATAATGAGATTTGATCACTTTAAAATTCTTTTCCACAGGGGTAAAGATGAGGATCAGTATTGTCAATATGGTAACTGACCAACAAAGGGGCTCAACCTCAGTCTTCAAAAATGTAAAGGAGAAAATGTTTCCTTAAATAAGGAAATACTACATTATCGAAGATCTCATATCAAGCACTTTTTTAATAGATTAGGAGACAGAAACATCCCTATACAGGTGTTCTTGGAGGATTAATCTCGTACTTCAACCAGGAATCCTTTAAATCTGCAGGTTTCAGTTCCCTAGGTTTTTAAGTAGGTTAAGCAGGGATTAATGTATTTTAGAAGGCCATCACTGTTTTTATCAGCTAAATCACTTTTGGAAATTTTGTATCTTATATTGATCAAAATATTATCAAAACAAATTCTGGTTTCATTCGAACCTATTGATTATAATGGTGTTTAGATATTTTTCTGTTGTTCAAATTAGTTTGGTCAGAAGGTCTTGGGTATACTTCTTGCAAATTGTTGTATAACTAAATATTTTTGGTTAGATGGTACATGTTTAGCATTGGCTTGTCATATTGAAACTTTCCGTGCTTCCTTTTGAGAAGTAGAACCTTACCAGATAATCATATTTAAATGTAAGCTATGTTGAATTGGTGTGGAAAACAATTTAATCTGTTTAAAATACAACCAACAATATATATTCTTATTGAAACTTCTTTCTAAATCATGAAGAGTAATGTAGGTATGTTTGTTAGTTGTAATGTTATTTCTGTTTGACTTTCCAAAATGTGGGAAAAAAAGATGAGACCATTTGTTGCATTTATCAAAATAATTTCGAAAGAACTTCTGGTGATTGTTTTAATTGTCTAGTTTACACTGTTTAGGTCACAGTTCACCACTCAACAGTTTTTCTCAAACTTTAATGTGGATGGGAATCCCTGGTAATTTCGTTAAAATACAGATTTGATTCAGTAGATTTGAGATGAGGTGCAGGAATCTGTAGGGGGCCAGCCCAGTGTCCTAGTGGTTGAGTTTATGCACGCAGGATCAGATCCTGGGTATGGACCTACACACTGATCATCAAGCCTCGCTGTGGCAGTGTCCCACATGCAAAATAGAGGAAGATTGGCACACATGTTAACTCAGGGCCAGTCTTCCTCATCACCACCACCCTCCCCCCAAAAAAGAATCTGCATTTCTAACAAGCTCTTAGGTGATGCCAGTGTCCCTGAATACACTTGCAGTAGCAAGGTCATAGATTGTTTATCTCATCTTTGGCGGGAATTTCAGAGTAGACCTTAGTGGAAAAGATAACAAATGTTTGCAATGATTTGCAGGATCTAGTTGGATCTAATTGGAGATTAAAAACTTTGGTAAAGGCCACCGCAAATGTTAATATGCTTAGGATCCCAAAGAAAGGTTAGGAGCATAGTCGACAAGAAAATAAAATGAATTTAGAAAAACAGGCTTTAATAGTTTTAGGGAATTGAGGGAAAATAACAGTTGGAAGAAAAAAGCAAAAAAGATCAGGTCACTTGAGGAAATGTCCTGGCATGTGTATTTAGGAATTAGTACAGAAAACGGGTTACAACAAGAGTCATAGAAGATAGAATAAAAATAACTTCTGAAAGCTCAGAAGGGGGAGGTTAATCGGTTACTAAAAATACCCATGTGGTTTTATTTATTTGAAACTTCTAACTTTGAAAAAAGGTTATAACATTCACCAGTTAGTTCAAAGTAGATCTTAGATGGTGAAAATCTGCATCAGATTAAAGAAAAAAAATCATTAAAAGTGACTTTTTAAAAATAATTTATACAGATTAAGATCAACAGATGGAAAATGCTCTTGAAGAATAGAAATGGCAGGTATCTCCATTATATAAAGAGGGGCTAAAAGATAATTCCTGATAACTGTGATGAAATAATCTGATTGTCAACTCTAAAACTTTATTTTGAAAAATAAAAACATAGACGAAGTATGAAAAACAAATACTCTGCTGTTTTTCTTACGCCAAGCTTTTTTTTCATTGTGGGTTAATAATACATACTAACTGTTGTGTGACTACTGTGTACCAGGCACTGTGTTCAGGAATTGCTTTACATTCTGTGTATCATGTTAATAATCCTGTAAGGTAGATAGTATTGTCCCTACTTTACGTATGAGGAACTCAGGGATTGAGATTAAGTAATTTGTTATATGTAGTTAGTGGTCACCTATCTTTAAAAGTGGCAGAGCCGGGGTTCAGACACTGTTCTGCCTGACTCTGCCTGACTCCAAATATACACTGTTAAGTACTAGATTAGAAATTAGCCTAATGTGAGGTTAGAATGAAATGTTTTATGTTTACTTTAAAGCTCTCTGTTATGGCTGAAATAAAGCCAACCAATTTGAATTTAAAGTAATATAATTTCGTCCCAGATTAATTTGGATTGCTAGGGTGTTTTGTGTGTGTGATGTTGACAGTTCAGTTGTCATTTGTTTTGTTTTTCTCCCATCATTTCGTTTCTAAAAATTTAGGCCAAAACATCATTGGATTTTGGTCTCTGAGAAAGCCATTATTTACGTAGGCGAGCTTGTACTTAATTTGGAAAGAGGTGCCACTTTCCAAGTGACTTAAAAATTAAAAATTTCACTCCTACATATTTTATTCACAAAATCCATATTTATCTTCATACCTGAGTTCTATCTGGTGCTTAAAAGTTTTTTAAGTGTTGGTTTATTAAACCATTCCCATCATCCAGTATTGGATTTCAGCCCTTCTACTTTTTGAAGGACATAGTGGAAGAGTTTGTTAAAGGGCTTCACTTTTCAGACCTGAATGTGTGTGTGTGCGAGAGACAGAATTACACATAGAGAAGCCAGTATGCTTAGCCCTAAGATTGGTGGTGTGGAGAACCTACTTTCCTTATGCACTCTTACAGAAAATGTTGTCTTCCCTGAAACAGAAAGAAAGGTGGTTTTAAACCGTTTTTTTAAAAGTAAAATAATAATGGTTTTAGATTATTCAGGGTATTTTCTGCTGTTGTGTTTCATGAAAATCTGAGCCATTTGGAAAACAATATATAGATCAACAGATACCAACATTTTTGTTAAAAGCCTGTTAATTCTTAAGGATTGTAACACTTTGCTTCTAGAATTCTGTGTAATTTGGTCCGTTGCTTTTCAGAGTAGAATCGGGGATTCTCAGTACTCACCGGTCCTGAATTTAAGGTCACCAGGACAGTAGTGATGTTCTATTAGGGAAGAGCTAAAGGCCTATTATTCATCATGCCTAGGTTCTCAAGTAATTTCTTTGAGTTTATAACTGATCAGTTGATCTGGCTCCAAGAAAACTAGCTGTCTTGAAGAAAATTTTTCCAAGGTTAGTTTCATTTAGTGTAGACTAAATGTCTGCCAGAGGGAGATTATTAATGATGTGAAATATTATATTATTAACACATCTGATCAATATTTTCTGAAAAGTCACTATGATTCCTCTCTTAAAAATGACATTTGTGTAGCAGTTTTAGTGTTGCTTTATATTTTAATCTGGAAAATGGGTCACAGTAATGATAAGTGCTTCTTAAAATTTACCCAAAGATTCTGTCGGGCAGAATATTTAAGTGTCTTTAGATGTGTAACATAATAGCCTTGAAGAAATAAGTTTGAGTAACTACTCCAGCAGCTGAACACTTATGTGAATGCTCAGTATGTAATTTATGTGATCCTGCTTATCAATAAATGTTTAAATAATTTTAGTAAGATAGCAAACCCAAATTGATGATTCATCATGTCTTGTGTTGAAAATTCTTATCTTTAATTTTGTTTTTGTTAACGTAACATGTTTTTCACCTTAAAAAGAGGATTGAGAAAAATATATGACAGTTGCTAGTTTATTTCTCCGCAGTGTGAGCTTCCAGTATGATAGTAGGAATTACTAAAAATTAACATTTTGGATTTGTCCTTGAGAAGTATTATAAAGGTAATTAAACTTTTTTTCTTCTCAGAAAGTATGGTAACATCTCAATCAAACTGTAAATGCCTAAGAAGGGATATCATTAAATGGATTGATCTTGTACATCATTAACCAAATCTAGATAATTAGCCGAAAGTCAGTTATTTATTGAAAAGATTTAGTCTGTACCTAACACTGATAATATGTCATCCATTCATTTCACACCATTGAGTGTTTTCTATTGGAGTTGGGAAGACAAAATAAGTCATGATCATTATCCTCAAAGAATTTAGAGAAGATTCCAGGAGGCAATGGTAGATTTATAAACAGTAGTGGTAATCATCGCAAGTCTTCCGGAAACACCATTGGAAGTTCAAAAGGTGTTCTGTGCTCCTAATAAGATATTCAGCTTATAATTGGAATACATGGATAATGTGTCAGATTTTGATTACCCTTGGAGAGCAGAAAAGTTTGTGAAATACGTATATCACGATTTTTAAATATTTTTTAATTTATTTTTTTAGCTAACTAAAATTAAGTTTAGAGTCCACTGGATATGATAAAGATAACTTGATTTTAGTATTTTTCATCTATACAGTTCAAATTTTAATTAAAGAAGACAAAAATATAGTGAGTGAGTGAGGGGCGGCCTTGTTGCCAAGTGGTTAGCACGCTTCGCTTCTGTGGCCCAGGGTTTTGCCAGTTCGGATCCCAGGCACGGACATGGCACCACTCTTTGGGCCATGCTGGGCAGCGTGCCACATTCCACAACTAGAAGGACTCAACTAAAATACACAACTATGTACTGGGGTGATTTGGGGGAGAAAAAGCAGGAAAAAAAAAGATGGGCAGCAGTTGTTAGCTGAGGTGCCAGTGTTAAAAAAAAAAAAAAAAAAAAGATTTGAGTGAGTGAGTGTGTATAAATCTGAAAACAAATGTAAGGGTACATGTTCTTATATTTTTATCTATTTTTCCATTACTGAAAACTTTAACCCTTTAAGTGAGAAATCCCTGGTCAATGTTGGATTCGTGAGCAGTTCTTTGAAACATTTCTTTCCTCCCTGAAGACAAAACAGACATACAGATGGTACTTCACTCAAATGGAGTAGGTTTACTAAAAATAACTTTTTTCTCCGTTCCTTGTAATGCATAAGGTTCCTTATGAGGTCAGGTTGTTTCATACTCCCTTATGTGTTATGAAACTGGTTAATCTAGTGTCTTGATTCTGTATTTTTTTGTTAGCAGTATAGGACATTAAGACATTTGACAGGAGTGACTACTGAGGTGATTTAGAAAGAAAAGATAGATAATAATAGCTCATTTGGGGGAAAAACTCAGGACTACATGTCTCATAAGAATACATGGTTTAACCCAGTGGCTTTCCAACCTTTTAAGCTGTCCATCTCTTTATTTTTCACCTGTGAACATTTTCTTTTTAGAAAAGTTCTAAGGCCTATAACTACCAGCTGAAACTTTGAGTCAGGAGGAAAGAACTGAGGTTAACACGTTGAACTGGTTATACTTTCAGTCAAAAATAAGTTTGACAAAAGAGCTAATACTGAATATTTCGAATGAGTTGACATTGTCATAAGTTGTTTAAGCTTACTAACCCTGTAAAGTATAAATGTGGAAACCACAGCTATTTTGGTCCAGGCCTCATAACTAGAAGTGGCCAATCTGGTATTGAACCCAGGTGGGTCTGATGCCAGAGCTCGCGTTTAACCCCCGCTCTGTACTGCCTCCTGGATTTTACTTGCTCTGTGCAGTCTTATCAGGTAAATGTCATTAGGCTTCTTTGAAATATGAAATAACTGAGATACTACTAACTGGTTGGTTAGACTAGCTCCTCAGCTCAGAACTGTAAGTGGGGCCAAGGACTAGTTTTATAGAAATAGGAGCATAAGAATTTTGTGTTGTGATAGCAAGGTTAATGATAGCCTCTGAATAGCTCAGGAACTTCCTGTTTGTGGGTAAATGTGCTCTCGTTGCAGCCTCCATTAATCGAACAGTGTTCTTACACCTATTTACGGTTTTTCAAACTACTCTTTTTTTTTGCCCTTGTGACTTTTGTCACAAGTTTACTAAACATCTTGTCATTTGAGATTTCCTTTTACCAGTTTTTTTTTTCCTAAAGATTTTATTGTTTTCCTTTTTCTCCCCAAAGCCCCCCGGTACATAGTTGTATATTCTTTGCTGTGGGTCCTTCTAGTTGTGGCATGTGGGACACTGCCTCAGCGTGGTTTGATGAGCAGTGCCGTGTCCGCGCCCAGGATTCAAACCAACGAAACACTGGGCCACCTGCAGCGGAGCGCGTGAACTTAACCACTCGGCCACGGGGCCAGCCCCCCTTTTACCAATTTTAAAACATCGAATTAGAGTGTTTCAGGATTTGTTTTAAATTACTTTTAATAAAATGGAGCCAGGCTGTGGTATTTTGTCTGCAACCATTGTGATTTTACGTGGGATTCAACTTTATCGTCTTAACTTCCTTTCCAGATTGGAGTTCTTACTCTTTGAAGGTAAAATCCACTTTATTTCTGTAAACTCTTCTTAGTTGCCCTGTTGTGTACTTTCCCTGGTTTTCTTTTATGTCTTTGAAGTGGCTACTGGAAGGTCATGAAGTATGCTGGGTGCATACATAACCATGGCTTTGTGTAGTGTTAGCTTTTTTTTTTTTAATATATACCTTTCTGATTGTTCCCAGTTGTTATCTTTCTGTTTGTGTGTGCTTTGAAAGTGGGGCATGATTGTTTCCATTTCACTTTATAACTCACATGGTTTACCTAGGGTAGGGTCATAGAATAAAGATGGAGCAGAACCAGAACTTATTTCCGGATAGTTTTCCAGTCATCTTGATTCCTGGCGAAAGAAGCCTTTAATATGTATAAGCAAATTTGAATGGCATCAAATTTCCTGTTACCTTTGGAAAACTCTGTTCTCTGATAGTAACAGCCTACACACACACACACACACACACGCACTCGCAGTCACACACTAAATAGTTGAGCAGTCTCCGAAGTGGGAGGGTATTAATCAAAGTCAGTCTGGCTCTGCTTATACTCAGCTGCAAAACCAGCTTCAGAATTCCAGATAGATATTTGACAAACCCGTGTGCCCTCAGTTGCTTTGGGGTTCCATCTACTGTGTTCTGCCTAGGAGATTCTTTACAGATCATTTTAATTGCTCTTCAGTCAAAGCAACAGTGCAATGGCAGCAATGATCTCAGGCCGTTTGGGTTGCCTTTTTTTCCTGATCATTATCCTGGATCTTTTTGTTATTTTTGTTACAATTGAGTAAACATTCAAAACGCATAGCTTTCCTGGCTCTGTTTGATCCACAATTCTGTGCGTTTTCTTGTTCCCTGTAGTGCCTCCTTCCTGTGTCTTTTGTCCCTCTATAGGAATTTCAGCTGCTGTTAGGGCTACTGGATTTGATATCCTCCCAAATCATATCTCTGACTCCAGTCTTTCACTCTGTAATCTCCTCTGTGCCTCCGATCACCTGAAACTTGATAATGTTGAAGAAAGGTCAGCAGCATGGGTTCATTTAACAAATGTTTAGTGAGTACGTGTACTCCTGGCACTGTGCTAGCACTGGGGATAGAGAGGGAACATCTGGTAAAGGGAACAAAACCTTACAGATAAAGCCTTGAAGAATTACATGTTTGGGGAGCATCTCTTGCTCCTACAGGTTGCAATCCTAATAGTTCTGTTGGATTTTCTGTTAATCAAGTCATGCTGATTCTTCTATGATGTCTTTTCCTTAATTTTTCTAGTCATTAACCTCCTACCCTACAGTGGCGATTCTTAATCTTACAGGAGAATGACTGGGAACCAGTGTCAGAAAAAAAGACCAGCCATGAGAACTAACAGCTGTACTTGAGTATTTAAGTTGACTAGAAAATTTGCATTGAAGGATTCTAGACATTCAGTGATACTTTTAAAATGAATTAGATTTCATTAATTACAACAGCATTTACATTCAGATTTAGACAATAATTTTAGAGAGCAACCTTTATGCTAGATAATGTTCTAGGTACTGAAAATATATCAGTAGATATAAGATAGTCTTCTCCCATTAAGGAGGTAATGTTCTATTTAGGGAGAAAATTTACATTTAGTCTGCTTAGTCCCAATCCAAGACTTAGAGGTCAGGAAGTATTGCTGTGTGCCTGACAAGTCAGGTCCTGGATTATTGCAAATCGTCCCAATTTTCCTGACTAATCTCTCTTACTTCCCTTATTTGTCCTACAGAATTGCCATAATAATCATCACACAAACACCAACATTCCCATTACATCATGGTGTCAAATCTAAATTCTTGAAATTTGAGACCTTTCGTATTCTTCTTTTTTGAGACTTTTCGTATATTTCCTGTCTTATCTTTCCTTTCAAACCTATTAGTGCTTTCCCAATCTAACTGATTGTGCTTAAACATTTACTATTTAGCCTTAGGCAAGTTACACTGTTTTTATCCATCTTGCTTTAACCTGTTACTTCCTAGCAATTTGGAGATTATTCCATTTTCCTAAGAGACGTGGATTGGAATGTGACAACATCATTCATGAAATAACGGGAATATATAGTTGAGCTATCAGAATTGCTATATACAAAATTATTGCTAGACTCCAACCAGTGGCCCACTTCAAGGAGCCCTTGAAATCACTTTAGTGGCAGTTTGACAACAAATCTGTAATAAACCTTAATATCTAAATACTGTGGATAACAATATCTGTAAGAATGCAGAAGGGTTAGAAGTAGTCATTTGGATCTGAGAGTTTGCAGTCAGGTTTTGAGGCTGAACCTAATGACTCAAAGGGAACTTCAGAAGACTTTCTGCTGTTAACTATTACAGAGCAATCTCTTGCTTCACGGTCATCGGAATTCTGCTTCTTGAAAGTACACAGACCAAACAGTATTAAAAAGTAGCCCTGTTGGCCAGTCCTGGCCTAAAAATTACACAGGTGGATACATAGATTTTCACATGCTCTTGTGTTTTCTGAAAGCAAAGGTACTGTAATATTTTTGCAGTGTATGTCCATATTGCTGTGTTCATGCATACAATGGGTGAAATTGTTTAAAGAGCTCTTTGCTTTAATCATGGTGTAATAAACTCCCTTAGACAAAGTCTGTTAGACTTGCCTCTGTGTGCTAGCTGTCTCTCTTTGGGGAAATTAAAGTACAACAGAAGGCTGCTTGATATTTTGACCTTGGACTTAGTACCTAGTCCAACCCCTCTCACAGTCAAGGAATAGCTCCCATTCATTGAGTTGCTACTGTGTGCCAGCTAAATGCTTCACATTATCTTTAATATTCACAGTAACCCATGAGTTGGGTAGTTGGATCCATCCTATTTTAGCAGTGGGGAAACTGAGGCCCAAAGAGGTTGAATGACATAGCCAGGGTTGTACAGCTAATTTATGACAAAGCAAGTACAAGAACTAACCACTTACTTTTCCAGTAGTTTTTCATTTTTATCTTTCTCCAAAAATATGTATTTAGCTCTCTAGAACTAGAGACAAAGCATTTTCTTAGGTCAGGCTTATTGTGGAGAGTGTTGAATTACAAGCTAAAAAAAGCAAAAAGTTTATTCTAGAATATAAGGTTTAATTAATTTATAAAATTTAAGTTGCTGTTGTATGCTTCTATTGCCCTGCCCTTAGCATCGTAGAATATTTTCTTTTCCACAGTTTATGGTTGACAAATGTTTGCTTTTTTATATATACAAAAGCTTTAGTTTTTTAGAGGAAAGGAATAAAAGAAGTTGTTAGTTTTCTACCTATAAGTATAGCCTGTTGGCTTTAATTGTCCCCACAGTAAATTTGATCATTCAAATCACCATCATTTAGGATGTAGACACGTATACATAAGGGCGTACTGCCTTCCGTCTCCTCCTAATATCAACAGTAATAATTGACGCCAGGTAAGAAGGGAATGCTGCCTTAGATTTGAGTGAGCTACTTCTATGTAAAGACAGCATTTTAAGGAATTTAACTGAAGCTATTCTGAAAGTTGTGTCATTAGATACATTGTCAAAATCTGGGCTCAGATTCCAGCCTGTATTCAGGGAGCCCGTCAGGGAGATCCCTGCTTTTGCCCTTGAAAAATTAAAATAATAGCTGAGAAATACGTAAGTGAATATGTGCTCTCTGTTTAATGCTGATAGCTAGCATTTGTAAAGTACTTACTGTGTGTCAAGGACTGTGGAAAGTGCTTTTCAGGTGTCCCTGAATCTTCACTTGACAGATGAGGACACTGAGATGCAGGAATGTTTTGTAGTTGAGCCATGATTCAAATACTAAATAACTGGTGTGTTCAAAAATAGAGCCCCAGGGTATAGTAGAGAAGGAGTCTTTGTTTTGTTTTTTGGTGTTTTCCCTCTCCATCTCTTCCCCTCAGCTTCTCTTTACTCCATGTTCTGTCTTGGATTTTCCCCCTATATTTAAGTTTTGCTTTTTGCTTTTATTGCTTTTCAAAGGATTTCAGCATCCTTAGGAGCAGAAAACTCGGGAGACTTATTCATAAGTTTAAAAATTTTATAGAAAACTTCAAAATAATTGTACTTCATTGACCTATGTTTTGTCTTAAAATCTTTCGTTTTGAATTATGTTATTTAGGGGGAGGGCTATTAAAGTGTTCTCTCTCCCCACATATAATACGTTTTAGATCTCCCGCATTTTTTCCTGGATATTTATCGGGAGATGGTAGAGAGATTTGGTAAGTAATACAGTTTGATTTTTATGTCTCAAGGATTTCTCCTATAGTCACATATTTGAGTTTTGTTTATTCTGGTCTTTTTTTTCCTGATGGTTCTATTTGCAGTATTAACTGAAAATCCTTGTGCTAATGCTAATTTTGATCTTTTTTTTCACTAGCATGTATTGGAGCACTCAGACTTGACGAAGGACATAGGTAAAAAGTATAATATGGAACATTTTCTAACCTTAGGGTTATGAAATCTTTTTCCTTATTTAGTTGCATACTTGCCATGTTCAATCTGAAAATTATTTATGAAACAGTTTAAGTGGTATTGATTTTGCTGAAACAACTATGGATGTTTTTATATTCTCTTATTTCTATAAACATAGCATCAATTCTCTTAATCTTTAAGGTTAAAAAAGGTAGTCTCATGTTACATTAGGAAATATTTAAGACCTTAAAGTATTTCCTCTTTGTGTGAAATTTTGTGCAGAAGACTTGAATTACTTAATTGTAAAGTGAATAACAAATATTTATCTAAAACGCATTTTAGATATATCAGAATCAGGCCTTACTGCTGCTTTGTCCCAAATGCTTTCTTATTTTCCCAGAACCCTCATTGGATTTAAACCCCATATCATGTCTCTCTCATATCTGAGACTGGTGTGCCAAGGTCAACCCTGCATGGCCTTTTAAGTTCTTTTCTATGACTAGAAGCTGTAAAAGATCAAAAAACCTTGAAAGTGACGTATTTCTTTATCTCCTTCATACAGTTGTTTTACAGTATCCTTTGGGGGCCAGCCCAATGGTGTGGTGGTTAAATTCACCCTCTCTGCTTCTCCGGCCCAGGGTTCATGGGTTTGGATCCCAGCCATGGATCTAGCACCACTCATCAAGCCATGCTGTGGCAGCATCCCACATAAAATAGAGGAAGATTGGCACAAATGTCAGCTCAGGGAGAGTCTTCCTCAAGCAAAAAGAGGAAGATTGGCCACAGATGTTAGCTCAGGGCTAATCTTCCTTACACACACAAAAATACCTAAGTAAAATATCTTTTATTGTAATATATAAACAAGATATGCCACACATTTTTACATTTTAAAGTTAGTTTAGTGATACCGAAAATGTTAACAGGTTAATTTTCCAGTTAAAGTGTTCTTTGAAAATTAGCTATCTGCAGTATTTTTTTAGTTGGAGTTACTTGAAGTTAAACTCCGTTTACTTGCAATAGAACTTTGTAGTGAATGATTGAAAAGGACTAGGTTCTTCTGCAAAGTCAGTGAGAAAATGAGTTTCTGCATATGCATAATACATATTCTCTTTTGCTACTTTGTTTTGATAATCAAATCTTTAAGAACAAAGCTCTGGTGGCAGTCTAGGAAAGACTGAGAACAAGAATACATCCCCCAAATTCCACTTTTGACATCTCATTTATAGTAACATAATTTAGCGAGATCAAATTGGGAATTTTACCCAAGGTGTCAGGTAGAACCATTAATCCATTGAAGAATTTACTTAAAAATTTTAAAAAAGCTAGTGGAGGGACGGAGAAGGTGCTGGTTGAGAACAATCAGAAATAAAGATTGTAGGGAGCCTTTGAAATTAGTTTGTTGGCAGTAGGAAATTCATCTGGTACGTAAAAATTTTATGTTTACTTTGGATTTTCAGGCATTGATTTATTTCATAAAGCAAAGAGAAACTGTAAATTATACAAGTGTGGGTGTTGACATTTGAAAATATTTCCATTTATTTTTAGAATTGACACTTTAAGTTACATAACCGTCACTGGCAAAGTTCATTCAAATCCGAATTTTCTAACTTTCCTTCTTTGCATTAGCATTTTTTTAAAAGTTACGTGAAAGTTCAATTTAGATTGGAAAATGAATGATTAATGGAGCTGTGTATGATGGTGTTAGAGTTCCTAATATGTCAGTATTTTCATGGAAGAGCACAATAACTGATTTACGAATGATTAAGAGATAGTGATACTTGGAGGATTTCTTTTTCTTTGAAATTCGGGTTAGAAGTCTATAGCCTTTGGCTCATGAAACTGCGTCAGCTCCAGTCACTGCTCCCACATCTCTGTCTCAGGGGAAGGTGAAGTCATCCTTTTCACAAGTAACCTCCACTCCCTTTGTCCCTGACGGTCTGCCAGTGACCAAGATTTCTAAGGTTCACTCTTGGAACCAAGGGCAAGAAGAAGAGGATGCTGATCAGATAAACTGTTTGCTGTTCCTTGACCCTTTAGGTGATAATTTATGTTAAAAGTAATATTTACTTTGACTACAGATATGCCTCTAGTTTCAACACTGATTTTTTTCCAGAAATCCCCAGGAGCTTAGCTCAGTGTCTTTCAAGAGAATGAAAGAAAAAAAAGCCCACAAATGTTGGGAGGAGAGAGTGATGCAGAGAAAAAATTTTTCTCAAATTAAAAAAAAAAAAAGGTTGTAGGGAAGTGGACATTAGAGAGCTGGATGATATAAATAAATATTGCATAATTTGTAGTCTGATTTGCTTCCTATGTGGTTTACTCACAACTAACATGAAATGAGTGTTTCATTCCTTAAAGCATGCAGTTGGGGAAGAATGGGAAGCCAGCCTGGAGGCACAAATTTACAGCAGGTGCTGTGTATCTAGGTAGCAGAAATGGCTGTGATGGCGTTCAGCCCAAGAGCAACAGCACCTCCAAAGGAATACTGAGGCTGATCATCTTCACCATCATCAGCCATTGGATAGAATAAGGGCATTTTGATGGCTTTAGGTTTTCAGGAAAGTATGTGTAAAAAAATTGCAATTATGCTCAAGGTTTTTTTCCTCTGGCTCCTTATTCTCCTGATATAGTTAACATTTCACAACTAAAATCATCTTAACGCTTCATTATAATCTTTTTAAATGCATTTTCATGAGATGAAGCTGCACAAATCTCCATATTTTGGGCCCAGTTTACATTTCACGGTTTGTTTACTATTATGTCCAGAGCATCCCCAAATTGGGAAAGATTGCCTCTTTCAAGTTGGTAGCCATTTTGCCTCAGTGTGAACAAGGCCTAGCCTACAAGTTCAGTTTTGCCCTTGGCTTTGTCCCTGAATTGAGAACCAAGTCAAGAGAACTGAGTGGAAGTATTGGGACAAAGCCAGCAGCTGTACTCAAAATATGTATGAATCAAGCATATATATTTTTTGGAAAGATGGGCTGTTGAATCCACCTTAGTGAGGAGACACTGAATATTTGGTTTAAATAAAACAATAGCGTTACTCACTTTATATGTTTGAAATGAATATTTTAACCATACAAACACTTAAAAATGTAGCTGGATTTGTTGTAGGCCGGAGAAATACGGTTATCATCATGAGGGCATAACTTGTGGTTCTTGATTATTTACATCCTTAGAGAAGAACACAGATATGAATAACTCAAAGTAGTTTAACTTTGAAATGAGAGATTAAATGCACCTTTATATGTGGGATGGCTGAATATCCTTGGAATTTACTTCAAATGAATGATGAAAATACCTGTGAAAACTTGGTGCTGGAACTTCCACTTTTTTTTCATGTTCAGTGGTCAAGTTCTTATAAACCCAGCATGAAGAGAAGCAAAAATAAATGCTGCTCTAGATCATGAGGCTTATTCTCTTCATCTGGTATAATGGAACAGGCATAATGGTTTCTCAGCTTCCCCCCTCCTCTTTTGGGTCTATAGGGACAATTGAGATGTCAGTGAAGCTGCGATTAAGTATATCAGAGCATTTGAAATACCGACGGTAGACGTGGTTAGTAGTATAGACATTACCACTGACCTTAAAGGTAAGATTTACCATGAAATTCATATTGCAAGACTGAAGAATGATCAGTTTCAAAATATAAACCTGGATATTGAAGAGCAGAAGTCTGTTGTTGCCAACTTCTAGGTCTTGGTTTAGCAAATCTAATCCAGTGTGCATCTCAGCCCTTCAACAACCAGGACTTTTTATTTTTGCGTTATTTCCAGATGCCAGTTTAACACAGGTGCTTTGCCACACTGAGTAGCTTGGAGTAATGTCTTGCTTTGAAAAGAAACTTACATGTACATTTTGTCTTCCCTTTGAATGTTTCTTTTTGACTGCAATCTAAGAAGCACTGACACATTCACACGGCTTGTTCTCAAACTCTGTTTTGCCTAATTTCTCAGTTTTTTCCTCAGGTCATCCTAAATGGTGATTCTTTTTCTTTTCTTAAACTGAATTTTGCTTTGTTTTTCTTTATAAAGTGAAGAGTAGGTAACATGAGTCCCTCTTGCCCTTTGCTATTAGAATCTGGCATCAGGAGCAATTGTTGCTATGTCTGATTTTCATTCATGGGTTTTTCTCGGATGGAAGGCATATCAAGTCCAATGTTTATTATTTAATTGGGCAGTATAAGTAAATTCAGAGGCTCTCCTCCTGTTTAGTGAACACCTAACCACGATATTTTATATTCCTTACACTTCTGGAATGCCAATCAAAAAGGACAAGTTATGGAGAGGAAAGAGGGTACTTTGACCATTCTTGGAATAACAGACATTTTGAGGGTTTTTTTTTTCCTTCTTCTTAAAAACAAACTCATCAGGACCAGATGTGTCTGTTACTTAGAAAAAAATTGCTTCTAGTCATTATGTTTATCATTCATGAATTAGTGTTCTGCCGTAGTCCCTAAAGGTAGTTTTATATGCTAACTTTTGTTTTGCCTTTCTAGCTGTTAAGATAGATAATGGTTATTGCAAACTGCACGTTTTTAAATGGTCTCCAGTGTGGACTGCTGAGCCAGTGATGGAATGAGCACGTTGAGGAAGAATGTGTCATTTGGAATCCAGAACCATTCAGCAAGGATAACTGCCTGATGTATGGTCAGAATGCTCAAACACTTATGGCGTATCGATGGCTTTCTCTTCCATTCCCCTAAAAAGCAAGTTTTGTCAGCCTCAGAGTGCCCCTAATCTAGCTCTTCTCATTTCCAGACCTAGTTCTGTCACTTTTGGGTGTCAAAGGGAATTGAAGTGTCAGTGTATGAGTATAGCAAACTTACTTAATGATTGATAGGAAGCAAATAAAAAGAATTTTGTTTGCTAAGTACTTGAAGTGTAGAAAGTTTTGGTTTTCAGTTTATTTTGCAAAGCATAAAGACATTTCCTGGTGGTTAATTCCACGTGAATTATTCAATATTTTTTCTCTCTCTAAGTTAATTTTAATGCTAATTTCCTATGGTAACTGACAAAGCAATTGAATGGAATAAGCCTTATCTTTGAAAGTTTGTACTGATGGTATTCAGATAAAGTTCACTTTTTTCCCCAGTTTAAGTGGTATGTAAATAAAATACCCATTTCAAATTTGACAAATTAGAAAATCACTTGGAACGATTTCCCAGTACAGTCATGTGTCGCTTAACGATGGGGATAGGTTCTTAGAAATGCATGGTTAGGTGATTTCATCGTTGTGCGAACATCAGGGAGTAGTGTACCTGCACAAACCTAGATGGTGCAGCCTACTGCACGTGGAAGCTGTCTGGCACTAATCTTATGGGACCATCATACATGCGGTCCATCATTAACCAAAATGTCATTATATGGTGCATGACTGTATTTTTTATTTCATTTTTTAGAGTTGTTTTTCCTTTACACATTTATACTGCAAAACAAATCGAGGATGCAGACTCAGACTAAACTGGTCAACTTGTGTTTGGTCTTCATGGGAATTACATCTTTTTTTCACCCAACGTTTATTAAAGAAACAAAATTTTATGCTATAGCAAACTAATACCTTTATCTTAGCTAAGAGCTGAATTTCATTAAGGAACAGACCATGTAATTCCGTTCCACATGCTTTAAAGTATGACTCATCCCTTTTAAAGTTGTGAGACTCAAAACTACGCCCATATCACTTAATTTTATGTCCTTCCCTGTTTACTGTGTCTGACCTTCAAGATCTCGTGACTGATGCTGAAATGGAAGCCAACCAGTGCAGAAATTTGGGGGAAAATGAATCTGAAGAAAGCAAGGGGAAGTAGGAATTCATTTCTAGCATTCCCAAAACCTGCTTTTGTCGTGTCAACTCCACTGCAGTCAGAGGAAAAGAACTGAGTTCATGGAAATTACCAGCTAAGCCTTACATCTGTATTTAATGTTTTAGGAAATACACTGAAAAGGTAAGTGAGATGTCTGTTTTGAAAAAAGACTATTAGATATTTTAAAGCCAAATATTCCATATTAGTAAAGATGGACAGCTTTATTCTGAGCTTCAGAAAGGCTCGCCCCCATTTGGAGTGGTTCTCAGTATTTTGGAGAAGGTGGAGTTGTTGCAGCCAATATGGAGTCTTCCTCTGCTTCTCAGCAGTTAAGCTGGAATTTGCATTGAAGTGTACAAAATGCCAATTTTTGTTGTTTTGTGCTCAAATCCTTTCTTAAGTTATATTTGCATTATATGTAGTCAAATAAAACTGCGTTTTTAGAGGTTTCTGTTAATGTCCACACATAGTGGTTTTTTAGATAATTTTTAAATTATTAGGATTAAATTATTCCACATTTATTACACACCTACGTAATACACATTGTGCCAGGCCCTGGAACACACAGATGGACTAGCACACAGTTCATGTCCTCAAGGAGTTCATTTTTATTGATACAGTAGAGAGAGAATTCTAGCTTAGGGACTCAATCTAATAAAATGGAGGCTAATTCCACTCCCTCATCAAAAATCCACTCTAACATGTTAATCTGAATGTGACAGATTCTATTTGAAAGATCCTGCGCATGTGTGCATGCACGTGTGTGTGAGTGTGTGCGAGAGAGACATTTACTAAGCACTTCTATGTGCCAGGTACTGTTGTAAGCTCTTTACATATATGTATTTTTTAAATCCTCATTACTATTCTATAAAATAGGTGCTATTAGTAGCACATTTTCTAAGTCATTAAGGAAGACAGGTTAATTAACTTGCCCAAGTTTGCACAACTATGATCCTGGACCAATATTTTAACCCAGACAGGCTCCTTATAGAGCCTGTGCTCTTAATTTGGGTGTGATATTTATATGTAGTACCTGGCTGTGAGTACCCATAAAACATTCCAAAATGTTAATAAAATTTGCCTAGTTTTAAAAAAGGAAAGTTCCAATAACATAGAAAGATTATAGATATAATAGTAGTCAAACCTTTTAGAAAACTAAAAATTGCCTTTTTCCAACTCGTGGCTCCAAGACAGTCCTTTTGCATGATGACCTCCTCTGGCCCCCAGTGGTGTGCATGCCTAGACACACAGTTCAAAGTGCTGGAACAGAGAGGCAGAGCTTATCACGGTTCTATTTTATATTCAGTACCTGTTGCCCCTTCAGTCCACCCCTCTTTCTTTTTGAAATGTGGGTATTGCTTTAGCTGCTAAATCATGAGAAAATATGACTGCTGAGACGTTCCCTAGTATTCTTAAAAGAATAGGTTAGACTCTGTGCAGAAGTAAAGAAAAACTGCTCTGAGAACCCCAGGTAGGTAATTTACTCCCTATTGTATGCATAATTTATTCAAAGCCTCTGCTCTTCTATTCTCTGTTTTATATTTTTGTAAATCTGATTGACCTTTAATAAACTGTTTTCTGAAGTGATGGTTTCTTTGGTCTCATTTCCCATTTGATTGTGTATCTCCTTTGGTCCCTTTATGTTGTTGCCACCCCCTTCAAAACTGATGGTTTAATTGGAGTAAGAGCACCTGGTACTGGTGAGGGTTAAAGCATCCATATGCCCAGGCTCTGTTCTGAGCTCAGTGCAGGTGCCACCCAGAACTAAGACTCGGCAGGTTTCTTAAGGAGAAATAAGATGTTATAAACACAATGTGAACAGTGGTTGATTGTATATCTCAAGCAATTGTGACAAGAAAAATCTGCCCTGGTGAAATCCAGTTAACTATTCCATGAAGAGTGAAATTAATTGGAGAGACAATGTTGACTGTGTTTTTTCTAGATCAGTGCTTCTCAAACTAACATGTATGTGAGTCACCTGGAGATCTTGTTAAAATGCAGGTTTTAATTCATTAGATGTGGAGTCACCCTCAGGATCTACATTTCTCTTTTTTAAAAAATAACAGTTTTATTGAAATACAATTTATGTAAAATTCACTCTTTAAAAGTGTATAATTTGTTGGGTTTTTTGTTTGTTTTTTAGCATGCAGAGTTGTGTAACTATCACCACTGTCTTAATTTCATTCAGGACATTTTCATTGTGACAAAAAAGAAACCCTAGACCCATTAGCAGCCTTCCCCCCCCACCCCCATTCACTGCCACCATCTCCAAGTCTGTGGCAACCACTAATCTACTTTCTGTCGTTATTGATTTACCTATTCTGGACATTTCATGTAAATGAAATCATGCATTTTGTGGACTTCTGTAATTGCCTTCCTAGTATAAGGTTTTTAGGCTTCTTCCATGTTGTAACACGTATCAGGTACTTCCTTCCTTTTTATGGCCAAACAATATCCCATTGCATGGACATACCACATTTTGTTTATCAGTTGATGGAATTGGGTTTGTTTCTACCTCCTGGCTATCATGAATAATACTGCTGTGAACATTCATGTGCAAGATTTTGTGTGGACATGTGTTTGTTTCTGTTAGGAATATATGTAGGGGTGGAATTGTTGGGTCATATGGTAACTTTTTTTAAAATTGTGGTTAAGGACACTTAAACTGAGATCTACCGTCTTAAATTTTCAAGTGCACAATATGATATTGCTAACTATCGGCACCATGTTGTATTGCAGACCTTGGTCATATGTTAACTTTAACATTTTCACAGCTAGAAGGACCTGCAACTAAGAAGATAGACAACTGTGTACAGGGGGGGTTTGGGGAGATAAAGCAGAAAAAAAAAAAAAAAATTGGCAACAGTTGTTAGCCCAGGGGCCAATCTTAAAAAAAAAAAAATCTTTTGAGGAATTGCTAAACTGTTTTGTAAAGTGGCTGTACCATTTGAGAGTCTGCATTTCCGATAAGCTCCCAGGCAATGCGGAATAGCAGGCTCTAGCTTATGTCTGGGCAGCTATAAAGTAAACAATTAGGAACATGATCTTTAACTTAGTTCAGTTGGGAATGTCTGAGCAGCAGCGAAGAGGGTATTTTGGCTTTCACAAGGTCTTGGTGCCTCTTTTCTTCTAACGTTAGTCTTACTGCTCCTGGGCTTATTCATCCAGCCTTTGAACTCCATGTAAATTGATACATCTGATATCTAAAGGAAGAATTTTCATTTTTAGTTGAAAGAGGCAACTGTAAATTGAGAATGCCTATATAGTTGGCAGAATATTAGTAAAGATCTTTGGTAGTGTTCTACAGAATTTCTGGGTGGCTTTTCAATATGCTGATGATAGCATTTGGGGGAAAACAGATGAATGAGTGAACAGTAGAATGAGAGGATGTGTCCATTCCCTTCCAGATAAGTTTAACAAACATTTTGGTCCTTTCTAGATGCCTTCAGAGAACGAAGAGTATAGTGGTGGAAGCATACACATAAATGATTTCATACACTGTAATGAACATTAGGATAGACCAAAGGAGGGCAGATCAAGGAAAACTCTCAGGAGACTGGGACTCATAAACTCGATCCCTTTATTGATTTAGCTAAGATTTGACTTGTGGGAAATTCAGATTCTGGGTTTTGGTTCACAGTTTAATAGGGAGCACTAGATGGACAAAAGGAAAGGGAGAGGAGAGAACTACAGCTTAAAGATCTGACGTTTCAGATGAGGTCGAGAACTTCAGGTGGGGCGACAGTTGAGGGTAGAAGGTGGTAGAAATTAGAAAGGATTTCTTGGAGATGACACTTGAAGTAAGCCAGGATTTTAGAAATACAGGTGTATGAGAAGGGTGTATTTGAAGATGGTGGAGCCGAAGGAACTAAAATGTTGAGGTCATAAATGGCAGCATATATAAATACACCAGCTATTCTGAATAGCTAGCCTGTGCTCAGGTGCTGCGCTAAGCCTTGGGTATGCAAAAAAGGAACAGGACCTCTGTCTCATAAGTAGCAATCAAGTAAGAGATTTTAAGTGTAATACAATGTAATCTGTGTAAATAGGAGTGTGTTAAGAGGTGTAGAAGTAGTTTTAGGAAGGCATAATTCTCTAGACTGGCCGTTGGTTTTGTTCAATGGTGCCTGAAATGAGAGGAGTAGGACATAGGGATGTAAAGATAAATTGAGATGTTATTTGCTGCCTTTGCTTAAGCAGAAATGGTGTAAAAACCTAAGCGTGTGGCTTAGTAGTCAAGAGGAGTTGGGGGTTCTCTTCTTCCTTTGGTGCTTGTGTGACTCACCTATGGTGAGAAATTTATGCCTTTAGTGGAGGTGCAGGGTACTTGGTCTGGTCCTCAGTTTAAAAAAAAAGAATAACCTAATATACTCCAGGGCCTACAGCCTGTAGGTGAAAATTGTCAACTGTCCTGCAAAGATTGATTTGTGGAGTAGTCTTCAAAATAACTTCAGGCAGTTATTTTCGAACATTTCTTGGCTGTTCACACTCAAGAGTCTTTAACTGCTTTCCCCAATTCAATAAATAAAATTGCAGGACAAGATTTGTGAGTTACATTGAACAGGTTTTCACATGTCTTGGGAATTTTTGTGTATTATCTCTTGCAGCATAACAAATTACCCACAAAGGTTACTGTTTTATTCTTTTAGGTTTGGGGGGAGAGGGGTGTAATTTAAGATTTATTTTAAAGGATAGCTATAGAAATCAATGTTTACACTAAAATAAAAAGACTAAAATTTAACGAGCTAGTGGCACAACCTAAGGATGAAATAGTGATAAAGGTAATCTCGTACTCATATCGTTTATACTTTTTGTTCCCAGTGTAAATTATTTGGTGGCTACTCAGTGCAGAGCTGAGGCTGAAGAATCGTCCTATTGGTTACATTCCTAGGTTCCCCTCCAGTATGAGTTCTTACATCTCAGTGAGGATAGGAATCACTGAGAGATTTTCCAGAATTAGTACATTGATAGGTTTTGCATCCAGGGAGTATTTTCATATTTTCTTCATGTAAGAGGCATCATTAAAGGCTTTCCCACATTCTTTATATTCACAAGTTTCTTTGCAGTGTGAGTTCTCACAAATTTCCTAAGGAATATGGAAAAATGGGAGACTTTGCAATACTGACAACATTCAAAGGACTTTCTGGAAAATTCTCATGTCTCTTAAAAATTGAGAGAACATTTAAGACTTTCCCATAGTCATTACATTCAAAGTATCTCATCATCATTCGCTCAGTAATGTAAACGCTTGTGCTGCAGGGTTTTCTGCATTCTTTATGTGAGTGCCAAAACCTAGCACTTTGAAACAAACATTTATCATCACGTACAGTTTCACCGGGTCAAGAATCCAGCAGTGGCTTAGCTGAGTGATCCGGCTCAGGGTCTCAGGAGGCTTGACCGAGGTGGAAGGATTTGCTTCCAGTGTGGCTCACTCATGCTTAGCAATTAGTGCTGGTTGTTGGCAGGAAACTTCAGTTTCTAGCCAAGTGGACCTCTTCATTGGCCTGATTGAGAGTTACACAGCTAGCTTCACCCCGAGAGAGAATGTAGCAGACCTCCATCATTTCCACAGTATCCCATTGATCACACAGGTCAACCCCAGTCAGTGTAGGAAGGAACTGCACAAGAGCAATAATACCAGACGGTGGGAATCATTGGGACCATCTTGGGGGCTAGGTGCCACAACTTGGGATGAATTTGAGGTTCTTTGCTTTCCTGTTAAACTAGGTTTATAAAGCTAGTCCTTGACGTGGAGACTTACAAATGCCTATTTATGATTCCCGGTACATTTTAGTACTCCGGAGTGATTTGTTCAAAAATATTTTGACCTTAATGTAAATAAATTGTTTAGTATGCATACAGCATTTTTGAACAACGATTGGGTTGGCAGTTTTCTAAGATTCATAGACTGTTTAATATCTTCATTGAAGTAAGTTCTGACATGTTTTAAGTGTGTGTAAGGAGCTCAATAAATATTTGCAGGGCTGGCCCTGTGGCTGAGTGGTTAAGTTCACGTGCTCTGCTTCGGTGGTCCAGGGTTTCACCGGTTCGAATCCTGGGCGCAGACATCGCACTGCTCATCACGTCATGCTAAGGCGGCATGCCATGTGCCACAACTACGAAGGACCCACAACTAAAAATACACAACTGTGTACCAGGGGGCTTTGGGAGAAAAAGGAAAAATCTTTTTAAAAAATCCTTAAGTAAGTAAGTAAATAAATATTTGCTTAACGGAGCTGACAAGAAGAGAGTGAATTCTCTTCTTCCTCTTGAGTTTATTTGATAAGGTGAAGGTAGGAATTAGGGATTGATTTGGAGGCAGGGGGAGGAAGGTCTGGCATGACCACTAGGTTTCTAGTTAGATTATCTGGTAGGTGGTAGCTATTTACTGAGAGAAGGAATGCAGGAGCAGGCCTGGGCTCAAGAGTAATGACTAAGGAGTTTAAACACGATTGGATTGATGTGTCTCTGGAGATGCCAGAAACTTGAATTTGGGAACCAGTCTGTTTACATGTAGTCTGAAGCTCAAGTGCGTGGTCAAGGCTGTAGCTAAAGCTCCAGGAGAATTGGGAAACAGGCAACACCAAACTCAAGGGAGAGGAATTTCAAGCAGAGAGTGTGAGAAAGATGGTTGAGACATGTCCACAGAAATTGGCAGAATGGTGTCAGAGGAACAGTGGGAGAAAGGCAAATTGCTAGTGCGTTGAGAAATAAGTGGGAGGTGAGAACGCTGAGTAGTGTAGACTACCCTTAAGCTTGCTGAAAAAGGAAGAAGAGAAGAGAAGGATAGCTGGAAGGGAATGGAGGGAGGAGACTTTGTTAAAATTGGAACGGCCAATTTGCAAACAGGAAGGTTAGAAATTTAAGAGGGGATGATGACTACTACACCAAGGCCCCGGATGAGGTGAGAGTGAATGGAGCGGAAGGTCTGATGAAGCAGTGGACCTTGGACAAGAAGACATCTCGTCTTCTGAGACCGGAGGTGAGAATACATGAGTTTGCAAGGTGAGAAGGGGAGATTTGAGAGTTTATCATATTAAAACTTGTTTGATTTAAATACTGAATTTTTCAGGAATAACGGTTTCACTTTGTCTGGAAGGTCCACAAGAAGAGAGTACCATATTGATTGTTGGAGTATCGTGTCAGGAAGCCCTGTTGTAGTTCAGCAGACTAACATTAATGTCTTCATCCTCTTCAGACTGACGAGCTGTGAGGCCCTTAGGCGCACACTTTGATCTCTCTGGACCTCTGTTCTCGTCTCTAAAGACAGCGTGCTCTAGGTGCTGTTTAAGGTTCCTTCTAGCTCTGCATTTCTGCTGCTTTTCTGCCTAAATCACATTTCTTAATACGCTGCAGGCATTCAATTTGGCTCACTAATGACTTTTAATTATGTTTCAATGATACTGTAAATTCCTCTGTAGTATCGGGTATGCTCTAATATGCCATGTGTGCATTTTTCAAGATATACTAATTTCAGTAAACATGAATCTCAGCTCTGCTGTGTGACTAGGCAAATTACTTAACCTGTCTGAACCTCTGGTGTCTCCTATGTAAAATGCGAAAGGGGTAATACCCACCTTATTTAATCTTCATAACAGGTCTATTATGTATATAAAACACTTATTCACGGTGCTAGAAACGCTGCAAGAATTCAGTAAATCGTAGATCCAGAATCCTGCTTTCAGTATACATCTTTGTAGCCAGATGTGTTCAAGAATTCGGAAATTCTCAGATTTTAGGAAGCTATTCTGGGGCGTAGATAATTATGTTGGATATTATGTTATCCCCAGCAGGGTCTGGGGCAGCATCCATAGTCAAACATTAATATTTCCTCAGGAAACATGATAAATAAAAATTACAAGTAGCCTCGAATCAGTTCAGGTTTTGCCTCCAAATGAACTTTGTACCAGACTTAGAAAAGTTCTTTTTGTTTTCATAACTTCGGGTTTGGGGGTTGCCGATAAAGATTCTGGACCTGCACTAATCTGTCAGCATGTGTTTATTGAGCCCTACTTTGTGGTTGGCTCTGTCTGGCACTATGGTATTAAAAGCAGAGAAGAAGCCTTGATACCTGTTCTCCCTTTGCCCTGTGCTGTCTGGGCCATATCTAGAACCCCTCATGAGTGGAAAGAAAAGCATGGAATAACTCAGAGAACTGGGCAAAACACTTGAATCATGAATCAGCACACCATAAAAGAAGAGATTCCAGTAATGACGTGTGAAGAAGTGTTCAGCCTCATTAGTAATCAGGGAAGTGTCTGGCGATGGCAAGTGTTGATGACTACATGGAGCGATGGGAACTCTCAAATACTGCTGATGGCAGCGGAAATTAGAACAACCGCTTTATAAAACAGTTTGTCTTTACCAGTAAATTTGGAAATACGTTACCCCATGATACAGTATAGCCACTCCTCAAAGTTGTACCCTAGAGAAACTCGTGCGTGTGTCCATCAGGATACATAGACAATGTTACGGAAGAGACAGCAACTTGGAGGGTTCTAGGTCTGTGTAGTGATTTTGCGGGCATTTCCTTTATAATTACTCATTCATCTCTATGTTTAATGCACTTGTCTGTCTTGGTGTTATGTTTCACAATTGAAAAGGTTTTTTTTAAAAAAAAAACATGCAGGCTTTGGAGCCAAATCTTTGTCTAAACTTAGTAACTTTGTGATCTTGAGCAAAATAATTAACATACTGGCAGTACTGTAAGGGTTGTTGGGGCAACCTATCATAGTGCCTAATGGTGCTACAAATATGATAGCAGTATCTTTCCATGTACCAGGCATTGTGCTAAGCACTTGAAGGAAATGATCTAATTTAATCCTTATATAACTTCCCTATGAGATTAATGCTATTATTTTTCCATTTTTTTATTTAAAAAAATCAAAGACCCCAGGAGGTTGTGTCGGGAAACAGGCCTATTTGCTTAATGGCTTACTTACCAAATTTACCTTTACTTCTTTACCTGTGTAGCTTTTAATGACTTGTATTGAATTTGACAGTTTTAATAGCTTTGACCAGCTTTCATTCTGTCTTCAATCAGCTTTTTAAGGTATGTTCCATTTGTTGCTGCACTAAACTCCTTGCGATTATACCCTGAAGGGAGTTAAAGCAGAGAGTGCTCTTTGCCCAGAGAAGAAGGGCTGCTGATTCCAGAGATGTGTTACACTTGAAGACGTAGGAAGACGTAAGGTCCAACAGCAACGCTATCAAGTAGGGTGGGAAGATGACATCTCAATAAAGCGGACTCAAAGGCGGTGATTTCCCAAAATCACCCACTTAGTAAACTGACAGAAGATATCAGAACCCAGGCCTTTTTATTTAAAGTATCACTCGTCCCATGGGTATTCCTATTTTAATTAGAAAACTGTGAGAACGGAGAATCTTCCAGACGATAAGGAAGGAATTATTTAAAGGTGGGATTTCCCATGACATGACCAAGATGATTATAATCGTCTCAGATATGGGAAGGCATGAATGGAAGGCAGCTTGGTTTCTGGGCCTGCCTCTCCCTCCCCCTCCTTTATTGAGATGTGGTTGTCAAGCTACGGGAATCGCTGTGTTATAGTTGGGAGACTCGGGATGTGATTGTAACTTATAGGTCTTGTGTAAGTTTGAGGTGTGCAAGTGTTGATCTGATGCACGTAGATGTTTCAAAATGGCTGCCACTATAGCGTCAGCTGACTTTTCCGTCACGTCACGTAATTACCATTTCGTGAGCCTTTTGATAAGGAGCAAGTCCTTGTGAGAATTTACGTTTAACGCTAGGAACACAAGAGATATAAAGAAGTATGGCAACAAGTTCTGGCTCCAAGTCCTGCACTCTTTCTAGATTCCAGAGTTTCCTTGTAAATGTTTGCTGAGTAATTAAGAACAATGGAAAAAATAAGGAACTAGCAGACAATCTGCCCCGAAAGAGAAGAAAAAAGTTGGTAGGAAAGACATTAAGTTAAACTATCCCCTGCTCTGACCACCAGGTGGCACTATTTTCACAGGTGATAGGTCTTGGTTGCTTTCTAGAACAGAGCTGCATCCATGGATGTGGAAGTATGTTTATAAAACTCAGTAGCTCACGGAAAATTTTTGTCTTCAAATTTCAAAGATTTTTTTAAAGTTTTCATTTTATCTTGACACTCACTGTTTTGAACTCTGTGCATAAAGGAATGAGCAAAGATTTCCAACTATTCCTCCAGCCCCAGGACTTCAGTGATAGGCTCTAACATTCAAAAGCTGTCAGCTTTAGCTTCCATTTTTGGCATATTGGACTTCCTGGCCAAAAGACACTTTTTTGTTTAATTCTATCCTGCCCTTACAGATGCTTATTTTATTTTACATAAACATCTATTAGGTTAACAATAGCCGATTCCAAAACATCCGGTGGCATTAGAGATTCAGCATTTTTTTAAAAATTCCTTTGGGTTCCTTTTGACACCAAGGTATATTTCAGTAATTTCAACCCAATTCAGTCATAAAGCTGCCACTTTTAAGCAGCTCTCAAGGACAGGTAAGAAAGAAAGGGAATCAACTTAGAGAGGACACTGAAGATATACTCGTCTTCTGTCTCTCTTTTCCCTTTTTACCTCTTTTCCTTTCCCTACCACCTCTTTCTTCCAACTTTTCTTTTTTCTCTTCCCTGTTCTCAATGTGATACGCCTTGAAGTTTATTCCAACATTTTATTATGAAAATTTCAAACTTAGGGGAAAGTTGAAAGAATTCACAGTGACTATCCCCAGACCAACCACCTGGATTCTGCGATGATTTTACTGTTCTTGCCTTATAGTACGTGTCTATCCATCCCTCCCTCGATCAATCATCTTAGTTCTGTGATCCTTTCACAGTAAGTTGCAGGCGTCTGTACACAGCCTCCCAAATAATTCAGCACGTGATAGGCCTTTTAGTTTATCTACCAACATAAACCTTTTGGGTTTGTGCCATCTTTGCTGTGAAAAATACCATGTACTTTCAGCGAAGTTTAGTGGAAGATTCACTTGATGGACCTTAGGGTCTTAATTTCTTGCCGTGGTCCTGCCAAGCATCAGAATGCTTCTTACAATATGAAGACTATTTCTTGGCCTACTTCCCTCCTTGGGCCCCATCCAGGATGGTCAAGAATTGGTTGGATATTCAGTGGTGATGGTATTAGGTTCATTGTCTTTGGCTGGACAAAGTCCAAAAACCATCTCCACCCCCCACGCTCCATGACATGGCTTCTCCCACCTGCTGTGAATTTTCTGGGAGAAGCTCTTTTTCTTCCCACATGGGTTAGGGAACAATGTCAGTTTCCAGAGCAGAGTGTGTTGCTATGGGAACCTAAAGTTATTTGGAGTTGCAAAATGATAGCGAGCAATCAGTGACATGACCTGAAACACTCCATAATTGTCCCCAGAGAATAACAGGGTGAAATGTTTTATTCTTAGATGAAGGAACTTATGTGCTTTTGTCCTCTGGGGAGCTTCCGGGAGACAGCAACGAGCTGCTGAGTGAGAAAGCTGGGGGTTAGGAGAAGATGGCTTCTGGTGACTAAGATAGACTCCTAGTTTTTCCTGGGATGTGTTCCTTAGGCAAATCATTTATTCTTTCTGAGATGCAGTTTTCTCTCCTGGAAAATGGGGTGCCAATCTAGAGCTGAAAGGGATCTTGGAGATAATCTGAAGTTGTGTGATTCTCTGAAACTGACAACGTCTGCGCATTTTGTTGGGGAAAACCTTGTAAATGAGAAACCAACAGTGAGAGCAAAAGACTGTACACACAGTCCTAGGCTTCCCTGTGTCTTTCATGTAACTCACACATTCACACATTTTACTTTGACAGTTAACATTTTAATCTATGTACGGTACTCAGGATAGCCTGTGACTAGCGGCATTATATATATTACATATATATATTATATTATATATTATATATATATATTATGTATATATATTATATATAGCGGTACAGCATAATTATTAACTTGCAGTCAAAAAAATGATGCTTGCATTTGAGAAGATAATAATGTACTTTTTTTTTTCCTGAGGAAGATTTGCCCTGAGCTAACATCTGTGCCAATCTTCTATTTTTTAGCATGTGGGCCACCAGCACCGCATGGTAGCCAACAGAGCAGTATAGGTCCACGCCCGGGAATGGAACCCAGGCCACTGAAGTGGAGTGTGCTGAACTTAACCACTAGGCCACCAGGGCTGGCCCAATAATGCATTTTTTAAAAGATGTTTTTGTTCTAGTATAGTTAAAAATGTTTATGAACTTAAGGGAGTAGGAGATGAAGTCAGAAGGGTAACAAGGATGAGGTCTATACGACCTTTGAGGCTGCTGCAAGGATTTTTAAGAGAAACAGGAAGTCAGTGGAGGATTTTGAGCAGAAAAACGGCTTTCTCACTCCACTGCAGCTGCAGTGGCTTCCTTGCTGCTCCTTGAAACTGGGCAGCTTCTGCCTCAGGGCCTTTACAATGGCTGTTCTTTCTGCCTGGATAGCTCTTTCCACAGGTGTCTGTGGAGCTCACCCCTCACCCCTTGCATGTGTGAGCTTCACAGTGAGGCCTTTCCTGACTCCCCTATCCACAGGGCCAGCCTGGCCTGACTTCCCCTGCCCTTGGGCTTCTGACCCCGTTACCCTGCTCTGCTCTACTCTTTTAACCAAGAATATGTCACTTACTTCCTAATTCTGTCTGTTATTGTCTGTCTCCCTCTGCTAGCATATGAGCTCCACGGGACCCGGAGGTTTGTTTCTTTGGGTCACCAAACACCTAGAATCTGTCTGGCACATAGAAGGTTCTCACATATTTGCTGAAAGAATGATTTAAAGGAGTAAGTTCTCATTATATGGAAAATGAACTAAATGATGAGCAAATAGTTGTGGAAGATTTAGGATCTTGAAAAAAACGGAATTATTTCAGAGAGGTTCAGTTATGTTCCTTAAAGATGTTTAGCAAGCCAGGAAAGTGGACTTATATTTTAGGAATATTTTTAACCCTATTAGGGTGAAATAAAAGGTTTCTAGCCAACTATTTTTGTTATAATTTATTTTCATGTGACTTCAAACTTACAGAAAAGTTGCAAGAATAGTACAAGAAACTTCCTATAATTTCTATCCAGATTCATTAATTGTTTACATTTTGCCCCATTTGCTTCATCATTCCCTCTGTGTGTTTTTTCGTGTTTCTGAAACTTAGGAGTGAATTGGAAATACTATGTCCCTATACCCATAAATGTTTCTTGTTTATCTTTTAAGAGCAAAGACATTCACTTGCATAATGACAGTACAGTTATCAAAGTCAGGAAATTGCATGTGGGTTGCTGCCACAACATGGCTTGATGAGTGGTGTGTAGGTCTGTGCCTGGGATCCAAACCCACGAACCTTGGGCTGCTGAAGCAGAGCGTGAGAACCTTAACCATTATGCCACGAGGCGGGCCTGGGAAAGACTTTTTAACATCTGCAGCTGTTGTGTGTTGGAAAGGATTGATGTGAGGTCATGAATTCTCTGCATACACAGTGTTCAAGCAGAGACTGTGCAAGTTTTGGATAATACCGAAGATGGGATTTCTGTGTTATATAGGAGTTTGGACTAGATGACCTCTAGTTCCTTTCTGCTCAAATCCTAGGTCACTGTTGCTTTCCTACTTTGGCATGATGCCCTCAGCCCCTACACTGTCCTGTAATCTGAATCCTTCTTTACCACTCAGAAGCTTTCTAGTCCATTTGGTCTCTAAAAAGTGCCCCAGTTTTATATTCTGAGTTTGTTCTCTCTTATAGTGGGTGCAAATTGGAGGAGGGGCAACCCCTTTTCACATGTCCCCCTGCAGCTCAGATAGGAACCAGCGTAACAAGATAGATTTGTCCCCAGGGCCTCTGGCCTAATGAGATAAGGCCCCTAACCAAGCAGCAAGCTAAGAGAATCAGATAGAGACCACCAAGATCCACATTCCACAGCTTCAGGACTTTCCAGGGCTTACACATGCACCATAGCACCTAGGAGTGGTCTGAAGGTGACCGTAGCACCATTACCATAGTAAAAATCACACCCAGGGGTGGAGAGCTAGCATGCTAATGGTACATGCAGCACGTGTGGTGGCATGGTGAATAACAGCGCAAGCGCAAGAACAGCCCCACCTCTGCATGCCATGACAAGGCCCTCCTCCCCAGCCTTTGCCTAATAAAAAGCCCCACATCCGGCTCCCTAATGCGCTGGTCATCTGTCCCTTTCCTTGCCGCACCGGCTCCCTTGTGCCTCCCTTGTGCGCAAACTAATAAACTTCTACTTTTCTACTCCTGTTTGTTGTCTCTCTTGATTTCTCTCCTGGGCAACAACCAGAATGCACTGGTGCAATGCACTGATGACACACCCATGCCAGCAATGCCCTCTTCTTTCCAAAACAGCTCTCATTCCCTCCCGCACCATAAGGGGGAGCTTGTAACCCAAGCTAGGCCACTCATCACGCACCCCTAGCCATAGTGGACCAGTCCGGGTCCATCAGTATCCCTTCCCAGATTTCTTCAAGCTGAAGCTTGGAAGAAGAGTTTTCTTTTTTCCTGGGTGCTAAGTGGAAGGATAGACTTGGTGGCCGCATTCCCGAACACGTGGAGAAAGTCATTATCGGGTAGGATAGGATAAAGCCAAAATGTTAAACAATCACAAGAAAGGCAGAAATACAAGCGTCCTGCTGGTGTTTGTGGCTTAGAGCCAGCCCACGTACCCTTTCTGTTTCCATGGCTGGCTCAAATGACCCCAGCATTTCTGTTTTTAGCTTAAGCTAATTGGGTTACTTGCAACCAAGAGTTCTGTCAGTGAGCTCACCCTTTAGCACACCAACCAAAGAAGCAACTGGCATTAGCATATCTGAAGTCTAATTTACATTACAACTATCCTCTCCCAAAGCACTGTGGGGGTCTACGGTCCGCACCTCCACATCCTTGCTCTGCCCGGGGTGTCTAACTCGATTTGCCTGACCAGAAAAGCCTAAGCGGAGCAAGGACCTTTACTGGAGAGCAGGGGTTGATCCCAAATGCAGCAGTCCCACCCAGGCTCTCAACACCTGCCCCTGTGCCGTGGTCAGAGTTGTCAGGAGCAGGAAGGAAGGAAGGAACGAACGAACCAAAGATAGGACATTGCAGGGTTTCTGTCAAAGGCGATCTCTACGGCAGTCAGGATCCCACAGGCTGATTAACGTGATACGAACCCAAATTCTGTTCCAGATTCTGTGCCTACTGGCCGCGTAGATTTAGGCAAGCCAGTGCCCATCCGAGCGGCAGAGTCCCGAAAGTTCATGAAGGTCCAGCTCCAGGGCCCTCATTTGCACAGGCTGCTCACGGTCCTGTACCTAATTCTGTATTTGTAATTTTGCATTCTTTACTTAAGTGAGGCCCTCCAAATAGTATATGC
Organism: Equus caballus; assembly: GCF_041296265.1. Taxonomy (NCBI): domain Eukaryota; kingdom Metazoa; phylum Chordata; class Mammalia; order Perissodactyla; family Equidae; genus Equus; species Equus caballus. The sequence goes on from NC_091685.1 coordinate 31,570,335, forward strand.
TTCAAGACTCACGGATCCCAATATACCTAGGCCTCCTGTCTGGGCCTTTGTTTCCAAAGATGTGAAAGGCAGTTGTTTTAGATGGGCTCGAAGATCCCTTTTGAATCGCACAGCTGAAACTCTGCACCTCTGCCACCGTAGCCAAAATGGAGTGCTCCTAGATCACTGACAATCGGGGGAAAGTCTTTGATGCTGGGCATATCACTAAAACCATATATCCTGCTTAAAACCCATCCGTGGCTTCCCGTTGCTGCTTAGATCAAAAAGGTAAAAATTCTTACTTTGACTTACAAAGACCTGCCTGGCCTGGTCCCTACCTCCCCTTGTTCCGCGTTCTTCTTGCCTTCTGCACTCCAGCCACTCTGGCCTTCTCTCAAGCTCATGCTCCCCAAACCACGGGGCATTTGCATATACTGTTCTTCCTGCCTGAAATGCTTTGCCTCACTCCCGTGAAAGTCCCCTGGTTCCTTACTTCATCCTTCCTACTTCTCCTGCAGGCGTTAGCTCTTCCCTGACATCTCTGAGCCTGAAGAGATCAATTACCCTGTGATACACTCCCTGGTTATGCCATGTACCTCTCCTATACCGCACTCATCACCATTATGAGTTGGCATCAGTCTCTGCGATTGCATACTTGATATTTCTTTCCCAATTAGACTGCAAGCTCCACGAGGGCCGGGACTGGTCTGCTTCTGCTCATCTTCACAGCTTTAATGCCTGGCTCAGTGGCTTTCAATGAGGAGCCAGTTTTGTGCTCAGGGGACATTGGCAATGTCTGGGGACATTCTTGGTTGTCAAGACTCGGGGATGTTACTGGCTTCTGAGGCCGGGAATACTGCTCAACATCCTAGGATGCATAGGACAGCCCCACAACAAAGAATTATCCTGCCCAAAATGTGCATAGTGCAGAAACCCTGGCCGAGTGCAATATCTGGCCCCGGAAAGGGGCTTGGTGAGTGTTTGTTGATGAGTGAACCAGAGCGAGCCATCCAGCTTTGTGAGTGTGTTCCTTTTGAATGTGTCCCAAAATGATCAAAGATCGCGATCTCATTTGAGGCTTGAGTGTTGAAAAGAGGGGAAAATAGTCCCTGGTAGGACTGGAGCTATCGTCTCATGGTTCTGGAATGTAAGTAGACATCCTGTATTGGGACATCCTGGGGAGGGCCTCCCCTACGTGAGGATATGCCATACACAGGGCATACACACTGACATGTGAAAACCAGGACACAGCAGTTCTCACTCCCCACTGAGACTGTGTGAGAAGTCCAGAGCCGGGGGTGGGGGTGCAGGGTGGGGGGCGGGCCCCGGGGAGGAGCAGGGAAGAAGGAGAGGGCCTTCCCCTTCCGTCCCAGCCACAAGAGCTCAACCCACCAAGACCGCCTCACCAGCAAGGCCCCTCGCTTAACGCATCTTTCCCTTACACTAGGTTCCCTCAACATCTGACCTGCCTCCAACTCAGTTCCTTTCCCTGAAAAGTCTTAATTAAATTCCATCTGTTCTTCCCACACCCACCATCTTTGTCCCACGCCTCGTCACCTCTTTCCTGTGTCACTGCACAGCGTGGCTTCCTGGCCTCCTTGCCTCAGGCCATCCTCTCCTCTTAGCAAACAGAGCTCCATGGCAGCAAAGCACACACTGCATTCTGCTCGGTGTGCTCATGATAATTGCTTACATTTGGACATCCTTCTGTTTATACGTCGTGCTCCCACCCATTACCTCCTTTTGGTTCTTTGAGCCCATTTTGCAGATGAGGAAACAGATTCAGAGGAGTAGGTTGGGGTGGGGGGGGTGTCAAGTAAGTGATGAGGATAGGACTTAATTCCGAATCAGAATTTTGGAATTATGATGGTGCCCAGCACATGATGGGTGTGGGGGAGGGTGGATGGAATGAAATATGAACACACGAATTAAGATATAATTTCTTTCAATCTCACTCACTTTGCAAATGAGGAAATAGAGACCTAGGAAGATTAAAATTGCCTTGTCTTAATAACAAAACTAGGACTTGAATTTAGGACTTCTGATTCTTAGCTCAAAGCCTAAATGTCTAGAGCTTTCTACTCCATACCCAGCTGCTTCCTCTTTCAGCAATGCTAAGGCATGTGAACCTTATAAGATTTCTATCTAAAGTGGAAATTGTTTTAAAGAATTTAATTTAAAGTTATCTGCATGGAAGCAACCCAAGTGTCCACAAAGCAAAATGTGCTGCACACATACAGTGGAATATTATTCAGCCTTAAAGAGGAAGGAAATTCTGACACATGCTACAACATGGTGGAAACTTGAGGACATTATGATAAGCGAACTAAGCCAGTCACAAAAACATGAAGCCTATATGATTCCACTTACATGAAGTACTTGGAGTAGTCAACATCACACAGACAGAAAGTAAAATGGTGGCTGCAAGAGCTGGAGGGAGGGGGAAATGGGGAGAGAGTGTCTGATGGGTACAGAGTTTCAGTTTTACAAGATGAAAAGGGTTATGGCGATGGATGGTGGTGACGGTTGCACGGCATTGTGACTGTGTTTAACACCACCGCACCGTGCACTAAAAAATCATTAAGATAGTAAATTTCATGTTATATGTATTTTACCATAATTTTTTTTTTTTAAGATTGGCACCTGGGCTAACAACTGTTGCCAATCTTTTTTTTTTTTTCTGCTTTATCTCCCCAACACCCCCCTGTACACAGTTGCATATCTTAGTTGCATGTCCTTCTAGTTGTGGGATGTGGGAGGCCACCTCAACGTGGCCTGACGAGGGGTGCCATGTCCGCGCCCAGGATCCGAACCCTGGGCCGCTGCAGTGGAGTGCGGGAACTTAACCACTTGGCCATGGAGCCAGCCCCAGTATTTTACCATAATTTTTTTTTTTTAACATTTTATTTTATTTATTTTTTTTCCTTTTTCTCCCCAAAGCCCCCCGGTACATAGTTGTATATTCTTGGTTGTGGGTCCTTCTAGTTGTGGCATGTGGGACGCCGCCTCAGCGTGGTTTGATGAGCAGCGTCATGTCCGCGCCCAGGACTAGAACCAACGAAACACTGGGCCACCTGCAGCGGAGCGCGCGAACTTAACCACTCGGCCACGGGGCCAGCCCTTTTACCATAATTTTTTAAATCTAAGGGGAAGAAAAGATTAAGTCATCTGGATAACTGCCCATCTGGACAGCTCCAAACATGTGGATCAGGGAAGTATCACCCTTGCCACTTAACTATGCCAAGTACGTCATTTCCACCTTAATGGTGGCTTTGTCAGTGGCTTGGGAATTAGTTTAATTTTCACCTGTTGGTAGAAGTCTGAGGGGTGTTACCAAATCTTTCGCCTGTTTCCTTTCCCTAATCCACCTGTAAGCTTCCCTGGAAGGAGAGGGGAGTATGGCTTTCCGAGCTTCCGGCATTCCTCCACCACCTCCTGCAGAAGGACGTGGGTTAGGGGCAGGATGCCACCCTGAACTCTAGTGTAGGTTTTCCCCAAATCAGTCTTTCTGGGTTCCATGCTTCATTTATCTGAAGGGGAGCAGAATATGTCATCCCAAAATATGCTACTTTGGCATATTGATTGTTCTGAATTAAAGTTACTTGAGAAACAGCCAGAGCAAGAAGGACATTCTGAACTCCTCTGTTCCCTTGAAAGCAGGAAATAAATCTCCCACATGAAAGGTCCCCTCCCTGTACCAGGAGGACAGAAGGCATCCTCATCACCGGAGAGATGGGCGTTCAGGGCCGAGAAGGCTGCATAAACAAACCTTGTTACTTCTTCACTAATTTGCTACCCCAAGCCCAAACGCTTTGTCTTGTCGATTCTTCACAAATTTCTTGTTTCCTTGTCTAAAAGATATAAAAGTTGTCTGCTTTGGTCACTTCTTTGAGTCTCATATCTTTGAGGCTCTCCTACATGCAAAATTAAATTTGTTTTTCTCCTGTTAATCTGTCTCAAGTCAATTTAATTATTAGACCAGCCAAAGAACCTAGAAGGGAAGGAGAGAAAGTGTTGTTCCCTCTGTACACATCCTAAGTACAACAAAGACTAAAGAAAAAGCCCTGTCACAGTGTGCTTGGGAGACAAGGCAAGGAATAAGAAAGCAGTCTTGAGGTGAACTGAAACGTGTCCATTTTCTGCCTCTGAGGGGAGGGGAGAAGCTTGGGACAGGGCGTCGCTTAATGTTTCCTAATTCTAAGAAGCTTTGTGATGCAATTCAGGGCAAGGAGGGGCAAAGATATGTTTGGCATAATAAGAGTAAGAGTGGAGTTATTGGTTCTCAGCAAATAGGATGAAAACCAGGGTGACAGAAGAGTAGCCATTTCTCCAGCAGACTCGAAAGGCATGATTTCCAGGGGGAAATCAATTCTCAGATATTTATCAGATTAGAGCTTCAGCCTGGAGTGGAAGCACCCACCACTCTCTTCCCCCTCCATGGAACCAGGGCTCACTCTGCACTGGACGGGGAGGGAGGGCCTAAAGGGAGTTGACGATGAGAAGATGAGAGAAGAGAGAAGGAAGAGCGCTAGGGAGCACGGAGGGTCTGGCAGGACACGCCCTCTTTGCCACCTGGGTTCCATTTGTGATGCTAAAAGCTGAACAACCCGTTCCCTACTTCCCTGCCGTCTTCCCAGGGCCGAGAGAGAATGGACGTGAAAGGCAGTAGAAAATGGTCTTTGGGGGCTTTCAGTGACCACCCAAGAAGTTTGCCAAACTCTCACTTCAGCGTCCTCATTTGAGCACAGGAGTTCTCAGCTGAGGCACCATTGACATTTTGGGCTGAATAATTGTTTCTTGAAAACCACTGCTCTAGCAGAGGCACAGGTGGATTTACTTTACTTTGTATTTTTTTTGCTTTTTCTCCCCAAATCCCCCCAGTACATAGTTGTACAACCTAGTTGTGGGTCCTTCTAGTTGTGGCATGCGGGACGCCCCCTCAGCGTGGCCTGATGAGCGGTGCCATGTCCACGCCCAGGAATGAACTGGCGAAACCCTGGGCCAGTGAAGCGGAGCGCAAGAACTTAACCACTCGGCCGCGGGGCCGGCCCCGAGATGTTTTATTGAGTCGATAATGAAGCTGTGGCCTCAGAGCCCCTCCCTTGCTCCACCTCCTTCCACAGACCCAGGAGAGGCCCTGACAACACGTTCACAGAGTAGACATTTGTGTCAAATTTGCAAAACCAAGATCTTTTCACTGCAATTGGTTAAGACCACTCACTGTCTCCTTTTACTCCAACACTTTCATCCCAAAATCTGTGTTTTTAATTTTTTATCCTTTTCTTGAAGATGGTCCCCTGTTGGGGTTCGGGACAGACTACCCCCAACTATGGCATATTGAATATTTTAAACTGAAGAAATTAGAGAAAATGGCAGAGGGAGGAAGGTCATTTTGCCCTCTTCCTCCCCTCACCCTTCTTCCCTGAAACGGGTCACAAACCCTCACGTGAGTGGAGCCCTCCCTGTCCCTGGAGGAATGGGGTATCCTGTCTCTGAAGACGAAGGGACGCCACAAAGAATCCGAACCCACTGCCTTGCTGTACCCCAGGTACGCTACGCTTACCTCGTGCTCCTTAACCCGTTGTATTTCTACACCGCTGCCCGCGCTTCATCAAACCGAGCTCTTTCTTTCCTTATGAAGGTTCCCATGTCATGTAAATCTTCATATTAAACTTGTATGCTTTTCTTCTGTTAATGTCTTTGTCAGTCTAATTTTTAGACCCAGCTGGGGACTCTAATGGGGCCGAGGAAAACTCCCCCCAAAAGAGCCTAAGCTTCAGGCCCCACAAAACCCAAATCTGACCCTGGAGTCAGACAACATTGGGTTTAAATCTTGGCTCTACCCCATCCTAACTTATTCAAGATAGTTAAATCTCTTTGAGCCTCAGTTTCCTCATTTGGAAAATGGGTTTAGGGCCGGCCTGGTGGCGCAGTGGTTAAGTGCGCACGTTCCACTTTGGTGGCCCCCAGGGTTCGAGGGTTCGGATCCCGGGTGTGGACATGGCACCGCTTGGCACACCATGCTGTGGTAGGCGTCCCACATATAAAGTAGAGGAAGATGGGCATGGATGTTAGCTCAGGGCCAGTCTTCCTAAGCAAAAAGAGGAGGATTGGTGGCAGATGTTAGCTCAGGACTAATCTTCCTCCAAAAAAAAAAACGAAAAGAAAAGAAAAATGGGTTAATGGTGACTCCTCTTAGGATTCCTGTGAAAACCGTGAGAAAATACATGTAAATTGCTTAGCCCCCCGCCCGGAACACCTGAACACTCAATAAATGGTAACGATTACAAAGGTGGCGATGTTTTCTCTTCCTATTGGTGGACATCAGACGTGGTGACCGCTTGAGTTGAGGGGAACACTACCAGCTTCCCACAGGTGGGAGACCAAGACGACGTCGAGGGGCTCAAACATTTGGCTAGAACCGCCACCAAGGAAAATGTCTGGTTTTGAAAAAAGTGGCGGGGTATTCAAGCTGATAATTCGGGCTCCACCACAGAGAACGGAGGAGCCAGGATTGCCTTCGTGGGCATCTTACTAGGGAGAGCCCCTCTGCGGACAGCTCCCTGCAGAGTTCCACGGTCAGCTGATGCCTCCTGTTTGAACAGATGCTGCACGAGAGGCTTCCAGGGACCACTATTAATTCTGTTTCTGAAACTGGATGGCAGCTTCGGGGATTTCATCAGTAAGATATATTCACTTCCTTTATGTATAACTGTGTTTTGCAATCTTTTTAATGTAATTATTTTGTTGCGGTCATATTGGCTTATAACACTGTGTAATGTCAGGCGTACATTATTATATTTCAGTTTCTGTACCGTCTGCCTCATGCTCACCACCAACAGTCTAGTTTATCCGTCACCACACCTATGTTGTTTTGCAAGTTTTTTAAGCTTGAAAAATAAATACAACCAGTGCGGCTCTCCCGTGCCTCTGCCCCTGGTTTGCTGCCATCTCTGGGCCTCAGTTTCCACTCGTGTAAAATGACCCTCTCTGGGGTCCCTTCTGGTGTTACCAGCGTATCTAAGTCTATGACAGTCTTTGCCAAACCAGAGGGAACATTAAGAACTCGAGGCTGACAGCCCATCTGAACACCTCCCCACTCAGCGGCGAATGTATTTCTGTCTTGACATCTAAAATGGAAGCTTAATTGCTGATAGGCGGCTGACAACTGGTGAGTGCGTTTGGAGCGAGTTAGAAGAACCAAATCTATAATGGGCAGCAGACGCTGCTCCAGAGAGTCGGGCTGTCAGGGAACGAAGCCAGGGGCCTCTCGGTGGCGTGGAGGATGTCAACCCGGCCAGGGAATCTGTGGGATCTGGGAATGGCAGCCCCATCCTCCAGGGCCCCTCAGCAAGAAGTGACAGCAGAGACAACCCGTGCCATTTATAGGATATGTACTCTGCCCGGGCACCGCACTCATTGCTTTTGTGCCTTGTCTCACGTGGAGCTCCTGACAACCCTATAGTCATACCTAGTGACAAATATCCAAGCAGGAGCTCAGCTGTGTGCTGTAATTATATGTCATCACAGTGAAACCTCACGATGACCCTGTGAGGCCCCCATTTTACAGATGCACAAATTGAGGCTCAGAGAGGTAAAGCGATCTGCAGGGCCCCACAGCTCATAGGTGGCTGAGCTGGATCTGTCAGGCTGATCTGCCTGAGAAGTCCGGGAGGTTTCACTGAAGAGGCAGCTTTTAAATGGAAACTTGGAGGGTGAGTAGGAGATGGCCAGGCGGAAAAGGTTGGGGCGGAGAAGGGAGGAAGACAGCGTTCCAGTTGGTGGGGACCAAATAAAGCTCAGCATTTGAAGGAATGGGGAGGAGTGAGGGCATCCTCTTCCTGCCTCCCGTGCCCCAGCGCTACCCGCCCTGCGCAGAATCTGTTGGGATGTGCAGACCGACCTGGAAGCCTGGGTCTTCCAAGAGGGATGTTGCTCTCTTTCCTGCCTCTCTGGCCGGAAGCATTTCTGGGACGCAGAGTGGCAAGAGCACAGGCTTTGGGACTAAACCGATCTGGTTCAGATCCCAGCTTTGTAACTTCCTGGCTGTGTGGGCAAAGTGCTTTCCCCTCCCTGAGCGTCAGTTTCCCCATCTGTCTTAGGGAGATAATGCCACCTCCTAAGCTTGTGCTCATGATGCCTAAGTGGATGTGGCCGAGGCTCCTGACCCTGGACAGGCCGCGGTAGATGGCAGCTGGCATTCTCATCAGGAGGTACGGGTGTGAACACTTCAATCCCAGCTAGCAATTTGGGGCATCTGTGGGAGCAGCTGCCCAGTGGCTCTAATGACAATCTGTGGGCAACCATCTCTGCAGGATGCAACAAGGATGAAATTACACGAGGCAATTCACGTCTGCAGAGAGCCCAGCCCAGTGTCCAGCACGTAGTGGATAGTGCTCCAAAAATGAGAGCTCTCCCGCTATTGTCACTCAACCAGCTTTCTTATGCGGACTTCAAATAGCTTTGGCGCAATGTAAATCGCTGTGATTTACCACAGGTTTCTTCAGGAATCCACCTGAGGCTCCCTATCAAGGGACCCCATCTCATGCAACCACTTCATCTCTCTTCACAAACCTTGTTAGTTCCTGTCTGGGTACTTGAAAGAAAACTTACTTTTGGGCAAGCCTGAATTTGTGACTGGAAAAGGAGCATGATTGCTTTAGAACCAGAGAGCCGGTGTGCGAGGTTGCCGTGGAAACAATATAATGTACACTTTATTTTACAGCACGCCCACTAAGTAATTGGTCAGGAAGGAAGGGGGAAGCTAGAAGCAATTTCCTCCAAAAAGAAGAGAAAATATTACCGGGGAAAGGCTGACAGAGGAAGAGAAATCTTTTTTGGCTCAGGGAAAAGACCATTAAAAGGTTCTTGCTTCTGGTGAGGGCAGAGACTGCAAGACTTGGAGCTTGCTTTCTCTTCTCGTTTTTTTCTTCTGTCTATGGATTGAGATAGAGGGGAAAATAGGAGTAGAGAAAGAAGGGAAAACAGGGAAGCTAACTAGCACTTCCAACTAAAACTATATGGTCTTTATGGCTAGAAGGACATCACCTGCCGGTAAGGAAAGCCACGTATAAGGGTTTCTGGAGTTAAGGTGTTTTCAAGCCTTACAGAGAGATTTAAATATACACCCCAGGAAGCTGCAGACTACTAAGAGCTGAAGACTGAGGTCAAGCTATTTTCCATTCTAGCCAGAGCCCTAAGTCAAGGTTACGCCTAGCAGGAATAAATAATAGCTAACAATGAGGGATACCTGGCTACTTGCATTAAACTAATTCTTGCCCCAACCGCATATATTTTAACATAACATATTAGCATACAGAACATTAACATTTTGCTGTGTTTCATTGGTCTTTTTAAAAAGTAAGGTTTAGAGAAACCTATTCACTAATCACACTTTTCTGCTAAGCTTTCAAGTCATCAGCCAATTGACAACTATTTATTGAGGGTCCAGGGGTTGCCAGGCCGGGTGCTGGGTCTGTGGGTGCAGCCAGAGGTAATCGGAGCGGGCGGGTCCCTTCCCCACGGATTTCATAGTCTAGGAAGGGAGATGATGTTCACGGAAATGTTACCTAATTGTGTTAGAGCTGTGGTAAGTGCTAAGAAGGACAAGCCCAGAGACGTGCAATTTCGTGCAAGCAGCATATGAGAAGTAGAAGCCCAAGTCAAGCGCTAAAATATCCCTCATTCAGAACATGAGCCCCGGAACTCCAAAGCAGGGACATCAACAACGAGAATCCTACTCACGTGCTTTCTGAATTCAGCAAATGAAATTTTTTGAGTATCCGTTATGTGCAAGGTCTAAAGCAGCCCCGACGCTTACCCTCCGCAAGCTCGCGCTCCGGTGGGGAGGCAGAGAGGTGGAGACCCCGACTGCAGGTCTGGCATCAGCTCCCAGGCATCGAACCCTTAGCACGGGCCTGGCACCCGGCGAAGCACTTACACGTGTCATCTCATTTAAATGCCACAACAATCCCATCATGTTGGTACCATCATTGTCCCCATTTTTCATATGGGGAAACTGAGTCACAGACTGATGAAGCAACTTGCTCAAGGTCACACACTAGTAAGTGGTGGAGTGGGGATTTGAACCCAGGCGGTGAGGTTGCAGGGCCTGCTGCCAATCGGCTGTGCGAACACCTGTATCAGCCTGCTTTGGACAGAGGTCGTCGGTCAGGAGTTTGGAAACGTCATGCTCTGGCAGTGGCAGGAGGAGCCAGAATCCAGAATAGAAGTCCAGGAGGCAGAGAGCTCCCGGGTCAAAAGAGATTCCCTTCCACTCCCCGGGGTTGGCGTTCATCTCGTCCCCCTCCTCGTTCTTCAGTCACCATGTGGGCCTGGTCCGAGGATGCTCAAGAGCAGAGAGTAGTTAGTGAGCCTGAAAAGCTGCAGCAGGAGGAGGCCCCAGGGCCGCCGGGGTCAGCTGGGCGTGTGCTGGGCTATTTCCGGGATGGCAGAAGAGAGCAGCCACCAAGCACGTGTGGCCCCTGGAAATGGGCCTGGAAAAGGAGGTCTTGGGAAAGAGGATATGGAGGTGACAATCTTGTGTTGAGACCCTTGAGGGTCCCACTTGCCAGTGACCACTGTTTGGCCTCAGGCGGCCATTGTACCTCCCTGGGCCTCAGTTTCTCCTCCCGCTATTCCCACTGCTTCCACGGTATGATCTTTCCAAATTCTTGACCAATAGCTTAGGATGAGGAGCTGGAGGCCAAGTGTATGACCTTGTTCAAGGTCACACAGCTAAGAGATAAGGAGCCTGGATGCAACCCAGGCCCTCCTCCCCACCTGTCACAGTCCTTCCCATGCTCAAAGGCCCAGCTCCCGCATCGAGTGGGCGCCCCAGAGCAGAGGACCAGCTTGCTCTCAGATGGTTTCCCCAATTAGTCCCATCACACAGCACCCGGGGAGCTCCCTGAGGGCCAGAACTAGGTACCAACCCCTCCCCCAGCCCAGCCCACCACTGAGCACCCAGCGGAGTGGATCTGTGGTTGACGGATGCAACCATTTCCCTGAAAAATAATTAATACCAGCTGGGCGTTTGCAGCCTCAGCTGTTGGGGTGGCAAGTGCTGCCTCGGTTATTTCTGAAATAATTAATGACTGTGCCTGTCTAATCTCACCGGAGGTGTGAGCAGCGGGGGAGGGGGTCGCTGCCTCTGCCCCTCCAGGGGCCTGGAGGGTTATTTTTATCAACTGGGCTCAGAGCCTCCCCTGAGACAGCCCCTGCCTTCCTGCTGTGCAGGCTCTACCACGGCAGACAGCCTCGCTGCTGCCCTGGCCCAACTGGCCCAACTGGCCCGTCGTGTTGCCCCCTCAAGAGGCAGCTCTCGACCCCAGGCCGCGCCTTCCCACACGAAAGTCCGGGTGAACTGTCCCTGCCAGCTCACACCCACGAGGCCACGCTGAGGTTCACAGGATGGTTAGAACCAGAGGTACGTGCAGCCCTACAGTGTCGCCTCCCCCTTGAATCACCCCACTGTGCCTAAGGCCACTGGCTTAGATGTCACATCTACCATGTGCCAGGTGCGCTGGTAGCATCATTTCTGCTCACAACATCTTCCTGGAGAGGAAATTTATCACCCTCACCCCCATTTCCCAGATGGGGACACTGAGGCTTAGAATCCCACAGGTAGTATGCACAGAGGCGGATTTGAAGACCAGGTCTGTTGGGCCCTGGGGCTGTTATCCAGGAAATTAATTCTGGAAAGCCAGCAGGTCAGGGGAAACCAAGCCAGCTGGACTCCCACCCATTTGCGACCCAGCCCAGCCCTTCACATGTGAGGGCGAAGCCTCCCGCGGATGTCGCTGGGGAGAAAAGCCGCTCACCATCTCAAAGTATCCTTCGAAACCAATGAAAATGCCACTCTCAGGGGCCTGAGCAGCTTTCTAGGGACCACACGCCTGGGCGGCCCTGGACCAGCCTCTGCCCAGCCAGCCTCCTTGAGGACAGGGGCTGGCACTGGGTCCCGGAGCCTCTGCTCCTCACCCTGCCTGTGGGTCCCCTGTTCTGCCTCCTGAAACACGCCCCCCCAAAGCCCTTTAAGGAGCTGGGGAGGCTGCATGTTTCTCTGCTGCCGGACAAAGGAGGCCCCTGGAGGGCCAAGCCTGTGGGGTTAAAAACACGGAAACTGAAACTTCTGAGGACACGGAGAACAGCGGCCGACCGGCCAGGGAGGGGTCTCAGGAAACCAAGAGAAGCCCTTCCAGCCACGTCGGAGACACCAAGGGTTTACGCGACAATCTTCCAGACCGGAGTCCTCGGCTCAAAATTAATTAAGCTTTGGGACAAAAAACAAATCAAAGAAATGGTAATTTATTTTTTTAATTAGAAAATTGATGCATGGTCGTGTGTAACGAAAAAATTTCTTCTTTTAACACCTAATAAATATATGTGTGTGGATGTGTGTATAGTGTTAGGGGTTTTTATTTCTTTTGTTTTCTTTCTCTCTTTTTCTACAAAAAAATCATTATTGTTTTGAAACATCCTTTTTTCACTTAACAATATATTATGGGATACATTGTGGACACATTTCCAATATATTTAGATCTGTTTATTCTTTTAATTAATCTAAAATGTTAATAAGTAGTACATTTACATGGTTCAAAATTCCAAAGGTACACCAGAGTACCCAAAGATGAGCTCCCCCCACCCCTCTCTTCTAGGCACCTGGTTATCTCCCCGGAAGCAGCCGGTGTTGCCTCTTTGAGTACGCTTCCAGAACTATGTAAGTGTGGATAAGCAAATATGATATACATTGTCCTTCCCATTTTTATATACTGTTCTGCACCTAGCTTTTTCACTTAATACCATGTCTACAGGTCATTCATGTCCATATGTGACATTTCATTCTTTTAGTAGCTAAAGGCATTCTATGTAGGTACGTAGACTGTCTTCTCCCTTCTGCCACTAACAGACTTTGAGGTTGCTTCCAGTTTTTTTCTTTTTCTTTTTTTGCAGAGGAAGATTGGCCCTGAGCTAACATCTGATGCCAATCTTCCTCTTTTTGCTTGAGGAAGATTCGCCCTGAGGTAGCATCTGTGTCAGTCTTCCTCTATTTTGTGTGTGGGTCACCGCCACAGCATGACCACAGATGAGTGGTGTGTAGGTCTGGGCACCTGGGACCCAAACCTGGGCCACTGAAGCAGAGTGCACCAAACTTAACCACTAGGCCACGGGGCCAGCCCTGCTTCCAGTGCTTTGTTTTTTGCTGTCATAAAGAGTGCTGCAGTGAATCTCCTTGTACTCCTTTCTCTATGTATTTGTGCTTTTATTTCCGTTGGACAGAGTCCTAGAAGTGGAATTGCTGGGTCAGAAAGTATGCGTGCTTTAAATTTTAATACGTGTGCCAGATTATTTTCCCAAAGGGTGTAGCAATTTGTGGGCTCACCCACACTTCCCGATATTTTGTTAATTGCTTACATTTTTGCCAATCTGATAAGAGAAAAATAGCATCTCCTGGTTCTAAAACAGCATTTCCTGGACTTCCCTCTGAGGTTGAGCATCTTTTTATAAGCGTTTTGGTCATTTGCAGTCAACTTCTATGACCTGTCTGTGTCCTTAGCCCATTTTTCTGGTGGGTTCTTTTCTTCCTATTTACCTCTTAGGACCATTTTTTGTATTAACCCTTTGTTTTTATGTGGAAATGTTTTCCCCTAATTTTTTATTTGACTTTGTTTATAGTGTCATCTGCCAAGTTTATTTTTTGTGTAGTCGAATCTGTCAGTCAGAATAATATTTTAAGAAAAAGAAGTTTATTTTTATCTTAAAAGAGAAACGTTTTGAATTTAGATAGTGTAATTTCAACGTGAATGCCAATTTTGCTTGCTAGCCAGATGCTCTGCTATTCTAGTTAACGTGAAAGAGAAAATAACAGAGGTCAGTCCCTCATCAAGCCTTTTTACACTGCTTTATTTCAAATGACTCCCCACCTCCAGATGATGATGACGACGATGACAGCGACGGTGATGATGACGACAAAAACCCCTGTTCTGTGTCAGGTGCTATGCTACCCTCTTCCTTATGCTCTCCTCTACATTATCTCATTTGATCCTTACAACAACTTTCGGAGGTAGGTTTTTTTCCCTTGAAATATAATTCACAAGTCATAAAATTCACCCTTTTAAAGTGTGCAATTCAGTGATGTTTAGTATATTCGCAAAGATGTGTAACCATCACTGCTCCCTAAATCCAGAACATTTTTATCACCCCAAAAAGAAACCCCGTGGTAGGTAGTGTTCTCAGCTCCATTTTACAGATGAGGAAACTGAGGCTCAGGGAGGCGATGTCACCTGGCTGAGACCACACAGCTGGGTCTGGATGGGAACGTAAGCCCCATCGCCTGGGATGGCATCCTCCTGACATCCACTATTCTAGACCATTGGTCAGCAAACTTTTTCTGCAAAGAGCCAGATGGTAAATATTTTAGACTTTGTGACTCATTCAATGGGTAAGTGTTCTTTAGTTACATTTAGGGTGAAACAAGGACAACTTCATATGAGGAAGGAATTTCTAAATGTCCAAAAGTGGGTCAGGATTCTGGGGAGGTATTCCAACAGAGGGCAGGCAAGTAGAAACACTATTTATTTACTTTTTTTTTGAGGAAGATTAGCCCTGAGCTAACTGCTGCAATCCTCCTCTTCTTGCTGAGGAAGACTGGCCCTGAGCTCACATCCGTGCCCATCTTCCTCTACTTTATATGTGGGACGCCTACCACAGCATGGCTTGCCAAGCAGTGCAATGTCCACACCCGGGATCCGAACCAGCGAACCCTGGGTCGCTTAGCAGAACGTGCGAACTCAACCGCTGCGTCACCGGGCGGCCCCTAGAAACACTCTTAAAGGGCTGGGTCCAAACCTGATGGAGTCAGAGACTCTGGGTCAGAGCCCAAAGCACAGACGTGTGCACCATTTTCCATCTCAGCGAGCCGGCGTTGAAGAGCACACCTGGCATCTAGCAGGCCCTTTAGAGTGCGCATTGTGAGGTCTAAAGACTCATGTGCTGCCCTGGCATCTCTGAGCCTCACGGGCCCCAGAGGCCAGTTCCTCTGCTCCATCTGTACATCCCCACCCCAGCGGGAAAGGCCCTCCAGCCTGCCAGTTCCCTTATCAGCTGGGCCAGCTGCAACCCTCCCCGGCCTCAGCCTAACCAGTTTCGACTCGCTGCCAGCGTGCAAAGTGATCCAAACATGCCAATCACGTCCTCCTGAGGGAGCCAGGGCTCACCCGACCCTCTGGTTTACTGCGAAGCCTGCCTCCCACAGCCGCTGCTGGCTCACTCTGTCCACGATGCCACCCCCTGTGGCCCTGTGTGACAGGCCGTGTCCTCCATTGGGGCTGCATGTTTGATTAATAACTTTCTGTTTGAGTTCATCACTCAGGTGTTGTGTGTTCGGCCACCTTGTTCTACTTAGGGCGGGGTCCCTCTCTCACCGACCCGGTGAACAGGAGGGGATCAGAACAGAGGGCATCTCTTTCCCAGCATCCGTTTTTCTGCTGTCAGGGACCTGATTTTCCCTTCGGGACCCTCTCCCCCGACTCAGACATTGTGGTTCAGGTAGGACTGGCTCCAGCCATAACTCAGGCCTGGCTAATTAGCATATTCCCTCCACTTTGCCACAGTGATTGCTTCAGAGACAGGCGCATGACCCAGCTTGATCCACTGAGAGTCAATTCCAGGACTTTTTCTAGAACTGAGAGAGAGGCACTTTTTTCCTGATGGAGTAGTTAAGCAGGTAAGACAGTCACTTGAAGTTACTGGTGGCTGCTTTGTCACATTCCTGCTTTGTTACTTTCTGAGAATGAAGCTGTTATAGTGGAAAACAGAGTCTGGATCCAGCTATACCTGAAGTGGTGCTATTCCTAGACATTTTCCGTTATGTGAACCAATAAGTACCCTCTCTTTTTTTTGCTTAGCCCAAAAGAGTCTTGACTAAAAATACACTCACTTGATGTAAATTGAATGAATAAATGCATTCTCAGTGCTTGCTACACTCCTTGGTAGACCGTAGGTCTTAATCAATCTTTATTGAGTGAAATCCTCCATTTTAGAGAGGAGAAATTTTATCTGCAAGAAACGCAGCCAGCACCAGGGTAAGAAGTCTAAGATCGTGAAAAATTTGAGGCTGCACATTTTCATGTACTCAAGCCACCCACTGAAGCCACCAAGAACCAGAAAGGATTGGTCTGCCTGGGTAGAACCTCCCTGTGTCAATGTCACACATCTCTCGGTGGTCCTGGTCCCTGGATTGGGTCATCCAAACAAAAGGCTTTTATCCCCAGGTATGAATAATGGAGTCAGAGAGCATCACACACTCGGTCAAACATTTGGTCTTCAAGGAAACAAGCCATTGCTAGGTTAGCAGAGCACCACCATGTCTGATTTCTAGTGCAGCTCAATCTAGTACCACAGTTACGGTCCGGGCAGAGAGTGTTAACCCGGGTCCACGGACTTCCAAGAGCTCCACGGACAGAATTCAGGCAGGTTACGGACTAGGATAGGGGAAAATCACATCTGTGTATTCACTCTCTTTTATCTGAGAGTTAGCATCGCTTCCGTTACGAATGAAGGCAATAACCCACACATTACTGGCAATCCCTGTGACTTGGGTTCCAATAAAAATCATAGATGTTTTGAATCACATTATGGTTATTGCAGATGTCTTGAAATATTATGATCATCAAGACTTTGAAATTACAGTAGTTATTAAACCAGCCTCCAGATCTTATTTAATGTGTTAATAAAAAAGCACTTTTATTATTATATCATGGATTTTAAAAAAAAATATTTTGACAACTGTATTTCATTATAATTTGTTTCCTTTGCAACTCTATGTATTTTATTTTATGCATTTCAAATCATGCTCTGAGGAGGAGTCCATAGGCTTCACCAGATTGCCAAAGGAGCCCACAGCACAAAGACACAGGCTGGGAAAGCCTGAGCTGGCCATTTCGTGTTGTTATACCCTCAATCCAGTTCTTAGCCTCAGGGACTCCCACTCTGCCCGTCTATATAAGAGGAACGCTAACACCTATATCGTAAGGTTATTGTAAGGTTTAAATGAAATAAGCCTGGTGTCTAGGCCGCTGCTTACCACATAGAAGGAAGGCTGCATGTGTTTCTTTCCCTTCCTCCATCTCAGGCTGTTATGAGCTGTGGTCCATCAGGAAGTGTTCGGATTGGATGCCAAGAGCTCCCTGGGTTCAAATCCCACTTCTGCCGTTTTCTTAGCTGTGTGATCTTGGCTCTCTAAATCTGCTTCCTCGTCTTTAAAGTGGGGTCATTTCTTTCTAGCAGTGTTACAAGGGTGAAAGATTTTATGTATATAAAATGCCCCACATAGTGCCTGGCGCAGAGTAGGTTCAAAAAATAGAAGCTGCTATCGCCATCAACAGTGCCATCAGTTCCCGTACGAAAAAAAGCTGGACACTGCCTAGCACAAGGGCAAGTCGTCCCTTCTTTGCCAGAGAACCACCCTCATCCTCAGCCCACCCATGAATGGTCCCAGGCACGTTCTCCTAAGTGGCGAGCTGCTGTCTGGCCTTCTCCTCCCCGATCCAGCTTCCCCGAGTCACCCCCTCAGGATGAGCTCAGGAGGCAGCCTGGCACCATCAGCATACAGAAAACACCAGATGGCCAGAGCCAAAACGTCCTCTAGACTTTGTGTTGTACGTGGGGAAACTGAGTCCCAAGGGGGTGAATGGACTTACTCAAGGTTGTGTAGATTTCCTTCAGGGACACGGAGTGAGTTGCTGTCCTCTCTAGAAATTGTTTCATCTCTTCTCTGCATCCTTCCTGCCTGAGAAGGAGAATGAGGGCGTCAGCCCCAGGCATCTCAGGGACGGGCGGGTGAATAATAACGGGCAATAGTGTATGAGCTAGCCCCCAAGCACTTACTCTCGTCCCGCCTGATGTGAATAGCTGTACACACGGCACCTCGCTCCTCCTCACTTCACCTCGTGAAGCGGGTGTCACTATCCCCATCTGACAGAAGAGGAAACCCCAGAAAGGGGCACATATCTCTCCAAGGTCGCACAGGTGGTAAGTGGCAGGGCCAGGGTCTGACTCCAGAGCTGTCTGATCCAGCACATGTGCTCTTTCTACGACAGCATCCCACAGCCCCTTCTGTTTCTCATGTTTATCAAATTCCAACGACACTGTGACTTCACAGTCTTGCAGTTGCCTGGGGTCCACACTGCCCCAGTAGAGGACCCCACTACTGTAGCCTCTCCTAGAAACGCACTGTGCCCTCCACCTCCACCCCCATTGTTGAGAGTCTGTGCCAGCTGCGGCCCCTGGCACGCTCCCATGGAACCCGGGTTCAAGGGGAGCTGTGGAGCTGAGCTGGCCTGCAGCCCGCCCCGGGCACGCTGGCCCTCTTTCTCTGGATGACAGGGTTGCGTGGACCTGCTCATTGTGCTTGTACTTGGGCTCACTCGGATTTGTGCTCAGCTTGCGCCCACACCCTCCACCACGCAAGCAGATGGGCACGTTGTGCCTTCGAAAGAAACATAATTAGGGCAATTTAGCCTTTTCCTCAAAGGACTCTCTTCCTCCGTTCGGGAGGAAATGTCTTGGACCTGCTTTGGAATGTTTGTGGTCCAATGCTGCGGTGCTCGCAGCTGGTCCAGTGTGGGGCGCTGGGGGAGAAAGGGGACATTTTTTGCCTAGCGCCTGGGGCAGGAGGGGAGGACCACAGCTGGGCTGGGGGCGGGGGACTTGCTTTGGGATTTTGAGGTCTCTTTGCCTTTCTTTTTTTTTTTTTAAAGATTCTTTTATTTTTCCTTTTTCTCCCAAATCCCTCCAGTACATAGTTGTATATTTTTAGCTGTGGGTCCTTCTAGCTGTGGAATGTGGGACGCCGCCTCAACACGGCCTGATGAGTGGTGCCGTGTCCACGCCCAGGATTTGAACTGGTGAAACCCTGGGCCGCCAAAGCAGAATGCGAGAACCCAACCACGCGGCCACGGGGCCGGTCCCCTCTTTCCCTTTCTGAGCCTCAGTTACACGTTTGTTTAAAAAAAAAAAAAAGATAAAATAAAGCAATAACTGTGTCAACCTTCAAAAAGAGAAACCAGTTTAAGAGGCAAAGTGTTTATTTGGGATCAAAGAATTGCAACTCAGGGAGCACAGATTCAGGTAGAAACCCAAATAGTGTCCCGATTACAGGAGAGGGGCTCAGGGTTCTTATGGGAAGAAGGGAGGAGGACGAAGGAGTGTCTTCAAGAAGAGTCCATTGGAGCTCGACGAGGGGAGGCTGGGTTTGTCCTTAGACTGGCTTGAGATTCGGCCCTCAGCAAAGTCCAGTTTCATCCGTCCTTACCGACGGGATATTCTTGTCCCCCATTCTCCTCCTCCCTCCCCATTCTCCTCTCCTCCAGCTGACCACTGCGGGGGTAATTCCTTCCAGGTTACTTTTCTAGCGTTTACTGCATTTTTGTAGCTGTACACATGCACAAATGCAGTTTTGGGTACATGAATGGCTCACACCAAACCAACTGTTCTATAATCTCCTTTTCTCGCTTAAGCTGGTTTTTTACCCTGAGAGCTTATCATATCAATACACAGAGATCCACCGAGTGATTTTTTTAAATTTTATTTATTATTATTATTTTTTCCTTTTTCTCCCCAAAGTTCCCGGGTACATAGCTGCATATTTTTAGTTGTGGGTCCTTCCAGTTGTGGAATGTGGGACGCTACCTCAGCATGGCCTGATGAGCGGTGCCATGTCCACGCCCAGGATACGAACTGGTGAAACCCTGGGCCACAGAAGCAGAGCATGCGAACTTAACCACTCGGCCACGTGGCTGGCCCCTACTGAGTGATTATTAATTGCTTTATGGTAGCTCATAATGTGGATATTTAGCCAAAAAGAATGCAAAGGCATTTAGGTCATCGTCATTTTTTTTCCACAATGATACACCTACATCTGTGTGGATGTGTGAGAGAATATTCGTAAGATGAGGCTTAGCAATAGAAGTGTCAAAGAGCTTATTTAATGAGTCACTGCCAAATTGTCCTCCAAAAAATACTGTCCCGACATGCACTTCTCCCAGTAGAGAGGAGGGTCCCATTTCCTCGCACCCTAGCCAATCTTTTTTAAGTTTCTGGATATCACCAATCTTTTGAAATTTCTCCAGTCTGATGGGTGAAAATCAGCTCTAATTTTTCAAAAGTATCTTTCAAATGAATGTTTATTTCTACACGGAATTCAGAAGTTCCTCATGTCTTGAAGGGAACATCTGAGATTTTAAAAGAATGTTTAGGAATCGCAAATATGTCTGTCAATTAATTATCTGTGCCAGAAAGTTCCCTTGAATTTCACAGACTGTCGGCCTGTCTCGTCTTCGGCGAGATGAGAGCTGCTCTTCCCACAATACCTGAAGGTTAAATTTGGAAGTAGCATTCATGTCTTATTATTATTTTTTTCCAAGCCATTTTTTAGAACTTAAACCCTGCCTTTTAGCTTAGCTGGGTCCCAGTGGGGTGGTACGACGGGACTGTAAAGTGATGAGGCTGGCATGTGTGTGGGTTTACAGCATCAGCTCTACTTCTGCTCAATTCGGCATTGAGAAAGAACCCGCTACTTACCAGGTTCCTCTCTGCAAGGAGACTTCCATGCACGTGCACAGCGGAAGAACCACCGGCAACAAGGGCTCGTGAGCTTCAGGGACAAGCGGCAGGAAGGCAGGGAAGCAACTTGGCAGAGCTGTCCGTGGGGGCTGGGCACACTGCTGGCTACTCTCTCCAATCTCTTTTGCGTGTGTGTGTGAGGAAGATTAGCCCTGAGCTAACATCTGCCGCCAATCCTCCTCTTTTTGCTGAGGAAGACTAGCCCTGAGCTAACATCCGTGCCCATCTTCCTCTACTTTAGATGTGGGATGCCTGCCACAGCATGGTGTGCCAAGCAGTGCCGTGTCCGCCCCCGGGATCCGAACCAGCGAACCCCAGGCCCCGGAAGCAGGAGGTGCACACTTAACCCCTGAGCCACTGGGCCGGCCCCTCTCCAATCTCCTTTAATCTCCGTTCGGAAACAGCAATCCCTCCCTTCATACTTTATACTCTTTGTCGTGCTTCCCTATGAATTATGATCTCGTTTGTTCCCTTCCGTCCCAGCAGAGTAGATGTTACGAGTCCTATCTCACAGTTGGAGAAATAGACTTAGACCAAGTGGCCTGGGCCCCAGAGCCGGCTGCCTACATTGGAATCCCCGCCCTGCCATTCATTAGCTGTGTTTCCTACCCTCTCCATGCTGTTTCCTCTCCTGTAAAACAGGGCTAAGAGAGCACAGACCTCCTGGGCTGGTTAGGAGCTCGGTATGGAAGGCATCAGGAAGCCCTCATTAGCTGGTGGCTCTTGTTTCTTCTCCGCTGTCCCCAGGGAGACCTGGGGAGTGATTTCAGCCCTCCGAGCATCAAACTGTTCATGCATAAAATGGGGATGATACTCCCCTCCTCGAAGGCCCCTGAGAAGATTAATGAAGGAATATTTAATGCTGGGCTGGTGCCTTGTCACCTGCTGGCCTCATCTGTTGCTCTGGCCTCAGCCCCTGCTCTCATGGATTGAAATGTTCAGCGGAGTGTGGTCCCAATGCTCTGTTAGCCCAACATCGACAACGGGACTGACAAGATTGTGGAGGGCAGCTGCGTTAACTGAGGATGCTCTCTGCGTCTCTCCCTGAGTCTAGGATGGTCCAACGAGAACCTAGCAGCTTCTCAGAAATAGTCCTAATTTTTCTCCCCTCATCTTCCCCACGGCTGCTGCCTGGAGCCAGGCCCCCTGCTTCTTGCAGCAGCTTCCTGCCATCTTCATCCATCCTGCACCCTAGTTCTGGAGTTTTCTCCACATCACATACCAAGTGCGGAGTAAGCCTTTCAACTCAACGACTGTCTGTTCAAACACCTGATTTTTATTGAGAACTGACTGTGTACCTGCCACTATGCTAAACACAGGCATCGCTTCTCATGCTCCTCACAACACAGGTAGACACTTTATTATACGCATTTTACAGAAGAGAGAGGGTAACTCAGCTGAGGTCGCAGAGCTGGTAAGTGGAGGGTGTAAACACATGAAAATCCTCACCACAAGACTGCAGCTAGCAAAATAGCCCTGTTTTATATTATTTTATTTATTCAAGAAATACCTACTGTGCATCTGGCACGTGCAGGCATCGATCTAGGCCCTGGGGTGGATGGAGTAGACAGGAGTGCAGCAGAAGGATGGTAAATGGAATAAAAATATACCGTCAGGTAAGTGCTAAGCACAAACATCCTGAAACAGGGTCAGGAGAGAGAGGTACCTGAGAGCAGGGTGCTGGGGAGGGCCTCCTGGAGGAGGAGACAGCGGAGAGGAACTGAACGGAGTGAGGGAGCGAGGAAACGGGGCTCGGAGACATGGTGGGGCCTGGCCGAGGCCACCTGGCAAAAACTAACAGCTGACGAAACGGGACTCAGACCCAGGTCCATGTTCTTTCCTCTGTTCTCGCTGCCTCGGCTCTTCCTAAGACCGGCCGGAGCAGGGACGTGGAGTCAGAGGCTCCCTCCTGGCCATCTGGGGACAGAACATCAAAGCGCTTCTCAAACGGCTTTGTCACGGGTTAAACCAGGACACCAGGAACTCAGCTCCTCTGGGGGGACCAACCTCCATGCCGCAAGCACTTCAGCCCTTTGCGTGAAATGATCGGTTAGAGTGATCCACACACACATTTTTCTTCAACAGAACTGATCAGCGGATTTCGTTAAAATAACTAACCTGGCCCCAGCCCCAGTCTTCGTCTGCACTGCTGCAAAATGTGTCCTCCCCTTTGCAGACGACTCACTCTCCAGTGCAGCCCCGAGACATCTAGGAGAGCACAGGGAGGAAGCACAGGCCACAGACAGGCCCTCCTCTGAAACTGCTTCCCTCCATGAATGAAAGCCCCGGCAGCCTGGTGGTGGTGGAGGGGTGAGGGGTGTTCAAATTTAACATTTGATGAGTGCCTACCATCCCCCCTGCCTTTTTTTTTTTTTTTTTTGCTGAGGAAGATTTACCCTGAGCTTACATCTGTGCCAATCTTCCTCTATTTGTGGGTCACTGCCACAGCACGGCTGCTGATGAGCAGTGTAGGTCCACACCCGGGAACTGAAGCTGGCCGCCAAAGTGGAGCAGGCCGAATTTAACCACTAGACCATGGGGCCAGCCCCTAACATCCCCATTTTATAGCTGAGAAAACTGTGGCTCAGAGAAGTGCTGTACTTGCCCAAGTCCACACAGCTGGTGAGCAGCAGAGCCAGAATCCTCTCCCAGGCTGCCTCCCTCCCAGCCTGTGCTCTTTCTCTCAGACACATTATCTCCCTTCTATTTTCCAAGTCCTGTCTTGTTTATTTCCTCCCCTCAACTCTGCAAGAAAGATGCTATTGTCTTCATTTTATAGGTGGATCACGTAAATGGGTTGGTGGAGTTGTCCTCATTTTACAGATGAGGATACTGAGGCTCAGGGCGGTCAAGTATCAGAACTTGAACTCAGGGCCCCTGGCTTTCCGCGACACCCCAGCAGCCCCAGGGAAGATAGTCGGAGTGGTATGAGTGGGGACAATTAGGAACATCAAACTTTGCCTATTTTCTTGGATTGTTTAAACTTTAAATTTGTGCTGCAGAATCTAAGATTTCCCAAGTTCCTGTAGGGAGAGATTCTTGTCTTGGGGTCAGACCAAATGTCCCCTGGGAGCCGAACTTCCCTGCTACAGCTTAAACCCATCACAGGTCGCTCTGAGTGCAGAGAGGCCCCTCCCTCCCTTCCTGGCGGCCTCCAGCTTCAGCCCTGCTGTCCCCTCGGATTTCTAGTCCCCGGGGGAAGCAATCAAGCTCTTAATTAAATTCTCTTGTCAAAAGTCGGGCCCGAGGAAAACAAACAGAGAAACCTCTCCTGCGGGACCTGTCTCTTCCCGGCTCCGAGGTTGATGCCGCGATAGCATCGCTGGCCGCCCTCGGACATCCATCCCTCGCTGCTCCCGGGGAATTTCCTGTTGGCTCCTTCCGCGGCGCGGCCACACCCCGTCTGGCCCAGAGGAAATTGCGGAGGAGGCAGGGGGACGTTATCAGGAGCCTGGTGCGTGTTCCAGCGAGGACTAAGTCTCTGGATTCCAGTCAAGGAGGGAAGTTGGGGGCGGGGAGGCATCAAAGACTGGAAGGACGGGTGGCGGGAGGCACTGAGATATGGGCTCAGGACCATCTCGGCACTTGTCCCCAAGGACAACAGATACCTGACCATATGCACCACCCCCTCTATAAGTGACTCCCATTCTCCCCTGACCACACTCTAATGGACACAAAGAACCATGAGGGAGCTGGCAAGAGCACTGGACTGTGAGTGGAGAAGCCTGGGGTCTAGTCCAGAGCTGTGCCTAACTCCCCGTGTGACTGCTTAACCGTAATCGGAGCAAAACGTGTTGTGTGACTCCATGTGAGGTGTTATGCTAAATCCCACATATGGATGATCTGACTTAATTCTCAAACTTTCTCTCTTTTTTTCAAAGAAAGAGGCTCAGAGAGGTTAAGTGACCAACCCAAAGTCACACAGCTGGTAAGTGGTAGAGATGATATTCAAACCAAGCAGTCTGGCTCCAGAGCTGAAGCTCCCAACCAGACTCTCCAGTTAGCTCCTCCTTTTAGGTCTCAGTTTCTCCATCTGTAAATTAACAGGATTGGGATACTTGAACTCCAAAGATCCTTCCAGCTCTCACAGTCTGTGCTTCGTTCAACACTCAGGGGACCACCAGGCCCTGGGCTGGGAATACAAAGATAAGTAAGGCTTCACCTCTGACCTCATGTTATAAACTCCTTGAGACAGAAATCACATCTTTTTTTTTTTTTTTTGGAAGATTAGCGCTGAGCTAACATCTGCTGCCAATCCTCCTCTTTTTGCTGAGGAAGACTGGCCCTGAGTTAACATCTGTGCCCATCTTCCTCTACTTTATATGTGGGACGCCTACCACAGCATGGCTTGCCAAGCGGTGCCCAGGATCCGAACCAGCGAACCCTGAGCCACCAAAGAGGAATGTGCGCCCTTAACTGCTGCGCCACGGGGCTGGCCCTAGAAATCACATCTTAATTATCCTTGCTGGCCCTGCACCACTTATCACAGCCTTGTGCAAAGAGAAGGCGCTCAAAATATTTGTTGACTAGACGTGTGATTCACAGAGAGGAGCACAGGCCTGGGGCCAGATGGAACTGAGGTCCCACCCTGTCACTACCCTTGCAACAGAAAGTCACTTAACTTCTCTGTTGCTTCATCTAGTGGAAATACACAATGGTCCTTTCCTCCCAGGGGCCAGGCTGTGCCCCCCTTTGCTGGCCCCAGGTCCAAGTTGTGAACTAATTTCCACCGCTGGGGGCAGGCAGCAAACTTGTTCAGCCAGATCCTGAGCTGGGAGGAAGGAAGAAAACAGGGAGACGCTGGGCTTCCGGCTCCCTGAGAGCCCCTCACAGGGCTCTGACTCCCAGGCAGTCCCCGCCCCTCCCCTGCACAGATGTCCCCTCCGTCTAGACAGCTCTCCCCTGAAGAAACTGCAAACCACAGACTGTCTGTTGATAAAGCTTGCCCCAGACACTAGTCCCCTGACACATGATTCCTTCAACCCTGTTCAGAAAAGGGCAAGTCTGGCTCCCACCTCCCAAGTGAAGGGGGCCTCTATAGGAGCTGGAGGGGCTGGGGGCTGCTTCTTTCATTCCTTTGGCCAGCCAGCCAGCCAGCCAGCCATTCATCAATCTTGGATTAAATGCCTACAAGGTGCCAGACCCACGGCTGGGCATGGGGCATACCTGGGTGAATAACCCCTACCCTCTGAAACTCATAATGTTGGGGGAGATGGACACAAATAATTGAGAAAAGTGGGGCATCCCAACTACAATCACAGGGATGGGGGCACTCATGGAAGCTTACCGTGTGCCAGGCACGCACTATGTACTGTGGATGCGTGGTTTCAAGGTGGCCCTCATCCTAACCCCATGAAGCAGGTACTGTTATTGTGACCATTTTACACATGAGCAAACTGAGGCTCACAGAATTTAGATAACCTGTCCAGGGTTGCACAGCTACCGAGTGGTGAAATCTGGGTTCAAACCCAGTCTGATCACTGGGCCTACATTTTTTTGAGGAAGATTAGCCCTGAGCTAACTGCTGCCGATCCTCCTCTTTTTGCTGAGGAAGACTGGCCCTGAGCTAACATCCGTACCCATCTTCCTCTACTTTATACGTGGGATGCCTACCACAGCATGGCTTGCCAAACGGTGCCAGGTCCGCACCCGGGATCCGAACGGGTGAACCTCGGGCCAACGAAGTGGAACGTGCGCACTTAACCACTGTGCCACCGAGCCAGCCCCTATCTCTTTTTTAAAAAAATTATTTTATTGAGGTCATATTGGCTTATAACATCATGTAACTTAGGTGTACATTATTATATATCAGTTTCCGTATAGACTGCATCGTGTTCACCACCAATAGTTTAGTTTTTATCTATCACCATCATTTTTAACCCTTACTCTGCATCGGACCTCCAAGCAGGGAGCCATGACTTCCGCTCTGGAGGAAGGGAAGGGACCCACAGAGAAGGAGAGTGGGAGCTGGGCCTGAGGGATGAGTTGTGCCACACCAAGGAGGTATGAAAGATTCTGGAAAGGAGGGGGATTCTGACCAATGGAAACAGGGATCAGAGCTTTCCAGATGGAAGGAAAAGTGCGAGCCGGGTTTGAGAAGGCAGGATCTAGAGAATGGGAACAGACTGGGAAGCGCCTGGAATGACAGGACAAGGCAGTAGGGAGCTCCTCAGAAGGGAGAGGGGAGGGCCTGGCGACGTCCGGGCAGGGGGCCCCCGCGTTTTGGGGAGCCTGCTCAGTGAAGCAGAGGATGGTGTGGACGGGGCAGGAAGCTGACCAGGGAATTGCTCCAGGCTTTTTCATCGTGTCAGCTGCGATGGGGATGGTGATGGAACTGCAGATGATGCCCACGTGGGGCTCAGAGTCCAGGGGACCAGGGACAGCAACCGCCCTCTCCAGTCATGCCGCTGCCTCCCTCAAAGCCCTTCCCTGCCTCCCCCGTGGCTCTCGGGAGAAAGCCCGGGCTCCTTCACCTGTCATTCAAGGCTCTTCATGAGCTGGCCCCTTCCTGCTCCTCCAGCCTCATCTTGACCGCTTCCCCCGCTCTAGCAATATCTACAGACTTGTGGTTCCCCCAACCAAATTCTCCCTTTAGCCTCCGTGTTTTGCATATACTGTTCCTTCCGCCAGGAACCTCTCGCCTTCCAGTCCCGCCGTGCTGGAGTGCCTCCTACTCACCTTCAAGGTTCAGCAGGAGCTGCCCTCGCCCAGCCCCCAGCTGGGGCGTGCTCTCCTCTCAGCCCCTTGGTCCCCCTGCCCCCACCCAGTGCTGTACTTAACCGCGTGTGGGTTTTCTCTCCTGGATTGTGAGCTTCCTGAGAGCGGGGACTGCGCTCACACATCCGCCGGGCAGGGGGAGGGCTGGAGGCTGAGGTGAGCGCGCTCCAGCAGACCTAGCCTCTTCCTCGGACCAGCCCTCCAAGGGCATTTGCGTCTCCAGCTGCTTTTGTTGTTGAACGAGGTAAGCTTCACCAAAGCGTGCTGAGATGCTGCCCCAGGACTGCGCTCTCTCCTCCCCCTCTGTTCCTCACCCTGGTCAGGGCAGCTGCTGGGCTGTGGGGTCTTTTCAGGGAGGACACACACCCGGGGTGTGTCTATATTCACTCTGCCGGGTGAATTCCCCAACAGCAGGATCTCAGGCTGGGCCCCTGGCGGCAGCTGCAGATGCTTTGGCCGTGTGGACCGGACCCCTTCCTCCTCTACGACTGTTCAACTTGGGGTATCAGCGGCAGCACCCAGTTTGGGAGATGCCTCCATTTGGCATTGCTCAATTTCCCGATTTCCTATTTCAGACAAGAGCCCAGGGCCTGAGCAGAGGGGAGAAGGCCGAGGTGTGGCTGCGGATAACTCCCCATCTATTTGCCTGGGATTCTCACCAAGACAGAAAGAACTTTTGCATTATTAATGACCATTGATCACAGCCTTCCAAAAAAAGAGAGATTGAGAGAGATGAAGGCTCCAGACCAATCATCAGATGGAGAGCAGGGAGGGGGAGGCGTGGAGAAAGGAGGGGCGCCAGGTGGGTAGGGAATCTGTGGTGCAGAGGACACAGAAGGACACTAACAAGAAACCAAGGAGGAGCTGCTGAGTTTGGGGAGCCAGATGTGAACCAGCTGCGTGGGCTGTAAATAAACCAGCGGCAGTGGGTGCTTCTGGCCTCTCCCTACACCCGGCTAAGGAGACTTCACAGAACTGCTGCCAGGGGACAGAGGGTCACTTCAGAATGACAAAGGCTCAACTCATCAGGAAGACAGAACAGTCCTAAGGGTGGATGCACTTAATAAGAAGGCTTCGAAATACGCGAAGAACAAGACAAATGCCCCTGAGGTGTAGACGGCCAGCTCCACCCCAGCTGCGGGAAACGTGGACACGAGACTCGCCCGGGGCTGTGGCTCTTCAGGGGACGCTCCTCGGTCCTCCTCTTTGTGCTCCAGTCTTCTCTCAACCCTGGTTCTCTGGAACCGGGCAGATTCATCTCAGCACCCCCAACACCTGCTGGAACTGGGGGGTTGAGGCCTGCGCTTAGAATCTGCTGTGTGAATGAGGGAGAGTCCTCTGCCTCTCTGATCTCAACTCCTTCTATTGACTCCGCCCCAGAACCCACTGGTCACTGCCCCCCAGGGTCTTAGCCTGGCTGTCCCAAGCTTGGAATGCCTGCCGTGTCCCCGCATTTCTGAGGGCCCACTCCTTGCTCCCTGTCTCTGCTCAGATGGCACTTTCCCAGGGAAGCCTCCACCTCACTCTCTCTCTGCCTTCCTGCCTTGTCGTCCTTCACCCCACTTACCTCTGTACACATTTCCTGTGTTCCACTGACGGCATGCCCGGGAGCTCCACTGGGTCCACATCTGTTTGCTCACTGCCAGATCCCAGGGCCTACAACAAGCCTGACACACAGAAGATCTGCAAACGTTTGTTAAATGAAGAAAAAAAACCCAACTAGGGATGAGCACAGGTAGGGATGGCCGGGGGAGGCTAGGCTGAAAGCAAGGGTCTCTAGGGCTGGGCCCCCTCTCACCGCCCCCTCTCACCACCCCTGCTCCAGACCCAGCCCACCCGCTCTCCAACAGGTGGGGACGAGGGAGCCCTGGGCTGGGACCTTTGCCACCTCCTTTCCTGGGCGCCCACCCACCCCTGGGGCTGGGGCTCGGAGCTGCCCACAGGCCGGGACTGGAAGGGGCCGAGCCTCCCTCTGGGCGGGCGGGGCCCGAGCGGGGAGGGAGCCTGGCGGGGAGGAGCCGCGGGAGGGGCCGCGGAGGCGCGGCGCGCGCGGGAAGGGGCCGCGGTGACCGAGCCGCAGGGCGCAGGGAGGGGCCGCGGGAGGGGCGGGAGCGCCCGGGGCGGGCGGTGCGCGGAGCCCGGCGCGGGCGGCGGAGAGGCGGCGGCCGCGGCGCGAGGAAGCCGGAGCCGGAGCGGGGAGGGCGCGCCAGGGGCAGCACCTGCGTGCGGCGCAGCGGGTAAGCGCTCGGAGCCCAGTGCCGCCCGGCAGGGCAAGGGCGCACGGGGCAGGGCAGGGGCGTTCCTCCTCTCGACGCCCTGCACGGGGGGTGCGCGCGGGGCGGGGGGCCTGGAGCACCGGCCCAGCCCGAGGGGAGCCCAGTCCGGAGCCCCCGGATGGAGGGTGGGCGAGGCGGCGCCCGGAGGCGTCTGCGGGGTCCCGGGCGCGCGTGCCGGGTGCCCCGCGCCAGGGCGAGAGCTGGAGGCGCGGGAGGTGCGCCCCCGGGCAGGGGGCTGCGACGCCCCCATGTGGCCCCAGGTGGCTGCGGGAAGCCGGGCGTGCCCCCTGCAGGCCAGGTCCGCGCGCCGTCCGCGGGGGGCCGCCCCCCTCTAAAGGGAGTTGAAGCAGCGTTCAGTGCGGAGCCTCGGCTTCCAGACCCGGAGCCCTGACTTGCTCTGTGATCTTGGGCAGGTCACTGCCGCTCTTCGAACCTCAGTTTGCACCTCTATCGAATGGAGGGCATACTTCCCCCACCCCGCGGATCCATGGGAATAAGTGAGATGCCTTATGGATGCCTTTTTATAAACTGTAAGATTCTGTGCAAATCCTAGCTAATCACATAACATCCGAACTGGAAGGGCACTAAGAAATCTGCTTTATTGCAGATGGGGAGAGTGGTGGGGAATAAACCTTGCCCAAGGTCACCTTGCTTGTAAGAGAATATGACTGAGGTCCCTTGCCTCTCTACCTCTGGGGAAGTTCAAGGATCAGGAGCAGGGGCTCTCAGGTGGACTGACTCTGTTAGCAAAGAGGACTTGGCTATTTCCTGGCTGTGTGACCTTGGGAAAGCGAATTTAACCTCTCTGAGCCTTGGTTTCCTCCCAGGTGAAATGGGGATAAGAATGCTGGCCTCACAGGCTCTCTGTGCAAGTCAAATGGGGCCATAGCCCAGCACAGGACCTGCCCTGCACAACAGCTTGGTCTTTAGTGGCCATCATCGCTCTGGTTAGGAGGAGCCACCTCTCCATCTCCTTCCTGGAATCGGCCTCCAGTGTTTTCTAACCCAGCACACGTTGTGGGTCTGTGCTCTCCTCTGGACGGCACAGCCACCAGGCCAGGTCTCAGCCTTCCTCTCAAGGACATCGAGGGACCCTTTACCAACAATAGCCAGCAAGGCCACTTGGACAGCTGGGCCTTCTCCAGCCTTTGGTCCTGTCCAGCTGATGGGGGAAGTGGGTGGTTTGCTGTGGAGGCATCTGGGAAGCCAGGACCTAGTGGATGGCATAAGAGGGAGGGGGCTGGCCAGCTGGACGGGCCTGACATGGCCTGGGGCCTCCTCTCCCCATGGTGCCTCGGATGGGCCAGAAATACAGAGGGGCTTCCTCAGAGTTAGTTACCCGATGGATAAATAATGAGGGTGGGGACACCGGTCATCCCGTCCCTCCTAGGCCACACATGGATGACTACTTTTTGGTGAGAGTGATGTGAATATGAGCAGAAATACAGACTCTCAGAGCTGGGAGTTCCCAGGACCTGAGAGGTCCCTCACTGCACAGATGGCTCCCGCCTGAGGGGCAGGGGCCTGCCAGGGTCACCAGTGTCCTCAGGAAGCTGAATTCACTGTTCAGCTCTTACCTTGCTCTCTCAGCAGCAGTTGACATTGCTGACCACTCCTTCCCTCTGGAAACTCCTCTCCTGGCCCCTGTGGCTTAACCGCGTCATGTTTTCCCTCCTTCGTCGTCTCTTGTTTTCGCAGTCCTCCTTTCTGCAGCCGGGAGCTGCTCTGCTCTCCCGAGCGCTCCTCTCCTCGTAGTAGACGCTCTTCCCGGGTGATCCCGTCCACCCCACTGGCTTTAGTTACCACCTCTGTGCACGTGACTCATAAATGTGTCTCCAGCCCGGATGGCTCCTCAGGCTGGAGACCCATCTGCTAATTATCAGGCACTGTTCCAGGCCCTGGGGATTCTAGACAGAAGGCGTGTGTTGGGGTGGGGGGACAAGCAGTAAACAAACAAGCAGAAAATATCAGAGAGTTAAGTGCTCGAATGGGCACAGAGCAGGAGGTTCTGGTGGAGGATGAGAGCTGCTGTGTGTTGGCTGGTCAAAGCCTTGCGGAAGAGGTGAAATTTAGGGGGGGCAGCTGGTAAGAGATGGGGTCAGAGAGGTGGCTGGGGGGCGGGGCCAGGTAACGTAGGGCCTGGTCGGCCATGGTGGGGAGTTTGGATTTCATTCTGATAGGGGAGCCATTGCAGAGCTTCAAACAGGGGATAAGGAAGGCTGTTATTTCTCCAGGGCTCGTTCGAACCTTACTAGACGAGTTGTTCTATATTGACTGGAGCCCACCGGGCTCTGGAGTGGGGAGGGAATAGGAAGTTCTTCAAGGAGCTTCCAGTATTAAGAGACATAGACAAACCTCGAGTCAGGAGACGGTTTAAAGGAGGAGGTTTTGCATCTGGTTGACCAGGGAAGGCTTCCTGGAGGTAGTGGCTTTTGAGAAGGGCCTCAGAGAACAGAGAGCAGATTATGCTAGATACATATAAAGGGAAAGATTGCTCTTCCAGGCAGAGGGCAGTCTGTTGGTCTGAACCAAGACACGAATGCCCCAAATGTGGGTGGAGATGTCAGGGGAGAGGAGACAGAACCTGTAGGGGAGTGAGAGGTCAGGCTAGGGAGGGAGTCTGCGGTGTTCAGAGCAAGGCCCTGGACCTGGCCGCTTACTTGCTGTGTGACCTTGAGCCCGTTGCATTACCCTTCTGAGCCTCAGCTTCCTCATTCATAAAAGAGGAGTAAGTGGTTAAATGCTGGGGAGGAGAGGGAGGGAGGGGGGATTGTAAGGGTTGAGGATGGGTGAAGAAGAACAGGATAAGGCCTCCCCAAGAGGAAACGGGAGGGGCTGGTGCGGATGAGGAGGAGGGTGGCTCCGTTGAGTTTGGGGCCCCTGTGGGACATCCAGGAGGGATGACCAAAGGACATTTGGGGCCAGAGGTACAGAGAGGGACGTCAAAGGTAAAACTGTCAGTGTTCTTTCATTCATTTTTTTTTTCTTTTCTTTTTTTTCTCCCCAAAGCCCCCTGGTACATAGTTGTATATATATACATATATATTTTTTTTAGTTGTGGGTCCTTCTAGTTGTGGCATGTGGGATGCTGCCTCAGCATGGCCTGATGAGCGGTGCCATGTCCACACCCAGGATCGAACCGGCGAAACCCTGGACCGCTGAAGTAGAGTGCGTGAACTTAACCACTCGGCCACGGGGCTGGCCCCTCATTCGTTCTCTGAGTGACTCGTTACTGAACCGCTGGAAGTATCAAGCCGAAACGTACGTGTGAACAAGACCAGGTCCCTGTGCCATCTCGCCGGGAGAGCGAGCCCAGGCACCGGGCTGCAGGGGGATGAGAGAGGCACCATGTGGAGCAAAAACGGGAGGCACGGCCGGCCTGGAGCAGAGGCTGGCCCCACTTGGGTGGAAGGGGTGGAGACCATTGAATTCGGTCCCGAGGGTGAAGTTGGAGTTGGAGGGGTGGATGACGGGGACGGGTACCCCACACAGAGGGCGCTGGGCTCCATGGCGTACGTGTCTCCCCGCCCTTCAGGAACTCAAGTCCGACAGGGAGACAGGCCATCGGCAAGTGAGCCCCGTCGAGGGAGTCCAGTGTGACGGGTAATAAGACCAATGGGGCGGGGAGGAGAGAGTGATCAGTTCCATCCCTAGGGTCCAGAGAAACCTCCAGAAAGGGTGGAGGAGATGAGAGGAAGGGCGTTCCAGGTAGAGGGAATAGCCTGTGCAAAGGCTCAGAGGAGTGAGTGAACCACAGTGTTTTTGCCGGAGGAGGTCTCAGCCTAGCTGACCGGGGCACCTTTTGCTGAGCACAGGTGAGTGGGAGGATGAGAGGAAGGGGCTGGGCTGAGCCACCTCTGGACAGGTAAGCAATAGGACATGGATGCGTGGAGGCAGGGTTCTCCAAGCTTCAGTCCCGTGGACTAGGTGCCCTTTCACACGCTGATTCTATCCATCATCCAGGGCTCAGCCTCAAAGCCACTTCAGAGGGGGATCGCAGGGTGCCGCAGGGTACTTGTCCCTCCCACTTTCCCCTGGCTCCCTGCGTTCTCCGCTGTCATCCTTGCTCACGTCTGTAGTCCCAGGTTCCAGGGCCAGGGCCCCTATAAGTCTTCCTCAGAGCAGGGTCTGCATCTGTGTTGCTCATGCCAGCACGTGGTAGGCTTTAAGTCAATAGCTATTGCATGCTTGAGGAAACAGGCTCAGAGAGGTTGGGAAACTTGCCCAAGGTCACAGAGCTAGTAAGTAGCAGAGCTGGGAAGTAAATTCAGTCTACCTGACTCCAAAGCTGGTGCCGGTAATCACGGCTGTGTTGTGCCTCCCGACGGGGAGAACAGATGGTGAATAGCAGGTTTGGATGTTGTAAACACTAACAAATTCAGTGTTTAATTTCTAGGAAATGAATTCCTATTGTTAGTACCTTGTTTACCCAGTCTGCAGAAGACAGCCCCTCCTCTGTCCTGAAGATGGTTTCACTCCGTCAGCTCAAGTGCCCTCTGGGGACCCAGATGCGCAGCATCTGGAGGGGAGGAGTGGCTTGAGCTCCAGGGCCGGGGGTGCAGCCCTCCAGCTTCTTGCAGAGTGGTCTGCCCCGCCAGTCTGCTCCCAGGATTACTCCCCTAGTGTGGAAACTCAGAGGGGAGCTGGGGAGAGGATTTGAAAATGCCGAAGGCATACGGTGTGAAATGGGCGTGGAACCTCTGGATACTTCTGTCCTCAGTCTCAAATTCCTGCTGCAAGTGGGAGGCAGTGGAAGGAGCACTGATGGCAGTCTGAAGATTTGGTCTCTGCCTGTAACTCACTGTGTGACCTCGGGCAAGTGTCTTAGCCTCTCTGAGCCCCTCTCCCTGTCAGGACCATGAGGGAGTTGGACTAGATGATTCCTAAGAGTCCTTCCCTCTCTGACACTCTGAGATCCTTCTTAACTCCAAGGACTGACATTACTATTATCACTTGCACAGCACAGTGTGGTCCGTGGAGCAGCAGCATCACCTGGGAGCTGGTTGGAAATGCAGAATCTCGGGTCCTGCTCCAGCCCCAAGGCTCAGAACCTGCATTTTTCGTGAGAGCCCTAGGTCGTGCGTGTGCACGTTCAGGTGTGGGACGCACGGCGGCAGCCACGCTCCCCGCTTCTCTCTGTTCTCTGCTGAGAAGGCGGCTGAGGATGGCGAGCTGAGTGCAGCAGCAGGGAGAGCCCGTGTGGGAGCGTGATGGAGCCTGGCAGAGAACAGGTACCCAGTAAAGACGTTCTGAATGTGTGCAGGCCAGTGTGGAGTGAAGAAGGCGGTGGACCTGCCTTCGCTCGGCACCTGTTATGCGAGGTGGAGCGTGGAGTCGAGCAAGCCCCGGTTCCAATCCTAGATCTACAGTGTCCTAGCTCCGGGACCTTAGGCAGGCCATTTCTCTGAGCCTCAGTTCCCTCTCCTGGGATGTGGGAATAATAATAATAGGACAGACTTCAGAGGGTTGTGGTCAGACTTAAATGATTGGATTTGGGGGAAGTGCTGAAAGCAGCGCCTGGGAAATAGTACGCTCTTAATACTGTTGGCCGTTACTTTACTGCTGCTAATATTCCAGCCCCTGCCCACGCAGCGCCCAGCGCTGTTCCCAGCCCCTCCGGTGGACGGCCTTGAGTTCCCTGAGGACAGAGTCCCAAGAGGACCCCTAGGGGGCGCCATCTCCCCTGTCGAGAACCGCTGGTTCTGAAGCCGCTTATCCAGTAGAAATATAGCGCCAACCACAAATGCAATTTTAGGTTTAGAACATTGAGAGGTAGCCATGTGAAAAAAGGAAAAAAAATGAAGTTAATTTCAATTAGATATTTTATTTACCCAGTATATCCAAAACATCACGTAACCAATTTAAAAAATTATTAGTGAGATATCTTACATTCTTTTTTTTGAGCTAAGTCTTGGAAGCCCAGTGTTTGACACTCCCAGCACATCTCAGTGGCTAAGTTTCAAGCGCTCGGTGGTCACAGGTGGCCAGTAGTGGCTGTTGGAGTTTCTCAGCGCCGGCTGTCAATCCCAGCTGCGCCACGTGGTACCTGTGCGGAGAGGGGCTAGGCCTGTTACCTCTCTGCACCTCAGTTTCTCCATCTGTAAAATGGTGATACTGTCTCTGCCCCAAGGGGCAGTATTAGGGGCCGGTGGTGAGAGGTGACAACCCCTTCGCCCACTTTCCCACAAGCACAGAAGGATCCAGTGACTCGGTCACCACAAAGGCAGGAGGCTTCGGATGGCGCGTTTAGTTGCTCAAGGTGGTCCCTTCCTGCTGAAGGCGGGTCGTGAGCCGGTGCAAGGCTACCAGCAGGAAGGGCTTGCGTCCTCGCACTTCCCTGTTGCGGAGGCCTTGATGACAGGCTTTGCCTGTCTTTGATTTTTTAAGATAACCAGATTGTCATGATGAAGCTAACCAGCGATCATCCCGGCGAGCGGTTTTCAATCCTGGCTGCACCTTACAAACACTTGGGGAGCTTTGAAAAATTGCCATGCCTGGGCTCTACGCCTCAGGGGGTGAGGCCTGGACGTTGGTATTTTTTTTAACAATATTTGGATTTTTTTAAGGCTCCCCCAGGTGAGTCTGATGCACAGCAGGAGAATCTCTGGTCTGGTCCCACCCTCTCATTTGCAAGATGGAGAAACTGAGGCCCAGAGGAGGAACTGACTTATCTGAGGTCACAGAGAGTTGGTGGCAGCACCAAGCTGAAGCCCAGGGCTCCCTTCCCAGTCCAGTGCTCCATTCTCAGGGCCCTTCCTCACCACTTCACCCA
This sequence comes from Equus caballus, assembly GCF_041296265.1. Lineage (NCBI taxonomy): Eukaryota > Metazoa > Chordata > Mammalia > Perissodactyla > Equidae > Equus > Equus caballus. The sequence continues at coordinate 31,606,704 of NC_091685.1, forward strand.
GCCCTTCATAGGCATTTATTGATCTCTTGCTCTGGGCCAGGTGTCAGGGCCGTGGGGTTAAATAAGACGTGGTCCCTGCACTAAGGGCCAGCAATGGAGACAGGCCAGTGTGGTGAGAGCTGGGGTGGTGGGCGTCCAGGAGAGGGGGCCCTAACCACGCCGGGCTGGGGAGGTTGGGGAAGGCTTCCTGGGAGATGCCAGAGTTTCTCCTGCAGGGCCACTTGGACTCAGGCAGCCAGAGGGCTGAGGAGAGGATCCTTTCCAGGCAGAGGACGCAGCAGGGACAAAGGTTCAGAGCGGGAAGCAGCACGGGCACAGATTTGGCAGCAGGGGGCTGGCAGAACAACAAGCAGATCGGTGTGGCTAGAATGTGAGGGTCACGGCCAGCCAGGTCAGGAGATGACACCGGCAGTGTGAGTAAAGGCCAGTTTGTGAAGGGTCTCTTAAAGCAAGCTGTGGAGCTGGGACTGAATCCCAGGTGCAGTGGGAGCCACCAAGGATATTAGGGGAGTGACATGCTCAGACTTTTACTTAAAAGGAAGATTCTGGGTGTGATTGATGAGCGAATAGAGAAGGGGCAGGAGTGGAGGCAGGGAGACCATTTATGCCAGAGAAGATGGTGGCCTGAAAAGGATGGTGGCGGCAGGGGTAGAGAAGGGAGAAAAGAGCTGTGGCAGAGTTAGGTTTAGCCAATAGAATTGACAGAATCTAGTAATTCGGGGAATGAGAGGACTGTATCAGTCAGCTGTTGCTGTGTAACAAGCCACCCCCAGACTCAGTGGGTTAAAACAGCAACATTTGTTACTGCAACTTGTGCATCTGGAGACTGGCTGATTCAATCTGAAATTGGCCGGGCGTTTCTGCAGACCCTCGCTGGGCTCACACCTGCGCCTGCCAGTCCACCGAGGATCTCTGTTCTAGGTTGGGTTTGGCTGGGGCAGCTCTGCCCCCTGCGTCTTCGTCTCGCCCCTCAGGCCCAGTGGGCTAGCCCACATGTGTTCTTCTGACAGAGAAGGCGGAGCGCAGGCAGAAACATGCACAGCCTCTCGAGGTCTAAATTTGGAACTGGCTCCCTGTCACTTGTGCCTCATTCTCTTGGCTATGGCTAGTCCATACTGAACCCCGAATTGAGGGACAAGGAAATATACTCCTTTGGATAGAGGAGGGTGGGGGCAGTTGGGGTGGTAGGAGCGCTGAGCTGAGCTGGGGGGGACGCTGAACTTGGTTATGTGATCTTGGGCGAGGCACCCACCTCTCTGGGCATCAGCCATCTCGGCTGATTAGACTGGATTACGTCACTTAAAAAGTTCCTTCCAGGGGCCGGCCCAGTGGTGCAGCGGTTAGGTGCACACGTTCCATGTAGGCGATCTGGGGTTCGCCGGTTCGGATCCTGGGTGTGGACATGGCAGTGCTCATCAAGCCATGCTGTGGTAGGCATCCCACATAGAAAGAGGAGGAAGATGGGCATGGATGTCAGCTCAGGGCCAGTCTTCCTCAGCAAAAAGAGGAGGATTGGCAGATGTTAGCTCAGGGCTGCTTTTCCGCCAAAAATAAAAAGTTCCTTCTAAATCTTGTTTGCCACAGAAAGACTGTTAATTATAACTCGCTATAATTTATGGAGCATTTCCTGTATGGCCAGTGCTTGCTGCTCAGCTCTCTCAAACGTAACAGCCATATGACATTGGTACTGTATCGTCCCCATTTTCCACATGAAGAAACTGAGCTCCAAGAGGTTCAATGACGAGCCCCAGGTCTCCCTTTGACCAGCAGAACTGGGACCTAAGATTCCTAGGCACTTAACCCTATTTTTGGGGGTAAACTTTTTACAAAAACAAAAGTGCCCCACACACAAGGATATAGCCTGATGAATTTTCACAAAGTGAGCACACCCAGCTCAAGAAACAGCACGTGACCGGCACCCGGAAGTCCCTCGTTCTCCTTCCCAGTCATTGCATCCTCCCCTCCAGGGCAGCACACCAGCAGGACTGCCGGCAGTGGGGGTCACTTTTGCCTGTTCTTGAACTTTATGAAGTTTGAATGACACGTGGCATCATAATGTTGAGTTTCCTCTGCTCTGAGTTGTGTCTGGGGGAGTCGTCCGTGTGGTCATGTGTAGCTGGGAGCTGGGGTTCATTCTCACTGTTGTACAATATTCTACTGTATGAATGTGCCACAATTTCTTTATCCATTCTACTCTTCTTTAAAGATTTTATTTTTCCTTTTTCTCCCAAAGCCCCCCAGTACATAGTTGTATATTTTTAGTTGTGGGTCCTTCTAGTTGTGGCATGTGGGACGCCGCCTCAGCGTGGCTTGACAAGCGGTGCCATGTCCACGCCCAGGATTCGAACTGGCGAAACCCTGGGCCGCCGAAGTGGAGTGTGTGCACTTAACCACTCGGCCACGGAGCTGGCCCCTATCCATTCTACTCTTGATGTTTGTGTAGTTTCCGGTTTGGGGTTGTTAAGTAGTGCCGTTATGAACAATTTATCCACACGTCTTTTGGCGGACATGGGTACATGTTTCTGTTGGGCGTATCACTGGGAGTGGAAGTTCTGGGTCAGAGGTTTGGCTACTTTTTATTTTCTACATTTTCCAGATTCTATAATTAGAGAAACTGAGGTGAAAGATTGACTTGCTCAAGAAACTGATTAGAGGGGCTGGCCCAGTGGCATGGTGGTTGAGTTCACGTGCTCCGCTTTGGCGGCCTGGGGTTCGTGGGTTCGGATCCTGGGTGCAGACCTACACATCGTTTAACAGGTCATGCTGTGGTGGTGTCCCACATACAAAATAGAGGAAGATTGGCACAGATGTTAGCTCAGGGACAATCTTCCTCAAGCAAAAAGAGGAAGACTGGCAATAGATGTTAGCTCAGGGCTAGTCCTCACAAAAAAAGAAACTGATTAGATTTCAAAACTTGCACTTAGAGTTAGATGGATGGATGGATAGATAGATACATACACACACCTCCATGTTAGAACTTTTCAGTCTCCCCCACATATTTTATTTTGCCCTCATGAAAACCCTGGGAGATAGACTTGATACCCTGGTTTTACAGAGGAGAAACCCGAGGCTGTGGGAGGTGCCATGCAGTAGAGAGGACGAGATGAAGTAACAGCTGGGGAGGCACTTTGTAAAATGTAACGCACTCTTCAGATCTGTGGAGAATGATTTCCCATCCAGGGCTCACTCAAGCGTACCACACAGCTTCTAGAGAAAGAACAGACACGAATTCCTCTGTGGGGGATTTATTCTCCTGCCGCAAATCTTTATCACAGAGCCTTGGGTTTTTTTCCTCTAAAAGGATGAGCCTGGCTTCTGAGGATGCATTAAACCCATACATCTTCTTTGTTTCTGGCAAGGTTTTATGACTCACTTAGTCAGAATAAAGATCCTTCAGAAAGGGGAGGTGACTGATCTTCCTGCAAACGGAATGTGCCCTGGGTGGGAAGTTTTAGTAAAGAATGATTAAAAGAACACCTGCTGGGTGGCAGCCCCTGTGCCGGCCTGTCATCCCTCCATCACCTAATCCACATAGCCGTTCAGGAGAAAGGTGCTCTTGCCCCACTTTACAGAGCAGGAAGGAAAGCCCAGGAGGAGAAATGGCCTTACGTCCCACGGTAACAATTGTTTGGTGGGAAGGAACTGAAAATCCTCTGTTTTTTACTGTATCTCCGGGCCTGCTCTGTCCATTTGAATCGGCTCAACTAGGAAAAGTATGAGTTGGTACAAATGAGGTTTCCTGGGGATGGAGGTCGCTTGTGGACATCTAAGGACAGGAAGGCAGGTGGTTCCCCTCGCTCTCTGCTTTCTCTGTCTGCTCCATTCTCCTGCCTCTCTCTGCGGACCTGTTTTCTTTGTTTCCTTATGGCTTTTCTGCTCCCCCCAAACTCACCCTGGCTTTGGTCATGACTGTGACCCAACTCCAGCCTCAAGATCCTTAGCTTTCAGGTTGCTCCCCCTCCATCGTCCATCTGCCTAGCTGCTCACAGTCTCCATTCTAAATTCCCAAGAGAGAATCTGATTGGCTCATTTGGGGTCACATGTCCACCCCGGTCCAATCAGCTGTGGTGAGAGGTGGTCCATGGCACAAGTTGGGATGGGTACCCAGATTTGTCTGCCTGCTTTTTCCCCTCCGCCCCTCTGTGGAGATGCTGGAACTGGGGGTGCATGGTCTGGCTGGAGTCCATGTGATCTGGACTCCAGGGGAGACGCTACTGCTGTGGTGGCTCCCAGGAGTGTGGTGGGCAGGGGAGAAGCTCCTGGATGGCTATTAGTTCTGACAGTGGCAGACATCACTCACCAAAATGGACAGTGACACCTCGTTTCTGGTGTGAAAAGAGAGCTTGTTGCCTGGAGACCTGAATTTGGTGGGACACATCATAGAGAAAGCAGAGAAGTCATCAGTTACTGTGTCGGGCATTTGGATCCATGATCTTACTAGTTCTCCTCAAACTCCTGTGAGATATGGATTATCGTCTTCATCACTGAGTCTGTGCAGGCTGGGAGAGCGTAAGTGACTTGCTCAATGGCCATAGCGAGAAAGTGGAGCAGCGGGAGTTGGGACCTGAGCCTGCCTGACTTAAAATGGATGCTTTTAGCCACTGCCCTCCATCTTTGTCACCATCCTTACATCTGTTCAGGACTCTTCAATTTACAGCACATCACATACGTGATCTTATTGGAACTACTAAACACCCCTTTGGGGCAGCACAGCTATGCTTATGTTCCTGTTTTACCAAGAAAGAAACTGGGGGTCACAGAGAAGTTGTGCTTGCCCGTGGTTACCCCGCTGGTCAGTGGCAGAGCCGGGACCACAACCCACATCCTCAGGATTAAAACATAACAATAGGTACTAATGTATCAAAATGTATCAATGTTATTGCTGGTAGAGTGGTTCTTTTTTTTTTTATAATGTACGAAATTGATTGTTTAGGAAAAATTACAAATATATCACTCTCTACAAAAGAATATATATATATGTATATATATATAACATACGTATGGTTTGAAGAAGAACAATAAATATCCTTATACCCACCACCTCCTTAAAGAATAGAACATCACTGATATCTTTAAAACCCCTCCACCATTCCATTCCCGCATCCTTTCCCCTCAGGGGTAAGGTAACCACTATCCTGAATTTTATATTTAACGTTTCCTTGCTTTTCCTTATGGCTTTGCCGCTGTATTTATGTCCCTAAACAGTTTGTTTCTTCCCACACGTTTCTGGCTTCGGCACTAAGTGTTGGGTTTGTGAGAACCACCCACTTGGATGCACGCGGCCTTGGTTTACTCGGTCTTGCTTCCCTGTGGCACTGCATTGTCACCATAGGCCACGTCCTACCGTTCTCGTGCTGACAAGCGTGAGGGTGGTTTCCAGCTGTTTGCTGTTGCAGTCACTGCTGCAGTGGCCGTCCTTGTTCCTGTCTGCTGGTGAATACATAGGAGAGTTTCTGTGCCGTGTATCCCTGGAAGGGAAATTACTGGGTCGTGAGGTAGTCATTACATCTTTAGCTTTATGAGATAATACCAAATTGTTTGCTAACGAGGTTCCTCCAGTGTGTACTCTACTAGCGGTGGGTGACAATTCCTGTTGCTCCACACCCTCACCCGATCATGTGACATGATGAGATTTAGAATTTTTTACCCTCTGCTGGGTGAAAATGATATCTCATTATTATTTTGATTTGAAGTGTGATGGGAGAGAGGTAGTTGCTTATGGGGCTGCGGTCTGTATCTCCAAAGGCAGCTGGATTGTGGGAAGTTCCCCCAACTTTGTCCAGGATGGGTAAGGACAGGGAGACGGGCCTCGGAATCATGTAGCTTCCTGCAAAGCTCCAGCCCAGCGTTTCTGACCGAGGCAATCCACCGTGTCCTTCCTCCCAAGATATCACCCACCAGCCTCTCAGGCCATTCCGAGCCCACGCCTTTCACTGAATGAGGTCATCGGAATGCCTGGAACCCAGGAGTGACCGCATGGGTTTATGGAGCGAGCACACAGCCTTCCGTGAGAAATGATGGCACCTCGCTCACCCAGACTGTCTGGAAGGAAGAAAATTCCAAACAGTCCAACCCGACTTCACATTTTCCATGTGAACCAAAGTGGGAGGAAAACTTCAGCCAGAGGCTTTTGGGGTGCAGCCTGGGGCGAGGGCGGGGCAGGGTGGATCATTGTTCTCGCCTCTCACCGCCTCTCACCGCCTCTCACCTTGACATCCCAAACCGGTTCACTCCTGGGAGCGCTTGTGCCTCGAGCCTTTTCTTCCTGGACTGGAGCAGTGTGGAGAAGGGAGATTTCGAGAGAAAACTGGCCCTGGACCCAGTTCTTTCGCTTCTCGCTGGGTGACCTTGGGCAGGTGACATCACCTGTCTGAGCATCGCTGGCTCGTTTGTAAGTTGGGGCCATTCTTCCCACTTCACAGGCTGGGTGACTCAGCCCCAGGGCTAAATAACTCAGTGCCTGGAATGTAGCAAGAACTTTATGGAAGATGTTGGGAAAATATCCTTCAAACGTTGGGAAAGTTTTGGAGCAGGTGGTTTAAGGTTGGTGTTCTTAAAGTGAGGCTGTTTCCCCTCTTCTGGCAGGTATTTTTGAAAGATGAAGCACCCACAATTTTGGGGAATGGGAGGGAGAAAAGAAAATGGGTCCTCAGGGGCTGGCCCCATGGCTGAGTGGTTAAGTTTGCATGCTCGGCTTCAGCAGCCCAGGGTTTCGCTGGTTCGGATCCTGGGCACGGACATAGCACTGCTCATCAGGCCATGCTGAGGTGGCATCCCACATGCCACAACTAGAAGGACCCACAACTTAAAATATGTACAACTTTGTACTGGGGAGCTTTGGGGAGAAAAAGGAAAAATAAAATCTTAAAAAAAGTGCTCAGGGCTTTTATTTTTGCAGTTAATTTCTTTGTGTAACAAAACAATGGAGGTTTTTCTTTTTCTTTCTTTTTTTATTTTATTTCGAGAGTCGTGCATGCTCACTTTAGGAAATTGGGAAAATTCATATGAATGGAAGAAAGGTCACCTCCCCATTCCCAATTCCTAGAGAAATTCTTTGTAACATTTGGTTATCTTTCGTGGTGACCTTTTTTTTTTTTTCTGTGCACAGAGTTATTTTGTTTCGTTTCCATTCTTGCTGAATGCATAGATGATTTCTGATGCACAATTTACAGAGCTGATTTCGTGTACTTGTGAAAGCCTGGGATGCTCCCAACAGCTCTGAAACTTTGCCCGCTCTGGGAACTGTGGGGTGGGGCACTCTGCCTTCCTCTGCATCCTCCTGACACTTGTGAGACACTTGCCAGTTTCACTACACCTCTGCCAGCCACAGGCAACATCCGTTCAATCTTACAGTTAATTTCAAGTGTCCAGACTGTCATTCTAGAACCTAACTCTTGACTTTTCTTCTTCTTTAAACCCTAGGGCTTCCGAACACGTGCCCTTCTCGGTGAACCCACAGTGCTCTGTTTGTTTGCCTTCTCTCAGCTCACGCATTCTTCGAGGCTTGGTAACCGGAATGTTTTGTCTGTTCAGGCTCCAAACAGTCAGTGGGATAGGAACCAAAGTGAAGTACCTCTTGCTGTGTCAAGATGAACCTGGGAAACTGGCAGCCGTTGCCTGGACTGCTTCTCTGAATCCTCTGGTACATCTTTTTGTCTCTAGTTTTAAAAGTTCCCCAGAGGTCACCCGAAACCCGGAATCTTGTCAGAATAGGATGGCGGTCATTCTACAGTTCTCATTAAACACATTCATCTCTCAAACTTTGGAGGGAGCCAAAAGGCCAAAAGCAAGAATTCCAGAGCATTGCCTACACTGGTCTGTTACCCTGATAAATGTCTAACAAATTCGGTATGTGTCTACGGGGCTTGACCATTTGCTGGGCAGAGTTCCAGAACAGTGAGACATCTTGGAATTCATCTGGTTTAGGAAAGACTTTTAACTACCAGCTGGGAGTCACCTCAAGTGTTCTGTAAATAGTCAAGTCTTGAGGCCTTTGCTCTGTGGTCTGTTCTGATGGATGGCTCCCCACCGAGTGAAACAGAAGGATGACCTTGTTCTGTGAGCAGGACGATAGTGAAAGAAGGAGCTGTGTGTGTGGAAGTCTGTGGGAAGAGGGAGCCATCTAGAATGTCCCCACCAAACCAGTCAGTGGAAGGCCTTCTCCAGGAAGGCTCCAACAGATCCCTGAATGCGACGGAAACCCCAGAGGCTTGGGATCCAGGGACCCTCCAGGCCCTCAAGATTTCTCTTGCTGTGGGCCTTTCCACCATCACATTGGCCACAGTCCTTTCCAACGCCTTTGTGCTTACCACCATCTTTCTCACCAGGAAGCTCCATACCCCAGCCAACTATCTCATTGGCTCCCTGGCCACGACTGACCTCTTAGTTTCCATCTTGGTCATGCCCATCAGCATTGCATATACCACCACCGGTACCTGGAGCTTTGGCCAAATCCTATGTGACATCTGGCTGTCTTCTGACGTCACGTGCTGCACAGCCTCCATCCTGCACCTCTGTGTCATTGCTCTGGACAGGTATTGGGCCATCACTGATGCGCTGGAGTACAGTAAACGCCGGACAGCAGGCCATGCGGCCACCATGATTGCCATTGTCTGGGCCATCTCCATCTGCATCTCCATCCCACCACTCTTCTGGCGGCAGGCCAAAGCTCACGAAGAGATGTCAGACTGCCTGGTGAACACCTCTCAGATCTCCTACACCATCTACTCCACCTGTGGGGCCTTCTACATCCCGTCCGTGTTGCTCATCATCCTCTATAGCCGGATCTACGTGGCGGCCCGGAACCGTATCCTGAATCCGCCATCGCTGTACGGGAAGTGCTTCACCACAGCCCATCTCATTGCAGGTTCTGCCGGGTCCTCGCTCTGCTCTCTCAACCCCAACTTTCATGAGGGGCAGTCTCATTCGGGCTCCCCTCTCTTTTTCAACCACGTGAAAATCAAGCTTGCTGATAGCGTCCTGGAACGCAAGAGGATTTCCGCTGCTCGAGAAAGGAAAGCCACTAAGACCCTGGGGATCATACTGGGGGCCTTTATCATCTGCTGGCTGCCCTTCTTTGTTGCATCTCTGGTCCTCCCCCTCTGCCGGGACTCCTGCTGGATCCACCCAGCCCTCTTTGACTTTTTCACCTGGCTAGGCTATTTAAACTCCCTCATCAATCCAATAATCTATACTGTGTTTAACGAAGAGTTTCGGCAAGCATTTCAGAAAATTGTCCATTTCCGGAAAGCCTGCTAGTCTTACTTGGTGGTGATTCTTGTTATCTTTTGTATCTTGTAACCCGAGTGGGGGTGTCTTTTTATTTTTCCTGAGATTTGGGTTAATCCTGATATCTTGAGTTTTGGTTCCATCTAGAGAATTGTTCAGCATTCTTTTTTCCTGTTGTCTTCTTGACTTCTGAGCCACCAAAAGCTGGGCAGCTGTGGGAAAGGGGACAAGACTGAAAATTCCACTTAGCATAATTTTTCATAGTTCATCCGTGTTGGAAGTAACATGACCCACAGGATTCCCCGTTGATGCAATTCAGGCGGAAAGCTGTCTGACTCTGTAGAAAGATCCCAGGCTCAAAGGGAGGGCTTTCTGGTCTACCTAAGCTTTGTATGGAGCTCAAAGAGGGTAGGTGAGATTAATGACCTGAGTTGAAAAAGAATTTGGAGTCAGGATGGAGGGGTCTCCATTCCATGTGGCACCTTGATGGGAAAATAGCACCCAGGGATTTCTTCCACTGAGTCCTGCTTAGGTTGACTCTCTCCCAGTTATTCATGGGTAGAGATTCATTATTCAAGGTGCAGCGTTATGGAGTGATGGAGAAAGATTCAGAAGCTTGGGCAGGAAAGCAGGATGGTTGGAACCAGATCGACCATCCTGTACCCTTCCTCGTTCCCCAGTATCTCTGCACCATCTTAACGTTCTGACGTTAAACCCCACCGTCACCCGCATCAAGGTAGCTTGACAGGCTTCGGACCCACCAAGCTTTGAATGGAACACCATTGTGAATTTTTTTCTGAATTATTTTTTTACATCCTATTCTCATCAGAGATCTTAAGATGTTAAGTCTTGTCAAATAAAAAGCATAAGACATCATGATAAGTGCAGTCTTCGGGTAATTTTTCCCCCTCTCCTTGGATGTAGAAACCTTCCAGTTCAGTTGTCTCCAGCATTTATTGAGCACTTACCACAAGCCAGGCCCGGTGCCAGCCACTGCTGTCTGTTATCTGCCTGGAGCCTCATCACAGTGAGAGTCAGTGTAATTGGATGATTAAAGCTGAGGACCTGATGCCTTAGTTCGAATCCAAGTGCTACCAATTTCCAGCTGGGTGAGCGTGGACAAGTTTCTTAATCCTTTGCCTCACTTTCCTCACCTGTGAAATGGGGATAATAGGTATGTCATTGTATAAAAACAACAGCCACTATTTATTGAGTGCCTATAATGCTCCTTACATACAGTTTCTCATTTGCTCTTCGTCCTCAGTTTATAGATGCAGTAAAGAAACTTGCCTGTGGTTAGGGAAGCTTTCAGAAAGAGGCCACACTTCAGCCGACTCCCAAAAGAGGAGCCCTTGTGGGCTGAGAGGCCAAGGAAGAGGAGGTGTGATGAGGCCTCTTGGAGGAGATGGGGCACAGCAAAGGAAGGTAGGGGAGGTCACGCCAGTCGGAGGGAAGAGCAGGAACAGAGCCTGGGAGGCCTGTGATGCTCGGCGGAGTCTCTGGGCATGGGGAGAAGAATGAGAGCCAGGAATATGGGCTATCAGGAAGGGCGGGGTACCCAGAGAAGTCTTGTGCTGACCTTAAAGCTTCTGCTGGACATCTCGCAGTATGGTCCCTGGCCATCTGCATTCGAGTCTGCTAGGGAGCTTGTTGACGCTGGATTCCTGGTCCCCGACTCAGATCCACGGATCAGAATCTCTGGCAGTGAGGTCCAGGAGACTGTGTTTTATCTAAGCCTTTCTCCCACTTCTTGCACTAGGAGATTTCTATGTCTCTAAAGTTTGGGGACCACTGAGTGTCTTGCTCACACTGTGAGGCTCCTCCCCGAGCCTGGAGACGCCTCCCAGCACGTTCACTGCTCCCCTCTCCCCTGCTATGCCCTTTCCTACCTTCCTTTGAGGCTGTGCTCTCCCCCGTTTCCTCCATCTTCCTTTGGGCCATCGTCCTGATTTGGGAAAGATCAAGAATTCAGAGACTGGACAGGGAATTACAGTGTTGCTCAGTGGTTAAGGGCACAGGCTTTGAAGTCAGAAACACCCAGAATTGAATCCCAGTTCTACCATTTATTAGCTGTGTGACCTGGGACAAGTCACCCAACCTCTCTGTGCTCCAGTTTCTTCAACCATTAAATGAGGTTGTCAGTATCTAAGCCATAGAGCCTTGTGAGGATTAAATGAAGTAGTGATTGTAAAATGCTTGGCACAGAGCCTGGCCCATAAGTGCTGAGTACAATGCCATCCGTGAACACTACGTGAGAGCTTTGAGCCGATTACAAAAGAAGCTCAAATGCCGCCTCCTCAGAGGCCCTCCCTGACTAGAACAAAGGTTGGGAAACTTTTTTTTTTAAGACTGGCACCTGAGCTAACGTCTGTTGCCAATCTTCTTCTTTTTTTCTTCTTCTCCCCAAAGCCCCCCCAGCACATAGTTATATATTCTAGTTGTGGGTCCTGCTAGTTGTGGCATGTGGCATGCCGCCTCAGCATGGCCTGATGAGCGGTGCCATGTCCATGCCCAGGATCCGAACCCACGAAACCTTGGGCTACCCCAGCGCAGCACACGAACTTAACCACTCAGCCACGGGACCGGCCCTTGGTAAACCTTTTGAAAACAACTTTATTGAGATATAATTCATACTCCATACAATTCACTCATTTAAAGTATACACTGCCTTTTAGGATGTTCACAGAATTGTATAACCATCACCACAATCAATTCTCATCACCCCAAAAAGAAGACCTGCTCCCTGTAGCCATCAAGCCCAGCCTCTGTAGTCCTAGGCAGCCCCTAATCTCCTTTCCGTCGCTATAGATCGTCTGTTCTGGATGTTCACACAAATGGACTCATACGGTACGTGGTCCTTTGAGGCTGGCTTCTTTCATTGAGCATAAAGTTTTCACAGTTCGTATTGTAACATGTATCACTATTCCATTTCTTTTAAATTGCCAGATAATATTTCACTGTATGACTAGACTATGTTTTATTTATCCATCATCCCTTGATGGACATTTGGGTTGTTTCCACTTTTTGGCTATTGTCAATAATGCTGCTATGAACATTCTTGTACAAGTTTTTGGGTGGACAAATGCTCTATTTCTCTTGGGTAATACCTAGGAGCGGAATTGCTGGGTCATGGGGTAACTCTGTATTTACCCTTTTGAGGATCTCCCAAACTGTTTCCCAGAGTGGCTGCACCCTTTCACATTTCCCTTAGCAGTGCGCGAGGCTTCCAGTTTGTCCGCATCCTCCCTGGTACTTGTTATTATCTGTCTTTTCGATTACAGCCATTCTAGTGGGTGCAAAACGGTATCTGGTTGTCATGGCAAGCTTTTTTTTTTTAAGGGCTAGATAGGAAATATTTTCAGCCTTGCCAGTCATATCATCTCTGTTGTAATTATTCAACTCTGCCGTTGTAGCGTGAAAGCAGCCTTAGATGATATGTAAGTAAACGAGCTTGGCTGTATTCCAATAAAATTTTATTTACAAAATAGGTGGCAGCTGTAGTCTGTAGTTTGCAGACCCCTGATCTGGAAGAGCATCGGCCTTTGCTCTATGCCCTTCTCCGGCTTTATTTTTTTTTACACTTATTACTGATGCCAATATATATGTATTAGTTCTTGCTTGTTGTCTGTCTGCCACCTCTAGAGTGTCAGCTTCTGGAGGGTGGGGATCTTGATCCCCGGGACAGCACGGTGCCCGGCACGGAGAAAATGCTCAATAAATATTTGTTTGAACGAATGACTGACTGAATGAATGAATGGAGCACCATTTCCAAGTTTATAGATGCCTTATTCTCAATGTCTGTGTCTTTAAAGTTTTAGGAGAAGGGGACGGGCCCTGGGGCTGGAACGGCACGGATCTTGAGATTTGGTGTCAGGCAGACCTAGGTCAGACTCGGAGCACTTCTGACCTGTGTGTAGCCGAGGCAGGAGGTGAGGGACGAGGCTGGGCGACCCCCGTGTCCCCAAGGAGCCAAGGCTGGGGCTGACCCCTTAGCCTGTACTCAGCCCAGCCCCCCGTCCTTCTGCCCAGATGCCCCCTCCTCCGCAGTCTCTCCACAGTGACACTCAAAAGATAGGCCAGCTTAAGGGACAGACCAGCTGTTTTCTGGCCTTTGTTACAGTTGCCTGAAAGCTGCCCGTTTGCTTATGGTGCCTGGAGAACTGCACCTTAATTAGGCCACCTGAAGGTCAAATTAATAATGAACTTGTTTCCAGGACCACAGAGGAAGTCTGTATTTGGGGCTTTTATCCTCCACCCTTTCCCGCTCCCCCACCATCCTTGTCATGCTCCTCATTCTTTCACACTTAGTCATAGACACACACACAGCTTGGTGGTGACATGCAGGCAATGGGGGAGAGCCGAGCCTGGTCTAGGATAGGACTCTGCTAATTTCCTTTTTTTTTTTTTTTTTTGAGGAAGATTAGCCCTGAGCTAACTACTGCCAATCCTCCTCTTTTTGCTGAGGAAGACTGGCCCTGAGCTAACATCCGTGCCCATCTTTCTCTACTTTATATGTGAGACGCCTACCACAGTATGGCTTGCCAAGTGGTGCCATGTCCACACCTGCGATCTGAACTGGCGAACCCTCTGCCACTGAAGCCGAATGTGCGAACTTAACCGCTGCGCCACTGGGCCAGCCCCACTCTGCTAATTTCTGATATATGCAAGTGTGACAGACACTGCGGGGTGCCCACCTTGCCTCCAGTCCTCCTTCCTTGCTCACAGAAGTCCAGAGCAGTTCAAATGGCAACATGCCCAATCCCCCAGGAGATGAATCCTGATTGGTTTAAACCAGTTGGGATACTTCCATTCCCTTTGCTACGGATTGGTCAAAGGATGGACAGATGACCTTGTCCCGGCCAATGGCATGTAAGCAGGGAGACCAACCAGTCAGAATTGCAAGGGACTAAGGGGGTTCCCAGGACCTGCAAACTTTGGTCCAAATCGAAAAGGTACCAGGCAAACAGGGACAAGTTGGTCATGCAAGATGTAAGAGGAAGTCGGCTGGGGATTTTGGGAAAGACCCTCCTTGCAGGAAAAGAGAGACATGCAAGGAAAATAAGTTCTTCCTTGTTTGTGAGGATGGGGGCTTGGGCAGCCGTCCTGTGATCCTGCAGGTGACCATTGCAGACGGCCTGAGGGTGGCAGAGGGGAAGAGCGAGCTCAGTTCCCTGACTGCATCGTTGAGGCGCTGAGGCATCCCTGGACCGCCTGTCTCCGATTTCTTGTTGAGTGAGCAGTAGCCATCCTCATGGTGTAGACACTGTTAGCTGGATTTTTCCGTTACTTGCTGCTGGATGCATCCTAACAGACAGCAGGAGGACGCGCCTCTCTCCTGCCACCTTGCCTCCCGTAGGTTGGCGGGCAGCAAGGGTGGGCAGCAGCAAGCGCTCTCGGGTTGGCACAGGCTTGGGGTCTTGGACGGGGAGGTGAAGACAGCCAGAGGGTGTTTCAGGGCGAGCCAGCAAGTGCAATGAGCGGCTTCTGTTCATAGGCTGCTTTGAGAGGCGGCCAGGGCTTTCCAACGCAGCATGAGCGCTCCCTGAGGTCTGCAGGCCCGTGGGCGGGAGAGAAAACGCAGGGTCAGCAACAGCGACTCAGCAGGAGGTCACGCAGACACTCACTAGTTTGGATCTGGGTCTGTCCCGTCCAAAGTGCCTGCTCTTTCTCTCAGTTCCGTCACGAAGAAGGGATGACGCCTAGAACATTCTTGGTGACGGGGGATCAGTGCCCACGAGACACCCAGCCCATCTTTGGTCGCACTGACTGTCCTTCCTGCTGGGCCCAAAGCTGATTTCCAGTAACTGCCCCCCTGGCTGTCCCGATCCTGCCCTTCGGGAACCGGAGGCCGGGCTGTGCCTCTCAGCTGAGCAGCCTCCTGCCCCGTCTTCAGCAGCTCAGAAAGGAATTGGGCCCTTGGCACTTGGTGTCACACTCAAAGCGCTAAATCTCTCGCACACCTAGTGCTTGTAAGCTGGCTGCGCTCTCCCGCCCTGACCCCTGTCCTCTCTCTGCACAGCTGAACCCAAGGGGAGGACGTTTCATGGACCCGTGTCACACTTCTTGGAGTTTCCTGTATGTCGTTGTGCAGGTGAAGCTGTTCTCAGATCCTGGTTCTGTCGGCTCTAGACGTGCTGTCCCTCCCAGCTCTGGGGGATCCTGCGAGTAAATGCGTCCCAATCACTAAAGAACTGTCACATCCGTTGGGGACAGGGTCACAGCCCTTGGTCGACCTTCTCCAGGCCAGCATTGCCAGACAGCCTAAGGGAGCTCCTCTGGCAGAGGTACAGGTACTGCCCCCACCCCCATATTAGTCAGGGTTCTTCAGAGAGACAGAACCAATAGGACGTGCATGTGCAGACAGAGAAAGAGATCTGTTTCAAGGGATCGGCTCACACAATTGTGGAGGCTCGGTGAGTCCAAAATCTGATGGGGAGGCTGACAGGCTGGCGATTCAGACAAAAGGGTTGCATTCGGAGTCCAAAAGCAGTCTTCTGGTTCCACACCAGGAAGGGCCAATGTTGCTGATGAAGGCCAAAGGCCGTCTTCTGGAGAATTCCCTCTAGCTTAGGGGAGGTCAGCCCTTTGCTATTCAGGCCTTCAACTGATTGGTTGGGGCCCACCCACCTTATGGAGGGCAGTCTGGTTTCCTCAAAGTCCACCGGCTTGAATGTACATCTCATCCAACAACACCCTCACAGAAACATCCAGAATAATGTCTGACCACATATCTGGACGCTGTGGCCCAGACAAGTTGACATGTAAAATTCACTATCACCCCCATCTTGCTTTCACAGCCAGGCTCCCTCACAGCACCTGGCCCTCTGACCTCTGACCTCTTGCCAGACTGTGAACCCCACAGCAATTCTCACTGACCTTTGTACTCTCAGTATGGCACACAGCCAGTGCTCAATTAATGATAATACCAGCATTTATTGAGCTCCTACTCTGTACTCAGGTGCTGCCCTAAGCATTTACTAGCATTAACTCTTCTAATCTGCATAAAGTTGGTCCTTTTATTGTCCTCCAGATAAAGAACGGAATGCACAAGAAATTAGGTAGTTTGCCAGTGTCACACTGCTAGTAAGTGGTGGAGCCAGGACGAGAGCCATGCAGTTATACCCCGGAATCCATGCTCCTCACCCCAGTGGATGTGGTCAGGGCCAGCATGGCATGTGGCTGTGAGGGGCAGCACAAGCCAGTGGAAAAGGCATGGGTTTGGGGATCAGACGGACTGGGCTAGCTACCCCGTTTCCTCCACTTACTTGCTTCATGTCTCTGTGCCTCGGCTCGCTCTTCTGAACAGTGTGGGTGACATTAATGCCAGCCTCGTAGGTGGTTGGGGCCTGCCCTCTGCCCAACTGTAGCATCCAAAACCAGGGGACGTTACTGAGTGACACCAGGCCACGGTTTACTCATGGGGAATCTTTGCTGAGGACCTACTGTGGTCCAGGTGCTGTCCAGACGTTTTCTTACGGAATCCTCCCGTCAGCCGTGGGAGGAGTCCAAGGCCTTGTCGCCCTCTCACAGATGGGGAAATGGAGCTTGGAGCACTGACGAGTCACATAACCGGGCTGAGAGTTGTCCTCTTGTCCCTAGGTATTGCAGGGCCAGTGCTGTGTCCCTGGGATCACAAATCAAGGGACTGCAGGGCCATTTACAAATGAGTGAAGCAGACGGGGTGCAATGCCACAGGGCGGTATGGGGACTCTGGTGATTGGAGCTCCCGTGCCCTAGCTAGAGGTGGCAGCCACTACTCATCTCCAACTGACTCGTGCCAGGCTGACATGGGCCCACTCTGCTGATTTTTGAGAGAGAAAGGAATCTGGGTTTTCTGTGCAATCCCCTTATTTTTTAAATATCGACAACTAAATTTTTAAAAAGCAACAGTGTACAAGTATGCAAACAACAAAACAAGCCGGTGAGCCAGATCTGGCCCCTGGCCCACCCGTTGGCCGCCTCTGGCCCTCCCATGCTATTGGCTAATTTCTGTCCCCTGGACAGCAGTCGGATCCCGCGCAGAGCTCACAGTTTATCAGGAGACCAAAGGGCGCAAGCAGATTAGAAAGCCAGGCGGCCTGTCCTCTGAGGTGCCTGCCCTGGACCCCATCCCGTGCCCCACCCCTCTGCCCCTTGGGTGCCATGGCAGCCACCTTCCTGTCACAGGAAGGGCTGGCTTGTGCGGGAGGGGAAGGGACAGTGCTCCATTTACCCTGCCGCTGCTGAGGGCCAGGTGCAAGCAATCCTCTGCATCTTGGGGTCTTAGGACGGTGCACACACCTGCGTCACCAGGGCCCCCTGCCTTGTGCCCAAGAGCAGGAGCAGGGATTCCAGACCTGGAGGCTGTGAGATAGGAGGGTACCTTCGAGGTCATCCAGGACAAGCCCTATCAGATCGCTAACATCAGAGCAGCCGCTCACGCATTTTGATTGCTTCACCTCCTGGACCACCCCCCCCAACAACTTGGTGAAGTGGGAACTACTATTATCCCCATTTTGCAGATGGGGAGACAGGCTCAGAAAGGTTAAGTAATTTGTACGAGGCATCTCAGCAAGTAAATAGCAAAGGCAAGAGTCACGTCTAGTCGATGTGACCGAGAGCCCGCACTGCCAGCCGCCAGCCTGCGCCACCTCCCTGAGCCACACTCCCACTAGTGGCTTGCCTCCTCAGCATTCCTACAAAGCATCTTCGAGCCTCTGCTCATCCGTCCAGTGACAGGGTGCTCACAACCTTTCTATTTTTTTAACCATAGCTATGCTCACCCACCGCTAACCAGGCACTAGGGACTTTAAAAATGCTTTATATCATTCCATCCACACAGCCGCCCTGCTGGCTCCTTATTATGCCCATTTATACGTGAGAAAACCAAGGCTTAACATGATAAAGGAACTGGCCCAAGGTTACAAAATTGGTCAGGGACAGACTGAGATTCAAATGCAGGTCTGTTCTTTATCTAGCTCAGACTGAAAGCTTCTTTTTTTTTTTTTTTTTCTTGAGGAAGATTAGCCCTGAGCCAACATCTGCTGCTAGTCCTCCTCTTTTTGCTGAGGAAGACTGGCCCTGAGCTAACATCTGTGTCCATCTTCCTCTACTTTATATGTGGGATGCCTACCACAGCATGGCTTGACAAGCAGTGCCATGTCCGCACCCAGGATCCGAACCGGCGAACCCTGGGCCGCCAAAGCTGAATGTGTGCACTTAACCACTGCACCACTGGGCCGGCCCTGCTTCTTTTGGTTTTGGGGGGTGAAAATCTGTCCCCTTGAAGTAGCAGCCCGAATTCCTAATTCTCCCAGCTGTCTTCCCTAGATGCCCTCTTGCCCTCTTCAGATGTCTGAAGGCAGAACACGTACCCCTCGAGTCTTTTTTATGCCAGAGTCAATATTCTAGCTCCTTCAACTGTTCCCCATAAAATCTGGTTTTATGGTCCCCCTCAGCCATCATTTTGTTCATCCTATTATGGATGAGTTATACTTTCTCCATGTCCCATTCAAAGTTCTGATCCCAATGGAACACAAGACTCCAGACATGGGCAGAGAGACTATCACCTCCTTCATTGTACATACAGTGCTTCTATTAATGCAACTCCAAGCCCAATAAAGCATCTTCTGTGTATGAAGCATTGCCCTACACACTTGGGACAGGGAGCAAACAAGCCAACAACTTCCCAGGCCTTCTGGAATTTACATTCTGCCCACTGAGAAAAGGAAGGAGGCAGAGTCCCAGATCCTTTAGTGGACTTTAATCATAGATCCTAGAACATCAGAGGCGATAGGGTTCAGTGTCCTCCTGCACTTTTTTTTATAGATGAGGAACTTGAGCCCAGAGAAGGCCAGTCACAGACCCAAGATTCCACGGTGAGACAGAATCAGCTTCTGCCTTTCTCAGAGCCTCAGGCTCAGGGGAGCCCCAGGGCCTTAGGGCGGATGTGGAATGAGACCAAGATGCCACCCTGGAGAATTGCGCTAAGCGGAGCTGTCGGCAAAAATCCTGGTCTATTCCAGGTATGCCCGCCAGGCGGCGCAGGGGCACCAGAGACAGTCGCGGAACTCGCAGCGGGGTGGGCACCTTCCTCCAGCGCAATTTTCCTTAGCAAGTGGGGAGGGGGAGGTGGGCACGCTGTGCCTGCTCCGGGTCGGCGCCTGGCAACTGTGTACACGGTACACAGAGAGAGAGGAGGATTCTGCCTCCACCGAGGAGAGAGCGTGGGGTAGCTGTTAACAGCTTGGACACAGGCACCAAACAGACCCGGTAGGAAATCTGGACCCCGTTGGTGGCTTTATCGTGTCACCCCCCGACACCTGGCCTCTCACACATGGAGTGGGTGCAAGGTAAGGCCCTCACTTCCCAGGGCTCTACAGAAAGCTGGAGTTGCTGGTGCTCTGTTCCTGTCTGGTCCCTTTTCCAGGTGGACGGTGGGCAACTCCCCCAGCAGAGAAGTCTCCATCAGAGGGCAGGAGGGCCCAGCCACCACCTGGAGAAGGTGAGCTAATGGGATCTGACAGCCTCACAGCCCAGCTGAGGCCTGGCAGCTCGTTCACATGTTTATTTATCTTGCATCACACGGGGGAACTACATGTGCAAAGGCTCTGGGGCTGGGAATGGTGAATGTCTGGGGCTGTGGGGGCCGAGGATGCCTGAGAGGAAAGAGAGGGTTGGAGAAGTAGGCTGGGCCTTGGGGGCTAAACTGAGCTGTTGACTTTGAACTTGGTCCTGGGAGCAACAGGGAGCTATTGAAGATTATTCAGCAGCGGCATGACTTGGTTAGATAAGTGTGAAGAGCAATTACTCCATTTGGCTGTGTGTGAAGGGAGGAATGGAGGCGGGGGAGCCCAGAGGCAGAGAGACCAACCAGGAAGCTGAGCAGATCGGAGCTGCAGGCTGGACGCAGGCGATGGCGGCTGATTTTCCATCCACTCGGAGCTTCTGATGAGCTTGAGGCACCCCGGTGAAACTTGTCTGTCCTGCCCATGAGCTAATTTCCACAGGGCAGGGGGCTGCCCTGGGGCCAGGCAGCAGGTGTTTCCTAGAAGATTCTTCATGAAAAAAGTCAGCCTTGGAAGAGAGAGGTTGGCTAATGAGACAGACGAGATCCCGGGTCAGGTTGGAGGGGAGAGGCAGTGTAGTCTAATGGTTAGGAACACATACTAGCGTCATGTCCCGGCTTTCATGTCCCAGCTCTGCTGCTTCTTAGCTGTGTGACCAGAGATAGGTCACTTTCCTTCTCTGATCCTCAGTTTCCTCATCTGTAAAATGTGACTCTGAAGAGGGCTCACCCCTGGAAGCTGTCGTGGGGGCTGGACATGGTCATGTGTGTAAAGCTCAGCAGAGCACTGGGTACCTAGGAGGCAGCCAACACATGGAAGCCCCGGGGGGAACTTGCGGTTCTCAATCCCCATCAAAGACAGAGTCAGTTTCCGAGGCCCACTGGCCATTCTTGCTCTGCGGCGCCTCTCCAGGCCAGGGTGGCTCCCCAAACGGGCCAGCCCGGCCTCCACATCGCACTGAGTCAGGCCAAGCGAATTCCAGGTAGAAGCAAAGCCATGATGCCTTGGTCAGCCCGGGCCGCCTTCTGGGGGAAATGTACCACTTCTGTTCCACTTTGGAGAGTATTAAAAATTATCCTCCGTACTCCAGGGTCTCAGGTGAGCTTCCCATTTTATTCTGTCGGTTTCTTCCTTATTCTGTGGGTGAGTGCGCTGCAGGCCTCCTATGAACCAGTGACTGTGGCAGGTGTTCTGTATTTATTTTTTCACGTTCTCTTCAGAGCAGCTCCCTTGGAGGGGGGTCTATTTGTTATCGTCCTCACCGTGGATGAAGAAACCGAGGCTTAAAGAGGTTAACAAATGCACATGGGTCTGTCTGACACCACCCCCTCTGCTCCTCCCCTCCACACTTACCTGCCGCGTGGACAGGTCATCGGAAAGGCCCCCGGGCCCCCAGCCGCCTGCCTGCAGAATTACCCAGTGAGCAGAATGCCGAGGCTTGTCTGAGCCAAAAGCCAATGAGAGAATGTGACACAGGGCCCAGCAGTGTCCTAAAAGTCTAGCACTTTTAGGCATGGTCCCTTGCACTCGTTGGGGTCCTTTAATAATACGTTCCTCCGAGAGTTTAGTGCAGGGAAAAATTTGTGTCCCAAGTTACTGACGTGGTTCTTCCAATCAGACTACAGCAACAGCTAATTCTTGCACGGAATTCACCACGTGACAGGCCTGTTCTATGAACTGAATATGTCCTAACTCATTTCATCTTCCCGATGACCCTAAGAGAGGGGTTTTATCATTATGTCATCCCTGTGAAGAAACGGAAGCACAGAGAAGTTAAGTAACTGCCTAAGGTCACGTGACTAGTAACCGGTAGAGATGGGCCTCAAAACAACAGGGTCTGCGCTTAATCACATGTTTACTACTTCCCATATAATTTGTAACTCATCCTATTTCCCTCTTTGCTTTGACTGCCAGGAACCTCAGAGCCATGGGTTTTGCTCTGTTATAGTTGCTATCCTTAGAAAACTTAGCCTAGCATTTCTGCTCTATTTAGTCAATTTTTCATCTTTCTTCCCTCCTTCTTCACTGGCCTTTGGTCCAGGCTTTCATTACTCCCTGACTCTTGCTCTTTAACTATCCACCAAATAGGCTTGAGGCTGCGATGGAAACCACCTCAAAACCCTTTTTGGAACAGGCAGGGCATAATGCATGGACGAGATGAACAGAGACTGTTTCCGACCAGCTGAGCCACCTGGACACAGTCGGTGCCGGATGGTTGTCTTCTGAGCATCTTCTGTGTGACCAAGATGTGGAGGACGTAACAATGGAACCAAGTCACTCCCAGTGTTACTCAAGTTATGCAAACTGCTGTAACAGAGAAATCCCGACATCTCAACGCCTAAATGCGATAGAAGTCAGTTCAACGTGTGCCCCATTCAGTCAACCGACCGAGTGAGACTGAATTCTTCTCTGCTTTTCTCTGAAACAACGGTACACAGGGAAGGGGAACCGCTGACAAGGGTCCAGTTCACAGGGAACTTAAAGTTATTGAACCTTCTATCCTTGTAAAACGGCTAAGGATATCACGAAATATGTATCGTGGCCAGGAGGCGGGAAATGGTCTTGCTTTTTTTGACAAGGAACCATGAGCAAAAAGGAGTATAGACATTTTAGACCCAACATTTCATTTATCCAGCAGGGGAGCGGCTATTATGGGAGAGGGAGTTCATCACGGTAGGAAATATTCAGAGGATGAATTTTCACTCTGCTGAAGGTTCTAGAAGGAGTTAAGCTACCAGTCCTTCCAACTTTGAGCTTCTGCCCTAGGCTCCACAGTCATTTCTGAGCACCTATTTTGTGCTAAGTTCCGGGTGGCGTTTTGGGGACCGAAAAACCAAAAAAAATAAGACAAGGTTCTGGCCCTCAGGTTGCTCAACTGGAATGAGCTGAAGCAGGACCTGTGGGAAGCCGGAGTGGTCTGAGCTCTGCAAACAGGAGACTGCAGTTTAGTTCCTCTCTCTGTTGCTTTGTAGCTGTGTGACACTGGAGAAGCCACTTGGCCTCTCTGGTTCTCACTTTCTTCATTTATAAAATAGGGGCAATAGTTATCCTCAAAGATTCTGAGGACTCAATGACACTTACATTTAGAGCATTTGTAGCACAGCGCCTGGTCTGTAGGAAGCGCTTTATTTTATTCCGAGTGATATTTTTATGACGACCTTGGGTAAGTCACTTCGTGTTTTACGCCTCGCTTTTCTCATCCGTAGGACGGCGTTAGTAAGCTGGCATCGAGGGGTCGGAATCTCGCTGTGTGTGCGGTCCGGGGTCTGCCCTCTCATCTCTCGGCTTGCTCACGGGGCCGGCGGGTCGCATCGTACCCAGCTGAAGGACGAAACGACCGTGGCCGGCCATCAGCGAGGAGGAGCAGGAGGAGGGCCCGGCGGGAACCAGGACGCGGTTTCCTGGCTGCGCTCCCGGGGAAGGGGGTTTGCGCTGGGTCCCATCCCCCGGCCGGTCCCGCTCAGGAAACGCGGAGAGAAAGCCAGGAACCAGGCCTGCCAGGCCCCGCGGCCCCGCGCCCGCCCTCCTCCCTGCCCTCCTCCGTGCCCCGGGTGGCAGGAAGCCGGCCGGCGGGAACGCCCTGCCCGGGCGGGGGTGGGAACGGCCGGGCGCGCGGGGCCCCCAGCTCCCCGGGCCGCGGCGCGAGCTGTCACCGCGGCGGCCGCGCGCATCCCGGCGCCCGCATCCCGGCGCGGGCGGCCCCGCGGTCCTGCAGGCGACGCTGCGGCCCGCCCGGCACGGAGCCCGCCGCGGGGGCTGGGCGGGGGAGGGAGGGCGTCCGAGCCTCTCTTTTGGGAGGTGAGATGCTGAGGCCTGAGGGTGCGTAGGGGAGCGGTCCAAGGTCACGGCTGGTAACCGGCAGGGCCCGTGGTCTGTGTGACTCCAAAGCTTGTGCCTTGAGGCCGTGGTCCTGGTCCAGCTCGGGAGGGGTGCAGCGGGGTTCAGGCTCTCGTGGAAACTCAAGAGCAGGAGGTCTGAATCTGGGGGCTGCGGATGGCCTCCCAGAGGTCTGCGAACCCCGTGATTTTGTGTGTCACATGCTGTGTGTTGCATTTTTCTTGAGAATTTCGTAGGTGTCAGTGACCCAAAAAGGGGTAAGAACCAGGGCTTTCCCAGGTGCCCGTTCCTCTGTGGGGGCTCTGACTGTGCGAGGGCCTGAGGCTCCTCTGCAGTCTATGGCATCTTGAGACTCTCTCCTCCAGGCCTTGCTGGTCCCCTGGAGGGACTGGCCGTCTCTACAGGATCCCAGGATCATTCTCCTGCATCTTGAGAATCTTGCTATAGAGTCCTGGGGTCCATCTGGGTATTTGAGGTCCCCAGGGGACCCTGGTATCTCTTTCTGAGACTCTGAGAATCTCACCGTAGAGTCCTCGGGTCCTCCATGGTGTGAGTTCTAAACCTGGGCCTCAGGATGCCTGTGAGCCCCTGAAATTGCAGGCAAGATTTTGTGGGTCTGTCTGTAGACGTGTAGTTCCTGGGAGAGGTCGCATGGATTTCACCAGATTCTGAAAGGGGTCCCTGATCCCCAAAGCTGGGAAAACATTGCTTTAGAGCGTCCAGTCTTAGACAGACCTTGCTCCCTTCTCACCAAGAAGAGCCAGGGAGGAATGAGATGGAGGAGATAAAAGGCAGCGTTGTGTAGCAGATGGAGTGTGGGCTTTGGAGTCAGGCATCTGGGTTAAAATCCCGGTCTTTCCACTTACCAGCTTTGTGACCTTGAGCAAGTTTCTTGACCTCTCTGAGCCTTAAGGCCACCTCCTCTAGGAAGCCTTCCCTTGTCCTGAATTCAGCCAGATCCCCGCTCCACATCCCTCAAGCCCTCATAGTGCGTGGCCTGATGCTTTGTGGCACTTAGTGCAGTTGCTGTGAAGGAATTAACCGTATTTAGTGTTGTCTGTCTTCCCCAGCAGTCATCAGCTCCGAGAAGGTAGGGACCTTTGCTGTCCCCCAGTCTGTGCCGTGCCTGGCCCCTGTCAGGCTCTCAGCCATTCGGTATGAAATAAATAAAAAAGCGAAGGAATGGTGGGATGCGTGCCAGGCTCTGCACTGGGGGCAGAAAGGGATCAGAAATGAATGAGCGTCGTTCTCGTCCTCAAGGCAGGTCCAGTGCTAGTCGGGGGGGGGGGGGGTGATGTGAGTTTGTGCCACGAAGACTGGCCTAAATGCCTTCATGGGGGATAGGCATCAATGGGGTAAAATGAGGAAAGCACCCAAGGGGCCCAGAGATGAGTGAGACGCAGTCCCAGAAAAGCTGGCATAACGACTTCCCTCCGTAGGATGAGTTACAACGTACGAAACGCTTCACTTACGTCAAGCATCAGGTAGGCCCTTATCCCGCAGAGATGGCAATCTGCAGCACCGAAGAGTTCAGGGACTTGCCCGAGGCCGCCCCGGCGATCACAGCTGCCTGAGTTCAGAGCTCACTCGCTTCAGAATCCAGCCCACATCTCTCAGAAAGCGGACTTGGATGTTGTGAAGGTCTTGGTTCAGACCCCACTACACGTGAGCCTTCGGGCAAGTTCCTTCACCTCCTTGACCCTTGTTCTCCTAATCTGCAAGTTAGGAATAATGACCCCCATACCCTGTATGAGACAGTATCAGGAAAGTGCCCAGGATGATGTCTGCTTTATAGTAAAGTGTTTGTTGACTGACTGAATGAAATATATGCACTGGTGGGCGGCCTGAATTGTGAGGGGATTTAAAATCATGCCATTTGGAGGATGATAGGAGAAGTTGAGGGTGATTTTTTGCCCTTACCACTCTCACTTTCTATGATTTGTGTGAGACTTAGCCCTGGCCTCAACCGCATTACTGTAATTTATTGTTTGCAAACCGACAAAAGGGAACCAACCCTAGGTCAGTTAGCTTTCTCTTTCTGTATATCTTTATTGCCTTTTTTCTGATGACCAAGTAATATATCCTCCTTGTAAAAAAATTAAATTGCAGAAAGATATAATGGGGAAAACTGAAAGTGCAAGTTTAGGCCCAGTCGGCACAGATGCTGACAGTTATTCTTTGAGAGGTGGGGGAGGGGCACAGGACAGGGAGCAAGAAAAACTCTTCCTGCTTAAAAATCTCTCTTGCTGACCTTGCGTGGTTCCCGGGAGTCCTGTTAGGAATCTCGCCTCCGGCTGTACCATTGAAAGTTCAAGGTAAAGGCTGGGGAGGGGGGAGAAGGTGAGAATTGTCTGTGCAGGGGCTTTCTCTGCACCGTGAGGAGTGAGATGGGACCCGCGGAACTTTCTATGGTTATATGCACAGTCGGTTCAGATGCCCACTGCCGATGTGTCTTGCAGCTGTGTTTTCATCCCCTTTCTTCCCTCTTAGCATTTAGTAGAGTCTTTTTTGAACGTTTCTGCTACACACACACACACACACACAGAAAAGCAAAGCAAAAAGAAAGGAAAAAAGGGGAAAGTCTTCTATTTAGTTCTCTGTAGTCTCCATATTTTTTATGCATCCACTAAACATATATTCTAAGTTCTAACCACGGGATCCTACCACACCTGTCATTCTGCAACTCACACTTACTCGTTTCATGTCACAGTCCCCAGCACACACCTTTTCCTGCCTGTTCACGGAAACCTACCCCTTTCCTTTTACCAGCTGAGATTCTAGCCCTGCTTCCAGCCCAGACGCCAGCACAGGAGAGACCTTACCCAGGGGACATGTGGAAATAGTAACAGCTGCCACCATATCCTGGCATGAACTGGGTGCCAGGCTCTGCACTGAGCTCTTTCACACGTTATTTCATTGAATCCTCACAGCCACTGCAGGAGATCAGGACCATTATTACGCTCGTTTTTTCAGATGAGAAACTGAGATGCAGACTTCAAAGCCAGAGGTCACACAACTGGTAAGCGGTGGAGCTGAAATTTGAATCCTGATCCGTCCTGTGTCAAAGCTTTTGCTGTGAATGAATGAATAAGTGGTGGATGGGGTCCTGGATCCTGGGTAGAAAGTTCTGCCTTCAGAACTTCCACTGTATGGGGACCAGCCCAGTGGCGTAATGGTTAAGTTTGTGTGCTTTGCTTCGGCAGCCTGGGTTTGTGGGTTCGGATCCCAGGCACGGACCTACACCACTTATCAGCCATGCTGTGGTGGCATCCCACGTGCAAAATAGAGGAAGATTGGCACAGATGTTAGCTCAGCGCCAATCTTCCTCAGCAAAAAAAAAAAAAAGAAAAGAAAAGAAAGAAAAGAAAAGAAAAAAAAGAACTTCCACTGTCTGTCCTGGGTTCTCTCTTCCAAGGGTTTGCAGTGCTCGGAATCAGCATCAGTACATAGGACGGACTCTGTAAAAGCCCTTTTCTTTTCCTGCAGCAATCCTGTGGCCAGGCCTGCTTTTCATGGGAAGTGGCATTTTTGAATCTCCTATTCTAAAAATAAGCCGCAATTTGTTAGGGGCCCTGGAGGACCAGCCCAGGCATTTCAGGACAGCCATTTGTCTGTCTGCAGCACAGGAAATTAATCAGAACCCCAAAGCCTTTTCCCTCTTCCCACAGGCTAGCGCGCTGGAAACGCCCAGGGCCTGGCTGCAGCTCTCCCAGAGGCCTGCGGAGACGCCAAGGGCAGTTTAACACAGATCCGCCTCTCTGTGAGGAAAGAGAGAGGAGAAAGGCACAGGGAGGGACGGTCAGCCCTCCTGCAAAGAGAACTCACAGCCGTCCCCAACTGGGAGGCTTGCCGAGGGAGAGACACCCTGGGGCATCAGATGTGACTCTGCAGAATCCACCTGGGGTCTCGAGACTGGAGTGTTGGTTCCTGTTCCAAGGGCACTGCTCTGCCGGGCCACTGTCAGCAAGCCATTTCCTCTCTCAGGACCTCAGAGTCTTCCACCGTGAGACGATTGGGTGGATCATCACGAGGGGTGCTGTGTGGTGTTAGGAGCTAATAATATTGATGATAATAATAATAATGAAAATCAGAATGACAACTACATTGTGGAACACTGTGCCTGGTGCTTTCTCTGTAGTGTCTTTTGTAATATTAAAACAAACACTCCAAGGACTATATTAATGTCCCTATTTTACAGATGAGGAGAATGAGTCTGAAAGAGAGCTAGTCTGGGCCAGAACATGGGCATGTGATTCCAGGGTTTTCTGGCATCCACAAACATGTGTGGGTTCTGACCTCGAGGAGGTGCTAAGAGACAAAGGAGAGGACAGTTGACACGAGTCAAAATGTGTTCATGCCACATGAGAGTTACACACAATGCCATGGGTCTTCAGGGCAGGGAGAGCCGGCTTTCGGCTGGGGGAAACTAGGAGGAGTTGTAAGCTGAGATGAGACAGCAAGAGAAGAGCGTGAGCAAAGGGGCAGATGTGGGAAAGCAGTGGGTGTGCTGGGGGAAGTTTGGATAAACTTTACAGTGCGTATGTGTATGTGTGTGTGTGTAAAGGTAGGAAGAGATCGGACCAGGCCCTGGCTTTGGCCTTTATTCCATAGGCAATGAGGAGCTTATACAAGACATGTCTCAAGAGGCCAGCTCTGCCGCTGCAGTCGGGGAGGAAGCAGCCCTCAGCACATCTGTGTCCTGGCTTGTGAATGCAGCCTGTGCCAGAACGTGGGAGGGCACCCGTGGGGAGAGTGTCTCTGGTTGTGTCCTGTACCATGCTGGGTGTGGGTCTTAGGCTCCTTTCACAGGTCCCCCTCCCACTTCTCTGGGCCCTAGGTACCTCGCACATAATAGGTCCACAGGAAATATGTCATAGAATTATTGGGGGGACTTCTGAGGTCATCTGGTCATCGCCTCCTCCCAATTTGAAGAAGGTGAAGGTGAGGAACATGGATGGGAAAGGACTCGTCTAGGATCACACAGTGAATTAACAGCAGAGCTGGAGGCTGGGACCCACGCCTCCTGAGTCCACGCCGAGTTCCTTTTCCGCGTTTGCTGAGTAATAGCAATAGTATTTGTTGAATGATTGCTTCATACCAGGCCCTGGGCTAAAACACCCTTACACCGATTATCTCATTTAATCCTCGCGACCTTTCTGACAGTGCCCCTCTTGAAAGCAGGACGTCTTGCCTTCCACCGCGATCTCCCACCTCGCCTCGCACAGGCCCTGGGCACCTAGCAAGGGACCTTGGCGGAGTCCCAGCCCTGGGAACGGGCAAGGGACCTAGGGGGCGGGGCCGCCGGCCAGCCCCGCCCCTCTCGCCGACCCCGCCTCCAGGGCGCTGACGTCACCTGGCCCCGCCCCTCATTGTCAGTCCCGGGGACCCGAGGAGGCGCCGGCGCCGGGAGCCGAGCGCCGGGCGGTCCGCAGGCGGGAGCGCGGGCCGGAGCCGCGGAGGTGAGGGGTCCGCGGGGAGGCGGCGGGGGCGCGGCGCGGGAGGCCGGGGCGGGCGGGCGCGGGGAGAGGCGGGCGGCAGGAGGGGGCGGCCTGCCGGGCCGCGGGGTCGGGGCGGCGGGGGCGTCGGGGCAGCGGGGCGGGCGCGGCGCGGGGAGGGCTGGGGGTGTGGGGTCGGGGTGGGAGAGTTTGAGCTGAGTGCTGTGGGGGAGAGCGCGGAAGGGGAGACCTGGGGGGCGAGACCTTGAGAGCTGTTTCGGAGTTGGAGATTTGTCTTGAGGGGGGGAGGCTCGCAGAGACTTCTTGGTGGGAGCGAGAACCGGGGGAGAAGTGTCGGGGCGGGGAGCAGGGGCGTCTTGGGGGGCGGCGGAGAGTTTCGGGGTCGAGCTGGGGACCCGGGCGGGGTGCGCGGGGCGCGGTGGGGGCAGGGAGCGGCGCGGCGGGCTGGGGGCCGGGGCGCCGGGGAGGGGGCTGCGCGGGGCCCGCGGGCACCCGGGGAGGAAGGAAGTGATCTTACAGGAAGAGCCCGGAGCCCCGAGGAGGAGGAGGAGGAGGAGGCGGCGGAGGGAGCGGGGCTGCCGGCCGACGTGCGGGCCGGGCTGCGGGGGCGCGGGCGGCCGGGGAGGGGTCCCGCCGCCGCAGCTGTGGGCTCGCGCGCCGGCCCCGCGTCCCGGCCGCTGCTGGTCTCGCCGCCAGACCGCCGGGCCGGGAAGGAATTTGAGGCATTCGCTTTGTTTAAGTTGCCAGTAGACAGTCCTCAGGACTAATTAATGGTGGAATCTGCAGGGGGACGCGGGCGGGCCGGCCCGGGGGCGCCCCCCGCCGCCGCGGTGAACTTTCCGCAGCGCGCCCGCCCCGCCCGGCCGGGAGGGAGCCATGGCCGCCCGGAGCGCAGGAGGCGGGCGCGGGGCCCGGGGCCGGTGGCCTCGGCGGCCCGGGCTGCCTGCGGGGAGGCCGGCGTCCCCGGGCGGCCGGGCTGGGAGTTCGGAGCCCGGGTGGGGGTGGGGGGGCGCTCCGTGAGGCGTCTGCGGTGTCGGGTGATAACCTTGGAGGAGGCTCTGCGAGCCGAGGAGGAGCGGCTCGCTCTGGAGCATCTGTTTCTCCATCGCGTCAGCCCCTTTGCTAACACTGCAGAGCTTGTTGCGGCTTGTTTCGGAAATGCCGAGACCAGTGCTCACCCTGGAGGGTGGGAGAGGGGCAGAGACCAGGCGCCCCCCCCAAACGCTGCAGTGTGATCGCCGGAGACGGCTTGCAGATTCTCTGTCGCAGCTTCACTGACTCGAATGACCTTGGGGAAGGAATTGTGCTTCTGAGCTCCTGGGGCCTTATCTGTGGATTGAGGCTCTGCTCTCTGGACCTCCCTGCCTTTTGGGGATGTTTTGAGAGGTGGGGTTTGTTCAGGGCCCTTTAGGAACTGCTGCAGTGCTGGCCGAAGGCGCTAGACTGGTGTCAGAGCCTGGGAATTCGGATCATCTAGCAAGATTTTACAACCTCAGATTGGGGAGGAAGGGGGTTTGGGTTTCAGGAGGGTATTTCCCGTTGGAGAATCTGTACAGTATGTTCCAGATTGCTTCCTGTCACTTCGTGTGCGGCTTTGCTGGCGTTCGTGTGGTTAAACTGAATAACCCCCATAGAAATTTCTTCTCGTCAGAAATAATTATTTTGCTCAGAATTCCCCTTGGGGCAGATTAAGGTTTTGCTCAATTTACTCAGAAGAATTTTCCAGGTTTCTAAAATTAAATCCCTTTTCTAAACATAGTAACTGAAGTTTGAAAAACTGAAAATAGTGGGATGCGAAGGGAATTGATTAGAATATGAACAAGGCAGCAAACATAGGTTCATTGTTGTCCTGCATTACTAATGGGGATTATGAGTTAGCCTTGATTAATAGGTATTTTCTTCCTCTTAAATAATTGAAGACCAGGAAAGGGAGCTAATATTGTTGAGTGGCCTCCTCTGTGCCGGGTAATTGTGGGAAGTGGTATATATCTCATATAGTCTTCAGAACAGTGCTGTGAGGTTTCACAGGTGAGGAAACTGAGGCTGGGAAGGTGGAGTGACTTTCCCAAGCTGATGCATACAGCTAGCAAGAAGTGGAGCTGGAGTTCAAGCCCAAGTCTGTCTCTGAGGTCCGTGGTTGTCTCCAGCGTGCGCACTGTGTTGGGAATCAGGAGGCCTCATTTCTAGACCTTTCACTCAGCCACTGGGTCACTGTGGATCTTGGCATAAGTCAATTCAGTCCATTCCTCAGTCATGTTGCCTTCTTTTCTTCTAGCAACGTTGTCAGTATGCTTTTGAGATGTTCTAGTTTTTTGGTAGAAAGACAGACCTATAAGGCTGAGGTAGTGATATGTCCTGTAGGCAGTAGAGGCTTAATAATTTTTTTCTTATGGCGGAAAGGTTCGTATTCAAATATAGAGTACCTGGATGATCAGAGATGTCCTTTATGCAATGGAAGATGATGGGTAGCTAATGGCCCTTCCACTGTAGAGGCCATCATTAAGTGACGTTCATGATCAGAAACTCCACCACTTTTCATGTAATGTGGCTCCTGGGACACCTTAAGAGTAAATAAAGCACATTACATACAGGTAGGACCCAAATTGCCAGGATTAAAGATTTGGTGTAAACATTGATGCACATAATAGATGCTCATTAAACATTTGCTGAATGAATGAATACCTGCGTTCTTTTTAAAAAATCAGCTTTATTGAGGTATAATTCGCATACAGTTAACATTCACCAATTTTTAAGTGTACAGTTTGATGAGCTTTGCCAAATGTATACAGTTGTGTAATTACTCTGACCACCTTCATTTGTATGAACTGTGTGGTATCGTTTAGTTTTTGGTGAGTGGAGCGATTCCTGGGAATCTTGTGAAGTTTCTATGTCCAGATGCAATACTGGTGAGATCAGAGTGAATGAGGACTAGAGAGTCCATGTGCCAACTTTGTAGGAAATAGGGGAACTTTAGGTAATTCATGGTGCATGTGAAGAATGAGAGAGGTAGAAAGGGGGATACTTGTCAGATCAGGGGAAAGCTAAGTTTTTGAGAAACCAGGTTTTCATTACTTTTAGGAAAGGGGATACATTGTAGGGGAAAAAATTACCCAGAGATCTGTTAAGGAGTTGTTCGAAGTTTTATTTCCCTTTCCTTTTTGAAATGATAGCTCCTGAAACGTGAAACTTACTATCTTTGGCTATACTTAAGAAGTGCTTTACACATTGTGGTTGTTCAAATAATTCTTGAGGGTGGGGATGCTATAAAATGGTTGGCGAAGCCTTGCCCTTTCACCTGTGATGGAATGTCTTTACTGTTTATCGCTACCTTGTTTAATATTCCACAAAAGGAATACGTTAGGTAGGCATGGTGTCTTGCTGGGAAGACATAAGGTTATTTTTTCCTGCTCATAGTTTCTGAGGTCACGGAACCTGTCCCAGTCTTCTTTAGCTCAAGTCTCTGTCTTAGAAAAAGCTTGAAACCTCTGTTACTGAGCTTCTAGAAGCAGCCCCATTTTCACCTCTTGCTCCTCCTCGTTTCTCTTTCTCCATTCTGTTTCTGTATGTTGTCTGTTTTATAATCCTTCTTTCCCACCCATGAATCTTGGGAATGGAGGCTCGTCAACCATTGTCCCCCATATACCATTAGGAAAGAATTAAATTAAAATGCCAGTCTCCCAACTCAGCGTTTTGGGTGATGACGGGGAGAAAATAGTAACTTTCCCAGGTAGAGTTATCCTCATTTTACACCTGAGGGAGCTGAGCTCAGAGCAACTGCTGCTGGAGCCCTGAGGGGCAGACCACCGACTTGAGCTCAGGTGTGGTTGATGCTCACGATTGGGATCTTTCCATTTCTTTACACTCTCTCATGTTTGGGGTTGGGGGGTGGGTAAGGGAAGAGCTTGAAAATACCATATTAAAATAAAAGCCAAAACATAACAAACATGACTAACCTTACTAGGCATCGCTGTTTTCATCTATTTTAATTTCTAGAGATACCTCCTTACATTCTAAGAAATTTCTAGCTCATCTTTTATTGCACAACTCGCTTCCCAGACCCAGCATTTATTCTTTATAAATGTGGTACTTTGTCTTCACTGGCTGTTCGACTTACCCCTTCCCCTATTTTGTATGTGTCTGGAAGCTTCCATCAGGTTAGTCTGTCAATCAAGACCTTCCCTATTTGCATGTGCTCCTCTATTCCAATTTTATCTGGACAGAGTAATAATATTTTTTAAATGTTTATTATGTTATTAAAGACTTGCATAAAAATTTAAAAAATTATTACTTTCTATTGAAAATAATATATATGGAAAAGTACACATAAGAGTACAATTTGATTTTTTTCATAAACTGAATATACCCATATAACTAGCACCCAGATGAAGAAACAGCATTGGAGTTCCTTTCCGGCCCCCCGTGCCCCGCCCACCCGCATCTCCAACCTGACTTGTAATAGAATAGATTAGTTTTGCCTGTTTTGGTACTTTCGTAAAAATGGAATCATACAGCCTATATTCTTTTGGGTCTGGCTCCTTTTATTCAACAGTATGTTTGTGAGTGTGTAAAAACAGTGGTTTTCTTTGGGGCTTGGAATAAAATCCAGATTCAAACTGTATCCTGGCCTATAATGCCCTGTAGAACCTGGCCCTGCCTGTCTCCTCACTGCCTCTTATGCCTCTCATTTTCCATTATGCTTCAGTCACGCTAGCTTCTTATTTCCTTATTTTAAAACTCAGCAAGTTCTTTCCTGCCTCAGGGCCTTTGTATGTGCGGCTCTCTCTTCCTCGAACACTCTTTCCCCTGCTCTTTGCCTGGCTGCCTCCTTCAAACCTCAGCTTCTATATCAGAGATGTTTCCCTCATCATCTTATCTTGCTGGTCCTGTCCCGTTATTCCCTATTACCGGTGTCTCTTGCCTCCCTTCATAGCCCCTATTCTGATTATAATGATAGATCTACTTGCGTGGTTACTGTCTCCCCACTAGACTTCGCAAGAGTACAGAACTCATCTGTTTTGTTCACCATGTGTACCTAGTGCCTTACACAGTAACTGGCATGTAGTAGGTATTTCATAAATGTTTAATGACCACATTCCCAATTCAGCACCTTTGTTCCCATTATCTTTTTGTCCTTTTCCTCTTTTATGCTGTTTAACTATTCGATCTTTTCCATCCTTCATGGCTCAGCTCAATTCCCCCTCTTTAAAGTCTGTCCTGACTTTGCAACAGTAAATCTTTCTTCTCTAAAATTTTGTGACAGTTATTGCTGATACCCCCTCATGTTCTTGGTAAGTCACACTAGCATGTATCTTATCTACCTCGTTGGATCAGAAGCTTCTTACTTTCTCTAAAATCTTGCAGCTTGTAATGCCAGTACCCCTCATATTCTTGGTTAACTTGACCAGATTGTATCTCAATTACCTAGTTGGATCAGAAGCTAAGTTTGTCTTAGCCAGTACTCCCCTCACTTCCTTTCACTGAGTTTTGCACATAGTAGGCCCTCAGTAGAGTTTTTGACGATTGATCGTAATGATGCTTATGTGTAGGTAGCCCTTTTAAGGTCTCAGGCTTATTAACAGGGATTCTTTTTATTAGAATTCTGTTCCGTGTTTTCTCGAATCCAAAGGCTGGGAGCGCCCCAGCTGCTTCGGGTGAGAGAGCAACTGTGAGGGTGTGAAGGTCCAGGAGTCCAGTCCTGGTGCCACACGGCAAATCCTCCTTTGGAATCTGTCACTGGCAGAGGACTGACTATGCACAGTTCCTCCTGGGAAAGATGCTTCATCAGTGCTTGTCTGATGCTCTCGCATTGGAGTTAGGGACTGAAATGAGACACGAGATAGGACCTCATTTGAATTATTCTGTTGAATAACGTTTTGTTTTGATGTCAACAATGAAAAATTTTAAGCCAATTAAATCTGTTTAAAGCCACCTCCTCTGACTTGCCAGCAAGCTCTCTCACTACATATTTATCCTCTTTTGTTAAAGGCAGAAGGATGTATGTTCTAATTTTATATGTACTTATTTTGTATGTACTTTAAGCCAATTTAAATGCAAATTTAAATTAGTAACTGGGATGATTTAACTTAATAGACATCTTGGCACAATCGAGCGATGGATGTAAATCTATTTTTTAAGAGTTCCCTACTATGCATTTTAAAACATCAATCATTTGACTTGCTGTGGAGCTATATCAGAAGATTGTGGGGTAATGTGGTGGTTATTCTTATGGAGACACTGGAGCAGAGGCACTTAGGAAGTTTCTGAGAGACACTGGAGTAATTTTGTTAACTGTCACGATCTTCTCACTGTTACCTTTTTCTTTAACAACTTAGAAATAGTTTATGAAACCAGCCCGTTTGCTTTTTCACTTTTTGACTCCAGCTAGGTCAGATTACAGGTGTAGGTAGAACGTATTTACATTTATCCAGACTTCAAACCGCCAATAAATGTCAGTGGCTAGAAATTTTCTTTTGAAATGTGAGGAGACAAATGCTGAACTCTGAGGAATTCGTTACAAAAAGTAATTTTCGGAATGGTTTACAAAGTTAGTGCGTATTCAACCCCATCTCCTCCACTTTCCATATTCACAGCAGAATTGTTCATAACACTGACTTCTGGGCATCGTGAGATCGTGGAGGACACTTCTGAATCATTAAATTTTATTCAACTGAAGCTTTGTTAAATGTGGTTTATTCGATTTGGTTCTTTGACAGTTGGTTATCTATTTGTGTCTCGTTTTCATTCTTTGACCATTTTGGTTAAATGGCACTTTACCTTATAAGGTTATGTGCAGCTATGGAGGTCCAGTTCTGTAGCCTCCGAAAGCCTCAGTTTCTCCATCTTGAAGATGGTGAGAGTGGTTGTGAGGGTTAGATAATTTCACGTACAAAAGCACTTGGGTCATGATGCTGGTACGTAGTAAATATTAGTCATTATTTCAGTTTTACCCTTGCATTTTTTTTAAATTTAATTTTTATTGAGTTAATGATAGGTTACAATCTTGTGAAATTTCAGTTGTACATTTTTGTTTGTCAGTCGTGTTGTAGGTGCACCCTTTCACCCTTTGTGCCCACCCCCCATCTCACCTTTCCTCCAGTAGCCACTAATCTGTTCTCTTTGTCTGCATTTTTAAATTCCTCATATGAGTGGAGTCATACAGAGATTGTCCTTCTCTATCTGGCTTATTTCACTTAACATAGTTCCCTCAAGGTCTATCCATGTTGTTGCAAATAGGACAATTTTGTTCTTTTTTATGGCTGAGTAGTATTCCATTGTATATATATACCACATCTTCTTTATCCAATCATCTGTTGATGGGCACTAAGGTGGCTTCCACATCTTGGCTATTGTAAATAATGCTGCAATGAACATTGGGGTGCATGGGACTTTTGGAATTGCTGACTTCAAGCAATTCCAAGTACCCAGTAGTGGGATAGCTGGGTCGTATGGTAGTTCTATTTTTAATTTTTTGAGGAATCTCTATACTGTTTTCCATAGTGGCTGCACCAGTTTGCATTCCCACCAGCAGTGTATGAGGGTTCCTTTTTCTCCACAACCTGTCCAACATTTATTACCATTTGTTTTAGTTATTTTTGTCATTCTAATGGGTGTAAGGTGATATCTTAGTGTAGTTTTGATTGGCATTTCCCTGATGATCAGCGACGATGAACATCTTTTCATGTGCCTATTGGCCATCCGTATATCTTCTTTGGAGAAATGTCTGTTCATGTCTCCTGCCCATTTTTGATCGGGTTGTTTGATTTTTTGTTGTTGAGTTGTGTGAGTTCTTTATATATTATGGATATTAAGCCTTTGTCGGATGTATGACTTGCAAATATTTTTTCCCAGTAAGTGGGTTGTTTTTTTGTTTCAATCCTGTTTTCCTTTGCCTTGAAGAAGCTCTTTAGTCTGATGAAGTCCCATTTGTTTATTCTTTCTCTTGTTTCCCTTGTCTGAGAAGACATGGTGTCCAAACAGATCCTTTTAATACTGGTGTCAAAGAGTGTACTGCCTACATTTTCTTTTAGAAGCCTTATGGTTTCAGGTCTACCCTTGCATTTTTGTTTATCCAAAGAATAGAAGAAAAATTCCCTCTTCTTCTTATTTTTAAAATTAATGTGATTTAGTCTAAAGTCAGATAACATCTTTATATACTGGCAAACTAGAAGAAAATCAAGAATTTTTAAAAGCTTAATTTTAACTTTACTAATTTCTGATGAAGCGAAGCAACTTTCTCAGTGGCTAGTTTGATTTCCTCTGTATTTGTAGTAAATCTGTTTTTTCTTGAATGGCTCATCCTGAGCCTGAATGTTGGTTATACTGTTATAATTGGCACAAGAGAAAGAGAATTTCTGGATGTTCTAGCCACCCCTTCTTCATCATTTAAAGAGAGACCCTGCAACTGGAAACTGAGACTATTGGTAAGATAATAGAATATTGCAAACCATTAGTATTTTTGAAAATTATTTAACAATGTTAAGTCTGGTTATGGAGTTTTGGGATAATGATATTAATATTGTTAGCCATTTACTTTTGCTTATTCCAGGTACAGATCTCAAGTGATTATTAGTTATAATAGCTATTTGTCAGGCACTCTCCTAAGCATTTTCTATGCATGAATTCATTTACTAATTTTTCAACGAATGTGTTTTGAGTACCTACTCTGTGTCAGGCACACGGTCTCATTTAATCCTTATCCATACCCGTGAAGTAGGTATATCGATTATTATTTTAGCCCCATTTCACAGGTGAGGGCCTGGGGCACAGAGAAGCTGAGTATCTTGTCCGGTGTCACAGAGCTGTCGAGGGTCAGATTTGGGATTTTTTTAGGCTGCCAGTTGCTGAGATCTTGGCATGCCAGATGTTTATCTTTGGGAGGGGGACATTAGTTAAATTTTGGAATCTCTGGTAAACAGGTTATAGTCTAGGTGATTAGAGCAGGATGTGCTGGGTTAGATAAGCTAAGCTGGGATCACTTCCTCTCTTGCTCCAAATCCGTCTTTTTTTTTGAACAATAACAAAAGAACAAACAACTAATGTGGAGTTCCTTCTTTTGGAGAATTCCAGTTTACTCAAACTAGTGTGAACCAAAGGTAGGTTGCCAAGAGGAATGGATGTATGTAAATAACCATATTAATCACTGCTCCTTCAGAGGCACTCTGGGAGCAAATGTTATGGAAGCACGATAGTTTAAATGTTCAAATTAAACAATTTCAGTTATTATCCACAGTATCATTTTGCTGCTTTCTATAGATCTGGTATGATATTTCAGATTTCCAGTTTTGTTACCATGTAGTTTTTTGGTCGTCTCTGAGGGGTATTTGTAAGATAATGTGACTTTTTTAAAACAAATATCAGAAATTTCCAAAATGGGAAGTAGTTATATATTTATTTTAATGAGATTTATAAACTGAAATATTTGATCTGCTTCTTTTGAATTTGTCTTTAGAGCATATTGTACATTCTTAATCCTGATAAGTTTGCATTTTGGAGGAGTTATGTTTAGCTTTTAGACGTAAGTCTGGTGAAAGAAGTGGGTAATCAACGTTGTTTTTGGTTATAAATGAGATATAATTCTAAAAGGGGGAGACTAGGATTTTTTTGTGTGTATAAGGCTTCTCTTTGAGAATCCTACAAATGAAGTTTGAAAAAGATTTTGAGCCTCGGCGGCATTATTGGAAGAGCATCTGCTTCCTAAGATAACTTGAGTAATAGTGCTCATTTTGAACCTCTATAAATAAAAATTATTGTTTGAATATAACTTGTTTAAGTTGTGTTATGATTGAATCAAAATTCTCTCTAATGAGAGCATTATCTTGTGTTAGTATCAACAGGATTTTATTTATAGCCTTGTAAAATGTTTTGCTTTTTTTGGTCTAAAAAATAAAGTTTTAAAAAAAGGGAAAATATAACATTTTTAGTTTACTGAGAGGCAAATCTGTTGAGGAACAGATTTGAACTTAATTATAATTAAGAACTGAAATGTGTTTTCCTGACCTTCTTACCAAGGCATTATTTGTGTAGGCTTTCTGCAGAGCTTCAAGAGTTCAAATAGAAAAACGGTACCATCCACCTTGGTCTGACAGCATTTTCCTATTTCTAAACGTAAAGAAATCTCTGGTTTTATCCAGTTTCAAATTACCTGGAAAAGTTAAATGCTGAGCAAGATAAACGAAGTTAGTTTTTGGCTCTTTAAACCTTGGAACAGCTTATCACAATGTGCTGTCTTCCTAATTACCTGGGGTATTTATCTGATTTAGGCCATCTTTGTGATTTGTATCTAATGTCTGTGAATAAGCAGCTTATAGAAGTCTTATAATTGAAATTTTTCTAAGGATTCTTAGTCATTGAGGACTAATAATAAAACCTAACATTTATTGACCATGTGCCAGCTACTGTACTTAAACGCTGTTTATATCTTTATTTAATCTACCTTTCAACAACCCTTTGGGGTAGATGCTATTATTATCCCCATCTAATAGGTGAAAAATCCTTACGAAATGAGATCGGTTTGCCCACAGTCAACACAACTGGTGAATGCCAGCTAGGATTTGACTCCTGGACTTGCTCTTGAACATGACGCTGTCTAAACCAGAACACACAGTGATTTTATGAACACGTGCATTTAAGATCATTATTCCCTAAGTACAGGACGTCACCATTGGCTTATGTTCCTTAGGATAGGAAGAATAACGTTTTTAGATCTTGATAAAGATGTATTAAATGTCTTTAAAGTGGAAGACTATTACAGAGAATACAGAAGCTGGTTGACTACAGAAGTTATTACAAATGTAGTCAGGCTGTTTGTGGAACAAAGGTTCCTGGTAGGTTTATATCAGGAATACCAGTTTTTATGTTTTCTGCCACAGCTGTACTGGAGTGCAATATGAGATATTCTTAGTATAATTTGGTAAATTATATACTTTCCAACATATGCTAAGGTATTTTTTTGTAGTAATTTGAGGACTGATGATTATGTTAGACTTTTTTTTTTTTAAAGATTTTATTTATTTTTTATTTTTTCTTCTTCTCCCCAAATCCCCCAGTACATAGCTGTATATTTTAGTTGTGAGTCCTTCTAGTTGTGGCATGT
The DNA here is from genome assembly GCF_041296265.1 of Equus caballus. Taxonomy (NCBI): domain Eukaryota; kingdom Metazoa; phylum Chordata; class Mammalia; order Perissodactyla; family Equidae; genus Equus; species Equus caballus. The sequence goes on from NC_091685.1 coordinate 31,646,864, forward strand.
GGGATGCCGCCTCAGCATGGCTTGATGAGCGGTGTTAGGTCCACACCCAGGATCCGAACTGGCGAAACCCTGGGCCACCGAAGCAGAGCACAGGAACTTAACCACTTAGCCGTGGGGCCGGCCCCTATGTTAGACTTTTAAGACTAGATCCCAAGGCAGTTTGAAAGAGACTGTCAGGATCTTGAAGTATGAAGGAGAAATAGGCGGGTGGATAGTGAGGCCGTTAATGGAGCGGGGAGAGATAATAAAGGATAGAGCGGGGATAAAGTTTCCGATCATAAAGAGAGGCGAGAGCAGTGGGATTCCAGCAGAAATACTGGGAGGTAGGGGGCTATTCATTGAGTGGGTGCAGTCCACAAGGCTGCAGATACTCTTTAGGGAAGAGGAGAGGAGTGAAGGAACACGGGCTTCAATTACATTTTTGGTCAGTTTCACATCAAATTTAAAAGCCAAGAATTTTAATTCTATTCAGTTTACAGTACTTGTTTTATATTTAACCCAGGGCTAATTAATGTGGAGAAAACAAAAGACAAAAGAAATGCAGTATATAGTCCTTGTTCTTAAGGAATTACAAATTCTGATTGGGTGGACAGTATCTAGTTTTTGAAACAGTTCTGTAACAATGTTTGACCATCTGTAAATGCCAGAATGGAGGATATAGACCAGTGCTTCTAGAGCTCGGGCTTCCTGGACCAGTCATATTTCAGAAGAGCTTTTTGTTTTCCAAGTAAGGACTTTAAAATGAAAAACAACCTTCTCATCTAATATCACTATTTTATCAAAGATGGAACATTTTTTTTTATTAAGATTATGATAGACTACAACCTTGTGAGATTTCACTTGTACATTATTGTTAGTCATGTTGTGGGTACACCACTTCTCCCTTTGTGCCCTCCCCCCATCCCACCTTTTCCCTGGTAACCACCGATCAGTTCTCCTTGTCTATATGTTAGCTTCCACCTATGAGTGGAGTCATATAAAGTTCGTCTTTCTCTGTCTGGCTTATTTCGCTTAACATAATACCCTCGAGGTCCATCCATGTTGCTGCGAATGGACCAATTTTGTCCTTTTTAATGGCTGAGTAGTATTCCATTGTGTATATATACCATATCTTCTTTATCCAATCATCAATTTCTGGGCATTTAGGTTGGTTCCACGTCTTGGCTATTGTAAGTAATGCTGCAATGAACATAGGGGTGCAAGGGACTCTTGGGATTTCTGATTTCAGGTTCTTAGGATAGATACCCAGTACTGGGATGGCTGGGTCATAAGGTATTTCTATTTTTAACTTTTTGAGAAATCTCCATACTGTTTTCCATAGTGGCTGCACTAGTCTGCATTCCCACCAACAGTGTATGAGGGTTCCTTTTTCTCTACAACCTCTCCAACATTTGTTGCTCTTGGTTTTGGATGTTTTTGCCAACAAAGATGGAACATTTTAAAAGAGATAAGCAAAAGGGCATCCTCTCAGATGAAAGGAATAATTTAGCCTTATGAAAAATTTACTTTAGTGTTCTTTGGTGAATCTGTATCTATATCTCTATCTATATGTATATCTGTAGTATGGTGGTGACTGCTCCAGGAGGTCTGTTGTTATGCTACTGACTTCCGTCAAACTGACAGGTTATAGTTACCGAGGTTGAAGGGGGTCTGAGGGCTTCGCAGAGGCAGTTAGACTAGAGGTTTACAGTAACGTGGATGGATGGGATTTGAATATGCAGAAAGGAAGGAGATGATTTTCCAGGCCGGGGCAAAGCAAGAGCAAAGAGACTGAGATTGGAGTAAACTTATGTTATTGATTGGACCTGGGAATACTCAGCTGATCCAATAATAGAGTTTCGATTAGGGACGAGGAGGAGATAAGGTTAGTGAGGTAATGCTCAGTTAGATTGTGAACAGTCTTGAACGTTACACTGAGGAATTTGGACTTGATCTTGCCAACACTGGGAAGCATTGAAGGTTTGTAAGTAGGGCAGTAGCTTGATAAACTTGGAATTGCAGGCTGATGAATCAGGAGCTATTATGTGGGTTATTGGAAAGGAGGCCAGTGAAGGACTTTTGCAGAAATTCAGGTGTGAACTCTATCGGGACTTGAATTTGGGGAGTTAAAAAAAAAAAAAGAATATATTCGAGAGAAGTTTTGAAGAAGGAAGAGATAGGGCTCAATGATGTGGAGCAAGAAAGAAAGTAACGATCACTCTAAGATTGGGAGATTAGTAAAATTGAGGAGCATTTGTGATATCAGTTAACTTGAAGTTGGGAAAGGGGGCAAGACATTGCCTTTTGCTTCCAGTTCTCTGCTGACTACTTCACTCTGCATCCATGTGCTTCTGCAGCTCCATTTATTTGAGATATGGTGAGAATCTCTAAAATTGCCCTGAGATTGAACTGGAAGGTAAAAAGTTTGCCTTATTTTGGAAGTACTACTCATTTGGGGAAAAAAAGTACATTTCAAACCACTAGACAGTGTGTAAGTTCTTAGTTATGGAAATTGTACCCTAATAAATAACATCATCATTAGTTGGATCATCAAGTACAGAGGAATTTTTGGAATTTATTTGTTACTTTAGGATTTTTTGGTTAACAGAATTTGTTCTCTGTATATTAACAGCAGTGTAGTGATAGACTGGTTCACCTTGGATGGTTTAATTTATAATGATGTTAGTTAAAATGTTTGTCTTCCTGTCATTACTGCATGTTATAGTAGAATATATTAGCTACCATTTCTTTAGCATCTGCTGTGGGTACCTGCTGTGTATTAATTCTTTAACCTTTACAACGACCTCATGAAATAGGTACTGTTATTCCTATGTTACAGATGAGGAAACTGAAGCTCAGAGGGGTTTAAGAAATGTCCCTGGGGGACTAGCAGAGTTAGAATTCTAGATCACTGATACAAAGCCTGTGTTCTTTCTGTCTTTCTGTCCTTGGATTACACGTCATAAAAATAGGAATAAAGAATGAATTAGTTGAGATATTTGATTAGGCAATAATTCAGATCAGTGAAGCGCTACCCAAATATTAACTGGTGTTGTCTATCCTTTTCCATCCTGTCTGCACGTGCAAGGTGTGGGGGCTTAAAAGACCAAGTTTGCTCTGCGGCCCCAGTTCTAGTCAGTGATGTTCTCTTTGCTTTTGGATAATGTCTCTCGTATCCTTTTCTAGAGCTCTCAGCAAATCCTTCTTAAAAACAAAGGTCCGATTCAGAAAACAAACAAACAAACTGTTGATACAGTTCAGTAAATTGCTGGTCTTGGCAAAGGAAACGAAAGGAAGTTTCAGGGTCCAGCTTCTGGGAAAGTGGGTGTGAAGATCACTCCACTTGAAAATGTGGAGAGTGCTGGAGACGCGCTGTCGGTGGTACCAGCTCTTTGTTGGTGTGTCCTTCTCTCTGCGTTCCCCCGTCATCCGCAGCCATTAAATTCGTGAGCTTACTCTTCTTCCTGTTTGCCGTTGATTACTTCACAGTTCTATCTACTGCTGTGGCCTCAATATTATAAAGCTCAGCCCCACCCCTCTCCACCCCTTTCCTGATGCTCCTCTACCAGCTGCTTCTCCTGAGTCTCGTAGAACCTGTGCGCATATGTGAGCCAAGTCCTAAGTTCTTATTCTTTTCTTCCAAACATTTCCTCCATCTCCTAACCCATAACTGAAAACAAGACTTTTTCTCTAATGAATGCTATTATTTCTGTTTTCACTGGTCAAATACCTCACAGCTCCTTGGGTAGCAGAGAGCAATCGGTGTATTTCTAGTCCTTCACTGCTGCTTTCAGACTTGTTTTGCCATTTTTACATGGCTTCTAATTTTTTAAGGTCCCTACCATCTGCTTTCTCCATTTTCATTGCGTTTGTCTGGTGACTTTCAGGATCCACATGGATAACTTTTCTTCTGCCTCCCGTTGCCCAGTAGCCACTTGTCTGGTGCCTCACTCTTACCAATTATCATCTTTCTCTCTTGCATCTTTAGCTTCGCTCTTTATTGAGTCCTTCCTTTCAGATTATGAATGCACTGAAGTCTTTTCTAACCTAAAACCAATAAATAGAATCCCCCTCCTTTCTGTGTCTTAGAGTTATTGCCATCTCTTTTTTCCTTTTACTCTCAAACATTAAAAAAAAAAAAAAAGCGTTCTGTATGCAGCCTTTCTTTTACACTCACTCATACTTGAGCACCTTTCCTGTCTTGTTTTGCTCCATACCTTACTGTCAGTGCCCTTTCAAAAGACCCAAAGTCCACGTATTTAGGCGTTTTCATTGCTTTTGTCTTTCTTAATCTCTCTGCAGTCTTTAAACTATTGATTATCTCCTCCTCGAACGGCTCTTCTTTGACTAGGAGTTAGAATATGTATTTGGCCCCATCCAGCCTGGTAAGGCCGCTTTGCCTGGAGCTTGGCTGGTTGTTGGGCTCCAGCGTTTGTCGTGTGGCCTGTGCTGACTGGCAGAGAAGGGGTGGAGCCGATTGGCACTGTGCATCTTATAGTGCTCTGTGCCCTGTGGACTTTTGAGTAAATAATTGATTTGACTTGCCAGTCTTCCTGTTTTCTCTCTTCTTCTCTCCCTGATCCTGCTGTGGCTTGTGTGTGAAATAGATTGCCCACTTCTGGTCTGGACTCTGGTTCAATACTGTGTGTATGAAAGCAGCCATGTCTGTTTCAGAGCAGACTTTTGGAAAGAGGGGCATGAATTGAGTTCTTCGGTAAACTCCTGTGAGATTTGAAATGCTCCAAAAAATTTGGCAAAGTTTAATGAAATGATCAGTTAGCGGCCTTAATGAGCAAGTTTTCATGTCTTCTCTCTTATGTTAGTATGATTTTCGTGGAAAGCTATTTCTGAAAAAACAAATCAAATTCCGTCACAGCAAAAATAATTCCACTGAGAATCTCAGGTGTAATAGAATTTCCAAGCCCCACTTATTTTCAGGAGTATTTGCTATCACACCACTGCACTGCGACAGCTCCCTGGAGTTTGTTATTAGAATTTTGACCTGAATTTGCCAAGACAATTTGAGAAAGTTGCAGAGATAGCTAGGAACAAGTAGCATGAGCCAGTGTGGGTTAGGCTAATAAAAAGTTAGTAGAGCACATTTTTGAGATGACATGATTTTTTGAGAAGGAAATGGTACTGAGGAATGCCACTTGTGTTGTGTTGTTTTGTTTTGCTGCGTTAAGTAATCACTGAAGCCTTGCATCCTGACATTTTTTTGCTCCTTAGAGATTTGAGTCATTCTCTGTCCTCAGATGTTTATCACCTTCCCTGACAGGAAATGGAATTATTCAGCCTAGAGAAATGATGGAGAACTTTGAACTGTCTGGAGTTTCTGGTTCAGTCTTTGTTGTTATCTAGCTGTATAAACTTGAGCAAGTCACTGTCTTCTTTGGGCTTCAGCTTTGTCAGATGAGAAGGTGGAATAAATAATTTCTAGAAGATACTAGCATTTTAATTGGAGGTGTTTTGATAAAAAGCCATTCACAGTGACTCTCAAAATCAGCCTACCAGTTAATCAGAAATGTGACAATTTGTATAAGAGAGAAGTGTTTGCAGTATATCATTTGACATGTAAGAAATACAATGTAGCATAAACTTGGAAGGGTATAATAGATGCTCACATTAGCAACAATGTTACATGGATTATAAATTTGTTAGAAAATACTCCCAAAGTGTGGGGATGCTGAAATGGGAAATCCAGTACATATGTCCATTTCAAGATTATGTGACAGCTTTGAGGCAAAATTCTTTTAGGTGTTTGTTTACATGAGAAATAGGTAAAATGACAAAGTGAAATAATAATGTTAACAATAGCAGCTAATGACATTTGCTCAGCACTTATTCTGTGCCAGCCAGGGTTCTTGATGGAAGAGAGTTTAGAATGCATTTAGTGCTTAAACAGTTCTCCGTGGTAGGTATTAGCCTCGTTTGACATATGAGGATACTAAGACACAGTTAAGTAACTTGCCCATACTGCCAGTAAGTGACGTATTGTGTGACTAGGGCTGGACATATTCCAGAGCCTCTGTTCCACATACATGTGTCTGCTACATGTTAATCTCAGAATGCATACACATGATGGTATATGATGGTGGGAACAAAGCAGAATTCAAACATTTGTTGGACGTTTTCCTGGGTTGTTATGCTTGCTTCCTTTAAGCCGTGTGCTGTAATTTTCACTGCACTTTACATTAGTAATATACACTCAGATTTATTGAGTGATATGGCCTGGGTTTGAATTCCAGCCTTACTGTGTCATATTTCTGTGAACTTGGGAAAGGAACTCTCCCTGTTTGTGCCTCAGTGTACTCCTCTGAAAAACGGGGTTAGTAGTAGCTGCCTCTTAGCGTTGTTTTTAGAAATAAGCGAGTTCGTGCAAAGGCCTTAGAATGGCATGAAGTAAACATACAATAAATGTTAGCTATTATTACATTGTGCTTTTAACTTTTCCAAGTGCATTAGATAACCTTTCCTTCAAACAACATGAGAGAGCTGGGGTCCAGAGCCTAGTGTGTTTAGTTCCGTTTTACAGATGAGAAATCCATGAAGGAACTTGTCTAAGGACACCAGAAGAAAATTAAATGGAATAAAATTTAAAAGATTTTTTAACCCAGTCTGAGACAGAAAAAGAAAATGGTTTGGGATGAGTGTCATAGCAGTCGTCTCTCTTGTGTAAGTAGGACAAACCTGTGGTGTCTGGATAGAGGGAAGGTCATTCTCAGCCACTCGTTTCTTCTGGTCCTTGATTCTCTTCCTGCTGTCAGGGGGGAGGTGGGGAGGATGTTGCTGCGTCATTCCTGTGTCCTAGTCTAGTCGTCCAGCAAGCTGAGAAACGGTATCTGAAGGGTATCAGATTCGCTGGGGATTGAGAAAACAGCTTACCTCTTCTATGTGGGAAAAAGGTAGAATGAGAGGGAGCCGGGAGCCGTCAGTCCGAGCCGTTGCTGTCATGTGAGTCATTTCACGGATTTAACTCTTGACTGCTTCCCCTGAATCCCACTCTTTTGTCCGCTGTCAGTTTCCTGCAGTTGTTTAGGGTCTAAGTGCCTCTAGCTTTTTTTTTTTTTTTTGCAGTCATACGCAGCTGGTATCTCTCAGCTCTGAGCGCCTGATTTACTGCAGTGCGGGCTGCATGATCTCCGCATTGCTGTAGCCAGACCATGATAGCCTTGCCCTCTCCATCTCTGGTGAAAAGATTTCTTTGCATCTCTCCCTCAGGCTGGTCTGCTACAGCCTTGGGGGCTCTCCCCTACCCCTTGGAAAAACCTGGAAAGAGTTTTTGAGACATTATCTTGTGTTGGGGTTTCTCTTGGCCAGGATTTCTCCACTGTAGCCTCCCCTTAGGTCTCATGCATAGAAACGGTGTCTTCAGCAAATATGCATTGTGCCTGTCCATGCAGGAGACTGCTCCTGCTGGTCGCTGGAGATGCAGGGTGTGAAAATGAAAGCATTGACTTAGACTGAGTAATGATTGCAGGTGGATGATGCGATATGTCTAGAGGAAGAGAGCTTTTATTTTTTGAGGCAGATCAGCCCTGAGCTAACATCTGCTGCCAATCCTCCTCTGTTTTTGCTGAGGAAGACTGGCCCTGAGCTAACATCCATGCCCATCTTTCTCTACTTTCTTTTTTTTTTTTTGAGGAAGATTAGCCCTGAGCTAACTACTGCCAGTCGTCCTCTTTTTTGCTGAGGAAGCCTGGCCCTGAGCTAACATCTGTGCCCATCTTCCTCTACTTTATACATGGGACGCCTACCGCAACATGGCATGCCAAGCGGTGCCTTGTCCGCACTGGGGGTCCGAACCGGCGAATCCTGGGCCGCCGAAAAGTGGAACGTGCAAACTTAACCGCTGCGCCACTGGGTCGGCCCTCTCTACTTTTTGATATGTGGGATGCCTGCCACAGCATGGCTTGATGAGCGGTGCATAGGTCCGTGCCCAGGATCCGAACTGGCGAACCCCGGGCCACTGAAGCAGAACGTGCGAACTTAACTGCTGCGCCGCTGGGCCGGCCCCCACTTATCACATTGTGTTATCGTTATTTGCTCACCTTTGTCTATTTATAATAACTGAGTATCATAAGAACAGAGTATTTATCTTTGTATTCCCACTTTATAGCACATGCCTTGCCCAGTAAATAGTGAGTTGAGGCCTTGGAGCATTCACCCTGTGTTGATATTTTTCTTTGTCCAGTCTGGGAGGGCACGAGTGGAAGTGCACTTTGTTGTCTGTGTTTTAAAACAAAACAAAACAGACAAAATACATCTTGATATAATTCACATACTATAAAATTCGCCATGTTAGGTGTACACTTCAGTGGTCTTGTTAGTATATTCACAGGGGTGTGCAACCAATCGTCACTAATTTCAGAACATTCATCACCCCAGAAAAACCCCCACACCCATTAAAGGTCACTCCATTCTCTCCTACCTTCAGCCCTTGACCACCATAATAGGCCTTCTGCCTCTATGGATTGGCCTGTTCCGGGCATTTCATGTGAATGGAATCATACAGTCTGTAGATTTTTGTGTCTGGCTTCTTTCACTTAGCACAGTGTTTTCAAGGCTCATCCATGTGGTAGCAGGTGTCAATACTTCACTCACTTTTAGGGCTGAATAATATCCCATTGTATGAATATACCACATTTTGTTTATATATTCATCAGTTGATAGACATTTGGGTTGTTTCCACTTTTTGGCTATTATGAATTAAGATTGCTGTACAAATTTCATGTGGACCTAAGCTTTCGTTTCTATTGGGTATACACCTAGAGTGTAATTGCTGGGTCATATAGTAACTCCGTGTTTTACTTTCTGAGGAATTATCAGACTTTTTTCACAGCATCTATACCATCTTGCATTCCACCAGCAGTGTTGGAGGGCACCAGTTTCTCTGCATCCTCACGTTACTTGTTATTGTCCTTCTTGATTGGAGCCATACCTCACACACAGTGGGTGTGAAGTGGTGTCGCACTGTGGTTTTGATCTGCATTTCCCTAATGACTAATGATGTTGGAACATCTTTTCATGTGCTTATTGGCTGTTTGTATATCTTTGGAGAAATGCCTATGCAAATCCTTTGCCTGTTTTTTATTTTTTGTTTTTTTGGTAAGGATGATTGGCCCTGAGCTAACATCTGTTGCGAATCTTCCTCTTTTTTTCCTTCCCCAAAGCCCCCCAGTACATAGTTGTATATCTAGTTGTAGGTCCTTCTAGTTCTTCGATGTGGGATGCTGCTTCAGCATGGCTTGATGAGCGGTGCTAGGTCTGCAGCCAGGATCCTAACCCGTAACCCCAGGCCACTGAAGCAAGGTGCGTGAACTTAACCACTCGGCCATGGGTCTGGCCCCACCTTTGCCTGTTTTTTAATTGGTTATTTGTCTTTTCATTGTTGAGTTATAAGAATTCGCTGTATGTTTTAGATCCTAGACTCTTCTCAGAGAAATGATTTGTGAATATTTTCTCTGTGAGTTTTTGGGTCTCTTTGCCTGGAATTCGTTCCCACCTTATATATATATGATATAGTAGAACCAGGGTCCTGAAAGAGCGTGTGTTGACTGAGTGATGGCATATACTGAAAGCCCTGGACTTATGCCGTTGCAGAAGCCTTGGGTTACAAGCAAAGTAGTGAGCATTTGACCTGGAAACTGGGGTTTTCGAGTTTTAGTCCTAGCACTGCTGTAGCTGGGGTGTGACCTTGAACATATCATGTGATTTTTCACGGTCTCAGTTTTCTCATCTGTAAAGTGAACAGTGTGGACCAGATAGTCTTAAGGTCATAACACTAAAGTTAGTTGAGTTGATAAGGTCCTTGAGGGCACATGCTTAAAGAATTTAGAGCTAGAAGAAACCTTTAAAGATCTGTTAATCCAGTGTCCTCTATTACAGATGATGAATTAGAGGCACGAAGCAGCTAGGTCTGTTGATTTCACATTGCGTTTGCTGGGTATCTACTGTGTCCCTGGCTGGGCTGTGTAACTAGTTAGTGGCAGAATTGAGAACTGAGGTCTCCTGGACTCGCAATTCACTACTGTTTCCAGTATGCTACTTTGCCGTGGATTACTAAATTAGAATCTGGTTAAGGAATAGTATCAGGAATTTAACAGTGTTTCAACTAAGGATTACAATAATTTGCCTCCAAATTCTGATCCCCAATTAATTTGTGGCATCAAGTAAAACTGATCTATATTTGTGACATAATTTAGGTATTAATTGATGCATAGTTTTCTTTTTTTCTTTCTTTTTTTTGGTGAGGAAGATTGGCCCTGAGCTAACGTCTGTTGCCAATCTCCCACTTTTTGCTTAAGAAAGATTGTTGCTGAGCTAACATCTGTGCCAGCCTTCCTCTGTTTTATATGTGGGATGCTATCACAGCATGGCTTGATGAGTGGTGTGTAGATCCATGTCTGGGATCTGAACCAGTGAACCCTGGGCTGCTGAAGCAGAGTATGCAAACTTAACCACTATGCTATCGGGCTTGCCCCCATAGTTTTCATTTTTAATCATCTTCCCTTCCTTCAAGGACCTGTTTTCACCCTTAGAGAGTTATATGTGGCTCTTGGTTACAAATGATTTATTATAACAATTCAAATTCAGTACCATTCGTGTTACTCTGTCCCAAACCATGTTCTCTCTGTTCCCTTTGACTCCTGATGAAAGTGATTTATATTGGCACTGTGCCTGTTCCTAACCACTTGTTCCCATGAATGTGGCTTTTCCAAATCTTCAGCGGGATATGCAACGACATTGGAATCACAAATATAACTCTTGAAAATCTCAAAAGTCTCTACCTAACCCCACCCTGTAAATAGGAACTAGTGTAGCTGATGAAATGATTTGAATTGGAGTGTAGCATATTCCCAAGGAGTCCACAGTTCTTTTTTTTTTAAGGAAGATTCACCCTGAGCCAACAGGCTCATTTTGCTGAGGAAGACTGGCCCTGAGCTAACATCCGTGCCCATCTTCCTCTACTTTATATGTGGGACACCTGCCACAGCATGGCTTGATAAGTGGTGCATAGGTCTGTGCCTGGGATCCGAACTGGTGAACCCCGGGCTGCCGAAGCGGAACGTGCGAACTTAACTGCTATGCCAGACCTGAACTAAAGTGAGGCTATTTCTAATCTCTATTTATCCTACTTAGTATGATTAGTCGTATATTTAACTGTAGAAATATTAATATATCTGCCTACGGGGTGCTACTCTATTCCCTTTCCAAAATTAAAAAAAATTCCGAATTCCAAAATACATTTAGTCCAAAACAAGGCACTGGGGATCTGTATTTTGTTGGTGATCCTTCCCTGTTACATGGATTCCTCTTGAAAAAAACCCCAGGCAGCTGAGTTTTTGTCTTGGGCCGTCATTGGTTAATAAAGCCTGGACAGCTAATTTCCACTGCTGTCCTTCGATTTCCAAAAGAACGTTGCTGTGCCATGCATTCATCAATGTGGGGGAAGGCGTTTTCTCTTGCTCTTTAAAATAGTTGAGAATGTTTTATGGTTTATTTTTTCCCCCTTCCATTATCCTTTTGAAAATTTCTAAACTTTCTAAACAGGAATGAATAGTACAAAGAACACTCATATACGTTTTACCCACATCAGTAGTTCTCAGAGTTAGTCACAGATCCTTGGGAGTCCCCAAGACCCTTCGTGGGGATCTGCAAGGTCAAAACTGTTGTTATAGTGACACTAAGACGTCATTTGCCTTTTTCACTGTGGTTGGTGACGTTTGTGCTGATGGTCACCGATCGGTCAGGGGTGGATAAAGCTGCTGGTGCCTCAGGCACGAATCGAGGCAGCAGGATCAAACTGTATTAGTGACACTTTTGTTTGTGGCACACTTGCAGTGAAACAAAAATGCCAGTTTCACTTAAGAATGTCCTTGATAAAGCAGTAAAAATTATTAATTTTATTAAATCTTGATCCTTGAGTATGCATCCTTTTTTTTTAAAAAAAATTTTTTCCCCTATTTCTCCCCACAGCTACCTGGTACATAGTTGTGTATTTTTAGTTGTGGGTCCTTCCAGTTGTGGTGTGTGGGACGCTGCCTCAGCATGGCTTGATTAGCAGTGCCATGTCTGCGCCCAGGATTCGAACCAGCAAAACCTTGAGCCGCTGAAGCAGAGCACATGAACTCAACCACTCGGCCACGGGGCCGGCCTCATCCTTTTAATATTCTGTGTGATGAAACGGGAAGTTCTTATGGAGCACTTGTGCCTATCAAGGGACAGTGGTTATTTGAGGAAAAACCCTAGTGTGATGGTTTGAGCTGCAAGCTAAACTAACCTCTTTTTTCATGAAACATCATTTTTACTCGAAAGAATGATTGACAGACATATTGGTTTTTTAGACTTGGTATTTATCAGACATTTTCTTGAAAATGAATGAAATGAAGCTTGTCATTTCAAGGAAAACAATTGATAGTATCTATTGCTAGTGATGAAATTTGAACTTTCCTGCAAAAATTAGAATTTTGCACAACTTTTATCTGCCACTGTGCTCTTGGCAGCTTCCCAATACTTAAAAAGACTTTTTTAAAAAAAATGAGATTGGTGGTGATATTAACAAAAGTGATTCTTTTGGTATTGCACAATGAAATCTGTCAACATTTAGAAGATCTGTTTATGTGTCAACTTAGTGAACCAGTATTTTCCGGTGTTCAGTGCATGATTTTATAAAATCGTGCTTGAGTAAAAGATCCAAAGTGCAAGTTAGACCAGTGCGTTTGAAGGTAACAGTATGAAAAGTTCATGCACGTGGCTTCAGACTCCTCACTGCATCTAACCTGTAAGAAACCAGCGCCTGACAACTTCTGGTGTAGTATCAAAGTGGGATATCTCTAGCCATCTTAGAAAGCTATTAAAATACTTCTTTTTCAAGTACAGATTGTGTGAAGTTGGATTTTCTTTATATACTTCAAACAAAATGCCATGTTATAATGCTTGAATGCAGAAGCAGATCAGAATACAACCAGCAGCGTTAAAGAGATTTGCAAAAATTGTAAAACGAATGTCACTCTTCTCGTTAGAGTTTTTGTTTTTGGAAAATTTTTTTTTCATAAAAATATTTTATGTTAACATAATGAGCTTATCATTTTAAAATCAATACATGTTTAAAAATTTTCTCAGTGTTAATTTCTTAGACGGCAAATAATAGATAGGTATAGCTCACAGAGACAAAAGCCCTTTGGGGTCTTCGGTATTTTTAAGAATGTAAAGGACTCCTGAGATCAAAAAGTTTGAGAACCAGTGACCAGATTCATAGTTGCTAATATTTTGTCACATTTGCTTTATCTATTATCTAACTTTTTTTCTGAAACCTTTGAGAGCAAGTTGCAAACATCATGGCCTATAACCCCAATTATGTCAGCGTTCAACACTGATATGACAACGGGCATGCCATATTCCAATAAAACTGTAGTTTGAGCACCCCTCATCTGGAACAGCCCCACTCTATTTTTGGTGTATGTGTCTTCAATGACACTTTTGGGGAGTCCAGGCCGGTTAAAATGACCCATAAATTGGATTTGTCTGATTGTTTTCTCATGCTTAGATGCAGCATAGATGGTTTTGGTAAGAGATATTACATGGATCATGCCATGCGCCTCCCCTGGCATCATATTGGGAGGCACATAGTGTTAGTGTGTCCCATTACTATTGACGGTAAATTTGATCTTTCATTGTGAAGGCACCTACTGCCCTTTGTAAGTAATCTATGGGGTGACTTTGAGACAATGTGAATGTCCTCTTCTCCTACCGAATGGCTTTAGCAGCCACCGGGGATCCCTGCCTGAATCAGTTGTTACATTGGTGGTTGTGAGTATCGTTCTTAACATCTGCTTAAGAAACAAGAGCAATAAAAACCAAATTGTATTTTTACAATACCTGTGAGCTTACAAAGCCCTGTTCGAATATATTGTCACTGAGATGCTGTGGCTTAGTTTCCCATCATAGACCGTCTTCCCGGGAGGATGAGGCTGACAGATTGGGCCTGCATGTGTTGTGCTGAACAGCTGCCTTCTGGAAGCAGGGCTCCAAAATATGGTTTCTCCTCTTCTGAGCCCACAGCTGTATGAGAAGGGGCCTGGCCTGGGCTGGGCTGGAAGTTGCCGTGGGTAGTTTTTCCTGTTCCTTAGCTCTTTTGTTGATATTTCTTGTGTTTTAGTGGTTCAATTTCTGATCCTGTAGTACTCTCTGGATCAATTTTGGTCTAATCATATGTTAAAGCTTATATTGAAAACCAACCAAGCAGTTACAGCTTAGAAAAATGCACATATTAATCCTTTTGATACCTTTTGCTTGTACTCGTAATTGTTAACTGCTATATTATACTTGTGTAGCTATAAATGTCTGTATATATGTATCAGTTTTTTTCGTAACCATTTGGTAAGCTGCCCATGTATAACCCCCTAGAAGAAGGACGCCCTACTGAGTAACTACCATACCATCAGCACACCTAAAAAGGTGGTTTCTAATATGTAATATTATACATTAGATCTAATATATATATTATGTAATATCTAATGTATAATGATATCAGTCCATATTCAGATATCTCCAAATTTCTCAAGAATGTCTTTTATAGTTGTTTTTGAGAAATATTCTCTTGAGGAACAATACCAGACGAGAGGTTGATGTATAATTGAACAGTGAAGTGCTCTGTGTGGTCTCTGACATAAAAATGACTAAGTTTGTATGTACCCTGCAAGTAGCTGCAATGAGTGGCATTTCATTGGCCAATAAAATGAGGTCACCAGACTGGGAGGGGTGTCAGGGCTTTAGCTTCTGATCAAATGTTGGACTTTTCAGGATCTCAGTGATGAACACGATAAGTTGAAAAAGAAACTAGAATGGCACCTAGCCTCATGCCTGCCTCGTGGAAGGAGCTTAATGAGTATTTGTTGACTTAATTAAAAATGTAAGTGGAAGGCTGTGCCAGAAAAGACTATATGTCTGTCTTTATTAATTGAGGATTTATTGAGTGACTCCAGTGTCTTTAGTCTCTTAGGCGCTGTGGGAGATGAAGTGGAAAACAGTGTCCATGTTCTTGAGAACTGCGGTTTAAGCTGAGAGGAAACACACTCCTTTTGGTTACTGGTTATTGACCGTCCTCTGCATGCCAGCTAGTGTTCTAGGCTCTGGGATACAGTGCTGAACAAGACTGGCAGAATTCTTGCCGCGATGGAGCGTACAGGAGTGGGGAGAGAGAAGCAGGAAACACGTCCGCAGAATAACCTCAGGTTGAGACGGGAGAATAAGACAGTTCGATACAGTCGGGAGTCACGAGAGGAGAGTGCAGCAGTAGCTCGATTGTCAGGGAAGGCTTTTCTGAGGAAGTGACATTTGAACTGTGACTTGAATTACGAGGAGACGGCAGCCATACGACGATCTGGGGGGAGGCAGGCAGAGGGAGCTACAGTACGAAGATGCTCAAGTGGTGATGAGCTGGCCTCTGTGGGGACCCAAGGAGGCCAGCGCATGTGGAGCAGAGAGCGCGGGGTCAGGGAGAGTGGCAGAAGAGTATGACAGGAGATGCCGGGGAGAGGCAGGCAACGACCAGAGTGTGTAGGGTTTTTATTATTTGAAGTGGTAGGAAACCATTGAGGGATGCACATTGTCCTCTGAAAATAACTGAGGGATTCTGGTTACGGAGAAGGGTTTGGGTTAAACTATGACAGTGGTGTATCTTGAGGATACTCCCCTCTCTTTTCCTTTTTTCCTTAAACAGATCTTTATGGAATAACTGTAATATTCATAACATTGTACTGGTGGGAATACAAACAAACGACAGGTCTGCACCTCCAGGGGTTTGCGCTATAGCTGGGCTAGTGCGGTCTAAAGCCAGAAAATGCCTGTGAGTGTGCCGTGGAACAGAGCAGTCCAGGTCTTGTCGTGGTGCTTGCTCATATGCTGAGTGGCAGGTAGGTGCTCAGAAAGGGAGGAGTTAAGTGCGGTGGGTGTGAAGAAGAGATGGCATTGAATTGTTTCGTGAATAGATTTGATGAGGTGGAGGTCATTCCAGGCAGGGGAAGGAAGTGTCTGGGCAAAGGTATAACACGAAGGAATTTGTCCCCAGGAAATGAGTAGATCAGAGTCCAGGTGAGGAAAAAGCGAACGGCCAGCAGACCAGGGCCTCGAGTGACAGACTAAGGAATTTAGACTTCAATCTGTAGTTGTAGTGGGCACTCCTCATAAATCTTATTTGTGAGTTAAATCTTGTATTCTGAATCTGTTTATTCAACTAGTATTTATTTGTTATCTCCTGTATGCACTTGTATTCTTTGGAATTTTAATGTCCCTGATCACTTGCAGATGTAAAATCCAGTTGTGATTCTGGCACATGGTTTTTATATAGATGCAGAAACAGATGCAGAAAATGAATGAACTCGGAAAAAAAATTCTTTGAAGGGATCTTATTTCCTTAGGAAAGTTTAATGGGATGCGATTTGTTTCGCTAGTAGGAGCAGAGTTGTCGGAGGGTTTTGTTGTTGAGAGAGAATGGGGCACGTGTTGAAGCTGTGAGAGGGCCGTGATGATGTAAAAATGTGTTGCAAGATTCCGAATCTCACTGCCGTTTTGATAATCTGGGTTTTGATGGGGCAGCGGCCATTTATGTTTGAGGGCTGAAAGTAAGAGAACGGTGAGCCTAGTGAGATGTTTTAACCTTGACTGCTATTTAGGACACAGCCGCATACACATACACACGATCACACTAGCTCCTTTAATGACGAACTAAGTCTCTCCCAGCCAGACCCCACTGGGCCATAAAAACATTTTATCATCGCTTACCAATCTCCGCGGTGTCGTTGATAAGTGCACTTGATGGCATTAATCAGGACCGATGCTATAGTCTTTCCTTTAAGATTATTGCGAGCCTTTTCTATACTCTGCTTATTTTCTGTAGCTTCTGGAGGACTAAGCCCATATATAGGCTTCTGTGATAGTGTTTATTGGCTGTCCCTAGGACTCATAGCTTTTATAGCTGGAAGAAATCATCTGGACACTTTATCACCCCATTTTATAGATCTGACAACTGCTCTTCCGAATGGATAAGCCTTGGCATGAAAGGAGGGGATTATTATATGGATGCAGAGGTGCCCAATCCCCCCTTTCTCCATCCATTGTGGTGAGGTCATTGTTGATCCTTCTCAAAACGGTATATTGATGTTCCAGTTCTCTGCCGTCGAGAGACGCAACAGTGTACTTGGGGACATGGGACTTAGACTTCAAGAGATCAATAATGGGGGAGCCACATCCTCTCTTTCTTAAGGATAAACTAGTTGGAGTTTAAGATGTTCACCTCTTCTAAGCTCCAGCCACCGTAGAGCTTTGAATAATGCTGGCCATTTAGGCTAAGCATCTTCTATCAGGCTTGTATTCTGTCGTCAAGGTTCAAATCACTCTAACAATTCTCTTTGTATAACACTTTACGGTTTATGAAGTATTTTACAGGCATTATCATGTTCGGACTTCAGGGCACCGTTGTTAGGTGGAGAGGCAAGTACGTTTATCACTTTTATAGCTTACACAGCTGAAGCTTGAACTCAGCTTTTACTTCATGTCCACCTTTTACTGCACTAAATACCACTGCCTTTATGACGTCACTTCCTTTATGTCCAAATTTCCATAGTAAGGAATTATGATAGGCTCCACTTTGGAATAAATCTAGTACTTTTTTTTAACTGAAAAAACTATATTTTCCATTACTTTTTTTTTTTTTTTAATTTTTTGGTGAGGAAGATGGTCCCTGAGCTAACATCTATGCCAGTCTTCCTCTACTTTGTATATGGGATGCTGCCACAGCATGGCTGATGAGTGGTGTGTAGGTTTGCCCGTGCTGGGGATGTGAACCTGTGAACCCTGGGCCGCCAAAGCAAAGTCCGAGAACTTAACCACTATGCCACCAGGCCGGCCCCTCCGTTACTTTTTATTATGCAAAGGGAGTTGAATAAACTTGACTTTTCGTTTTTAAAACTAAAGGTCAAACTGAATAATTTGATCCTAGACAGATTCTTGAGATTGAATTAAAATATTCCATTTAACTCTCATGGATGCAGCAAACATTTGTCGAACGTCTTCTACGTGCCAGGCTTAGCGCAGGGGGTGGGAGATGGGGGCAGCCTTGGGAGTTAAAGTGTTAGATGAAGAAAGCAAGGATTTAACGTCTAGTGGACCTGAATTCAGATCCCAGCCTGCTACTTATTTATTAGTTGCAAGTCACTTAACTTCTTGGAGCTTCAGTTTCCTAATCTATAAAATGGGGACAATGATACGTATCTTGCAGGATTATTTTGAAGTTAGGGTGATATATAGAAAGTGCTTAGTATAGTATGTGCTTTATAAGACATTACTGCCCATAAGCGAACGACTAGGCAAATGTGTGTGGTGCGAGGCAGCTGAGTCTTGACAGCCAGTGTTTGGCTGACCTTGTGCAGAGTGGAGCGAAGGGAATTTTGGCTGCCAGCATACTATGTTCTGCTTTTGTTGAAACTTGCAGCGCTCACACTGGTGTTTGCCAACACTGCATTTGACTTCTCACGTAGCAGAAGCCAAGTCATTCCTATGGAGCGTAAGTCATTTTGGAAACGTCTGTAGGCTGGACCTTTAAAGCCCTGTTGCAGTTCAGTTGGGGGAAAGAACATCTCACGTTACCAGAGTAGCGAAAGTGCGGTGGCGGGCTGCCCCTGGGCTGGCGCCTAGATTCAGTTTCCTGAATGAAGTAGCCGTCAGAAGGAAGAAGGATTGCCACCCAGGGTGCCAGTGCGGTGACAGTGGGTGTGGCAGGTAAACTGAATCGGTGAAAGACCAAGAACTGATTTTGTCTCCTGAAATGGTGCTTTATTCGTTGATGAATATTTATCCAGCACCCACTCTCCCGCTGGGTGCTGTTGTGTGGGGTCAGAACACGGCGGTGCTGGTGGGGAAGCCTGCTTTTTTGTGGAGCTGGTGTTCTAGTGAGGGAGGGTGTAACTAATTGTAAATTATAAGCAGTCTCCGGTAATGCTCAGTACACGAAGAGAAGTGAAACAGCAGAAGCAAGTGGCGGGTTAGAGAAGGGGTGCTCCCTTGCGGGAGGGGAGGATCCCACTTTGCCTAGGATGATAGGGACGACCTCTCTTAGAGGAGCAGAGCCCAGAATGAAGCCGGTGAGTGACCTGTAAGAAAAGGAGCCCAGCAGTGTGTTTCACCGCCCTTTAGAAGGGTCTGTGGTCTGAGGAGTGGAGGCAGCGCTCACGTCAGAAGTTGCTTTAGGAGGTGGAAGGCGGGGTCACCTTGTTAAGAGACTGAAGTCAGCCCGTATTACTTCTCAGAAACGTCTGCTGCAGGAGGAGCGGGCCGGCACTGTTCCGGCTCAGCCTGCCTGCATCTTTGGAGGTAGATGCTGTCGGTTACGCTGCTCCAGAAAATGTATGTTTAGGTGTCCAGGAAACCTCATGGTTTTGTTCCCCTCACAGTATTTTTAAAAGTATAGTCTTTGGACCAACTGTATCAGAATACAAATGCAACTCTGTGGGCCCCACAACAGATCCAATTAATCCGCATTTTTGAGGATGGTCCCTGGAAATCTGCAGTTGTAATGAGCAATTCCGTATCCAGACTGAGGTTTGGAAACGGCCGTTTGTAGTCTTGTTGATAGAAGTCATCTTTATTCCAGGCTTGGTGGGCAGGCAGGCAGGGACCTGCTTATTTAAGATTCCTTTTCTTTTCATAATTTACACTGGAGCTTGCATTTCCTCTTGCATTGACTTAGTTCTTGGCTTTAATCTCTGGTACACTGTAACCTCCATATTAAGATGTGTCAATGAGACAGCAGAAATGAAACTCTTCTCCTCTTTGCATATATTATTTTGCGTTTTCTCCATCAGCCACGTCCCTGGGAAGGAGGAGCCAATGAAAGGAGAATGGTGAATTGGCTGTATTGACTGGTGTGCTTTAGAAGAAAGCTTGCTTCCACTCAATAGTTTTTTTGATTTCCGTTAGTTGAAAATTCTAGTTATTTACTTGTGATTAGAGTTTTTAATTTTTTTATAGGTCTTTAAATCTCTAACAAGCAAAACACTAAGTAAAAGAGAAAGCAGAGACTGAGAAGACTGAGAAAGTATTTAATGTATTTAGTAGCAGAGGCTCAGTAAATATTCAGTTTGATTTCCAGGGGAATGGAAACAATCAGCAATGGGAAATCTCAACCGTCTGTGGATGGTCAAACCAGATCCTTAAAGGCGCCACAGTCAGCATTCTAGTGGGCGTGCTGTAAGAACGTGTGCACTGTGGCCCCCACGTTTGATTTTAGTGCTAGCACTGAGGTTCATTGTCAGGTTGTGGGAAGACGGGTAACTGGAAAGCCTGTCTGCCAGGACCCATTTCCAGGCTGGTGGCCAAGCTTAAGTCTTTGGTACCTTGCCTTTTGGGTACTGCTGTGGCTACTGTCTTCCTTTAGCCAGGGACCTCCTGGAAAGAGGTTGAGCCTGTTAGAACTTGAAAGGGCCTTTGAATGAATGAAAGTCTATACTTTTCATTTTACTGTTAAAGAAACCAAGATTTCAGGGGCTGGCCCTGTGGCCTAGTGGTTAAGTTGAGTGTGCTCCACTTCTGTGGCCTGGGTTCAGTTCCCGGGCACAGACCTACACCACACATCAGTGGTCAGGCTGTGGCGGTGACCCACATACAAAAAACAAACAAACTGGCTTATCTATAAAAGCCACACTCTCAGAAGCATTCCTCTTGAAAAAAAATTCAGTCTCAGACCCCCGAGGTGCCCAGTGGTGAAGTTCCAATACAGCATCTATGCTGTGCGTCAGGGCAGACTGCAAGCTGTGGTCCCTCCAGGATTCACAACACCAAAGAAAACCAGAGCTGGGGCCGGCAGGGTGGCCTAGCGGTTAAGAGGGAGATTGGCAACAGATGCTACCTCAGGGACAATCTTCCTCACCAAAAAAAGAAAAGCAAAAAAGAAATCAAGATTCAGAGAAGTGACATTTTCTCCAAGGCCTAGGTACTAGATACTAGAATATGAAGATTGGTAATGTGGTTTTCTTCAATGGGGTCATCCAACTGAGTCATCTTTTTAAAATGTGTTCCCTTCCCCCCAAAGGATGTTATCTTTCTGTTTAAGGCATCTTGCGGTCATTCCATCCTGGTAGTTGGTTGTTTTTGACTTTGCCTGTCCAGTGATTGGGAGGCCTCATTAGGGTATTGGTGACACTTTCTATCTTGCTTCTTTGTAAAAATATGTCATATTTAAGAGAAAAGCTCTTGAAATTAAGGCATATGGAGAAGCAGAAACCGGCCCTGAGTCATGCCACAAAGCAGCCCTGGAGGAGGAGAGTTCACAAAGAGTTGGTCTCTTTGCTTGGTACCGTATATTGACTTTCTTTTCCCTCCCTTTCCTTAGCCATTTCACTCCCATAAACTCAGTCTCTTGAAGAGGTATGGTGCAGCATAAGAGGCCCGAGTTGGAAGTCTGGAACCCAGGTCTTAGGTCCAACTTTGCTCCAAACCTCCATTTCCTCTCTTTGGGCCTTATTTCTCCAATCTTTAAAATGAAAGGTTGGACTGGATAATTGGTGCCCCAGGATCTTTCCAGCTCTGATATTCTCTTTTATTGGTGAGGAAGATTGTCCCCAAGCTAACACCTGTGCCAGTCTTCCTCTATTTTGTACGTGGGATGCCGCCACACCGTGGCTTGATGAATGGTGTGTAGGTCTGTGCCCGGGATCTGAACCCGGGAACCCTCTGCCGCCAAAGTGGAGCACGTGAACTTAACCGCTCCGCCACCCTGCCGGCCCCAGCTCTGGTTTTCTTTGGTGTTGTGAATCCTGGAGGGACCACAGCTTGCAGTCTGCCCTGACGCACAGCATAGATGCTGTGTTGGAACTTCACCACTGGGCACCTCGGGGGTCTCAGACTGAATTTTTTTTCAAGAGGAATGTTTCTGAGAGTGTGGCTTTTATAGATAAGCCAGTTTGTTTGTTTTTTGGTTTTTTTTCTTTTAAAGAGATAGTAAAAGGTTAAAAATCAGAGTGAGAGAAGACTTGCGAGTTGGATCTCTGGGAAGTATGTGAATGTGTCCTGAGTATCTGTCTAGAATAGCAGACGCCGTGTCAGGTCTCATGGGGCGGCGCAGAATGTGGCGTTCTCCAGACGCTGTTGCAGAGGACAAGGGACTCTAAAGAAGTTCAAAGTCCATAGTTAGTTTCCACCTTTGAAAAAGGAAGGTTGGCTTCTTCCCCCGGGGCCTAAGAGGAGGGAGAGCTGCTGAGGGCAGGATTTCTAGCTTCCTCGGCACTCCCACCTCCCAGTGGGATGAGCTGAGCCCCTCTCTCAGCTCTGTATGACTGGAAAATCTGCAACTGAAGCCTGGCTTGTTTGGCTTAAAATATGGGGGTTTGTATCCCTGAAAATGTCACTTCAACCCCAGGACGGCCTAGTGATTCCCACAGGGTACTCAGAGCTCTTTGGATCCGAGTCTGTCCCCAGAGCGGGCTTGATGGCCGTGTTGTAAGGCGATAAAGCCCGCTGCAGTGTGGCTCACACTGGAAACCACTCACCCTTAGGCTTTATTCTTCTGAGTGGGTGGGGTTCCTTCCATTCCTGCCTGAATGAAAAGCATTTAGTTGACTTCCTGATCGTGCCCTGTCTTGTCCTTTTTTTTCTTGCTTTTCATTACTTTTTGCTCAGCCCCTCTTCCAGTTGTGGCTGTACCCAAGGCAGGAGCCACGAAGGTCTGTACTGTCTGTAACTGGGAGGGAACTTAGCAGCACCAGGTTAGGAAGGGGTTTAGGTCTGCTGCGTGTTCACAGGATTAGGGAGAGGAATGGGGAAGCTGGGCAGGCGGGGAGTCTTGGATCCGATAAAGCACTCTGGACGGGATGAAGGATTTGAGGAAATGGACGTTTGGGTTGCTGACAGGGCAGAAGTACTTGAGGAATGCTCCCAACTTGATAAATAGGTTATTTTTAGTTTGCAGAAAAAGAGTAGTTTCATCAGCTTGTTGGAATCTTGCAGTGGTGTTTGTAACCTAAACTAATCAGCTTAGGCTGTGCCAGAAAAGTGTCAGGTGGCATGCTCATTTCCTCCTAACTTTCAGTGCGGCCTGGCTTAACTCCTGCCGTCCTGTGGCCGGGGTTCAGGGCCCTGGAGGGGCAGTAGCTGGGGGAAGAATCCTGAGCTGCCTGTGAGGCCCTTGTCCTAATGCCGGCCCTCGGGCTGTAGACCTCTGCTGTAGAGGCAGTGCACTGCTCACGTCCAGAGTGCTCCCCTGCGGGACCCCCAGCATGATTTTGGGTGGAACTACCCAAAGTTCCAACAGGATTCAATGATTTGCTGTTTTTCCAATAAACCTGGCATTCTCTACCCATCCCTCTTGGTTCTTCGTTATTTCTCTGTCTTAAGTGATTTTTAGTGGATTTTAAGCTCCCAGTTATTCATTCAGCACACTTTTATGAAGTGCCCACTCAGACGTGTGCCTGGCCTCCTTGTAGGTACTAAGTGTCCTTTGATCTTTGTTTCTTAGAGACTCTAGATTCTATATGCTATTCTGTTGAAGAATATCAACTTCATTACGTAAAATATTTTAATTTTGGGAAAGACAGCTTGTATAAATTGCTAGATCAGAAAAACATGTTAAGTGGTCCCGTTTGGGTTCGGGTACCATATGGTCATTTACAGGAGATGGACCTTGCTAACTGGAAGCTGTGACCTTTGCCCTTGAAGAGTTTACAGTGGTGTGGGGAAAACAATAGACTACAAATTGTTGAAGAAAATATCGAAGCAAGTGCAGAGTAAGTCAGCTGTGCGTAACTAATGCTCTGCGTGCTGCGGGGCCCTCGGTCGGTAGGGTTACGGCGCCCTGCTGCAGCAAGTTTTGCTCTTCTTTAGCTTTATGCACAAAGATGTGTGCCAGCGGTTTGAGTGTGGCTGTTTGTAGTCTTGGGGTTTTCCTCCCCGGGCTGGCCTTGTCAGTGCTGTGGACTCGATTCTGCGCCTGGTGACTGCGTGTCCAGCAGGGCAGAACCCTGCCCGGGCTTTTTGCGCCATCCTCTCACCTTCTGGCGCTGCATCAGACAATGCTCCACTGCTATGTATAGGCTGGCCTTATTTTTTGCTTAAAACATAAAAATAATCTGTATAGCTGATTCTCATGAGGACTAGGAAACTCGAGGCAGTCAGCTGAGTGAAGCAGAGCCGCTGGGGGACTGAGCCGGCTCGCTGGGGCCGTTCCTGTTTCTCCTTCTTCGGGGCGCTGAAGAGAGAGGCTCCTCGTGAAAGCCCTCCTTTAGTTGCTCTCGGCTTTCCTTAGGTCAGCAAATTATTTAAAATAGAAACCTCAGTTTCCGCACGTGTGAAATGGGTCCGATAATGCCTCCTCATCTAGTTGCTGTGAGGATTAATTGAGAGTACGAGAGAGAAAGCACTTTGAACCAGGAAATAACCTGAGAGCACTAGACATTATTATTAGGAGATGTATCATTTCGGGGGGAGGAGGACACATGGACTTTGGAGGCCACTGGCAGGACATCTCTAGGGAGCCTTTCTGATGATTCTGGGCTTCCTAGAATCTGGACTTCCTTTAGTTGGTGGTTATAAGGAAAATAATATTATTTGATGTTATTTGAAGGGGGTATACATATGGGAGATGAGTTATCGTTTCTTGTAAGTCTATATAAATACACCTATACTTATGGGAACGTAAACATGGGCACTCCTCATGAGTTTCAGCCGTTGAGCCATTGGACATTTACTGAACTGTTATTATGTGCCAAGTGCTATGCATGTGCTTGGATTCAGAGATGAGATGCATAATCCTGGTCTTTTAAGAGCTCAGGGTTTGATGGGGGGAGATAAACAAGTAGATAATTATGCTACAGAATAAGTGCTATGCCAGAGGTAAACCTAGGGTCTTTCAAAAGGGCCTGTTCTCACTTGCTTCCTCTCAGCTTATCCTCCAGACTCTGTTTAAAAGTTGTAAGAGATCTTAGTGAGGCCTGGAGAAAAGAAGCAGTTTGCCTAAGGTCTTACCCATAGCTGGTCAGCAGTAAAGCTGGAACTGAAATCTGAGTTGTCATGCTCGCCGTCTCTTTCACGTGTGCTCTTACCTCCACCAGCACTGACCTGGACTTTTCCTGCCTTGCCCTGGATCCTTACTCTTTTCAAAGAGGTGCTCTCCCTGCTCCACCATCTTTTCCAGCTTCCGTTCTTATTGCCTTGTCACAGTTAGTGTTGCAGTGAAGTAGGAAGACCTGGGAGCCTGCGGTTTGAGCTTGTTGAGGGAGAAGAATGGTTCTTAGCATTGGCTGCACGTTAGAATTGCTTACAGAGCTTTTATAGAATACTAATAGCTGAGATTCTGATTTTTACTCCCATGTTTATTTGTTTGTTATTGAGTTATATCTGCAGTAAACTACCCCAATTTTTAAGTAAAATACCCGGTGAATGTTTGTATATGTGTACAGTTGTGTACAGATTACTCACAGCAAGATACGCATCAGATCAAGATACAGAACTCCAGAGGGCTCCCTCATGCTTCTTCCTCGTCAGTACTGGCTGCCCAAGTAACCACTTCTTCTGACTTCTCTCTCCACTGATGGGTTTTGTCTATTCTTGAGTTTCATACAAATGGAATCACACACTGTGCACCATTTTGGGTCTGGCTTTTTTTTGCTCAACATCATATCTGGATATTCATCCATGTTGCCTACAGCGGTATGTAGTATTTCATTGTTTGGATGCACCACAATTATTTGTTGATTCTACTGTTGATGGACCTTTGGGGTCTCACCAGTTTTAGCCATATGACAAAGCTGCCATGCACCTTCTTATTAATCTTGTCTGTTTTGGGGGGCGTGTGCACTCGTTTCTCTTGGGTGTGTACCTAGGAGTAAGATTGCCGGGCCGTGTGTCTCGCTTTGGTAGACATTGCTAAACAGTTGTGTGGTTGTGCTAGATGTTAGCATTAAAAATTGTTTTTATTAAAAATTTCAAACATTCACAAAAGTAAGGAGTCTAATATAGCGAACCTACATATGTCTAGATTCAGTAATTTTCAAGATTTTGCTACGTTTGCTTCATTCCTTTTTTTTTGTTTGTTGAAGAATCTTAAAGCAAACCCCAGATATTATGTCATTTTACCCCTACATACTTCCACATGCGTCTTTATATATGGACATTTTCTCACATAACCGTAATGCCATTATCAAATTTAATGAAATTAACAAATCCTTAATAATGTCTAATTCCTAGGTCATAATCAAATTTCCTTGACTGTCTTAAAAATGTCTTTGCAGTCAGTGAGTTAGAATAAGAATCTGACCCTAGTCCACACAGTACATTAAGTCGTCATGTTTCTTGTTTCTTTCTATCTGGAACAGTCCCTCTGCCCCTTTTTCACATCATTAACTCATTATAGAAATTGGGTCAGTTGTCAGATAGTAGTGACAGTCCTGAAAGCTCCCCAGGTTTTTCTGGTATTTCGCCAGGGTTGAAAACCCCTGAGATAGAGTGTCTGTCTTCCGACTATTCTTAGAAGAGGGTGAAGGATGGGGATAGAGTATAAATGTTGGGTGGGTGGTCGAAGCTGTCGTGACAGGTGAGAGCGTGGACGTCTTGTGCAGTAGGAGTGGGATGTGGCTCTAGCAGCGGCGGACGCCCAGGGGAGAGTGTGGGGACTAGCGTGACTCTTCTTGTTCAGTAGGAACTTCAGAGGTTGGTTCTCTAACCCAACAGTCAGAGACTCTGACGCGACAAAGCAGATAGGATTTCTTCCCTGCTGAAGTTTTTTTCTTGGAGAACGGTAGACCATGAGATTTTTTTAAATTTGCTGAGCGAAATTGGAAAATAGGTCATTCATAGCAATTGAGATACTTGAGGCTCAATGAAAGAAAACTTAAAGGGGTTAGAAGTTAAGTCTGTACACGGCACAGGGAGGAAGTGCTGACACACCCCTGCAGGCGGGAGGCTGCTGTGTCCTAGAGCAGGCCTCCAGAAAGCGCAACAGGTGATGGTGTTCTGCTCTAGGAAGCCGGGGCTGATGCCTCCTAGTTTGTGCCCAGCGCCTTCTAGTAACTAGCCACCGTATCACTCCTTTCTCTTTACCTGCTAGGGCCAAATTGTCCCAATAATCTTATTTTCAGTAACTCATCAGGTGTAAGTGCTTAACAGAGATTTATGGGAAAGCGGTAACGCTGGTCACCAGCACGGACTGAAGTGGTATATCCAGGTCAGGAAACCTGGGGAGGTCAGGGCAGCTGTCGCCTGGCTTTGGGGTACTGGGGGAGCACAGTTGTCAGAACTAGAAGGGCCCTTGGGCTCTAGGATTTTACCTACCCATCTCCCCTTTCCAAGGCTTTCTGTTATAGAGAATTGCAAACTTACACCACACAGGAAACTTCATGATGAACTTCCAGGCCCCCACCCCCAGTTTCACCAGTGATGCAGTCACGGTCAATCTTGTTTCATCTATACGCTCATCCACTTAACCCTATCCTGTAATATTCTGAAGGAAATTCAAGACACCATGTCATTTCGCCTGTAAACATTTCAGTATGTGTCTTTAAAAGTTAAGGACTTTATTAAATAAAAAAAACCACCCACAATTTTAATATCACATCCAAAAATAAAAAAGAATTCTTTAATACCATCAAATACCCAGTCATCCAGATTTCACTTTTCTCATCAATGTAATGATGCTGTTTTGTTTTGTTTTTTACAGTTTGTTTGAATCAGTGTCTAATTAAGGTCCATGTGCTGTGATTGGTCAGTAGGTCTTTTAAGAATTTTTTCATCCATAGGTTCTCTCTCCACCCCCCCCTTTTTAGTGTACAGGGTATCTTAGTCACATGTTGCCGCATAACGAAAGTTAGCAGCATAAAGCAATCTACACTTATTACAGCACAGTTTCTCTTGGTTCGGAACCTGGACATGGCTTGGCTGGGTCCCCTGCCTCAGGGTCTCAGGCAAGGCATCAGCCAGGGCTGCAGCCCTCTCAGGGTGAGCCTGGGGAAGGACCGGCTTCCGAGTTCACTCAGCGGTTGTTGGCGGGATTCAGGTGCTCGTGGGCAGGTGGACGGAGGGCCTCAGTTCCTTGTTGGTTGGTTGGATGGAGGGCACCCTCAGCTCCTTGCCACGTGGGCCTCTCCAGCACGGCAGCTAGCTTTGTCAAAGCAAGCAAGACGCGGCAAGAGAGAATGCCAGCAGGAAAGAACTCAGTCTTTTTAATCAGAATCTCAGAAGTGACATCTTGTAACTTTTGGCATAATCTCTTCATCAGAAGCAAGTTATTAGGTCCAGCCCACACTCAAGGGGAGGAGCCCACATGGAACCTGGACACTAGGAGGTGGGGATCACGGGAACCATTTTAGAAGACTACCCACCTTGGAGAGATGAACTCTAGAGACCAGGTCCTCTGGCTATCAGTCTATTTGCCTTTTTACCACATTATTGATGCCACTGGGGAGAAAAAGGCTGGCCAACCCCTGCATTTCATTTGCCTCTATCTGTGTAGTAATTCACTTGTGTAATTTCCTTCTGTGACGCTCTGATAAATGTCATGTTTGTATATGTCAGTAACCAGAGCCCGCAGTTAAGAATCCTAGGTAGGCCAGGCTGACTGCTCTGAGCTTTTTCATCTTGATCAAGAAATGAACCAGTCACCAGTCCTTAAGAAAATATTGACTGTGTATTTCCCACTGTGCCAGGCCTCTGGAGGTACAAAAGGAGTAGAAAGGAATAAGAAGATAGTCTATAATTATTGTGTGGTATGGACAATAAGTGCAAAAAATTAGAAATTAGCATTGAGTCATTTCAACCAATACTTTTGAGTACTTTCTATGTGTAAAGCTCCGTGTTAAGTGCTGTGGGGAGGATAAGACTCAGTAAGACAAGCTTCTGCTCCCTCCTTAGGAGGATGGAAGATAAAGCTATAATGCAAAGTAGACTGGAAATCGCTCAGGTGGAGATACACACAAAGTACTTTGGGAGCACAGGATGGAGAAGCTTAGGATGTCAGAGCCAAAAAAAGGCCCTTAGAGGTCATCAGGACTACTGGTCTTTACCATTTTGGGGACACGGAGCCATTTAGTCAGAGGGGTTCAAGAAACCTCTTTGCTAAGATAAGGGAATCAAGTGAAATTAGACAGAATATGAATTTTTCCACTGCCGGGGACAGGCGGACTTGAGTTGGAGTTAGTAGCCTTGGATCCTAGACTCGAGTTCTCCAGCACCGAGGACCTTCTCAGTAAAACTGGCACCTAACCTGGCCAAAGGTAGACTCTGGAACTGCTGTGCGTACCTATAATGGAGCAATAACTGTGTTTTATAGCGTACAAAGTACGTCCACATACGTTATTGTGTTTGATCCTCACGCTCTTGTAGTTAAGACATATTATTGTTTCTGTTTTACAGATGAGGGAACTTCTACCCAGAGAATTATGATAATTCTGCGAGGGTCCCAGGACTGGTAAATCAGAGAGACGAGACCAGGACTCAGGATTCCGCCGCCCGTGGTCCTGCCCAGGACGTGTGTGCGTGTGAGTGAATGCTGTTTTGTTTTGTTTGTTTTTAGCACTGAAGACGTTGACTGGAGACTTGCTGGCAAGCACGACTTACGAAAGGAACGAGGGAAAGAGACGCAGCCATAGCTACAAGAAGCACCTGGGACGGGGGAGGCGCAGCAAACTGGTGGGGAGCCCGAGTCTTTCTTGTCACTCAGGGTCCTCCCTGCCCTCTCGGCCGCTGCCTGGTTACACGCCTGCCCCCACCTTCCCCCCTCTCGCGTTAGGGCTGCTTTCAAATGACTTCTGCTGGAACTGGGCAAGTTAATTTCTCAAGCTTCCTTTCCCAAGGGCTTCCTGGTGCACTTAGAGGGGAAGAGACGCTCAACATGTGCAGGGGATGTAGGCTTAATCAGGATGGCGATGAGAAGAAAATTGGATTAACATTTACAGAACGTATTTTATGCCAGGCCTTATGTACTTAGGCTCTTAACGTAGATTTTCACAGAATCCTTACATCAGCCCTGTGAAGTTTATCGTAATCTCTGTGTACACTTGAAGAAACTGAGATCGTGGAGATTAATCACCTGAACTGATATGTGACTGAATTATAGTGGGAACCCAGATTCCCTGACTTCTGAGGCCATGTGTGCTCTTTCTGTTATAGGCTGTTGCCTGGGCAGCAGGCTGAGTGGAGAGGGAGTGTGGAATAGAGACAAAAGGAGGTTCTCTAGAGGCTGTAAAATGGAAAGAAACTCCTTGCTGGGGTAGAAATAATGACTTTCCCCAAAATGTGCCTTGAAATTAAAATGGCAGCAGGAAACCTTTCAAACTCAGGCCCTGTAGTATATACAGCCCTGTATTCTGTTCCTGACAACACCCAGGGAAAGTGTATAGAAGGGCATTATTTTATTTTGCTGAGAAAGATTGGCCCTGAGCTAACATCTGTGCTAGTCTTACTCTATTTTGTACCTGGATTGCTGCCACAATGTGGCTGCTGATGAGCAGTGTAGGTCCACACCCGGGAACCGAATCTGGGCCACTGAAGCGGAACATGCCGAACTTAGCCACTAGGCCCACAGGGCTGGCCCCTTAATGGGCGTTTTTATCTTCCATGTGGTAAGGGAGATGAGATGAGTGTATAAACAAGTAACTTAGGAATCAGTCCAGGGGAAGTGGCAGTCTAAGCTGCCATGAGGGTAAGGAGGCTTGAAGCCACGGGGTGACTTGCAGCCCGTGTGTGCTGCAGTGCTGGGATCATGTCCCAGTCAACAGAAGCAGACGTGGACATTCTCTGTAACCCATCATGTTTGCTTTTAAATAGCCAGACTTTTCTCAAAAGCTGTCTGTGTGTACTGCTTGCTCCGGTCTGGCTTCTGCCCTTACCTCTTCACTGTCACACCTCTCACTGAGGTTGCTAATGTTCACCAAGTAGCTGAAGTCAGCAGGCGTTTTTAGTCTTCAGTGTTCTCAGTGGAGCTGACAGTGTTGACCGCTCCTCCCTTCCGGAAGCACCCTGTCCTATTCTCCCGCGTCTCTGTTGTTTTTGCAGGCTCGTCCTCCATTCTACAGCTGTTAGTGTTCTGCTCTCCCAGACGCTCCTCTCTCAGGGTAGATGCTCTCCCTGGTGACCTCACCCAGCCCACTGGCTTTAGTAGCCTTGCCTCCGTGCACATGACTCATGAATCTCTGTCTCCTGCCCCCTCGCTCCCCTGTGCTGTAGACCCGTCTATTTATTGTCAGTCAGGCACTGTTCCAAACACTGGGGATACAGTGATGAACTGGACAGAAAGGGGGGTAGGCGTGGGGAGGAAGACAAGAAATAGACAAAATATCAGGAGGGTTAAGTGCTAAGGTGAGCATTAAGCCCGGTGACTGGCATGTTAGGTTGAGCGCTGCTTCGTATTGGCTGGCTGGGTCTTTACAGAGGTGGGAAAATTGAAGCTGACCAAAAGGAGCCAGCTGTACAAAGGGAAGAGGGAAGAGCTGGTGCAGAGGCCTTAAGGCCAGAATGAACACGGTGTGTGCAGGAGACAGGAAGCGAGGAGGGGACCTGGGAGGGCACGAGGTCACAGAGGTGGGGAGGGGCCAGATCGCGTTGGGCCTGGGAGGCTATGGTGAGGATTTTGGATTATTCTAAGCGAATGGGAAAGCCATTAGAGGTGTTTTGTTTTGTTGTTTTTAAGCAGGCTAGAGTCTAGATCTGATTAAATTTTTAGAAATTGAATTTGCCATTATTTGGAGAGTGGTGTCTGGGGCACAGTTGGTAGCAGCGAGGCTCACGGCGGCTGTTGTAGCAGGTCGGGTGCGGGTCCAGTAGGTTGGACTAGGGTGCCCGGTAGGGGATGCAGAGAGCTGGGGACAGACTCAAGAAGATCTGGGAGTAGAGCTGTGGGACTTGTTTGGATTTGCATGTGGGGGCCGAGGGATTTTCTTGTAGGGTGTGAGGGAAAGAAAAATCCAGGGTGATTCCCGGTGTTTGGCCTGGGCGTGGATGAATGATGGTGGGTGAACTGAGTTGGGGGCACAGTGGGGGAGGGCTGGGTTGGAGAGAAGGGTGGAAGGTGACTGCTGTCAAGAACACGAGACTGTGGGCACGTGCTGTCAGTTAGACCTCCAGGTAGGTGTCAGGGAGGCTGTTGGGTATGCTTCTGGAGTTCAGGGAGGTCAGTCCTGGAGGTAACAATTTAGAAGGCATTGATATTAAAAGTCAGGGGACTGGATAAGATTACTCAAAGAAGGGAGGGTACAGAGAAGTCCCAGGTCTGGTTGCGGTCCAGCAGAGAAGGAGCCAGTAAGAAGAATAAAGAGGAGCCAGTGGAGTGGGAAGAAGGTCAGGAAAGCATGATGTCCCAGAACCAAGGAAAAAAGTGTCTCGATGGAGAAAGAGTGGTTATTTGTGTTAGATGCTGTTTAGAGGTCCAAGAAGTGACCATAGCATTTGGCAACCTGGAGGTCTGACCCTGATGAACAGTTTTAGTGCAGCGTTGAGGATAGAAGCCGATTGGGGTAGACGGAGAGGAGGAGAGGTTAGGAAGTGAGGAGTAGAGACAACTCTTTCAGGAGGTGCTTCTGTGAATAGAAGCAGAGTCAGTGGGGCTGGAGTGGGTGGAAGGACGTGCCAGATCAAGGGGGAGTTTACTGTTTCTGTTTTATTTGTTTTTGTGTGAGGAAGATTGGCCCTGAGCTAACATCTGTGCCCGTCTTCCTGTATTTTTCTGTGAGACACCACCAAAGCATGGCTTGATGAGCAGTGCTAGGTCTGCACCCGGGATCCGAACCTGCGAACCCGGGGCTGCTGGAGTAGAGTGCAGACTTAGCCACTATGCCACCAGGCCAGCCCCTTGTTTGTTTTTTTAAGATGGGAAATTCTAGAATCTTGCTTCTCAACCTGGATCAACCTGTTGGAAATACTGAATCTCAAGCCCCAGCCCTAACTGAGTCAGAATTTGCATTTTAATGAGATCCCCGGCTCATCCGTGCGCATTCCTTTGAGAAGCACTGTTCTTGAGGGCAGCTTCTCAAGCTATCTGTGATGCAGGACCAGCGAACTTCTTTCTGACCTATCCCGCACCTACCTGTGGTACTAGTGTATACGATTTGTATGTAGCTCATTCCACATGTGGGTCACTATGTGAGTTCATCAACACCCTTTCTGGGTTCTTCCCTGTTTGAGAAATCCACTGACCATGTGCTTGGATGTTGCAGCCATGTCAGTTTGCTACACAAATGTCTAAATGGTTTCTCTCAATTTCTGTCCTTACAGTGGTAATAGTTTGTGAACCAGTGTTGGTTTGCAGACCTCACATTCTAGAGCATGTTTGTATGCTGATGGGCATGAGTCTGTAAAGAGGACAAAACGGTGCTGTAAGAGAGAGTGGGGATGATTGCACATGGAGATAAAAGGGAATTGATCTGTGGTAGATATGGAAGCTTGTACTTTACACACCGACAGGGGCTCTTCATTGTCTCACTGGGGGAAGCAGAATGTTGGTGTGTTGTTAGATTTGGAGTGAGGAAGATGATGGTCTGAATGTTGCTTCTTGGTGACAAAGTCATTAGCTGATGGGGCTGGAGTTTTATTGAGAGAGAAGGAGGTGAAAGAGTCATTACAGAGAGTAGGAAAGGGAGCCTCTTGGGGGAAACGTAGCAGGATTGCTGGCAGCATCAAGGGAGCTGTTTGGAATTTGCAGTGAGAAATTTTAAATGATACCGTGTAGTTGTATTTTCTTCAGAGACAAAAGTTAGTTTATAACTTAGTTGCTTTGGTGTAGTTTGGTTTGATGAAGGAATTTTACTAGTTGAATATGAAGAAGGGAAAGGTGTTTGCAAGGCACTGATTTTGAGGGAGGTGAGGATATGAAGGGGGGCATGTAATTCCATTACATTACTTAACCTCTCTCCTCTTTCATGAGATGAGGATAATAGTATCCGTTTCACAGAGTTGCTGTGAGGATTAAAGTGCCTGGAGCGGGGCATGGGACAGAGTAGGGGCCCTGTGTGCGCCCGGTATTGTTAGCTGTTATTTCCAGCATCTCTCCTGGAGCACAGAACCAGCCTCCCTCCTGACCTCTTGGTGCCATTCTTACCTCTTTCCATCCGTGTCGTTACTGAAGCCAAGGGGATCTTTTTGAAATGTGCACATCTTACCCTTATTTAATACTTACATGACTTCCTGTATGTCTTTGGATCAAGACCCGAATCCGTAATTTGGCATCCATGGGTCTGGATGGCGTGGCTCTGTCCATGCCTCTGCAGCCTCATCTCTCCTCGTGCGTCTCCTTGTTCTCCCTTCTTTGGTCACATGGATCTGCTTTAGCTCACAAGCTCGCCTGCCTCTTCTACTTGGAGCCTTCTCGCTCCGTAAGAGCCTTCCTAGACCTCCCCGAGTGGCTCAGTTTCTATTAATAGTATTTCATATAATTTAAATTCAATAGTGTGATTCTTCAATCAGTGTCTTTCTTTCTTTTTTTTTTTTTTTAAGATTTTATTTTTTCCTTTTTCTCCCCAAAGCCCCCTGGTACATAGTTGTATATTCTTGGTTGTGGGTCCTTCTAGTTGTGGCATGTGGGACGCCGCCTCAGCGTGCTTTGATGAGCAGTGCCATGTCCACGCCCAGGACTCGAACCAATGAAACACTGGGCCGCCTGCAGTGGAGCGTGAGAACTTAACCACTTGGCCACGGGGCCAGCCCCAATCAGTGTCTTTCTGTTGCATGATGCAGTAAATGCCACAAAGACGGGTCTGTCTGAGTCTGCTCACTGTTTATCCCCAGTGCTTTCCTCAGACCCTCTGCACTGTAGGTGGGAGGCGGTATTTGAATAAATGAAAGAACGAACAGACTCACTCCCCATCAGCCTCATGTGGGTTCTGATGCTTGGGCTATGGATCAGGACTGGCTTTCTTTTCTTTTTTTTTTAAAAGATTTTATTTTTCCTTTTTGTCCCAAAGCCCCCCGGTACATAGTTGTGTATTTTTAGTCATGGGTCCTTTTAGTTGTGGCATATGGGGTGCTTCCTCAGCATGGCCTGACGAGCGGTGTCATGTCCGCACCCAGGATTTGAACTGGTGAAACCCTGGCCCGCCAACGTGGAGTGCATGAACTTGATTGCTTGGCCACTTTATCCATTGATCTGTTGTTGGGTTGCTTCCATATCTTGGCTGTTGTGAATAATGCTGCGATGAACGTAGGGGTGTATAGATCTCTTTGTATTGTTGATTTCATGTTCTTTGGATAAATACCCAGTAGTGGGATGGCTGGGTCATATGGTATTTCTATTCTTAATTTTTTGAGAAATCTCCATACTGTTTTCCATAGTGGCTGCACCAGTTTGCACTCCCACCAGCAGTGTAGGAGGGTTCCCTTTTCTCCACATCCTCTCCAATGCTTATTATTTCTCGTCTTGTTAATTATAGCCAGGCTGGCTTTCTCGAGACTGAGATCTGAGAGAGAATTCCTTAGAGAGGTGGTCTAATGGAGAGGAGAAAGTAAAATTCGGGGCAGAAGTACCTTGGTGAGAATTCACTTATCAGCTCCCACTTATCGGCTGTGTGACTTTGAACGTTTGTTTCTTCCTCATGTATAAAATGGACATGATGGTATACACCTGAGAGGGTTACCTTAGAAGAAGGTTAAATTAGGTAATAAAAGTGCTTCTGGTTTCTTCCTCTTTAGGGTAATTGCTGTGGCTTGCAGTTTTCCCACCCTTGCCTTTACCTGCGCAGTCCTTGTGGCCCCTCAGTATCCCCATCAGAGACTCCTAGAGGTTAAAGGGACCCGGGGTCGTCTCTGATGCAGCCAACTGTCTTAAAGCAGGTGAATAAGCAACGATTTTAGACATGGAGTTCTGTTGCTAAACCCCGCAAACACGGGCTAACGGCAAGGCAGCCTGGTCTCCGTTAGAGATGACTTATTAGGAA
Organism: Equus caballus; assembly: GCF_041296265.1. Classification (NCBI taxonomy): domain Eukaryota; kingdom Metazoa; phylum Chordata; class Mammalia; order Perissodactyla; family Equidae; genus Equus; species Equus caballus. The sequence goes on from NC_091685.1 coordinate 31,682,746, forward strand.
AGGAAACCACAGAGCCACGTGTGGTCCTGGAGGGATACCCTGATCACAAGCTAGTCTTATCAATTGCTTATTAATGAGTGCTTCCAGAGAGCTCGAAGGAAAAAAAAATAAAATCTTTAAAAAAAATGTGAATAATTGTATAACCCTGAGATACTCTAATGAATCAAATAAATTGGCATGTCTCCACTTCTGCTTTTTGGGACCTGTTATTTCTAGTTTCTTCAAGAGCAGATGGAGGTAGCATGGATAAGGATGTCATACATGTCCTTATTGGAAAGGATCTTAGATAGCATTTCGTCCGACTTTTTTGTTCAGTTGATGAAACTGAGACCCAGAGAGCATAAAAGACGTGTCTGGGCTCCGACAGGGTGTTGGTGGTAGAACCCCCGGTCCAAGGTTCTTTACGGTTAGAGGGCACATCATCTTCTCAGTTTCTCACCCGAGTCAGAAAAGATCCCTTGCCCTGGGTTCTCCTCCCCTGTGGGCAGGTGGGCTGCGAGGTGGGAGGAGGCGATGAGAAGGAGGCAGGGCCTACAGAAATGGACGTGTCTCCTGCAGTGTCTGTTCTTCCCTCTGCTTTTACCTGGAGTGGCCGGGGCCCCACGTGAAGTGACAGCGCGGGAGCTGCTCAGTGGCGTTCGGGTTCGCGCTCTCCCGGTCTGCGTGCGTCTAGGTTAGCTAGCCCTCACCCAGCTGCTGGCCCTCTTCAGCCCCGGACCCACCGATGGTCCCGCCTCGTCCTGCTGTCACCCGCTTTACCAGGTTGGCTTTTTGGTGAAGAGACTGCGTGGGGCAGAAAAAACATTAAAACCTCTCCTGGCTTTTTCCCCCGAGCAATGCTGAGAGTGCCACCTCAGCAGTTATAGGGAGAAACGACTGTCTGCCTGCCTCTCAGTGCGCCCAGTGGGCCCAGATCTGACTCCCAGGGCTTGGCTGTTACGGTCGTCTCACGTTTACATCTTTCTCCTGCCCTCTCGTTCCCACCGTCACCCCTTCTTCTCTGCTCGGGTCTGGAAGGCCTCTCGAGGTTGATGAGGAGGTGAGGGGGGCCTGGCCTGGGGGAATTGCAGGTGATGGTTTCTCTGTGGTCCCCCGTCATTCGAGTTCTCTTGCATGTGATTTTTCTGAGAATGGAAAGGAAAGTTATCACCGTGCGCACTCAGGTGAAGGGCCTGGCGTGGTGCTTCTAGAGGCTGCAGTGACCCAGAGTGACTTCAGTTGGGTTAATTTCCCTTGATCTATCTTCAAGTTTCATTGACTCTTTTTTCTGTCCTCTCCATTATGTTATTAAGCCCATTCAGGGAATTTTTAAATTTTCAGATACTGCATTTCTGTTCTAAAATTTCCTCTTTTAAAAAAAATTTCCAGTTTTCCCGCTTAGTTATCGTGGCTGCTTTAATATGCTCGTCTGGTAATTCCAACACCTGGGTCATCTTGGAGTTGCCCCCTGCTGATTGTGTTTTTCCTTGCAAAGGGGTTTAATTTTCTTTTTTTTTTTTGGTAATTTGCGATTGTATCCAGAACCTTATGAATGTTGTGTTGTAGAGACTCTGGTTTCTGTTGATGTTTTAATTTTACTAGGTGATTAACTTGGTTAGACTCAAAACTGCGAACTGTGTCGCCTGCAGTGGGTGGCAGTGGGATCTCAGTCCAGAGCCCTGGTCCTTGGCTGAGGATCTTGGACTTGGCCCTGTGCACGCGGGTGCGGGGCAGGCAGAAGTCGCGGCAGAGCTCACGCACCTGGGACGCCGCTCGGGCTCTCCTTCCTTCCTTCCCGCTCTCCATCTGCTCCGACTCCGTCTGCTCCCTCTGGACAGAAAGCCTAGGGTTTGTTTCTTAACTGGAACTTCAGCTGGACAGCCCTTGGTCAAAGATCTGAAAATGGGGAAGTCGTCCCACACCAGTCCCTTCTTTCAGTTTCCAGCTTCTCTCCAGAATCTGCCGGTGTTTGTTCACTTCAGATAGTTGTTTTTGTATTTTATCCAGAGTTTGTAATTGTTTTCTGTGGGAGGATCATACTGGAAGCAGAGTTCCCTGGAGCGTTTCTATCCATCATCCAAGGGTTTTGGGAACAAAGGTGGTGCCCGTTTGGGAGAGCTTTGATCTTAGCAATCAGACGGCGTGGACAGGCGCGTTCCCCCACGGGGCTGCTGGCGATCTCACGTGGACTCAACCGTGTTCACTGTAGCTTGCTTTGCAACCCTGGGCGAGTCTCTTCTCCTGGGGACTCACCTTCTCCTCTGGAAAATGACGGGGTTGGACTCTCTGTGATCTGTAAGGGTCCTCTCGTCTCTGCTTAGAGACAGACAGACAGACAGACACACACACACACACACACTGCCACCACCATCGCCCCAGTAGTAACAACAGGAAGCCCCAGCAGAGCTGCCTGAGGGTGTGCGTCGGGGGCTCGGTTAGGGTGCAGAGCTGCCTGAGGGTGTGCGTCGGGGGCTCGGTTAGGGTGCAGAGCTGCCTGAGGGTGTGCGTCGGGGGCTCTGAAGGGGCAGCAGTGGAGCGTGAGGCTGTTCACAGTCATCCTCGTCTCTCCGCGCCGGTTCGCTGAGGGTGCAGGAGGTAAATGACACTCAGAAGCAAAGGAAAGAAATCACTCGCCGCTTGGTTCCACCTCTTAGAAATGAGGAGAATGTCGGCACTTGAACACAGCTCAGGATCTGGAGTTCCTGTTTGTCTGGGCTTTGGCAATGCCTTCTATCCTGTTTTGGAGAATAGCCCCCTGGGCCTTAGGGACGGGCAGCACACTTGGCAGGAGCTGGGGGCAGGAGCTGCCGGCAGGGTCCCTGTCGGGGCTGCAGAGGCCTTTGTGGAGAGAGTCACGTTTGTGTGGCCACTTCTTGGAGTGCAGAACTTTTAGGTAGGGAGGTTCTGGGCTGTGCAGAGGAAGGGGTGTGTGTGTGTGTGTGTGTGTGTGTGTAAGGTGGGTGGAGAGGGGGAGAGACAGGTGGGGGGGCAGGACAGAAGGCCTAGGGCCAGTCCTGAGGCTGTTTCAATAGCAGCCTCACTTCCTCTGCTTAGACTGACTTTTTTACAGTCTGTGGGGGGCGGGCGGGAGCCCGGGAAGCTTCTCCCACACCCACCTAGCCACCCCTGGGTGCTGCCCCTGCTGCAGGTCCTTTTCTCCACTTCTTGTCTGGCTCCTTTCATGCGTTTCTCTTCAGGGCTTGTTGATGTGAGGCTTCAGGCCTTCATCTTTTTTTTAAGTCATTGTGAAAAACGGCCATTTCATTATTTCTCCATCCTAATTCTAGCCTTCCAGCTCCCTGGATTCCATTGTGCGTCTGTGGTGGGGTTGGTGGCGGAGGTGTGGAAATCGGATTAAAGGGACCCGCAGCCTTGGAAGGAGGTCACACAGTGGTCTGTGGGACACGTGAGGGGGGGTGGCGGTTGTGATGAAAAGAGGGGATAGTTGTTGGGGTGTGAGACCGTGTATAAAAGCTTCAGTGGACCGCTAGCTTAGAAGCCGTCTTTCCATTCTTCCCCAGACTGAGACAGACAGGAGTCTGACCCAGATCTTCCGCTTCCAGGAACTCCTCTCTGATGTTAGGGGCAAGCTTCGATGGGTTAGCAGGCTTCTCAGCTCTCCTGCAGAAGGCTTGTTACAAAGCCGAAGGGTGAGTTTGTGACAGAGAAGCCCTATTTTAGTTCTAATTGATTCTGGGTGGTTTAGGCCCCTTTAGGGACCTAGTCTAGAAGGCAACCCAGTGAGAGGCAGCATGGGGAAGTGGCTGTTGTGGTCAGGCAGACTTAGGGTTAAATCCTGGCCGCTGTTGACTAGCAAGCCGTGAGACCTTGGGCAAGTCACTTGACTTCTTGAAATTTAGACTCTTTATTTATAAGGAGGTAACGTTATTGTGTTGTCTTCTGTAAAACATAAAACACATTGCTTGGGGTATGGTAGATACTCCACAGATGTTCCACTTTTTCTTACCCGCCTTCCAGAACATCTTATTTTTAGTAGAATCCCGGCTTTAGCCGTAAGCAGTTGTGTGACTCAGCCTTTCCAAGCTTCAGTTTCCTTCTCTGAAATGAGGGCATTTAACTAGCTGATTTCTGAGGCCCCTCCCAGTTCCAGGATGTCGGAGGGACCCTTAGCTCATTGGGGAATGCATAGGTCTGTTAATCTAAGGAGAGACAATGTCGTCCACCAGGACCATGTGATCCGGTGGGGAAGGGGCAGCTCCTGGAGCCAAACACCCTGTCTTCCCTGAGAGAGAGAACGCCTGCTTCCTTCCGAGGCAGCGTCTGGGCCCGGAGCCCGTCTCATCTGTCTGACGGCCACTGTGTGTGAGGGTCTTGGGGACAGGCCCTCGGGTCCACTCAGTCTTGGTGCGAGTCCTGTTCTACCTGCCTCTTCCTTTCTGTGTGTTCTGTCCAGGTCAAGGGGCAGCTGCCACTGGAAGACAGCGACCGCTTCCTAGCCATCGACGTCGGGGAGCAGCTGGAAGTGTGGACGGAAAGCTTAAATTACCTAAATGGTAAGTCTGTTGTATGGCGAACCGGGCCGCACCGATGCTGGGTGGTTCTCGAAGTCTCCAGGATTTGCCCACCATTACAAGAGAGGGAGGGGTCAGTGTGGAGTTGACATCCTTCTCCTGCCTCCCGTTTACTGCATGCTTACTCCGCGCCAGGCACAGTCCTGTTTGACGTGCATTATCTCCCTTAATATTTACATCAACCCCGTGAGGTAAGTGCCACTGTTTTTACCGAGGAAGTGAGCTTAGCGGGGTCAAATAACTTCTCCGAGTTTGCGCAGGCAGCGTGCGGTAGGACTAGATTCAAACCCGGGTTATTTTCATTGCGCTTGATGTTTCTCTTTTGGGAAAGTTACTTTTTGGTTGAAGCAGAGACTGATTTAATCTTTAAAAAGCAAAGCAAAATAAACAAACAAACAAAAAAACCTTTTGATCAACACTAGCTCCTTTTTCTAGCCCTTTCGGGAGTCTGTGTGCCAGCATCTTCTTGGTTGGTGTTGACCAGGGCAGTGGAGAGTACAGTGAAGCAGAAGAAGCCCGAGCAGTGAGTGGCCGGAGGAGCTTGTGGTCCTGGTCACCAGCTGCAGCTGACGGTTGTTCGAGAAAGGTCCTCTGGGAGGGCAGAGCAGTAGGGCAGCCACAGCGTGGTCTGGGAGCTGGGTTCCAGGCATGGGAGCGGCTGGACGCGGGAAAGCAGGCTTAGCCAGAGCACTCCCTGGGGTGGCCCTTCCCGGGAAGCAGGCCCTTAGGGACGGTGCCGACTCTTCTCGAGGGAGTGGGAAACTTGGGGCAAGCGCTTGCCATGTTCATTGGTTCCGGATTCTTCTTCTGTTCCTTTCCCGGGAGCGTTTTTCCTACCTTAGGGAACTGGGTTGTGAAGTTAATTTCTGGTCGGATGGAGTGGCTCAGTATTCATTTGCTCATTGGTTTTTCTGATGATACTTCAGTCTCTTTTTATTGGAGCACTACTTTTTTTTTTTAATATACTTGATGAATTTTGGGGGTAAAATAATAATTCTCATCCACAAAACTGATTACATGTACCAATTATACATAGAGTATTTTGCTAGATGGTGGGACCTAGATTCTGATGATAAAATTGGCCACTCACTGCATGCCTAGCACAGTTCTCACAGCTAAGTACATAGCATTAAACGAAACAGAAAGTCCTGCTTTCAAGGACGATATTCTAATGAGTAGAGACAGATAAAAACATGAATAACTAGATATAAACAAACAAACAAATAGGTAAATAGATAAGTAACACCCGCTCATGATAGGTGCTCAGCAAAACACAGGCAGGGTGTGGTGCTAGAGAGAGATGGGGGCTGAGGGGTTGCCACTTTCTATAGGTGATCAGGGAAGGCCCCTGATGAAGTGATATTTTAAGCCAAGATCTGAAAGAAGTGAGGGATCCAGCCAGGGAGATGCGTCTGGGAGAAAAGCATCCCAGGCAGGGGCAAGAGCAAGTGTAAAAGCCCTGAGGTGTGAGTGTGACTTGTCCTGTCCGAGGCCCCGCGGAGGCCAGTGTGGCTGGAGTGTGTGGCAGGGAAAGAGCAGTAGGAGACGAGAGCAGAGAAGCAGCGAGGCCCGGGGCATGTTGGGCCTTAGAGCCCAGAGCGCGTGGTGCGGGAGGCCCGGAGCACACAGCGAGGCCCTGGGCGTGGGGCCTTAGAGCCTGGGCTAGGCCTCTGGAGGGCATTTTATTCTAGGCGAGATGGGAGCCTCTGCAGAGTGGAGAAGAGAGGAGCGACAGATCTGACTTGTGTTTGAAAGGCTTACTCTGGTTGCTGTGGGGATAGCCTGTGGGGGGAGCTGGGCTCTGGCTGAAGCAGGAGACCAGGTCGGTGGAAGCTTTTTCAGTCAGTGGGCAGGGGAGGGGGGATGGTGGGTAGCCGGAGAGTAATGGGTTCTGGACGTATTTTGAAGGCAGGATCAAATTCTGATTTGCACCATATGCCTGCAAAAGAAAGAAAAATTGAGTCCTGTATTTAGACTATCAAAAATTAGTTAGATTTAATAGCAGTTTATTTGAAAAAAATTCAGTATGAACCTACAAACTAGTAATGCGGCCGCCAGATGAGTGCCCACCGTCCTGGCTTCGTTCACACCGGGTTGAGCAGGTCGTCTTTAGATCCCCCCACCTCTCTACCCCGCTGCTCCTGTCTGAGCTCAGGCCCTCACCCTGCCTCCTGCCCGGACTGGTACGATAGCACCTTAGTTTGTGCTGTCAGAATGTTCTTTTAAAATGCAGTTCTGATTATGTTACTTCCGAGCTTAAATCCCTTTGTCCAAAACAGGTTGCAGATCTGCTTTCCGTGTCCAGAGTTCGCAGGCATGAAGGGTGTGTTTCGGTGGGTCTACCCAGCGGTGTTATTTTTATTTCCTTTTTAAAAAGCTTTAAATTAGTTGACTCCATTTGAGACATTTCATATGAAAGCAGAGCCTGCTCTCCCCTCTTAGCCGTCGTCCTCCCGGGCCCCGCCCCTCGTTTACACGACTCACCTGGTCTCTTCACCGATGCCTGCGCAGCTTTGGCACAAAGGCTCAGTATCTTTCCTCGAATAGAGTGTCCAGATCTGACCCCAGTTCCCTGGGTGTAGTCTGGCCAGTACAAAACACAATAAGACTGTTACCTTCATTTATTTACCAAACATTTAAAAGGGTCCTACATTATCCCATCACAGTATTCAGTGCCCAGCACAGAAAAACAAGGATGACACAGTCCCTGCTGTCAGAGCTCAGGGCCCAGCAGAGGCCCACGGATAGAGAAGCAGGTCAGCCTCGTGCGCACAGTGATAGAAGCATCTACAAAGTCGAGGGTGGTGCACTTGTGTTGGGGGAACGGCTGTTTGCAAAGGCTCCGGAGAACAGGGGCCCCAGGGAGACGTTCGCGGTCAGGATGGGGCAGAGGAGGGAGAAAGGGGAATTCTAAATTCCCCCCACAGTGTTCCTCCAATACCGGCTCAGCCTCTGCACTGGCGCTGAGATTTCAGGGGCTTCCATGTCACACCCTGTCCTCACTCCAGCCTCGTCAGTTCGCTGCTCTGCTCGGGCCCCTTGTGCCTCTCACGGCAGTCCTACTGGCTGACTTAGTTTCCCAAATGCAGCGTTGTTTTGTCTGCCCCTTTCCTCTCTCCCTCTGTCTCCCTCTCTCTCCCTCTGTCTCCCTCTGTCTCCCTCCCTCCCTCCCTCCTTCTCACCTTCCCCCCTCCCCTCCTACCCTCCTTTTATACCCTCCCTCAACAATTCTCTTATACCCTTTATGTCCCAAACACCATTCAAAGTGCTGGAGACACAGCAGTAAAAACAGCTACAAACCCAAGAAACCCCATCTCTGATCTCATTAATTTTACATTCTGGTAAAAGGAGTCAGACAGTAAACAAATTCGCCAGTAATCAGGTGGTTAAATGTGCTGAGGAGAGAGGTAAGTAGGATGTCTTAGCGCAGAGCTGTCCGCAGGTGGAAGGAGTTGCCTTGGGAGGAAGTGAGTGTCCTTGCACTCGGTGGACACGTTTGAGCCGGAGCCGGATGGCTTCTGCGTGGAGGGCGAGCCTGGATCAGATGGTCTGAATCCTTTCCAACCTGGAGAATCTCTGCATGCTAGTTGGGCTGCTGACTCTGAGGTCTGCATATGTAAAATACATGAATTTGGATTCTGGGAAAAATCATCTAAGCCCAGTAATTAGAACAGAAACTCTCAAGAAGTGGTGGTGAGCTGTGGACAGCCTAAGGTTTTAAGAAGGTAAATAGCTGGTCAGAAGGAAGCTGCTTAAAAATAGTTTTCCCATTTTCCTTTAGATCAGGAGATGGCAAGCTGGTCCTCAGGCCCCACTGCCTGTTTTTGTAAATAAAGTTTAATTGAAACAGCCGTGTCATTCGCTTATGTGGTGTGCGTGCTGCTTCGTGCCACGGCGGCAGAGTTGAGTAGTCAAGGCAGAGACCTTAGGTCCTACAAAGCCTAGAACACTTGCTGTCAAACTAGCTTGTCTCCTCACATGTGTGCTATGCTAACTTGAAAGAAGTTTGCCGACCCTGCTTTCCATGACGCTTGGGAACAGGAGTGACTCCTGGCTGCTGTGTTGGGGAGGGGGCAGGGCAAGTTTGCTGATGGTCTGTGGTCGACCTTTAGACCTTCAGACTAGGACAGGAGGAAGCGCCAGACTTCAGGGTGCTGGACAGGGCCCCTTGGCACTGGGTTCTAGAACTTTGGCAGAAAGGGGTCCGCAGGAGAGACGGTTGGTGCTGTATCTTTCTAGTAGGAATTGGAACTGAGCCAGACACGTGACAGGGGGAACTTGGCATTAAAGGATGGGACCACCCTTCCCTCTCTTCACTTCCCTGATTTCTGAGGTTTAACATAAACAGTTTCCTTCCCAGACCCACCCTCGGGCACCATGAAGCCCTTCTGAGCTTCTGGGCTCACATGTGTCAGATGGCAGAACGCGCTGAGCGAGGAGAGTGGGGGCGGAGGACGGAGCAGAGGGTGGGCACTCAGCGGGGTGGGCCGGAAGGTGTCCTTGTTGTTTATAATTGGTTCTCTCTTCCTGGTTCCTTAAAGGCAGGGGCCAGGTCTTGATCTCTTTCATCACTCGGCAACATGCTGGAGGCATCTTAGATGTTGCACAGGTGGCAGCTGAGTGAACAAATGTCGCCTGGTAAACGTGCTTCCCGGGGCAGGTCCTGGGAAGAGAGGCATTACCCCTTCCCTTCGTGGAGGGTCCTGGAGGTACCAAGCCATTTCTTTCTCTGACTGTGCTTAGGGCCAAAGGTCAGAGGTAAGTGACACCCTCATGCCGTTTTCCTTCCATTTCCTTCTTTGAGACAGAAGGCTCGTCTTAGCGAGTCGCTCTTCCAGGAGGATGCCTCATGAAGCCTACCTTAGATACACACAGGACTTTTCAGAGTGCTTCTGCTGACTTTATTTTTTGCTGTGAGGTAGGTCAGGTTGATATTCTTTTATTTTTTCAGAGGAAGAAGCTGAGGCATAGAGAAGATCAATGACTTGGCCAAACAGGGTAGCATTCTTGAAAGAATCTGGACTTTGGACGTAGACTTGGGCTCGCCATCTGGCCATCCTTCTCACTAGCTGTGACCTTGGGCAAGTGTGAGGGTCCCCATCCCATAAGGTTATTGTGAAGGTCGAATGGAATTAGTAACAGCTACTGTTTGTTGTGACTTATGAGCAAGGCATTCTGCTCAGCGCTCTCCGTGCCGGGACCACCATATCATCCGCGTGTGGATGAGAAAACCTCAGGGAAGTGATTTAGGGAAAAGTAAACAGTGCATCTGGGATTCCCAGAGAAAGCACGTGTATTAAGTACTGACTGTATTATCCGTGGTAGGTAGAGTAGTGCTCGATTTGTGGTTGTCCTTTATTTGTTCCCTTGATACTTTTTGGTTGTTATTGGTCTGTGTATAATAAGAACTCCTCCCTTTGTACAAACTCTTCAGAGTTCGTAGGGAGGTGATTTTGCACGACGGGAAGAGTCCTGGGTACAGAGGCAGGAGACTGAAGTCCTTGGCTTTGAGTTGCTGGAGAAATCACATTTACTTCTGATCACAGTTCCTTCATTTTTAAAGTGAGGGGACTGGGCCAGTCCCAGCTGGTTTTATTGTACCTAGAGCAGCAGAGCTTTCTTTACCATCATGTGGGGGCACCCAGTGTGTTAAGAAGCCGGAATCAGTTGCTTTGGTTGACCAAGGAGAGAAGGAGCCCGGAGTCCGGCCTGCTCGGGCCTTCTCCCCGCGCGCTTTCCCCTCCGTGACCCCTGAGGGGATTTGCTGAGCCCGGTTTGAAAACCAATGGACTAAATGATCTTTTAACTACGTTCTGGCTCTGAAATCCTGTTCTGAGGAGTGGAAGAAGATCCAGAAATATTTTCTGCTTCTTCTCCAACACTGGGTCCAATAACTAGAGCTAGACAGCCTGTGAGTGATTTGCGGTTTTTATGTCCCGTTTCCATGGTGTAGACCTGACAGCCAGAAGTGGCATTGTCTAGCAGGGAAAGCCCTGGTACACGACACTGTGCAGGCGGCTGGGGGCTCCAGATGAGGTCATCCAGGCCTCGCCCCGGGACCTGATGTCTGTGCCGGCTGGATCTGCGCTTGCCTGCTGTTTTCTCCTTTGTAACCCGTGAGTAGTTCGCTTACATCATTTTGACTATTTTCTGTTAATGGTTAGTGCCAAAGGGTGCCCAGCCATTTAAGAATTAGGGGGCTCATTCAGCCATTCATTCATCAAATTTTAAGCGTTAATTATGTGCTAGGCTTCCTGCTGGGTACCGAGAACACAGCAGTGAATAAGAAACAGGGTGGAGAGACAAACGAATAAATAAGGCTTGAATGCAGTCTGATAAGTGCTGTGACGGGATCAATACAGCCTCTGTCAGAGCAAGAGAGAGAGGCCCACCTGGCCTGGGGTTTCAGGAAGGAGGCGCTCCAGGAGCTTCCGGGGGTGGGGGGCCTACTGTCTAAGATGAGATGTGAAGGACCGAGAAGCAGTTACCAGTGAAGCGAGTAACAGCCTGGAGGAGAGGAGAAGGTGCAAGGTGGTGGGGCCGCAAGAGAGCACAGCCCGGGCAGCGTCCGCAGCTGAGGTCGAGGAGCTCGCAGGCGGGTCCTGAAGGGCTTCCCCTGCCACGCTGGGGAGTTTGGACTGTAGCCCGAGAGCAGCGAGCATCTTCAAAGGGTTTTGAGTAGCGAAGGGTGATAACTCTTTATATTTCCTCCAAGTGTCCGCTGTAGATTATCCAGGTTTAGCTTTTTCGCTCCTTGTGGCATACGGGTTGATTCATCTCAGAGTCTTGAACAGAACATATAAAATAGGCACTAAAAGATGAATGAATAAAAAAGCAATATAATTCCTGGACTCCGCTAATTCAGAATTATAGTTTACAGACAAGCCTGTACTCAAGTTTAACATTTCCCTCTTCTGAAAGGGAAAACTGCATATAAACTCGTCTACATGGGATTTGTTGAGGGGAATGTTTCAGTCTGGATGAGCAGGGGTTTTTAAGACAGCTCTATTGAGATAGGATTGATGTATTGTAAAGTTCATCTCTTTCAAGTGTGCAGTTGAACGGCCTTCCGGCATGTTTACGAGGCTGAGCTCTTGTAAAGCCTGTGTGGAAGCATCGTCTGTTTGTCTTCCAACAACTGCTCTGCCAGTACCGAGCCTTTGTAGCTACTCATGTAAAGTGTTCCGTGGCCCCTGCTGAATTCACTCCCTCATCCCCTCCACCCTGTGTGTGAACTGGTAAGGGTGTTTACTGTACCACTAGGCAAAAGGCCGAAAACACGTGTTTTTGTGTGTGGCCCTCAAAGTAGGAAAAGTGGATGGGAATAAGGGAAAAGGTTTCTTTCGTATAAAAATATATAAATGTAGGTGCCGCCCGCATGGCGCAGCGGTTAAGTTCGCACCTTCTGATTCAGTGGCCCGGGGTTCAGCGGTTTGGATCCTGGCCATGCTGTGGCAGGTGTTCCACATATAAAGTAGAGGAAGATGGGCACGGATGTTAGCTCAGGGCCAGTCTTCCTCAGCAAAAAGAGGAGGATTGGCAGCCGATGTTAGCTCAGGGCTAATCTTCCTCAAAAAAAAAAAAAAATATATATATATATTTTTTTGAGAATGAGGAAGCATGTAGGCTGGGAAAAGAAGGGGAGACCAAAAGAAGCAAAGATGAGAGGACAGAGAAAGATGTACCCAGGGAGGCAGAGTGGTGGAGAGGGCAGGGTCTGGAGGGAGGCTGACTTCCCAGCACCTCCGAGGCCTTGGTGGTGGTTATGGGCTGAGCAGGCGCTCCACCTGGTGGCTCCCGGCTCACAGTGCAATCAGTGGAAGGGATCGGGTTGCAGAGAAGCGGGCATTTGGCATCTCCTTGAATCCCACTTAATGTTTCTCTTTTGCCCTGGGTTTTCTTAAAGGATCGTTGTTGTGTCACTTTTTCTCTCTTATGGCTCAGACCGTGTTCCCTCTCTCCTTTCCCCTCTTTTTAAATCGAATCTTATCGGACTACGTCATCTAGTACCCTTATTGCTGCTGTCATCTGCTGGCGCTCGGGTCACCACCCCTAACTTCTCAGGGCCTTGAGCTTGGTTAACGCGCTGTCCCCATCACTGGCCGGGGCAGTCTGTGCTGCTGTCAGGTGCGGCGTGCGGACCCTTGCAGCACCTTCTCCTCTCAGCCATTTCTCTCTCCAGTGATTTCCTTTCCCCTCCTCCCCACCCCCAGCACTCCCACCATCATACTTTAGCTTTTTTATTTTCATTTTTTTGTTAACACTATTTTTTTAGGGCAGTTTCGGTCCACAGCAAAATTGAGGGGAAGCTACCAAGATTTCCCATGTACTCCCTGCTCCCACACACGCACAGCCTCCCCCATTATCACATCCCCCACCTGAGGGGTACATTTGTTACAACTTATGAGCCTACGTTCACATCATGGTCACCAAAGTCCCCGGTTTACATTCCGGTTCGCTCTTGGCGTTGTACACTCCGAGGGTTTGAACACGTGTGTAATGTGTATCCACTGTTAGAGTATCACAGAGTAGTTTCACTGCCCTAAAAATCCCAGTGCTGTGCCACCTGCTCACATCTTAGTGTTTGACGTCACCACTTCCTGCAGCCCCTCGGTAACTTCAGTTCCCCGAAGTCCCTCTCTGATTACCGTCTCCCGTCGTTCAGGCTCACTCCCGCTAGTACCCTGGCTCCAACATCCTTCAGCCCTCATTGGGACCTTCTGTTGATTGGTCCTATTGCAGTGTCACTGTTTTCCACGTGTTCTTAATGTTCTCGTCCCTCTTTACCGACTGAGCTGAAGTTCCCTCGCACACGCCTGCAATTCCCTCGTCCTTCTCTTGCTTTGTTAGACTCACAGAGCCCCAACCCTGGTTCAGTCCGGCCGTCTCCTCAGGGCCTTCTTCTGGTTGGCTGAACAAGACTGGGTGTAAAAACACAACCTGCTGCTTGGTTTCACTGTAACTCATAACGTGCATTTCCAGGGGGCCAGAAAGTTGCCTGGCAGTCATTCTGTGTTTTCCATTCACCTAGATGACCTGTAGTACTCTCGCCCCGGCGTCACTTTAAGATGACCTTGCTCTCTGCTTCAGTGAAGAAGCCACAACACTCAGAAGAGAGCTTCACCAGACTCCTGTCACCGTGCCTGCCTTCACCTGCCCACTGACACCCGTGCCCACGTGCTCCGCCCTCCCGCCCGGCACCACGGGTGACCGCTGCTCTCTCAGCACTGCTGCTAGAGCCCACTTTCCCTCTTCTGCCCGAGAACATTGCTTCTCTTTCAGAACTTGTCCCATTTTCCCTTTTTCCTGGATCCTATTTCTATCAATACACCAACATGCTTTTTTCTCCATCTTAAGAAGAAAAACCTTTGATACCACTTCTGTCAACGGCCTTCCCACTTTTTGCTCTGGTTTTTAGCAGAATTAAAAAATCATCTGGTATTTGTTATCTCCAATTCATTTCCTTATTTTCTCTCTTAAAGTCATTCTAATAAAGCTTTCATTCACTTCCATCATTTTACCAAACCTGCTCTTCAGAGTGACGTCCACGTTGTTAAATTTAATGGTCACTTCTTAGTCATCTTACGTGAACCATCAGCTTCACTTGACAGAATTGAGCTCTTCTTCTTTTTTTTTTTTTTGAGGAAGATCAGCCCTGAGCTAACATTTGCTGCCAGTCCTCCTCTTTTTGCTGAGGAAGACTGGCCCTGAGCTAACATCCGTGCCCATCTTCCTCTACTTTATATGTGAGACACCTGCCAGAGCATGGCTTGCCAAGTGATGCCACGTCCACATCGGGGATCCAAACTGGTGAACCCCGGGCCGCCGAAGTGGAACGTGCGCACTTAACCGCTGCGCCACCGGGCTGGGCCCTGAGCTCTTCTTGAAAGACGTTCTTTGCTAGGTTTCCACAGTACTCTGCGCTCCGCCACGTTTCCTTCCGCCCCGCTGCCTTTGCGCTTGTCTCCTCTGCTGGTCATTCTAGGTCTCTGCCAGTAAACGAGCGTGGTCACCTTGGGGCTCAGACCTTTGCCTTCTCGTTTCCCTGTATTCGCTTAGTTCCTTGACAGTCTCGTCCAGATCATGGCTTTATAAGCCATCTATTTGTTGTTGACTCCCAGATTTATTCTTCAGCCCATTCTCTCTCCTGAATTCCAGATATATATGTTCAACAGCCTCTTTAACTCTCCATCTGGACGACTAATACACATCTCATAAATAACATGTCCCACACTGAACCCCCGACCGTCCTTCTCAGCTGCTCTGTCCACAGACTGCATCACGGGCTGTTGTCCCCGTCTGGACTGATCACCGCTCCGTCCTGCCACAGGTTCAGACCGCAACCCCTGGAGTCATCCTTGCCTCCTCTTTGTCTCCCGCCTCACCTACTCCAGGAGCAAATCCTGTGACTCTACTTTCAAGTGGCCAACACCTCGCCACTTCTTCCCACGCGTGTGGCCACCATCCGGGGCCAGGCCACACTGTCTGTTGCCTGGATTACTGCAGTGCGCTCCTATTTGGCCTTCCTGCTCTCGCCCGCACCCTTTGTAGTCTGTTTTGGCACAGCAGTCATGTCGGTCTTTCTCTCTGTTTAGGTCATCTGTCTCTATTTTCTGTTACTGAGATGCAACACACAGTAGAGTGCACAAACCTTCTATCGCTTGGAGACTTCACATGTAACTGCCGGGACTCTGCCGTCCACAGAGCACGCCCAGCAGCCTCCTTCCAGTCCCTCTCTCCCCAGAGGTAACCACTGTCACCGTGGACTAGTTTTGCTTGTTTTTCAACTATAGATAAATGGAACCATATAGTTCAAATTGATCCCTTTAAAATTCATGTCGGAATATTTCATTCCTCTGCTCAGAACCTTTTGATGGTTCTGTTTCTCAGAGGAGAAACCAGTCCTCCCAGTGACCACCGAGCTTTCCTTGATGAGCTCTCCACTTCGTCCACTCCATCTCTTGCTTCTGTCCTTTTTGTTCCTCAGGTCTGGCCGCACCGTCCATGTTCCTTGACTACATTAAGCGCGCTCCTTTTTCTATGCCTTTCTCCTCCATCTTCTCTCTGCCTGGATCATTCTCCTCTAAACATTCTTCGTGGCTTCCTTCAAGTCTCTCCGCAGGTGCCACCTTCTTATTGCGCCCCACCCCAGCTCCCCTATTTAAAATTGCAGTCCTCTCAACAACCCCACTCACTTCTTCCCCCCCTTTAAGATAGATTGTTTTTGTTTATTTATTTACTTATGTAGTATATACGTTGTGTGTGAGGAAGATCGGCCCAGAGCTAACATCCGTTGCCAGTCCTCCTCTTTTTGCTTGAGGAAGATTGTCCCTGAGCTGACATCTGTGCCAGCCTTCCTCCATTTTATATGTGGGACGCCTCCACAGCATGGCCTGACAAGTGGTGTGCAGGTCTGCACCCGGGATCCAAACTCACAAACCCTGGGCTGCCAAAGCAGAGCGTGCGAACTCAACTACTATGCCACTGGGCTGGCCCCTGTTTTATTTATTATTTTTAATAGACAGTTTTTTTTAGAGACTTTTAGGTTCATAGCAAAATTGAGCAGAAGATGCATAGATTTCCCATGTATCTCCTGCCCCCACACATGCACAGCTTCCCCCATTATTGACATCCCCCACCAGAGTGGTAGATTTGTTACAATTGATGAAACTGTGTTGACGCATCATTATCACCCAGAGTCCGTAGTTTGCATTATGGTTCACTCTTGGTGTTTTGGACAAATTTATAAGGACATATATCCACCATTATAGTATCATACAGAGTAGTTTCACTGCCCTAAAAATCCTTTGTGCTCCCCCGTTCACCCCTCCCTCCTTCCTTACCCCTGATCTTTTTATTGTCTCCATAGTTTTGCCTTTTCCAGAAGGTCATATAGTTGGGATCATACAGTATGTAGCCTTTTCAGATTGGCTTCTTTTACTTAATAACATGCATTTAAGGCCCCTCTGTGTCTTTTCACAGCTTGATAGCTCATTTCTTTTTAGCACTGAATAATACTCTGTTGTCTGGATGTCCCACACTCTGTTTATTCACTCACCTACTGAAGGACATTTTGCTTGGTTCCAAGTTTTGACAGGTATGAACAGAGCTAGAACCATCTGTGTGCAGGTTTTACTCCTTTGGGTAAATACCAACGAGTGCTATTGCTGGATCGTTTGCTAAGAGAATGTTTAGTTTTGTAAGAAACTACCAAACTGTCTTCCACAGTGTCTGTACCATTTTGTGTTCCCACCAGGAAAGTGTGAGCGTTCCTGTTGCTCCACGTCCTCACCAGCATCTGGTGTCGTCAGTGTTTCAGATTTTAGCCATTCTAATAGGAATGCAGTGGTTATCTTGTTGTTTTAATTTGCATTTCTCTGATGACATATGATATGGAGCATCTTTTCATATGCTTAATTGCCATCTGTATATCTTCTTTGGTGAAGTGTCTGTGATGGGTTTTGGACCATTTTTTAATCAGGTTGTTTGGTTTCTTATTGTTGAGTTTTAAGAGTTCTTTGTATTTTATGGATAACAGTCCTTTATCAGATGTGTCTTTTGCAGAGCAAAAGTTTTAAATTTTAATGAAGTCCAGCTTATCAATTATTTCTTTTATGGATTGTGCCTTTGATTGTATCTAAAAAGTCATTGCCATACCCAAGGTCATCTAGGTTTTCCCCTATGTTATCTTGTATGCGTTTTATAGTCTTATGTTTTACATGTAAGTCTGTGATACATTTGGAGTTAATCTTTATGAATGGTGTAAGGTCTGTGTCCAGATTGTTGTGCATTTGGATGTCCATTTGTTCCAGCACTATGTGTTGAAAAGACTGTCTTTGCTCCATTGTATTGCTGTCTTTACCTCTTTGTCAAAGATCAGTTGACTATATTTGTGTAGGTCTGTTTCTGGGCTCTGTGTTCTATTCCATTGATTTGTCTATCTTCTCGCGATGACACACTGTCTTGAGTACTGAAGCTTTATAGAAAGTCTTAAAGTTGGGTAGCGTCAGTCCTCCAACTTTGTTCCTTTCTTTCAATATTGTGTTATCAGTTCTGGGTCTTGTGCCTCTCCGTATAAACTTTAGAACCAGTTTGTCTGTATCCACAAAATAACTTGTCGTGATTTTGATTAGGATGACATTGAATCTATAGTTCAAATTGGAAAAAACTGACATTTGGACAGTATTGAGTCTTCCTATCCATGAACATAGGCTACCTCTTCATTTATTTAATTTTTCTTTGATTCATCAGAGTTTTATAGTTTTAAATTTCTGTCTGATGATTCTAGCCTCTCTGCCATATCTGAGTCTGGTTCTGATGCTTGCTCTGTTTCTTCAAATTGTGTTTTTTGCCTTTGAATATGCTCTGTAATTTTGTGTGGAAATGGGACGTGATGTCCTGGGTGAAAGAACGGAGGTGAGGAGGCCTCTAGTGATGTGGTGGTCAGGTGTGTGGGGACGGGAAGTGTTGGGTTGTCCTACGATTAGGTCTCAGTTTTTTAGTGAGCCTGTGCCCCTGGGCTGTGAACGTCACAAGTGCTTCTAGTTGGTGTCCCTGCCTCCTGCCCCCTGCCTCTTAGGGGGGATGGGATGGCTGGAGTGGGCTGGAGTTGGGTATTCCCTTCCTCCAGGTCAGTCAGGCTTGGGTAAGAGTCCAGTAGGTTAGGCTCTGGTTTCCAGATGGTTCTTTTACCCTCCCCCTGCTGGAAGCACACGGGGGTTTCCTCTCAGCTTCGCATGAGAACCTGGGGCAGCTTTTGGAGTGTGGCTCACACAGTGGCGCATCCCTCCCAGACTGAGAGCCCCCGTCGTTTTTCACTCTCGGGGTTTTCACACTGAGCCTCCAGCGATTTGTCAATTGCGGTTTTGGTTTCCCTACCCTGGTACTGGTTCCCCTGGAGGTTTCTGCTCTGGTAAATTGTGATTCTCTGTATTCCACTTATCTGTCTGTCTAATTTGAGGGGAAGTGGTTTCTCTGTGACCTCAGTTCTGTGATGGATCTAAGCAGAGTTGATTGTTAGCTTGTTCAGCTTTTTACTTGTTAGGACAAAGTCATGACTTCTAAGCTCCTTACACGCTGGATCAGAAACTGGAGCCTGCCCTGCCTTCTCTATGCTTTTTACTTCTTTCCTGCTTTAAAAACTTTAAAATGATGTTTTATTGTGGTAAAAAATGCGTAACAAAGCGTCTCATGTTAAGTGTACAGTTCAGTTTCGTGTGGAGTCTATATTCACATTGTTGTGCAGCCTATCTCTGAAATGGTTTTTATTGCAGAACTGAAACTTTCTCTCATTAAACAAAAACTCCCCATTTCCCCTTCCGCCCAACCCCTGGCAGCCACCGTTCTGCTGTTTCTCTGAATTCTGTAGATTCTGTGCATCTACTTTAGCTACCTCATAAAGTGGAATCATACAGTATTTGTCTTTTGTGACTGGATTACTTCACTTAGCAGTGTCCTCAAGGCTCATCCACGTGGTAGCATGTGTTAGAATTTCCTTCCTTTTTTTTTTTCAATTTTTTTTTATTGAGTTATTGATAGGTTACAATCTTGTGAAATTTCAGTTGTACATTAATGTTTGTCAGTCATGTTGTAGGTGCACCACTTCACCCTTTGTGCCCACCCCCCACCCCACCTTTCCCCTGGTGTCCACTAAACTGTTCTTGGTCCATAATTTTAAATTCCTCATATGAGTGGAGTCATACACAGATTATCTTTCTCTCACTGGCTTATTTCACTTAACATAATTCTCTCAAGGTCCATCCATGTTATTGCAAATGGAATGATTTTGTTCTGTTTTGCAGCTGAGTAGTATTCCATTGTATATATGTACCACATCTTCTTTATCCATTCGTCTGTTGATGGGCACTTAGGTTGCTTCCACGTCTTGGCTATTGTAAACAGTGCTGCAATAAACATTGGGGTGCACAGGACTTTTGGGATTGCTGACTTCAGGCTCTTTGGATAAATACCCAGTAGTGGGATGGCTGGATCCTATGGTAGTTCTATTTTTAGCTTTTTGAGGAATCTCCATACTGTTTTCCATAGTGGCTGCACCAGTTTGCATTCCCACCAGCAGGGTATGAGGGTTCCTTTTTCTCCGCAACCTCTCCAACATTTGTTGCTATTAGTTTTAGATATTTTTGTCATTCTAACGGGTGTAAGGTGATATCTTAGTGTAGTTTTGATTTGCATTTCCCTGATGATCAGCGATGAGGAGCATCTTTTCATGTGCCTATTGGCCATCAGTATATCTTCTTTGGAGAAATGTCTGTTCATGTCTCCAGCCCATTTTTTGATTGGGTTGTTTGATGTTTTGTGGTTGAGTTGTGAGAGTTCTTTATATATTATGGATATTAAGCCTTTGTCAGATATATGACTTGCAAATATTTTTTTCCCAGTTAGTGGGTTATTTTTTTGTTTCAATCCTGTTTTCATTTGCCTTGAAGAAGCTCTTTAATCTGATGAAGTCCTATTTGTTTATTCTTTCTATTGTTTCCCTTCTCTGAGAAGGCATGGTGTCCGAAAAGATCCTTTTAATGCATAAATCAGTAGCATTTCTATACTCCAGTAATGAACCAACAGAAAAAGAACTCAAGAATACAATACCATTCACAATCGCAACAAAAAGAATAAAATACCTTGGGGTAAATTTAACTAAGGAAGTGAAGGACCTATATAATGAAAATTACAAGGCCTTTTTGAGAGAATTGGATGACGACATAAGGAGATGGAAAGACATTCCATGTACATGGATTGGAAGAATAAACATAGTTAAAATGTCCATTCTACCTAAAGCAATCTACAGATTCAACGCCATCCCAATCAGAATCCCAATGACATTCTTTACAGAATTAGAACAAAGAATCCTAAAATTCATATGGGGCAACAAAAGACCCCGAATTGCTAAAGCAATCCTGAGAAAAAAGAACAAAACGGGAGGCATCACAATCCCTGACTTCAAAACATACTACAAAGCTATAGTAATCAAAACAGCATGGTACTGGTACAAAAACAGGTGCACAGATCAATGGAACAAAATTGAAAGCCCAGAAATAAAACCACACATCTATGGACAGCTTATCTTTTACAAAGGAGCTGAGGGCATACAATGGAGAAAAGAAAGTCTTTTCAACAAATGGTGCTGGGAAAACTGGAAAGCCACATGTAAAAGAATGAAAATTGACCATTCTTTTTCACCATTCACCAAAATAAACTCAAAATGGATTAAAGACCTAAAGGTGAGACCTGAAACCATAAGGCTTCTGGAAGAAAACGTAGGCAGTACACTCTTTGACATCAGTATGCAAATTGATTTTATACCCTGCAACTTTGCTGTAGTTGTTGATTACTTCTAAGAGTTTTCCAATGGATTCTTTGGGGTTTTCTATATATAAGATCATGTTGTCTGCAAACAGCGAGAGTTTCACTTCTTCCCTCCCTATTTGGATTCCTTTTATTCCTTTTTCTTGCCTGATTGCTCTGGCCAGGACCTCCAGTACTATGTTAAATAAGAGTGGTGATAGAGGGCATCCTTGTCTCATTCCTGTTTTCAGGGGGATGGGGTTCAGTTTTTGCCCATTGAGTATGATGTTGGCTATGGGTTTGTCGTATATGGCCTTTATTATGTTGAGGTAGTTTCCTTCTATGCCCATTTTGTTCAGAGTTTTTATCATAAATGGCTTTTGGATCTTGTCAAATGCCTTCTCTGCATCTATTGAGATGATCATGTGGTTTTTATTCCTCAGTTTGTTGATGTGGTGTATCACGTTGATTGATGTGCGGATGTTGAACCATCCCTGTGTCCCTGGTATGAATCCCACCTGATCCTGATGTATGATTCTTTTGATGAATTGCTGAATTCTGGCTGCCAAAATTTTGTTGAGAATTTTTGCATCTATGTTCATCAGTGATATTGGCCTGTAGTCCTCTTTTTCGTGGTGTCCTTGTCAGGTTTTGGTATCAGCGTGATGTTGGCCTCATAGAATGTGTTAGGAAGTGTTCCATTTTCCCTAATTTTTTGGAATAGCTTGAAAAGGATAGGTATTAAATCCTCTCTGAAAGTTTGGTAGAATTCCCCAGGAAAGCCATCTGGTTCTGGGGTTTTATTCTTTGGGATGTTTTTGATTGCTGTTTCAATCTCTTTCCTTGTGATTGGTCTGTTCAAATCGTCTGCCTCTTCTTGAGTGAGCTTTGGGAGATTGTAGGAGTCCAAGAATTTATCCATTTCCTCTAGGTTATCCATTCTGCTGGCATATAGTTTTTTGTAGTATTCTCTTATAATTCCTTGTATTTCTGCAGAGTCTGTTGTTATTTCTCCTCGCTCATTTCTGATTTTGTTTATTTGAGCTTTCTCCCTTTTTTTCTTTGTAAGTCTGGCTAGTGGTTTGTCAATTTTATTTATCTTCTCAAAAAACCAGCTCTTTGTCTCATTGATCCTTTCTACTGCCTTTTTCGTTTCAATAGTATTTATTTCTGCTCTGATTTTTATTATTTCTCTCCTGCTGACTTTGGGCTTCATTTGTTCTTTTTTCTCTAGTTCAGTTAGTGCTTTAAGGTTGCTTATTTGGGATTTTTCTTGTTTGTTAAGATGTGCCTGTATTGCGATGAATTTTCCTCTTAATACAGCTTTTGTTGTATCCCATATGAGTTGGTATGGCATGCTATCATTTTCATTTGTTTCCAGGTATTTTTTTATTTCTTCTTTAATTTCTTCAATGATCCATTGCTTTTTCAGTAGTGTGTTGTTTAGTCTCCACATCTTTGTGCCTTTCTCAGCTTTTTTCTTGTAATTAATTTCTAGCCTTATAGTACTATGATCTGAGAAGATGCTTGTTATTATTTCAATTTTTTTAAATTTGTAGAGGCTTGCCTTGTTTCCCAACATATGGTCTATCCTAGAGAATGTTCCATGTGCACTTGAGAAGAATGTGTATTCAGCTCTTTCAGGGTGAAGTGATCTATATATGTCTATTAAGTCCAATTGTTTTAGTTTTTCATTCAGCTCCACTATTTCCTTGTTGATTTTCTGTCTGGATGATCTGTCCATTGATGTGACTGGGGAGTTGAGGTCCCCTACTATTATTGTGTTGTTTTTAACATCTTCCTTTGGGTCTGTTAATAGTTGCTTTATGAATCTTGGTGCTCCTGTGTTGGGTGCATAGATATTTATAAGCGTTATTTCTTCTTGATGAAGTGTCCCTTTGATCATTATATATTGTCCCTCTGTGTCTCTCTTTACCTGTCTTATTTTGAAATCCACTTGGTCTGATATGAGAATTGCAACACCTGCCTTTTTTTCCTTGCTATTTGCTTGAAGTATTGCCCTCCACCCCTTCACCCTGAGTCTGTGTTTGTCCTTGGGGCTGAGGTGTGTTTCCTGGAGGCAACAAATTGTTGGATCTTGTTCTTTAATCCATTTTGCCACTCTGTGTCTTTTTATTGGAGAGTTCAATCCGTTCACATTGAGAGTGATTATTGATACATGTGGACTTAATGCTGTCAATGTGTCGCTCATTATCTTGTTTTCCTGTGTTTCTTTTCCTGTGTGCTTTAGACTACCCATTTAATACTGCAATTTCTTATGCTGGGTTTCTTAGATTTTTCCTTATCTATGATTTGTGACTCTGTTCTGTACTTTATTTTAGTGTCTACCTTGAAGTTTGTATTTAGAATCTCGTGTATAATATAGTCTGTTCTCTGGTGGTCTCTTACCTACTTGACCAATACTGATTTAGACCCTTTGCTCTTCCCCTCCTAAATAATTATTTTAATTTTTTATTCCAACTCATCTTATTAATTTGTAGTTAGAGTGCTAAGCTCATCCTTGTTTTGGTAGTTTCCTTCCCTTTACCCTAATGCTATAATTGAATATTTGCTATCCTGTTCTGGTTCTATCCATCGGTCTCCCTAGTCTGTGGCTTGTGTCCCCTTTCTCCCTTTTTTCTTTTTTTCAAGTATGAGAGCCTTCTTGAGGATTTCTTGTAATGGAGGGCTTTTAGTTACAAATTCCCTTAACTTTTGTTTGTCTGGAAAAGATTTAATTTCTCCCTCATATCTGAAGGAAATTCTTGCTGGATAGAGTATTCTTGGCTAAAGGTTTTTATCCTTTAAAGCTTTGAATATATCACTCCATTCTCTCCTAGCTTGTAGGGTTTCTGTAGAGAAATCCGCTGACAGTCTGATAGGGGCTCCTTTATAGGTTATTCTCTTTTTTTTCCTTACTTCCCTGAGTATTCTCTCCTTATCATTCCTATTTGCCAACTTTACTACTATGTGCCTTGCGGTAGGTCTTTTTACATTGACAAATCTAGGAGATCTAAAACCCTCCTCTACACACATTTTCTCCATTGATCCCTAGATTTGGGAAGTTCTCTTCAATAGTTTCGTTATGCACACTTTCTGCTCCATTTTCCTTTTCCATATTCTCGGGAATTCCTATGATCCTTATGTTCTTACTCCTCATTGAATCCATTATCTCTCGGAGATTTTCCTCATTTTTTTTAATTCTTAGTTCTCTTTCTTCCTCTGTCTGGCGCCATTCAGCCTGTCTGTCCTCGATTATGCTAATTTTCTCCTCTATGTTGTCTACATGGGCATTCAGGGAATCCGTATTCTGTTTTATCTGGTCCATTGTGTTTTTCATCTCAAGTAATTCTGTTTGATTCTTCTTTATGATTTCAATCTCTTTTGTGAAGTAACTCCAGAACTCGGCTTGTTTTTCTATCTTTCTCTCTACCTCATTGAGTTTTTTGATTATAGCAGCTCTGAATTCATTATCACTGAGTTTACCTAATTCCAAGTCCTCAGGACTTAATTCTATGTTTTTATTGTTTTCCTTCTGGTCTGGGCTTTTATAAATTGCTGGATGGTAGAGGAGCGGTTTTTTCTCATGGTGGTAGAATTCAGTTGCAGTTACAGCCTGTCGCCACTAGATGGGGGTCGAGAGTGGCGTGTTAGCTCTCCGCCTTGGGGGCAAGATGGCTGTGCCCACTGGCTTGGGGGGGGGGGGGGGGGGCTGTTACTCACACACGCCGGTCTGGGTTCAGATCAGTTCTGTTCTCTGGTCTCCCAAGGCCCTTGATTTATAGGGTCCCCGCGGACGGAGGCTCTCCCCCCTGTCAGCGGGTCTCCACTGAATCAGCGGCAAGAGTCCTGGATGATCCCCAGTCGTGTGGCCCCTCCCTCGCTCCTTCCCGACCTGCGCCGCAGCGATCGCAGACTCTAGGGGAGGGAGCGATGTTCTCTCTTACCGTTCCAGCGCCTCCAAAGGTGTAAAGCAAGGTTTATGATCTCCGCCTTCTTGGTATTGTAGGTCTCTAACGAGCTGGCATTATGTTTATTCTCTGAAATTCAGTTCTTCCAATCTTTTGTTGTATTTTGGAGGGGAGAGAATCCCGGGTCAGCTCACCCCGCCATTTTGCTCTGTGCCTCCTCAACAGAATTTCCTTCCTTTTTAAGACTGAATAATATGTTAATGTATATACCACATTTTGTGTATCCATCCATCCCTTGCTGGGTTGCTTCCACCTTTTGCCTGTTGTGAGTAATGCTGCTATGCAAGAATATCTTTTTGAGACTCTGCTGTCAGTTTTTTTAGATCTGTGCCCAGAAGTGGAACTGCTGCATCACATGGTAATTCTACTTTTAATTTTTCGAGGAAGCACCATACTGTTTTCCCTAGTAACTGTACCATTTATTTTCCCACCAACAGTGTACAAGGGTTTCCAGTTTCTCCACATCTTCACTGACACTTATTTTTTGTTTATTTGATAGTAACCATCTTCCTTTTAGTATGTGGGCCACCAGCACAGCATGGCTGCTACCAGAGCACTATAGGTCCAAGCCCGGGAACCAACTCTGGGCCGGCAAAGCAGGCCGTGCTGAACTTAACCACTGGGGCTGGACCCCCCCATTGTGATTTTGTTTTTGGTGAGGATCATTGCTGCTGAGCCAGTTTTCCTCTATTTTATGTGGGACGCCTCCACAGCAGCATGGCTTGACAAGCGGTGCTAGGTCCACACCCAGGATCCAAACCTGTAAACCCCAGGCTGCTGAAGTGGAGCGTGCAAACCTAACCACTACACCACTGGGCCGGCCCTCCTCATTGTGATTTTGACTTGCACTCCCTAATGCTTAGTGATTATTGAGCATCTTTTACTATACTTGTGGCATTTGGATATCATCTTTAGAGAAATGTCTATTCAAGTCCTTTGCCCATTTTTTAATCAGGTTATTTTTTGTTAAGTTGTAGGAATACTTTATATATTGTTTATTAATGTCTTATCAGATATATGATTGATAGCTACTCTTCAGGTCTAAACTTAGTTATAATAACCTGTCCTCTTCCCAAGGAATACTGTGTTTTAAGAACGTTGAGTTCTGATTTCTCTCTCTATGACTTGCATGTTATTATTGTCCAGTTTTTTCGCTCCATTTTGATTTTATCCTGCCCCCAACCCTCCCATTAATTTTTGTTATTGTTTAACTGAATCAGTGCTTGTTTGGGTTAATTTCTTTGCCTACCATTCCTTTTTGCATCTCATGCTTTCCTTAAGTAATCAGTTTTCTGTATTCTGAAGTACGTCCATAAACAGTTCTTTCAGTGAGGGTCTGTGAATAATAAACACTTGGGTTTTTATTTTCCTTTTATTCTGAAAGTGTTTCTAATTAATTGTACCTTCTTTCATAGTTTCACTGGGTATTTACTTCTGGGTTAAACTTACTTTCTCCTAGAACTTTGAAGATACTACCATGTCTTTTTTCTTCTTCTTGACATCTACTTACCAGTTTCTGCTGAGGGCTGGCCCCAGTGGCCTAGTGGTTAAGTTCGGTGTGCTCCGCTGCGGTAGCCTGGGTTTGGTTCCTGGGCACGGACTTAGACGACTCTTCTGTTGGTGGCCATGCTCTGGCGGCGGCCCACAGACAAAGGAGAGGAAGACTGGCAACAGGTGTTAGCTCAGGGTGAACCATCCTCAGCCAAAAAAGAAAAAATTTCTCCTGAGAAGCCAGTTGAGTTGTTATTTCTTCATAGAATATTTGTCTTTTTACCCCCCTTCTTGTTGTTTTTATAGGATCTTCTCTTTGTGGTATTCTGCTGTATCCTCATGATGTATCTAGGTTCAGATTTAATCTTTATCCTGCCTGTTTGACAGTTTGCTTTCTGAATATGAGGCTCTGTGTCTTCCATCGACTCTGGGAGCTCTTCAAGTATTGCCTCTCCCCTCTCTCTGTGCCTTCCTTTTGGACTGCCTGTTAAACTTGCTCATTTTGGGACCTCTTTGTTTTATTCCCCATGTCTGTTGACGTCTCTTTCACTTTTTCAGTCTTTTTAACTCTGTGCTGCCTTTTGTAATTTCCTCATCTCTCTTCCTAACCACTATGCTCTCTTCATTTGCATCTAATTTGCTATTTTTCTTTCCATTTCCAGCAATTCTATTTGGTTGATCTTTCAATCTTCCTGTCTTTGCGGATAGCCTCCTGTTTTTGATTCCCTCTTTTATGACTTGCAACACTGGAAAGCACTTCATTACGGTCTCCAGGCCGTCGCACTGACTTCGAGCTCACTGGTGCAGACCTCCTTTGTCAGCCATAGTGCAGGTTGGCCCTTATGTGTTGTGTAGTTGGGACTGTAGACTCGGCGTCAGCAGGACTTCGTCTGTGGGACTCCTGTGTGACCTCGGTAGGGAGTCTCTCTCCCCAGAGTATTTTTGTTTACCTCTGGGAGGTGAACAGGCTTTCCCAGGGCTGTTAGCAGGCGGAGACCATTGTAGGTTAGATTCTCAGTGAGGGCGGGTTGATCCCAGACCACTAAGGTGGTGTCCATTTGAATCCTGAACTCAAGAGAGGGCAGACCCAAGATTATAAATTCTCTGGGACACAGCCCTTCCTTTCTCCTCTGACAGAGCCCGGGTCTTGTTATTTCCCTGTGTCAGGGAGGTGCTTTTTGTTAACTGGTTTACTTCTTTCCCTGAAGCTGTAGTTGGGATTGTTTACTGCTTTGTTACCAAGAGCTGTCCATGCATTATTTCAGGACAGTACTGGGGAGGGGTATGGTAGGCATCATTGCCCCCATTTTAAAGCTAAGTAAAACCAAGGCTGTTGATTTAATGATTTGTAGAAAAGTTAATGACTCTCCTGAGATTATGCAGGTGGCAAACGGTAAAGATTTTCTCGGAGCTGCCATGAGAAACAAAGCGTTTCTTCTGTGTCTTTTTGCCCTGCTGCCACTGGTGGCATTCTTCATAGGGGGAAACTGCTTACCAGTTCAGTATCAGCCAGAGAGAAGCTGTGTTTTCCTGCAGATTTATTCAAATTCATCCATTCAACAAATCTGAGCGCCTGCTATGTTCTAGGTACAGAACTATATTCAGGAGCTCTTTTTCACAGCTGGGATCTGAATCCCAGATCCCAGATCAAATAGATTTGCGGCCTGACATGCTTTCTGCTTTCCTCCCATAGACTGATAATGATCTCCAGCTGCCAAAGAAGGTCGTGGATGCCAAGAGAAAGGTAACCATTTCTCATCCCCTCGAGTGGAATTGGGTGCCTCTAGGAGCCCACATTGGCTGGCAGTAGACATGGCCGAATTTACAAGCTACAAAGATACTGCCTCTAGCCGCCACCTGCGGTTTAAGTTACAGAGTTTAAGCCGCCGCCTTGATGAGCTGGAGGAAGCCACAAAAAACCTCCAGAAAGCGGAGGATGAGCTCCTGGACCTCCAGGACAAGGTGATACAGGCCGAAGGCAGCAACTCCAGCATGTTGGCCGAGATCGAAGTGCTGCGCCAGCGAGTGCTGAGGATCGAGGGCAAAGACGAGGAAATTAAGAGAGCGGAGGATTTGTGCCAGCTGATGAAGGAGAAACTTGAAGAGGAGGAAAACCTTACCCGGGAGCTGAAAGCCGAGATTGAGCAGCTTCAGAAACGAATGGCTGAACTGGAGAAGCTAGAGGAGGCCTTCAGCAGGAGTAAGAATGACTGTACCCAACTCTGTTTGAGCCTGAACGAGGAGAGAAACCTGACAAAGAAAATCTCCTCGGAGCTGGAAATGCTCAGGGTCAAAGTGAAAGAACTGGAATCTTCCGAGGACCGCCTGGGTAAAACTGAGCAGAGTTTAGTGTCAGAGTTGGAAAAGCTGAAATCATTAACTCTGAGCTTTGTAAGTGAGAGAAAATACTTGAATGAGAAGGAGAAAGAAAATGAGAAACTGATAAAAGAGCTCACTCAAAAACTGGAACAGAACAAAAAAATGAACCGAGATTACACAAGGAATGCTTCGAATCTCCTAGACAGGAACGACCTGCGGATCGAGGACGGCATCTCCTCCACACTCCCGTCCAAAGAGTCGAGGAGGAAGGGCAGTCTGGACTATCTAAAGCAAGTGGAGAATGAAACAAGAAACAAGTCAGAAAACGAGAAGAACCGAAATCAGGAAGACAATAAAGTCAAAGACCTTAACCAAGAGATCGAGAAACTTAAGACACAAATCAAACACTTTGAATCTTTGGAAGAAGAGCTTAAGAAAATGAAGGCCAAAAATAATGACCTTCAGGACAATTACCTAAGTGAACAAAATAAAAACAAACTCTTAGCCAGCCAGCTGGAGGAGATAAAGCTACAAATCAAGAAGCAGAAGGAGCTAGAGAACGGGGAGGTGGAGGGAGAGGAGGCCTTCCTGTCCAGCAAGGGCAGGCACGAGAGGACTAAGTCCAGGGGCCTCGGGAGCGAGGTGCCTGTGTCCAGGCACGCGCCCCGGGAGCTGTCACCCCAGCAGAGGCGGGAAAGGCACCGGAACAGGGAGCTCGCCGTCAACAACGAGAACTACCCGCTGAGCAACAGGCAGGCCTCCTCGCCCAGTCTCACCGCGAGGAGGACCACCAGAGCTTCCAACCCTGGGGCGGGGGCGGACGGCGGGGCCCAGGACACGAAGAGGGCTGAAGACCGATTTGCATCTGGCTCTTCTCAGAGCGAAGGGAAGAAGTGCAGGGAGCAGCCGTCTGTGCTCAGCCGCTACCCGCCCGCGGCTCAGGAGCACAGTAAAGCTTGGAAGGGAACTCCCAAGCCAGGTACTGAGAGTGGGCTGAAGGGAAAGGTAGAGAAGACAACACGAACGTTTAGTGAGACCACTCACGGATCCGTTCCCAACGACACACTGGGTAGAGCTGACAAGGCTTCGGACGCTTCTGCTGAGGCCCTCTTTGGCAGGCGGGGGCAGGGGCCTGGCAGTGGAAGCCAAGTCACTCAGGCCTCAGACTCTGGCAGTTCTAAGACCATTGGAGCTCTGGCCTCATCTCGAAGATCTTCCTCAGAAGGACTCTCTAAGGGCAGAAAGGCTGCCAGTGGCCCGGAGGCTGATACCACTTCCGCAAATGCCAAGGCTGCACTTTTATCAAAGTATCCTTATAGCTCCAGAAGCCAAGAGAACATCCTTCAGGGCTTTTCAACCCCAAATAAAGGAGTTGATCAACCCATAGCAGTTGTGATGGAAGACAGCAGTCAGCATGAGGCCCTGAGGTGTCGAGTCATCAAATCCAGTGGCAGAGAGAAGCCAGACTCAGATGATGATGTGGACGTGGTGTCTCTTGTTACGGCCAAGTTGGTAAACACAACCATCACTCCGGAGCCAGAGCCCAGACAACAGCTCAACTCGAGAGAAAAAGCCAGATCCCGCGGGGGACTCAGAGCTGCCCTGTTTGAGAATGATAAAGATGCTGGGGCAGAAAATGAATCTGTGAAGCCAGTGAGAGCCTCCACCAATGCCGTGGAGTTCCCGGATGCCAATGGTGCTGGGGTAAAAAGCCAGCGCCCCTTCAGCCCCAGAGAGGCCTTGCGGTCCAGGGCCGTCATCAAACCTATCATCGTTGATAAGGATGTGAAAAAAATTATGGGAGGATCTGGAACTGAGGCCGCATTAGAGAAACAGCAATCCACCTCCACCTCTGTTTGGCCAGGGCCAAACAAAGTGACAAGCAGCATTACCATCTACCCCTCTGACAGTGGCAGCCCCAGAGCCAACCCAGGCGAGGGCCTGCGGGAGAGGCACACCTCCACCAGCAACATCCAGGTTGGGCCACCAGAGCTCACGTCAGTTAGCAACCACGTCAGCTCTCCCTTTGAGCTCTCCATTCACAAACATGACATCACCCTGCAGTTTACAGAAGCTGAAGGAGCAGGAGATGCGTCCCTGAAGAACAGGCCAGAAACAGTGGTCTCGCGGAGCAGCATTATCATCAAGCCGTCGGATCCTGTGGAGAGGAACAGCCATGCACCCCCAGTGGAGACAATCAGGTGGAAAAGCCATAGTGCCCCTTCAGAAGTGGGCCCCTCAGATGCCAGACATGTCACTGTGCGGAATGCCTGGAAGAGCAGGCGAGACTTGAACTCTTTAGAAGACCCCCTAACTCGAGCAGTTAAAAACGTGGAGCCCAGCAACGCCTACACCCAGAGGTCTTCCACAGACTGTTCAGACCTTGAACAGCCCAGGCCACACCTTTTTGAGCAGGGCGCTCGAAGGGTGGGAAATTCGGGGGAAGCCCCTGAGCTCACCTCCAGAAGGACCCAAAGCAGCCTCACCGTGTCCGAGGTGCTCACTCGCCGGAATCGGGTAGGAGATGCCGTCCCGGCCGCAGCCTGGAACCACTCAGCTGGCATGGTACGTCGCACTTGTTTCCCTCTCTCCCTCTCCCCTGCCTCTTCTCTCTCCCTTCCCCCTCCTTTCACTTCCCCCTTTTCTCCTTTATTCTGCCCTGGCCTGTGTGACTCAGTCTTATGGAGACCATGGGGTTGGGAAACACTGGGTACAAGTGGGTTGCTCAGAGCTAAGGCGGGAAGAAGAAAGTACCCTGAAGGTGATATTGGGCTGAGAGTGGCAGGCATTTCCAAAATCTTTATCCCAATTTATCTCCTCCATTTTGCCTTCATATATGAAGGCCACACAAAAAGGAGAGAGAGACGGCCTCCATCCTCTGGGTTTGCCAGAGCAGCCACAGGAGCTCCCCTCACGGCCCCCAGAGCAGCACCTGGAAGCCCAGGAACCAGCTGCAGCTGCTGCGCAGCTCGAGGTGAGGAGGAAGCTGGGGGCTCTTCTGTAGAGCACGGAGAGGGGGCCAGGCAAGCGAGTTCCTGCCCGCCTCAGTTTAGGCAGCAGATCCTTGTCAGCTGCTGGCATGTAAGGGACAAGGAGGGCCCGGGCTTCCACTGGGCCTCCTTTATAAGCTTGACTCCTGAGCGCCCCTTTCTTTTGCCTCAGACACCCGTCTAGCCCAGTATATCCTCAGTGTGAGAGCCGGACTGGTTCAGTTTGGCTCATCACAGGACAGATAACTCTGGAACCACCTCCTTAGTTGAAGGTCATAGTAGTATGTGACAGGGAAGCCCCCCGGGAGTGTCTTTTAGATGTGGAGCCTGTGATGACGAAGGACATTTTGGACCTAGACACTGCTCCCTTCTTTCCACAGGAGGTGGCTGTGTTAACTTGAAAAGCCCCGTAAGCCTTTACAGGGGACTTAACACGGGACCGCGCTCTCCCCGCTCACCAGCTCAGTCTCAGTCCTGTCCCATTTTTTACACGTAGAAACAGAGCTGGAAACACAAAGTGCCTTCCGCAGGGCCACCCAAGTGAATGACTGGAAGAGTTAAGATTCAAATCCAGGATTCCTGTCTCTAAACGCAGCGTCCTTTCCACCCTGCCCACCTGACTGCTCACTCATACTCCATCTGCATTTGCTTGGGAGGACCAAGGGGAACATTAAAAAAGCAGAATTCTGTAGAAGAGGAGCGCGAAGACAGGTGTTGGGCCCCTGAAGTTTTGGGTATCTGAGAGAGAGGACGAGGGGCAGGATGGGATAGAAAAGGGCAGCATGTGAACTTCGGTGATGGTTTATAGGTGAGAAGGAGGGAAAGAGCCAGCCAGCTTCCTTTCCAGCGGACTTCCCCCCGCCCCCAAGGGAATGGTTCTCGCCCCAGAAGTATGCGGCCTGCCTGTGCAGAACTCAAGGACTGCTGGCCCTACCTGTATGGGGGCCACTCTGTGCCCCATTCCAGGCCCTGTCCTCTCTAGGGCTCCTGTTCTGTTGAGCCTCCCACTCTACTCCAGGAGCTCCCAGCAGTTTGGAGCTCGTAGTCCACCCTGATTTCCAAGGACCTTTATCCTGGCCTGTCCTCAGGCCAGAGCGTATCTTTGCAGTTATACTATGAACTGTGTGCTCATCTCCCTTTGCCAGCTTGGAGAGGACCATTGGGGTGGGGGGAGTCAGGGCATCCTGCTACTCACTGTGATTGTCCTCCACAGCTCACTTTTGTCATTTATTGGCACAGGAGGAAGGTGATGATTATACACTCAGTGCCTGTAGGCGACTGCACAACTCTCTGGAACGGTCTGAACTGCCTGCGAAGCAGGGGCTGCCAGAGCCTGGGCAAGGACGGGCCGAGGAACGGTTACGGCCAACCAGGCCCTGTGCTGAGGAGAACTGAGCCAGCCGGCTGAGGTCTGCTGTCTCCTCTGCTCCTGCTCCTCAGCTCCTCCACCTTCCCGCCCTATGAAGGATCCAAGGTGTTACGTGGGCTAGACAGACACCAGGTCTTGGCTGGGAGACTGGAGCAGACAGCCAGCTGTGGCTCAGGTCTTCTTTGCCAGTTGGCCAGAGGGGATCAGAAACTACAAGCTGGACATAGTCACCTGGGCCCAGCCTTCCCTGACGCATGAGTCCTCTCTCCTTGTCCCTGTCCCCCAGGTAGGATGGGTCATTCTGGCCCCCAAACAGGGAAAGATATAGAAAGCCCTTGTATCCCCACCACATGACAGCAGGCAAAAGCTCTTCTCTGCTTCTTGGTGGGTTGTTCCCGTGTCATAGGGCAGCCCCTCTGTGTGGTTCATGTTCTGATTTCTTAGTCTCCTCACAGCATCCACTTCATTCCTCGTGTGTCCTAGGGGCCTAAGTACCCACTGAGACTTACCAGCCATCAGCTCCCTCTAGGGGCCTCCATTCTTTTTCCCTCTGGAGTTCCTCAGACTTTTATGGCAGAAGAGGCCTGTGCTGCCTCTAAGGGATTATGGGACTACTCTTTAGGTTAAAGCTTCTCTGACCAGGCCCCCCGGCTGACCATTGTTTCCTGGGGGCAGAGCACACGGGTACCCACCTATTGGAATGACATCGTCCCTCTCCCAAGCCCCCATCTCTCTGCTCACCTTCCAAAGGCACCTGGAAGTGCCCAAGCCTCGTGCATCTCCTTCCCTGGGCACCAATAATGCTGCTGGCATTGCCTGCTCCTGTCCTGTGGCGGGAGACTTCAGGCTGACTTCGTCATTTCCAGCTTTGGAATATTCCCAGACTTAACTGGGCCTGACCCAGCATACTCTGCCTTCTAGGAAGCGCCCAGCAAGGGGGAAAGTGGACAGGAGGAAGCGATTTCCCTTTAGTCACTCCACAAAGCAATAGCTCCACGAAAGGCATGGACTTTGTTCCTCCTCCTCCGTGCCCCACGGAGGAGCTGTCGCACTTTACCAAGCTGATGCATTCCTACGGAAGTGGGCCCGTGATGCCTGCAAACCAACTCTCATGATGATGACTTCGTTGGAGGAAAAGGTAATACATGCCCACCGGGAGCCCCAGGTTAATATAGTTCAAAATGTAGCAAACCTTTTAGAAAGCCACATAAATAAAAATCGATTCATTTCCTTATACCATTCACATGGGGAAGTTAAAGAACCGTATGTCCTTGGCGCTGCTTTGTCTGTAGTTTCCCTCAGTTCAAAGGATCCCCTTTCAGCAGACCCTCTTCCCTCACAGAGCATCGGGCTAGGAGTCAGGAAAGCGAAGTTTTCTCCATGGCTTCGTTCTTTGCTGTGTGACCTTGGGCAAGTCGTTGTCCTCTCAGGGCCTCGATTTCCCCATCTGTAAAATGTTTTCTTTGAAATAGATGGTCTCTTAGGGTCTTAAATCTGGCCTTGTACGATTCTTCTGTTTCCACCATCCTGTGGGGGTGATTCTTGCTTTTGGAAGGTATCATCCAAATGGGTTTGGGGAACACGTCCTCCTCCCTGGCTTTGTTTTTCTAGGCCTTATTCTTCCCAGTTTCCCCATGCTCTAATGCCATGAGGATGAGCTCAGAGCAGCCTCCCCAGCCTCATTTCTCCAGTCTGTGTAGTGAAGAGTTAGTTGCAATGTTCTCTGCAGCCCGTTTTGGCACCAGCCTTGCCCAATGCCACACAGCATCTCCTGGCTTTCAGGCCAGGTGCTTTCCATAACGTACGCTGGTGTGTCTCCTGTTCCTGCGCTTCCCGAGTTGTCTTCTCTGCCTCCACTCAGTGTGGGAACCAGCGGTCGTCTTGTCCTCGTCTGCATCAGACGTGGCGATCCTGGAGGAGGCTTGGGGGCACCTGCGTGACTTTTAGGAACAGGAATGTTTTGCTCACACTTCCACTTTCCAGAGTCTTGCCAATCTAAGGGCATTGTCATGTGGCTTGCCTTTCCTCCACACCGCTGCCTCAGATACTCAATCTAAGATGCTGTTTTCAAAATCTCTTCCTGCTGCTTCTCCTGGGTCACTGGCCAAAATCTAGCTTGCTCAAGGCTGCAAGCGCTCACCTGCAGCCTACCTGTCATTCTTCACTGGTTGGCAACCCTGAGAGTCCAAAGGAAACCGACCTCTGTGGTGGTCAACTGAG
Organism: Equus caballus; assembly: GCF_041296265.1. Lineage (NCBI taxonomy): Eukaryota > Metazoa > Chordata > Mammalia > Perissodactyla > Equidae > Equus > Equus caballus. Next base: position 31,717,919 of record NC_091685.1, read on the forward strand.
GGTACAGCAAACTACGTCTGTGGCTCATCTCTGCTGATGGAAACAGAAGGGTGCCAAGCCATGCCTACAAAGATCTCGCCAATAATGCTCGCCCTCGGGCGTTGGAGCCCTGGATTCTGGTGCTGTAGCTCCTGGTGCCAAAGTCTGGATCTTTCCACATTTCAGCACCACCACCATCTACCACTACCCAAAATGCTCTGTGGAAGAGGACAGCTGTAGTACCCTCTTGCTGGGGCTGCTATCTTAAAATCTGAGTGCAATAGGGTTTGCTTGTAACAATTGTTTCAGGATAAATATTTTATTTGTTAATCTGCACACTTTCTAGAACCGCTGTAAAATAGATTTTATTTTTAAATGTCCTCAGCATTGCAGGAAATACCATTTGTAATAGCAAGTGGAGGCTGGAGGTTCAGTTCCTCTGGCCTTCAAATGGCTGGCAAGGCTGGCTCTCAAATTCCAAAGTTGGAAGGCACATTTCTAAAAAGCAACCTAGGTGTGACCATCTGGACCCAGGCCTCACCATCAGGGGTCCTGGAGGGAATGTCCAAATAAAGGAGAGACCTGGTATTTGAACAGTTGTCTAATCAAGCCAAATGTCCCCACTGTCCCAGGCAGCAAACCCACTTCATGACAGACCTCTTCTGCAGCTCGGCTCTCACTCAGTTTTCCTGGCAGGCGTCCAGCTGCAGGAGGCTTCTGAGTGAGGCTGGGGAACCTGGCTCTCCAGGGCTGCTTGGGCGGAGGAAGCAGAGCTGCCTAAGTGCCAGGAGCTGGTCTGTCCCACCTGCTGCCGCCTGTCTCTCACCACTTGGATACCGAAACCAACCAGAGAAAGCTGCAGCCATGGTGGGCCAAGCAGCCGTGGCTGTTTCTGCTTTTGAGGGGCACTGGAGCAGTTGCAGTGTGGGTTAAAAGGGTTTGCAGTGGGGCCAGGGACTCCAGCCTCAGCCCCAGGCAAGCGTGCACATAAATCATCCCCCTCATGGAGTGCAGGAGTCGGTGTTGATCTTGGACTTGTCATCCTGGGGCAGTTTTAGTTCTTTACATTTAGCGGGTTAGTGCCAAGTGCTACCACTTCCCAGTAAAGGAACAGGGACCCTGCGTCTGGGTCCCTAGCTGCCTTTGCTGGTGTGGGGTTTTCTGTTGTTACTCTGACAAGACTGCTTTGGAAGAGCTGCTTTTAGGCATTATCTTTTGAATACCCCCAGTGGGGACCAGGGTTCTCCGAATAGCCTCACAACCAAGATCATAGGAAAGGGGCCCTATTTTCCTGCTGCTTCACAGCTCAGAACATGTACTGAATGGAATGTATTTTTAAGAGAATAAAGTCTATTTTTTTGTATTTTAAAGATTGGGAGGGCTAGGGAAGTAGCCCTCACACTGTTATTGCATTATAGGCCCCTTTGCTAGGGGACATCAGTATCTGCCGGTCCACACCTACTTGCTCAGGCAGGTGCTCTGGTCTCACTCCTGCCCCTTGGAGTCTAGGTGCAGCAGCTTCTACATTCCTGCTCCAAGCATGGGACCAAGGAGGCCAGACCCTGTCCCTGGAACCAGGGCAAAGCCATGTGCGGTGACTCAGGACTCCTTGGGTGCATGTGTAGAGCTGAAGCTGCCTGTCTGCATGTGTCCTCTGGCTCTAATGCTGTCTGTTGGCTCTGCAGCACAATATGTAACCAATAAAGCTCCCTCGTTCCCATGTGCTCTGTGTGAGTGTGAGTCAGTGATGCCATTTCTGTTGATGTCATCTCTGCGTACAACTGTTTTCTTTGCATTCGTGCAGCTAGTATATTTCACTGTATTTTATTTAAAATTCTCAGCCAATTACTGATGCTGTAAGGACTGGAAACGGCTAAGGCTTGGAAAAGGACATGCCTAGGACCTACATAACTGGACTGGAGTTAGAATCATTTAGTAGCTATCTCATTGCTACATTTTATTTTTAGGCTTACCTGTTTGTTTCACACCCAAAAAACAAACGATCGTCTGTTTCTCAAGCTGCCTATGCCATTTATTTAAAAACCAAAAACTCTTTAAAAAGTACCTACCACTGGCCAGACACCCCAACCCCCCGAGGCAATCACGTTAACGGCAGAGCTGGGGCTCACATACAGGCAGCAGCCCACAGTCCGTGTACTCCCCATGCATCAGTCACCACTCGCCCCGCAGCCTGGTGTGCACATTTTCCCCACTGCCGTCATTCATTCTAAGACTAAAAGAAAAACAAACACCCTTTTCATTTTCATCCAACCAGACCCACAAGGTCATGTCCCTTAAATATTACCCAGAATGAAACCTCACTTAGACTAACTATAGGGAAGAACTAACACAAGTAAAACCCAATTTGCAGAAGCAGATGACGTCCATGCATTCATAGTAACAATGTGTTTGTTAGGAGCCCTTGGGAAGGAACAGGTACTAGTCCCTTGTAAAAATGTTTCCACTTTCCATGGCGAAAGGGACTTGTGCAGATGTGATTAAGGACTCAGATGGGGAGGTGATCTGGGTGCTCTGCAATGAAATCACAAGTGTCCTTCTAAGAGGGACATGTAGGCAGACCTGACTCCAGAACAAGAGGAGGTGACGCTGGAAGCAAGACTGGAGTAACATACTTCGGAAGGGAGGGGGCCACGAGCCCAGGAATACAGCCACTAGAAGCTGCGAAAGGCAAGGAAATGGAATCCTCCCTCAGCACGCAGCAGGAATTTGTTACAGCACCAACAGGAAACTAATATATCAGCTAAGTTCCCTAAATCTGTGATCTTTTCCTTATTTAACACTTCCCAAAACTTTAATACCAATACTTTGTAGAGAAATGGAAAGTTAGCACGTACCCACGGAGGGAATCTAGGGAATAAAGACAGAATGGTCTGCCAGAGACCCACCCAAACCAGTCTTGTGTTTTAGCTTGAAAATTCAGTTTCCTAATGTCCCCGTGCTTGACCTGCAGTTTCACATCTTTGGCACACACTCACCCCACAACCCAGTGGGCAAGTCCAGCCCAGACCAGGAGGCCCATTGCTTCTGTGAGAATCCCACCCCTGCAGCCCTATCTTCTGACCTGACCCAACTATTTTTCTCCTTTATATAAACATCCCCCTTATTTAAACATGCATAAAACTGGTATTTCCAAAGGAATAACACTCTGTTCTTGTATACAACTTTAACCCTAAGGAAAAACAAAAAAGTGATAGGACTAGTTTTATATGAAGTTTTATTCTCAAAATATTAAAAAAAAACCACCCTACACCAAGAGACTAACGTTCTCCCACAGCGCTTGCGCGCCTCAGTCTTTAGGAAGAACACAGGCCTCCACACTAACGGACACTAAGTCACTCAGAGGAGGCACCCTCCTTCATCAAAACCAGACAAGCCCCTTGGCCAGCTGAGCAGCGTGCGCACCAGCAGCTGCTAGGGAGCCCAGACACCCAGGTGAGTTTCCCAGCGGAATCTAGTATTGCCAGAAGAGCTTTCCTTACGCAGCAAAAGACACGCATGTCAGCCTCTCCCTTAGAGCGCGTCTGTCTCACATGCTTGGGGACTGCTGTGCAGGGACGCCTGGTGTGGCCTGGCGAGGCAGGGTGTACATGGCCCCCAAGAACTGGTCTGCAATCCTTCCTGCTTCTCGCAGCCCACTCAACAGAGCACCATGGACTGTAGCTGGGTAGTTACGGATTGTATGTTCTCCAGCAAAGAAGAGTCGTGGAATTGGCTAGTTCAGGAAAAAAATGAAAAGAAAATCAGCAGGTTGCAAACAGACCTTTATTCTTGTTGCGTTTGAGCCGCCAAATTCCTGCTGGCCTTTAAAGGCTAACCTGCCCCCGCCCCCCCCCCCCCCACCACCCCATTGCTTGTCTGTCTTTCTACCAAAAAAGGCTCTCTCTCATGAGCATGCAATCTCCTAGAACTGACAGAAGTAGAAGTGAGACAATAAAATCCAGCCCAGCCTTAGTTCTAGGGTGATGCTTAACTGCATCTGTTCTTAATTTTTGGTTGAACTCTTGGGGATACTCAGTTCTAGAGCTTCCTTTGCCTCATGCAGTACCTACTGGGGGGAGGGGGTTCCTGACTACACGGAACCATAGAGAACACAGCATCTGTTCTTAGTCAGGAACACCTCTGCCTCAGTACAGGGCAGGCATTCCTTACCACAGGGTCCTAAGGGACCCTTACTACTCTGAAGCAGGGTCTGGCGTTGTCTAGATAAGGACCCAAGGTTATTTCTCAGGGTCATGCTCTGGAGGCCCCTAGTGAATTGGGACCCTGCAACAATCCTATAAGCTATTTCAAAATGGGGTTCAATTAAAAATGTTTTGGGTTTTGTTTTTTAGGGACAAAAATCTGAATAAGGAAAAAGTACTTGGTTTATACTCTGGACTCTTCCATTCCCAGCATAGACTACCTAGATTACGAAGTCAAAATGTGAGAAATCAGACACAAATACTATTCCTCTTCCCTTTTCCTCTGCTCTTAGTTGTCTAAAAGGGTCAAGGACAGAACAACTAAAATGTCAAACAATCAGTGGCATCATTTTCACCGAGATCCTGGCCTCTCTCCTAACAAGCCCAAGTACAGTCTGCCGGCTTCTCACCTGCGGGGCACCTGGGATTGAGGGGCCGGGAGTGATTGGCTGAGCCATTAAATCATAGTCGTTTCCAGATGATCCTGCAGCTACATAGGAATAGGAGCCCCGGGCCCAGGGATCAGCGCGCCAGCGAGACACCACAGTTTCCTTGGGCTGAAGGAAAAACCATGAGCAGAAGTTATTAACTGGACACGAAGAACTACCAGTCATCCCTGAAAGATGGAAAAACTGTGGTGGGTGGGGCTACAAGTGAGAGAGACAAAGAGGCCACATGCATGAGATGAATCACTTAGCCAAGTGAGGAACGCTGCTGCTTTTCAACAGTACGGAATGCCTTGCGACGGCACGGAGGCTGCCTTGCTGCCTTCCAGTCTGTGAATCCAGAGATCTACCCAGGACTTGACCTTTAACCTCTTTCATAAACTCACATGAAGCATTAATATACCTCCTTTCCAAGGAACTGCAAGGTCTAATAGTGTTTCAATGGGCCTAAAGGACAGAAAAAAGTACCAAGAGAGTCCTTTCAGACTTCCCTAAGGGAGTCTGGACACTGTCCAAAAGGTGGGGTGCTGATGGAGGTGTAATCCCACAAGCAGAGACAACGGACAAGGCAAGCCGAGAAATGCAGCCGACAGCCTTCTCAATCCCCCAGCTCACGTACTGGGGGCTCTTCTGAATCCCACACTTAGGGCATGAACGCCAAGCATTAGCATTCATGTAAACCCAGCACACACCTCTCATTTGGGCTGAAAGTGTCTTGACCAAGAAGCTATGCTGCAACTTAAGAGAAAATGTCAGATCCTGTGTCAATCTGAACCCCAGATCCCCGTCTGCCCCCACCCACTTACTTACCTGGGGCACTGCACTGCTACCAAAAATCCCTTTGAGAATGGCCAGGCATCGGCCAACAATCACATCATCACTTATGTTTTCCATGATGCCGGCAGCTTCTCCTGCCACTAGTGCCAACAGTATTGGAGCTAGGGAAACAGAAAGGACAATTCCAGGGTTTTCCTAAAGACTTTTCTCAAGAACCTCTTTATTGGGCCCACATTATTCTCGGCACTCTGAAATCTGATGATCAATAGACAGACATGCACCACTCATGCTAGGTAAACTACAGTGAGTGAAGTGTGACTCATGTATTTCACCACTTATAGCTCTGCAGAACACAGATGTCCTAAAGATAGAATTTCGGACTTCGCTAACAAAAGAAAACTAAGAAGTATCCCTAGATTTAGGCACAGCATTCTTAGCCCTGCCCCCTTCGAGAGCTCCATGACAAGGGCTACATCCTTTCAGCTACCCCAGGCCCCTCCAAGCCCATCACCACCTTGACTCACCCATTTGGTGAGTATTTATGCAACAGGCTTATGTGATACGCACAGTACTAGATCCTAGGGATATAAAAGCTAGAGACTGTATACTCCATAGATCAACAGATAATCACACAGATAAAAATATTTTTGAACTGTGATAAAAGTTGTGAAGAAAAACACAGGATACAGAGAAAATAATACAGGGACTTAATTGAGATTTGAGGCAGTAGGGGTATGTGTGTCCTGGAAGTCCTCTCTGAAATAGTGACATTTAGGTCAAGACCTAAAGGCTGGAGGTAGAGTACGCCACGTTGGGAAGGAAGAGAATCAACATAAAGGCTCTCGAGGCCCAGGCCACAGGACATGTGCACTGCAGGATTCCAGGAGTGCAGAGGAGTGTGCCTGGAGCCCAGGAAGGGGTGGGGAGGAGACAGACAACGAGGAAGCTGAAGTAGAAGAGAAGGGCTAGATTGTGCGGGCCTTCCTAATGGCCGTGATAATGGAAAGCCGTCAAAAGACAGAAGCAGGGATAAGCAGTTAGTGACTACCGGCAACTGAGCAGGTAAGAGGTGAGAGTGGCTTTGACTGCGAGGTGGGCAGTGGAAAAGAAGGAAATAGGTCTGAGAGAGAGTGAGGCTGGCACTGACAGGACTTGCTGGCCTGGAGGGGAAAGGGAAAGAGCACTCCACTGTCATCGGAAAGCAATGCGCTCAGGGAAAGCCATGCCTCTTCACACTGCTCACAGCAGAATGTCATACATTCTTTTCTTGGAATGAGGTTGGGTCTAAACATACTTTTTTTTTTAGCTCTATATAGAATTAAGAGCAATCCAATTACAGAAGAAAGCAAAACAGGAGGTAGGAGTTTGATAAATACATCCTAAGGAAAGTGATCAAAGACTCAGGGGCAAGTCAGATACACAAGTCTGGCGATGACTTCCCAGGCAGCTTGCGGCTGTCCCTCCGGCTGGGCCGGGTCTTCCTTTGCTCTCCTTTGCAGGGCTCTGGGCTTTCCCTGCCACTCTACTTACTGCCCTGTTCTGAGACTGCCTAGCTCCTCACCGTACCCCCAGCTAGGCTGTGAGCTCCTTGAAGGCAGGGGTTTTTCCCCATATTCCCACCACCTAGAAGGGATTTCAGAAATTGTTTGTTGAGTTAATGAAAAATCAAGACACATATATTTGAGAAAAACCAGAATATTCCTAATTCTCTACTCCTTACATATGAAAAAGATCAGAACTGGAAAGCAGTTACCTTTATAGAGGTTCCAGAAGAGGAAGAGCTCACCCCTGCTGGCAGTGGTACTGCCAACATGCCCAAACAAATTGACACTTGGATCCCAGAACACCCGGTCGAAACACAACACCACCTATTGTAAAAAGGAGCGTGTGAGCTGGTGACAGGGTCCAGGGAAGACGGCTTTAAGAACAGCTGTGCCTCAACACAAGTTCTTCTTCCTCAGACCTTACTGAAGTCTTCTCTAATCGACTCTCAACATAAGCCTAGAAATCCCTATTACAAATGTATTACTTAGGACAACATTTAGAGCTCTCTTTTTGTAGGCCTGGGATTGCAAAGTGACCCCAAAGAGTAAATCTTCATGGCTATATAATCAGGCAGTGAAGTGAATGAACTGACGGGCCTCACCCTGTAATCAGAGATGAGAGCACAGCAAAATGCACACAAATGCAGACCCCTATTCTCTCTGAGCGGAGAGTAGTAAGACTGGTATTTGTACAATGGGTATAGAGGTGCCCAGGCCAAGTTACCTTGTTAAGGTTGCCAAACCCCATCCTTTGGACTGCAGATGTTTTCCATTCAGGAAGAGGTGGCACAAACTGAACAGCTGGTGGCTGCTGCTTCAGCACACCCAAGGGAAGGGTACAGAGAACTGCATCACATTTATAAATAAAGGTTTGGCTTGTGGAGCGGGTATTCACAGCTATCACTTCACATCCTGGAGGGTGGAGGGAAAAGACTTTATTGGCGATAAGGACGGTACTGACAAGGTATTGAAATAGTAAACATTGAGTGCACAGTACAATCTACGGGCTTTCTCAGTTAATTCTTACTACAAGTCTATGAAGTCGGTTCTATTCATTTTTTATAGAAGAAAGCTGAGGCAGAGGTGAAGTAACTTGTTTAAGGTCACATAGGTCTGAGGATTTAAACCCTAACAGTCAACTTTAGAATCCCTGATCTTCATCACCATACTATCCTACCTTCCTGATACAGTGGTGATCTTCCGGACTAATAAAAGGACCTTATCATTTACCAAAGTAAATTTAGACCAAAATTAAGAGTAAAATGCCTGGGGCCGGCCCCGTGGCCGAGCAGGGTTTTGCCGGTTCGGATCCTGGGCGCCAATTTAGTACCGCTCATCAAGCCACGCTGAGGCGGGGTTCCGCATAATAGCACTAGACGGACCTACATGGAGAATATAAAACTATGTATTGGGGGGCTTTGGGGAGAAGAAGAAAAGAAAAGAGTAAAGTGCTTGTCCTCTGAGAATGATACCAAAAGACTATATTGCAGATGTAAGGGATGCTGCCTAAAGCTATAGAGCGTGCTGTCCTTGAGAACGCACTGTGATGCACAGCTTGCCAAAATATGAATGGGCTCAAAGTTGACCACAGAAAAGGCACTGAAAATAGGTTAATGTTATGTTTTTTGTTTTTTCCTTCAATAAATGCCTATTTATATAATTAAAAATTATATATGTATATAGCTCAAAGCAAGTTGTGAGAGCTCAGCGCATATCCATTTCCTGTGGCCACAGAGCCAGGCACAGTGCCACAAAAGCTGTCCTTACTATTCTTCACCTGCCTGTAACTGGCTCTTTAAAGGCTGCAGATCTCAATACCGTCAGCTAGAAGCTGCCTCTGAAGAGAAAATTAAATGGAAAAAGTGCTTGTAAAAACATATTTGTAGCGATCTCAGCAACTCTAGAAAAGGGGTCATGGAGGGCAAGATTGGTGGCCACATCTCCACTGTCATCAGGGCCCTCAGAGAGGGGGTGGTGACTGGCTATCTTAATTCCAAAAGTGGCTGGACAACAGGTTCCCTCACTCCACCTTAAATGCACCCTGAAACCAGCAATAAGCAGCACTGTGCCCAGGGTGCAGGAAGCACAGCGCAGGGCGCCTCTGCGGTCACTTAGCAGCAGGACTGCTCCCGGAACTAGAAAGCAGCCTGAACAGTCAGCCCACCTGAACAGGAAAAGCCAGAATGGAGCCAAAGACCAAAATGCACACAGTGAAATGTAACAAGTAGGACCTACTGGATAGGGACCAAAATCCTGGTATTTAAGAATATACTGAGCAAAATTAGATCCAAACTTACTGGCTATTATTATAATACCAAACTAACTCATGCACAAACTGGAAACTAAAACCTGTCTCCATTTTCTGGTTTATGCAATAATGGGGTTGGAACCTCCGAAGGCTCTCCAGCCTCAATCCCTCTGTAAATGCCAAGTTGTTAACTGAGGAGTCAGAGTTTATAAGACCTTCTATCAGGAAATGTACCTCATATTTTTTCTGTAGGTCAAACTTTCAGATAAGAGATGCGTCTTCCCAGTAAAGCAGTGACATACCTGAAGCTGTGTAGCGAACCTGTCGAACTGCCGTGTTCAGTTTAATGTCTAGGCCTTCTGCTAAAGCCACAGGCACACAGGAGTAGCCATTCCGCACTGTAAGGTGGCTGCCAGTAAACTCAAAGTCATCATCCTAGAGACGAGGGAAATGGATGTATTTTCACATTTTCTTAAATCTATGCCATTTATATTGAGTTCTGTAAGACATAACACTGAAAGCCCCCAGCCTGTGGAAACAGTCAATTTCTAAGGCATTAATTAAAGAACAATTACTCAGTATTCAGCTACAGCTGCCCCGGGAAACTGAAGGGAAAAGAAAACATGCCAAAATGTCCCTAATGGCTACCTTTGGGCAGTGAGATTAAGGCAGTTTCTTTTTCCCTAGATAGAGTTTTTGTCATCACAGTCTTACACTACCAAGTCTAGACTATCCATGTGGGGTGGGAGACGGAAGGAAGCTGATTCAGTCAATTCACATGATTGGATATAAGAGTTTGTCTGTTTGGCTTTTGGATGTATTACCGATTTGGGGGATATCTGATTCATCATCCTAATTACATTTTCTATTACCGAAGAGCAAAGTCAGTTTTTATTTCTTAAACTCACAGATTTTAAAGTTGAGGAAGACTTCCAAAATTAAAGTAGGTCAAATAGATGAAGCAATCTAGGATTATAAAGACTGGCCCAAGATACTCCATATAGTAAAGTCAAGATTTGGCTGGAACGAATTCCCAAAATGATCATATTTCTTTGAACTTACTGAAAAATGTTCTGTATAGAGAAACTTTTGAAGGCTATTCAGTATTTCTAATTTCATGAAATTTCTGAGGAAAAAATACCACAATTCTTAGGAATTTGATAAAAATACTAGGCTGGCAGCAAAACTCTCATTACTTAGTGACTGACTCACTTGTTCCCCAAGGGGATCAGGTCAAGTCACCTACATTCAAAACTTAAAATGACTGCAAATGGATACATCCTAAAACTTCAAAGGATAAATCAGTGACTCGGAAGGGCCAAATTTAGCATTTACATGAAAAATCACAGGAATTCTGCAAAATTTTTACCACTAAGAAGTCCAATCCTCACTATAATTCAAATACTAAAGAATACGAGGGTATAATCTAAAGATTAGAAGTCAAAATAATTTTACTAGGAAAATGTATAATGAAAATGAAAATACGTATATGTTAAGTAAAAATTTAATATGTACTTGTATACCATTTTAAGTCTGGCCAAAGTCTCAGATTCAGAGATTGGTCCATTCAATATGCAACAAGCCCTGTGATTTCTCACGAGTTCAAGAGTAAAATCACATTTAAAGTATTTAAGAATAATTTAACAAAAGATGTGTAAGACCTGCACATTGAGAACTATAAAATATTGCTGAAATAAAGTAAACTTAAATAAATGGAGAGATAAACTATGTTCAAGGATTAGAAGATTCAATATTAAGATGACAATCACTCTAAATTGATCTGCAGATTCAATGCAATCCCAATTAAAATCCCAGGGGTATTTTTTGTAGACACTGATAAGCTGATTCTAAATTTTTTATAGAAATAAAGAAGACATAAAATAGCCAAAACAATTTCAAAAAAAGAACAAAGTTGGACAACTTACACTACCTGATTTTAAGACGTAATAAAGCAACAGCAATCACAACAGTGTGATAGTGGCACACGGACAGACAGATAAATGGACAGAAAGCACTGCCACAAATAGACTCACACATGGCAACTGATTTTCAGCAAACGTGCCAAGACATGAAGCAAAAGGATGGTGCTAGAATAATTAATTAATCACCTGGAAAAATATGAACCCTACTCTCACCTTTCACTATACACAAAAAAGAACTCAAAATGGATCACAGACCTAACATAAGAGATAAGACCATAAAACTTCAGAAAGAAAAAAGGAGAAAAATCTTTGCAACCTCGAAATTAGACAAAGATTTCTGGGATATAAAAAGCACAAAGCCTAAAAGGAAAAGTTGATAAAGAGAACTTCATAAAATTAAAAACTTTTGAAAAGGTAAGCTGTAAATCGGAAGAAAATATTTGCAAACCATAAACCCGACAAAGGAATTGTACCCAGAATTTAAAGAACTCTTATGAATGAATGAATTCAGTGAGAAGACAGACAACCAAATTTTTTCAATGGGCAAAAGATCTGAACAGACTTTGCACCAAAGAATTGACATAAGAATGGCCAATAAGCATACGAAAAGATGCTTCACGTCACCAGTCATCAGGGAAACGAAAATTAAAACCCCAATGGAATACTACTATATACCCATTAGAATGCCTAACATTTTAAAAACTGGCAATACCAAAGCATTGGTGAGGATGTGTAGGAAGCATAACTTTTATACATTGTTGATGGGAATGCAATCTAGAAAACAGTTTAGAAGTTTCTAAGAAAGTTAAAAATATACTTCCCATAAGACCTAGCAATTTCACTCCTAGATATTTACCCAAGAGAAAGACATGAAGGTTCAAAGCAGCTTCACTGATAGCCAAAAAATGGAAACAACCCAAGTGTCCATCAATGTAGCAGTGAACAGATAAACACGCTGTGGCATATCCATACAGTGAAATACCACTAAACAATGAAAAGGAACAAACTACCGATATACGCAACAACGAATCTCAAAAACTTCTGCTAAGTGAAAGAAGTCACACACAAAAGGCTATATACTGTCTGATTATATATTGTATGGTTCAATTTATATGTAATTCTAGAAAAAGCAAACCTATAGTGACAGAAAGCAAAGCAGTGGTTGTCTAGGGCCAGGAGCAGGAGGGCTGCAAAAAGGCAGGAAAGAACTTTCCAGGACGACAGAATTGTTCTGTATCTTGATTGTGGTGGTGGTTCATGACTACAGGAGTTTGGTAAAACATCAAACTGTTTACTTAAAATAGGTAAGTTTTACTGTATGTAAATTATTTCTCTTAATAAAGTTGCTTAAAAACACATATTGAACAAATTAACAGATTCTCTAAATAGCCCTTTCAAAGACACTTGCAACAAAATAAATGATCCAGGAGTTTTACCTGATCCCAATGTTTAAGGGAGAGCGTAGAAAGAGGTGTAGCATTAGCAAATTCAAGATTCGCAAAATGCCAATCAAGTATTTGTCTGTCTCTTGACGACAGGTATACATCACTGCAAAATGAGAACAAAGGGGCACAAGGTCATTCAAGGACGTTACCATCGTTCTCAATGGGCTGCTGTGGATGATCTCAGTTAACTGTGGGAACCTAAACCTAGGACTGTGCCTTATGTGAAGAAATTCTGAGTCCAACAGGAAGACCTTACCTGTCTTATTAAGCCCTTTATTCCTGGTGCCTAGAGGAGTGCCAAGCTCACTACATAAATCAAATTACAATCAGGCTCCATTTGTCGGCTGGGGGGACGACTTCTTCATACTGTTACTTTGCATCATAAAAGCGTATTCGTTGTAAACCATTTTGTACTATATTTTTAAAAAGCAAGAATGGGTAGCATCCCTGACTAGAGAACAGAGTATATACATGTGGAGGCCAGATGCAACATGGGCGCAGTCTCAGCACGTAAAGTATTCACTATCAAAAATCTAATGGCTATAAAGTATAATACTTTCCTGGTCCCCAGAATTACGAGAATTTAAAGCAACAGCACATTCTATACCACGCGAAGACAATTTCCATTGACAACATTTTCATTCAAATATCAGATCTTACGGAGAAAGGGTATCTTTTCAAAAACATTAAATATAAAAGATACCCTCACACATTACAATATAAAAGTAGGGGATTTAGGAACCCGACAAGCAGTCTTATGTGCACGCTATCTTCTATTCATTATGCAATTTACAATCCATTCACTGAACATAAATAAAAGCCCGCAGTACTTTATAATTTCTTTCTAAATGTAACAGAAAGAACAGCAAAAACTCTCTCTCTTTGATGGCGCGTGTTCCTCACCTTGGGGGATTGGCTTCCAATTCTTGAAGTTTTTCTTCTAGCTTTCCTTGTGTTTCAGCTAATTCATCATATTCCTGATAAAATAAAGAGAACTGGGTTCATCTTAATGGGTCAGAGAGCCACCTCGTTACCTATACCACAAAGTGTAAGGCCTAGACCACATCCCTGTCTAGGTTATATCTGTAAGTGTGCCCCAACTTAAAAGTGAGTCAGAGCGCAGGGACAGCTGTTCTTGGAGACAAGCTACAGCGTGAGCCTGGAATTAAGATGGCGGTGAGGGGCACGCAGGAGGCAAGAAAGGGAGACTTGTGCTAGTGTGCTACGAAGTAAGGGTGAAAAAGAACAGCAACGACCACCTCCTGTGCACTCACCGCGTCCCTAGCATGGGGTAGGCACTGTGGATGCCTACAGGTGACGCAGTATTAACACCATGTCACCGAGGAGGTGATTAAGGAGTCCAAAGTCACATGACTAGGAGATACTAAGTTAGGGACTTCAATCAGCCAGTCTGACTCCAAATGACTCTGAAGTCTCTGTTCATTATCATTATTCTAAAACTGTCAGTGATAGACTATGACAGAGGACTAAACGGAGATGTAAGTAAGCTGAAGGATGAGGTTGTGAAAACAAGGTAAGAATTCTGCAGAAAAAGCAGATCTCAAACCAAACTAACCCATTAAGGCCCCATGGCTCCTGTGTACCAAACTCTCTTCTTCTCACTCCAGGGCTCTCTCTTTTCAAAGTTTCCCAGATCTATACTATTTCTTAGGATTCCAAGTTAAACCAACTGGGCATGTCTGTATACTGCACCTTGCAGAGAGCGGTCAGATCTCTGTGTTTGCTTTTCACCAAGAACTCAGCAGTGATGTCTCTGGGTGGCTTGACTTCAGACGCTTCTTTGTATTGCTGATGGAGTTCTTTGATTTTCTCTTTCAAATTTACCATCTAAGAGGGAAAAATACACACTCACCATTCCAGGTAGTGAGGTAATTCATCTCTAAATCATGAGCTTTGGCTCCTCCTCTAAACCGCTATTACACCAAAACAAGTTTACAACGCAAGGTCCTTGGAATTCTTAAATACCAGTTCTACAGCGTGACATTTTACTACAGAAAGAAATCCTACATGGCTCAACAAGGAGGTACCACGTCACTATCAGATAAATAAGATTAGCTCTGTCTTTTAAAATGTGAGAGAACTACAAGTGTCCCATTAATAAAAAAACATATAAATTGAAGTTAATTTCTAGGAAAAACAAACTACCACCAATTTAACTTAAACTTATCGTTTTAGGAAACAAACTGTCCTGATTTGCTTTTAATACATAAAGGTCAAATCATCCCACGAAGAACCTTAAGGAACCATTCCTCATGTTAGTTTTCTCAGGTTTCTGATAGTACTACACAGGACGAGGGTGACGGTTAAAGCTTGAGACTGGGGGCCCTGTCTATGGCAGGGCGCTATCCTGGCAGTTCGCTGTTACCCAGCCACTCCTCTCATTTCATCTGAACCACCATCCATGAAGAAGGTGCTCCAGAGACCTCTTCATTTGATAGGATGAAGAAATGAGGCCCAGTGAGAGAATGAGGCAAGAGTCCAGTCACAAGACACACCCAGATTTTGCATTATAAAGCCCTCCACGGGGAGGCAGGGAGAGGCTGTCCCACTTCATGTGTTCTCCTTAAACTGGTGTTATGTTTGCAGCTGGCAGGAGGAGGAGAAATAGATGGTTTCCCAGTCTAGAGCCAAGGCTCTGGAAGGGGTCTTCAACAGACATACCACTGGGGAATGTCCCCATATTGACACTTCAAGTGAAATAACTATGGTAATGGATTACGGTCCTGCCTGCTGACCTGCTGTCTCATCAGTGGGAACTCGACCCCAGCACAGCTGATCTCCTTCTCATCCTCTCATCACCAGAGGACACTGGGCCAGCTTTGCAACGGCCAAAGGGAAGCTGACACAGGAAAGATGTGCTTCCTCTGGCAACAGTTTACTAATAATGCCACACCCAAGACTGACAGATAAAACAGTGCCTTTTGCTAGTCGTTATTTTCTTAAGAATAAAGAGTCCCAGATGCGCAGACCGTCTCTCCCGTGGAGGGAAAAAACCAGAAATGCTTCTAAGATTTCTAAATTAAAGGCCTTTTTTCCTCCAATGATGCATTTTCAGCTCTGAAGAAAATACAGACTTTCACCTTATTAAGAAGTTCTTTCAATTCCTCCTGAGTTTTCACTATCTTCTTCCAATGTTCAATCTGCTCATCTTTGACGTGCTTTTCTTGTAACCTAAGAGAGACAATACGTGTGCCCTGGCCACAGAGCCAGCTTTGCAGCACAAGACAGGTGACCACCAAAAACATTCAAGGGCATCCAGGCCCACTGAAATTTCCTCTTCTTTTTTTCCTGTAGTTTTCTCCTCTTTTTGGTGAGGAAGATTGGCCCTGAGCTAACATCTGTTGCCAATCTTCCTCTTTTTCTTCTTCTCCCCAAAGCCCCAGTACCTAGTTGTACATCCTAGTTGTGAATCCTTCTAGTTCTTCTATGTGGAAGGCCACCACAGCATGCCTTGATGAGTGGTGTGTAGGTCCACACCCAGGACCCAAACTGGCGAACCCTTGGCTGCCAAAGCAGAGTGCAGGAACTTAACCACTATGCCATGGGGCTGGCCCTTGGTCTTACTTTGCATTTAATTATTTCACATAAAAATGAGCTCAAGTAATACGTGCTGAAAAACTTAAAACACAAACAGCAAATCTGTACGTGGAATTCACTATATAATAAGCAGTATCAAAGTACTTACTGAATGACGACTTCTAATGCCTGGCCAAGGGACACAGGCTTATTATTGAGGACATTGAAGTCTAGTTGATGGCTAAGGTAAGATGTAGCTTCTAGCAGCCGGTTAAACTCTTGCTCTACCATTTCATCTTTCTCTTTAGGAACCTGAAAATCCGAAGTGTAGCAGAATTGGTCCTTATAACACTAAACATAACCATCCATGAAAACACAAATGCTCTACAGTTTAAAAGGTCAAAATCTCAAAGGGGGTTTGAAACCTTTGAGGACAATGATTCAAACTCTGTTTTCCATGAAGTGGTCAATTCCATTAAATGAGATATGAAATGTTTTGGCCATGATACCTTCCTATTCTCCCAGTTTTCCTCTCACAGCTGGGACTCCGCCTCTATTAACAGCCACAGGACTCACACTGGTGCTAACTGAAATTATGTGGAGCACAGGTGCCCTGGAGCTGACATGCACTGAGATAAGCTGGGCTGACATGCAAGCAACACACCGGAAAAGTCCCAGAGAACAAAAACTATGTCAACACACCTGAGGACCTCCCAGAATAAAGGCAGGAGGGAAAAACAAGAAGCCCAAGCTATCTGCTTCCCCTCAAAGATGACAGAACTTCAGGTGGGAGTAGGGAAGAGAGAAGTGAAATTCATGGCTATTAAATAGAACACAATGGCACCTTAATTCTTTTGCAGATTAGTAGTGTTTTATGGCACCAATTAACTTCAGAGCTGAATGTCCAAAGCTCTTAGACTCTGAATGACAGGTCCCAGGACTGGCTCACACTTGTGGAGGCAGAGAAGACTGCACAGCAGACCATCACACTGCAAGATCACACTCTGAATCCCGGCTGCGTCCCTGCCCACTGGTACCATTCATCAGTCGACACAAATCCCCCTGCTACTGTTTAATTCAGCCCCAAAGTGAACCGTATCTGCAATTCTATCACTGAAGTCACGGCAGCAACAGAGAGAAGGGAAAAGCAGGTCTAAGGCAAGCATCTCTTGCCATAATAAACCGAGCATCAGCTGGGAAATAGGATTCAAAATAATGGAATTTCACTTTACAGCCAACCTAAAATTAGTAACAAGAAAACAAAACATTAAAGTAAGTTCTAATAAACACTAAGGCCAAGGAGGAGTGATCCTTTACAATCAGAGTTAACTGACTGCGGACAGGATCAGCACAGTAAGACTCTCCCTCTCATTTGAAATGCCTTAGTGTTTGCCCTTCCCAATAAAATGGACAATTTTGAAGCCTTAGCCTCTGCCCCTTCACTGATGTATCACACAAGTGACTCTACGAGGTGAGCTGTGCTGTGGCAAAAAGAATATGCCAAGAAGTACAAAGTGCCCCAAAAAAAGGGAGGGAAAAGGACTGCAACTCTCCTTTGGAACTAGAAATATGATAGACACCGGAACTGATTCAATCAAAATCAGATTTTAAAGCATCAAGTTCCAAAAGACCACACATGGGAGAGATCAGGAAATCTTTATGAATTAGAGAATCTTCCTTAGTCTAAGAAATATAAATCCCTGAGAATCTTCTGGTTCACGTTGAGAAATAAGGCAGAGAGTCAGGCTTTGGATCCCTGGTGTCATTTATACATCAGGGTGGTACCTAGGACTTCGTGGATCAAACACATCTGACCTACCCGTTCAACTCCACGGCCAAAGAACGGAGCACCTGGTGACCTCCCTACTTGTTCTGATTACCCAGCTCTCAGAGCTGATGGAAGAGACTCTCTTGTCAGCAATTTCCTTTACTTTCTCATCGGTTGTTTTCCCTCACTGATGTGATGGTCACATACAGAGCAGCTCAAAGCAATGCTGAAATTCTGCTCGGTGTAATTTCTGCAATGATGTTATAAAAGATGGTTCCAGAAACTCTAAATTTGGTGTTCCTTTAAAAAAAGGAAACAATTACATTTTCAACATGAAATCTACATAGTTATGAGATCTTAACTGATCAAAGATGCAATGTGCATGACTGCTTTTCCTAGAGTACATGGTGGTATTTCCATGCATGGCTTCTAAAACGCCCAGCAAGAGGACGCTATACCAGCAGGAGGGACCAGATCACGTGTGCCTCTACAATAGGGCAGAATGTGCCAATACACAAGTGTGCAAATGGTACAGATTAAAGCTCGTCCAGTGTCAAGTGAATGGCTTGCTCCAGACAAGTTTTAATCTTTGCAGCTAGGGTGACAGTCACATAGGGAAGTTCATACTAAAAAAGTACGCAGCACTCAGGCTCAGCAACTGGGGTCCAGGGTGTGTGGTAGAGAAGTATTTAAAGGGACACTGTCAAGGTTAGAGGAACCAAATTTGACCTTTTGTTTCTTCCATTTGCTAAGCAGCCCACTTGATTCATTACACTTTCCCCTTGAGTCCACCCACACCACCACCCCCAAAAAACCTGACGTTTTACATGCGCTTTCAATGACAAAAACTCAAATGGCACCAGCCCAACATACAGGTGCAACTCTACAACAACAAACCAGTGTGAATGTATGATGGAGAGGAACTTTGAAAGGGAAAGATTTAAGTTTCAAGCTTTCAATGGGTTGTTATAAACAGTGAGGAAAATGATTTGAAAAATTATGAAAAAAAAAATACCTTGACAGTGTCCTTTTAACCAGTGCAGCAGAGAGAGAAATAAACTGTAAATAACAGCCCAACAGCCACGTCAAGTTTAGTTTTGTACGACAGCAGTTAAATTAAGGCTTTAAACACACAGCATGACAGAAGCATTCTGTTAGCTCAGAAGCTGCAACCACCAGAGAAATAAGGAACAAACTGTACAGAGACCAAAACGGGAAAGTCAAGGCAGAGAAATGGGCAAAAGAAAGGCAGTTTGGGGGTGGTGGTGGTGGTAAAGGGAGATGGTGTCAGAAAGCAGTGAGAAAGCAAAACGTTTAACAAAAGAGAAAAGGAAATACAGAGAACAGTAACAAGGAAAACAACAAACAAACCCCAAACCAAACGACTACTGCACGTGTGACTGACACCAGGATGACACGGACTGCATCTCCGGTACACCATTCTAACTCGAGGCTCCACTTACGAGACCACGAGAAACAGCCAGCAGTCAGGCCCCACCTCTTTTCTGCCTCGTTCAGCAATTACAGGAATGTTCAGAGTGAGACCAGGGATGGCTTTGAAACCTGGATTTTTTCCCATTAACTTTCAAATTCCACTTTGAAAACAAAGGAGTATTTGGAAAATAGTAAATAAATTACTTTCCATTAGGAAACAAACACTGACTGGGAGAAAAAGAAAATGTGTTTTTAATATATTTAAATCTTGAATCTGTCTCTCTAATTAAGGTAGTTAAATATGTTCTATTTGACATACTTAGACAATGAAAAGAACTTTAGCAACTGACTACCCTAAGTAACCCCTAAATACCTGTTTCAAGTCATTTCTTTGCCCTTGGTGAGAATGCTTGGATTCTGTTAGTTCCACAATTAATTACGGAAAGGAGGTGAAATGCTGGCAATCTCTAAACACAAGAAGCAATCATTTTAGTTTTACCTGACCATTCTACTCTAGGTTCTTAAATTGCATCCTGAGAAAGGAACTCAGCAAATGATCACAAAGGGTTAAGCACCATGTTTGATGGCAACTGGATTTCTACGTTACAATAGAGCAAGAACACATAACAGCAAACTAAGAAGCAGTTTTTTGGGAAAGGACCTTTGATACAGTTTTCTAGCAAAGGCTCAAACAAAAACGACATCACTTGAAAGATTTCAAGACTTTCCAAAACCATTTATTTCTCTATGAAATGTTCCAAATAAACACTTCCTCTAAGACTAACAATTTGGTGACTCTTACTACTCTAAATGGGTATAATCCTGATTATTTCGGTCTTGTAGATTATATGGAACATCCCTGAACATGGCTGGGGAGGGGCAGCTTGTGGGTCTAGCCTATGCAGAATAAATTGAGGGAAAGCCGACCAACTTTCTGGACAAGGTGCTTGATCCTGCAAGAAGTCATCTCAAAGGAGTAAGGACAGCTCTCCTTAGTTCTACCTCTGGCTGCACTCCATCATCATAAGCTCTTTAGGTCTTCAAAAACACTATCCACCTATCTTACTTCCAGTCTCCATAAGTTCTCTAGCAGCAGAGCAGAATGGAGTTAAGTGATGCTAGGTTCTGGGTACATAAAGTTCTGAGATTTAGCCACAGAAATCCTCAGGAAGAATAATAAGTTAAAAAAAAGCTGTAATGGCCAAACCTGGCAAACACAGGCTACAGTCAATCTCCATCTCTCCCCTCCCCATGTACTTCTAGAATTGTGATAAAACAAAAGATTAAGATTAATTCCTTTGGTAAAACCTAGAAGCAGAAATTTAGATCTGAAGAGTCTCTAATTCAGATTCCTAAGGAGCTCAGGGGAATGAGATACAGCTATTATCTGCAGAGGGAGAATAAAGACAACAGGCATATCCTCAATCCAAATAAAATTCAAGGTGGTTCTATAAATGGAGACTGCTGCCTTCCTCACCCTCTTCTACCTCGGAAGGAATCTTTCAGGGGATGTGAATAACTGACTTCTTTAATGCAGCGACTAAGCTGTGTGGAGAAGGCACACACACGTCTAAGGAGTTTACTCTAGCACGTTCTAGCACACAGTAGAGGCACTCAGTAAATTCTCGTTAAATGGATAAATTAATATAATTTGGAAAAGCAAAGTCAGTATTATAACTATACTTGAGGGGAAAATAACTATTTTGCAACTTCAGGGAAATTAAAGGAAAGCATGAGATTTTTACATTTATAAAAAGCATGACATTTATAAAAAGCCATGATTTTAAAGGGTAGAGAAAGACTGCCTTAAAAATACCAAAGATGTTTCTGCAAAGGAAGATAAAAACTGAAAAGGCCAACAGGCCTATATCAAAGTATAGTAACCTAAGCACCTCTCTATGAACACAAGTGGGAACTTGCTCAGTTACGATGGGCACTAAGTATATCCAGTTAACGGTCTTCGTAAGCGAACTGGCACATCCGCTACCTTTCAGGTGTTCTCTTTCTTCCTCATAACTGCTGAGCCATTCTCAAGAAGAAAATTAAAATCTGTTTCTCCATGTACTTACTGAGTCTTTGGATCTTACTTGGTAACAACAAACTCTCTCTCTCTCAAAAGACAAGGGACCCTGTAAAGCAGAACACTCCAGCACTGCGGGAATCTGATTAACATCCCTTTTCATTACTCAAAAGAAGCCAAGGACAAGGCTAGACTCTAAAGGCCCCGAGTTACTAGCTGGTGTACAGGAGATGCAGAAACATTCAGTCATTTCCCCTGTGTCCCCCACCAAGCCATGTTTTCAGTCCCCTCACTGGTGCCTCCCCCAAATGTTCCTGACACATGAAGTCCTCTATTTCCCAACCTTCTCCAAGTCCAGTTAAAGCTGATTACAGCACAGTTCAGGCAGAGCTCCATCACCAGTCAGTCTGAGGGCAGCTGCTATATTAGCGCTGACTGTTTCTACAGGCGTGGAAGACACTTCTATTGACAGGGACCTCTTGAATCAGAACCAAACAGGGCAGCCCTTGTTCTAGTTATCCAGAGCCATACAATAAGCTCCCCTGAGCGTTCTAGCTGCCCATGTAGGACCGGAGAGCACAGAGAAGCAAGCTCTTCCAGGGATTCTTGTGATGATGATTAAGACAAGAACAAGGGAACAGAACAAGAACCACTTCCTATGTGGTTTCTTCTTGTAGCAGCAAAATGGCTGGGTATGGCGATATGTCCTTAAGACAATGTTACAAGGGATATTTGCAACTCTGAGTTAACTGCTGGCCTTGTATAGGATGAGAGAATTAGTTTCTGTGTACTAACAACAGAACCATCAAATCACCCTCTTTTCCCCTGAGGCTGTCCACAAAGAATGGAGGAACACAATCTCATTCATTCGACAGTTTACTAGAGAAAAATCGATGGCTGAGTGAATGTCCACTCTAGGTGGGCCTCGCTGCCTCCTTAGAGTAACTTATTAAAAGAAAGCTCTTTGAGGAGGAGACTCAGCTGAGGCAGTCACACAGGTAGTCACGTTGCTGACACTTCCCCTTACCTCTACCCTCCCTGAAATATCAGCCAGGCATAACAGAACAGGTATGGGAATTTGAGCTGGAACGCTAGGCAACGGGTCCTGGCTCTACAACTTACTGACTATAATCACCTTAGACAAACACATGTCTGAGCTTTAGATTCTTCCTCTGCAAAATGAGGGAATGAGCAACTGCCCTACTCACTCCTCAGATGTCTAAAGCCAGGAAACGTATTTTGTAATTATAAGCATAAACCAATGGGGTTATAGGCTCTTAGCACTTGTCCTGTAAGCCACAAGCCAGTCTACTGATCAACAGCTGTCTATTCCTACTCTGAGCTGGACTACTGGGAACAGCAAGATACAGAAACATTAGCAGGCCTTCTTGTGTTTGATTAATTTACAGCAAGTGGAACTCTAAGCTGCAAAAAGAATTTTTCCCCAAATCTGAGAAAGCTTAAAGAACCCTCCTTACTACTTGGCTATTGCACCAAATACAAACAAATCAACTCAGAAAAACCCTATAAAGATCAGATTTGAATGACAACTACAAATTTCACTTGGAAAAACATCCCTGCATACAAAATGCTGAAAACCACATACCAATGTAACAGCTTCTTACTACACTGCTACTCAAAGGGCTGGTCCTGGTGAGATCAAGAGCGTGTGCCACAACACAAAGGAACACACCACTTCCTTCATTAAGAAAGTCTTGCTACCAACAAACCACACAAAAAAAGTCATCATCTGAACTAAGAGTGTGGTTAATGATGTCGTTTATTTACATTCCTGTGCAAGCTATTTATCTCATCACATACTGGTAACCAAGTTAGTTCACAGGTTGCAGGCCACCCTTGAGGGGAATACTGGTATACTATGTGGAAACAAATGTTTTTCAAAAAATGTGTTAAAGTCCATCTAATACCAAGAAAGCAATTTCTCTGGATATCTTTACTACAAAGAAAACTCTCTTTTTACTGTTAGACTAAATGAATCTGCTCTACATTTAGGAAAATCTAAAGAAAAAGACTGCGTCTCAATGATCAATGATAATCTTTGCCTTGGACTCCATTACTTCTTGAGGACTAAAGTAATATTCACTTCAGAGGCTTGCCTCCTCAATTCAATTCTCTACATTACTGCCTATCTACCTAAATACCCATCTGGTCATGCCACTTCCCCTGCTCTTGACCCTCTAAAGTTCCAACCTATAAGTCAGCCTAGCAGCAACATCCTCCACTCTCAACTTCAGCTGTGTATCATCTCACCCTCACCAGTATAATCCTCTCCTCCTTCAGAGACCTTCCTTAGACTCAAACCTTCTTCTGCCTCTAATGCCCTTCCCTCCACAACCACGTGTTGAAGTCCTGAGCCACCTTCATAAATGTGCTCCTTCCCTCCAAGTCTGTCCTCCCACCTCCAGAGATACTCTTTCTCTCCCCCTTGGCTCTTCCATAGTAATTTATTCTTCTATCTAACCCTTGGCAAATCTGCCTTGACTTTGTGTTACTGGTATATGTGTGAGTAATATGTTTGTGGCTGTTTTTTTTTTTAAACACAAATTTTAATGACACCTATTGTTCTTGATGCTTTTAGGTTCTTGGAGTCACTAGGATTTAAGCCCCTTAAGGGCAGAAAATATATCTTCAGAGCTTAGAACAGTGCCTAGATTTTGGCAAATGTTCAATGAATACTTGTTGACTTGACTTTGATTTGCTTTAAAACACTCCAGACAAAAAAAAAAAAAAAGGACTAGATAGATGAAACAAGTTCCGAAAAACGTGAGAGTCCATAATCACACTCTTTCTACTTTTGTATATGTTTGAAAAATTCCATAATAAAAAGTTGGGAAAAAATAATTATTTGTGTACAAGTCCCACTAGACTGTGGGGTCTTATATGACAGGAACTATCTTATTCACCTCTGTATCCTTGGCAGATCTTTGCAGAGTAACAGAATGCAAGTTTATTGAATTGCTGAGTTAATCTCTACTTCGTCCTTTTTCTCTCTCTTCTTCCATTTTGTTTGTTCTGCCAGAAGGCCAACCTCGCTCCAAAAAGAGCCCTGGCAGGAAATCTGGATCAAGAATGGAGGGGATGGGAACCAAAGCATTCCCTGAAAGTCTATCTTTCTCTGATACGAACCCTATAAAGCCCAAAGGAAGACAGAAATTGGTGAGGATATCCCCTGGGACCTACCACACAAAATTCAAGAGTCGAGATCTTACCATTTTTAGTAACAATAGCTAAACTGCCATAAACATAGCAAATCTTCTCTTCCTCAAAATATAAAGATGATAATGTGCTTATATCCTGAGACTTGTGGACTCTCTCAATCCTGACAGGGAAGTTGGTAAAACTCCTACTGAATACAAACTTGTGAATTTCACTCACTCTTAAAAATCAGGACTGACTTACATAGTCTAAGCCTATCACACAGTCGTTAAACTACTCTCATCTGAACGCCACTTCCATGCCACTGCCAGACTAAGTACATAAAGCTCCTAGCCTCTGGTCAACAACTACTTTAACCTCCCTTAGCATGTGGGTAAGTACCAGCATTTGGCTATTAGCCCATCAAAAACTTGAGCCTACAAACACAAACCTGAAATCATAAAGAGCACATGGAGCTAAAGCACATGATGAGAGGCACAATACAGAGAAATGAAGAATTAGGTGTTAATTCCACAGGTCTCTTGGAGTAGGTGGCCACAGCCAAGTAAAAAGATTAACTGTCTAGCTAGCCTTCATTAAATGTCTAATGATAAATGCCTAAACAGGCATGTGATTTGCATATACGCAATAATAATTCCTTCCTACATAGCTCAGAATTAAGGAACAATCAGAAGAACATCACATCCATTTCCACCCAGTTCATTTTTATATGACTGCATACTCATCCACACATTTCCCCAAAATTGTTTTCAACTGAACCAAAGAAATTTCGAAAAGTTCTGCCAGTCCTCCACTTACAGCTTGTCCATTTGCTTCATAAAGTGGGCATTTCTGCTTGATCTTGGCCAGTTCCATATTTACTTGTTTGCTGACCACAGCCATGGGATTCCCTCCTAGAAAAAACTCAAACCATTAAATTCAACACACCTATGATAAGATGACAAAAACTCTAAAGCAAAAACATTTTTCCTCAAAATTTAAATTACTCAAAGCTTAAAGTATGTGAATTATAAATCAAAAAAATGCCCAAAGTAAAATAAATGTAAAATAAGCATAAAGAAGAAAGCAAATTGCCTATAATCCCACAAAGTTAACATTTTATTATAAACGTTTCTAGACTTCATGTGCATAAAATTACAGACATACACACGCAAAAGGATAACATATATTTTGTTTTATAATCTTTTTTCAACTTAGTAATAAATTGTGGACATCACTTTATGTTATTACAGAGCTTAATTTTTAGTGGCTGTTAGTTCTCATTGTATAATAACTTGATCTTCCAATCTGTGGTTTCTAATGTTCTGCTATGCCACGGTAAAAAATATTCCAAACACAACATAGTCCACTTATCTATTTACTTGTATAATTTCCTAGAACTAAATCTGCTAGGTCAAAATGTACGTACAATTTAGATTTTATACACACTGATGTATCTTTTTAGGAAGACTACTTGGTCAATTTACCTCTCACTAACACTAATAATAGTATCCTAAATCAATATATTTTAAAATTGCATCTATGGCTTTAAAATACAAGCTTTAACAATCTTTTGAGTCTCAGATCTTGTATTACAGTACAAAACTAAGAATTACTTACCAAGACCTGTTACTACCATGGCTCCAAGATCAGCTACGTAGTTTCCTTTGCGAAAGGTAGCAACTCGTCCACCCACACGATCCTGTTTTTCAGAAATTAAATGGCTAAAATCATCAATTCTATTTTCACCATAAGGACCTGGCATGGTACCATCCCAGGCCTCTGTAAAGAAAGGTGTAGCTTAGAGTTTACATGGAGTGCAATGCAGGCACAGGAAGCAAATGAAGTTTAACTATTTGAGGGAGTAGTAGACAATACAAAAGATATAGAATTAAATGATGTGATGTAGGAAACAATTTGACAGCCAGAAGACATACCTAGTTATAGGTGCTATTATCTCTATAGCCAGCTGTCTCTGATACCACTTAGTGTACGGGCTGAGCAAGAGCCACCGACACAGAAAATACTTGCTCACAAATTCCAAAACTAAATGCCATTTTTCTACCATCGTGTTCCAACTCTTGCCCCGCAGTCCCCAAAGTCAGCTGTGACTGATGTGGCAGATGACTTCTCTGGCAAATGGTTCTCCACCACAGCCCCTGGGGGCAGAGTGTCTTCTGAGCATGAACTGTTGACAGTGTCTCTCGCTCCTAAATAGGCCCAGGTTTCTCTCTGCTGACTAGGGATTTTCCAGTCTGGGGAAACCTTACTGAGCTGTAGGGATACTGCAATCATGGATAACATGGAGTACTCTGTAAACTCTAAACCAACCAACAAAAAAGCAAAACAAAACCCAGTAAACCAGATTAAGACTCTCTGTGGGTAAGAATCACAATGATCTCATTGTTCTTTACTGTATTCTTAGTACCCAGGACACAGAGGGCACAAAAACGTTATCTGAATTAACGAATAAAGTACTATTTTTAGTAGGACTATACAGGAATTATTTATTTCCCTATATTCTATTTGAAAAGAATATTTTAAAAAATTAGCAATTTATAAAAAACAATTAGGATTGCACTGCACAAAACATTCTGAAAGCTTTTACAGAATTTCAGATTTTTTTGGTTACCTGAGGTTTTTTTTTTTTAACTCTGGGAATCTAGGGAGGCCTTTCAAGCCACTAGAAGATAATTAAATATCAAAAATAACTCACAAAAATAATTCAAACAGTAGCATCCTAACGTGATGTTCCTTTTTCCTTTCTGTGCCATCACCCCTTTCCTCTTTCAGTTTCCATTTCCCACTCTAGGACCAGTGACAAGGGAAGCAATATCTTGGTTCCAGCAGGCCCTAAAAGATGGCTGCTGCCTGAGAAGCAACTTCTTCTCCTTTACTAGCAAACAGGGACTACAACTCACTCTGTTCCACCACTAAAAATAACTGCCTCATGCAAAGGATATGTCCATGAAGGCCCCAAATTTGAAAGTTAACTGCAAGAAACAAGGACCTGAAAATATCCACCTAAAGGCTATAAACATCATTTACAAAGTCTAAATACTCACTGAGCACTTTTCAAAGTTGTACTATCAAAAGCACTTTAACCAATATAAATAACACTATTCAAAATACTTTGAGTGTTATACAAATCAGTTTGGTTTAATTCAAGTTGTATGATTCCTTAATTTGCAACAGATAATTTCTTTACCACATTTTCATTAGCTAAGGCTTCGAAACCCGAAATAAAATTCTTACCCTGGCTTCTAGAAGTGTGACATCCATTCCAAAACTCTGTAACTGACGAGCTGCTGCCAAGCCTGAGACACCAGAGCCTATAATAATTACCTTTCCTGTCTTTTTAGCTAAAAATAAAAAATGAACAAAAATTAGAATATTTTATTATAGGTTTGAGAGTTTGTATTTATCATTTTTTTATATCATAAAAACTTCTAGGTTCTTAACATGTCATGATGTCTTACAAAGAAAACAATTCAGAGAGTTATTTTCAAAATACGGAAACTATCTGAATACAAAGTAGCAAATAGCTGAAACTTATAAACTTTAATTCAATGTTGAAAATTAATAATTGAAATTATCTTACCTCAGTCACATGCTTCAGTATCTGTGACCCTTGGTCAACTTATTATGAATAATCTACTTCATTTACCTTACAATTATACTAGGATAATTTGAGCAGTCAACTTATTTGTTCTTAAAACTATTTTCTTTAAGCTCTACTCCTGTAGTCTTTAGTATTCCTTTATAAAGAATTACTAAAGCATCAAAAATAAATGTATTATAAATAAGCAAATAAATGTATTAATTCTAAAAATAAGTAGTATTTAAAAACTAGAAATGTGGGGGCAGCTTGATGGTGTACCTACACACCACTCATCAAGCCATGTTGTGGTGGTGTCCCACATACAAAATAGAGGACTGGCAGGGTGAATCTTCCTCAGCAAAAGAAAAGAAAAGAAATGCAACCTTGAGCAGTATAAAGAAGGTCAATGAGAGAAAAATCTCAAACTTCCTGCTTTCATAACTGACTTGGTTCATTTTTAACAAAATTTTTAAACTGATTTTTCTTAAATTGGAAATTCAGTATCTTTTACAAAGTACTTATTAAACCAGAAATTACAGGTAATGCACATGGATAAAAAGATTTTACTTTAAATTTGACTTATAAGATAAACTTGGGAATATTTTGGCTCCAAATATAGATACTAAATACAATACCAGAAGTCTCCTGGAAATAAAATGATAAAATAGGGGCTGGCCCCGTGGCTGAGTGGTTAAGTTGGCAATGGTTGTTAGCTCAGGTGCCAATCTTTAAAAAAAAAAAGATAAAATAGACTCCTAGAATCATAACTTAAAACCAGGAAATTCATTGGCCACGTCCTTACTTGGGAGGGGTTTTATCCTCTTATAGATGCCGAAGTTGATAAGACCATGACGCTCTAAATAACTGTGAACTCGGTGGACAAGTACAGTATCACCTACAGAATAAATAAATTTAAAAACATGTTTATATTTTTAGCAGTTTAAATAGGAAACTCTTTAATCATTCTACTTCTCCATCACGCAGTCATTCCATACATCTTTTCCATGAGCTTCAGATCATGTGACTCCTTTAGAAAAGTGATTCTCAGAACAACCAGTCTGTGAGGTAGTCCAAAATGCATATCACATAATTTGGAATTTTTAAGAATGGCATTCCATTATAGATAAAATGAAGGACAAAACAAACCTTTTTTAAAGTGATATTATGCTCGTTTACTTTGGCAAAACTTTACAAGACTTTGTTGGTACCAAGTGGGAAATGAGAAATTCAGAGAGCCAGCCAATTGCAGTCCACAAGTACTCCATGGATTAAAGTTGGAACATAGGTCTGGGGAAATTATTAGGAATCTCTTGAAACCACTCACCTGTCAACACAATTTCAAAACCAGAAAAACAATTACAAATAATGCAAAATAGTTTTTCTCCAAGGCTCATTTTTGCATAACACAAGGTGAGATAAGATGGAAATATGAATGAAAAAATTCATTATCAAGGAACCATGAGCCTCCTGGAAGGAAATACCAATTTTCACAATCCAGTCCAAAACTAGTCCTACTCAACACACTACTTACTGTTATAAGGTGCTTCTAATTGCTGGAGAGTAGCCTCAAATGTCAGCTGAATCTTTGGATTATCCAACCACAACTGCAACTGTATTTAAATGATAGAAATTGTATTACACACAGACAAACACCACTTGACCACTTTAAAATATACTTTTTTAAGGCCCTAAATATGGGCTTTCCATTCATTGAAACATTGAGGGTTACACTCTTGACAAAGAACTGACAAAACACAAAACCACGTCAAATGAGCGAATTATTAAAGAAGCTGGAAGATATTTAGCCTGAAAAAGAAAAATACCTAGTAATTTGCCGAGATCACACAGGTGGGAGGGAGGAACAAGGATTGAAACCTGGGTTGCATGACTCCAGAGACAGTGAGTAGATCAAATCCACAAAAACAAATGAGTGATTAGATATGCAGAGGCAGGGGGGAAAGAAGTGCCAAGGATAACACCTCAGTTATTGGCTTGCAAAACTAAGTGAGTTGGTATGCCACTCTCTAAACAAGGGTCACTGAAAAAAGAGATAATGAGTTTAGTTTCAAGACAACCAGAAGGAGGTATAAGATTGGCATCTAGATATAAGATCTGGGGCTCAGAGGAGAGTTAAGATCTGGAGACATTTGCTTCCAGGTGATAATTCAAGCCAAATGTGCAGAAGAGGACTCCTGGGGGAAAAACAGGGGAGAGAGGAGAGAACCTTAAGCAGCCTTAAGGAACTTATGCCAGTTCACATAATGGCCTGTTGTTAAGGATATCCCTACAAAGCAGTCAGAGAAGACAATAACCAGGGAGGCAGGAGAAAAGCCAGAATACTGTGTTAAGCTAAGAGAGCTGTATGTTTAAGAAAGGAGTGGTAATTACTTCAAATACAGTTGAAAAAGCAGTAAGATGGGGAATTAAAATATTATGGTACAAACAATGGACTCTAACGTGAATTCTCTTGAAATTGAATATACATCTGCAAAATGCAAGACCAACCAAATACCATCATATTTAAGTCAGCTAAAAATTAATAAAGACTGCTCCATAGACAAGTTTCAATGAAGGAGTTAATTTGGTTATGTGTAAATAAACCCAATTACAAAGAGATATGACCAAATCCACATGCATCCTCTACTTTTCTCTGTGGCCACTAGCAAGGGAAAGCGGAATTCCTGAAGTACACACTGGACCCAAGGTCCTCACCCCTCAATACAAGCCTTCTTCCTCCTTCCATCCTACAAAATAAAGCTCAGGTCATAGTTCTAGCTCAGGTCATAGTTCTAGTTTAATAATCCTAAAGTTGTGCTTTTAAGATCTGGAAGCAAAAGATGTAGTTTAAGATGAGAGAACTGATAGAATTCTTACAGGAGAGAATGACTCATGTTCTGTTTTACAGCCAGAAATGACAACTCTAACCTGAGCTAGTCCTTCCCCAAATCTGGACTTCTGATCACAGGAAATGAATTAGCGAAAACAGAGATCACTGTAACTACACCACTGGAATTCAAGTAAAAAGCGAAAACTCCCCTCAGATGAAAAAAAAAAATCACGATTTTGTCTAAAATATCCACTTAGATCAAATGTTGATATGCTATACACAGAAGCTGATTCAATTATAAGACAGATTGGCCTCAGAAATACACATTAAGAATTTTTCCATTCTTTTTTTAAAAAAATCACCCTGTTTTCTCCTCACAAAAGAGAACCTTTATTCTGTTCTACAAAAACCCAGTACGACCTACCAATCACTCTAGTTAAATGCCATTTAACAATCCAAATTTAGTAGCGTCTTTGCAGTCTACTAGCCAACATAAAGAAGTTAGTGGTGACCACAAAGCAGACATGCTGAAATGATACCTCTGAACTACATTCAGAACAGCTGAAAGCACAACATAAACTCCTTCTTCTCTGCGTCACCCTAGAGGACAATGGGTATGTTCTGATAGAGGCTTGCCCTCCTCTACTCTACGGCTACAGAATCTCTCATGAATAAAGGACACGCAAGAAAAATTCACAGAACACATACAAGTGACTAATAAATGTGAAAAAGCAGTCAAAGTAATCAAAGAAATGGAAAATAATGAAATGGTTTTGGTCTATTATTATAGCAGCACCAATTATCATTGTTTTAACACCAAAAACAGGAACAGAGCAATGGGGGCTGTCAACTGGTTCAGCCTTTCCGGGAAGCAATCTGACAACATGAATCAAAACTTAAAAACTGTTCATACTTTTTGACAAGGTTGTTTTCCCCCTAGAAATCTATCATACGAAATAATAACCAGAGATAGAGTCAAGAATGTATAAAGCTGTTCAGAGCTTAATAAAACAAAAAAATTTAAAATATGTATTAACATTTAATAAATTAAATTTTAATATTTAATAATAGATTAAATATTAATATTTAATAAATTAAATGCCCAACAGCTAATGTGCGACCGACTGTTGGACAAAATATTATGCAGATATTAAAATCAATCATTTAGCCAGAGGTGGAGGTTGAACCAGACGAGAAGAACAGAATAAAGGTCTTTCTTATCCTGGGAAGGAAAACTGATTAATATTATTATTTTTTAATTATTTTTTTTGTGAGGAAGATTGTCACTAAGCTAACATCTGTGCCAATCCTGCTCTATTTTATGTGGTATGCTGCCGCAGCATCGCATGGCGCTAGGTCGGTGCCCAGGATCTGAACCTGTGAACCAGGGGCCACGGAAGCAGAGCATGTGAACTTAACTACTATGCCACTGGGCTGGCCCCCAAAGTGATTATTTTAAAAGTATATTTTAAAGAAATGTTTAAATAAAGATTCTTACTGTGTGTTTATGAGGTTATGAGGAATGAAAAGGATCCAAAGAAGGCATGGAAGTAGGATCTCAATTTTGTGAAAACAAAAATTAAACATATGTTTTTTAAAATATCTGAAGGAAAAGAAACAACTAATTGTTAACAATGGGTATCTCTGGATAATAGATTATAGATAATTTTAAAATTCTTTCCTCTCTATTTTTCCCCATATTCTCTGTAAAAGTAACATGCACTCTTTATAATCCAGGTGGAAAAAAGCTGACACAGAAACTCACTGTGCGGTTTCTAATGAACAGAAAAACCTTCTGGGTCTGCTGTGGGCCACTGATGATGTCTGGGAAACAGGCTGCTTCCTGAGATGTCATCCGGTCGTGAGGAAGTCTACTCTGGAAAGCTGCACCCTCCACACCTAGCAAAGAAAGCAAAGGACTTCTGGGAAAAGCGCAAGTGAATACAAAACCAGGCCTAACGATCATGCCTTCAAACTCTTTTTGCCAGAAGAACCTCTGTACAGCTTTGCCTCATTCAGACTGAGCTCACCTCCTTTTTTTAGAAAAAACTTTCAATTTGCACAAAAGCTAAAACATCCTTAAAATTTAGTCACTCTTTTGAGCTTAACATTCCAAAAATTGCAGTTTACTGATGAATGAAACAATATACCTTATAAGACATAACAAGACATTTAGAATATTTTCTTTATCCTCAAAATAACTTAATATTAGATACTCTAATTAAAATTAGCATCATTGATAGTGTACAATAAATTTTAAAACTAGAGAACCAGAATAAAGGAAAACACAACAGGAAAGCAAAGGAGGCTATGGAGAGAAAAACACAGTCCCACGCCTTCTTTTAGGATTACAGTAGAACAGGAGAGGACTCTGAGGCTTCATAAGGACCAGTACAAAATGCACGGCCTCGCCAGGGTACCACCCATCAGCTCTCACAATTCAAGGTTGGCAAACAGTGAGAGAGCAAGCAGACTACAACAAGGAGACGGAAGAGAGCAAGCCAGTTACCTTTTCTGGAGGAAACATTAGAAATGCTTTAGTACAAATTATAAGTAAAATATGCTACTGCATATAGTACATATGCATATAGTGTAGACATACCCTATATACTACAAGTAAAATATATGTTATTTTGAAACTCTTAAACTTAGGTATTATTACTCTATAAGCTGGTAGTTAAGTATATCTTTATGAGATGTCCTCAGAAATACTTTACATATATTTTATTTGTACTTCTAAGATCACCTTGTAAAGATATAGCCAACCACCAGCTTATGAAAATATCAGGACACAATTTAAAGAGTTTTAAAATTCAATATCATTGAAGTAATTATATATGAGTAACAAAATAGGTACCAGATATCTATATTTAATCATTTTAAAGCACTAAAACAAGAAGTTGGAAGCACTGATAATGGAAGCTAAATTAAAGGAAAGGCATTAGTAAGACTAGGAAAATAACAAGATCAAGGCAGGTAAAGAAGTAACAGAAAATTATAGCTAAGCTATTAAGGTACTGTTTCCACAAAGACATTCACACACTACCTAGGGAAAAAAAATGGTTCAAAAGAGGTCAAGCAAAAATGCCTAATGCTAATAAGGGCTGCACATTAAGAAACACTGTTCTCGGAGACAAGGAGAAAAATCTATCCATCCACAGTAGATAACAAGGGTACAAATACTGTGTTCCCATTACTAAATCAACAATCCTCACATTTAATGATCCTCACCCTAAAATTAAAGACTGTCAGGACAATTCATTATTCCTAAAGGAAAAATAATAATCAGTAAAAGCCATACTATTGAGGGTGGAGCATGAAATTAAGAAAAAAAGAAATGCTGACTATCAGGGGTATAAGTTATTTTGGTAATGTGAAATTTTCTAAACTACACAGCTTTGACGTCCCCAGTCCCCTATCCCCAAATCACAGCAAACTAAACAAACAAAAAACAAAACCAAGACCCGAAACACGTCACATTGTAAAGAGCATTACCTACACAATAATCCAGAGTATTGGGACCAAATATCCCTTAATTGGTTACTTCTTGGTATATTTCATGAGTGTATAGTATTAACATGAAAACCAATGAACTCTATAAACTCTATTTCTCCCTCTCAAAAATAGGGATAGTTTTCTTTCTTAGCTATATTATCTTCTATGTTTAATAAGCGGTCACTGAACATCAATCCTACTGCAAAATACTACTGTCAATGACAGTCAGGAAAACCGTGTAGAAAAACCCACTAAATTTTATATTACACTTGGCTTCTCATTCCATGTGTTCTTATCATCAAAAATCATTCTAATATAGTTGGCTAACTTTGGGAATCTTGAAAATATGTAACAATTAAGAAATTTTACTTATATAAGTCATGTGGCAGTTTTACAGCATCTTTAAATCAAACATCAAAAGTTTAAAAAAAGGAATTAAAGAAGCCAAAAGTTGTGACATTAATGTATGCGTGAAATAACATTCTTCTCCATCTCTATCTTGTACATAAGATATTTAAAAAACCCTGGTTATTCTTAAATACTTTATCAATTTTTTAAAATGAAAAATGGTCTCTAAAAACTCTCAGTAATTATTTCCTTCCTTTGGTTTTTACAGATGAAGAATTATCTCAAGGAAGAAAGACCATCACCAAAATCAAGGTGAAAAGGAAGAAAGACCATTATCAAAATCAAGGTGAAAAGTGTGCAAGATAAAAATCTAAACCTTTTTTCAAAGAAACAAAAAATGTTAATTTGGAACCTAAAACGTTCAGAAGCTAAATCAAAACATCCTTTTTATAGGATATTTCCAAAATGAACTAACAGACCACTCTGGATAATCTAACTCATAAGTATCTCCTTTAGAGGGAAAAACCTTAAAGAATACAACAACTGACTCTAATAACACCCTTATTAAAAGGAAGTAGCAGTAGTATATATAACTCAGAAGTAATTTAGACTTGGCTCTGGAACACAGTCTTATACTCTGGTGTTTGTTTTACACTTTAACAGAATCTGGTATTCTGGAAATTCAGAACGTTTCAAAGATGCCATCCTAATTTTCTAAAAGCCCCAAGGCTGCCTACATACCAATCCTGCCCTCTGTTCAACTCCTCTTTCTCACCACTTCACACCGGAAATTCCAGCATCATCTTTCAAAATGCAGTCATGCTAAAGCAGAACTGCCCTTTCTAATGGTCTGACTCACTCACACTTGAAAACACAGTAAAAGAAGTTAAATAAGGGAATAATTTAGGCCTTTCCATACAGAGCAATTAGGCAGAAAAGAGGAGGGGAGACGTGAGGAGGATACAGGCCGTCTAGTCCATGAAATCATTTCCTCCCTGATTCTAATATGATACAGGGAGTAAGGTAACAGAGATATTAAAATTACAGGAAAGAAAAGGAGGTCTCCATGAGTTACCTGCCTTTTTTCTCTCATAAAGTAGATAAATTAACTACAACTAGATTTCTAGCTGAAGAGTGAAAACAAAAGCCTGATAGGATCTACATATAAAGGACTACTTAAAATCAGTAAACTAGAGATGCACCATATCCAGTCCTATAATAGTTTAAGAAGAATAAAGAATAGGGGGAGAGGAGAGAAAAAGAAAAAAAGGAAAATCACGATTTCTTATGCTTTAGATTTTTTATTTTTAGGGTTGACACACACATTAAATGATTCTATGAGGGAGAGTGGAAGGAATAGTCCATGTGTAAGAAACAAGACCTCTGGGTTCTCACTCCAACTGCTGGTGTGCCCCTGGTCCAGTCATTGACTTTGTGTTCAGGTGCTAATCCATAAAATAGGGGTTATACAGTACTATTTGTTTGAAGGCAGGAAGCTAGACATCATGACCTCAAGTTCCCTTCTTACTTTTAAGATTTAGGATGTATAGGCCAACTTGATGTGGATTTTAAAAAGTCAAGATATGATCCTGGTCCCAAGATACTCATGAGGGTCATCTGGCTTTATCAAGAGAAGAACTCTGATCACTTATAAGCATGGTGCTACCTTTGA
Source organism: Equus caballus (assembly GCF_041296265.1). NCBI lineage: Eukaryota > Metazoa > Chordata > Mammalia > Perissodactyla > Equidae > Equus > Equus caballus. Next base: position 31,754,340 of record NC_091685.1, read on the forward strand.
CTGATCATCCCACAAGTGCATGCTTCTGAACATGACCAAAGGTCTGAAGAGAGATCTTGAAGAGTTCAGAACAGTCACCACCGCTCCTGGAAACACTCACAACTCAAGTTCTGCTAACATTACGTCAGTAGCACCACAGTTTTACATGAAAGTCCACTTTTACTTTCAGCAATACACCGTATTGTTTACTTAAGCAAAAGAGTAAATTTATTCACGTAAAAACAAAACAAAAACCAACAAGAAAATGCACGTCTTCAAGATTAAAGCTCTAAAGGCTGCTCCTGATCCTCAACAGTTCCACGGAAGACCCAGCTGTGCATCACTCAGTGAAAAGCATTCTTGAAGGTTTATCTGACAGATACGGACTCTGGATGAGGACTATCACTCCACAATGACCATGCACTGATTATCAACCGCCAATCCTTGACACAGCATTTACAGAAGTCTACTTCTAACCTTCTGGATCCCCTAAATACTAACCTCTGTGTTAGCAATGAACTATCTTTGATCCAAGAGAGTACAATACAAATATACCCTGGACCTGCTATACACTAACAACAGATAAATAATTTTAAAGGAGACCTAACAGTTGAAAAGTGACAAACTACAAAAGTGAAGTAATATCTATTCCAATTCTATCCAAATGTATACATAACCAGCTTTGAGCACTGGAACACACAAAAACATCCTTTAAAAGAGGCAATGGATGAAATCCAGACATACTACTTTGGATTCCTGGAACAAATTTTAACTGTTCCAGATGGACCCCTATAAATCATTTAACCCTTTACCTTTTCCTAAAAGTAAAAAAATCTCATAGTTTGGTTGGAAAAGTAAGAGCATTCTGAGCAGGTTTTTTTTTTTTAAAGATTAATATTCATGTAAGAAACAAACTGCTTAAACTTCAAAATGATTAACTATGCAATGTTAACTGAACATAAACGTACCCGTCACCATGTAACCACATTTCTAAAGAGGTACTTGCCTGCATAATTCCTCTAACTAGTCCTACAATGCCTTTCAGGCCTATTTTTCGGGAACGCTTTCAGCCTACGGCTTCTCGACTCTGTGTATACAGCTCTATTTCTTTTTAAAGGTCCCACAATTCCTAAATCTATGTTTTATATTAGGTTTACTGTTAACTACAAAGGCTGCTGGGGAGAAAAGTACCCGCCATCTCCTCAAAAACACGAAGAAGAGTGGAGGGCTGAGATCGGCCTGAGGACTTCAAAAGGTTTTGCTTGCCTTTGTTCTCGCTACACCTCTCTTATCATACTACTCTGTCCTGTGGGCTCAATTTTCCCTGCGCTTCTGGCTAAAATGTGGATACCACAGCCAAAAACACTTGCAAGCATCAATCCCTGACTTGGCGGCTCTTGCTACTAAGTGGCAAGCATCTAATGCCACCCTCACCTGATGCTTGGCCGTCTCCATACCCTCCAGAACTGTCGTCTTGAAGTCCTCCTGCTTGCCCTGTGGAAGGAAAGAGGAGAACTCAGGGACCTTACTCCATAAATTGAGATAATATCTGGACATAAAGGCCTAATAGTTGGCGACTCACGAATTCACCACCAACTAGAAAACCCATATTCAGAGAGCTCCTTCTGGCATCAAGGCCCAGAGAATCACATCATAGGCTTCCAAATTCTGGTCAGGAAATTTCAACTTTACATGCTGATTCTTGTTGAAACGTAGCAGAACAAAGTACACAGTATTTCTAATCCCTAAATCTTTGCTGTCAGTCTTATTTAATAGTCAAGGTTGGATGGGGGGAAAAATGGATTCCAAATGTCTCTCACTACTCACTGCTAGACTAAGAGTGGGTGTGACATCAGCGCTGGGATCTAGAGTGGCAACAATTCAGCGTCTGCTCAATCTCTTTAGCTTTACTTTTCTATCTAAAAAGAATATATAAGACAACAAGCAAAACACATATTTTTAAAGAAAAATTCTCCCCTTGACTTTAAAGCAAGGACTATAACTAAAAGATTCAGTTCCAAAAGAAGTTTCATTTACTATACATACTAGACAGTGCTAGATCTGAATATGCCAGTGCTTCCTCAGTAAACTTTAAAACACCATACGACAACCTGCAGTCACATGCCAAGCACTGTAGATAGACACACACACGGCGGGGGGAGGGCTAGTGCAGGCAAAATCTTGGGGGAGCGTCTATCTCACACTACACAATAAGCTTGCTAAGACATTTTATTCATTGATTAATGTATAGAGCAACTTCAAGTATCAGCTTGAAAGTTCAATCTGAGGAAGTCAAGACAGATCATCTTTCAGACTCTTCCAAAATCTATCACCAAGACAGCTGCTACGAACCTCTTAAGCTTCTAGCCACCTCATATACCATGGGAAAACTACAGTGAGATCTCTAGAAGATATGAAGACACGACTGCTCAATGATCTAAAACTGCATAAGCTTCATTAAACAGTTTATTTCAAAAGACTCTCGACTAGAAAGCAGACTGATTATTCCACCATTTGAGTTAAAAGAGAGCAGGAAAGTGAAACTAACACAGCCCCCTTACTGTAAGAATGCTCCCAGGTCTGTGAGACTTAAGATGACATCTCATCTTTCAGTACACGAAAGTGTTTAGATATAAATGATTTTTGACAATATTAGAATTTGTTGCTAGAAGGTATATCCTCTTCTTACAAGGTAGAATAGAATCTCATTCTAAAATTATTTTATTACGCTCTTGTCTAAAGGGACCTTTAGGTTCTAGGTTACGCTTCTCAGACAAGGCACAAAGTATATGACTTGTTGTTTACAGCCTTTGGAAAAGGGCAGAGAATGATGAAGAGATGACTCCAATTATGAAACCCAATCTACAAACTTATCTTGAAAACGCAGGCCTTACCTTTTAATTTTTACTTCTGAAGATTGAATCAAAAATGTTCATTCTTAATAACGTCTAGATTTAATCATAAAAAATCTTTTAGAGTTAAAAAAAATTGTTGTCATTGTTTTGTCTGATTCTAAATAGAACCAAGCTAGATGAGAAGATTGAATTGTATTTAAAAAGGCATGGAGAGGGGCTCAGAACAATGAAATAAATACAGTTGCCAAGCATAACATTTAGGCATTAGGAATAATATAGCTCCTCTCTCAAATTACGTTCCTGGCTTGGCAAAGAATGAAAGCAACAGTCTTTTGTCATAAAGGCATTTCACTACTTCTAAAATGAACAAACAAAAAACACTTGTAAGCTAGCTATTAAGTCTGAATTATTTTATTCTTCCTCTTTCTATCATTTTCCTTCTCCCCCTACATGATACACAATATATGAATTAGCTTATTTTAAACTACAGGTAGCTCTCTTGACTGACTTTTTTCTGTCAATAGTACTTAACAGAAATATGGCTCTCCTACCCATGACTTACGTGCTCAACAGGTTAACAAGGTTGCTCCTGTACAACAAAGTAGGACAGTCTTTTTTGTCTTCTGCTTTTGAAAAAAGGAACTAACAGAACTCTCATAAAGGTACTCTTCTTCGATAAAAATATGCAGGAAATATGGAAAATATTCAGTACCCTGGGAAGACTTTTCAAAGAGCTCCCTGCTAACAGCAGAAAGTCAAGAAAGAAATGAAACTCCAAAGGATCATTTCAGCAGAGAAAGAGGAGAAAACCAAGCAAGGTGATATAAACATTTAAGAAATGATGGAAAACAAAACAGAAAGTGCTTAAGATTAAGTAAAGGAACAATATATTTATCTCTTGACTAGGTGAAGGTTTATACCATGTTTGGAAGTAAAGATGAGGTTGCTATTTTCTCTCTAACCACAATACACTCATGAGTATTCTGAAGATGTCTACGTCTCCAAAGACAGCTGAAAACAGCATCATCTTTATTAGTGGTATTCTAGACCAATTGTTCATCATTTTCTTAAAAACACACAAACAAATGGTTTCAGCTAACTTTCCATCCAGGTTGTGTCTTGATTAGAACACACAAAATGCCATATTCATTTGCTCTTTGGGTCATTCTGGCCTAGGCCCCTGCTTCTGACAGTGGCACAAAGACAGAACAGCAGGCAAGTACGGTTGTTATCTTCCATGAGCTCAAATTCAAAACAGAAAATGAAAATATACAAAAGCAATTTTTTAACATCACCTTGATTTTGGCACCCTGCGCAGGAGACCTCCTTTTGTTTTCATGTGCACCACCACACAAAATCCTCAAGTTTGAAGTAGAGACCCTTAATACAGGTTATTTGTGCATATCTTCTCCAAACTGAAAATACAATCTTTTTGTTTTATCTTATATAGGAGCCTTTCATTTCTCCTCTAATGAACCGTCTGCAGATCTGTGAAATTATTCTTAAGATGACTGCAGTATTTTAGTTACAGTCATACTACTGGATGTTCTCTCATTTTGATTCAAATTCTCGAGAGACCACCCTTCCAACATCTTAAAAGGCGTCTACGGAGACTTTCAAACACTTCTATCAGGCAAGCATGCAGGTGAGAATCTTGGTTTGTTGTTCCCAGGAACATACTGACCAATAGATTCATATTTTGACTATTTAGTTTCCTGGAATCACATTCAAATTGATAACTTTTGCAAATATTGTGAGAAACTCCTAATCTTCTAGGAAATAAGGATTTTTAGACAGAAAATCAACTTATCAAAATTTTACCAAATTTACAGAAAAAAAGTCACCATCAAGCTACTGATTTCAATTAAACTCAACAAACTGGCAGAGGAAACAAACACCTCAAAAGCTAAAATCATCTTTGAACCAGAAACATCCACTATATTAACACACTAGTTGAATTTCTTATTTAATAATCTCACTAACTAAATGTTTTCTGAATACCCATCCAAAAACTGCCAAGCACCAATACAAAAGTAGAATAGGGCGAGTCCCTATTTTCAAAGGGCTTATAGTCTAACTGGGGAAAAATGAAAAGTATACAGAAAGATTTTTTTTTTTTTTTTTTTTTTTAGGAAACAGCAAGCTAACAGCGACTTGGGGAAATAGGGAAGCTTTTCTGAGCAAATCCAGAGAGATCAGGTAGATGGGAGGCAGTGAAACCACCAGCATGGTCCAGAACATTTACAAAAGCAAGGAGAAAAGCACAGCCACGGCAAGTGCAGAAAAACCACAGAGAACCCTGCTTAATGAAGGAGATGATCTCCAAGAGCAGTGGGAGATAAAGCAGGACAGACAAAATGGGCGACCTTCAGCGTCAAGACCTAAACCGACCTTAAGAGTAATGAGAAGGAAGTGAATGATCTCCAGCAGGAAAGCAGTAAAACAAGTGACACTTTATTTAAACTAATCTGGTCACTTTGGACCAGATGGATTAGAGGGAAAAGGTAACGTAGACCAAGGAGATCCAATCAAAAGGCTACTGAAATAATTTAGACATGTAGTGAAATCCACTAGAATAAAAAGGTGACAGTGAAAATGGGTAAGGTGTAACAAATCAAAGAGGCCGTGCACAGAAAGATACGTGACTTTACAACATGCTTGATAAAAGGGATGAGAGACTTTCAAGATGATTCCAAGTTGTTTTTTTTAAGTTCAGAAAGAGTGGTAATGCAACGGACAAAATGGGAAATTTGGGAGGAAGGGTAGTAAAATTAAATGGAAATACTCTAAAGATGGTTGGAAATTAAAGACTAGAACTCACAAGTAAGAATGAGGCTAAAAGACTTTTTAAAATAGCATGGAGGTAAGACGCTCAGAGTTTGAAGCAGTTGTACATGTATGATTAATATCATAAGGAAAGTCACAGTTTCAAAGAGGAACTGATCATCATAAATGACTGGGAAAAGTTAAAAAAAAAATTGAGAAAGGTAGTGAGTTATTGGTGATCATCATCACCTTGTGCTGCCCCCATCCTCTCTACTGAGAGTAGCTTTAAAAACACCTTCAAGCCTACCAGTGGATGCAGCTCTTTCCTGCTAACTTTTGACTATGATTCTTGACAGAAGAATACATGATCTATAGCAGTTCGAAGAAATGTAAAGGAAAGTAAATTAGGCTCACAGAGGTAGACTAAATTAGTCTGAAGGAAAAGCCTCAGGGGTTCCTTTGGAGCACATTAGAGGCATTTTAACACAGCTAACACTGAGCAATACTCTCCAACAAAATTATCCAAAATGAAATCTATGGGTTCCAATTGGAGCAGCAATTCCAGGGTTACACTGTCATTTAAAATACTAAAATAAAACAGATAGCCTTACTAAGGTCTAGAAAGCAAGAAAATGGTGCTGCTTGGGGTAGGAGCCTGCCTGGAATTTCCCAGTGTAGCACTGGAAGGGCAGCAGCACTGCTGAATGGCGCCTGAAGGCTTGCGGCTGGGGCAGAAGCGAGCAGCTCAGCAGAAGGGATCCTATACCACAGAAAGTAAAAATCCTAAAAGTTAGGGAGGAAAGCAAAGTTTTCAGAAGCCAATGGGAAGAACAGACTTTTTCACATGCTGTTTCCCTCCACGTTCCATAGTAGGGATTTTCCTTACTTATTTTGTTGCAAAGTCTTGGTTTGTAGCTCACTTTTCAAAATGTTCCAAAGAACATTCAGATGCTATATTACATTGCTCAAGTACTTAACGTGTGTCTGAGTAAACAACAAAGTTTATTTTCTAGTTATTCACCTGTTTTTAAAAAGGCCCAAACTGAACTTTATTCTGGACCTGCTATTAAAAGAACCACTATAACATCTCACAACTGATAACTTTGAGTAAATTTCCCCACGAGAGAATCCTTTTCCTTCTCCTGCTCAAGCAACAGTCTCTCAGAACTCTATCTACATCTTCCTGGACCATGATTAGAGACTTCTTCCATCTTAAATGGGATTTGAGTCTGCCCTGCGATGAAGAAAACAAAATTTCCTGGGCATTAATTAACCATATGTGCTCTTCTAATCTTCAAATCGAAGATGCAAAAAACAAAAACACAACCATATCCTCATATGTTTAAAATTTCTGTGATCAGTAAATATGGCAAAATGTTAACATTTGTTATATCTCAATACGTCGATAATGGATTTCGATTATGTTATTCTCTGAGGAGAGAAAATCTATATTAGAAGTACCAAGATTTGCCACTCCTCCTATGATTTAACATATAAAAGCTTAAAGAATGACCTATTTTTTAAGTGACACGGTATTAAAAATGGGCTACTACCAACCTTTTCCAGTTTAAAAGTGATGGAGTATACATGTATGTCGACCTAGTCCACAACCTAAGCTGATATTTTCTGAAAAAAACATCAATTCACCTTATTCCTAGTTCAACTCTATGTTTAATAAACACAAGATGTCTGCACACAAAGCTGGAGTTCTCATTCTCTCATTCGATCTTCATATCAGGCCCCACTTTGCAGAGGAGAAAAGCTCCACAGACAAAGCATCCTGTCCTGCTATTACACCATGAGCAGACCAAATGAAGGACGGTGGCAAAGACAAATCAGGGAAACTATAAAAATAAAGTTGCTATTACTATTACAAATTACTATTGTCTTAGTAAAAAATAAAACAAAATAATCAATGAAATGAAATCATTAAGAAAAGCAGCTCAATTTCTCAAAGACCAACTCAACTGGTAGCATCTGATCCAAGCACTCTTATCAGCCACAAGCAGTGAACAGTCAAAAATCAAGGATCTCAGACTGCTTCCTAAAAGTCCAATTTCATTCCTTCATGTCTATGTAAAATTTCCAAAATCCAATTTTGGGAAAAACATTTAAAAACGACTTCTGAGTTCTTCCCATATATTGAATACACTTTTTTGGTATTGTTTCTTCACTGTAGCAAATTATTAATATCTGTAACCCTAAACTGAGTCTGTGAATTCTTTGCGGGAGGACCCAGTTTTCAGCTTTGAACCCTCAGAATCCAGCACCATGCCCACAACAAAACGCTGGAGTTTTACAATCAATGTGTATAGAATAAAGTCAATAAGGAACTGTCACATTTGGGGGAAATCTTATTTTGTGTACAAATGTCTGTTTTATTTTAAAAAGAATTTTCCCTTCCACACTACCAATATCCTACCTTTTTTTATTCTTCCAGTAAACCAAGAAGGATTTGGGAAGACTTACTTCCCTCCCACTCTTTCTGCCTCCAAGTCTCCAAATTTTTATAATCAAATGTAATATTTAAGAGTATTTTGCTTTCTATTACACATTTATGTATATATTTGTGTCTCATACTAGGCTATAAATTATCTGAGAGTGGGGACCGTGTACTGTACAGTAATATGTACCTTGGTCCATTTTTAGTTAACTCTCAAAAATATAAAAATTTTGTTGAATTGATCTGGATTACCCTTTCAGCCTGTGACCTTTTTTCCCCAGCCCTCCAGTAAGTTATTCTGGAGCACAGTTCCAAATCAGAATACTGAAACAATGCTACACCAAAAAAAAAAAAAAAAGGCAAGGAAATTAATCCTAGGTTTGTTTCTAAATGTAGGCATCATACTTCACATAATGAGAACTCAAATGGTTTCAGGCACTTATTTGACACTAGCAGGCCAAAAGGGTAACATAAACAACTCTGTCAAGAATGAATTTCCCAGCAACTTCGAGTAAATCTACAAAAGAGGGTCTCCTGCTGGGTATAGGAGTGCAACAGAATTCTATGATCTTTCCTGTGTGAAAGAATTCTATAATCTGAGTCAATCCTCACCAAACCTTAAAGCAACTCCTGCTCTCTGACTGCACTTGTAGGCACAGAGAGAGAAATCAGAGAGAAAAGCCTGAGATAAGCCATTTGAGAATAGTTACAGCATAAGAAACAAAATTATTCACCTGGACTCTGGCCATAACTATCTATGCTGCCAAACCCAGCCCTTTTGCTACAGCAATCAGTACGACCACCTCACAGGGAAGATCAAGGCACCTTATAAACAAAGAACTATGAAAACACTATACAAATATCAGGACCACTATTTCTTTCTTTCTTTCTTTCTTTTGCTGAGGAAAGCTGGCCTTGAGCTAACATCTGCTGTCAATCCTCCTCTTTTTGCTGAGGGAGACTGGCCCTGAGCTAACATGTGTGCTCATCTTCCTCTACTTTATATGTGGGATGTCCCTGCCACAGCATGGCTCAACATGCGGTGCATAGGTCCGCACCCGGGATCCGAACCAGCGAACTCCCGAGGCGCCGAAGCAGAACGTGCAAACTTGACCAGTGCACCACCAGGCCGGCCCCTAATTCTTTCTTTTAAAGTAAGGAAATCCATCTTCAACTCTTCTCTGCTCAAATTCTATTATACCAAGTTCTAAATGATAGTCCAAAAGATTCTGTCTTTTAGATTTTTTCCTATATTGAATAAGCACTTCATTAAATGTTTGGTCATCAATCTTTTGTCATATGGGTATTTTCATTATAATAGTATTTGTGATCAAATTTCATTGAATTTAAAGCTAAATTCTTCTACTCATACACATATATTTTGTATATTTTCTATAATTTAGTTTTTTAATAATTGAGGTTGCATCTCCTTTTATGTGATTTTTTAAAAATACTTTCAACCTATAGTATGACTACTACATAAACAGGGCCCCCAATTATTAAAACCACACACAATTTTTTTGTCATACCACTTCCTCACATCAATGATTTTTGTAATTTAACAGCCTATATCTCTTTCAAACACACACCACACACACATCCAAAATTACCATGCACAATAGGGAAGACAGCAGGCATTTTCCTTTGTTCACATTCTTATAAGAATTCTTATAAGAATATAAACAGGCAGATAAAGAGATTCTTCCCACAGTCATTCAACAGAATAGATCATAATACAGAGCTGTCACTGATCAGCTAACCATATCTAATAACTATATCTAACAAAATTGATTTGAAGAGCTAACCAATGGTTTAACAGATGCCTTTGAGCTTAATTACAGAGTATTAGCACATCACTGAGCCTGGAAAAAATGGTATACATACAGATACATGCATATGTATTTACACACACACATATACATTTATTTATTTAAACATACTTTTGATGTCTCCATTGGGAAATCCATTAACTTGAAGAAATCTTGAGAAAGGTATCTTAATAGCCCATTTCAAACTTCATTTTATTTTAGGATAAGTTTACATAAAAGTCTTAGGCTATACAACACTAAGTTACTCCTAACACAAATGAAATATATCTTCCCAAACTAGAGTTCCTAAACAGTTATCCAACACAAAATTTAAAACCAGGAACTACTAGTAAGATTTTTATGGAAAATTTCAACTGCTAAAAGGCAGTGGAGGCAAAAAAATTGTGTTTTTGTATGAAAATAAAAAAGCAAAGTGCTTAGCAAATCAGTTAATATAGGAAAATCTCTCTGAGGAATAATCTAAGGTACGTGAGGTAACAGCTGAGCCAAGAAAGGAAAGATGCCTTTTCCCCCAGCAGAAGGACACTTTAACAGAGGGGCAATTATTGTAAACCAGCCAAGTCCAACCGAGATTTTACTGTATTTTGCAGGCGCTCCACTATCGTGGGACTCGACTAATAACCAAACATTCAATTACAGAGACAACCTGTTCAGGTTCAGTCGTCATGACCTAAAGAACACTTTCGCCTTGATAAAAAACGTACTAGGAAACCAAAGAAAACCATCATTTGTTAAAACGAATATATTCAAAGCGTATAGTAAATATAAAAAGACGGAAATGCTTAAGAAAACAAATTAGCTAGATTTTAAATAAAAGCAGCAATACTTAGTATGAAAAAAACATTATTTACCCACGTGACTACCACAGGATTACATGTCACACTGTTATCATCAAAAACTGACAAATCTAAAAACAATGTTTAAGCCAGAACAGAGAACTTCTTCCCAATAAATTCAAACCAAAAAACCCCCCCAAAACTCTTACTCCCATAAAAATTCAACTTTGTTTTGAGAACATTTTTCCATTCACCAAAATCCACTAAACTCGATTACCAACAGCCTGTCCCCTCTCCCATCCCCGTCTCCTCATCCCTCTAGCTCACCCTCACACAGCACAGCAGATTGATTTCTCCAAAACATGTATTTTGGTACGTCCCTCACTCAAAAAATCTCAGTGCTACCCATGACCACACCCTCCCAGTGCTCAAAGGACATCGAGTTCCAATTCCTTAGCCTGGTAACCAAGGCTCCCACCTTCCTTTCTGGCCTCCTCCCAGAACTCTCCCAGAGGAATCTTCGCCAGTCAAATCGTTTGACCCACTGACTTCAGAAGACCCTGTGCTTTCATAATTAACAAAAATATTTTACTCTTCTTAAGGTTTACACTGCGGAAAGCAAAGCAAAATTTTCTAACAAATTTAAAAGTTGGTAAGAACAAAATGTATTCAAATATATTTTAAGATATATATTTTAAGTTAATTTCTTATAGAAATATATTTTAAGTTAATTTCTTGTTATTAACTGAAATGATTGAGATGAAGAAAAGATGTGGTAAAGAACCAGACCCACATCTTCTCTCAGCATTTTAAGATATCCACATGGCGATGCTTCCATTCAATTTTTAAGTGAAAACTCAAGTCTAAGAACTGGTTCTGGGGCCAGCCCAGTGGCATAGCTGTGAAGCACACACATTCCACTTTGCCGGCCCAGGGTTTGGGATCCCGGGTGTGGACATGGCACCGCTCGGCAAGCCATGCTGTGGAAGGCGTCTCACATATAAAGTAGAGGAAGACAGGCACGGATGTTACCTCAGGGCCAGTCTTCCTCAGCAAAAAAGAGGAGGATTAGCAGCAGATGTTAGCTCAGGGCTAATCTTTCTCAAAAAAAAAAACAACAAAGAACTGGTTTTAAGACAAGAGATTTGGAAACTCTGGACAGTTTCTAAACATGTGAACTCACCTGATAATATTTTATGATTCACCATCAGGGCCCAACCTATTTCTAAATTACATAGGCCGATAAATTGCCACTACTTTTCTGGGAAAAGTACTTCCCTAACTCGCCCTGGAATTTTTTAAAATTTTAAGTTGCTTTAAAAGAAAAATAACTTTATTTTCATAAGTACAAATAATATATTGGAAAGTTTTGGCTGTTATCAACACATCTCTGAGCATTGAATATATCCTAAACTTAAGAAACAAAACTTTAACTTTCTCCAAAAATACTAAGATAACACTTAAATTAAACCACTGGATTAAAATTAACTAGAACGTAACAGTATAAAGACATTCCCCCAAATCCTAGGGCCCTTTGCTAAGATATGTACATTTTGTGCTAACAGTGCCTGACATTCACAGAAAAAGAAAAACTAAAAACCTCTTCATGAGAAAGAAAACAAACTAAGATTTGGTTTAAAATTTTCAGAGGACAGGGAGCTGACCCCATGGCCGAGTGGTTAAGTTCGCACGCTCCGCTTTGGCGGCCCAGGTTCAGATCCTGGGTTCAGACACGGCACCGCTCATCAGGCCACGCTGAGGAGGTGTCCCACATAGCACAACCAGAAGGACCTACAACTAGAATACACAACTGTGTACTTGGGGGCCCTAGGGGAGAAGAAGAAAAATAAAAAGATTGGCAACAGATGTTAGCTCAGACGCCAATCTTTAAAAAAATTAATTAATTAAATAAAATTTTCAGAGGACAAAGAAAGTGTGTATCAGCTCGGTACCTATCTACGGTAAATCAGTTATTTACTGGAAACACTGACAACCACACAAAAAAGAGGCAGAGGCAGCATGTGAGATACGAGATCATCTACTGAATAACACCTGGAGCTCCTGAACTAAGACAGGAGCAGCCTCTTGAGCTACGACAACTATCAAAAGGATTATTCCCACGCATCTCATTAGCTAGTCTACAGCAAAGGCAGAAGAAGAGAAAGGCACAGAGAAGATACACAGAAGAGTCAAGGGAAGAGCTGGAGGTGAGGACAGAAAGAAGGAAAGAGACCAAACGTAAAAGACTACAAACAGGAGGCAAAACCCAACACCAACAGAGAGATGTCGCTGACGCACAGAGAAGCCACACTGGCCTCAAGGACATCAGTCCCAAAGGTGATACACTACTACCAACACGGAGTCGTCCAAGAAGTCATTTTAAGAAAGTTTTAGGAAAATCGTTCTTAGAAAGCCCAATTCTTGAGATGAATTGAATCTGGAATCTAATCTACCTTTTCCAAATGTTCTCAAACTGTAGTCTTTTATTAGACTTTATTACAATTACTGTAAATTACAAATTTTTATTTTTGAGAGTTTTAGCCAGATGTTTCATAAGTTCCAAATCTAAGTTTAAATTAACACCTGACTTGAAATCCTCTCAAGTGATACATCAGTAATAATCCTTTTTTCAAAAATAAAATTAACTTCTGTTGATTTTTATAATATCACACAAGAGAAAAAACCTTTAAAAAAAGGCTAAAACAAAAGATAAAACTTCTCAAGTGAAATATGCACCTATGATAGTCACGCAAGATACAGCAAACGGGGTTTGAAACAAGCATTTTGTTTTTAAAAGGCGCATGACTAAAAGAGTTGGTAAGGTGAATAGGCCTGAAGCAATTGGAAATATAAAAAGCATTTTAAGGAGACGAACCTGGCAAAAACTCAAAGCCAAGAAGAGTTAGTAAAATACCATTAAGGACAGAAGATATGAAAAATTAACTAAGATTCTACTTTTGTTTGGTCTCTCCAAAACAGAAGGGCATCCCTGATTCGTCAGGTAAACACAGCAGGACTCGGGCAGGGGGGTGTTAAGGAGAATTCTTTAAAGATGCTTGAAGCTCTGAAACCAAGACTACAGACTGCAATAATCCTTCCACGTCATAAGAAAGACTGTGTGAGCTTAGAGTCTCTTCACAGCCTTTTCTTGTACCATTCCTTTGATCAGAGGGTTCAACAACTAAACAAGAGGCACCTAGGCCTTTCCTCTTTGACCTCAGAATGTATTTGTTCACCAGGAAAAGACCCTTCTCAAAACTGACCCCACACTGTGAAGGTTTTACCAGAAAGTACCTAACCATGTGGTAAATGCAAAATTTAGCCAGAATAATTTCTGAACCATTCTATCTCTAAATTCTGAATCAAAGTTACCACTGAGACGTTTGGTTCTTTGGATTTGTCTTTTTGTGTGTTTTCTCTAATTGTTTATTTTCTCCAACTTTCCGACTGTCTTATGCTGCTACCATCCTTTCACTCCCATTCTTTACTCTCCTCCCATATATGTACAGACACACACAAAGACTATCAGTGCCACTATGCATGTATGTTTGTATATGTGTGTGTGTGTACATATGCCTACATACACACACTAAGACACACATGGCCAGTATCAGAATATAAACCAGATAAAGACATAATAGGAATAAATCCAGAACTGTGATTGGTTACTACAACTCACCAGATGGTTCTTCAGGCTCACTTTCATTTTCTTCCTCAGGTGGGGCTTGAGGGGGTGGTGGGGGAAGCTTCTTTTCCTTCTCTGCTTTAGCATTTCTCTCTTCTTCGGAATAATATTCATCTTCTGAGAGGTTCGCCAAGCTTTCATCCATCTCTCTGTACTCTACCTATATGGAGATTATACCAGGGAAAGCTAAATACAGTGAACATCGAAAATCAAGGACTCAATTTGGAACCACCAGTGAATGTGAATTGCTTTTTAACTTCAAATTTTAAGGGAAATAAGCAAAAAACACGGAACAAGCTAGTTTATAATAATAATTAAAAACAAAATCTCTCATGAAACAATCTTGTGTCAGTTCAGATTTAGCCCAATCTGTAACTTTTACATGATAGTACTGACATTCAGATCAATGATTCTGAGGCTCTCTATAACTTCTAAATTCTTTTAAAAATGTGTGTGTGTACATGTATGTGTATGTGTGTATATATAGGTATGTGTGCATACATCTTGTCCACATACCGGAAGTTTCAATAGAAGACTAAAATAATCCTCAGTTGGGCAAAAAGACAGTTAACTAGAATAACAAGTCTGTCCAGTGCCAAGCCTGTACTTCTAATCACTACTCCATGGGAAAACAGCAAAGGAATTCCAGAAACCAAACAGGGAGACGGTGGGGACAGGGAATAAAAGCTGCGAATGGCAAAAGTCAAACTGAAGTTATGAAAAGGTACACTTGCTTATACAATGACCGGTGATCTAAGAGAGCTGAATGATGAGAGCAAAGAAGCCTTACTACAACATATTAAGGAGTAAGTGACGTGGAAAGGGAGGCTACGAGACTTAAAATTAATTCACTCTAGTTATGAAAGGAGAGAGCCAGGTGATAAGTACAAAGAGGAAGCAGTCTTAGCGAATGCTTCACGGGGAGGTGGGGGGGCAAGCAACTTAAGATATGGAAGATTACTGTGGGCCGGTTTGCCAAACGTGTAATATGGTATTACAAATAGTCATCAAGCTTGGAACACTGTCAAATTGTTAATGTGACTCCCACCCTACTAAAGATTCAAGGAAGCCACAGAAACAACTCTCCGATTATTTCAGATTCAATGAAAAGATAAAATGAAAGAAATAAAAACAATTTATTAGATGTGGGGAGAGAGCAAAGACAACATGGCTTCCACGTAAACCTGATTTACTAGATTTCTGAAATGAGTAGTCCTGTGGATTACAATGAATGTAATCTACTGTAACTTTTGAAATATCTTTGAAATAGCTCCAGATTGCTAGTTGCTTTTATATTTGTCTTTTTCTACTTCTTTTTTTTTAAACGACATGACCACAGGATTTGGGGGACAGGGAATGAGTGGCCAGGGGAGGTAAGAGTTTTACTGCAAACATGGATTCGCTTAGAAAATGGAAATGGGCCAGCCCGGTGGCATCGTGGTTAAGTCTGTGCACTCTGCTTCAGCAGCGCACAGTTCGCAGGTTCAGATCCCTGGCGCAGACCTAGCACTGCTCATCAAGCCACACTGTGGCAGCATCCCGCAAAAACAGAGGAAGATAGGCACAGACGTGAGCTCAGCAACAACATTCCTCAAGCGAAAAGAGGAAGACTGGCAACAGTCAGGGCCAATCTTCCTCACACCAAAAAAAAAAAAGTAGAGGGGGCCACCCCGTGGCCGAGTGGTTAAGTTCAAGCACTCTGCTTTGGCGGCCCAGGGTCTCACCGGTTTGGATCCTGGGTGCGAACATGGCACCACTCTTCAGGCCATGTTGAGGTGGCGTCCCACACAGCACAACTAGAAGGACCTACAACTAGAATATCTAACTATGTGCTGGGGGGCTTTGGGGAGAAGAAGAAAGGGGGAAAAAAAAGAAGGATTGGCAACAGATGTTAGCTCAGGTGCCAATCTTAAAAAAAGAAAATGGAAACAAAAATTAAGGATAAATGGAACAGTTCTGACCCATGCTCTAAGAATCTCATTTAACATGTGAATAATTATATTCATCTATGAAATACTGAACACTGAGTATATGGGACACTGGAGAAAATGATTATGAATGAAGCTCCCTGCCCACAGTAAACTGAAACATCAGCTGCAAACAAAAGATCAGGTGACCATCTCATAGAGAGACTTCACAAGAAAATCTCCAGAAATGTACATACTAAACCTCACCCTACTTGCCTGAGATAGACTGTAGGAATAGACCTCAGGACAGCTGGTAAAAAAGCAGCTAGGAGGGAAAAATTTTCAAAGAGGGAGAAGGGTCAGAAAATGTAACATATGTTTATAGTATGCAGTTGCTTTTCTTTTTACCCCTCAGCAGTGCGTGACACCTTCCTACCCCAAAGATTCAGCACTTTAATCCCCTGCTCATCAACCTTATCCTTTCAATCAATAATGACTTAACAAGTGTCTACTATGGAACTGGGCAATGTGCAAATTCTGAGACTAGCGAAAACAGTAAGACCCTTTCTACTGCAGCAGTTCAGCTTTTCCCAAAGGATGTTCCATAAGACACTGTGCTCTCTGGAGGAAAAAGGAATCCAAGATCAAATTTGGGAAACACCACATTCTTTACAGGCCCCCTCTAGGAGAGTCACAATGCACATTAGAGGTCCTGAGGAAGTCTGGCAGCAAAAACAATCTTTTTAACATTGTTTAATCCAATGTTTTGATGAAGTAATAACTACTAACAAGGAATACACTTGGAAAAGGCTGGTCCTGAGTGTTTTTAGTTTTCAGGAAAAAAAAAAATTAGAAAAATACCTAGAGGTAGGAATAAGAATATCTAAAGCTAATATTTAAAAACAACAACAAAAAAATTGTGTTCCACAGAACCCTAGGATTCTTTGGGATTTCATTTATTAATTTTTAAATGTATTTTTAAAAGGAATAAATACACATGCGTATGCGTTAAATCAAACCATAATCCTTTAGAGACCACCAACACATGAACTTGTACTGTTTGGGTAACTCAATTTTGGGTAAACCTAAGAATGAAAGTTATTCTGCCATCTCTGCTCAAGTGAGAGAGTGTCCTGAGATGACAAGGCAAGCTAAAAGACAAAAACAAACAAAAAAAAAAACCCCAACCTTTTGCATTGCTTATCAATCAGTACTGGATCTTCACAATATTTCATAAACAAAATACAGAAATAAAAGAGGATTCTGAGGCTGAAACAATACCACAACTACTTTGCTTAATCTCCATTCTCAAATTTGGCTCTATCAAAATAATCTCATTTTCTCAAAGACTGAGAACTAAAATAAATGTTATAAATTTAAGCTTCTTAATATGAAACAGGCAAGTATTTTATTTGGGGATTTTGCATAAAGTTTTATTTTGTAAAAAAGTTCCTCCGCTTAAGAAAAAAGTTAAAAAAACATCTAAAAGAATCATACAAAGTCTAAAAAGTAAAAACTATTCCCCGAAGAAAAGGAACAGATACTTCGAACACAGAGGATTAGGAATCTCTCATTCCTCGGTAAAATCCTCAAAGACTTCAGAGGCTCTACAACCACTTACAATCAAGGACAAGAGATGTACCAACAGGCAGAGCTGAGTCAGCAGGGTCATCACTCTTCCCTTTACAGAGGCTCTCAAACTTACATCTCTAGCTTCTCCCTTCTCTCCCACACCCTTGCTACAATGATTCATTCTCTTCCCAATAACCTTAAAGCTCCAGTCTTTTTTGTTTTAATCTTTCTTCCTTTTAATTCACCTAGGGCACAAATGCCAGATTCATTTTCTAAATACGTATTTTCAGATAGCTTAACTGATGAATGCAAATCTTTCAAACTAGCATACAAACTCTCTGGCTTTAACTACGCAAATTTACCTCTAATCATTTTCTAACACGCTAGTCAAAAAATCCTCAATGCGGGGCCGGTCCGTGGAGTGGTTAAGTTCACGCACTCCACTTGGGTTTCGCCGGTTCGAGTCCTGGGCGCGGACATGGCACCGCTCGTCAGGCCACGCTGAGGCGGCGTCCCACATGCCACAACTAGAAGGACCCACAATTAAAATACAGAACTATGTACCAGGGGCTTTGGGAGAAAAAGGAAAAACAAAATCTTTAAAAAAAAGCAAGCAAAAACAACAACAACAACAACAAAACTCCTCACTGCTGCTGTTCTCCCCATCCCTCAACTCGCCAGAAGCTACTCCCCGCTTTCTCCGGTAATCCACTGCCGAAAAGTCAAGGCCCACCTCCTCCACAAATTATTCCCTGACGATTCCAAATCCATAAACCTATCTTTCCTTTCTCTGAATTCTCAGTGCACTCACGGTCTGCACTTCATAGTCTTGTGCAGCGCTGTCTCAGAATTTTCTGTGATAATGGAAATGTTCGGCATCTGTGCTTCCAACAAGGTAGCCCTAGCTACATGTGGCTATTTAAGTTTAAATTAAACTTAAAAATTCCGTTTGCTATGGGGCCAGCCCCGTGGCCGAGTGGTTAACTTTGCGCGCTCTGCTTCGGCGGCCCAGGGTTTTGCCGGTTCGGATCCTATGCACGGACATGGCACCACTCATCAAGCCACGCAGAGGGGGCATCCCACATGCCACAACTAGAAGGACCCACAGCTGAAATATATAACTATGTACCGGGGGGCTTTGGGGAGAAAAAGGAAATAAATAAAATCTTTAAAAAAAAAAAAAATTCAGTTTCCTCAGTCATACTAGCCACACAGTAAGTGCTCTAAAGCCTTATGTGGCTAGCGGCTACCACACTGGACAGCACAGACGTAGTGTTCGGCTCTCTGCAACCTAGATACAGCTTTACAACCCGAACACTACTGATCCCTCCAATTTATCATGCTCCTAGAAAAACCTCACTTCCAATTAAATTCACTTGCTCACTGTGCTCAATGTTCACTTGTCCACTCTGGACTCCCTGTTGCTTCTCAAACCACTTTGTATTATAGTCCAAGCATTTTTCATTTCCTTTTCTCCACCGGTAGTACTTAATTACTGGGCACCTACTTACTATATGCCAGACACTGCAATAAGCATTTTGTTTACATTATATCTAAACCTAATAACCTTACAAGGTAGGGTTTATTTTCCTGAGGAAAACGAATCACAGGAAGAATAACTCCAAAAGTCCATCGTTTTCCAGAAAACTTTTCTAAATTCTACCCTTTTTCAAGGCCCAGCTCAAAGCTGCCATTCCTGAAGCTGTGTGGCATTCCTAAAGTCCCAACCCAATTTATCAATTTCACACCTTAAGTATTCTGCCATGTTAGCACACAGAGAGGTGAATTTATTCTGAATCCAATGAAACTTAAGCTTCAGGGACCCTCAAGTGCATTGACTCCCAATACCCTGAACCTAATTTTGATTACATAAGTAATCAGACACACACACACACACACACAATTTTTTTTTTAAAGATTGGCACTTGAGCTAACATCTGTTGCCAATCTTTTTTTCCTCCTTCTTCTCCCCAAAGCCCTCCAGTACACAGATGCATGTCCTAGTTGTGAGTGCCTCTGGTTGTGCTATATGGGACGCCGCCTCAGCATGGCCTGACGAGCGGTGCCATGTCCCCGCCCAACATCCGAACTGGCAAAACCTGGGGCCGCCGAAGCGGAGCGTGTAAACTTAACCACTCGGCCACGGGGCCAGTCCCCACATACAATTTTTTAAAAAGGAGTCCCAAAACTGAATAAGCTCCCAGGCCATAAAATATAGATATATCCCCTGTATACACCTCAGAACTTCCTAAAGCAAGGCCTGTCTATGCTGGACTCAGCTTGCTTTTTACTCCCTTGAGGTCTGTTTCCTCTGGCTCTTAAGACCGGCCATGAATAGGTCAGTTTCTCTAGTTCCTTACTTTCCAGTTGCTCCCCAAAATAAACACATAACCCATTTCTCTTTTGAGAGTTTCAGAGCTAATCTCAATGGAAAAACAGGATAACAGGAATTAAAATAAACAGGAGAATTACAAAGACAGAAATCTTATAGCATACCCCAAATTGATCAACAGATTCAACACAATCCCAACCAGAATCTCAGCTACCTTTTTTGCAGAAACTGATAAACTGATCCTAAAATTCACATGGAAATGCAAGGGACACCAAATAGCCAAAACAATCTTGAAAAAGAACAAAGTTGGAGAGCTCACACTTTCTGATTTCAAAACTTAACTGCAAAGCAACAGTAATCCGGTCAGTGTGGTACATAAGGACAGAAGTATATGTCAATGGGATAGAACCGAGAGTTCAAAAATAAACCCTTACATTTATGGTCAATCAACAGGGAACCAACCATTCAAAGTGGAAGAGAAGAGTTTTCAACAAATTGTGCTGGGACAGGTGGATATCAACACGCAAAAGAATGAAGCTGACCCCCTACCTCATACCATATGCAAAAATTAACTCCAAAATGATCATAGACCTGAACCTATAAAACTCTTAGTAGAAAACACAGGAGTAAATCTCCATGACACTGGCTTAGGCAGTGGTTTCTTAGATATAATACCAGAAGCGAAACAGACAAAAGAAAAAAACCACATAAACTGGACATCAAAATTTAAAACTTCTGTAATCACATATATAAAGAACTCTACTCAATAATAAAAAAGACAACCCAATTTAAAAATGAGCCCAGGATTTGAACAGACATTTCACCAAAGATATACGAATGGTAAATAAGCACAAGAAAAGATGCTCAACATCATTAGGGTAATACACATCAAAGCCACAATGATACCACTTCACATCCACTAGGATGGCTATAATAAAAAGACAGACATTATCAAGTGTCGATAAGGACAGGGAGAAATTGGAATCCTCATACACTGCTGGTGGGAATGTAAAATGGTGTTGCTGCTGTGGGAAACTGGCAGTTCCTCAAAAAGTTAAACACAGAGATACCATACGACCCAACAATTCCACTCCCAGGTATATATCCAAGAGAAATGAAAGCATATGTTCACACAAAAAACTGTACACAAATATTCACAGCAGCTTTCTTCATAATAGCCAAAAAGTAGAAACAACCCACATGTCCATCAAATGATGCATGGATAAACAAAATGCGGTATATCCATAGAATGGGATATCATTTGGCCATAGTTATCAAGTAGTAAATGGAAGTACTACAACATGGAGGAACCTTGAAAACATGCTAAAGCCAGACACAAAGGCCACATAGTATATGATCCCATTTATATAAAATGTCCAGAATAGGCAGATCCAGAGACACAAAGTAAATTAGTGGCTGCCAGTGGCTGGGGGTAACGGGGAATGCGGAGTGACTGCCAAGTCTTTTGGGAGTGATGAAAAATGCCCTAAAATTAACTGTGGTGCTGGTTGCCACAACTATGTGAATATGCTAAAAACCACTGAATTGTACACTAAAAAATGATAAATTTTATAGTACGTGAATTATCTTTATAAACCTGTTTTTACAAACTATCACATGGCTTCTGGCCACATCTTCTATTGAAACAGTAAAATAAAAACCCTCCTGGGCTTCTGCCCTCTATTTCATTTCCGAGGGTAGGGGAATCACCAATCTCTGCTCTAACCCATGCTTCCGTAAAAGGCCCCCAAACCTTTCCTCCTTTTACTCAGCACAGCGTATTGATTCTCGGAGAGAAATCTCTCAAGTGGGCAGCTCAATCTGAAGGTGCTCAGTCTGGGTAATGCTCATCTCAAGAAGCTCCTCATACACACTGACTCGGCATCCCCACTTAAAAACTATATATAGGTAGAAAACTCATTCTATCCATAAATTACACAAACTGCACGATTTAAAATACTTATTTAAAAATCACATGTATATATATTTCCAGTTTTTTCAACTGGACCATGAAATCTCCAGAAAAGGCCCAAGTCTAAGGTCTGTGCCCTCGTGCTGCCCTGGCGCCCCGCACTGTTGGTGTCCCATGTGGTCCTTTGTTTCACAGGCTGGTGCCACCTATCCCAGCCTAACTGTAGGGCTTACATTCCAGTTCCACCACTTACCTAGCTGTGTGACTTTGGGGAAGCTGCTTAAACTGTGTGCCTCAGTTTACTCACCCCTAAAATGGGGCTAACAACAGCTGCCCGTCCGTGTTTAGCAAAAATAAGACGTTGGTGACACTGTGAACACGGCATTTGGCGCCCAGAGACGCGAGGCAGCTACTGTCTGCACACACTGTTCTGTGATAAATCCTCTCCTCGCCTTATATTTGCACCTTGACTAATGAATACGAGCCCTCTTAATCGGCTTCCTCACCTGTAAAAACCTACGCCCAAAGATCGCTGGGGAAAAGGGCAGAACTCCTAGTACACAGCAAGGGCGCAAGATAAAACGTCCCTTCCTTTCCGGTGTCCTCGGCTAAGGCCGCGTCTTGAGCATCACCCCGCAGCCCCGAGGTGCTCCCAGCGGAAACGCGTCCAGACACAGCTGGGGCGGCACAAGGGCTGTCTCCGACAACGCCAGCCGTGACTCCACGTCGGGGAGCCATCTTTCCCAGACAAGACGACGAAGAGGAGCACAGGGCGAGAGGAATAACACGCCCCGCCCATC
Source organism: Equus caballus (assembly GCF_041296265.1). Taxonomy (NCBI): domain Eukaryota; kingdom Metazoa; phylum Chordata; class Mammalia; order Perissodactyla; family Equidae; genus Equus; species Equus caballus. The sequence continues at coordinate 31,777,196 of NC_091685.1, forward strand.
CGTCCCCCTGCCCAGGGCGGCCCGGGCCCCGCACAAAGGCCGCGGGGACCGCAGGCGGAGAGCCCCCCCTACCCCAACCCCGCCCCCAGCCAGCCAATGGGAGGTCCCGGTGGGCGGGGGACCACGAGCGGGGTCCCGGGGGGCGGCCGGGCTGGACAACCCGGGGAAGCGGGGCCCCGGGGCTGCGGTTGGAGGGCGGGGGTCGGGCTCACCTTCGCCCGCTTGCGCCGGCTGGTGCGCCGCCCCTCCGGAGTCTCCGCGATGCCCGTTTCCATGGGGGTCGCAGATCCAGGCACCACGGTAGGCCCGGCTTGCGGCCCGGCGGATCCCGGTGGCTCGGCCAGGCCCCCAGGCGGCGAGGCCCGCGGAGGCTCCTTCTTGCGGGGCGTGCGCTCCCCGGCCGCCCCCGGCCCGCCCTCGGCAGGGCCCGACAGGCCCGCGGGCGGCGCGGCCACCTCCGAGCCGTTCTCCGCGCCGCCCGCGGCCCCGGAGCCGGCCTCCGCCCCGGCCGCCGCCGCCGCCGCCGCCGCCGCCGCCGCCGCCGCCGCCGCCTTCTTCCCAGACAACATCTCGGGCCGCCTGGCCGCCGACGGCCGCAGGGGCCGCTCGGTCCGTCGGTCCGTGGGGCCGGGGCCGCGTCGCCTCGCCTCACGCAGTCCGCGCGCCGCCAACCGCCGCCGCGCACGCACGCGCCGAGCGCGCTCCCGCGGCGTCGGGACAAAAAGGCCGAGGCGCCCGCTGCCCGCCCTCCCCCGCCGCCATAGAGCGGCGTCCTCGCGGCTAGAGCGGCGCCGCGGCAGAGAGCGCGCTGCTTTCCTAGAGCGTCTCCTTGGCCTCCGAGACTGCCCCAGCGGTGTCCGGATCCTAGGGCTTCTGGGCCGGACCGCATCTCCGAGGGCCACCGTCTCCTCCAGGGACTTCCACGCATTCATAATTTCATTCATTCCTTCATTCATCCACCTACCCATCCGTCAATTCAACCAAAACTTCTTAATGCTTACCATGCGACAAGCGTTTAATTATGAAGTTTTTGCTTTCAAAGAGCTTACAGGGGCTGGGCCGGTGGCCCAGCGGTTAAGTGCTCGCGGTCCGCTTCTCAGCGGCCCGGGGTTGGCCGACCTGGATCCCGGGTGCGGACATGTGGGCACCGCTTGGCAAAAGCCATGCTGTGGTAGGCCTCCCACATATAAAGTAGAGGAAGATGGGCATGGATGTTAACTCAGAGCCAGTCTTCCTCAGCAAAAAATAAATAAATAAATAAATAAATTTTAAAAATTTTTAAAGAAGAGTTATACAGTCTCGTGAGGGGTAAACACTGATCTGGACCTGGTAGATCATCTTACTTATATTCATATCGTCCTGCTTGGACTGGGGAAACCTTGGAGAGCAAATGAGTTTGGTGGTAATAAAATGGACAGAAGCAAAGAAATCCAAACGGGTCCAACGGGATTGCTGTTGCCTCCAAGGCTTGTTCAAGCTCTTCCTTCTGCCTGGACCCCTTCCCCGTTCTCACTTCCTCGCTGGCACCTCCTCCCAATCCCTGTGCTCCCCACCCCCACATATAGAACCTCTCTTTCTATTGCAGGTTAATTCTTTCTAATGATTCTGATGGTGGTGGTGGAATACTTTTAATTCTTCCGCGAATCCTTCACTGACCCAAGGCTGGAACTCGCCCGTGTTCTTCAAGCTTATTTCCACTTAGGTCACAGGACCATAATTGCTTTTTCACTTGTCTGTCTCTTCAAAGTATAATTTTCAAAAAATGATTCCATTTATATGAAGTTCGAGAACTGGTAAAGCTACTCTCTAGTGATAGAATCCCACCGGTGGTTGCTGGGATGAGGGTCCGGGTTGACTGCGAGAGAGCAGGAGAGAACGCGCTGGGGGTGATGGAAATATTTCGTATCTTGATTGGGGTGGTGTATACATTAGTGAAAAAATTCTTGAACTATACAGGTAAAATAAGTATATTTTATGTCAATTGTACTTTGATGAAGTTGAATTATTTTTTTTTTATCTAGGCAAACAGAAAAAAAGAGGCAATTAAGTCCAGGAAAACTAGAAGCTGTGCAAGAAAGAGTTATCATAGTATAACATATGGCTCGGCTGTGAACTACGTGGCTGTAATAACATAAGCAATGAATATTATTTTAACCAAAATGATAGAATTAAATTGAGAGAATGGAAAAAAGAGAAAGTATGTGGAGGAGAGGGGTGAGAGGGTTTGTGGGAGGGGGGATGAAGTGGGAATGGGAGAGGTTCCACCTGGGAGCTAAATCCTCATCTTCCATCATAAAAAGATAATAGATAATGTCAAAATTGAGAAATCCAGAAATAACGGTGTAAGCATACTATTTAGATGTAGGAAGGTAGGTATCAGAAGAAACAGCTAAAAGGGCTGGAATTGGTTGTCTGAGTTGCAGAATGTGAGGGTGTGACAGGGGGACACAGGTGATCAAAGCTTGTTTGTTTTAAACTCTGTCGTTCTATCTAACTTGTTTGCACACTTAATAATTTGATAAAATTTAAAATTAGATTTTTAAAATATATGTATCCTTTGACCCAGCAATTCCCCTTCAGGAAAACATCCTAGGGAAATATTTAAGTACGTGTACAAAGATTTAACCTCAGTGGTATTTATCTCGGATTATATATAATAACAATAAAGGAGAACTAACCTAAAGGCCCAAGAAGTGGCAGTTAATTGAATATATTAGAATATCATAGCCACTGAAATTGACATTTGAACACAAAGAATTCCCATACAAAATAGTGAGCCTATATCAAAGATTTATTTAACTCATTATTGAGAGAACCCGTAAGACGATAAAGCTGGTTCAAAAGAAAATATGAGAAACATGTATAGTCACTAGTCAGTGGAAAACAGAATGCTGGAATAAGATTGCAAAGTTAAATAAGAAAAAAACGGTTAATGTCCTCTAAGTCCATAAAGCTGTAAATTTGGGGGTTATCTTTTCTATCCAACAAAACTTATTTGCATGTATTTGCCAAAAAAAAAAAAATCATTTGCAACTTACCCATTTTTTCCCCAGAAATAAGTAATTCATTTGAATTTTTTAAATTGCAGTAAAATACACATAACATAAAATTTACCATCTTAACTATTTTTTTTTTTTTTTTTTTTTTTTTAAGATTTTTTTTTTTTTTTTTCCTTTTTCTCCCCCAAGCCCCCCAGTACATAGTTGTGTATTCTTCGTTGTGGGTCCTTCTAGTTGTGGCATGTGGGACGCTGCCTCAGCGTGGTCTGATGAGCAGTGCCATGTCCGCGCCCAGGATTCGAACCAACGAAACACTGGGCCGCCTGCAGCGGAGCGCGCGAACTTAACCACTCGGCCACGGGGCCAGCCCCCATCTTAACTATTTTTAAATGTGCAGTTCATTAGTGTTAAGTACGTTCATATGATTGTACAAACAATTCCAGAACTCTTTCATCTCATAAAACTACACCCATGAAACTACAACTCATTCCCCTCTGCCCCCAGCCCCTGGCAACCACCATCCTACTTTCTGTCTCCATGAATTTGACCACTCTAGATATCTCATGTAAGTGGAATCAAACAGCTTTTGTCTTTATGTCTCTGGCTTATTTCACTTACCATGCTTTCCTCAAAGTTCATCCATGTTGTAGCATGTGTCAGAATTTCCTTCCTTTTTAAAGGCTGAATAATTCCCATTGTATGTATGTACAAAGTTCTGTTTATCCATTCATCCACTGATGGACATTTGGGTTCCTTCTGCCTTTTGGCTATCGTGAATAATGCTGCTATGAACATGGGAGTGCAAATATCTCTTCAAAACCCTGCATGCAATTCTTTTGGATGTGTACCCAGAATTGGGATTGCTACAGCAACTTATGTTTTTAAAAAGCTAACACCTGACTTTACAGAGTCAGAATGCTAATCAATATTAAAGAGTGAGTCAAAGTTCCCTTCCCCTAAAGCATCAGGTGACCAACAGGTGGGCCAGTTCGACAACATTCTGGTGTGACTGTGAATGAGCTCGCAGTAATCTTTTGGCCTTATTTTCAAATTTTGGATAATTTTTATTTGCAGTCTCCCTCCCTATGAGAGTAGTGGCTTTGTATTGCTGGCTGTTTTACTCCCAGTGGCTAGGCCCAGCAGTACTGTTGAATGAATGAAGTGTCACTAAGGCCTACATCAGCTGGCTCTTGTGAGGACGTCATGAGGCGATGCTTGCAAACTGTCAAAGTCTGGCACATAGTGGCCGCTTAAGACATAGGAGTGGCTAATATTGTTATGCGGCAGCTGGGGGAGGCGAGCTGGTTATAACTCAGAGGAGGGGGTGGCCGTGACTCTTGTCATGGAGGGCAACTGTCCCAGAAGGGGCACTGAGGCAGGGTCTCGGGGCCTGGGTGCCTCTAAGCCATAATGCTGGGGGAACTGATGTCTCTTTTCAGAACTCTCCACGGAATGCTTGCTTCTTCAGGCACCATAGGAGCGTTGGTGGCTTGGCTGATCAGCTATAAGCCAGCCTTGTTTGGCTTCCTATTCCTTCTGCTGTTGCTCAGCAACTGGCTGGTCAAGTATGAGCTCAAGCTTACCCCCGCAGAGCCCCAGCAGGTGAGCGAGAGGGGCCTTAGCTTCAGCTGAGGGGGATGGGCTATTTCCAGCTAGATGGGAGGGTGGAGGGACAGGGTAGGGGTCAGGATAATGGGGCAAGACTGAGGAATCCATGACTCTGGTCTAAGTCCCAGCCCTGCAGCCCCCTCTTGGATGATGAAGGGCATTTCACATGGCTTCAGTTGCCTCCGCTGTCAAACAGAGACCATCTCGGACTCTCCCTCCCGCTTCACGTTTGATGTCAACATGCTTTGGCAACACTAACAACTACTGTAAAGTGGAAAACATTAAAATGGATGAACTAAAGATACACGTAGAACATAGACGTAGATACATCTGTGAAACAGAATGATCAAGATAGCAGAAATGTACCTAGATTTTGACATCTTTTTTTATATAAAGTTTAAAAACATACAAAACAATGCCCTGCCTTGTTTATGGATGCATATGTATAGTGAAAGCAGATTAAGGCAGGATTTCTCAACCTCCACAAGATTGACATTTTGAGTCAGATAATTCTTTATTGTGGGGACTGTCCTGTGCATTGTAGGATGTTTAGCAGCATCCCTGGCCTCTGCCCACAAGATGCCAATAGCACCCCTCACCCCTTTTGTGGCAACCAAAATGTCTCCCGACATTGCCAAATGTCCCCTGGGGAGGGCAAAATAGCCTCTCATTGAGAACTACTGGTATAGAGAAATGCCTAGAAAAAATAAATACGAAATTCGGGATTGCAGTTGAGAGGAGGTTCAGGGAGGGTGGGGTGTTACCGAACACAAACACAGGTTCACTTATCCATCGCACAGGAAGGCCAATAAAGAGAAAAACTCTGAAACACCAGGCTTGTGGCAGGGAAAGGGGGTTATTATCTTGGATGACATCAGCTGGGAGATGAGAGGAAGCACTCAAATTTGTCTCCCCGAAAGACGGGAGGCAAGGGGGTTTAAAGGTTGTGAGGAATGTGATTATGTGGAGAGAGGGGGCAATAAGGGAACCTGCAGGTGTGGGTCCTTGGTTATCTGGACTTTTCTTTTTTCTTTTTGGTGAGGAAGATTCACCCTGAGCTAACATCTGTGCCAATCTTCCTCTATTTTGTATGTGGGATGCTGCCACAGCATAGCTGACAAGTGGTGTAGTTCCACACCAGAGAGCTGAACCCAAGAACCTGGGCCACCAAAGCAGAGTATGCAGAACTTAACCACTATGCCACTGGGCTGGCCCCAGTGTTCTGATTGGTTTTCATCTTCAGCCTGTATTTGGCCTTGTAAGGCTGAATCTTGATGTCTGGACCTTGACTTTCTGAGAAAGACAGCTCACTCATATACTAAGGAGGGACAGAAAGACCTGGTTAGTTTTGAATAACAGTTGATTATGTTGAGTATGTGTAGCTGCAGCCAGCAAATCTTATCTCAAAGTTTTTGCTCTTGGGAAGATTTTTCTCTTTTTTTTGCTGAGGAAGACTGGCCCTGAGCTAACATCCATGCCCATCTTCCTCTGCTTTTTTTTATATGTGGGATGCCTGCCACAGCATGGCTTGACAAGCAGTGTGTATGTCCGCACCCGGGATCTGAACCAGCGAACCTCCAGCTACTGGAACGTGCAAACTTAACTGCCCGTGCCACCAGGCCGGCCCCTAGGGAAGATTTTTTAACTCCTTAGTTCTCTGTTTCAGGGGAACACTCTAGGAGAGGTATCCACAGGAGTCTTCAATTACATTTGTGATATTTTATTTCTTAAGCTGGTGTGGGAACATGGAGATTTGTTGCAATATTTACCTTCTTCAGATGTCTGAAATATTTAATATTTAGATGATTTTAAAGACCAGGATTTTGCCACTGAATCCAAAAAGAAAAAAATTAAGTGTTGCTATTAAATGTGTGAGAGGTGGCTGAGGATTGCGGAGATTAGAGCATGTCACGAGACCACCAAGACACGGCATTTGGAGATTTTATGAGGCCTGACCAAACTCCCAGAGAGGCACACTGGGAAAAGTGCAAGCTCCACATACAGGCATGTTTGGGTTGAGGGTTTTGTATCCTCCGTGACAACAGATTAGCGGGCCATTTCATTTATTCCTATGAACCAAAGGCAACTGTGGGTCCTGGGGGTTTGGGGCTCCCACAAAGGCTGGGTGATGCTGAGAAAGGGACCCTCCCTCAGTGGGCCCAGTTGTCTCATCCACAAGACGTGGCAAAGATGCTCTCCTTGCAGGCTGGTTGTGAGACTCTTTTAAGTTGACATTTATAAATCACCTGGCCTGGGAAGGGACTATCATTATTAACCAACTTTTCCTCTTTTCGTGGTGGTGGGGAGTTTAGGAAAAGGCAGAGAAGTCACAGATGCCCGAAGCCAAGCCCAACAGCAACTTCATGAACACAAAAGAAATGGAGAGACTGCACGCATGCTTTGCCCTCCAGGACAAGATCCTCGAACGGCTTATGTTCAGTGAAATGAAGCTGAAGGTCTTAGAAAACCAGATGTTCATTGTATGGAATAAACTGGATCACCACAAGAGGTCGGGCCGACAGCGGACTTTTCCCATGGGGAAATACAGGATAAAGAGGCACAAGTCCATTTTCTCCATCGTCTCTGATTGCACTTCCAATTCCCCCTAACGAGGCCGGAGAGACGGGCGTGGGCTGGCCTCTTCTGATGTTACCTTTACTCAGTAAAACCCACTCAGAGACTATTGAATTTTCTTAGTAAATGACGCTGGAGAGGAGGATTGGAGGCTGTAAGGTCCGTCGCCTCTGGAAAAGAAGTCTGTCCTGGGGCCGGCCCGGTGGTGCAGTGGTTAAGTCTGCACGTTCTGCTTCGGCGGCCTGGGGTTCACCGGTTCAGATCCCGGGCGCAGATCTATGTGCTGCTCGTCAAGCCATGCTGTGGCAGGCATCCCACATATAAAGTAGAGGAAGATGGGCACCCTATGACACACCTGGTGGGCTCTAGAACCCAGCCCTCCCTCTCTTTCAGTTGGGCCACCTTGACCCTGGTCCACGGCCCTATACCTGTTCACCTTGACTCTTACAGCAACCTCCCCAGTGCTGTCCCAGCCCCTAGACTCCCCATCACCCAGCACTCAGAGGCCAGGGCAAGCCCAGCCCGGCACGGCTCTGGGCATCCTCTCTGCCTGTTCTTGACCAAACACCTCGCCATGGTTAACAGAATAAAAGCCGCACTCCTTACTGTGTTGATCAGGCCTTCCATGATCTGACCACCTTTCCAGCCTTTCCACCCGATTTTGCCCTCTCACATGCTTTATACCCTATGCCAGAGTATCCTAAACATCTGTCATTGGTGCACCACCACCCTTGTAAATTTTGGCCATAGCCATGAACCACCTGAAAGCTTAACTCTATATTTTCCCTTTAAATCCATGATTTTTTTCCTTAAATAAATTTATCTGTAAAGGAAAATAATAATAAAATAAATAATTTATCTGTAAATTAAGAAAAGTATCACTTGTCTGAAATAGATCATAACTGTCAAAAAAAAAAGACAATGAAAACAAAACAATGTTATTAAGTTCCAGCTAGAGCTTGGTTGCCCACGGAAGGATCTGAGCCTGAATTTTGGCTTAAAAAAGGAGATTAGCAAGTGTTAGAGTTTGAAAGATCTGCCAGCACCAATCTGAGACTTTCCCCCATCAGGAGCGGTGGGAAGGAAATCCGTACCTCACTGTGGGACCCCGGGTGACTCACCTCGTCCAAAGTCACCACCTCCAGGAAGCTCCCCTCCAGCCAGCTGTGAGGCATCTCTTTCCTTAGGGCTCTCCCAGCATTTTTTCTGTATTTCTACAGTAGAATGTATCACAGTCTGCTGGATTTGATTTGTACACATTTCTATGTTCCTCCCCACCCTCTAACTAGATTATAAGCTCTTTAAAGGCAAGCACAGCCTCATCTTCATCTGTATATCCCCCATGGCACCCAACACAGCGGCTGGTATACAGTCGGTGCTCAATAAATAACATGGATGATTGTTGATCACAGCCTTATGTGTCCTGACATTTTCTCGGCCTTCTCATTTTATGATGACTCTCCTATATCCTCTCTCGTTTAAGAGTAGGATCTCTGGAGCCTAACAGCCTGGGGTTAAACCCCACGTCGATGAACTCCCAGCTGTGTGAACTTGGACAACTCAAAGTTGTTTATTCTTGCTGCATCTCAGTTTCCTCCACTGTAAAACAGGGAGAATAACACCACCAGCTTCCCCGACTGTTGTGAGGGTTAGATGAAGTACGACACGCCCTCAGGTCTGTGCTCAAACGTTTCTTCTTAGTGAGGACTCCCGTGACCTCCATATTTAAAAATCACAACCCTCCTTGTGTGTTAGATACCTGCTCTTTGCCCGTCCAGGTCCACTTTCCATCCTTCTCCTGCCTTTTCTGCCATGGGTCCAACCTGCATGGGCTGTATCGTTAGCTTCCTTTGCCCTGTGGCTTCCAGTTGGGTTTGGCCAATGGGGATCCCTGGCAGAGGTCAGAGGGAAGGAGGAGGTTGAGGTACTTATTCTCCCAGCTGTCTTCTGTGGGGTTGCCTCAGGCTGGCTTAGGGCTGGCTGGGTCCCTTCACAGAAGGTCACTCTTGCTCCCAGGGAGCCTCTCTCTACAAGACTTTCTTCTTCCAGTTTCCCTTTGGGCCCAGGGCTGGTAGCATCCTCTCACTTACCAGCCAGGGGTACTGCACTATCTTTGTGGGTTCCCTATATCCTGCTGACACCTTGACAGATAGGCCCTTTTACCCAGCTTCACAGGCCATTGCTAATGGTCTTGCTGAATGGTGAGGTCCTTGGACCACCTAGAACTGGACCATTAGGAGAATACCCATATTGTAACCCCTGCTGTGGAAACAGACACAGCAATTCAGCCACAAACTCAATCCGCATGTGACATGAACAAGCCCACAATAAGGCACTGCATCCTGAAGAGAGCATCAGGATGCAGAAAGCTGATCAAGACCCTGTGGCTGTCACATGCACTCTGGTGCCCTAGATCCATGCCTGGACCTGCTGCAATAGCAAAGCCATCATGGAGATCTGAGGTGGCCCAATGAAGATCCGTTTGACCTAGGAAGTCACTGGTGCTCAGGGAATACGTATTACTTGCCAGAAATGTTGGCCTGGGGATCTGACCGGTTCACAATTGGCAAATTGGTTGCAGTGGATTCTGACCACCGTGGACCTGGTTTAGGCTGTGGGGTGGCTGTTTTCTTCCACCAAGAGGGTTTCACCTGGACTCGGGGCTCTCATGAGCACCTTTGTCACATGCTAGAATTTCCTGATATGATACAAGCTGACGATGGAGCTCTGTTTACAGCTGTTGTTCCCCAGCTGTGGGCCCTGTCAACATGGAATTCGCTTGTTCTTCCACATTTGCCACCTACAATTAAGCCTTGGTATGGCTGGGTCAAGGAGCAGCTACATCAGCCGCTCCCCCATCATCTTCCGGGCACCTATGAGGGGGAGGGGACACCTGTGTGTCAGGAGAATGGTGACTCCTGGGCTCCTCTGGAGGTCGATGCTCTAAGAAAGGACAGATCATCTGGCTCACCCCAGGCGCATGACAGGCCCCAGCTGCTCTAGCAAGTACATATGCAAGTAATCTCAGGAAACAGACCGGGGTGGAGGGGTAAAGAACCCCTCCCCTCCTCCTCTGGATCTGGACAGGCAATGCAGAACAGCCTCTAACAGTTGCCCAACCAGGGCCCATGGCAGGAACATATCACAGTACTGAATGTACCATCACCCCCACCCCTGCCCACTGTACCCGGTTACGGGAGACCTTATCAGTGACTCACTCTCTGACAATGGCAAGGGCATTGCTCCTAGCTGGCCACAGCCACCAACTGCTGTATCTTGGACCTCCACAAGCTTGTTCCCAGCCCCTGCATGGATGACGTTGAGGCCCGCTGGCAGAATATTGAGCAGTGCCCTTTGCATCCCACGGCTGTTTTGTGCTCTGGATGTAGGTCCTTCCTTGCTTTCTTCTTGGACATAGTGCTGCCTGCGTACGAGCCCTCACAATAACCCAGGACGTGTGGGTTCTATTGGGCAGTATTCCCAGCCCCAGCCTCTGGTGCCATTGACAAGACATTCCTTGTACTTAATACCATTTTATGCAGGTTTTCCTCCCACAGATGGTAGAACCATGATCCACAACTGCTCAGCTATCCTGAAGGAAGTTCCCATGGGGACAGCCCGGGTTCTCACTGCCAAGAAGATTATCGTGACTCCCGAGCTCAGGTTATGCTGGATAACCACTTAGCTTTGGACTACTTGCTGGCCAGCCAGGGGAGTAGCCACACTGGACAATATCCCCTGCTGCTTCCAGGTTAACACCTTTGGCCGAGTCCAGAAGCCCACGCAGCTACTGCAGGAGCAAGCCCCATGGTTCCAGGCCACTCCTCTGTCTGAACCTCAGGCTCTTTCCTCAGGCTGGGCATGGCCTCCATGGCCAGATGCTCGGGCCTCCATCATGGGCTTTGTACTATTACTCCAGGCCTCCCTCCTTCTACAGTGTCTCCTCTGGCATTGCCCACAACCACTGGAAATCCCACTATAAGCCCCGTTGATTCCTACCCCTATTGTTTATTGTCTCTCTGTTGATGTTTGATGAGCCCCTAGGTCAGGGGACGTATCTTGGAAAAACTATTTGTATTCTATCGGATGACCCTGGGGGCTCAGTCCAGGTTTTAGCCGTGAGACAGCAGGTGGGCTCCAAAGCGGGCTCCCCTCCCCAAAGCAGAAATGATTGCACATGGTCTCCACTTCCCGGGTCTCCAGGTGCCCTCAGCACTGCAAGCAGTTCCCCGGTGCCTGAGCTCAGACCAGTTTTTCTTGCCTTGCAAGGCTGACCTCACACTTGCCTTATGTGTCCTGACATTTTCCTTTAGAAAAGGAGAGTCGTGAGTCCCTCTTCTGGAGCACACCCCAGGATGTTTCGGGCCATGCCCCGACCCCTGCACCTCTCTCCACACGATGACAATGACGATGGGAGACGGGATGGACGACCCAAAGCTTCATTCAGCGGCTGGCCCTCCGCTTCTAAGTTTCCCCAGGAAAGCCCGATTTGCGTCTACAGTGCATGGCTCTGTGGAACTTGCCTTCACCCAGTACTCACATCTCCTGGACCTCGGGGCTCAGTGCTCAGATCCCTTCTCTAGAGCATCTCACTCCCTTGGTGCTGGCTTTAAATATCATCTACTGTTACACGCCAGTGATTTTCTAAAGTATATCTTTGATACAGACCTCTAAGTTCCAGATTCAAACGTCCAGCTGCTTACTTGCACACCTTCACTCAGACATCTCAGAATTAATACGGCCAGTCCTGAAGCCTGTCCCTCCCCACAAAGCCCCTCCCACCTGCAGGTGTCCCGTCTCACAGCAAAAGTCAACTCCCCCTCCACCGCTCAGGCCAGAAACTCTGGACTAATCCTGACTCCTCGCTCTTCCTTCCATCACCAGCCCTGATTCACGCCACCTTCGAAGCATATCCAGAGTCTGGGACATCCTCACTGCCTCCACGCTGCCCCCACCACCTCTCCCCTGAACAAGCCTCCATGCCCCTCCCTTGCCCAGGAGTCTGCTCTCAACACAGGAGCCAAGCACTCCTTTAGAAATGTGAGTCAGTGCACGCCGCTCCTCTGTTCCAAACTCCCAGGGCCCCCATCTCACTCACAGCGAGAACCAGAGTCCTTCTGTGGCCTAGCACTTTCTCCATGACCTGCGCCCCTCCCCTCTCGTGACCTTTCCGACCTCGCCTACTCCTCTGACCTCACTGAGTCGGCTCCGGCCACTGGCCCCCTCACTTGCCCTTTAACACGCTGGGTGACTCTCACCCGCAGGCCCCTGCCTCTCACCAGGGACTCCCTTCCTCTGACCTCCTTTAGGTGATTAGCTAGACGTGTCTTTTCTAGTGAGGCCATCCCGACTGCCCTATTTCATGCCGTAATCTGTCCCCTCCCCTGGCTCTACTCATTTTCCACGGCAGGCATCACTTTCTAACAGACCATTTAACTTGTGTATTATGCTGCCCCTGCTGGAATATAAGCTCTATGAGGTGGGGGATCTTTGTCCCTGTTGTTCCCTGGTATTTCCCAAGCACCTAGAACACGGCCTAGCCCTTAGCAGGTGCTCGATAAACAGGTGTTAACAACGGGCATTTGTTGCTGTGTCTACTTTGGCATGGCATCCTCCTCCAGACGCAGGTGTAAGACCTGGCGTATGACAGACCTTCAGCAAGTGTCAGTTGACTGACACAGTGGGTGTGTGAGTGAATGCATGAATCAATGAATCAAAGCCCGACTGGGAAAAAGGCTGAATATCTTCATAGACCCTTTAAGAGGCACAGGTTCTTTCTTCAAGTTTACTTTGTCCTTGACATCTTTTCAGCCACATTCTTCTTTCCGAATAGCCCTGATGCTGAGGGTGGGGACAGCCATTTTCTCTCTCAGGGGATGTTCTGGAATGAGACAAAAGAGTGACCTCAAAAAAATCTGGGAAAGCAGCCACCTTGAAAAATAGATCTTAGAAGAAAGAATTTCAAGAGAGGGGCCAAAAGAGGAAGCACGCAGGGGTCCCTGAAGTCTAGTCCACCTGAACTCCGGAGCCTTCTACCTTGTAACGGTATGTCAGCTCCTGCTCCTAGTTCTAAAACCCCGAACACGGGCCACAGAGAAGGGAGATCAGAAAACGTCTCACAGAAGCGTTGGGACTGTTGGAATGGGTTCTGAAGTGGAAGGAGAAAGGTGGAGAGAAGAGAGAGTGGTAGAGAGGGGGCAGGAGGGGAACGGAAAGGAAGGGAGAGGAAGGGGAGAAAGTGGAAGCAGGAACAGGGGGGAGCAGGAGAGAGGGGGAGAGGGGAAGAGAGGAAGAGAAGGGGTCAGCGGGGTGAGGAGGGAGCCCTGGGAGGAGAGGGCAGGTGGTCGAACGTAATCACAGGGGCCAACGTTTGCTGAGCGCTTGCTGTGGGCCAGCCGCGGAGCCGCGTGCTTCCGGTGTCTTGTCTCCTGTAATCCTAACTCCCACCCCAAGCGGGTAGGTTCTATTTCATTACCCTGTTTTGCAGATGAGCACACTGAGGTCCTAGAGAAGCCAAGAAAACTGACCAAAGCCACGTAAGCAATAAGCGGTGGAGCTGGGTTTCGAACTCCAGCAGTCCGAGTCAAGGGTCCGCCGGGCGGGGGTTAGACTATGCAGGTGAGGATTTTGACTTTTCCGAAGCGCAGTGGGCAGCCACGGAAGGTAATTTAAGCAAGGACTAATATGATCTGTTATCTGTAAAGAGGACGAATAACTCCTCCCTCACGGGGCTGCTGTGGGGATTATCTTGGTTCCTGGATGGAAAGCCCTTGGACAAGCGCCTGGAGGAAGAGAAGCACTCAACGAATAAATGATCCTTCTGGAGGCGGCGGCTCAGGCCGGCCGGATGGTGCACAGGATTTTACACGTGGGCATCTGCTGCCGCCCGGTGGCCGCTTCGCTGTATGACATGCCGTGGATTCGGTCCAGCCAAATTCGCGAGGGGCGGGGCTGGTCCCGGCGCGGAGAAACGGCTGCATCCGGGGCTGGGGCCCGAGCAAGGGAGGAGCTCCCAGAGCCGGGCTGGAGGGCTGGGTGAGGGCCTGTGTGGGCAGAGGTGCGGAATCCTGGAGTGGATTAACCGACTCACCTATTCAGCCCTAGGTTGGCGACCCAAACCCTAATGAGACGTGGTCCTTGCCCAAGAGGACCTCAGAGTCCGATGGGGAGACAACGAGGAGGCGCCTTGGTGTCTGAGGAACAGCGAGGACTCCTGGGCCGGAGTCCCAGTCCTGCCACTTCCTGGGGACTTCACTGCCCGGAACAGCAGTTTCTTCGTATATCAAATGGGGACAGAATAGAGCCTGCCTGTGGGGTTGTGAAGACCAAAGGAAAACACTAAATTGGCACATTGTCAGCGCTCCATCTGTGGCCAGAGGCAGGCTGCCCAGCCGGCTCTGAGCCTCAGTAAAGATTAACCAAGCAGCCAGGTACAATGGAAAAGAAGACCTGTGTCCCAGTTCCATTGCTGGCACTAAACTTGCTATGTGACCTTGGCAAGTCATTTCCCCTCTCGGAGCCTGTTTCACCGGTCATACAAGGTGAAGGTTGGACGAAATCAGATCTCTTCCTGCTCTAATTTATCAAGCCTCCTTTCTGGGCCAGCCCAGATTTTTGGCCATGGGGCATACAGAAGAAGATCCAGGCTTGCCCCGACCCGTTCACATACCCAACCCAGAGCATCAGCAAAATGGACGTAATAATTCAAGCCCCATCCAACCACAGGGTAGCTGGGAGGCAACTGTGAGGCTCTGTCGAGCTAACAATGTGGAAGCTGGTGAGATGCATGAATTGCAGAGGAGTCTTGCTCCTTAAAGTGTGGTCCATGGACAGATATCACCTGGGAGCTTGTTAGGAATACAGACTCTTAGGTCCCACCCTGACCCACTGACCCAGGACCTGCAGTTGAACTCGGTTCCCAGGCTATTCCTACACACATTTAAATGAGTTGGAGACACACTGGTCTGGGGCAGTGGTTCTCAACCTCGGCCACACAAGAGCATCCCCAAGAAGTCTTCAAAAGTCCTCGTACCCAGGATGTACCCCTGGGGGCTCTGGGAGTGGGACCCAGACACCAGTGGTTTTTAAAAGCTTTCCAGGTAATTCCAAAGTGCAGCCATATCTAGTGCCACTAAGGCAAATATATTTTCTCTTTTGTGCCAACTAAAATGAATGGATAGTGACTTTCTAGAATGTTCACTGAGAAAGAGCTGGTGTGTGCCATTGGGGCTGGGTAGAAGCTGTGGCATAAAAGCCAAGGTGTAGCAAGAAGCCAGCCTTTATGGAGCCCTACTGGGTGCCAGGCCCTGGGCTACCTGCCCTACAAGTATGCTGCAGCTTAATCCTTGCACTAACCAGGGTGTAACCATCCCCCATAAGATCCCCCACCCCATCGCTCTTACATTGGGCTCGGCAGAGACTCCTTTTGGAGAGAGCCCGCCAGCCTGGAGCATCTTGGGTCACGTGCTGCCCAGTCTCGCTGACAGATGTGCCCTGTCCCTGCTGCGTGGGGACCCGAGGAACTAATCCCCATAGCGGAGGGCGTACATGGATTAGTGCTGGGAAAATCAGGCGCCACATCTGCCAGCCCCTGGGGAGCTTGGGTGAAGCCTGCGCCACAGAGCTGGGGAGGCCACTCCTGTCCCCTGGAACACGGGGCACTCCCGGAGGCGCTGGCCAGCGATGGCGGGACCTGAATTGCCCTGTCCCTCCTGAGCCTTCCAGAAGAGGGTGAGTTGGGGCTAACTCCCCGGGGGGCTGACAGGGCTGGGAGGGGGAGGAGGACTGGAAGGAGACGCCGTGGTAGCAAGGGTGACCACCGTGCTGGCTTTCCCGGGGCTGCAGGGCTTGCAGGGGCTCCCCTCCTCATCCCGGCTGATTGTCTTCTAGTCTTTCTCTGTCCCCTCCTCTTTTCCAGCCCGCTTGGACCTCTCTTTGCCTTCACTCCTCTGACTCAGTTTCCTGCTCACCGGGTTTCCTGGGCTGTAGACCTGAATCCTCAGGGAGCAGGACTCTTGCACGCCTTGGAGAGAATGAAGGCCCAGGTGAGGCACAGCCCCGTGAGGCCTTGCTCTAAGTATTGGCCTAAATCACCCCACAGCACCTTTGTCGTCATCACTATTTCTAGAGCTTGCACTGCAGGCTGGGGACAATTTCAAGTGTTTTACGTGTATTAATTCATTGAATTCTCAAAACAAACCAGAAACTGCTCCTTTTCCCTTTCACATGTCCGGGCCTCTGACTAGAGTGCCCCCAACTCGTCCCCAGCTTCCTGTTCAATGGAGCTTGCCTCCCCGTCCCTCCGTGGGCTGAGCTCATGGGGACCTCAGAGCCCCCAGAGCCCTCGCTGCACGTGATCTCCTTACGTCTCTCTCCCAGAGAGATTATTACAACGCCAGCTACCACCCGGTGGTCGGTGGTCCGCTTTCAGGGGCTTTGCATATGCATTCTTTCATCTACCCTCACCTCAACTCTGTGCGGTGTGGGAACGATGGCCACGCCCATTATGCAGACGAGGAAACTGAGACTCAAGTGAAGTCACCGCTCCAACATCCTGCTGGCTCCCTGGGGGACGGATGTTGGCCAAAGGCTCTGTGCCTTCGGAGTGCAGCACCGTGCCCAGCACACAGCTGGCCCCCTGGGGATTGTTTCTGAATGAATGACCAGACAAGGATGGCTGCCCCAGAGTGGGCAGTGAGAGAGAGAAAAGAGGTGGGGGTCTCTGGGCTGCAGACCACCCAGGGAGGGAGCTGGGGGAGCAGGGTTGTGGGTGGGCTGTGGGAGAGCCTGGCTCCTCCTGAGCCCTCCCCCGCCAGCGTTTTCCAGCTGGGAAGGGGGAGGGGAGGGATTCCTAGCGGCTATTGCGAGTCGAAATGTGAGCAGCTGGTGACCAGCTTAGAGGTCAAACACTGACTCCACCTTTGGGTCTATTGGGATAAATCCTGAGACTGGAGACAGACATGAGATGAGGCTGGGCCCCAGAGGAGGGCTAGAAATTGGGGGTGCAGAGACCTCAGCCACATATTGGGGGGGTGCATAGTACAGAGCTGCCAGCTCTGCCATTCGCTGCCCATGATCTCAGCAAGTCATTTAATGTCTCTCAATTTCATTCCTCACCTGAAAATGAGATGACGACACCCTGGTTACTCATGGGTGCCTGTAAAGGGGGGATAGGCTGCCCTCCCCCAGAGGCCCGCACTGGGCCTGCCCCAGGGGCCCTCTGCTCTCGCTCTAGGGAGAGCACCTTCCAACCTCCCTCCCATGGGAACCTACAACAACGCCAGAGAGCCCCATTCTCTCCTCGTGGCTGAGGCACAGCCATGTGTCTCATGTCCTTCCTCCGACACCCAGGCGGGGACAGCCTAATGCTCTTGGGATCGATAACAGCTTCGTTTTTTAAAAGAAACTGAGGCGTAGTCTACACGCAATAAAATTCCCTCTTTCTGGTATACAGTTCTACGAGTTTTGACAAATGCATCCAGTCCCGTCACCACCACAATCGAGATATGGAACAGTTCCATCGCCTCCCCAATTCCCTTCTGTTCTTTTCTCGTCCACCCCTCTCTCTACCCCCAGGCAACCATGGAGCTGTTTTCTGTTTCCATAGTTTTGCCTTTTCCAGAATGTTATGAAAATGACGTTTGAGTCTGGCTTATTTCACTCATCATGATGCATTTGAGAGTCCCCCACATTGTCGTGTGTCAGTAGTTCGTTCCTTTACATTGCCGAGTAATATTCCATTGCACGGATGTACCGTAGTTTGTTCATTCACCGGGTGAGGGACATTCGGATTGTTTCCAGTCTTTGGAAGTTGTGAATGAGGGATGACTTCAGTGTGACCTCCCAGTTCTAGAGCTGGAAGATACTTTCGAAGTCCAATGAGGTTTCCAGATGTCAAAGTAAACCCTTAACCAACAGCCCTGCCCTCTCCAACAGTTGGAGGAATGGAGGCCCAGAGAGGGGGAGGGACTTGCTCAGTTACAACTGACTCAGGAGGTGGGGCCGACCTATGAACGCCGGTCTTTCAACCTGTAGGACAATGTAAAGTTCAAAACACATTTCC
Source organism: Equus caballus (assembly GCF_041296265.1). Taxonomy (NCBI): domain Eukaryota; kingdom Metazoa; phylum Chordata; class Mammalia; order Perissodactyla; family Equidae; genus Equus; species Equus caballus. The sequence continues at coordinate 31,795,439 of NC_091685.1, forward strand.
TGAGAACCTGCAGTGCCAGGCGGGGTGCCAGGTGTTGCAGGCATAAAAGCCGAGAAGGAATGATTCTGGTGCCAGAGACACTTGCCACCTAGGAGGGAGCCAGACAAAGAAGCCAGCAGTCACCAGCGCAGGTTACTGTTGCTGTGCAGTAACGGGATGCACATAAAGCAGAGAGGAGAGGACCTGGGCTCTGCCCGGGGCACAATGAGAGGGCTTCAAGGATGGGTTTTAAGGAAAGAACACAAGCTTGTGAGGTGGAAAAGGATAGAAAGAGCCTCACAGCCAGAGGGAAAGGCAGGTGCAAAGGCACAGAGAGAAGGAGCAAGGCCGGTGTGGGAGCCTAAAGATGCAGGAGGAGGGGAGGAGAGGCGGGAGATGGGCTGGCGGGGTTGGTGGGGTCAGATTGCGGGAAGCCTCTCAGGCCAGGCTGCTTCCCGTAGGACAGCATGTGGCCCGTGTTCCATAGCTGACGCGTGAGCTGTGTTCGCTATGGAAGAGTGTAGGCTCGGACAGACAGGAAGGGACCAGAGACTCAGTGAGCCTGGCGGATCAGAGCCCAGAGCACAGGTGCCGGCAGATACAGACGCTCGGTGTGTCTCGGGCGCGCGCGAGTCGGGGTGGGGGGGCAGGTCGGAGGACTTAACACACGGTGCTGAGATGACAGATCACCTGTATGGAAAAAATAAAATCAGATCCCTTCCTTACACTGTCACCCCAAATATTTCTGTGTGAAAGTCTGGAAAACTATGTTTATGACCTCTGTGTAAAGAAAGATTTCTTTTTTTTTTTTAAAGATTTTATTTTTTCCTTTTTCTCCCCAAAGCCCCCTGGTACATAGTTGTGTATTCTTAGTTGTGGGTCCTTCTAGTTGTGGCATGGGGGACGCCACCTCAGCATGGCTTGCTGAGTGGTGTCATGTCCGAGCCCAGGATTCGAACCAGCGAAACCCTAGGCCACCACAGTGGAGCGCACGAACTTAGCCATTTGGCCACAGGGCCGGTCCCAAGAAGGATTTCTTAAGTGCGCACAGCACACACACTGCAAACAGAAAAGATGATATTGATAAATTTGATTGGCAGCAACCAAACCCAAACCAAAGCCGTCTATTCAACAACAATAGCTAAGAGGGCTTACGGTGTGTCAGACAAAATGCACCTCATAGATGTTGACTCATTTAAGCCTTACAATTTGATGAGGCAAGCACCATTATCATCTCCATTTTATAGATGAGGAAACAGAAACAGAGAGGTTAAGTGACTTTCTTAAGGTCACACAGCCAGGAGGTGGTTGAACTGAGATTCAAAATCAGGCAATCTGGCCACAGGCTCACCTCTACACTATTCCACTTCTCAACAAAAGTTATAGTAAACACAATGTGAAAAGACAAGCCACAAGCACGAGCATCCAGAACTTACAAAGAACTCCAATAGGTAAAGAAAATTGAACGGAAAAAAAACAGGCAAAGAATAAGAACAGTCCATTCACAGAAAAGCAAACCTAAATAGATACAGTACATGCATGAAAAGGTGTTCAACCTGATTAGAAATCAAGAAAACTCAAATTAAAAATAGCAGTGGAATCCCAGGTGGTGGGAGGACACATTGGGAAGACAAGTTTGGAGAGCAGCCGGATCGTATCTGGCTAAGCCGTCCATGGCCAGGGCTCACCACCCAGAAATTTCACTCCTAGGCACGGTGCTCCCACTCAAATGTATAAAATAGTCACATTTTTAAGGTGGTCTGGCCCAGACTCCATGCTCTAACGACTACACTTCACAGTGTACAGATGGTCCCTGACTTAGGACTTTATGATGGTGCAAAAGTGATATGCATGCAGTAGGAAGTGTACTTCGAATTTTGACCTTTTCCCAGGCTAGTGATGTGGGGTACGACACTCTCCCACGATGCTGGGCAGTGGCAGCGAGCTGCGGCTCCTGGTCAGCCAGGCGGACCTGAGGGTGAACAACCGATACACTGAGAACCATCTGTACCCACGCAGCTTTTGTGGTTTTCACTTTGAGTACAGTATTCAGTAAGTTACGTGAGATATGCATCACTTTATTATAAAACAGGTTTCGTGTTAGGTGATTTTGCCCAACTGTGGGCTAAGGTAAGTGTTCTGAGCACAGATAAGGTAGGCGAGGCGCCGCTGTGATGGTTAGTAGGTTATGTATATTAAATGCATTTTTGCCTTAAAATATTTTCAACTTACGGTGGGTTTATCATAAGTCACGGAAGGTCCGCATTCATACAACAGCGTGCTCTACACAAGTTAGAAAGAATAATCCAGAACTACATGTATCAAATTGGAAAAAAGCAAGCTGCAGGAGGAAAATCCAGTAGGGTATCATTGATAGAAGTTAAAAATGTGCCAAACAATACCACGTGCTATTTACGGATGTGTAAACACACAGCAAAGGGGCAAAAACATGCACGATAATGACGAATGCCAAGATCAGCATGGGTGTCACATTTGGGGAGGGGGCAGGAGATTGAGAGCTGCAAAGGGCACAGAGGGGGCTTCGACCCCCCCTAGAAGGTTTATTTTCATCCATTCATTCATTTATCAAGTATTTATTAGGGCCTGCTATGTTCCAGGACATTTTATGTAAATGGAATCATATACCATGTGGCCTTCTGTGTCTGGCTTCACCATGTTTTCAAGGGTATCCATGTGGCAGTACCTCATTCCCCTTTATGGCTGAAGAGGATTCCGTAGGATATACCACATTTTGTTTATTCTTCATTTGATGGGCATTTGGGTTGTTTCCGCTTTTTGGCTCTGATGAGTGAGGCTGCTACGGACATTCCTGGACAAGTTTTTGTGTGAACATGTTACTTCGTTCTCCAGGAGTGGTACAGCTAGCCCAGTGGTTATGGACGCTAGATTCTGGAGCCACCCTGCATGGGTTCAAATTTCAGCTCTGCCACATAATTTTATGTGACTTTGGGCAAATGGCCCAGCACACACTCAGTTTTTCACCTGTAAAATAGAGGTCATAATAGTACTTATCTCATGGGATACTGTGGGAGTTGAATGATTTAATGTGTATAATGTATTTTAAAGTGCTCAGAATAATGTCCTACACATAAGAAGTGCTTTCTTTCTTTCTTCCTTTTTTTTCTTTTTGGTTAGGAGGATTGGCCCTGAGCTAAAATCTGTTGCCAATCTTCCTCTTTTTGCTTGAGGAAGATTGTTGCTGAGCTAACATCTGTGCCAGTCGTCCTCTATTTTGTATGTGGGATGCCACCACAGCATGGCTTGAGGAGTGGTATGTAGGTCTGTGCCCAGGATCCAAACCCACAAATGCTGGGCCGCCGAAGGGGTGCATGTGAACTTAACCACTACGCCACCAGGCTGGCCCTCAAAAGGTGCTTTCTATATTTACTGTCTTAAAATAACCTTACAAGGAACACTGTTACCTTTCTTACTTCAAATGAGGAAACTGGGAGTTGCCCAAAGTCTTACAGGTCCTGGGGTGGTGGATCCTGGGTTTGAACTTGGGTTTTCCTTTGCAAGGCTGTCTCGTGACTGAAGATTCCAGAGGCCCGAGTTTGAGGTCCAGCTCTCCACCAGCTCGCTGTTCCTCACTCTTCAACGGCCTGTACTACACTCACCTAGTCATTCAGCAATCCTCACCAAGCCCCCGGCACCGGTCAGCCACTGAGCTCAGCCTGGGGATGTGTGCAGAGCGGGGTCAGCCAGGAGAGACAGACCTAGACCCCAGAACGCCGGCTCCCTGAGGGCAGGAATTCGTGGCCCTGGTTCACTGCTGAATCCCCAGGGCTAGAACAGTGCCTGGCGCCTGGGAGACGCTCAGTCAAGAGGTGTTGGAGGCTGAGTAGCTGAGACAGCCCAGTCGGGCCCTCAGCCCCCTAGAGGAGGGTCCTGAAGGAGTAAGGCTTGAATTCCCTCCCAGCTCTCTCGTTCCCAGGCCCCCCAAGAGGGATGGAAAGAGACTAGGGGAGACCAGGGGAGGGTCCTGGTCACATCACAGGTTGGGTCACAGGAACAATGGAGACAGTTCAAAGGAGGTCACATTAAGACATAAGGGTTGAGAGTCAGGCAGATCGAATTTGAATCCCAGCTTTGCTACCACCCTGCTTTGTGACCTTAAGCAAGTCACCTAACCTCCCTGAGACCCATTTGATCATCTCTAAAATGGACGTCCCCAAACCAACTTCCCAAGCATATTGTGACGTGTAATAAAATAACATCTGTTAAGTGACCGGCGCAGGGCCGGACATAAAGCTGGCACTCAATATATGACCGTTATTGTTTCTTAGATAAGTCCTTCCTTCTTGTAACTGCAGTTTGCCCGCCTGGAAATGAGAAGTTTCGACAAATGACCTTTAAGGGTCTTCCAGAACTTTGGTTGAGTAGGTCAGAGACGGGTTCAAACCCCTTAGTGTTCAAATCTCAGCTCTGCAAGCAGCTGTGTGACATTGTGCAAGTTACTTAACTTCTCTGAGCCTCCTCTGTAACATAAGGGCTCTAACAGGGCCTACCTCACAGGGTGCTGTGGACTCCTCTTAAAAGGCTTAGCACAGTCTCTGCGACTCTAACTAGAGGTGGTACTGTGTTTCCAAGACTCTGCCGGCTGTGAGGGAACACACGGTTCTTCCTGGGGGCTAGGTCACCACACACTCTCTCTCCTGATACCTCGGCCACCTCCCGCCTGCCCTCTTCCTCCTCTCTCCGTCAGGCTGTAGGATTTGCTCTCATCATCTCCCTGGTGCCCGCCCTTGCCCTGCCCCCATCTGCGCTTCCCCAGCCCCCTCACCTGCCCACGGGATAGGACCCTGATCTCTCTGAGCTCCCTCCTTCCTCCAGGTCTCCAAACGGGCCCCTTTCCATTGTAACAGTTTTTATACTCCCTTTGGCAGAGCAACATGGGGGCCGTGGCGATGTGACAGCCTCCCAGAACCAGCCACTGCTGTGAAACACCAACCGCCTGCTGGGAGCTTTACACACGCCCGCTGCGTGCGCGCTCCCAGGTTCAGGAACACAAAATTGGCAGATGTTCTAGAAAGTGGGTGTGTGGAGACGAAGGGAGGGAAGCGGGTCTCCTGGGCAGCCTTGTCCTGTGTCCTCAGGACCCACACATTCACTCCATAAACATGTAAGAGCACCCAGGATAAATCAGGGGCCCCGGAGGAGGGAAAGAAGCGGTCCTGGCCTTGGAGAACTCGCATGCTGTTGGTGGAGCAGCTGACAGGAGGCGGACAACTGCGGCAGCACACGGAGAGCCGGGTTTGCCCCAGAAGGGAGGCCTGTACCAAGTGCCTCGGAGCGGACCTGGGTGAGGGAGTTGGGGAAGGCTTCATGGAGGAGGTGGCACTTCAGCTGGCCTTAACTATTTCTCTAAGTCCATAGGAGGGAACAGGCTGTGCAAAGGCACAGAGCTGCAGAGGTACACGCGTGGCAAAGCTGTTGAAGGGGTTCTACTGGGAAGGACCTTGGTTCTGCAGGCGTGAAATTCACCCCAGGCTGTGGGCTCTCGTGATGTCTGGGCGAACCTGACGCATAGGAGGGGCCAGGATAGGGGTCTCAATCTCTCTTCCCTCTGACGGACCCCCCACGGCGGCTGTGCCCTGGGTGCTTCCCCTTCCAGGCTGGCCGGCAGCCCAGACTGCTGAGAGCGAAAAAGAAGTGGCTCTTCCCAGCTTCCTGCAGCTTCTTCTTCCTGCTCTCTGTGCTCATGACTGGCTGCTTCCTCTGGCAGTACCACCTCCCCAAGCTGGAGACCGGTGAGTGCAGAAACATCCTGGAGATTCTCCCAGCCCCCGAGGGTCCCCAGGGGCTTCGAGCTGCCTCTCCTAATCCGAGGGTGTAGGGGGAGGCCCATAAAATTTAGACTCAGAAGCTCTGGTCTCCTTTCTGACTCCAACTCTCACTAACTGCATCTTTGGGCCAGTCACGTGGCCTCTCTGTGCCTCAATTCCCTTGTGCATAAAATGAGGGTCCCAATGCCACCAGGGTTTCCTTAAGCCACCCAGTCTTGGGGTAAAACTCAGAGTCCCCCCAAAAGTACCAACAGTGGTTCTCTTGCTCTGCCTTCAGCCCCCCTCAGGCACCACCCCCCTTTAAAGATCTTCCCCCAGCTATATCTGAGACCCTGGGAGGAACCACACAGGTGTCCACAGACAGCAGCTGCCATTTCTTGGAGCCTCTCCATCCTGAGCTGGTCAAGGCTCAGGAAACGAGCCACCACTGCGGCTAATATCTACCAGGCCCTCTGTTGCTATAGCAACCGCTGGGCCCTCCAACCTGCTGGATGCTCCAGAATCCCAGGTCTCCGCTGAAGTTGGGGAGAATCCCTCTCTGTTCTTCAGCATCATCCTGGGGTGCGGATGCTGAAGGCTCAGCGAGGTGCCCTGGGCTCCCAAAGTTCCACAGAGATTTTTGCAGAAATCGCTTCTTTTAGTTTCTTGCCAGCTGCTTCCTCTCCCACCCCATCCTGCCTTTCTAGGGTAAGCTCCTTTATCAGAGCCTTCTTAGTCCCTCAAACAAGGGGTCCCCAAGTGAGCAGGTCGGGCTGTTCAATCCATAGCAGACCAGTATTACTATATATACATAAAAACAAATTATTAGAGAAGTAAAATTAAAAAAAAAAGACAAACTGGAAGCCACTTGGGGGGTTTTGAATAATTAGATTCAACAGACACAAAATTACTCTGTCGTACTGCTATAAAAGTTTCTAAACGCTTTCTCTCCAATTTTGTACTTCCTTTGTCACCAATGGGAAGCAAACGGTTCAGGGACTGTCCTTGGGTCCGTGGACCACGTGATCTAGGTCCCCTCCTCGCATGGACATCACCCATGAGGAATGAAGCCGTTCAGACCCTGCCCAGATCTGCTGAATCAAATCTGCATTCTGAGATTCCCTGGGTGGGCGTTGTTGGTGCGCGTGCGCACTGACGTCAAAGATGCGTGGCTGCGCGCGCCCGGCCCGCCTGCACCCCAGGCTGCGCAAAGCTTCGACTCTGCAGAGTTCTCACTACTCCGCTTGCTGAGTCTGTAATTTTCCTGTTTGGGACCATATCAGTTATCTTTTGCTGAGTAACAAACTACCCCCAAGCCTACTCGCTTCAAACAATGTAATTTACTTTTTCTCATGAATCTGGGTTGGCTGGCAGTTCTGCGCTGTCTAACCTGGGCTCTCTCCAACGCAGCCGGCAGGTCAGCGGGCAGAGCTGGGCCCTCCCTCCGCGTGGACGCTCCCTCTCAAGGCTGCTGTCCCAGGCTGGTCCACGAGGGGCGGTATTCCCAGGCAGCAAAGGCAGATTAAGGCCCAATTTTGGGAGGCGCAAGGTCAATTCGGCCTCATCCTATGCGCCAAAGCAAGTGGCAGAGCCAGCCAGAGTGGAGAGGCGGGAGGAGCTAAGAATCTGCGGCCACAGTGACCCTCCACCGGGAGCCTTCTCTCAGTTCTTAGTCGTCTCGGAGGGAGTGGAAGGATTCCAGAAGTGGGCAGGTGCTGACGGGGCGGGGCTCGTACCTTTACTCCTCCACAGTATCCTGAGAGAATGAGGGGAGGTCTGGGGGCCGTTGGATGATCTCACAGCCCTGCCAAGGCCCACACCTTCTTCCCCGAGGCTCTCGGGAAGCCATACACCCAGACAGAAGTGAACGGGACTCAATCTCCGGACACCAGGCTCTGGCCATAGGATGAACTGGCCCTTCTGGTTCACAAGCCCTGAAGCCTAAGTGGGACCCCCACGTCCACTTTTCTACCCAAATCTATAATCAGAACTGGGGAAGAGAAACAGATAGACATGGCTGAGCCTGCCCCAAGGAGCTGGAACGTGTCTAAGTCTGCTGCCCACCCGGAGGGAGGAAGCTGGTCGTGCAAGAGAGGAGGGCTGCCAGCCAGGACTGCGGCCTAGTTGGTGCCTTGAGGGCCAAGGAGCAAGTGGCGAGAGTGGGACTGTCCCTTCTCCTCCCAGGCCCACTCTGCCCTCTGCCCCTTGCTGCCCATGGCTGGACTCTGTACCCCAATATCTCCTGGTGCGGCTCCTGCCAGTGGGAGGGCTGGCCCGGAGATGTGGCTCACCTCTGCTGCCACCATCCCACCTCCTCTAGGAGGCCCCCTAGACTCCCTTCCTGACCTCTGTCCCCCTCACCATGTGATGTTCCCTCCAGGTTCCCTGGGACCAGAGGTGACCTCTGCCTCTGTGAGGATGTGTCCCCAGCACCCTGAGCCTGTGCCCCTGGCCCACCCCCTCCCGGTGTTGAAGGAGGCCCTGGAAAAGGTCAGTGAGCACCCAGGAGGGAACTGGGTGTGTGGCTAGGCCTGGGTGATAAAGAGGAGGGCACATTCTGTACACTGGTAGTGGCATCCATGCATCCATCCATTCATTCACTCATTCAACATATAATTCTGGAGCACCTATTCTGTGCTAGGCACAGGGGTGTGGCAGGAAGCAGATACTGTCCTGCTGTCAAGAAGCTACTTGTCTGGAAGTGAGGGGACCAGTCAAGACAAGAGTGAGGATGGAGAAAGTTTAGGGGACTATGGTGGCACAAAGGAACTGGCTTTGGGGTCAGGGAAGGCTTCTGGAGGAAGTGGTGTCTAAGGTGAGATGTGAACAAGTAGGAGATACCCAGGTGATGTGCATGTGTACAGCGAGGGAGCTTGGGGCAGTGAAGGGTGTGCTCCAGATAGAGGGACCAGCATGTGCAAAGGCCCCGAGGCAGCAGAGTGAGTACAAGGCACATACAGAGAACTGTGAGGAAATTCAGTCTGGTGGAGCCGCAAGTAGGGGGAGGAGAAAGATGAGATGGGAAAGGCTGACAGAGCCCATATCACAGAGGCCACTGCAATATGATTAAATACACGCACCATACAGGACAACTTTTACCACTGCAGGGTGACCTGACACCGGAGGAGCTGTCAGCCAGCTCTACTCTGTGCCAGTCAGACCCCACCCACTTGGGTCACCCACCTTAGGGGACATACAGACAAATGAAACAGATGGGAAGAGTTTGAGCAGCAGCCTGGTGGGGGGACTTGAAACTGTTGTCCGAGGAACCCTTTAAGGGAAGGAAGGTGACGAGGTCACATGAGAGAAGGTGTGGGCGACACAGAGGGACACAGTCACTATCCGCAAAGACGTGAAAAGCTTCTGTGAAGGGTGGGAGCAGAAGGGTGCCATGTGTGCCCAGGGATCATAGTAATTAAAAAAAAAAGCACCAACGATACCCATGGCTGCCTCCGAGTGAGCGCCTTGTACACGCCAGGCACTGTGCTGACCTCTCTGTGTGGCTACATGGTGAATCCCTTTCTACAGAGGGGGAAACTGAGGCTCAGCCGGGGGAAGTCGTGCAGGGCTGGGAATTACAGGTAGACAGAGCTCAATTCAGGAACTGTGAAATCGCTCAGCAAGGGGGTCCGGCCGTTACTGAGGAGCTGGGGCTGGAGTTCGCAGGGGGTTCTAATCCTGACTCCACTAACCAAGAGCCACTCGGGCAAGTCACTTCATATCTCATAGACTCAATTTTCTCATCTGTGAAATGGGGAGAAATTGGCACTGACTTATTAAGAGGATTAAATGAGACACTGTATGAAAATCACTTTATACCATGCCTGGCACGTTCTAGATGGCCACTAAATGTTAGCTGTTGTCATCATCATACTTCGTCACTGAAAATAGTGAGGTATTTTCAATAAACATTAACTACATAGTGGATTCTCCAACACCAGGAGGTCAGACTAGGCCTGTCGGAGATTTTCTAGGGCGTCAGACAAGGCTTTGACTAGATCAGTAGTTTTAACCCCTCCCTCCTTCTATATTTTGGTAAGGAAATGTTTCTTTGAACAAAAGTCTCATGAAGAAGCCCTACATATAAACAGATTCTAGGGGAGCTGCTCTGATTGCAGCCGGAGGGGGGGGTCCCTCCAGCAACTGGGGGCAGAGAATGGGGGGAGCCAGGCAGAGGGCCGTGTGCAGGGTGTGGTGTGGGAGTGGGTGGCGCGTGCAGATGAGAAGTGGGGCGTGTGGGCGGGGGAGGAGGCCTTCTCTGTGCCTGTACTCCGAGCCACTCACAAGCTCTTTTCCTCCAAGGTGGACAGGATCCTGCGCCAGGCACTGTCTGCCCCGGGCCTGGCAGCCATGTCTGCAGTTATTATCCATAATGACACTGTGCTCTGGACCGGGAACTTTGGGAGGAAGAATGGCTCAGACCCGGCTTCTGGGCCCCCCAACGAGTACACCATGTACCGGTCAGCTGGGGGACCTCCAATGCAGGGAGCGAGGGATGGGAGGACAAAGGGGACTTAGGAGGTAGGGGGACTCAAGAGAATCATGACTGGGCTTCCAGGCTGCTAGGGCTCTTTATTTAGTCCTGACAATTTTATAGATAAGGAGACCGAGGTCAAGAGAGGACCAGTGAGTGCCCAACATCACACCACAGGGGTAATAGGTCAGGAAGGAATCCTTCTGGAGAGCCTCCGCTCTCTTGTGTCCTACCCTGCCCCCCTTCCACGTGCCACAAAGGAACTGTAACCAGTTCCTGGGCCCTCACCCCAGGTCCCGACAGTTGGCAGTAGTGGCCAGGATGGAAGTTACTTGGGACATTCTGCTGCACACCCAGAGTGCCCCTCCAGGGGGCTGCCTGAAGGATCTTCAAAGCTCACAGTGCAAAGTGAACACATTTGCTCCCAGAGACACGGTGAGGATTACGGGGTTCCAGCACACTGCACCTGCTGGTGTCGGGCATGGGCCAACAGTTATACTTGCTATCACTTACTGAGCACCTATTGCCTGCCAAGTGTGTTGCCGGGCACTTTACCCGCACAATCTCGTTCACTCCTTTCTCCAACCCATGAAACAGACAATGAAACTGAATCTCAGAAAGTCAAGCACTTGCCCAAGGCCACTCTGCCAGTGAGAGGCAGAGGTATGGCCCCAACCTAGGTCTGCCCCAGAATGGGAAGCACCTGGGGGAGGGCCTGGCATGGGGTAGGAGCTCGAGAGCATCCATCCAGCTCCACTGCCTTGAGCTGTGGCTTTTAAGCATCCCAAAGCTAGTTCTAGAGAGGCTGGGGAATTTCTCTCTGAGACGCTGAGTAAGGGTGGAATGAGCGCTTTCCTAGGATACTAGAAAGTTGGCAGCTGGGGCACGGGGTGGAGGTGGGTTGTGGAGCCAACAGGATATCCTCCGCACCCTTGTGCCCCCGACGCTGTCTAGGATCTCGAGCGTCTCCAAGATCTTCCCCGTCCTCATGCTGTACCGTCTGTGGGAGGAGGGCATCGTGGCCTCTCTGGATGACCCTCTGGAGCGGTATGCCAGCTCCTTCACCATTAACAACCCCCTGGGTGCGGCATCAGCCCCCGAACAACAGAGCCTGGTGGATGGGCTGGAGGAGGCGGGCCCGGTCCCAAGGCCGTCGCCTGTCACCCTCCGAAGGATGGCCAGCCAGCTCTCAGGTGAGTGGCTCTGAACTTATCCAGCTCAGCCCAAACCATTTCAGGGCGGGAACAGAGGATCAGGTTCTCAGCCAGCTAGGCTGGGCCCACTCTCTGCTCTGCTTCCGGAACTGGCCATACCGCCTTCTCCCTGGCGGTTGGGCCAGAGGTAGAAAGATCTGGTGAGGTAAAAGCGAGGTGAAGCCTGAGAATTTAGATCAAGTTGGAAATTAAGATCAGTTGGCAGGTCAAAATAAGTTGACAGTCAAGATCTGCTTGTTAGGTGAAGAACAAGTCAACAGGTCAATATTTGTAGGCAATTCTACAATGAAGATCTAATTTCCCTCAATGTAAAGATCACCTACAAATCAATATGAAGGCCAAGAAGCCAACAGAAAAATGGGTAAAGGATAGGAACTGAAGGAAAAGGAAATACAGATGGCTCTCAAGAATATTAAAAAATAATAAAAGATGCTCAACCTTATTCATGACAAAATAAATGCAAGTTAAAACTACAGTGAGAGACATTTCCCCCCTAGCAGATTGGCAAAGGTCAAAATGGTGGGTGCCCCACCTTGGTGAGGTGATGGTGGAATAGGCCCTTTTACATCTGTGGTGGGATTTTAAATTGGTGCCACCTGTATGGAGGGCAATGGGTAACACCTATCACAATAAAAATGTGTATATCCTTTGACTCAGCAATTACCCTTCTGGAAAATTCTCTCACAGATGGGTTCACACATGTGAGGTGTGAGATATGTACAGTTATTCACTACAGCACTATTTGTAACAGCAAAACACTGAAACATCTAAATGTCTATTAATAGGGGCATGGCTAAATAAACTATGACACAGCTATACAATCAAATACTATGCGGCCCTAAAAAAAGGGTAATAATGTTCTTTATACACTGAGGTGAAATAAGATACAATGTTAAGTGGGGACAAAAGCTCATAACAGCATATCTTGTATGCTACTACGTGAATAAACAAAATGATATATACACGTATGATACGTATGTTTGTGAATTTATATGTGTAATATATATATAACACATATATGCATGTCAAATATCTTTGGAAGGGAACGAAAGACATTGAAACACTGGGTTGCCCCCAGGGAGAACTAGCAGCTGGGGAGAAGGGTGGAAGGAAAATTTTTCATTGTCTAGCCTTTGGTGTCTTTTGAATTTTGAATCATGGAAATGAGTTACTTATTAAAAATAAACTAGATCATCATCATCCTTATAAGATATGCTCCAAGTCAGGATGAAGTTGACATGGTGGAAGGGCAGGAGCAGGCCGGGGTACTGGGAGGCAAAGCCAGTGGACAGGAATTGGCAGGACTGGGTCAGGAGTGGGCTGGATGCCGAGGGGTTGCTCTGGAGCATTCATTATCCTACAGGACCCTGTGTTGGCCTCTATGCTCACCTGCTACCTGTGAATGAGAGGACTGGGTTAAGGAGGAGGTGTGTGTGAGCAGGAGGGGGCTGTGCTCGTGGTGACGGACCCAGCCAAGGGGGAGGGGGCAGGCAGGATCCACCCCACTCCAAGATGCCTTCCAGGGCTCACATGTGCAGTCATCAACCCGTGACCCCCAATGGTAGGACTCCCTCCCAAGTGCCCACCCTTCTGTCATTTCACCAAGTGTGCTCGGGCCTGAGGTCTCAGTCAACGGACATGGCTGCTTGTCACTTCCATGCGCACATGGTGAACCTGAGGCTCAGGGAGAGGATGGAGCCTCCTGAGGTAGCCCAGGCGGGACAGCATCCGCGTGTTCTTGGGGGAGGGCGGCCCGGTGGTTAAGGGCAGCAGCGCTGAAATTCCAGCTCTGCCTCCTCCCAGCTGTGTGATCTCGTGCGGGTCACAACTTCTCTGAGCCTTGTTCTTCTCCTCTGTGAAATGACTGTGAGTCAGGCTGTTCTAGGGGATTAAATGAGTACGCAGCCCAGCACCGGGCACACAGAGGCACTTGTCAGCACAGCTCTGGTTATTACCGCCAGGGGGAGACCTCGGTTAAGTGGGGCCTGACGTGGGTATAATTTGGGGGGTCCTCTTTAAAAATACATGATAAGTTCAAAGTCGGATACGGGCCTTGGAAGGGGCCATGCAGGCGAGGAGCTCTGAGGCTCAACCTCCGTGAGCCTGCTGTTACATCCACCCGGTTCTAATCTGACTCCAGGGCTCCCTCTAGGGGTCACTGTGGACCCGTCTTTGTCTACACCCAGTGGAACCCAGCCCAAGGCTCTAAGTGGTTGATCAGTTTAAAGACACCCTACATGTCCCCTCCCTGTCCCAAAGGGGCCGGCCGAGCCAACGGCTGCCTGAATAACTGCTCTAGGCTCTCCATGTCTTTTCTGATTGACCCTCGCCCTGACGGACAGCTTGCTCCCCTTCCTGGAGCGTTTATCCGTTCTCTCAGTCGAGCCTGCCACACCTCACAGGGAAAGCACCTCTGGTGCTTCAGCACACTTAGGTGAGCAAGTCGAGGCTCAGAGACGTAAAGCACATGGTTTGTGGCCACACAGCAACAAGTGCTAGAGTCAGAACTTAAAGCCAGGACTTGGGACTCCAGCCCCTAGTTGCTCAGGACAAAAGCCTTGGAGGCATCTCTGATCCCTCCCACATCCCCTCCAGTAGCAAATTCTGTTGGCCCCACTCTCAAAATATGTCCAGAATCCAGCCACTCCTCACCACCTCCACACTGGCACCCGAGACCAGGTGACCATCATTTAAACATGGATTTGTGCACGTGTCCTCACGGGCTCCCCTGCTTCTGCCATTGTCCCCAAATGTCTGTTTTCCCACAGCAGCCACAGCAACCCTGAGAAAATACGAGCCAGCTGCCATCACTCCTCTGCTCAAAACCCTGGCAGTGGCCCCATCCCACTCAGAGAAAAAGCCAGGTCCTTCCAGTAGCCTATAGCACCCTATAGGATCTCATGCCTGCACCCCAATATCTCTCACCTCCCAAGTCTCCCCCTTTCTCACTCCTCTTCAGCTAGACTGGCTGTTTCTGGCTGTCCCTCAACCATGCCAAGACATTCCTGCCTCAGGGCCTTTGCACATGCTGTACCCTCTACCTGAGACATTCTTTCCTCAGAGCACTGTGTGGTTCTCTCCTTTACCTCCTCCAGCTCTCACCTGCTCAAGGGGCACCTTCTCTGTGAGGCCTTCCTCTGACGACCTTGCATAAAGCAACAATCCCTCCCTTCTTACATGCAATTAATTTTCTCTATAGTGCACATATTTATTTGGTTATCATCTGTGCCCTCCACTAGAAATTAAACTCCATGGGTAGAGTCACTGCTGAATCCCCGGTACCCAGAACAGTCCTTGGCACAAAACAGATGCTGGAAATCTATTGTTGAACGGATGGATGGAAAGAATCCACTCGACAGTCCTCTGATCCTCCCAGTACTTGTCACACCCAGTAAACAGAAAATTCCAAGTGGTCAGAGGAGCCAGGTCCGCAAAACCTGTTAGGGCACTGACCTCAAGAATCTCATGGACTCAAACCTCCATGGTCGATGATGATCATTTTTGAACAGTTCCTGTGACCAGGCACCATGCTGAGCATTTGATCTCATCGAGTCCTCCATCAGCCTTAGGACATAGGAATTAGTCCCCTCATGGTACAGGTGAGGGGACTGGGGCTCAGAGAGGTTAAGTGGCTTGCCCAATGAAACACAGGCAGGATTAGAGTCCATGGTAGACTTTTTTTTTTTTTTTTTAAAATAAGTGATTTTGTTATCTCTCAACCCATGGAAGGTGGGGGAGGGAGAGCACCCAGGGGCCCCCATCCCACCCTCAGCTGGCCCAGCATGTTTGACCACTGCTTCTCTGCAGGGCTTCCCAGAAGGCTCCGCTCCACTTCGCTGCTGTGGAGGGGCAGCACCCAGGAGGCCCTGAGCCTGCTCAAGGAGGACGTGCTGGTGGCGGACCCAGGAACCAGGTGAGGAGTGTGCCCGATGCCCCACCAGTGCCGGGAACCTCTCGAGGGGACACATCCTCCTGGGAGAGAGCCTGTGTCACCTCATCTTAGGCGGGCAGAGCTGCAAGAGACCTCGGGCATCACTGAACACAACCCTATTCCGCGGCTGGAAGACCGAGGACTGCGGAGGGGACGCACAGCAAGGCGGGGGGGAGGGGCAGCTGGGCCCAGATCCAGCTCTGTCTGAGCCGCAGGTTCTTTCCATTCATCAACTCAACATGACGAGTTGAGTTGAGCACCTACTCTGTGCCAGGAGGGTGCTCAACCGAGATACAGCAGCGAACAAGTCCAACCAGGTCCCTCCTCGTGGACGTTGCCTTCTTCATCTGCAGAAAAAGGACTTCCGGCTAGAGTTCAGGAATGTCTAAAAGGATTTGTGGATTTTCATCCATCTCTGTGCTTTCCTGAGGCAGTATTTTAGCAATTCTGAACCTACATCTGCTCTGGGAAAGAAAAGAGACTTCTTACTGATTATTGGTGTCTGGCGTGGCTCGGAAGAAGGCGGGGGTGAAATCCCGTTTCATATTTGTAATCCTTGACCCACATGATCACAATCATCCAAGACTTGAGTACTCCATTTCATAAAGTAAATCATACTAAAGTGTAAAGGACCGATATGATTTGTTTTACCACTTTCCCAGGTGCACTGCTGAGCCCAGCTTTTCCCCAACTTGCTGTGTGACTCTGGTTAATTCTTTGCCCCTCTCTGGGCCTCAGCCTTCCCAGATGCTGAATAGGCAGCTGTATCAGCGATCGCCGAAGTCTCTCTTGGGTCTGACTATTTGGGATGCGGGGAAGCGGGTTCCTTCTCAGCCCCACCCACTCCAGAGAATTCTGGTGGCATTTTAGCCAGTCCGAGCAGGTGGGAGGGGGCTACGCAGGGCCTGGAGATGCTCATCCACGGCTAAATCCCAGTTTCCGCCCCCCCTCCCCCAGGTGCCACTACAGCACCCTGGCCTTCTCTCTTCTGGCCCACGTCCTGGCAGCCCACACCGCCCAGGGTGACTACCAGCGCTGGATCTCGGAGAACGTGCTGGAGCCGCTGGGGATGGCGGACACGGGCTTCGACCTCACGCCGCTCGTGCGCGCTCGCCTGGCTGCTGGCTTCTACGGCAGCGGGCGGCCGGCGCCGCTCTACGACCTGGGCTGGTACCGCCCGTCGGGCCAGATGTACTCCACGCCCGCGGACCTGGCCAAGCTGGCCATGGTGCTCCTGGGCGCCGGGCCCCGGCGGCTCCTGCGGCCCGACGCGGCCAAGACGCTGCTGGCGCCGCTGCTGGCCTGCCCGGGCGCCTACTTCGCCAACGAGACGGGCACGCCGTGGGAGTTCCACGCGCAGCGGGGCTACCGCGTGGTGCGCAAGGACGGCGACCTGGACGGCTACGCCGCCACCTTCTCCCTGGTGCCGCCGCTGCGCCTGGGCCTCGTGCTGCTCCTGGCCGGGCCGCGGCCGTCCGGGCCCGACCTGGTGGCGCAGGCCTACGACGTGCTCCTGCCCGCCGTGGAGAGGGCCCTGCGGGAGGCCGAGCGCCGCCCGGCCCCGCCGCCCCGCGCGCGCCCCTTCGCCGGCTACTTCACCTTCGCCAACCTCACCTTCTACGAGGTGCGCGCAGGGCCGGCGGGCGAGCTGCGCCTGCACCAGTTCGGGCCCCGCGTGGAGGCGCTCGTGCCGCCCGCGTTCCGCACCCTGGCGCTGCGCCACCTGCGCGGCCGCGTCTTCCAGCTGCACGTGGCGCGCGAGTTTCCGTGCGCGCTGCCGCTCGGCGACTCCTGGCTCTCCCTCGAGGCCCAGCACGGGCAGCTCGTGCATTTCTACCCCTTGGACCGCCACGGGCTGTCCCCTGGCTTCGACGTGCCCGGCCTGAACACGTACCGCGTGCTGCGGCTGCCGCACAAACCCGTGTTCAAGAGCCAGTGACCCCGGGCTCTGTCCAGAGTCTCCCACCCCCCCCCCCCCCCCCCCCCGCCCGGTCCCCTCTTCCTCGCCTCCCAGCTTTCCAACCTGGGTTTGAAAGGCAAGTCTGCAGGATTGTCGCTTAGAGACCCGAGGAGTGGGCCAAGCTGGGTAGGGTGATGCTACTCAAAGTGTGGTTTGTGGACCACAGCCGGTTTGCAAACTGTTCGTTATCCCTGGGCGTGGAAGAGTTTAGTGCAAAAATTAAGAGTAAGCATGGAGAAACTTTAACAGCGAGCGGGCAGAGTACTTTTGTGGTTGTTGAATCTAAGACAAAATATGGCTTGCATTTTGTCTTTTAAAAATCAACCTTATTGAGTCATAAAGTACAGAAAATGAAATACACATGTTATCAGGGTACAGCTGGATGATTTTGACAAATATTTATACCCACCCCCACAATCAAGATACAGAACATTTCCATCACCCCCAAAGCTTCTCTCTTACCTCTTTGCAGTCAGTGCCCTCCCCTGCACTGAGCCCCAGGCAACCACTGATCCTTCTATCACTACAGATCAGTTTTGCCTGTTCTAGAATCATACTGTGTAGTCTTTTGTGTCTGTTGTGCTCAGCATGATGTTTTGAGGTTCATCCATGTCTTTGTGTGTTTCAATAGTTTGTTCCTTTTTATTGCTGAGTAATATTCCATGTATGGATATACCACAATTTGTTTGTCCATTCACCTGTTGATGGACATTTGCATTGTTTCCAGATTGGAGCTATTGTGAAAAAGCATTCCTGGATAAGTCTTTTTGTGAATACATGCTTTCATTTCTCTTGGGCAAATATCTGGGAGTGACTGCCATGGAGTTTTCTGAACACTTGTACTGTTTTACATTTCCACCAGCAATATGTGACAGTTTCGTTGCTCCACATCTTTGCTAACACTTAGCATTGTCAGTCTTTTCAATTTTAGCCACATTAGCGGTTGTGAAGTCAGAGTCTCACTGTGGTTTTAATTGTATTTTATCATATTGTAAAGTTCTTTATATGCTCTGGGTGCAAATCCTTTTCCTAATAATGTCTTTTGCAGAGCATGTGTTTTAAAATTCTGATGAATTTTATGCCTATTAAATCCAATACAAAATTTGGGCTTGTATTTTGCATGTCCTTTTAAAAATGAAGCTTTTTATTTTGAGATAATTGTAGATTCAAATGCAGTTGTAAGAAATATTTGGTGTATCCTTTACCTAGTTTCCTTCAATGGAAACATCTTGGAAAACTAGAGTACAATATCACAAGCAAGTTATTGACATTGATCCAATCAAGACACAGAACATTTTCATCAGCACAAGAATCCCTCTTGTTGCCCTTTTCTAGCCACACCCGCTTGCTTGCCACCCCCTCCTTAACTCTTGGCAACCACCCATCTGTTCTCCATTTCTGTAATTTTGGCACTTCAAGAATATATAAGTGGAGTCATAGAGTATGTAATCTTTTGGGTTTGTTTTTTTTTCCACTCAGCATCAGTCTCTGGAGAGTCAGTCAAGTTCCTACAAGTATCAATGGTGTGTTTCTTTTTGTTGCCGAGCAGTGGTTTCTGGTGTGGACACACCGCTGTTGGTTCAACCTTCACTTGGTGACGGACCACTGCGTTGTTTCCAATTTGGGGCTGTTATGAATAAAGCTGCTATGAACATTTGTCTACAAGTATTTGTGTGAACGTAAGTTTTTATTTCTCTGGAATAAATGCCCAAGCGTGCAACTGTTGGGTTGAATGATAGTTTTGTTTGAAAAACTGCTAAACTATTTTCCAGAGTGGCTGTACCATTTTATATTCTGACCAGCAGTGTATGAGTGATCTAGTTTCCTCACATTTTTGCCAGCATTTGGTATTGTCACTGTTTTTATTTTTTGATTTTTTTGAGGAAGATTAGCCCTGAGCTAACATCTGCCGCCGATCCTCCTTTTTAAAAATATTTATTTATTTGTTTGTTTGTTTATTGGGGAAGATTAACCCTGAGCTCATATCTGCGCCCATCTTCCTCTACTTTATATGTGGGATGCCTGCGACAGCATGGCTTGATAAGTGGTGTATAGGTCCATGCCCAGAATCCAAACCGGTCGACCCCGGGGTGCCAAAGCGGAGCCTGCAAACTTAACTGCCACACCACCAGGCTGGCCCCATCACTATTTTTATTCTTGTAATTCTAATTTCTTAATAACTAATGATGTTTCCATGTGCTTTTTTGCCATCTCTCTCTCCTCTTCAGTGCAATGTCTCTTTAAGTCTTTTGCCCATTTTCTAATTGGATTTTTTAAATTGTTGAGTTTTCAGAATTCTTTACATATTCTAGCTACTAGTCTTTTGTTGGATATATAGTTTCCAAATATTTTCTAGTCTATAGCTGTCTTTTCATCCTCTTAATAGGTTCTTTCGCAGAGCAAAATTTTTAAATTTTGATCAAGTCCAATTGTGGTAGGCTGAATAATGGCCCCCCCGAAGATGCACAGGTCCTGAGCCTTGGAGCCTGTGAATGTTACATTATGTGACAAAGAAGGACTTTGCCGATGTGATTAAGGAGGTTGAGATGGGGTGATTGTCCTGGGTTATTGGAATGGGCCCTAAATGCAGTCACAAGTATCCTTATAAACTAGAAGCAGAGGGAGATTCAGGCAGCGGGAGGAGGAGAAGCAGCGTGACCATGGAAGCAGAGTTTGGAAGGATGCAGCCATAAGGCAGGGAATTCTGAGAGTGGAAGAGGCAAGGAACGAATTCTCTCTTAGCGCCAACAGAGGGAGCATGGCCCTCCCAACGCCTTGGTTTGAGCCCGGTGATACTGCTTTCAGACGTCTGGCATCCAGAACTGTGAGAGAGTAAATTTCTGTTGTTTTAGACCACCAACTTTGTGATAATTTTTACAGCAGCTCAGGAAACTGATTCACCAATTTATCAATTTTTCCTTTTATGGATCTTGCTTTTGGTGTCGTCTAAGAACTCTTGCACTGGTCCTAGATCCCAAAGATTCTCTCCTAGGGTTTTTTCCTACAAGTTTTATCACTTTATGTTTTACATATAAGTCTGTGATCCATTTTGAGTTAATTTTTGTATAAGGTGTGAAGTTTAGGTCAAAGTTCAATGTCTTGCCTGTGGGTGTCCGGTGACTCCAGCGCCGTTTGTGGAAATGGCTGTCTTTCCTCCATTGCATTTCTTTTGCACCTTTGTCAAAAATCAATCGGGCATATTTTGAGGGGGGTGTATTTCTGGGTTCTCCATCCTCTTTTATGGATCTGTGTGTTTATCCTTCTACCTATACCACACAGTCTTGATCACTATAGCTATATGTATATCTTGAAATTGGGCAGACTGAGCCCTCCCACTTTATTCTCTTGCTTTTCAAAATTGTTTGAGCTATTCTTTGTCTTTCCATGTAAATTTTATAATAATCTTTATATCTACAAAAATCTTGCTGAGATTCTGATACAAATTTCAATAAATCTTTATATCAATTTGAAGAGACTGGCATCTTTACTATGTTGAGTCTTTCAACATATGTCTATTTACATCTTCTTTGGTTTCTTTCATCAACATTTCGTCATTTTCAGCATAGAAGTCCTGTATATGTTTTGTTAGGTTTAAACCTAACTATTTCATTTATTTTGGAGTGTCTGTAAATGGTATTATATTTTAATTTTAGCCACATATTCATTGCTGGTATATAGAAATACAGTTGCTTTTTGTATGTTAATTCTGTGATGTGCTATACTCATTCATTCTATGAAGTTTGGTTTTTTTTTTTTTTTAGATTTCTTGGGATTTTCTATGTAGACACTTATGTCACATGCAAATAGGGACAGTTTGAATTCTTCCTTTTTAATCTATATGCATTTCATTTCATTTCTTTTCTTTGTTCACTGGTTAGAACTTTCAGTACTGTGTTGAATGAGAGTGATGAGAGTGGGCATCCTTATCTTGTCCCCATCTTAGGAGGAAAGGATTCAGTCTTTTATCGTGAAATATATGTGAGCTGTAGGCTTTTGTAGAGGCTCTTTATCAAGTTGAGGAGATTCTCTTCCTATTCCTAATTTTCTGAGGGTATTTTTTCAATCATGTATAGGCTTTCAATTTTGTAAAATATTTTTTCTGCATAAATTGATATGATCATGTAATTTTTCTTCTTTAGCCTATTAATCTGGTAGTTTACACTGATGGGTTTTTGAATATTGAACCAACCTTGTGTCATTGGAATAGACCCCCTTTGGTCATGGTGTATAATTCTTTTTATATATTGCTGAATTCTGTTTGCTAATATTTTGTTAAGGATTTTTGCGTCTATATGCATGAAAGATATTGGTCTGTAGATTTTTTTTTTTTGGTATTATCTTTGTCTGGTTTTGGTATCAGGGTAATACTAGCTTCCTAAGCTAGTAAATGAATTGGGAAGTCTTCTCTCTTCTATTTTCTGAAAGAGATTGTGTAGAATTGTTATTAATTCTCTAAACATTTGGTGCTGTTTCCCAGTGAAGCTGTCTGAGCCTGGAGATTTTCTTATTGGGGAATTAAAAAAATAATTCCATTAAATTAATTCCATTTCCTTGATGGTAATAGGGCTTCTCAAATGCTCTATTTCATGAGTGAGTTGTGGTAGTTTGTGCTTTTCAAAGAATTGGTCCATTTCATCAAAGTTGTCAGGTTTATGCGTGTAGAATTGTTCATAGTATTTTTATCCTTTTGACATCTGCAGGCTCTGTAGTGATGTCCCGTTTCATTTCTGATATTGGTAATTTATGTCTTCTCTCTGTCTTTTTTGTTAGTCTTGCTAGAGGTTTGTCAACTTTATTGATCGTTTCACAGAACTACTTTTTGTTTCATTGATTTTCTCTATTGCTTTTCTGTTTCCAATTTCATTTATTTCTTCTGTTATCTTATGACTTCATTCCTCTGATTAGTTATTGTGCTCTTTTTTTTCTAGATTTTTTCCTAGATTCTTGAAGTGGAGGCTTAGTTTATGGATTTGAGACTTTTCCTCTTTTCTGATGTAAGCATTTAGTACTATAAATTTCCCTCTCAGCACTGCTTTATCTGTGTCCCACAAATGTTAATATGTTGTATTTTTATTTTCACTAAGGTCAATGTATTTTTAAATTTCTTTTGAGATTTCCTCTTTGACCACATGGATTATTTAGAAATGTGTTGTTTAGTTTCCAAATATTTAGAGATTTTCCTATTATCTTTATGCTATTTATTTCTAGTTTGATCACTGTGGTCAGAGAACACACTTTGTATTTTTTTCAATTCTTTTAAAATTTGTCGAGGTTTGTTTTGTGGCTCAGGATATAGTCTATTTTGGTGTATGTGCCATGGGCACTTGAAAAGAAGGTGTGTTGTGTTGGGCAGAGTGTTCTGGAGATGTCAGTGAGACCCCGTTGGTTGTTGGTGATGTTGAGTTCTCTGTCTTTGCTCATTTTTCATCTGGGTGTTCTCTCAGTTGTTGAGAAAGGGAAATTGAAGTCTCCGATTATAATTGTGAATTTGTCGCTCTCTCTTTTTGGGTCTATCAATTTTTGCTTCATATATTTTGCAGCTTTGTTGTGTGTCCCTGTTAGCCTGAATGCTTGGGATGGATTAGACCAGAGTTCTTACAATGTTTTTGATGTAGACCTTAAATGGAAAATAGATTTTACACTCATACATGTTTATATAACTGAAACAATTCAATGCAACAATATTTACCCTTGTCATGTGCAGCTGGAGTTCGATCTTTTCAATTCTCTCATTTTTTCTTAAGATTTAATTTTGTTTTTAAAGATTGGCACCTGAGCTAACCTGAGCTAACAACTGTTGCCAGTTTTATTCTTCTTTTTTTTTCTTCTTCTTCTCAAAGCCCTCCAGTACATAGTTGTATATGTTTAGTTGTGGGTCCTTCTAGTTGTGGCATGTGGGATGCTGCCTCAGTGTGACCTGATGAGTGGTGCCATGTCTGTACCCAGGATTGAACTGGCGAAACCCTTGGCTGCTGAACTGGAGCGCGAGAACTTGACCACTCGGCCACGGGGCCAGGCCCCTTAAGATTTAATTTTTTTAGAGCAGTTTTAGGGTTATAGCAAAATTGAGAGGAAGGTACAGAGATTTCCCATATACTCCCTGCCCCTCCACGTGCATAGCCTCCCCCATTATCAATATTCCCCACCAGAGTGGTACCTTTGTTACAATGATGAACCTACATTGACGCATCATCATTACCCAAAGTCCGTAGTTTGCATTAGGGTTCTATCTTGATGTTGTACATTCTATGGGTTTGGTCAAATGTGTAATGACATATATTCACTATTGTAGTGTCATATAGAGGATTTTCACTGCCCTAAACATTCTCTGTACTTCGTCTATTCATTCCTCTCCCTCCCCCACCAAACCTTGGCAGCCACTGATCTTTTTACTGTCTCCATAGTTTTGCCTTTTCCAGAAGGTCATAATTGGAATCATTCAGATGTAGCCATTTCAGATTGGCTTCTTTCACTTAGTAATGTGCATTTAATTTTTTTCCTTTTCATGGCTTGATGGCTCATTTCTTTTTAGCATTGAATAATTTCCATTGTCTGGATGTGCCACAGTTTATTTATCCATTCACCTACTAAGGACATCTTGGTTGCTTCCAAGTTTTAGCAATTATGGATAAAGCTGCTGTAAACATCTGTGTGCAGTGTCTGGACATCAGTTTTTAACTCCTTTGGGTAAATACCAAGGAGCACAATTGCTGGACCATACGGTAAGAGTGTGTTTCGTTTTGTTAAAACGCCCAACTGTCTTCCATTGTGGCTGTATCATTTCACAGTCCCATCAGCAATGAATGAGAGTTCCTCTTTTCCACATCCTTGTCAGCATTTGGTGTTGTCAGGGTTCCAGAGTTTGGCCATTCTAATAGGTATGTAGTGCTATCTCCTTGTTGTTTTAATTTGCATTTCCCTGATGACATGTGATGTGGAGCATCTTTTCATTTGCATATTTGCTACATGTATATCTTCTTCAGTGAGGTGTCTGTTAAAGTCTTTGGCCCATTTTTTAATCAAGTGTGTTTTCTGATTGTCGAGTTTTAAGAGTTCCTTGTATATTTTAGGTAATAGTCCTTTATCAGACATGTCTTTTGCAAATATTTTCCCCAGTCTTTGGCTTGTCCTCTCATTCTCTTGACATTATCTTTTGCAGAGCAGAAGCTTTATATTTTAATGAAGTCTAGCTTATCAATTATTTCTTTCATCATCATGCCTTTGGTGTTGTATCTAAAACGTCATTGCCATACCCAAGGTCATCTAGGTTTTCTCATATGTTTTCTTCTAGGAGTTTTATAGTTTAGCATTTTATATTTAGGTCTATGATCCATTTTGAGTTAATTTTTGTGAAGGGTATAAGATCTGTGTCCAGATTTGTTTTTCCGCATGTGGATGTCCATTTGTTCCAGCACCGTTTGTTGGAAAGATTATATTTGCCCCATTGTATGGCATTTGCTGCTTTGTCAGGGATCAGTTGACTATTTGTACGTGGGTCTGTTTCTGGGCTCTCTATTCTGTTCCACTGAGCTCTGTGTTTATTCTTTTGCAAATACCACACTGTGTCTTGAGAGCTTTATAGAAAGTCTTGGAGTCGGGCAGCATCAGTGCTCCCGCTTTGTTCTTCTCCTTCGATGCTGTGTCGTCAGTTCTGGGTCTTTTGCCTCTGCACATAAACTGGAGAATCAGTTTGTCTATATCCATGAAATAACCTGCTGGGATTTTCGTTGGGATGGCATTGCATCTATAGTTCAAGTTGGGAATTCTATTATTTTTAATTCTATTTCATTAAGCAAAAAATGCTGGTGTGGTAGATAAAAGATGCCCACCGGGGCTGGCCCCATGGCTGAGTGGTTAAGTTCCCGCACTCCGCTGCAGGCGGCCCAGTGTTCCGTTGGTTCGAATCCTGGGCGCGGACATGACACTGCTTATCAAACCACGCTGAGGCAGCGTCCCACGTGCCACAACTAGAAGGACCCACAACGAAGAATATACAACTATGTACCGGGGGGCTTTGGGGAGAAAAAGGAAAAAATAAAATCTTTAAAAAAAAAAAAAAAAAAAGATGCCCACCAATTCCTTGCTGTTCCTTTTATTGAGAGGTGAGATCTCTGTCTCCTGTTCTTGAATCTGGGTGGGCCCTGGGCCTGCTTGACCAATAGATGGAGATGATGAGATGCACGTCCCTGGGCCCAGGCCTTGAGACACTGGCAGATTCACTGCCTCTCTGGGACTGCTCTCTCTCAGAGCCTTGAGCTGCCGTGTAAAAAAGTCTGGCTACTCTGAGACCCACGGTACTGGAGTGGGTACGTGTAGCACCCAGCTTCCCAGCCATCCCTGCCAAGGCTCCGAACATGCTGTGGGTGAAGCCGTTTTGGATTTCCAGACTGGCCTGTCCGCCTGCTGAATACCCTGTGTGACTTCCTCTGATGCCATGTGGAATCGAAGAATTGCCCAGCCAAATCCTGACTGAATTCCTCACCTGCAAAATGAATAACTAATTAAAATTAACAATAATATAATAGACAAATAATAATAATATTAATGATTTGATAATAAAAAATTGAATAGTTGATTTTTGCTTTTTGTTGTTTTTGGTGAGGAAGATTAGCCCTGAGCTAACATCTGTGCCAATCTTCCTCTACCCTGTATGTGGGATGCCACCACAGCGTGGCTTCATGAGCAGTGTGTAGGCCTGCACCTGGGATCTGGGCCCCCGAACCCTGGGCTGCCGAAGCAGAGCGCGCGAACTTAACCTGTACGCCACTGGGCTGGCCCCAACAGTTGCTTTAAGTGAGGAAGTTTTGGGGTTCTTTGTTACATAGTAAGAGATAACTAGAACAGTTAGTCATGAGGCACCAGTGGACGCTCAGTCATGAACCATGGTTTGAAAACACTGATATAAACCACGTTCAGCCTTTATGCTCCTGTTTGCTCTCATGGAAATGAGCATGGGCAGGATAATACATGAAAAATTAATTTGTGTTTGTTCTCATCATATTCTCTCCTTTTTAAAAAGGAATCCAGGGCTGCAGTATTTTTTCTTCTCTCTCTGGGAATTTTGCTGGGTGAGAAACAGAAGCTGCTTAAAGGCAAATACTCTAGTTGTTCTGTCAAAGCCTAAACTCTCAGGGAACCTGGGCTGGACAGGGAGGGAGAGGAGCATCTCTGGGAGGGGAGAAGGGAGACATCCCTGGGTACGAGAGGGGCTGGAGCAGGCAGCTGACGGCAACACCCTGAGGGCCGAGTAGGCAGGTAGGGACCAAATTCCAGCAACGTGCCACTTGTCATGTGTCCTGGTGTAAACCTCTGTTCTCCCCACCCCCCCAGAGTGGACATCTTTGTCTAATTCACACTGAGGCACCATATGGCTCAGTGGGGGCCCTGCAAAAGGCCCCTGGACCTTTGCACGAGTGGGAAGGAGCCCAATAATTACCAAGGTCAAATTTTCTCCTGCCTGGTAGGACAGGGGCTCACTGGGTTTAAATTCTTTCAAAGGACGTAAAGATGTGTCCCTTTCTTGCCCCTGTGCTGTGGGCGGAGGCTGTGTCGTGCTGGGCGCGTGTGAAGCGCAGTTCCCCTCTCTCCGGGCCTCACGAGGTTGGGCCTGGCTCAGGAGTGGAGGCAGCTCCAGGCCACGTCTGTTAGTGGCGGTGGGCGGTCCCCTGCCTCCTGCGTGGGGGGCGGGGAGGAAGGGGGACCAAGTCAGGGCTGAGCCTGGGGGCCTGAGACAGACCCTGAGGCAGCCCTCGGGTTGTGCTCTCTGTGCTGAACGTTCCTCTTGTTCTTCCTGAACCTTCAGTGAAACCTTTTCAAGAGTGACCGTCCGGTGCGTGGCCTGGGCTTTGGGGAATTAAGGGTCTGCTTCCAGAGGGTGAAGAGGCTGCTCGGGCCTGTGTGTGGGGACGGGGCAGCATGGTCTTAGGACTTGAGCCTCTAAAGCGAGGCTGCTGGGGTCAGTCCGGGCTCCACCACTTATTGGTTCTTGCGTAGATTACTTAATCTCTCCTTGCCTCAGTCTTCTCATCTCTAAAATGGAAATAACACTAATACTGCTTCCTTCGTGCGGTTGTGAGGATTAAATGAGGCCATGTACTTAACACATGTAGCATGCTTTCTCTCTCTCTTTTTTTTTTGGATGAGAGGATGGATGAATGGATGGCTCAGTGGATGGATGGATACGTTAATGAATGAACAAATGAATAAAAAGACAGATGATAAATGAAAGGATCAAGGAATGAATGAATAAGTTAATGGATGGGAAAATTAATGGATAGATGGATGGATGGCCCAATGGAGAGTTTAATGGATGCATGGATGGATGGATGGATGGATAAATTAAGGGATGAGTGGATGAGTGGACGTTTGCCACACTCCACGCTAAGCACTTTACATACATCATCTTATTTTAGCCACACAGAAATCCCATGGAAGAAGGAACATTTCTATTTTACAGACAAGGTGTTGAGCTTCAGAGGTAGGAAAAATCACTTCTCCAAGATTATACAACTAGAAAATGCTGGAGTAGGATTCAAACTTAGGTCTGCCTGACTCCAGGCGGTGTCTCCACACGCAGGAGTTTAATGCGCACAGCTGCTGTGGCTCTTTGCGGCAGCTAAAGGAGAACTGGAGTGCATAGGAAGAATCATGGGTTGAAAGGGACGTGACGGCTGGGGCACAAAAAGATGGGGGGCACAGGCGACATGACACTGCCCAGGCCCTTCCCCCAGAGATCTTGGTGGCAGCAGGGGACCCCAGAAGGGGGATCAAAGGAGACCCTCTTTTTGAGGAGGTTGGGGGTGCTGTGAGCATCAGAATGCTGGCTGTTAATGGGAATATAACCCACTGTGGTAAGCAGAATGATGGCCCCCCAGAGATGTGCACGTCCTAATTTCAGAATCTGTGAATGTGTGAGAGTACATGGCAAAGGGGAATTAAGGTCACAGATGGAATTCAGTTGCTAATCAGCTGCCCTTTGAAATAGGGAGATTATGTGAGTGGCCCAATGTAATCAATAAGGTCTTTAAAAGTAGAAGACAGAAGAACAGAGTTAGATGTGGAAGGACAGTTGGAGAGAGACAGCATAGCCGGCTTTGAGGATGGAGGGGCTGTGAGCCAGGTGCTGGCGGCCTTAGGAGCTGGACCAGGCAGCGGAGCAGACCCCCCCGAGAGTCTGCAGACAGAGCAGAGTCCCCCGGACGCCTTGGTTGTAGCCCAGGGGCCCTGCGTTGGACACGAACCCGCACCCTGGTAAGGTAGTAAATGTGTGTAGCTCAGGGTGCTCAATGTCTGGTGCTTTGTTATGGCAGCAACCGGACACTTAGACACCGCAAGTCATGGGAGAGGAGCCTGGGATCCGGGGGTCCAGCAACCCACTCGAGGTTGCACAGCCAGCAGCTCTGACAGCCGGCCTTATTGCTCAGGCGGCTGTGGACGAGGGGTTCGCCTGCCCCGCCCCGCCCGTCCAAGGGCATCTGTGGACTTCTCCCTCCCTCTTCTGAGGGTCCAGCCATCACCTGCTCTTCACGAACGCAGAGATCCTGAGATCTAGAAGGGCAGAGTCCTTAGCGGTGTGATTTTTGTTTCAAACATCCAAATCCGATCCTTAAAACAGTTAAAAGCAGAATTACTCTGGAGGAGTAGAGTTGGGAGGTGAAGCCCGGCCCACAGACCCGCCCTTGACCTCCTGAAGGTCTCCTGGGCACTGCCTTGGGCCCCGGGGCTTCGAGGAGCAGCTTTCTGGGGACACCTTCATTGCTTCACGTTTACCTTACTCCTTAACTTACATGAAAACGTCAGCTGACGCTCATGAACTCACTTGGAGAGCTGGTTGGTAAACACTCGCACACGCTGCACACCACTGGTGGTAGCCGTCTCTGGCTGGTTGTGAGCATTCAGTGATGAGATGTGTGTGCTGGCAGTGCTGTGGGGTGGCGGTCTTCAGCAGCTGCCCCCTCCCCAGGCATCCCCCAGGAAGCTCCCAATCTAGAGGCAAAAGAGCACGCTGGCCAGGTAACTACAACCTCAAGAAAAATTTCCTAGTCCCCCATCTCAACCGTGCTGGCTGCTCCTGAGTTCTTTTTGTTTTCGTTTTTGTTTTGAGGAAGATTGGCCCTGAGCTAACATCTATTGCCAATCTGCCCCCCTTTTGTTGTTCCTCTCCAAAGCCCCAGTGCATAGTTGGGTATCCTAGTTGCAAGTTTTTCTAGTTCTTCTATGTGGGATGCCGCCACAGAATGGCTTGATGAGCGGTGTGTAGGTCCACACCCAGGATCTGAACCAGCGAACCCCAGGCCGCTGAAGCGGAGCACTCGAACTTAACCACTACACTATCGGGCCGGGCCCCCTGAGTTCTTACTATAGAGAAATTCTGGGGCCAACAGCTTGGACCTGAGACATAGTGTTATGAATAAGGCAGGAGTAGGGCGTTTGGAAGGGGTCTCTAGGGCAGCTGATAACAGGTTAACCTTCAGTGCAACCTTCTCTGCTTCCTGCCCCGTCACTGTGTCTCTGGCTCCACGCACACTGGCCTGGACCTCAGCAAGGGGGCGAGCAGGGGCGGCGAATCACGGCTCACCATGCCCCCCAGCCCCAGGATGCTTCCTCTCTGGAGCTCCGCTCTGGGCTGTTACCGGCCCCGGCCTCCAGGGGGCAGCGTGGCTCCATGGACGGAAGGCTGCGCTCAACTTCCGTCCATCCCCGTGCCTTCCAGTGACAGGCGGTGGCAGGGCTGCTCCTGGGGGCAGTAAGGGAGTGACACCTGTGAGCCCCTGCTGTGTGCCAGGCTCTCTGGTGCCGGTTAACTAGTTGACCCTCACGAAGGTCTTGCAAGGTCGAGTCGGTCACACGCTCCCTGCTTGCGTCTCAGGCCATCAGGTACACCTCCCACTGCCGTCCTCATTGCATCCTCCTCAGCCTCCCCCTAACCTGGGGGTCCCTACCCCTCATGCCTTGGATGTTTTAGCTCCTGGCTTCCTGTCACGCCCTCCAACCACTCCAGCATGATCCTTGACGCTTTCCATAACCACACAGGAGGGTGCTCCCAGCACCTGGCCCTTGGGCTCCTCCACCTCGTCTCATGCTGTCCACCCTACCTCCTGTGGTCATTCTCTTGGCCATGACAACAGCAACCCCTCCATCATCTTAATTTTCAGCACCCCAATTTCCAACCACTACCTCCTACCTCTTAGGCCACTTCCTCCAGAATCCTCATTCGGACACCTGCCCTCCCACCCCAGCAGTAGTGCGTTGGTCCTACCCTTTACGTAGTTGTCACCCGTCACACCGCCTGCACTCCGCACCCAGCTCTGCACCCAGGATCTGTTGCTGTCGTCACTCTTGCATTCACTCTCATCAACGTCGTTCCTCTCTGGCTTTATCGTACTCCCCTGGCCGAACCTCAGACTCCCAAAATTATGTCTCTGCCCCTGACTACTCCCCTAACTCCAGACTCACATGTCCAACTGCCCACTTGAGGTTTCAGGGGCATCTCTAATATATGTCCAAAACGGAGCTTGCAGTCTCCCTGACACCCGCTCCTCCTGCAGTCGGCCCACGTCAGTCTGTGGCAGCTCTGTCTTTCCTGGTGCTGAGCCCAGACTCCTGGATCCCCACCTTCTCTCACATGCAGTCCGCCAGCAAACCTCTTGGCTTTGCCTTCACACCACGTCCAGAATCCAGTCCCTTCCCACCACCTCTGCTCCTGCCCCTGCTCCAAGCCACCATCCCCTCCCTCCAGGTTATTACACGGATGTCCTACTGTCTCCCACTTCCACCCTTGCCCCTGTGATGGTTAGTTTTACTGTCAATGGGACTAGGATATAATCCCAGTTATTCACACTCTCAAGAGGTGTTGCCCTGAAGGTATTTTGTGGATGTGGTTGACTCTAAGTAAAGGAGCTTTCCATCCATAATCTGGGTGGGTCTCATCCCATCGGCGAAAGGCCTTGAGAGCAAAACTAAGGTTTTCCTGAGGAAGAAGAAATTCCCTCTCTGGGCTGGACGCGGCCTCAGCGCCTGTCGGGAGTTTCCAGCCCGCCCGCCCGCACTGCAGATTTTGGCTTTGCCAGCCAAATCGCCTAAGCCAATTCCTTGAAATAAATCCCTTAATATGTCTCCTAGTGGTTCTGTTTCTCCGGAGAACCCTGGCTGGTACACCTCCCACCATCACTCAGCAGAGGAGTCAGAGCGATCCTTTTAAAAGTCACATCACGGCACCTGTATTCTCAGTCACTCCGCTGGCTTTCATCTCGTTCAGAGACGAGTTTGAGTCTTTATCACGGCCGAGAGTTTGAGTCTTTATCACGGCCGACAGAGGACCCAGCTCTTCCCACTCTCCTCCCCGTTCTCTCTGCTCCAGCCACCCCTGCTTTCCTGCTGCTCCTTCAACATGCCAGGCGTCCCCCGGCCTTTGCCCCTGCCGTCCCCTCTCCCTGGAAAGTTCTTCCTCTCGCCGGCCGCTCTCTCCCTCCCTCACCCCTTCAGTCAGTTCTGCACTCAGTCTCCTCAGTGAGGTCTTCCCTGACCGCCCTATTTTTGTAAATTGAGGGATAACACAGATACAGTAAAGTGTGTAAAGCACATGAATCTTTACATTGGATTTTTAAAAAATGGCTGTACCTGTAACCGCCACCTGGATCAAGAAGTAGAAAGCTCCCAGCTGCCACGGGGTTCCCCTCTCCACTCCTCGGAAGCACCTCCCCTGCTGAATTCTGTCCGCATTGATTGGTTTGGCTGTTCTTGATCCGTTTACAGTGGGATCTTAGATTATGTGCTCTTCTGTGTCCACTACTCTATTTTAAAACTGCAGCCCCCTTTGAGAACTCCCCAAACTCTTTTCCCCCCAATTTTTTCATGGCTTCATCCCCACCTAACGTATTATTTCTGTTCAACAGCTTAAGTGCCTGTCTGCCCCCCACCGGAACGTGAGCTCCATGTGGACAAGTGTTTCTGTCTGTTTTGGTCATTGCTGTATTCCCAGCACCTGCGAGCTGACCATCACAGGTGGGCAGTCAATAAATATTTGTTCAGTAAATAATAAATCTCCACTTTCTAGCTGATGACCTTGAGGCTCAGAGAGGTGAAGCATGATTTCCCTGTGTCACGCAGCGTTAGTGGCAGAGACAGGATTTGAACCGTCATCTGCCTGAACCCAAAGACCGTGCTCTTGACCCGCTGCGTTAGTGTCTCCATGTTTGAGAGTGTGTCCACCTGTGGAAGGAATGTGAATGGGCACGAGGGTATAGATTCATTCAGAAATATTCTCAAAGTGCCTACTGTGTGCCAGGCACTCATGGCAGCAGCACCGGAGACATGTTAATTAGCAAAGCAGACACATCTGTCTGTTTGTCTGCATGTGCACATGCGTGCCGGCTACAGTGGGAAAATACATGCATGTCTGTGTCTGCATGCTCGTCCACATGTGTATTTGCAGGTGTGTGTCTTCTGTTGTGTATGTGAGTGTAACTCTGTGCCCAAGTGTGTAGGGATGCGAGGCAGCAGAATCTTGGAGCAGACCACCTGGGTTCTAATTCTGGCTCCTGTCCTTCCTAGCTATGTAACTGAGTAAGTTTCTTCAAAATGCCAAACCTCAGTTTTGTTATCTGTAAAATGGGGATAGTGCCAATTGTACTTTCGGGCAGTGCTACTCCAAATGCAGACAGGACTGGTGCCTGTCCTAGAACTGTATGTTTCTGGTCTGTGACAAGATAGGTATAGAAATTTTAGAAACTTTTGTGGCATCATGATGTTGCCATGACATTCAAGTGTGAGCTCAGGGGACTGGTGTCATGTAACAGCGTACGGACAAGTCTGGGTGTTGATTCACAGTCAGACCAGATATTGGATCTGCAAAAGGCTGGAAATTAAAAACAAACCCAGTCTTTCACTACAGATAGTTCGAGAAGTGCGGGTCTAGAGGATTAAGCAGGATGATACATGCAGAGCACTCAGAACCACACCTGACAGGA